>NW_027182214.1:42890546-44175610 GCF_029961685.1 Aristolochia californica
AAAGTAGAGGTGGATGGAGTTCATATCATGTATAGGCTGAGGTCAGATGCAGCAGGAGCTTTTGAGAATGAAGCAAATGGTATTGGGAGTACATTACAAGAGGCAGAGAGCTTGATTAGGAGCGTGAGCCCGACGAAGAGGGTTTTGTATACGACTACTCGGCCTAGTGATATAAAGGCGCCATATGAGAAGATGCTGGAGAATGAAGTAGAATTCGGCTCGCCAGATAAACGATCCGGTGGATTTTTTAACTCTGCATTAGTAAGTTTCTTTCGTTTATTTCTTATTTTAGTTGCAACGAAATTAACCTTTCGAGTTTACAGAACAAAGCCATTATTTCAAAGGCAAACTATCTAGAAAATGGTATTTCTTCAGCTAGACTTCTGTGAATTGAAACTTCTTAAACTGTGTGATCTAACAGAAACTGTCGATTGGTACATCCCTATTCTAATGGGTGAACAAATGGAAAACTAGTACACATGCGTTTTTTGGTGATGGTGGTAGCACTGTGGACTGTAAATCTAGTTTTTAAGTACTACTGTGATTTGTCAGGCTGTGCCTGACTGTTTCTTTAAAGTATCCAGTTCTTGACGGAGCTAGTCAAAGTGAGATGCAATTCATTAAATATACTAGAAAAGGTGTATTTGCTTCGTCAAGATTGTCCTTTTTTTTTTTTTTTTTTTGATAAAGATGTATTGTATTAACAAAAAAAAAAAAATGGACAATCTTGACGAAGCAAATACACCTTTTCTAGTATATTTGATGAATTGCATCTCACTTTGATTTTCACTTCGTCAAGATTGTCCATACTAAACGATGATTCTCATCTTTGGTTACTTACTAGAAATCTTTGAAGAAATTTTTTTTTTTGTGCTGTCACAGACAATAATTTCCCATTGTGTGCATTCCTTTTAACGAGTTGGCCACATGTGTTGCCTTGTTGATGTTTCTTTTCTGATGAGGAGTGCTAAATTCTAGTTTGATTTGGGCTGAAAGCAGCTTTATAGATTTTAGCTGTTGTCTACTTGTAGTTGGATCCCTAGCCAAGGCGCTAGTGGATTAGTTGTTAGCAGTTGTTTATTTTTACGTTATTTTATTCTGACTGCAGAAGGGGCTGATAGTTACCTCCACTTATGGCATTAAGTTTGCAGTTTCTCATTGTTTTCCAAAACTCATGCTACTTTAAGCTGGTGTTTTCCATTGCAAAGTTTTATTACTATTGCTACGTACTTGTTGGTGTTGCATGACTGGTTTTTCTAACTTCACAATAACTGATGTTTATTTCTGTTAAAGATTGAATTTCCTCACCTAATACTTGTTTTGCTTTTCCTTTTTCATCACAGATTGCCCTTTTTTACATTGCTTTACTTGCTGGCCTTCTCCATCGTTTCCCTGTAAGCTTTTCCCAGGTATCATATTTCTTCAAATTAGCATCTCTTGGGCTACCAGGCTTTTTATTAGCTTCTCGTAAACTACTATGTAGGCTTTTAATTGCATCTTTACTCACCCAGGCACCATATCACTGGAAATTTGCATTTGATAGGCCACTATGTAGGCTCTCATAAATTACTATTTGGAATTTTAGTTGCATTGTTCTTTGTCATATGTTGGTTAGTTCTTCAACTAAGTAAGCATATAATTTGTTCCAGCATACAACTGGACAGTTGAGAAACCGGAAGACTGGTGGTCCTGTGGCAAAAGTATCAGAACATGGTGAAGTGATCACTTTTGCTGATGTTGCAGGGGTCGATGAAGCCAAGGAAGAATTGGAAGAAATTGTGGTATGATAAATGTCAAACATTACCTGTTTGTTTAACTCTTTGATAATTTTATCGAGATAAAAACAAGTCTAAAAGTCTTTGAACTAATTGTTTTCTGTCAGGAATTCTTAAGAAATCCAGACAGATATATACGACTTGGTGCACGGCCTCCTCGAGGAGTACTCCTGGTGAGCCTTTAATTGAAAAAAATGGAACCTTCCACATAATGCTTTAACATCTTAGAAAAAGTCTTGTGGTTTTTAATGATTTATTGACGTTACAGGTGGGTCTTCCTGGGACAGGTAAGACACTTCTGGCAAAAGCTGTGGCCGGGGAAGCTGAAGTTCCATTCATAAGCTGTTCAGCTAGTGAATTTGTGGAGTTATATGTTGGCATGGGAGCTTCTCGTGTAAGGGATCTTTTTGCAAGGGCAAAGAAGGAGGCTCCTTCAATAATTTTCATTGATGAGGTAGAAACTACAGGAATTTCTTAATAGTTCTATACTTCTTTTTACAAAATTATCATCACTGTGTGGTGTTGGATGTATATTGTTTTCTTCTAATACAATATATCTGTCATTATCTTCATTGTCTAAGTCAGATTCTTCAGGTTCTTCTCCACTTCCAAATCCCATCCTTGTTGTGCTCGGCCTTTTCTAACTTATTGCAAGTTCATCAACCAAAATGGAGAGCCCCCTGCTCACAGCTACTCTCTTTGGTCTATGTTAAACCTCAGGCATACCATCTGTGATGGATCTAATTTTATATTTTTTGCTTGTGTATTAGTGCTATGTCTAACTGTTGACATCATCAGTTCATATCTGATTTCAACCTTCCTCATTCTGTGACACATCCATCTGAACATTTCATATCTAATTGCAGAAATTACCTCCGAATTAGGCATCTTCGTTCATTAATGTTGAAAGAAACATGGAAAAATAGTAAACCACCAAACATTTGTTAGGGCTAAAATCCTTTCTGGATTCCATACTTTCAGATAGATGCTGTAGCCAAGAGCCGTGATGGTCGGTTTCGAGTTGTCAGTAATGATGAGAGGGAGCAGACACTAAATCAGTTACTCACTGTAAGATGTCGTGGAAGTTGAGACTTTCATTATGTACAAGGGCAACACATGTTATTGAAGTTTTATGCTTTCATGGGTGTCTTGCTTCAGGAGATGGATGGATTTGACAGCAATTCTGCTGTGATTGTCCTTGGAGCAACTAATCGGTCTGATGTCCTCGATCCTGCTCTACGCCGTCCTGGAAGATTTGATCGTGTTGTTATGGTTTGTGTGTTCTCACACTAGGCATGAAAATATTTGGTTTCTTTTAAGTGAAATTTTTATTGAGATAAACCATTTTTTCAATGGAGCGATGGTTGGTTTGTTTTTTTTTTTCACAGGTGGAGACTCCTGATAGACTTGGAAGAGAAGCTGTTCTGGAAGTTCATATTTCCAAAAAGGAACTTCCTCTAGGGGAAGATGTTGATCTTTGTGAAATTGCATCAATGACAACTGGTTTCACGGGGTACCCATCTTCTTAATTGAACCTATGGTGCATAATATTTTATTTTTTCATTTACTACTACTGACCTGTGAATTTGGACATTGCGCAGGGCAGACCTAGGAAACCTAGTAAATGAAGCTGCATTGTTGGCTGGTAGGGTAAACAAAACTGTTGTGGAGAAGATTGATTTCGTTAAAGCAGTAGAGCGTTCCATAGCTGTATGTCTCATTCAATACTTCATAGTTAAAAATTGTTGCTTCAAGTGAACTGGATTCATTCAGTGTCAACTTGTTTCTCTTAGAAGTGGATTGAGGGTCATTTAATCTTTCAGGGTATAGAGAAAAAACATGCCAAATTACAAGGGAATGAGAAGGCTGTTGTTGCAAGACATGAAGCTGGCCATGCAGTTGTGGGGACTGCTGTTGCAAATCTGCTCCTTGGACAACCACGTGTTGAGGTAGATGTGAAGAAGTTTTGTCATTGTTTACATTGAGGGTGAATAGTCCATGGACTAATTCTGATAAAGAAATGCTTCAATTTTCTCAACTGTTCAGAAATTAAGCATTTTGCCTAGATCAGGAGGCGCTTTGGGTTTCACATATGCTCCTCCTACCTCTGAGGACAGATATCTGCTCTTTGTTGATGAACTAAAAGGCCGCTTAGTCACACTCCTAGGAGGGCGAGCTGCAGAAGAAGTTGTTTATTCAGGCCGTGTGTCCACAGGTGCACTTGATGACATAAGACGTGCAACAGATTTGGCTTATAAAGCAGTTGCTGAGTATGGTCTTAATCAGACAATTGGCCCAGTCTCCTTGACAACATTGTTAGGGGGTGGCCTTGATGAATCTGGAGGGGGCTTGCCATGGGGAAGGGATCAGGTTGTCTATTTTTTCCCTCGTGTACAACCTTCTACTAGTTATTTATTATGCTGTAAAGATTGATGTGAGGCCCATGGTGGCAGGGACATCTGGTTGATCTTGTGCAAAGCGAGGTAAAAGCACTTCTGCAGTCTGCCCTTGAAGTGGCACTATCTGTTGTGCGTGCTAATCCCACAGTTTTGGAGGGGCTTGGAGCTCATTTGGAAGGTAAATGTCTATACTTAATGAAGGAAGAAGTGTTTTTTTTCCTACATTTGTTCTTGCTTTATTTGTGAAAACTTATAAAACGACTTATGTTGCTGAACATCAGTGATGGTAGATATTGCCAGTTGATCAGATTTAATCTAAGAGGTTTTTGTCATAGTAACTAACAAAAGTATTTAATTAACTCAGTACATAACAATTAATAAAAAAACTGTACTAATAAAAAATTCTACATATTTGTCTAGTTACCAACTCAACTCATGGTTAGAAGTCAGATGCTAAGTTGGCATAGTCAACTTGACAGATAATCAAGAGAGTGTCAACTAAGCATGATAAAACATATGGATCTGCATGTGATGTGAGCCACTTAAGAAAAGAGCTTTGTTTCTGGCAAACGGAAGGAGGGAGGTGCTGGAGGAGGCCTCCATACCACCTCCCTTTCTGGTTCTGGAGGTGGAGAGGGAGTTGGAGGGGGTGCTTCCCCCTAAAACCTCCCCTCGCTTTTGCCCCCCTTTTCTGGCATCAGAGCGAGAGGGGAAGGGGGTGGCTCCCCAGCTCCTTTTCTGTCTGTGTAACAGAGATTGGCAGGGCAAAGGCACCTCCTTCTTCCACTCCCTTTCCCGTGCCAGAGGTGGAAAAGGAACGAAAAAGGTTCTGACAAGATCAGTCCCGATTCTCAGACAAGTTCGCTTTCTGTGATTCTTGCAAGCTGATGGAAAACGTAGGATTTTATGCCATGTCCCTTTGTTCTCTTCTGTAGTCTTCAATGCTCAGCTACAGTCCTGCACGACAATCATTGAATTTTGTAAAATTTCAATTTCAAAATGACAAGGAAAAGCAGACAGTTCTTATCTTTGTCAGTTCTCTCTCTATTCGCTTATTACTTTTTGTTTGTTAACTTTATCAACTCTTCACCAGATCATCTTGGTCACTTCGTCCCCATCCCTGTACTTCCCCACTTCAGTTTGTAGACATTGGTTGAGTGAAGATAAATGAGGAATTTCATTCCATCATCTGTCAGAAACTTGGATCTACTGCCAATGAACCTAACACAGCATCCAATTCACATACTTGATTCTTTTATCATAAGACAAGCCACTTGTTCTGTCCCCTGTAGCCAACTTTTACATGCTAGATTCTTTTATCTTAACCAACAAACCACTGGATCAATTCCTCTAGTCAACTTCTGGTCAAACTGACCATTACTAGAATTTATTCTGCGCCATAGCCCTGCCCATGTCTGTCAAGCAGTTGGAAAAGAGTGTCAAGAGGGCTTGGTGCCTCCATATCACCCCATTTCTGTCTGTGCAATGGAATGAGGGGAGGAGGGCTTCCCCCTGTCCCTTCCCTTCTGCTGCCTGAAGGGAAGGGCCTGCCCTCTCTGCCAGCTGTGTTTGCCACCAATGAAGCTCTCTGTTTTTTCTTAAGTGGGTCTTGCCACCTGTGGACCCATAAGTTTTCTGATCCTTAGTTGGCACTCTCTTGATTATGTGTCACTGACCATGCCAACCTAGTATCCAATCTTTGACTATGAGTTGAATTGGGTAATTTGACAAATATATTTAATTATTATGTATTTAGTTAATAAAAAAATTTGATTGGGCAAACGTGTTATAATAAAAAACTTTTAATCTATTAAGCGAAACATGGTTGGGGACATGAACTATCTATTGAAATGATGAAATTCTCTTAGTTCATATTGTACATGTTTGCTGTCATGAGTATTTGTTCCCCCTTGATGTTTGTCAAATAACCTGATTGTTTTTTGCTTTGATTGCACCTCTTTTACAGATAAGGAGAAGGTGGAGGGTGAGGAATTACAGGAATGGTTGAAGATGGTTGTGGCTCCAGCAGAACTTACACTTTTTGTGAAAGGGAAAGACAAAAACCTACTACCACTAAGAACAACCTCTTGATACCTATGGAGTGTTTAATTTCAGTTTTAAAAAGATAATGGTCATTGGTTCTTATGAGCTGTCCCAGCCAAAGCCCTCTTGCCGTTTGCAAATCACTGAAGGGTCTTCGCAAGCCTAACATTCCATTGCCAAAACCATCGTAAATTTCATCGACTGACTATGTTTACTCTCTGGAATCGGCCGAACTTCGTCTGTCAACACTTCGGTTTCTATTCCTCTGAGCACTGCATGGTCTGTAATTCATGATGCTGACAGAAGAATCGGCACGAGAGGATAACTTGAAGAGTGGTACCTCCCAGCCCCATATCTGTGTCTGGCCTGTGTTGTACATGGGTATTATAGCAACACTTCAGTATTCATTGTATATTACTATTATTAATAACTCAACTTTTGATCAATATAACAGTTCAACAGTCCCAAATATTTGAAATGTCATGATCTAGATTTTAAAGATAAAAAAATGCCCATCTTGGCACATTTGTTGAACTGTTTGTATGTGCATTATCAAATGTATTAAAATCTTTTAATCTATGCATTTTACTTTTTTACCTTATCTAACTCCGTTTTCTGAACGTTCAGAGTACAAGTCCAAATGGAGGGTGTTCTGATTCAAAGACAATCAGAAGTTTAAGCCCCTCTATCTTCAAAGGCAGTATAAAGCTGTCCGTCCATTCATTCTCTATCTCCTCTATATGGTGTTGGTAGCAGGCAGGTGTTGCCCATCATATAGGTCCCACATGATAGGTGATAGTCTTCAATGAGGATTCTGAGTTCTCACACCTTGTCCTCTAATGAGAAAGATGGTGGTGCTTCATGTGTTCCGCTTTTGTGAAGTTACAGGGAAAAACAAAAAACGAAACCTTCTCTCAATTTCTTCCTCTTTATGGTGAAAATGTGAGATGAGGCGGGAATAGGTCAAGTTTAAATCAGATTTACGGAGAAGGGACGGTGAAAAGGTTTAACAGCAAGTGGGCCTTCGAGTCGCAAAAAAATCTGTGCCATACATGTGGGCCCGACTCGTGCATTTTGGACCGGTCGAAGCCTTTTTTAAATGAAGCGAACGTCAGTCCCCCCTCCACTTTTGGTTTTTCTGACTAAAATATCTCCCACGAATTAGATTTCCGCCGCCACGTCGACTCGCTTTTGATACTCGGTACGTTGCCACTCCTCTCGCGCTTCCCCGTGCTATAAATGTTCGGCGTAATCCTCATGCCATACAGCATTTACTTTCTCTCTGCTAGCCAAAAGATAAGATTCAGAAAGTCGCGTGTGATCCACAGAGAGCTGTAAGCTTCAAAACTTTCCATTACAATCTTTCCTGTTTTCTGATCTACGTTGCTTCGGAGTAATCTTTGTTATTGTCCTTACTTTGATGTGTTTTGCGGTTTTTTTTTTTTTTCCTGAGGGATTATTCATTGCGTTAGTATCTTCTCACAATTCTGAGGAATAGTTTGAACTCATTACACGGACCATGGTACCTCATTTCATCTGTAGTTTTTGTTTTCTTAACCGCGTATGGTTTTTGTATATGAAGAAGGAAATGAACTGTTACATATGCTTGGGAAGCGGCATCTTTTGTGATTTTTGTCACGGTTTCATTTGCGATTCGTAGTTTGATATGTCTTTGTCGTAAGTAATGTCTGTGATGGGAGGGAGCATATAGGAAGAAGTAACTTGAATTTACCACACTTTTCTGCCTCTACTGATAAAATTTGTAAGTAGGCTTCGTGCTCTCACAATGCATGTTGATTGACTGTGTTGGAACTTTAATTTGATTTGACTTGGATGCGTACGCTTGGGGATTGACCAGATTGTCATTTACTTTAATGATCACAAACGCGTGCATGCAGCAGCACACAGACGCAAATATTATGTATGTATGGACTTAATTTTGAAGGATGTTTTTCGATCAAAATATTGGTTTATTGGAGCAGGGCTATGCCGCATAATTGATTTCTTAAGCCCATAGATGGTTGGTATCGCAGTTAAATTGGATACTGGCACTTAATATACTATCTTACTAATTTTTCTTTGTTTTTTTCCTCCTTGACAAGTGGTAGGAAATGTTCTTCTGTGTAATAAATAAAAAGAGATGGGCTATTCATCTCAAGTTCAAGTGGAATAACAGTTTGGTCATTATGTACTTCACTGGCAGCCCAAGAGCTTTAGATTCGTCTCAAAAGTATATTTCTGGTAGCAAAGCAAAGCAAATATAGTTGGAACCTTTTATACTCTTTAAAAGCGGGGCCTTTTTTTAACCTGCTTTTTTCATGGTCAGTCTATTATCTGAATTCCTTAAATCAAGTTTGTTGTTCAAATAATGCTTGCATGTCTAAAAATTATTGTTGCAGTATCCAACATTTTCAATTTCTGAACAATTAATTTTTTTTGGGCAGAAATGGCATCTTTACATGCAGCCTTGATTTGTGGCGCGTATAGGAAAAACAATTCCTGTGCTTCTACCAAGTTTCTCAAAACTTCCTTCCTGCCTGGGTTTGAAGTGGTGGGTTGTGTTCCAAATCTGTTTGAAAAGGAAGGAGGCCCTACTTCTCAGAATCCTAGAGCAACTTTAACCTTTGATCCTTCTACGACTAAGACAGAAAAAAACAAACAGAGTAAACACACTGTAGATCCTGCTGCTCCGAATTTCCTTCCCCTTCCATCATTTGAAGAGTGTTTCCCAAAGAGCACAAAGGAATATCGGTATTTTCTATTCCCCCCCATTTTCTCTTCCTTGTGTCTTACAATCTTTTCCTTGTAAAGTAGCTAAACTTTCCAATATAACATTGCAGTTACCATAATGCTCTGGTTCTGCTTTTCAGGGAAATTGTTCATGACCAATCTGGTCATGTACTTAAGGTTCCATTTCGTCAAGTCCACCTTACTGAAGAGGGACAATACTTTGACAATTATGACACCAGCGGCCCACAAAACATTAATCCACTTGTAGGTAAGATTTTCTTAAACCAAAGTTGCTCTTTGAATTACTATTCTTCTGAGATCATCAAGTTTAATTGAGTTTCATATTCTGTATTTTCTATAACTTGCTTCTGTCTATATATCTCTTCATCCCTCTTATCATGGAATCTGGCACTTCATACTGATCGGCCAGATAATCTTCCAGCTTCCTCTCCCCACATGCTTCAGATGTTGTAGGAATGGGGCTTGGAAGTTGGTGGTAAGTGGTCCTTTCGCATGTGGACCATAAATGGCTTTTATCTGTTGTTTATATCATCTTTAGCTCATTTTACTTTGAAGCGTTGCCATTTTTTCATTGCATTTCATTTAACATGCCTAATTTAATATATTTTGTGATTTATCAGGTCTGCCAAAGATACGAAAGGACTGGGTAGATAGGCGAGAGAAGTTAGGTGGACCACGATACACACAAATGTTCTATGCTAAGCAGGGCATAATCACTGAAGAAATGTTGTTCTGTGCCACCAGGGAGAAGCTTGACCCTGAATTTGTACGCTTAGAAGTTGCACGTGGCCGGGCCATTATCCCATCCAACAAAAAGCATTTGGAGTTAGAACCTATGGTAGTTGGCAGAAACTTCTTGGTTAAAGTGAATGCAAATATTGGTAACTCAGCTGTGGTAAGTTCCATTGAGGAAGAGGTACACAAACTGCAGTGGGCCACTATGTGGGGGGCCGACACAGCAATGGACCTCTCAACAGGTCGACATATTCACGAGACACGTGAGTGGATTCTCCGTAATTCTGCTGTACCTGTGGGAACTGTACCCATTTACCAGGCCCTTGAGAAAGTGAATGGAATCGCGGAGAATCTCAGCTGGGATATTTTTAGGGAAACACTGATTGAACAAGCTGAGCAAGGTGTTGATTATTTCACCATTCATGCTGGGGTTTTGCTTAGGTATATCCCGTTAACAGCAAAGCGCATGACTGGAATTGTATCTCGTGGTGGGTCAATTCATGCTAAATGGTGCTTGACTTATCACAAAGAAAACTTTGCTTATGAGCATTGGGATGACATACTTGACATTTGCAATCAGTATGATGTGGCACTATCAATTGGTGATGGCCTTAGGCCAGGTTCAATTTATGATGCTAATGACACTGCACAATTTGCAGAGCTTTTGACACAAGGAGAGCTGACATGCCGGGCATGGGAAAAGGATGTGCAGGTTCAAATTTTTTCTTAGTTTTTTATGTTTTACTTTTTTCTTCAATAGTTAGTCATTTAGTTCCTGTTGTTGCAATTATTTTCTTCTTCAGCAGATACACACATATCCACACTCATATATGTGCATATATATACATTCATACATATATACATGTATCTGCATGTTTGTATGCCTGAGTGTGTATGTGCATGCATGCACATGTGTGTATTTATCTAAATGTATATTTCTGCCTTTCTATCTATCTATCTATCTATCTATCTATCTATCTATCTATCTTTGTCTTTGTAAAAGTGTGAAATTGAAATAATGAAAAGGGGAAGAGATCAGAGAAAGAGAGAGAGAAAGAAGAAGATGGAAAACACTTGAGGGAGGCTGCTCTCTTTAGGGGTTAAACTCGACACCTAACAGTATTTGTACCACTTAAATGAGAAGGGGGTCACATGTACCTATTATCACTGAAAAAAAAAGCTATAAAATAAACAGAAAACAGGCCAGACTTATAGACTAACTTCCTATACTACTATCTGACCACTAGGAGTAACTATCACAGCCGAAGAATTACAAAATACCCCTAATCACATTTTCTAACAGTTTTCTTCTTCCTTTTAAGTTACCAAGCCTTTGTTTGTACTACATAAGGTTGGATGGTGAAAAGAGGTGGAATGGATTAGTTCACCCATTGAAGTATTTGCCATTTCTGTCACTAAATGATCAGGATCAAGTGGCAAGAAGTTTTCCAATGGCACCACTTTTGAATTTTTTAAGTATAACCTTCCCTAAACTGTTTCTGAATAGATATGTATGTTTACTTTTTTTTACATCTATTCTTCTGTTTAGCCTATTTCATGAGAAATTAGATGCTGATGTCCTTTTGGATTTGCATATTTCTTCCTCTTCTTGAGTATTGTTGATTGTAATGAATGGCAGCAATTGGAAGACTAGAAATGCCATCCTCTTAAACTATATTTTATATAGAGAACACAGTGCAATAAACACATGTTTCCTTGTTTTACCTTTTCTTTCCCCTTTGTCAGACAAGTGAGCTCGCAACAATATTTTGAACTTGTGTTCTCTTCTTTTCACATCCTTTCCATGTCATCAAACTAATTAACTAGTATTTACTATAATTCTAGAAAATTATTTTTAAGGACATGATATTTTGCATTTTCTCTGAAAGGTGATTGGAGGTTTTATTAAGTTCATAAAGTATGTTAAGATTTCAAACCAGCCTCTGGTTTCAGATTCTAGCCCTCTGATAATGACTTCTCATGCTTATCCTAGGTTATGAATGAAGGACCTGGCCATATTCCAATGCACAAAATTCCTGAAAACATGGCGAAACAGTTGGAGTGGTGTCATGAGGCTCCTTTCTACACTCTAGGCCCGTTGACTACTGATATTGCGCCAGGATATGATCATATTACTTCAGCAATTGGTGCTGCTAATATTGGTGCTCTTGGTACTGCACTTTTATGCTATGTAACTCCTAAAGAGCACCTAGGGCTGCCCAATAGGGATGATGTGAAGGCCGGAGTTATAGCATATAAGATAGCTGCGCATGCAGCAGATTTAGCAAAGGGACACCCACATGCCCAAGACTGGGATGATGCCCTAAGCAAGGCAAGGTTTGAATTCCGATGGATGGACCAGTTTGCTTTATCTCTTGACCCAAAGACTGCCTTGTCATTCCATGATGAGACACTGCCATCAGAAGGGGCTAAGGTGGCACACTTCTGCTCTATGTGCGGGCCCAAGTTCTGTTCCATGAAGATTACGGAGGATGTTAGGAAGTATGCTGAGGAGCATGGATATGGGGACTTGGATGAAGCTGTGAAGCAAGGGATGGATGCCATGAGTGCTGAATTTTTAGCTGCCAAGAAGACTGTTAGTGGGGAACAACATGGTGAAGTGGGGGGTGAGATTTACTTGCCTGAAAATTATTTTAGTGGCAAAATGGACAGAGGAAGGTCAGTGGGCTCTTCTTTTTCAAATTGATTTTTTATTCTACTTTTGCCTGCTACATTTATTTGTGATATGTTTCATTAAGAAACGATGAATTATTTATTAGAAAATGTAGTATCTGATGGTAACATGAATAGTCATAAGTTTGCTGGTTATATTGTATAATCCTCTCTGTCATTGGTATCATTTGTTATGAGTTTTATTATTGCCTAGTTCCACTATTCCCATCACTTTATGCATGGGCATCAATTACTTGCAGAATACAATTGTCTATCAGATTGGTGGGAGTAGTGCTTTGTTTCCTTAAGAACACTCAATTACTTCTTAAAAAATCTAGTATCTAATGTACATATGAAAGGCATATTCTTTGCCGGTTATATTGTATCATCCTCTCTTTCATTGATATCATTCGGTGTAATTTCATTAATATATCGTTCTACCATACCCATCACTTTCATGCATCAGCATCAATAACTCGTAGAACACAATGTCTTTCAAAGTGCAGCCAGTAGTGTTAGAAGCTAAGTTCAGGAGGATTGATTTCTCACTTTCTAAACTCTGAATTTGTTTTCCAGTGAATAGTATTTGCATACTTGAAGCTTTTCAGAAGACCATGTCACACTCAGCATCTGCACTGTGGCTTGAGGATTAGGTGAGTCAAGTAGTTAATTTAGTTACAATAACTTAAGACTGCTCTGCTTCGTTTGACTTGTTCTAGATACCTTTTTAATAATAAAATCATCAGAGATGGTTTTCAATCTGTTGCTCTTTTATATTTATTGTCTTCTATCTTTTGTTTTTTGTCTTCTATTAATGACACTGCACCAGGGGTGCCTGTATCTGCTAAAGTCAAGGTCATCTGATCTGGATCTTTACTGATACTGGCTGAGAGAGTCCCTTAGAACCTGGTCAGGATAATGCCTGCGTAGGGAGTGTGCATTTCGTTCTTTTTTGCTTGGACAGGGGTTTTGGCTCCATATTACTGGCAAGACGATCCATTTGCAACATTTTGGCACCCACATCGGCTAATACACTGTGTGGCGTGGAGTAACTAGAAACTGGTGATTCTTTCTCTCTTAATTACTAATAAAGAAAAACAGTTATGCGTGGCCTATGATCCTGATAGTGGTTAATAAAACAAGTCTTTAAAGTGAGCTTCTGTTTCTTTTTTAACCAATTTATTAAGAGCTTGTAAGCTGATTTTACTTGAAAACTTAACGAGGCTTATTTAATTGATCTTTTGAGGCCAGATGTTGAACTCAAAGAAAACTACAATATCTACTTTCAGGTCAACATTGCCCAATTCTTGAAAACCAAACAATATGGGTGGAACATTCGGTCCCATGCGCTAAGATTTAGTTAGGTGCTTGACCACTTTTATACTTGGGTTTCATGGTTAGCAACTTGATAGGGTCGTCACCAAATGAAACATTGGTTAACTTTTCTTTCCAAAAAAAAATGCTTTCTTTTATACTTTCGAGAGTAACGCCATTGCCACAGGAACTAGCTATGATCTCCTGTTTCACAGTGATCAAAGAAAAGAAAGAAGACTAGGACTCGAGCCCTCCATTGGTAATCTCAAGTGCTCTATGTGAGTGGACAAAAAATATAACTTGCATTAACTAACCCTTCCGCCTGGTAAAGTGCTTTTCCCGGCGGCATTGCCTACCACACCAGTGTAAAGACATGAAAACTCCTCATCTCTAATTTTTCGAGTCATCAGGTTAGTGCTGTTTCTAATACATTATCTAATTGCTTAAGGCCATGCAGCTACCCCAAGTCATTTGTTCTTTCGGGAATCTCCACAGTAGTCATCAATTAGTTTGTCCATATCTTTCCAGAACAGGCCCTCGACAAGGATCCCATCTTGAGTGAACCTGAATCAGAGTGTAGCAAAGGGCAATCATAGTCAAGAAAATAAACGAGAACGCTTCCAAAAGAAATGGAATCGTAAACAGAAATGCTTGTTAATTAGTAAGACTCTTCTAAGCACCAAATGAAAGAAGATTGTAGTCGACAGTGGTAAGAAGAACAAACCATTTGGTGACACTTTTGGTGAGCTGGACAGGTTTCTTTGCAGAAATGGATTTGGGATCAGCACTAGCCACAGTAAGGGTGTACATGTCAGAGAATCTTGGCAGCTTAGAAGAGATTACTAATCCAGTACTGTTGAATGATCCCTGCAAATGCGAAGCCCAATTATAGCAATCCATGAAATCCAGAAATCAGTGGTTACAACAAATGATACTCTTTTTCAAAAACATCACTTATGAAGAGCCTGTGAGTACATTCGTATATGTTGTCAATAAACTGACTGTTTCACTTGGTATAGCAACCAATAATTCTTAGTTTCTAATACACTTCATAACATGTCCTCTCAGCTGTATCACAAAAAACTTCCATATGGCTAAAAATGAATCACATCATATTTCGTGTATCTGGCAAAAGCGCATGCAAGCATTAGTGTGCTCATTTTGACTGTTTACCAAGCATTTGTATTGCTTACCGAAATGTTAAGCAGCTTACAAAGCATGAATGCATTGGTAGCACCAAAATGCTTTTGTAAGAAACACTTGGGTAAGCAGTCAAAACACTCATACCTGCACAGGCATGCATCAAACACATGAAATGCAATCAGAACAACTTTAGAATGTCATAGAGGATTTTCTAAAACGGGCATCTCACGAAATTCAAAGGCTCTCAGTATCAATGGTGAAAATGAGGTAATATTTTTAACAGATCCTATCAAATTTAAATCCCATATCAATGACCAAAAAGATAATATTTACAGGAGTTGCACACAGACTGTCATTGACACCACAAGTTATTAAACAGACGAAAAGAGGAAATTCAGCAAACTTCTTGCCTACAATTGTTATCTAAGTTTCCTAGAATATCTTCTTTCAACTCAAGTTTAGCCGAAAAATGCAGAGTTTTTGCCACAAAGATTAATTGCTTAAGGGATTATGGATGGTTAGAACTGAAGTATAAATTTTGGGCAGCTTGGGAGACCACTATTTCTGTTTTAAATTGTGTCATTACTGCTTAAGAAATAGAACTAAGAAAGCAAATATTCTTCAAATCAAGAATGCCATAAAAAAAAAAGGTCAATGAACTTCAAGTAACTTGGACTTTATGGACCCTTTTAGAAACCACACAAAGGTGGTAACAAAATGGAAATAAAAAATGTTAAGCAAAGATTAGAAGACTAAGGTCTTCCTGGATGTTTTAAATAATTGTAAGCTCCCATCACATTTGAATTTGATTAAAAATAAAAAGAATATCACGGATGAAAATGCACATTCCTTACCATATGACTTTGTTTTTATTCCTTTAGATTGTCTCAGATCTTGGGTATTCCTTCCTTTTTCACCACTGAATGAATCATGAAAGGCAGATGGAATTTATGAATCGGGAATATTTCATTTGCTCTAGATAAATAGCAGTATTAAAAAAGTCCTACTCTATCACCCTAGAGACCAGGGATGGGTGTATCGCCAGTAGGTATCAGATTTCACCCTGGCCAATACATGGTGTACAGGCAAATACAGGGAAGGTGTATCAGCCAATATGGCCAATATGTATCAAATTTCAGAATACCCATTATATGTATTGGAAAACCAATAAGCCCACCCCTGCTAGAGACAGAGTAGCTCAATTTGCCAGCCTAATTTTTTTTTCTTAAATTCTGTCTCTTAAAATTCCTGACAAAAGTCATCACACCTTCAAAGGAGAACTCTCAAGTATCTAAAGCTCAACTATCACCACTGAAGAACATACCAAAGAATTTCACAATCGTCTGAAATTCTACAATCTCCCTAAACCTATTAAGTAAGACAAGCAGAACTGCTGAAATATAACATCTGTTAACAGCTACACTGCGTAAAGTTCATGTGCTTGATGTTCCTAGCATGCCTAGACCTTTCTTCATTTATTAGGTAAATTTGGCAAGTATCTTCATTGCCACCAGTGACTTTGAGATCTTCTGAGTCTAACCAAAAGTGTCAAGACTTCAAACCAGAGGTGGTGGTAATTAACGTGAATAATGATGCAATCATAGAAAATGATAACAAGAACTTTGTCATCCTGAAATTGGTGGATTAGACAACCAATGGATGACCAACTGAAGTAAACCAGTATATGACATGGTTCAATATGTTAGATATGCTGTCTTTGTTTTCCATGCAATTTATTATTACTCCTAGATGTCTCCATTGTGTACAACATATCTTTCAACATTATTACCTAGCAATTGAAACTTGCAAAACAAAGTAAAAAAAATGAATAAAAACCATCTAAATTGCTTACTAAACATGTAAGTTTGGCCAAACTTGTAACTTTCTAAATTTTGACTTCAAGCTTTCAATGACAAAAGCTATTACCACCAATTCTGTAACCAAATCCCATTCATCAACCAATCCATGAAATAGCAACCATCAACAGATTCCATCTTAAGCAATATAGCACAAAATGCTGCAAAACCAAAGTGAAGAATCCAGAAAATCTCCTACCAACAAACATCAGGCCAAGCAATATATTGAATCAGTCAATTCCCAGCTGATAATCCGTGAACAGTTGCAAACTTATCTTTTCTAAGATAAATTATTACAGAAACAGGTCCTTGATACTCTTGAAGTACGTAAAAGTGGGGATCTGGAGATACCAGAAACGGAGTAGCACCAAAAAACAAAGAATAGTTTCACTTAATATTAAAAATACAAAATGGCAAGCGACAACAATGGCACAACATCTAATATTCTAGGTAAATTCATAAAGTACGAAGACTACAACAATAATTGACTCCCAAAAAAATCTTTGAGTCAAATTTCTCACCTCAAGAGGATAAGTGAACAGAATTGCATTCTTCTCCTTCGTGTGGATTATCAACTGCAACAATCCGTTGAGGGCTGCATACTTACGATGAATCAAGGACCAAGCAAATGATCGAAGATAGATAAATTCATGTCAACATTGGATTTCGCAATATAAACTAAAAAACTCGGAAAATTAAGGATAACATGGCAACAAGAACGACTCGAAGGATATAATACAATGCATCCAATGAGGAACTCTTTGTTTTCGGGGAACTTCTTCGGATAGAACTGAGCCACGAGAGCAACAATGATGATAATCGTCCCCATGAAGAGTCGGATGTTGCTCATCCTCACATCTTCCTTGTATCCTCTGCTGGTAACGATCTGTATAGGTAAAAAGAATTACAAACTAATCTGGTAATCGCCTAAGATTCTACTAATAGAAGGAAATAAGGAGACATAAAGCAGCTAGGGCTAGTGGAGCCGAAGAGAGAATCATGAACCTCCGTCACCGATTCATCGAGAAGGTGCTTGATGGAATGCGGATCCAAGAGATTGGCCTTCTTCGGGTTGCTTTTAGTGGAGCCGCTGTTGCTTGCTGCCATTTTTTGCTGTGCTTGAACCTCTGGTGGAGCAAAATTATGCTTCGGTCTTCAACAGGACTTCGACTACACGCGATGGCGCCCTCCGCACAATCGACGAGGGAGATGACTCGGAGGTGTGAAAACTGAACCGTAAAAGGCCCTCGCGCCGGAGCAGTAGTGAAGCCGAGGATGGTCGTCTGGTGGGTCAAGAAATAGGGGATAAAGAAAGAGAACGAACGAACACGATTGGAACCCGTTACACAATGTAACGTAACGGACAACACGTCGTTATACGTAGAACAGATTTCGATCAAAACCGAGATATTTATCGGCAGTTACAATTTCTAATATCGGCGCATCGGCCGTATAAAGTTGATGTAGCGGTTTCGTAATGGATCTTCAGTTCTGTAACAGCAGGATCTCCGTGTCACTGCCGAGTTGAATTGACTCGATTATGGATTAACTCAGACCACTAGCCGTAGTGCGGATTGGCCCAAGGGTGGTTTTATGCTTGGAGCCTGAAGGGTGTTTGGTCCAAGGGTCCGAGTCGGTCTACAGTGACTTAAACGTATTTTAACCGGTTCGTTTCATTTTTAGACCGGTTTATATTTTATTGCAAATCGAAACCCATGTGGTTCGAGGGAAAAAGGAACCCCGAAAAGTCCAATTAATTCCACGGTTTCATGTCATCGGTGCTTACTTGTCCGTTTCTTATTGGTTCATACATCTTCAACACGCAGTTATCTGTATAAATAGATGTTATACAGATGAATAGTATGGAACAGATTTTTGTGTATTCCGCCGATTATGTCCCGGTGATCTAGTAGATTTAGGTTTCCAGTAGAGACTAGAGATCGTTTGTTTTTCTTTTCTAATCCATTCCCATCCGCTGGAGGTATTTCTATGGTTAGAAGAGGGAATTTTATTTCTTAGTGTAATTTGATACCACCGGTTGACCAGAAGATGAGCATTGCATACATTTAGAATTTGAAGTTTTGTGTGTTCAAAAAAGAAAAAAAATTGCAGCTTTTTGTGTATGATGATTTTTTTTTTCTCTTTTTTGTGCACCATCTTTTGTATGATTGATTGTTCATGTTGATTATTTTGCAGTTTGATATAGATTTGGCAACAAAATATGGGTGGGGGGTTTAGAGTTCTGCATCTTGTAAGGCCTTTTCTTTCGATCCTGCCTGAGGTACAGTCCGCCGATAGGAGGGTTCCCTTCAGAGAGAAGGTTATATACACCGTGATTTCGCTTTTCATCTTCCTGGTCTGCAGTCAACTCCCTTTGTATGGCATTCATTCAACAACAGGAGCAGATCCCTTCTACTGGATGCGTGTTATTCTTGCGTCAAGCCGTGGGACGGTCATGGAACTTGGAATCACCCCTATTGTGACTTCTGGGATGGTGGTTCAACTTTTGGCAGGTTCGAAGATAATTGAAGTCGACAACAGCGTTCGTGAGGATCGTGCCCTATTGTAAGTATTTCCCTAAAAAGTCCACATTGTTGTTATTATTAGCTTTGCTGATTTTTTTGGAGTAACTGTTTCTATTGTACGACTAGATTTATGCTGGTGTTGGTTGATAATTCTGTAACCTTTACCTGCTGACGGATTACATATTATTATTGTCTGCTGGATTGGTATGATCTGAGAGGCTAAATTTTTTTCACAGATTTTGTCTGTCCAAGTATTAGCAATATAGCTGGAGCGGGTTCCATCCAATCACAAGGACTAGTTAAACGAGACTCATTTTTAGAGAGATAGGTCCTGTTAACCCTCTCTATGTGATTGGAGGGGACGGGCTAATGCTAGTACATATGTACTAGCAGATTTGACCCCTGCAGAAGTTGACAATTTGACTTTTAGTAAAACTAACCTGATATCCTGCTTGCATGGATTTCTGCTAATTTCTTGTATGGAATCATTGCGTAACCAACCCTTGTTATGAATGACAACATTCATTCATTTTAGTCTTTGTGCATATATAAGGCGTAATGTGGTGGGTATTAATTGGTGTATGTATGCTGAGATTCATTTATTGTTGGTTGACTTATATTGGTTTCTCTAGAAATGGTGCTCAGAAGTTACTGGGAATCCTCATTGCTGTGGGTCAGGCTGTTGCATATGTTGTTTCTGGGATGTATGGCAGTGTCAACCAACTCGGTGTTGGGAATGCAATCCTCATAATTGTTCAGCTGTGTTTTGCTGGTTTGATTGTAATATGCTTAGATGAGCTCCTGCAGAAAGGATATGGTCTTGGATCTGGCATTTCTTTGTTTATAGCCACCAACATCTGGTAAGTTACATACTTTTTCTTCATTCTTTTATTATAGTTCAAGTACAAGTCTTAACTTTTTGTCATTATGTTGCTATCATTTACAGTGAAAATATCATCTGGAAAGCGTTCAGCCCCACCACAATCAACAGTGGCCGAGGAGCTGAATTTGAAGGAGCTGTTATTGCTTTGTTCCATCTTCTGATAACTCGAACCGATAAGGTTCGTGCTCTTCGTGAGGCTTTCTATCGGCAGAATCTTCCAAATGTGACGAACTTGCTTGCAACAGTTTTGGTATTCCTTATTGTGATTTACTTTCAAGGTTTCCGTGTTGTTTTACCGGTGAGGTCGAAAAATGCCCGTGGACAGCAAGGTTCATATCCCATCAAACTGTTCTACACCTCCAATATGCCAATCATTCTACAGTCAGCACTTGTTTCAAATCTTTATTTTATTTCACAGGTACCTAAGCTCTTAAGTGCTGTTAGAAATAGGGACCTGATATCATTTTTATTTTCTCTATGTGAAAGCTGATGCTATTTATATCCATTGCAGTTGATGTATAAGAGGTACAGTGGAAATTTCCTTGTAAATCTACTGGGTAAATGGAAAGAATCTGAGTATTCAGGTGGTCAGTATATGCCTGTTGGTGGCCTTGTGTACTACATGACAGCCCCGTCTAGGTAATTAAACCTATTTGCCTACTTAATTCCTTTTACTGCCAATACTTTCCGGTGACAGTGATGCTGAAGGTACAATTTCTTTTTTTTTTTTTTTAGCTTGGCAGATATGGCAGCTAATCCATTCCATGCACTCTTTTATATTGTGTTTATGCTTTCTGCCTGTGCACTCTTCTCAAAAACTTGGATAGAAGTGTCAGGATCCTCAGCCAGAGATGTGGCTAAGCAGCTTAAGGTATGCGTTTTACTACTGTTCGGTTTCTTCACTTTCTAGGTTTTGCCATTGTACTCCTTAGAGACCTAGGGTTCAGGTGAGTGCTTTATGGAATATCCAACCCTGTTGGGGAATATATTTTATCTTTTTTCTACTCAATACAAGTAGTAATTTTTGTTGACTCTAAAGTTAACATTCACACTGTAGATTAAATATGTCTTATCCCTTTTGCCTTACTGATTGCGCATTCCCCTAAAGTAGCTCTTTGCAGTTTATTTAGCTGGTTTTTATGTTTATATGTGTGTATATATCTTCAGGAACAACAAATGGTGATGCCTGGGCACAGGGAGTCCAATCTGCAGAAGGAACTGAACCGCTACATTCCCACTGCAGCTGCATTTGGTGGCGTGTGTATTGGTGCACTTACTGTGTTAGCAGATTTCATGGGAGCAATTGGGTCAGGGACAGGAATCCTGCTTGCAGTGACGATCATTTATCAGTACTTTGAGACATTTGAGAAGGAGAAAGCCAGTGAACTTGGCTTCTTTGGCCTCTGAGAGAGCAAATTTTGTTTTGAGTGATGTTCACCTAGACAAGGAGAGATACGGATGGTGGTGCCATTGAGCTAGCACCCTGGCAGTTATGGTGAGCAATAACACTGTAGTAGGGGGTGAAAATTTTAGTTTAGTTATAGTGTCTTTTTTAGGCAGAACTGTGAAGGAGATCTTACAACCATGTGTATTGGTAGCCTCTTCTACCATGAATTGCTCAGCACGGCCACTAGCTCAACACCAGAACTCTTTCAGCACAGCACAAGAGATCTTCCAGCAGCTGCAGCAAACTCTTGACTCGGCACAGCAGAAGACTGCACTTGAAGAGAAGAAATGAATGTAACAATATGTGCTAGCCGTATTTAAAACACAATCAATCAAGATAATATTCATTCGATTCTCAATTCAATTTTCAAATTTGAAGATTTTCTCACAAGAATTTCTTTTCTTCTGATTTGATGCAGTAACAACTAGGGAAAATTTCTGGCACAGGTTTTTTCCTCTTTTTTGAGTCATGGAAATTGTTTTCATTTTTAAGTGTCAAGCACAAAGACCCAAGCCCTTGCGATCCAAGGGCTACAACCCCACCATTTCATCCTCCCTCTCTACATTTTTTCTGTCTCCATATGAAACCAGAACCTGACTAACTAGGTCTCTAGTCAATCGGTCCACATGTACCCACCAAAATTTGACTCATTTTAGGGTCTTCTTGCATTTTTGACTCAATGGTATAATCTGATTTAGATTTGACTCTGGGCATGCTCCACTTTTTGCTAACAGGCCCTGAGTCAGTGCCGAGTTGATTATGGGTGGTTTAACTGAAATTTTAGGAACTCGAGTTGGCTCCCGAGTTAAAACACCATGTTAGCAATTAATTTGTGAGCTCCCCAGATCTTTTAGTGTGGAAATTGTGATGAAAAGGTTTCCATTCTTTCTGGCCCTTGAAAGAATTTAAGTTCCAAGGTTCAAACATCATTGTAGAGACTAATCATAATCTATGATGCGCTGCGAGGAATTTGTTAGACCAAACCTTTGGGTGAAGGAGCCTGATTTCAATGTACACAAGCTAGGTGATTGGTGTGGTCCAAAAAATTTGTGGACCAAACTGGTACAAGCTATCTCACATTAAAGGGCTGAAATCAACCGAAAGTCGATTGTATGTCAATTTAAAAACTATTAAAAAAAAATATTGGGATGATTTGGGATCTTGGACGGTGATCGAGTCGGAGTCGGGTTTGATGTTTCAGAGTTTTTTTGGGTTAGAGTTTCGGAGTCAGGGATCGAGGTCGTGTTCCGGTTTTGAGAAAGTTGATCCTTACCAAGTAGGTAATTACTATTTTAGGTTAGATTGAGGTATTTTGTAATTAGAGCCTTTAAATATTATTTAGGTAGGAGTAAAATTATGTTTTATTGATTTTAACAATACATTTGATCGAATAATGGAAGAATTAAGGGGAATTTGTTTGTATCCGTATGCTTTTAATTTAATATTTTGTATTAACAGTAAAAATAGCCTTTGAAACGTGTGTGATCCCGTTGGGCTCAAGCCCATTAGTGTATTTAAAATGGACTCCCTGAGATGAATCGATTACGGCCCAAACTCACAGCATTGTTCCAGCCGTTGCGGTCGAGCTTCCGCCATAGAAAAGAAAAGCGCAAACAAAATATGGAAAATTTAATAATGAGCCCTATTCATTGAACAGATTTTGTTCAGACTTGTTTCGAGGCAAAAGTTAGGAGCAGAGAACCTCAACTCAGCTCCATTCTACTGGCACCATCTCCCTTCTCTAATTTCTGAGGCTTCCTATTTATTGTCGTCTTTCCAGATTTTCTCCTCCATGGCTGAAGTGATGGAGCCTTTGGAATCTATCGACCGCCGTCGCGACCGGAGGGAGAAGCCTTCCGGCAGCGACGAGCTTCCTCCGCCCCCGCCTCAGGCTGCGAGACGGAGAGACAGGGATTCGAGAGAGAGGCGAGATGATAGAGACGACAGGCTGCCGAATCGGCGAGGGGAATATCATGAGCGTCGATCTCCGTCGGGTCGTGATAGGGATTATAAGCGCCGTCTTAGCCCTAGCCCTCCTCCCTACCCTCACCGTGATCGTCGACACTCTCCGCCACGTCGGTCGTCACCTCCACCGCCGTTTAAGCGATCCCGAAGGGACGATGGGAGTTATGATAACAGGCGTGGAAGCCCTAGAGGAGGTTTTGGATCGGATGACAGGAGGTGGGTGCTCCTTTTAACTTCTTGTTGTTTTGGTTTTTGTTACTTAATTGCAACCTTCGTTGAAGTTGTAGCTACGAATTTGAGAATGGGATCCCACATGAGAGCAGTCGTTTTATCAGTAATGACCTGATCACTGCGATCAAGAAAAGGTCGGGTGACTGGTCATTGCGATTTCTTTGTGCCCCCATGCTTGTCCGATTCTTTTCTTCCAAGGCCTATAACCCACTTCCTAACCGCTGACTCGCAGAGATTGGTCTCCTGGTCCATGTATTATATAACGGCACTGTGTTGTTAGTGTTTTTCTTATCTCTTTGAGTTGGGTAAGTGCGGATATTTGAACCTTTGGCTCAATGACCCCAATGGAGTTTTTTAATATGAGGTCTTAGGTTCAAGGATGTCCGGATATCTTGGATCTTGGATGATGTAGTTCAAACTGATGTTGGTTGGGACCAATTAAAACTTCAATTGGGTTACTCATGGTAGGATCATTGATATGAAAGATTTATGGTAGTGTGAGGTGTTGAATTTAGAACCCCATAATTGAAAACTCGAGTAAGATGAGAGAGGGACAATAAAAAGAGCAGAGAGAGAGAGAGAGAGAGAGAGAGAGCTCAGGTAGATAGGAGAGAAGAGAACTCTTCCAACTCGTGTCATAAAGATTCCAACTCGTGTGATGATTTATCATGCCACCTCATGTGATTATGGTGGGTCCCACCTTGTAACACTCTCTTTCAAACTGGGGGTGAGAAAATATCGTAAATGCCCAGCTTGCTGCAGATGGTGGGCAAGATCTTACGAGTAATTGGTTTGGTGAGAATGTATGCAATTTGCCTTAATGAGGAGATATATTTGAGAGATAATATGTCGGCTTGGAATTTCTCTCGTATGAAATGGTAGTCTACCTCAATGTGCTTTGTTCTCTCATGGAAGGCCGGATTTGAGGTGATATGTATTGCCACCTGATTCCCGCAATGTAGATCCATAGGGTCTTCTTTATAGAATCCTAGTTTAGTGAGAAGGGATCTGATCTATAGAAGCTCACTAACTGTATGTGTCATGACCCTGTATTCTGCTTCTGCACTAGACCTTGCAACTACATTCTGCTTCTTACATCTCTATGTAACCAAGTTCCTTCCAACCATTCTACAATATCCCAAAGTAGATTTTTTATCATCTGGGGATCCGACCTAGTCTGCATATAAGAACCCTTCTATGTTGAAGTGACCATGGTTCTTATAGAGAAACCCTCTTCCTGGAGGTCCTTTCAAATATCACAATATCCTTTCTAGTGTTTGCCAGTGAGTAAGTTGTGGTTTGTGCATGTATTGACTCACCACACTTATTGCATATTGTATATCCGGCCTTGTTACATAGAGATAAATGAGTTTCCCCACAAGTCTTTGATATTTTCCGATATCCACATCTTCTTCAGTGCCTGCAGATAATTTTGTATTGGAATCCATAGGGGTTTCTGCTGGTCTATACCCCATCATTCTCGTCTCCTCCAGTAGATCAAGGACATACTTCCTTTGAGATGGTATAATCCCATGTTTGGACTGTAGTACTTCAATACCCAGAAAGTATTTAAGTAGTCCAAGATATTTTGTTTTGAATTTTTCATATATTTTTTCCTTGGTTTCCTGAATGTCCTTTGGATCACTACCGGTTAAGACAATATCATCAATATATACGGCCAAAATCACTTTGCCTTTAGGTGTGTCTTTAAGAAATACGAAATGATCTATGGAACATCTGTGAAATCCGGCCCGCATGAGTGTTTGATTATATTTATCAAACCATTCACGAAGAGACTGTTTCAGACCATAAAGGGATTTCTTCAATCGACATACGGATTCCCCCTCAACCACAAATCCAGGTGTTTGTTGCATATAAATTTCTTCCTTTATATCCCCATTGATAAAAACATTTTTTACATCAAGCTGATAGATCGGCCAGGAAGAATTAGTAGCAAGAGATAATAAAATACGTACTGAGTTCATTTTGGCCACCAGGGAGAATGTTTCCTCATAATCGATCCCATAACACTGTTATAGCTTTTAGCAACGAGGCGGGCCTTAAGCAAGCAACTGACCTATCCGGATTATGTTTAACTGTAAAGACCCTCGCAAGGGTATGGTAGTAATCTTGAGAATATCATTTTTGTTACCCCGTGTATTCTTCAGCAATAAGAGGCAATCCAAGGGTAATAATGTACTCAAATTTGAAGTAACCTAAATAAGCGGCTTGGAGATTCAAGTGCAGCCAAGGCTAGCTTGGGTAGATAGGAGGAGAACCCGAGCTTTATCAAGTCTTTAGGCAAGGAGGGAACCCTCTTGGGCCTGTCAACTCACTGGCCAGAAATTTCTATAATTAATTCTCTAGTCTTCCTTGTAGAGAATAGCAAAAATCAATCAATAAGAATGACATAAAGTAAGGTAAGGTAGCAATTCCGAATTAGATCTTTCCAAGATCATTCCAAAAATATATTTGACTCTAGCTTGGGATAAACCAGTCTAGATTCAGTTCCTCATGAATTAGGCAAGATATGATTGATCGAAAATCAAATAAAATCAGGCTTAATCAAGAAGATATTGTGAGATCTTCAAAAACAACAATCTTTCTTCAAATGGATTGGCGTCAACTAGACTTTCAATTAACCTCTTCCTTTCTTACTTTGTGCTTGATTCTATTCTTGATTTTCCAAAGAAAAATCAGCCAACTTGTGGCTCTCAAAAAATTCTCCAAAAAATACAAAATCGAGTAGAGTTTTTCAAACAACTCGATTAATGGAGAAGCTTAGCATGGAAGCTAAGTAATTAGATTTCTGAAAACCAACGGATAAAAAACCACTCATAATAGGCTCAAGAACATTTTTCTTCATTAGGAAAATCTCGTTCCCACAAAATTATAACTTTTAAGTAGAAAATCTCAACATCAACCGATTTTCAGCCAAGAACTTGCAAATTGACAAAATTGCCTTGGTAAACTTCTTTTAATCCGACACGCATAAATGTCAATAATTTCATAAGATGAAGACAACAATAAAATCATCTCTGAACCATCTTCTAAAGATCCGAAAACCAAGAGCATGAAGTAATAATAACAAGAATAAAAAACTTATCTTACAAACTTCAATCTTGCTTCACAAAGAGCATTCTATGAGTAGCTTTGATCATAACTTTTTAGAGCATTCTTTTGATGTGGGGATCCTAAATTTGATGCTCTTATAATATTTTGAATTTAGGACCCCATGATTGAAACCTCGAGCAAGATGAAAGGAGAAGAAATAGAGCAAAGAGAGAGAGAGAGAGAGAGAGCTTGGGTAGAGAGGGGAGAAGAGAAAAGAGAGAAAAAGAGTTTAGGCTAGAGAGAGATTCTTCACGAGTTGAGAAGTGGAGAGCTTGATTGAACCCTTCAACCAAGACCCCTATTTGTACTATTTCAATTACATATTAAGAGATAAGATAGAATCCCTAATATCCCTAATTACATCAATCATGATTATCCAAATCTACACAAATCAAAGGACGATAACTCGATTACATTAATCAAGGAAGATTGCCAAATCTTCCAACTCATCGTGTGATGAGGATTTCAGCTCGTGTGATGACTCATCGTGCCAACTCGTGTGATCATGGTGGGTCCCACCAGCTCTTGTGATCATGGTGTGTCCCACCTTGTAACATGATGCATTATATCTGCTCACTTAGGGCCATATTATCTTGGTGATGCTTGGGAATTTACTTGTGAGAAATTGGAGGTGCTTTCATTTCTGACTTAATTGGTGTTTCCTCTGACATATCAGATCGATTACTTGTAGGATTTTTGAAATTTTACTTGGAACCTCAATGTTACACTCTGTTGGGAGTAGATTATGAATGATTGGTGCTGGGACAAGTTTCTGTTTCTAGTCTCTGTGATATCAGTATTGCAGTGGGTGTGAAGGAGTGGGAGTCATGATGAATGGTCTCTATCTGCTTTAAGTTTTATCTGATGTTATTTATCAAAAGACTTGTATATACGAAAAATAGTAGAATTATAGATATATATATGTTTTGAGAATCCATATTTTGTTCTTGTGGCTCAGCTATTGTTACTTGTGGAATTAAAGCATGAGTGATCAGGTCTCTCTGTAGACATAAGGATATTATTGTATTTGGTAATTTCAAATTTGAATCAAGAGTATCTGACTTTAATAAACTGGTTCATGCTGGTTAGCATACAATTTCTTCCTATTATGATTCTGACTTTCTGAGTTATGGTCCCTCTTTGTCCCTTCTATAACTTGCAGGTTTGCCATCAAAACTGCTAGTTCTAAAATTTATCCTACTTCCCAAGACTATAAATAAAGTCTGTTGGCAGGATCCAAGCCTAGAACCTTTTGGACCTGCATGGCCTCTTTAAGCTGCCTTCATTTTGAGTTTGGAAAATGTTGTCGAAAATTTGCATCATCATAAAATCTAGGTGTCAGCATCAGCTTTTTCTTCTTGTTTGTTGTTGGCAATGGTGCTTGCTCACATCCTGCTTCTCTGCATTCATGATTGTGCAAATAGTTTGTCAGGTTAGTGGCTCAGTGTCATGCTGTGTTCCTTATGTTGTGATATGCTGTTGTATCTCATCAGCCACAAGTATTTTAAATTTGTCACTAGTTCCTGTTTGCCTTTTAGTATTTATGGTATCATGTGATGAACTTTTGCCCCTTTCAGAAGATCTGTTTTGTTAACTTGTCTCTTAAATATATATAATAGGTTTGGCTATGACTATGGTGGTGGATATGACCGTGGCATAGTGGGAGGCCGGCCAAGTTATGCTGATGATAGGGCACATGATCGATATATGAATCGTCCTTCAGGTGTGTGTTTTTTTTTTAATTTTTTGAAAAAGGTAATAAGCTTTTATTCATAAAAGACTATAACAATGAAACATGATGCTGTGGGATTGGAGGATGGGGGGGGGGGGGTTGTCCCTAGTTTACGAACAGCCTTGTTAGCTATAGAAGATCCGATAGGCTATTAGCTGAGTGAGTCACAGGTCTCCAATCAATCCGCCATGAGGAGGAGAATTCTGAAACTTCATCAAATACAACCTAACAACCAGGTAGGAGCTGCTTTTTAGCGCACTTGACTGATTACATTTGCTGAATTCTCTTCTACGGTTGGGGGGTCCGAATAATTCTGTGCATATTGTCTTACTCCATTAAGAAGGGCCTGGGCTTCTGCTTCTATCAAGTCACAAACTCCAAGTGGCCCTGAGAACATTGATGCTTCCATATAAACCTTCTGGCCTCAGGATAGAGGAGCCATCGAAGTTCAGTTTTTAACCATGGTGAAGGGGCTGTCATTCAGGTGGTTATCAAGTTAGAATTTTGTTTGTGTTGTTTTCTAGAGGGTTTTTTTCTGCATATTCAGATGTCAAATTTCATGTGGTGCAATGACCTTTGTCACTTACAGCCAGAATAAATATCTTTGACCAGTTAATTTTTAACTTGACTTACTCAAATGGATGTTATGGTTATCTTTTGGCTATTTTTTTTTTTTTTTATGAATTAGTGGTTTCTTATGTTTAATAGACGCTAAATATGTTGCATATTTTCAGATTGGTCTGACTCCATGCGTAATGGTTTTGCTGATGGTCAAAGCATGGGTGCACCACAGAGGTTTGCATTTTACTGTCCTTTTCACTTGGATCTTTTCCCCTTTGTCCAGGTTTATTGCATAAGCTGGAGATGTGTCCTGCTACCAACGTATTGTGTTTTTTCAGTTCTATTCTTATATACTTGTCTCCTTTTTGTGTTTTTTAACATTTCAAAACAATGTTTTATTAGAATATCAGTGAAAAATCAGAAAGTTGATACTGTCTTACCTATAAGTTCAAAGACGACATACAATTTGTTCTGGTGCTTTTGTGTTGAATCTTACCATTTAACTATAGCAAAGATGATAGATTTGGTCACAGTGCTGCTGTTAAAAGTCTGACAGTCCATGGATATTTCACCTTTCATCAATTGAGCAACATGACAGAAATACAATTTTTTCCCAGGGAAGGCTTGATGTCTTATAAACAATTCATTCAAGAGCTTGAAGATGATATATTACCAGCTGAAGCTGAACGGAGGTACCAAATGAAAAATCCAGTAGATTTACTGCATTACTGCAAGCACTTTATGAGTTTTTTGGTTGTCCTTATGCTTATTCAGAACTTTAATTTGTGGGCAACCCTGTAATAGGTACGAAGAATACAGGTCAGAGTATATTTCAACCCAGAAGCGTGCTTATTTTGAGGCACACAAGGATGAAGAATGGTACTGACTATTTTCTGGTGCAGCTACTATGTTAATTTTTTATTTATTTTCTTTGATAGTTGAATTGTTCTCTCTATTGCAGGTTGAAAGACAAGTATCATCCTACAAACTTAGTTACAGTTATAGAAAGGTGATCTGAACTTAATGTATTTTTTGTTAAAATAATTGTTAAACTTTGATTTATCTATCATGCTTGCCTATGGTTCTTAAATGCGTATTTTTTATTTATCCAGGAGGAATGAACATGCTCGTGCAGTTGCAAAGGATTTCTTGCTAGATTTACAAAGTGGAACATTGGACCTGTAAGATGGGTTCTAGCTGGTATTAAGTTCGAATGTCCTGAATTCTGCTTAACTGCCTTTTATATTCTGAATTGCAGTGGTCCGGGTGTCACTGCTTCATCATCAGTTAAATCGGGACTGGGCAGTGATCCAAACTCTGAGGATGAAACTGATACTGGTGGCAAAAGAAGAAGGCATGGCAGAGGACCTGCAAAAGAAAATGATCTACTTGCGGCTGCACCTAAGGCTCATCCACTCAGCTCTGAACCCAGACGTATCCAAGAAGATATTGAACAAGCTCAAGCACTTGTTTGTAAACTTGACAAAGAGAAGGGTATTGAGGATAATATTTTAGCTAGCATGGATCAAGATAAACGAGAAGGGGAGAAACCTCACACAGGATCCATGGGACCCATTATAATAATAAGAGGTTTAACTTCTGTCAAAGGCCTTGAGGGTGTTGAGCTGTTGGACACACTCATTACTTACCTGTGGCGCATCCATGGTTTGGATTATTATGGTATGTCTGAGACAAGTGAAGCTAAGGGCCTTCGGCATGTGAGGGCTGAGAGTAAAAGCTATGATGAAACAATCACTGGTGGGGCTGACTGGGAAAAGAAGCTTGATTCATTTTGGCAAGCAAGGTTGCAAGATCAAGATCCCTTGGAAAAAATGACTGCCAAAGAGAAAATTGATGCAGCTGCTGTGGAGGCATTGGATCCTTATGTTAGAAAAATAAGGGATGAAAAGTATGGGTGGAAGTATGGTTGTGGAGCCAAGGGTTGCACAAAACTCTTCCATGCAGCTGAGTTTGTGCATAAACATCTGAGACTCAAACATCCAGAACTTATCTTGGAGCTCACCTCAAAAGTGCGAGAGGATCTATATTTCGAAAACTATATGAAGTATGTCTAGGATTTCTGTGTCTTCTTTTGGCTATGAATATTGTGAAGTTGTTGAAAAACAGCTAAGCTTGTTGTTCTTGCAGTGATGCAGATGCACCTGGTGGGACTCCTGTTATGCAGCAATCTGTTTTGGTATGATTCAATGACTTGATAATATACTTTAAAGATATGATACTTGCATTAAAGTTATGGTTGTTATCAGAACCTTGTTTCAATTAATTCTTGCTTGGGATTACTGGGATGTTACACATATGTAATCAAGTGGTGTGTATTGTTTAAATGGTATTGGAATTATGAGTAATATATGATCTCCAAAAAAAAAAGAAGTATGAATCATATTTAAGATTTGCTTCTTGCTGCTGGCTTGGTGTGGAAGGGGGATTGAGTGAATTTGCCTTTACTTTTCATTTCTGAAAGTAGTATACAATATTAGAGGAATACAATTAATGAGTTAAGCTTTGGCTCTCGTAAAAGGAGACTGACCATGTCTTTCTTGAAGATATTTTCTTTTCCCATTATTTATTTTTCTGCTTAAAGTGGATTGGGCACTTTGGTCATTCCTTAACATCTGATGTCACTTGATGTATGGTTTTTGGGTTTAAGTCTCCCTGGCCATTTAAAAAAAAAAATCTCCAAGGTGATTTGACCATCTCAAAAGAACTCTTCTTCATATGCATCTTCAAATGGAAATAATTTTTTTTGTTGACTCTTCCAGATTTATTTCATATAGCAGAAGTCTACGTGCTGCCTATAGAGTTTTATTACTGTGATCTGTTACGCTAATAAGCTCTTGTCAGTAGTATCTCTATGACTATATCTGTTTATTGTTGCATTTTTTTCTGCAGAAGGACAAGTTGCAGCGCCGTAGGGGTGGTCTTGAAGGCCGTTTAAGAGATGATAGAGGCCGCAGGGAGCAACATGACAGAGTTGATAGAGTTAATGATGATGAAAGGTATGAACGGAATGATAATTCACCATCACGTGACTTCCAGACCAACACCACCTCAGGTGGAGGCCCGGAAGGGGGAAATCCAGATGACCCAATGTATGATTCATATGGTGGACAAGGCAGCATGCGTGGTGCCCCTCCTTTCCCCTCAGATATACCCCATCCACCACCAGTGTTGATGCCCGTGCCTGGTGCTGGGTAGGTCTCAAATTTTGCTTAGTTGATCTGTTTGGACCTTTCTTACACCGAGCTGGTTGTTTCCCTAATTTTGTTTATTTGGTAAAACTTGCAGTCCTTTGGGGCCTTTTGTACCTGCTCCACCAGAAGTAGCCATGCGCATGCTTAGGGAACAAGGAGGCCCATCCCCTTATGACAGCAATGGTGGACCTCGTGGTCGGAAAGGAGGACGATCTGGTCATCCAGTTGGTGGCCCTGCACCAGTTCTTGCCGTTAATCCTGCTTTTCGACAAGATCCTCGACGTATTCGGAGGTAAATTAATGTGTATTTTCAATATTTGACTTGATCCTCTGAATTTTGAATATTGAATGACCAGTTCTGTCCTTATTTGTGAAGTTGTCCTAGATTATGTTAAAAAAGAAAAAAGATATCTTGGTTCCCGTTTCCAAATACTGAACCTATATATGCTTGGCAGCTGCAAATATATCACTCTGCCTCTGGAAATAGGGTATATTTCCACTTAAAAAAAATGATATTCTCTGTCATCCTGTCTTAGCCTTTTGTACTGCAGGTTCTCTCTTTCTGATCACAATTATCTGTTCTTTGGGTTTTTTCCTCTTTATGTTTTGTATAGAGATTAATCAATGCGTTTTCCGTGTTTTTAGAAATTGATTCAGTTTGTTTTACTTATTCTAATTCTAGAAACTTATTTGGTCGATGTGTTTTTGTGTGTGCAGCTATCAAGACCTTGATGCTCCGGAAGATGAAGTCACTGTAATAGATTACAGAAGTTTGTAGGCATTCAATGTCTGAGATTTGATTCCCCTGTATCAAGAACGCGCTTTAACCAATTATTAGAGAGTGGGAGGTCATGGATTAGGGGGTTAGAGCTGTCGATGGTGGTGTTGCAGGGGAGTTTTAATGTGTTTTGTACCATAGCAATTAGTCAAGTATGAACCCTCAGGTTGTAGACCTTTGCAGTTCAAAATTGCTTGGTTGGTAGGTCTTGCTCTTCCATCAACCCCCCCCTTGTGCCTGAGGGCGTATGTTAATAAACTGCTTAGTGATTTCATCATTTTGGAGATGAGTAAAATATACCCTGCAACGGCTGCTTCTTCAGAAAGAGTGGTCATTTGGGATTCTTTTCTTGGTTTCATGTATCTTTGACCTATTTATGAACCTTAAAAAGCATTTCCACAGAGAAGCCCTCACTGTATTTTGGAGATGAGTAAAGCTCGAGTAGTCTTGCAATGTTGATTATCAAAATGTAATAGGAAACTTTGAATTGGCCTACTTGACGCCGTCTGTATCATTCTATATTACAGGGAATGTCTTAAATCTCCATGGAAGGCAATCCACGAGTTACTTGCATTTGCTTGGGTAAATTTCTGGCCATTAAACCATTCTGGCTGCTCACGACAGAAATACCTTACCCCCCACCATAAGATCGAAAGCATCGAAGCCTTGAGTTTGAGCTTTACTAGGCCGTAATGGGTATAAATCCAATCCATTAATCTTCTTTGGGTTTCGACAGAAGACATGGTAACGGTTGGTTTGTCCAGGAAATCAGTTTCTGGAAACATTCCTGTTAGTCTTCAAATTATAGCGCCAATTGAAGAGAGAGACAACGCGTAGGGACACTTCCGTAATTTCGTGTAATTTGAATGGAATGAGAAATAAGAGGAGAGTGGGGGCTTAGTGGAGGAACCCCATTATCAACCGTTTAAACCGTCTCGTGCAATTCAACTAGAAAGAGAGAAGGAAAACAGAATTTGATGTAAGGAGAGAGTCTGAAGAACTGCCATGGATAAACACAGAGACGAGCCTGTTCCAATGAGGAAAGGGCCGTGGATGGCAGAAGAAGATGAGATACTTATAGATTACGTTCAGAAACATGGACCCCGAGACTGGAGTTCGATTCGAGCCAAAGGCCTGTTACCCAGAACAGGCAAATCATGTCGCCTGAGATGGGTCAATAAACTCAAACCCGATTTGAAGACGTAAGCATTTCTTCTTCCTCTTCTTCTATACTTCTATATCGCTGCTGTTTGATTTACTTCAGTAACGGGCTTGGTGACTCAGTTTTATTTAATGGGTCAACTGGTAATGTCTATTCTGGGTGTTTTTTTCTCTTTTCTGTTTGTTATTTGATTTTCGATAGCAGTTATAGGATTCTTACGTTAGTTTCTGCAATTTGTGATTTTTTTTAAGTAATAATGACTTCATGTTGGTTTCATTCTACGAAAAAAAAAAAATGAAAAACAAGAAGTGGGTGCAAATTTTCAGCAGAGGAGGAAAGAATCGTCATTGAATTGCAAGCGCAATTTGGCAATAAGTGGGCAAGAATAGCAGCGTTTTTGCCAGGAAGAACAGACAATGATGTGAAGAATTTCTGGAGTACCAGGCAGAAAAGGTTGGCTAGGATAATGCAGATGCCCAAATCACGGGAAAACCAAGTTTTCCAAGAAGCGTCCGACTTCAAGGTAAGAACAGTTCTTTGGCCAAACAATTTACTTGAGAAACCAAATGATTTTCTTCTGTGTAAACCTAAGAAAGTCGATTTCAGTCAGTTAGATGATGAACTTTTATACGCGGATCAGTATATTAATGTAAGATACTCATGGAATCATCTCTTTCTTTACCTTGTTTCCCAGAGAATACAGTCATTTCATCTTTACTGATCAGAGAACTCCCATGAATGGTAGTTTATATCTCTATTAGTATCTTTTATATTTTCTTCCTGAAGTTCACTTTCTATCCAGGATACAGGACCCAGTACCATGCCGTTTAACCAAGAACATTCAACGGGTCAATCAAGCCAGCCTTCCTGCACAGAGAATTCAGAACCCGTGCAAATGGTGGATTTACCAGATTTAATAAGCCCGAACCATGATCGCTCATCTTTTGAAACAATTCCCATTGATCGAAACCCATATCTGGAACTACCATTGATTCCACCACCTCCACTACTACAGTTCCCGTTTTCTCAACTCCCGGAGTCACCACTAGGAATTCCACGTCCGCCAGAAGGCCAAGACCTCTGTCATGAGTTTGTCGATCCCGTTTTCTCGGACGTGTATCCTGGCTCTGAGAACGACCTCAGATTTCCATCGGGATTCCCGGCCCTGGAACTTGATACTGGTCAAAATGGAGTTAAATTGGAAGAAAAGAATCCTTCCAACCCTGATAGCTTTGATGATTTTCCGACTGGCATGTTCGATTACCTCGAATCTCTTCCAAGCTCATCGTATTGGCAGTTTGTGTCAAATATTTGTAACAGAAGTGTATGTTTTAAGGATTACTAGATTGACTATTCATTCTCTGAACTCTGCAAGTTACTGTTATTGTGTTGAATACATAAACTCATCATGTTCTGACGTCAAATTAGAAGCATTTTTCTTTCGATTTTCCATAAAAAAACTAACACTGGGCAACCATGTTCAACAAATTTCGTTGCTGATACGAGTAAGGCTGTTCATGTATTAGCTGAGTTAGTTACAGGCAAGAATTTCTGCTGCTAACATGGCTAAGATAAGAAAGACCGACTAAAAGGCCATGGAAGATTTAACTAAATGCCAAAAATAAACAGAAATTGAGTGAAGGGATATAGTCGATGCATTCCTTGATCCCGATCATGCTAATCTTGTATTCCAGAATCTTCATGATTGAATCTCCTCAAAACGAAATCACCCAGATGGGCGTAATTAGTATCATCGTCAAGGAAGAAATGGCTTGGTTTGGGTTACCCCCCCACCCTTCAGGACTAGATTGAATTTGGGGTTTTTTGTGGAGACGAAAATGGAAGAGGAAAAGAAGGATATAGACTGAGAGCCCACTGACATCTTCGCCATTTCCTCGGGCAGCTCACTCTCTACCGAGTTTCTGAAGTGGCAAAGAGACTGTGTAGCGGTATCCGAAGGTAGGAGATGAAATAAAAAGGGGGGTCATCTTGGACCCTTGGTTCCAAATATTTAAGGACTCGAACCAAACCAAACCAGATTAATTTCTGACCTTGGGGTTCCGAGTCAATTATGTGACTCGAGTTTATTTTAATTTTTTTGCTAAAATAAGACCCGAGCTTGATCCATTAGAAGCGAGTGGGTGAGATCAGAGATGGTTCAGAGATAATTTGACCTGCATTAATAATCATAAATGGGTTTATTGAATTGGGGATTAATTAAGAACTTCAAACTTGCAAGCCCAAGGCTTTGCAGGCCAATCAACATCCAGAAAAGAATACTAAAATTCAAAAAAAAAAAAAAAAATGGCGGGAGAAAATAAAATATAGATATTGAGTTTTTTATTTTCTGTATTGCATATCCCAACCCTCCTGAGAGCCACAGACAAATGAATTTTGCAGAGATGGGGCAATTCCCCAGATTCTTATAAGTTCAGACCAATGTACTTAAATCATGTTGGCTTTGACATGATCAGGCCAGCATCCTTTTTCAGTAGCAATCGAGCTGACTTCACAAGTTCTTCCTTGATCATAAAAAGCACTGCAGCAGCTAGAACACTCTGCACAATTTTTGTGCTCATCCCTTTGTAAAATCCAGAGAGTCCCTCAAAGTGGATCATTTTCTCTATAGCATCAAGAGTTCCTTCATGCCCAGTAACAGATATGATCATAAGAACAGGAACCTAAATGAATAGGTTATCTAAGGAAAGAGAGGCATGGAAAGACATTATTGTATTTGAGGTTTGGTTAATGAGATTATAAACAAACCTTTATAGTGATGTGATTTGTCACCTCCCTTCACTTGTTTTACTTGTAGCCTAGACTGCAAAACAAAGAGAACTTTGAGTAATCATGCTAAATAGTGATTTCTGTGAAACTCTCTCTCTCTCTCTCTCTCTCTCTAAAGTGGCAATGTGATGGATTGATGTTGCTGACTTTAAAATAGTTTGAAGCATCCAATTCTTAAACCTATGTTTCTACAACACTTGTATTGAACTATTGCACTTTTCCAGAAATAACATTCTATAGTTGATGCTCTTAAATTTTAAAATAAAAAAACAATTTCAACTAGGGAACCAATTCACAGATTTTATATTTAAGTACATGACAGGTCTGTACTCATAATGACCATTTTTGGAATGACATATAGACACCTACTTTGCCTACATTGCAACAATAAATGCAGTTATAAAGTGTAGGCATGAAAATTTAATCATTAAAATTAAAATTCCAATTGATGGTCCAAATCGTCGATATTGATCAACGATCAAAATTGAAGGAACTTGATCGCCAGTTGACTGATGGCCTGAGTATAAAGATTTTATCAAATAGTCCAATTGTCAAAATTAGATTTTCGACCAAAATTGTTGTTGATTACTAAGATCAAAGCCCAATCCAAGGTCACGACCACCACCAACATCAAATTAGATAAGAAGGGTACTTAAACGCCACAAAAGCAAAGAAGGTGGTAGCGCAATAAAGCTTCACCCAAGTAAAAGAAGTGACAAATGAGTAACACAAGACATTGTAGGAAAACTTCATCTAAAAGGAAGAGGTGACCCTATTTCAAATGGGTAAGATGAGGTGTCATACTCTTATGGAAAGAAGAAGAAGTTTGATTACATGTCTCTCTTCCCTTACATGTATACGTAATTAAAGGGAGAGGGAGAAGATAAGAGATATGACCCCACATCACCTAAAACCTTGTAAATTTCCTTGTTGCTGTACTTATGTTTGTGAGTGTTCACGGATTATACCCCTCTGTATGTTGACAAAAAGATATATCTGAAAACAACCTTTAGCATGGGCTATCCGATGGACCTTTTTAATGCAAGATTCTCGAGGATGCTTTGTTACAATACATGCACAATTTGTAAGAACATTTCAAACAAAATAAAAAAAATAAAAAAAGAGGGAAACAAGTCCCAAATTAAAGTAAATAACACCAAGTAATAGAATTTTGCATGACAATTGCTTCCAGGCAAAAGGGATAGGATATAATACCTTGACAACAAGTAGTGGATAGGTCAACACAGTTGCTCCTAGTTTAGCAACTGCTCCAAGAAGAAAAACCTGGGGAGAGTGAAAAGCAAAAATGTTAAAAGTTATCAGTAGTATGAAGTTGCTAGCAGAAATAGTGTTAGTAACATCTACCTTCCAGTCATGGACTGATGAAAAAATTCAGAGAATACTTGGCAAGAAAAGAAGAGAACATATTGATGTATATCCTCTGTTTCATATAGTTCGATTACTCCAAACAAAACTTCAGATTGATGTGGCATAAAAGAGCAAATTCAGTGATAATGGGTACTATCTACTACGTAAAAAAATTCACAACTTTCTTTTCTCATTATAAGTGGTGGTCAGAAGAACATAAGATTTGTAATACGACATTAATCACAAATTTTTCCTCAAAAAAAAAAAACATTAATCACAAATTTACTCTCCAAAAATATTAAACTAGAAAGGCCAGAATCTACCTCCAGTGCAGTCACTCCTTTGTTTACATTTTTACCCAACGCACGTCTTCCCTTCAGCTGCTTCAGGAGGGTCTCATAAAGCATGAACTGTATTGAAGGATTGCTCACCTGTTGACAGCAATTTCAAACATAAGAAATAAAAAATTCCTTTGTCAATCTCCACCTTCCCGAGGGATGGAAAGTTCAACTGATTTTATGTCCTACCATTATAAGTGTCCTACCAATTGATTTTAAGTCCTACCATTATAAGTGTCGGAAGCACACCCTTCCAGAATCCCATAATGCCAGCTTCATCATATACTTCTTGGACCTGTAGATATTCCTTTTGTGTTATACTACAAACCAAAATCATACTAAAGAATCTCATGTCTTACTCTTAATGAGATTTCTTATCATCAGTTGACACATCATTCAATCAGTTACAATATGGCTTAAGAGATGGGTTATGGACAATGAACTGACAGCTTGGCTAGTTCTATAGGAAGGAGACTCTGTTACAGCCATAGTAATTGCTTCATCTGGAGAGAGGGGCAGAGTAGGTGGAAGTTGAGGCTTCCTCGATGCCTTTGTGTGTGTCTGTCAAGTAAAAAGATATATAAGCAAGCAGAGTAAGTAAGCAGTAGCAAAATTTTGAGCCCAGCATTTTGTACAGGATGCTTTGGACAACTTGCTAAAGTAGTAGCATAGGGTAGGCTGAAGAAGAAAATACAATCCACTCTGAATTGGAAACTCACTTGCATTCGAGTCACAACAACCCAGATGGGGTTAGTCATCAGTACATTCACACACCTACACAAAAGGAAAGAAAGTACACTTTGTAAGTGAAAAGTTAAGCAGCAATGTGAGCAATCAAAAGAAGTGGGTTGCTAGAGAAGACAAATAAGACTGGAGCTCCAAATCTTACTGATTTCAGTTTATTGGCCATTTTAAAGATGCAACAAGAACAGTTGATCTAGTTAGACCATGGAATAGGTCCGTAATTACAGAGCTAAAAGAACCTGCTAGTCATTCCATGGTGATGATTAGGCAATATTAGGTAGAAACAACAGCTTCTGGAACAAAACCATTGGGCCTTTAATTTGTGTAGTCTTAAGTCTGTGGTGACTCAGTAGACCAAAAGTTCTCAACCGAGGGATCAGTAGTTAGATACATAAGAATGTCAAGTGAGAACATAATACCCTGATAAAGCAGCCACAATCAGTGATGAAAACATCCCTACTGATCCATCCCCCATCCCGTTCCTATACTGAGCAAGTGCAGCAGCTTCTGCTCTGTTCCTGAATATTTGATAGAAATAGTAATAAACACCCTGAAACAAAAATATTGTACAATCAAATCGCTGCCGAAGTGTCCAGTATCCAACCTCTACATATAGTAATAATTTTAAGAGGAAAAAGCTGCATCAAACTTATAAAAATAAGCTGGTGGAAAAAAATATACTAGAGGCATGAACCCCATCATTTTGAACACGGCATTAACATTTGAAACACAAATTAACTACTAAGCTCTTCTTTCATTTATTTACTCTTATTTTTTTATGCCTGTGAAGTTGTCAAAAGTTGAGTTGCATATTCTGTTGAGCTAGTCCGACATTCATGATAAAACTTCAACAAGAAGAAGTTCCAATCTAATTTTTACTCTTTATAATCAAATTATGTTGAAGAAGAATGGTAGGTAGTGATTGTACACCTGAAAAAAGAGACATGACAAAGAAACTGGAAAGAAAGCTTAATAAGAGTTCAAACTATACCACAAGGCTATAAAATCCCAGAGCCAACGATGGAACATAGAAGTAAAGTCAGGAAGGACTAGATGGCTAAACTGTTTAACTGATCAAAACACGAATCCATATGTGTTCAAGTATCATGGTTGTCTGGAGTGTCTTGTGTGTTTAAGCAGTCATTATTGGAAAAGAAATAAAAGAACATGTAATCTAAAGTCGAGCAACACCTTCAAAATATTATTCAGCAAACATTGAGTTGATGTACCAGCACTCTATCGAATTCATCCTAACATAATCCGCTAATGCACTGACCTGGGATGTAGCTGTACCCACAAGCGACGGCATCAAACCGCCGTACAGTCTCCCCCATCCCTCTAGCTTGACGACCTGGTCCACACAAATTAAACAAATTAAGAACCCAAATTTCATTTTGAAATCGAAATTAAAGAAAATCATCCGTGAATATAAAAAATACTAAAGTTTATAAATAACAAAAAACCTGACAAATCTGTTCAACTGTTCCCCCTCTCCTCCTTTCCTTCTTCGGGTCTCTCTCCGTCTGCTGCCGTGTATTCACCTGAATTCCCCCAATCAAATGATTAATGTTTCCAACTTTAAAATGAGCATGAAATGAAAAAAAAGGGGGAAACCACGAATAATATTACAGTTTGTAGTGGGTAGGTGATCAGCTGAGCGATGATCCCTCCTCCCGCCCCAGCCAATCCATTGATCAGAGCGTCTGACATCTGCTTCCTCTTTTATTTCCCCAGAAGGGGAAAGAAACGAACAAAATAAACGAACAACAAGTCTTTCTTATTCTGACATGGAGGAAGAGCATGTAAAACCAAACACAATAAGAAATGTAGAAGAAGAAGATTGCAAATTCAGAGAATAAGAAAAGGCAGACGAGGAGGGAGAATGAAAAAACAGAAAGGAAGAGTATCTGAATGTTTGGCAGTACGCGGGTATCCCCACAACAAGAAGTCTACCTAATTGCGTTCGCTTTCATGTCCAAGACCCCGTTTCGTGGAAAACTACCCCTTCGGCCGAGACTTAAAAGTTGTCCTTTAACACCCTACTCGACCGAATAATTTCGGTTGTACCGTTTACCTTGTTTCTCAGGCTAATCAGTGTCACCGGAGCAATCCAACAACCAGTTCCGTGATTTCACTTCTTGTTATCCATGTAAACATCTTACAATTGACGGTGATGATCCGAATCCGTGAGTTTCGGAACGCCAATCATTGATTCTCTGGACGGGAAGGGGTAGCTCTGAAAATTTAGTGGGAGGAGAGTGGCAATTTATTAGTGGAAGAAGCCAAAAGTAGCCGGATGCTTGGGAGATTACCTTGAAGAACGTGGCAGCAGACTGCGAAATGAGCAAGTTAACTTGGCGAAGTTGAATTCTTCCGACATCAGAGCAGGCCGTTTGGGCCATTCATAAATTGCTTCTGCTCTCTTCGGAGACAGCGGCTCACGTGTGTTTCAAATTTTATTTTTATTCTTCTCAATTTTAAAATAAAAAACCTATTATTTTTATTACCAAAGAAATAAACAATCACAAATGAGTGAATACAGTAAGCTGCAGCAGCAGAACGAAGGTTTCGAACCTTAACTCGTTCATGGTGTAAGGAAAAATCAGACTGAATGTGTTTAAGCTTATTTAGACATGAAAAAACTCTTGCTTCAAGAAAACAATAAGATTATTCTGAAAGAGAAAAATAAAGATCATCTCTGCATGTGGCAGGACCAAGAAGATCCAATGTGCTGGAGATGACAGACCTTCCAGCTGCCTCGGAGATGAACTGTTTAATATTATCATATCTGGGCTGAATGAATTTAGTTTTTGGAGCAGAAAAATTTGGAGTTCACTCCATCACTGATATAATAGCATCAACAACTTCTTGCGTAGTGCTCTTTCCTCCAAGATCTTTGGAGCGGTACTTACCTTCAGCTATAACTCTTTTCACGGCAGTTTCTAACCGGTCAGCAAATGAAGGAAATTGTAAATGCCTCAACATCATCGCCGATGATAGAAGCAACGCAACAGGGTTTGCTTTCTTTTCCTCCATTATCTTCTGGTTTCCAACATTACCTGCTGAAGCACCTTGCTCAAAGACAGCATGATCCGCACCGACATTGCCTGCAGAAAGGAGCACAGATAGATTGCTGTGATGCAACAATCAAGGTACGAAGGCAAAAGAGGAGTAGATATAACATCTTTCAGAAAGAAAAAATACATACTATGACAATAAACAACAAATCCTCCCCAAACAGAAAATCCCTTTCCAAAATAAGAAAACAAATAATATCACAATAAAGCAAACTCCCAAACCTATGCAAACCATGATCATGTAAAGAAGTCATTCAAAACGAGATGCCAAATGCCACTAACCAAGTTTTATTGCTAGAAGGGGCATTTACTACTAAATATAGACATCATATTCAAGGAAGTCTATTCTCATCTCCATTAGTTTTAAGTCCTTCAACCTTTGGTGAGTAATGGATAAAATCCCAAGCAAATATTAGGCTCATTGATTCCAGGTCCTACAATTCTACAATTCATCCGTAAAATCTGAAGGGATTTTAACTTTTGCAATACCTAGGAGTATGTTAAGTAGGAAAAAATCCCACATTGAGAAATGAGAAGAAAAGTTGCCATAAAATTGAGCAATAGGCCTCTTAAGTGGCAAGTCATTTTGGAACAGAAGCAACCTCAATCTAACAGAATACTACTCTGAATTTGCCGTTAACACAGTTTTGTGAAAAGTACATCAAACTCGAGTTTAGGCAGGCAAATGAGAACAGTTAACCAACCGGCTCATACACACTTTAGTCCACTTTAACGTTAACTGACAATCTTTTATGCAGCTCTCCAAAAAGCAAGCATTTATTATTGAAAAATAAGTTTTATTAAAAAATGTGTTTGAGAACTCTGGGTCTTTAAGTTTTTGGTTTTCTTCAATAGTGGCCAAGGTACTAACAACACAGTAAAAGAACTAGTAAGAAAAGATGCAACCACTGATTTGGATTACATAGATAGTACCTCCTGGCATGACACCAGTGCCTCCAGCAATACCTGCAGCAGTGTTTGCCACAAGGTTCCCATAGAGATTTGGTGTCACCTGCAAAATATACAATAGTTACATTATCTCTCCAGTTGTGATTGCTCTTAAACACCCATGTTTTTGAGAAATAATAGTACCCAAATAGCTTTTCGCGGTGCCCTGAACCATATTTGAAACAATAAAACAATTACAAATGCAAACAAAAATACTGAGCTCATCATGCATTGTTTCAAGAAGGTAAGCACAAGCATACTTCCCAATTGAATACCACATGCATGAATACAGAAACAAGACCGAGAATGTGGTTGTACCAAAACAGCAATGAAGATAAAGACTATACATCATCTATGATTTTACAGCGAACAAGACATAAGTTTGTCCAAGCTGTTGTTATGCTCATCTGGAGCCACAAGATGTTGATGGGAAGCCAACTCCACACAGGAGAACCAGCTAAGCCAGCAACACTTCTCATGGTGTGGCAAATATCCTCAATTTTGCTGAATATCCCCATGAAGTAATGTTTTGGTCATTGTACTTCTTGGAGGTAGAGATAAAGGCATTCCTCAAGGGGCTGGAGTTGAGCACCACCAAACTATCAGAGACCATTATGACATCCCGTTTGCTGGGCCCAGATTACCTCTGCATCTGTGGTTCAAAGTTAAGCTTAAGTTCATTGATTTAAAGAGGGAACCATTTAACAAGGGTCACAATATATGGTCCAAAATATGGGCAAACAATCTCTGTTTGATAACCTAGCCAGCCAAGTGGCAAAGGTCCAGGGTGCTTGTTGACCTAGGATGGGCTCTTGTGAAATGCCTTTGAACCACAACACCCACCCCAATTGGCAGTGCATGCAAAAAACTCTATTATTTTTCTTTCTTTCCAAATGCACCAGAAGACCATTGTGATGGTGACATGGGGCCCTTAGGCTGAGGGGAGGAGAGAGAGAGAGAGAGAACATCTTTTTGATAAAACAAGAGAGGACATTGATTTGAAATTTCTCCAATATTACTAGGAAAGGTGGTGAAATGCATGCAAAGTAGGCTGTTCTCCAAACAGTCTGTTTTTAGGGAGGGTATATTCCTTATAAAACAGTATTAAAGAAAAAAGGAGAATAATTCAGCTTTACATGCAAAAAAAAAATTGAGAGGGAAGAAATTAATGTCAGTGACAGAGAAACCCAAATTCAAAAGCAATTTATCAGCTTCAGAATGAAGGAAACAGAAAAAAGTCTCGAGAATTTGAATATGTACAGGCCATCACTATCAACCGCTCTAAATAAACTCATAATTAATAAGTGCAAAGTGCATACTAAAAAAATTTTAATTTCTATTTGCAAAAGTTCAGACAGTCTATTCAAGGGAGATGAATCCTTAAGGTTTTTATTTCTATTATTATTAATATTTTAGAGAAATGAAAAGGGAGAAATCAGAATATACAGATAATGTAAGTGAAAAAACAGGTTGATGAGTCAGCATCATACCATGACATCAAACTGCTCAGGCTTTGACACAAGTTGCATGCAACAGTTGTCAACAATAATCTCATTATACTTGATCCCAGGATACTTTGTAGCAATCTCTCGACAAGACTCTAAGAAGAGACCATCAGCTAGCTTCATAATGTTGGCTTTGTGTACAGCAGTCACTTTTTTTCTGTTGTTGAGGTAAGCATATTCAAATGCATACTTGGCTATCCTCTCTGAACAAAACTTTGTTATCACCTAACAAGCCCACCAAATGAGAATCAATGAAGTTTTCAAGTACTTTAAAATTTTGAATGTGTGACACCATCAACAAGAAACATAAATTGAGACACAGATATCTATCGCAATCAATATAATTAAAACAAATGTTTAGGAACCAATCTCATTAATACATAGACATAATATTAAGAATAAAAGCAGACCACCAATATCAAAGTGTTTGCACAAATCCAATAAATATTTTCTAATTAGAAGCACATCTAAGCTAGGCCTGAATAAACTGTTTGTTTTACTTTTCCAAAAAAAAAAAGGCTTTGCCAGGATGTGTGCATGAATTGATACTCATACACTAGAAATAATTTCTACATGCATTCTCTATACAGCAAAACACTGGCAATCTCACCAACGTTTTTGGTCACCTTTGAGCAATCTTGACTTGATAGCATTAAAGATGTCAATGAAGACATGATCATTGGGTGACATGACATGCATAGTCTAAGATTGCCTATAGCTCATATTCTTCAACGATCTGCACGCATAAGTTTTCAGGATAATTCATATTTGGTATATATATAGAGACAACCAAATTCTTTCTTCTATAGCGGCAAGAAATTAACACATTGAAAACGAAAGTGGAGAAAAATAGTAGAGGACTCAAAGGGTAACTACAATAAAGAACTAAAAGAAACATAAAGAAGAAGAAGAAAAAACTAAAATCAGGCAACAAAAAGAATTATGGCATGCTAAGCATGATTGAGCAAAAGAATCTTTACTTTTTTTTTAGAAGAAACACTTTTTTAATTAAACCTGAAGATAAAAATAAAATACAATCAGGAAAGGAGGGAGGTGGGTTAAAATGAGGGATTGGAGGGCCACCGCTTCTTTAGCCCTAACAGAAAAAGAGACAAGGTCCTTGAATGAGTTGGGGAAACACAGCGACAACCTGAAGAGACTGAAGAATTGATTCCAAATTCTCCATGATAACTGGTGATGGATGAGAAGGCGGTGAAGCGATTCATCAATTTGGCCACATATGGGACAAGCAATGCTTACAAGAACAGAACCCCTCCAAATCAAATTGTCTTGGGTTAAGATTCCACATGAAGAGAAGTCCAAATAAAGAACTTTGCTTTAAAAGAATCAAAAAATTTCCAAGGAACTGATGCAATGTGAGACAAATCACCACTAGCAAGAGTGAGTTTCTCATGAAATGAAGCTTCAGTAATCTTCCACTCAGGTGAAGAGCACCAGATCAATTTATCAGGTTGAGAGGTTCTAATATACAACTAATCCAAGTCCTTCATCAAATTGTGAATATCGATCGCCTCTTCATCATTTAGCACTCTCTTGCAGTGATTATCTCTATTAATGCTCTAAATGCTCCCATTTTCTAGAATATCCCAGAATAAAGCACTTCAATCCAAGCAAGTCCGATTAGGTGAAACAACTATTGCCGAAGAGGTTCCTTAAGGACCCAAAAATCAATCTAAAAATTGATTCTCTCTATTACCAACAAGGAATCAAGTGTTTGGGGTAAATTGCTGGAGAGAATGACGAATGTACTTCCAAAGAGTGGATATGCACTTGATAGAACCTTCTCCAAACCACCAGATTCTAGGCAAGGTGCTTAGCTTTTTAAGGACTAGGAGCCGTATGAACTGTAATCCTCCAATACCATTTAGCTTATAAAGCAACATTTATCCCCTTAATTCTTTGAATGCCTAACTCATCACTCTTATTAGGCTTACAAAGCCTCAGACGAGCCTCTCCAAAGAGAATTCTTCATCATCTTTTTAGTATCGCTCACAAAACCAACTGGACAGTGGGTCAACAAGGGATAGTACCTCAGAATGCCTATTGCCAACTACACAGGAGTGAATGAAAGTCCATCTAGCTGCCTTGGACATTAGTCAGTCCTTCCACTATGAGAGACAATTTGGATCTTTCTTAAGCATTGGATTTGAAAGGGTACCTTATTGTAAACAACAAGAGACCTAGATAAATGCCAGAAAGAGTACAAGAGCGCACCCCCCCCCCCCCCCCACCAATTTTGTTGTGCTAAAGAAATATATTTATTTTTTCTCTCTCATGTAATTTAAGCGGTTTTTTGGTAATAAGTGAGAGAGTGGTAAAGTAGTAATTCAAATAAATAGTTGGGACCACCTAGAAAATAGGGAAAAGGTTGGCGCCCAACTCCTATTTTGTAGGAGATGTCTCCTCTATTTTTAAGGGGAAAGGACATCTCAAGTGATGATCTAGAAGAATCCAAGGCTTGCTTCTCAAAAAAGGGAACATCCAATTCTTAGTCCCACATAGGATCTTTTGTAGAAATTGCTCTCGTCTCCCATCTATAAAGAGGGAGCCCCATAAGTCTGGTAATTATTCAATCCAATTCAACACAATCTTACCCTTTCTCTTAGTTCTTTTTCTCATGTGTTTTTTCTTCTTCTCAATTAAATTTCAGATTACTTCATGGTATAATAGCTGTAGCAGAGGACAAGAGAATTGATTATGGAATTTACTTTTCACTTCTTTTCTCCTTCAGTCTTCGGAATTCAAGGTAGACCTCGGCAATAGAAGTTTGCACACATAGATTGATTTTAGGCAGGTACAGAGGAAGTCTTATTTTCGTCCTTCCTTTGATGGCTGTTTAAGGGGTAGTTTCAAGGTTTATCTAGCCCATGATGTATAACAGTAATTTGTCTTTTGTGGAGCTCTAATTCTTGGTGTTAGGCATAATTTTTGGGATCTTCCTCCTGTTTATTCTATTGAAATTGTTGTGGTTATTAAAATTTTCTGGCATGTTTTGTCTTGATTACTTAGTGGGGAAGATAGTTTTGTTATGTGCTCAAGAAGAAAATAATTGAAGCTTATTAATTTGTCTTAATTGTTTGGAGTAGCTAGTGAAGCTTAAGATAAACTTATGAATGTCTACTAAACTGGCTTATGATGATCTTGACCCCCTTTATCTTTCTTTCTTACTTTCTTTTTCCACAATTCATACCCTCATATGTTTGAGATTAGTGGAATGTCTCAAAAAAATAGTTCCACTATAAAAACAATTTCTGAGAATGAGGGCCAAGATCATCTGACCACCTAGATTACCTCTATAAAATCGGACTGAGCAAATTACTTTGAATGGGCCACTGCGGCTCGAATTTTTATTTCTAGGAAGGGAAGAAAAAATTAATTCTTTCTATAGAACATTAACCTGACCATAGACCCTTAACTCTGTTAGAGCTAGCATTAGGAAGATTATACCTTTTTGTTCTATTGCCACAAAGATGTGGACATTGCAAGTGAATACTTATTCCAAAAGAAGGAACTACACTAGAGCCTATAAAATCAGTAATAACCTTGAAAATTTGAAACGAGGCAACAAGACAGTTAGTGATTATTATGCTAGACTTCAAGGGTTATGGGCTGAATATGTTTAATATATATTAATAGAGTGGAAATGTTCAGAAGATAGAAAACTATACCTTGGATTGCTTAAGACTCAAAGCTTGCATAGGTTTTTTTCGCTAGGTAGAATTCAGAATTTGAAATTGTGAGGAGTCAAATTCTTGGTCCAAATCCCCATCTAGAGATTGATTTTGTTTACTCAATGATACAGAGTGAGGAAGCTACATAGAAAGTGATATTAAAATTTGAGCCTACTGATAATTCTGTAGTGAAGAAACCTACTCTTGCCTCTATGCAGGGTAAAGGGAATAGCTGTAACCCTATACACATTGTAGGAAGAAAGGGCATAGTTGATGCACTTGCTTCTAACTGACAAATGGCTCTAGTTCTGGTTCCGCTGCTTCAACTGCTGCTTTAATCCAACAATTGTACTCCAAGATTGAAGGGCAAATACTATTCTTTGGTACATCCCTTGCAGGTAACACATCCTCTCACAATTCTTTTTCTTTTCCACACTCTTGAGTTAATGATTCTAGGGCTCCAGATCATACGACAAATACCTCTTCCTTATTCTCTACTTCCTTTGCTCTAGTCAAGACAAATTTAGTATAACGGATGGTTCATTGTCTGTTATTTAAGAAAGGGGGGCATTGTCTATTCATTGTTTTGAGTTCTTTCTTCTTTGTCAATTAAATTTCGGATTTCTTCAAGTTGAAGAGAAGAGATGAGATTGGATCACCTTACCTCAAACCTCTTGAACCTTTGAAATACCCGCAAACACTGCCATTAATGAGAGTAAGTTGCTAAGGAAATGTGACTACTGATCCATACTCTCCATCTATTGAGCTGAAGAGTCATAAAAACAAGGTGTTGAAGATGAACACCCTTACACACAAGGGAATGAGCAAAATGCTTCACTTCCTAAGATTGTGCTCCAAAGAAACACAAAATTGTGTAGCAACGTCATAAATTAAAACTCCCCTCTGCCCCCTGCCGAGTTGCTGTTTGGGAGCCTCCTCCCTCCGGATATTATAAGCTAAAGTTTGAAGGTAGCGCCTTTGGGAACCCGGGTTTGGCCGGTTTTGGTGGGTGATTTTTTATCTGAGCGGCACTGCCATACTCTCTTACTATGGCCTTCTTGGAATTGCTGACTCGACCACCGCTGAGCTCTCCGGTCTCCTTCACGGCTTGCGTATTTTTTAGGATTGCTTCAGTGGTCCCCTTATCATGGAGGGAGACTCCAAAGTCATCATCAGATGGCGCTCCACCTCATCCTTTCCCCCATGGTGTCACTGGCAGATTTTTCTTGATATTTTGGACCCATTTCTTGTACTTGGTCTCATGTACTTAGATTAACCAATTCGGCTGCTGATTTGTGTGCAAAATTAGCGCCCCCCCCCCCCCCCCCCCCCCAGTTGTTAGGGGATGTCTCCCTTGATATATCTTCTCTTTCTTTGAAATAAAATTATCAACATTTAAAAAAAAAACATCATAAATTAAAACCACAAACGAATTTTCTTTAAAACAGCAGATTAGTGCACATTTTTTTGAATGTCGATTATACATACATATTACACCTACCCTCGATGAGACTTAAACTCAAAACCTCACACTAGAACACCCCCCATGTGACTATTGAGCCAAAGGTCCAATCTACAAATTATTGCATTAGTGAAGAGTTAAACACTGCATAGGTTATACTTAATTTCAGAATAGTATATTTTAAAGTAATTTGGATACTGAAAACAGCCTCGACATATCTTTCATAGGAAAAGAAGTCCACTAACCAAATTTTCATTTCAATCAAACCTACCAAAGTACAAATGTTTTCTTTTACCCATAGTGGAATCCCATAAATTTACTAGACAACTAAAAGTACCTCAAATAAGGGATTCCACTGTTTACTTAGATTACTAAGAGTACCAAAAATGACTTTTTCAAAATAAAAATTTTACGTCTAAAACTTTCATGTCCAAAAGCCACATTTGATATTTTGTTCACCATATAAACTATAGATGAATTTCTTTAAACTCTTTATAAGACGCAAATAATTAGACCTACTGATCAATGACTAAAATTCCTTTATTAAAAATAAATAAAATGCATAATTTGTGTTAGACTAAATGAAAGCTTTCTTATTTTAAATTAGACAAGTATTATGTATTCAAGATGAAGTTAATAGATGCTTAGAACTAAAAGAAAGATATATTTCACTATTTAGTAGGGTCTATCAAAATACAGGGTAGTCAAACTATATTTGGTCATGAAACTTTGATAGAGGGGTCTTTTATATATACTAATAACATTTTTTTGAATGGCATGTATTAAAGGTATTTCAATAATTTACCAAGTAGTGTTCACCCATTCCACTAAGAGAGGGTAAATTAGAAATTTTGTCATTTATTGGTTTTTTAAACATAATGATAATGATATCAAATTAACAAGAAGCTAAATGAGAAATGGAAATAGATCAAAAGTATTTTTTTGGATGTAAAGGTTTTATAGGATCATCTTTTAGCTGTTTTTCCAATAATCTAACTTGATACTTTACATGTATTAATTTTATTTGGGTAGGTTTTTGGCAGCCTGATTGTAATGTTCTTTTTGCTTCTGCAGTGCAGCCACCCTCGTGCCAGAATCCAGTTTACCCCAATAGCCTACCCTTCCCCACCCAACCCAAAGTCAATCCCTACAAAAAGATGCACAATAAAACACATTAACAATAGCAAATAGTGGAAATATGAGATTTTTTTATGTTAATTACACACATACTACACATACTCCTTGTCAGACTTAAACAAAACCTCTTAATAGAAATCACCCGTGTGGTCATTGAGCCAAAGGCCCAACCCACATTTTTATTTTTATTTTGAGAACGTGATGAATTCATTAAACCAGAAACAAAAACAAGATTAGGCAAGTCTCCCCCTTACAAGAGCATGGACAAAAAGCCAAAGGCCCAACCCACATAGAAACATGACATAATATAAATAGGAAAAGGATTATTCACCGTGTAAAGGAACTGATTCTAACACAAAGTATGTCTTTCAGGGAAGGCCAAGGTTCCACAAATGCCACTTAAGGAGCTAGCAAACAACTGGTCTTGCTTTAAAATGGGTAAAAGTAGCAGGTAGGGCACCTCGGTGTATATGCATTTCACTCAACAATAACAGTAAGCCTTCAGGTTGATCCACATTATTCTTTAGATATGGAATTTTTCCTGGATAACCCCTAATAACTCAGTTCTCCAATGCAATTCATCCATGGTTTGGAGTTCTTTGACAACAACGTGCACCAACTGTTGCTTTCCCCAGTTTCCATGTAGGTGATAAAGATTATTGATTCTTTTCAATCAATCCTAATGCAGACAGTTTGAAGCATAGCTGCTGGAAGAAGTGCAATTCTTTTGCATCATCATTAAACATTCTCAATTTGGTACGAAACAATCTCCAGACTATCTGGATATCAACATAAAAGGGAATCTATCAAAGCTTAGAGCCCACTCTAAAAGCCTCAAAAAAGCCTCAGTATGCTTTAACAAGAAACTGATTGCACAGTTACATTTGGGCCTAATCATAAAGTAAAACCTACAGTATAAAGAATTTCTGATAGAACGTCTTTGGACTATCCTTTATTATAAAAAAGGAAAACAAATTACTTCACAGAAGTATTACAAGCACCTATACTTGGATTGACTTTCTAACGTTAAACAAAAAAATTCAAGGCACTGATACAAAGTTAATGTCTTTGACCTTCTTGGTCAAGTAAAAGTTTTCAACGGAGTATTCAACAACCAAACTGCACGACTTCATCACATACGTGATCTTAATCTGAACAATTACCATGGTCCTAAGTAAAACATTATCAACTTCTTCTAGATTCCCCGTGCAAACCAGGAAAACGACTAAAGATACCACAATCTTTTAACGCCCAAGCTATTCATCCTCAAAAGCAAAACCTAAAAAATTACAAAATCGATCCTGATCATATTGTCACCTGGGCATCAATTGAATGGCTAACCACGCCAGCACATCGTTCAATGGCTAACCGCGCCAGCACATCGTTCAATGGCTAACCGCGTCAGCACATCTTCCAATTTGACAGAAATCTACGATTTTATCTTCAAAATGAATAAAAAAAAACAATTTTCTATGAAAATATAGCAGGAGATACCTTCAGACTCTCAACCACACCGGGGACAACCTCGTGCTCAAGGCCGGAATACTCTCCTTCTGTGTTCTCTCTAATCACAACAATATCCACATTCTCGTGCCTCGTAGGCAAACCCTCCAAATTAAAACAATGAACAAGCGAGGCAAAGAGATCGAGCTCCTTCCTGAGTTGCACGTTGAGAGAGCTGACACCACCACCGACCGGAGTAGCCAGACCACCCTTCAAACAAACCTTATTTTTCCGAATAGAATCAATAACCTCTTGTGGCACTTTAGTCATATCGCCATGAACCTCATACGTCTCAAAATGGACCGGGGCGTGCATCGCTTCCATGACCTGTTGCACAGCACCAGTGACGAGAGGCCCTATCCCGTCCCCGGGTATCAGGGTGACCGCCCTCGGAGTCCCATCGCCCGGTCGGGGCATATACGTCACGGATCTGGTCGTCTGAAACCCTAGCCCCAGCTGCGCATCCCGCTGGTAAGAAACCGGGTCCCGTAGAAGGTGTCTGAACAAAGGCAAGCTTCTTCTCGCCATTAAGCTTCTCATTCTCTACTGACTCTGACGCATACCCCTACAACGCCAAAGAATCAAAGAAACCAGAAGTCTGCTATGAAATCGAGTCTACGAATTTCAGAAACAGACGCTTAAGCAAGAAGATGGTTCGGCGCCCGAAAGATCGTCCCGTCAAACGATCTTAACGCTGCCAAGTATTTGTTATACTCTCGCAAGTACATACTCCCATCGTAGACTAAAACGGAAATTCGTTTCACTCGTGCACGTGCTATATCAAACCCGGCCCCACCTTTATTTTCTCTGTTTTTATTTTATTTTATTTATTTATTGGTAGTTTGAAATAGTAAGGATTCTTGTTGAATCCTAATGCCACTCCAACTTCCGAGATGTAATGTAACTAGGATTTGTCGAGCGTTGCCGCTGAAAGTAAGATGAAACGCTATCAAATAGGCGAAGAAACTTGCCAGTGATGATCGAGGCAAGAAGAACGAAAGTCATGGAAGGCGGAATGGAGAGAGTGGACAGAAGGAGGTGGTGGAAACTGGACGTAATCCTGCACGCGGCGGTGCAAATCGATCTTCCATTGCCGGATCACAAAGAGATGAAGACTCCCCCTTCCTACTACGTGTGCGCGCGGGTCGACGATCGCGTCCAAATAACAAAGAAGCGCAAGTGGAGCGAATGGGCGACAGTTAACTGGAACGAGGCGTTGGCGATGGTGGTGAGCAGTCCGCCGACGGAGGCGTTCTTGCACCTGGAGGTGGTGAGAGTGGGAGCCTTTCAAGACCCGGGAAGCTCTAAAGGCCAGACGGTGGTTGGACGGGCCATCGTTCCTGTTAAGCCTTTTAAGAGGCTGCGGCTGCCGCTTATCAAGTCCCTGGGCGGCCATGGCGGGGAGCTTTTCTTGTCCTTGAAAGTGAAGAGGGGGGCTCCGCAGCCGCGTTTCGATTTGTTAGCCTAGAAATTCACTCTTGCACACTTGCACACTTGCACACTTGCACCATGCCATGATGATTAACTTCAAAACGCATACATATCTTGTATGTATGCCGCATGGTGGGAGTTTTTCTTAATAGCATACATGGATATGACATTGACATGCATATAATGCATGAAAGAGAAAAAAACAAAGAGTTATATTTGTGCTTGTAGTAAACTTTATGGTGCTTGTGCTAGTTTTAGAGATGAGAATTATTGGTTTAGTCCCTCTTCGTTGTTTAACTCGGTCGATTCAAAATCCGATTTGACTCACCCAAGTCATAAGTAACTCAGTGAATCGTGAAAACCATGCTTTTGTAATATATGGAATTTAAAAAGAGAATTAGAATAAGGGTTTTGTGACTTAGGATTGGGATTTGAATTAGCAGCTCGCCTAGTAAATTTCCACTAGAGGACTTGATTGGATATATCATTAAAAAATATAAAAAATTAATTATTATATCATATATAATTATTCAAATATTATATTGATTTCCATGCATAAATTTAGTGTGTGTAAATACCTATATGGTAGGAGAAAAAATTAATATAAAATAATATAAATATTTTGATATAAAGTTATATTTGTTTTGATTCAAATTGGAGTCTCGACTTGAATACATGAAAATCCGAGTCAGATCAACAAAGTCACATTGGGACCACCGGAATCAGGACTAGGCTCAAGGGCGAGTCAAAAGGGATTCGCCCGAAACAAAGAGTGGAGTCCCTCCCTATGACACAAAACTATTTGATTTGCCTCTCATGACTCGTGAGTTGACTCAAAGATTTTGATACCCCATTCCTCCAATTAGGGGTGGTTTCGAACTAATTCGGCTCGCGAGTGGCTCGAGCTCGACTCGGTTCAATTCTGTATACCTGGATCTTGAGCCGAGTTCGAGATCCAAGCTCGTTTGTGTTAACGAGCCGAGCTTGATCGAGTCATGATTCGGTTTGAAAACTCACGAACCATCTTGTTAACAGGCTTGAGAGTCAAGGACTCAGGAGCGGGAGCAGGAGAGTGAGAGCGAGGGGGGGGGGGGGGGGTTCTTCCTCCCCTTGTCACCGTCGAGCCCCTCCTTCCGCTATTGTCATCGTCGACAGCTGCTCATCGGCTGCCTAGTTCCATTTTTTCCTTCGATTTCTTCCTCCCCTCGTCTGCCTTCGCCTCTGTTTCTTTCACAGCTACCTCTGTCACCGCTGTCATCCCCGATGATAGGTCTTGTGCCACTAGACCCCTTCCCGCGACGTCGTCTTGGCGGAGAAAACCAAAAACTAGAGAGACATCATAAGCAAGTGAAAAAAAAACTCTTTCTTAAACTCCGACAGTCCCTTCCTCGTGGCTCTTGAATAAATTGAAAAAATATTTTAGTAGAAATACATTTCTAGGGACTATTAGTGGTTTTTTTTGAAAAAATGTTTGAAAATACATTTTTAGTAGAAATATGTTTTTAGGGACTATTAGTGCATCATGTTTGTTGGAAATATTTTTCTAATTGAAAATTCTTATTAAAAAATCATATATTTTTCTAAATAAGATTTTTCTGTTAAGATGGGCTAGAAAATCGTATAGAAAATTTTTGAATAAGTATTTGACATTTGATGTTGTAATACTTAGCATGAGGTAATTTTCATAGGAATTTTGTGTTTGACATTTTATTTGATTAAAATTTTATCAATAAGTATAGTAATATATTAGATTGATTATTAATTTTTATTTATTTTCCTAAAAGAGTCAATAAGAGGTCCATTTAACTTTCCTACGAAAATTTTAAAATATTTATAGTAATTTTCTAGTAAGTCACTAATAGTAATATGATTTTATTTAAATAATTTTTTGGAAATAAGTAACATAGGAAAACATTTTCAGTTTTTCCTAGAATATAAATTTTCAACCAGGGGCACTAAAGAGGTCATAGTAAATTTATGGCTAAATTAAAAAATTACAAAATAAGTTAAACAACATATGGGGTCAAAAAGATTAATATTTGTGCGTTTTAATCTATTATTGAGATTCAATCCTGAACCTCCCTATCATTATTTTTTTTAAATGTATGCATAATTTTATATATAATTTATTTGACATATATTTTATCTAAAGTATTAAATGTAGGTTAAGCTCGAACTCGGTTAGAGCTCGAGCTCAGTTAAAATTATTAGGCTCAGGCTCGATTACAATTTTAGGTTTGAGGTTAGGGTCGGCTCGAGTTCGAGTTCAAAATATTTAAATCAAGTTAGACTCGAACATAGGAAGGTTTAGACTCAGTTGGTTTTGATGTCACCCTTATGCCCAATTTTAAGTAGAGGTTATGCCCAATTTTATATAGAGGTCATGCCTAATTTTATGTAAAATGTATGTCCAATTTTATGTAAAATATATGTATAATTTTATATATAATTTATTTGACATATATTTTTTAAAAAATTTAAATGTATGTTGGAGCTCGAACTCAAGATATTATTTTTTTAAAATATTTTAAATGAATGTTGAAGCTATAGCTCGGCTCGTTAAAATTATTAGGCTCATGATTGATTCCCAAAAATATTATTCAAAAGAATATAAAAAAATAAATCGAATTAGTGAAAGTAAATTTGTGAATTGTGCCGAAACTCACGCAATGGGCGTACTTTAGTCAACCGCAAGAAATATCCGAACGAATAAATTCACTGGCTCTATTGGGTCGTGTCATCGTGCTCTGTTTCAGTTTTCCTCGTCACGAAACTCTCTTCGTAGGCCGACATTAGCATCCTCCCATGGCGTCCTCCGGTCGTCCTCAGCCAAAGCCTCTCGAACTGGAGCTCACCGTCGTCTCCGCCAAGCACCTCAAAAACGTCAACTGGCGCAACGGCGATCTGAAGCCTTACGCTGTATTCTGGTTCGATCCGGACGGCAAACTCGCCACCAAACCTGACGACTCGGGCTCCACTCGCCCCGTCTGGAACGAGCGCTTCACCCTCCCGGTTCCGCTTCCTCATCTTGATGCTGTTCTCTCCCTCGAGATTTTCCACTCCAAACCCTCTGAAACCCCAAAGCCTCTTGTTGGGGCTGTTAGAGTCCCGCTCAGGGACCTCGTCGATTCTATTGATTCCAACAGTACCCCTCTTAAAACCCTAGATCTACGCCGCCCCTCCGGCCGGCCGCAGGGAAAGATCCGCCTGAAGCTGATCCTACGTGAACGCCCTTCCCCCCCAAGCCCTCCTCCTGCCGTTGATTACCATATTAATCCACCTCTTTCCGGCTACTTTTACTCCGCTGCCATTCCCCCTCCTCCACATCGTGATTATCGAGGCTACTCTACACCTTACAGTACTGGTCTGCCGCCTGCTCCGCCAGTTCCGGCGGCCCCACCATCTCAGTATGGTTATGGTAATTACTCGGACCCGTACTCGGCCGGCTACTATCCCGGTGCATATTACTCGCATTCGCCATCGCCACCGCCTCCTCTGCGGTTCTATGGTCGGCCTTCCAGTTTTGGTGGACCATCAGCTCCGGTTGATTTCTCTTCGGGTGGCTCTTATTATGATCAAAAGCCAAAGGGTGGTAAAATGGGACTCGGCACTGGTATGGCCGTTGGTGCTTTAGCGGGGGGTTTCAGCGGTTTAGCATTGGATGAAGGGCTCAATTATGTGGACGACAAGGTTGCGGAGAAGGTGGACAAGGATCTGGCTGCACGGGACGATCACAGTGAATACCGCGGTGACTACTAAAGGGGGTCACTGTTGATTTAGGGCTTAGTGGAGGTAAGTTAAATTAACTCCGCGGTGCCCTCCAAGAATGTTTATGTTTAAGTCCCGCTTGTATATAGTGTGGCACGCTTTTATGCTTGTAACTGATGACTATGGATGTCTTGCTCCGCAAAACGTGTTTTTTCTTGTAAATGGGAACTTCACGACCATGGTGGATCCTCATTCAGTTATCTGCTAAAATGACAAGCTTTATAACTGTATTCATGTTATTCTATACTGAGCTGAAGGTTTTCCTCTTTTTATCTCTATTTTGATAGCCGAGTAGATATTTAATTTGTGCTCAGATGCAAATGACGCTGGATCATCAGGACAAGTTAAAAGTGAGACACTTGTAATTGTTGTTAGCTATAACCTCAGTTTTTTAAGATTGTTGGTAATAAGCTTTTATGGTTCTGAACTGCCAATTGCTTATTAAGAAGATAGTGAATCTTAATTGACTTTCCTTGTAAAAAATTTTGCTCAACTTTTATTGCTGTCGGAAACTAGTGGAAGTTTGTTGTGATACAATTAATTCCCTTGAGGAACGATGTAAGCTATCCTTACCTGGGATGAAAAGAACGACAAGCTTAAAGAGATGCTGCTGCTGTTTGTGAGATTTCTTAAGCTGATGCGTAATTGAAAAGTGGACCAGTGAATTATTGAAGCTTTTTGGTGCATTCTCAAAATGCAGAATAATTGGCGGTGACCAGTGAAGGTTCCACTGGAACACAGGTGAATGGTGAAGGTCCAGGGATTAATCTGCTGTAATGGCTAATCTCTTCCATGTATTACTCTCCCTCCTGATGTTCTTGTGCCCATCAAGATGCTGTCAATTGACTTGAAAGATCATATGACCATTTGGAACATCTCTCTCCGGCTATCAAGTCATCTGGTTTGGTTTGATTTGTGGATGAATAATTGCCTCTTTCACTTGTAACAATTTGGGGGGGGGGGGGGGGGAGGTTGTGTGTGGTCTTGGGTTCAAATCTCACCCGGCAGTAATGGGGTGTTTGTATGTGTTATCAACATTCAAAAATGATAAATTTAGTTTATGATGATAGAATTTTTGTTTCTTTTCGAAATGTCAAAGAAGATTAGCTTGTATCTTCAACCAAAACTTAGCAGTTTATTATTTCTATCATTTTACAGGTAAATGTTGATGGATATTTTGCACCTCTTACATGTTGAATCTGGTAGTTTTAAAGTAAAGTTTTAGCTCTCTTGGTGGTACTAATTCCTAATACAGGTAACATAAAATCATGGATGCACATGTAGTGGTGATTTCTATTATTGATGAGGCATGATAGAGAAATTGCAAGAATTTATCTATTCCATTCACTGGCTCTCTGGTAGAGGTTTGAGTGGTTATGTTTGAAAGATAAGCAATGGGTTGGTTTTCTAGCATGATATCGAACCCTTGAGTAGGACCTGATTTGTTGGGTGGTTGAAAATTTGATTGTCAAGGACTCAGGTGTGGGGTACTGATGACTCTTTAGGAGGCTGTTGATTCATAGTTCTCCAAGTCTGTTTACATATGTGAGTTTCCAAGTGTTCTATTGCTAGCAAACAAGATTAAGAAGGTCATAGTTCATTGGGTAGTGAATCTTAAATTTTAACATCCTGGACTTGTATTTATTGCTTGTGTGGTCCCACTAAGCTTCTTATTCTGCTGAGAGTGACTTGGAGAAAATAAGAGCATGTACACAGTGTACTGATACCGATGTAGGCAAACCTGCTCTTGAGTGAGTAGTGGAACACTGCTAAGCATGCTCAAAAGTGGTTCCCTTGAGGCTGAAGTGGATTGAGTAAAGATAGTAGCTGATTTTATTACTCTGTCTTGATGACGGTGTCAACTCATGGGAAGCAGGGGGTGTCTTTAAATTGTGAATCCTACAGTATGTACCTATGTGAATTTCATTGGCTATGGATTGCACATATCACCATGATATGTTAGATTATGTTCATATTTACGGAATTTGGAATGACAAGAGAGTATGAACTTTGGAAGGGATTTTGGATGATTTTTAGGTTTGGCATAAGCAAGGGGTGCAAAGATTTTGGTGAATACCAAACTTATCGTGCAAATCGTCTTTCCAAAAACCAGACCCGTACCGTCTGCATGCAGGTGGCTTTTACCTTCCATTAAGACAATTCAAGCACTATTTGAGACCAGAGAAAATGAAGAGCTCTACATCAGTGGATCAAATGCAGCATTGTATGGAGGTCTAGGAGGACTCGTTTACATGAGTTTGTTTACTGCATGAATACTGATAGATCAGAATGTTTGGTAGACTGCAACAGATGTTGTGTAGACTAAAAATTATGTCAGGAGAACCAATGTTAAGGACCCTCCAGGTTGACATCTGGAGGGGGTGACTCAGATTGGTGGTTGCATTCATCCTTCCTATTCTTGTGAGGGGTTTTCCTTGGGGTAGGTTTTTCTCATCAAAAGTTCCCGAGTCCAGGTCAGAATACCTCAAAAATAACACCCTATGTGATAGCTGCTTACCATGACATGAGCTTTTCTTTCTTTCTTTTTTCTTTTTCTCCTCAACCTCCCTGTTGTTTTGTCACCTTTCTCTTTTCTGAGACTCTTTTTCTTTTTTGTGTGATACCTCTTTCCCTAGCAATTTCATTTCTCCCTCTCTTTTGCTTTCTACATTAAAGTAAGTCCATTCTTGTGGCTGGCCACATTCAACAAAGCATAACCTCTGGGTGAAAGAGAAAAGGTGGAGAGAAGAGAATAAGAGGGAATGAGTTGAAAGTGTATATGGCTCGAAACAGACTGAATAAGGATTGACTTGGAAGTGTTCATTGCTTTCTAAAAGCATATTTGCATGATACCCCTGTTGAGAAGCAGCGGTAGTGTGGTAAAAAAGGGCTGCAAATTAATAAGCAATTTTGTTTCACTCATATAACTATCTGGTTTAGCTCATTGACCCATGAGTAAAGAAAACGAAGATATTCATACAATCAGTACGTTCATTATTTTTTCCTAGAAGATGGGGCTAAGGTAAAGTTGGTGTTCCAACGAATCACATGTAAAGATATTGATAATACACTTTGGGCTGTGTTTAGAACACCGAAAGTTGAGAGAAAAGGAAGAGAAAAGACAGAGAAAAAGAAAAAAAAAATTTCTCTTGTTTGGATGCCCATGAAAAATAAAAGAGAAAATGAAAGAAAAATATAGTTGAAAAAGAAAAGAAAATTAGCAATATTTTAATTTTTTTATGATTAAGATTTTTTCTCAAGTCTTCATTTCTTTTATTTTATCCCCAAATTCTATAATTTTGTAAGAGAAAATTTATTTTCTTTACTCTTAATGATTCTCTACCGTCAAACAATAAAAAATAACTTTTTTTTTCCTTTTTATTTGTTCGCTTTTATGTAGATTCCAAACAAACCTTTAGAGTTAATGGTATTTCATAACTAATCGATTGAGCAGCAACTAGTAGACCTTGATAACATGCTTTGCCTCATCAACCACCATCCAACCCTGCCTAAGAGGAATGAGACCTCACTCTAGGACCATTCCACAACATTAAACAACGTCTTTCTTAATTCCCTAAGGGGGGGTTAGTCCACAATGAAGTGGAAAATTGAATTGAAGTGAGATGAATTGCTTCCACTTCAACTCATGTTTGGGTGTTAGTCCAGGCCAGTTGAAGTGGCTGCAAAACAGATTCCAGTGTTAGTGTTTGGAAAACAGATTCCAGTGTCTTTTTCTAAATAAAGAAGAGAATGGGTAACCTTTTATGATTATAGTTTATTATAAATTAAAACAATAATTACGTGTGACATGAATAAATGATATAAAATTAAAAAATAACATAAGGGAATATAATAAATAAACCTAATGGTTTAATTAATTATAACAATTGGATAGTTAAACCAATTAATGATTATAGTTTATTATAAATTAAAACAATAATTACGTGTGATATGAATAAATTATATAAAATTAAAAAAAATTAAAAAATAACATAAGGGAATATAATAAATAAACCTAATGGTTTAATTAATTATAGCAATTGGATAATTAACCAATTAACGATTACAATTCATTATAAATTAATATACTAATTACGTGACTAGAATATATTATATAAAATTAATAAAAATTAAAAAATAACATAAGGGAATATAATAAATAAACATAATGGTTTAATTAATTATAGAAATTGGATAATTAACTAATTAATGATTACAATTCATTATAAATTAACATACTAATTACGTGTGACTAGAATAAATTATATAAAATTAATAAAAATTAAAAAATAACATAAGGGAATATAATAAATAAACATAATGGTTTAATTAATTATATAAATTGGATAATTAACTAATTAATGATTACAATTCATTATAAATTAACATACTAATTACGTGTGACTAGAATAAATTATATAAAATTAATAAAAATTTAAAAATAACATAAGGGAATATAATAAATAAACATAATTGTTTAATTAATTATAGAAATTGCATAATTAAACCAATTAATGATTACCGTTTATTATAAATTATTAAACTAATTACGTGTGAGTAGAATAAATTATTTAAATTACATAAAACAGTTAAAAATAACATAAATGAATATAATTAATAAATAAATTATTTTGTAATAACATAATATATAGTATAAAAATACTTAATAAATTAAATTACTTAATAAATAAAATTAAAACAAAAAGGTATAAAATGACAACAACGAATATAATTAGAGTAAATTATTTCTAACAACGAGTTTGTGCGTTTAACATCATCAACTTACTAGTTTAGTAGATACGAATGACAACATACATGTTCAAATGCAATAAAATACAACCACTAATAATCACTCCACATGCTAGTTGCTATGGCATCTCGAAATTGTGTAGCTCTAGTGGATTCTAATGCACGACGCCTCCGCATTGTTGTTGATAGGTTGCCTTCATCCCCAAGATCATCGCTATCATCGCTATCTCCATCCAAATTTTCACCTGCTAATCGGACCTCATCACCTCCTCCACCTACCTCATCATCGGAATCATCATCTTCCAATTCAAACATGTCATTGTAATCCTCTTTACGTATATAATTGTGTAATATGCAACAACCTATTACAATTTTCATCTGGATCTTATAAGAAAACGGAGGAGCGACTTTCAACATTTGGAATCGAGCTTTTAAAGCACCAAAAGTTTGTTCAATAGTATTTCTCAAAAATGAGTGCCTTCGGTTGAATAACTCTTTATCATTTCTAGGAAGGTTGTCTCCAAATTCTTGTAGATGATAACGAGTTCCTCGATATGGAGCCAAAAATCCTGACATTTGCATAACCAACATCGACTAGATAATATTTACCTACAATACAAAATATTTTTCACATAAGATAATTGAAGATAAAATAAAAAAAAAACTACTACACAACAATATATTATTTACCTTCAGGTACACAGATTCTATTTCGGCGAATCAATGCGTCCTTCAATACATGGGAATCAGTTGTTGATCCCTCCCATCCAACAAGTACATAAGTGAATTGCATATCAAATGTACATGCTGCCATCACATTTTGTGAGAGAGCCTTTTCTATTCCAGAACCTTTGTTGTTCTTCAAGTGGGATGTTTGCTTTGATATGAGTTCCATCAATAGCCCCAATACAATCCTAATTATATCATTTCAATTAATACAAGTAACTCTAAATATTAATCTAAAATTGTTCATTAGATGTCAAGTGATGTTACCTTAAAATACGGATTAAACATTGGATTGTTTAAAATCTTCGAGTGAGTCCGTTCTGAAGGCCGTTTGATGTAATCAGGCCGAAGTTTGATAATAGTATTCAACACCTTATTGAAATACCTACTTATAATCTAATTTGATCTATCAAACATCTCTGATGTGACACTATATGCTTGTCCTTGACCAACAGTTAGGAGAAAATATGCAAGTTGTTCTTCCACTGAGATGGTCTTTGTAGGTGATAAAAATCTTTTACTATAAAGTATCTCTGCCATATTTTTAAACACAATTTGATTCATCCTGTAAACTTTTCGAAATTTAACAGGTGATTTCGCTAATGCCTTTTGCAAATAAATCGGACCACCAATCCCGCGAGGACGTAATGTACGTCTAGACCTATGGTTCATATAGTATCTTCCCATCATGTATATAAGACATGTCAATAAAATCATTCTTGTATTCCTATTTTTGTTTTACATGGAAACCTGCAAATACAATCACCATAACCATAATGACGACTACAACAATAATTCCTATTTCTTCCTAATGTCATAAACACAAAAACATACTATTATCTTCAATCATAACCTATTTTCAATCACACCTATATAAAACCATCTCCAATCATACACCCACAACATTCATCCACACAATAAGAACACGACAATCATGAAAACCCAAATCTTAACCATAATAAAATTCATAATCTATCAATGATATGTCTTATAAAGTCATAATTAAAAAAACATAATTAAACTTCAAAACAATCGTCCCAAAATACATAGTGTACTTCAAACTATTGACTACATTTCACCAGCACAGTATTTAAGCCAATTAAGTCGCTCTTCCATTGGCAGCTTCGTAAACATGTCCTTCTTCATTGGTGTATCTAACAATAGAGGAGCGCGAAACTTCATCTCTACCGACAGGTCCGGGATTTCTATGAGGGCTTCATACCAATTCTCTCCGGTGGTTTTATCATTTTTAGATTGTAGAGATTGCAGTAGGGTGGCAATTCTTGTCATTGTATCAGCGAACATAATACTATCATCGGTGGCCATTTGTGGTCTCTTTCTATGACGACTTGAAGTTGACGGGTTAGTACTTGGAGACTGATCAGGTGTCGACTCATTTTCTGTAAAGAATGGCGAAAGAGTATCTCTACCTAAATCGACATCCTCGAGCATGTCCACGCGCTCATTTTCTTCCTGATGTTGACATCATTGCACATGTCTTCGTCAGTTTGATTTGTTCTCCCCATGGCTATTGAGTTTCCCACTACCAAAGCCAATTTGTCATAAAGAGGGTAGCCTTGTTGTCTATACTTTTCAGCTTCTTTATGCTCCTACAAGGATAAAACATCATTTAGATGACTTGGCATAGAGTTCTAGTAATGCGGAAAACATACAAAATATTTTACAGTCAATCATAATTTACTGACCTTGATATAGTCTTGCCATACAGAATGACATGCAGTAACTCGATGTGTGGTCGCATCCCAACCGAACCCACTAGTGTTGAGACAACTTGTTACTGCTTGGTAAGTTTTTCTTCTATGATCTTGTTCGATTCTTGAGCTGCTCAACAGTTTTTTTATTAGTTGTGTCTTCATTGAACCTATTGACACAATCCAAATATACTTCATGCTTCCAAACCCCATTAGGCATCCTGTTCCCCATATTGACTTGCTCAACCAACAGATCGAGCATTTTGTTGTCATCATCGAAGGTCCATATGTCATATGATCGAGGAGTTTGTTGTCTTCTTCCAGCCATTTAGAATCTAAATCTGAGATGGTCGTCATGGAAATTTTTTTATCAGACAACCATTACTTGTCGTAGTAACTAGGGACACACAGAAACACAACCAACAAATAACAAAATATCATGTGGTGGATATTTATAACTCCAAAATCTCTTCACCACATGGCAAGAGTATTCCATAGCACTTCAAACATATTCAACAACATTTCAAAATTAATCTAATTAATTTCATTGCAGATGACTAGAACAATGCAAAAACAAACTCATCAAGTCCAAATTCATCGAATACCCCTGGTAGAGCCCCATATGACTTCGCAGTCACTACGAACCGTACATCGTCATTGATGGGGGTTGGGTTTCGTTGGCTAATGGACGCCCATGTAGGCGACTCATCCTTGTTTGAATTGGACCATGTGGTGGATATTTATAACTCCAAAATCTCCTCACCATATGGCAAAAACATTCCATAGCACTTTAAACATATTCAACAACATTCTAACACATTTCAAAATTAATCTAACTAATTTTAATTGCAGATGACTAGAACAATGCAAAAACAAACTCATCAAGTCCAAATTCACCGAACACCACTGGTAGAGCCTCATATGACTTCGCATTCACTACGAACCGTACATCGTCATTGATGGGGGTCGGGTTTCATTGGCTAATGGACGCCCGTGTAGGCGACTCAGCCTTGTTTGAATTGGACCATGTGGTGGATATTTATAACTCCAAAATATCCTCACCACATGGCAAAAACATTCTATAGCACTTTAAACATATTCAACAACATTCTAACACATTTCAAAATTAATCTAACTAATTTCATTGCAGATGACTAGAACAATGCAAAAACAAACTCATCAAGTCCAAATTCATCGAACACCCCTGGTAGAGCCCCATATGACTTCGCAATCACTATGAACCGTACATCGTCATTGATGGGGGTCGGGTTTCGTTGGCTAATGGACGCCCGTGTAGGCGACTCAGCCTTGTTTGAATTGGACCATGTGGTGGATATTTATAACTCCAAAATCTCCTTACCACATGGCATAAACATTCCACAACACTTCAAACATATTCAACAACATTCTAAAATATTTCAAAATTTCTCGAACTAATTTCATTGTAGATTATTAGAACAATGCAAAAACTAACTCATCAAGTCCAAATTCACCGAACACCCTTGGTAGAGCCCCATATGATTTCTCAGGCACTACGAATCGTACATCATCAGCCTTGTTTGAACTCGACCAAACCCCCTAAATCCTATACCCTAACCGAGAAACTTACAAATTAAAATAAACCTTAAACCCTAAACCCTATTCCTTAAAACCCCTAGACCCAAACCCTAAACGCTAGTCCTTAAAACCCCTAAAAGTCCCAAACCCTAAACCCTAAACCCTAGACCCTAAAAGCCCCAAACCATAAACCCTAGACCTTAAAACCCCTAAAAGCCCCAAACACTAAACCCTAAGAACTTAAAACACTATCACCCAAAAAATCGAGAACCCTATGTTTTTTTTAAAAAAAAACATAAACCCTAATTCCAGACCTAAAGACTAAACCCTAGACCTTAAAACCCTAAAAGTCCCAAACCCCAAATCTAATCCCGAAATTAAACCCTAAGAACTTAAAACACTATCACCCAAAAAACCGAGAACCCTATGTTTTTTTTTAAAAAAAACATAAACCCTAATTCCGCACCTAAAGACTAAACCCTAGACCTTAAAACCCTAAAAGTCCCAAACCCCCAACTCTAATCCCGAAATTAAACCCTATCAACACGAATTTGAACCCTAAATCCCATAAACCCTAACCCTACATCCCAAATTTTGGCCACAATCAAGATAAATTACGCACAAAAATTCAAATTAACTCAAACACAACACTAAATTAGTTGGAAAAAAAATTAGGGTTTCAGATTACCTTCTGAAATTTGGGGCAAATCACCGCCGAACGGGGAAATGTAAGCCCAATGGAAGAAATCGACGCCTAACTGTCGAAAATCGAAGAAGATTGAAGGAAATCGAAGGATATCGAAATCAGAATAGGTTCAATCAAAGGAAATCGGGGGAGGAGGAAAGAGAATAGTGAGAACGAGAAGGAAGAGGGAGGCCGAGAGTGAAAAGAGATGGAGGCCTAGAGGGAAAAGAGAGAGGGAGAAGGAAGAGAAAGGCCGAGAGAGAAAGAGAGGAGAGAGGGAGATGGGGCAAAAACGAGAGCTAACAAGAGAAAGTAGAGGGAGTAGAGAACGAATACGACATCCGAGCAAGAGGAGAGGAGAAGAGGAAATGAGAGGGATTTTTAGTTTCGGGGGGGGGGGGGGGGGGGGGGAAGAAGCGACGCCATCGCTCGTGGTAAGTGGATGATTTGGAAAAAAGGGCGGAATCAATTTTCCGTCGTTTTTGCCTGAGGAGATGAAACGGTGTTATCTCGCTTCAATTCAAATCATTTTGCACTAACGCCATAAGTGGGATGAACTAGGTAATGCGGGGGGAATTCATTCCACTTCATTATGGACTAACCCCCCCTAAGGGGGGGGGGGGGAAGAAGCGACGCCATCGCTCGTGGTAAGTGGATGATTTGGAAAAAAGGGCGGAATCAATTTTCCGTCGTTTTTGCCTGAGGAGATGAAACGGTGTTATCTCGCTTCAATTCAAATCATTTTGCACTAACGCCATAAGTGGGATGAACTAGGTAATGCGGGGGGAATTCATTCCACTTCATTATGGACTAACCCCCCCTAAGGGGGGGGGGGGGGGGGTTAATCCCCCAAATAGATTTTTGAAGTTCAAGTTAATTTCCAACATGAAGATCATGATCATGTCAGTCATCATGAAGTTCATCTTCGCACTTGGTGTTAATCTTGAAGACTTCATGTGCACTGGAAAACAGTTTCTAGTGTTAGTGCCCCAACATGAGAAAAACATAAAAAACAAGAGAATCCCTAAACTTTTGCAGTACACTTAATTACAACATAATCCTTAAACCCCAAATTAGGTAAAACAACCATTATTACTACACGAATAAGTTATTTAATGTATAATTAAATATATTAATATATTTATTAATTGAATTAGATATTTTATTGTGCATTAATATGGTAATTACATGAGCCAATGAAATACGTACATGATTAATTACAAATAATAAATAAATAACGTTATAAATAACAAAAATGAAAGTAATACGTTGAGTTATTAATTTATTAATAACATATGATATACTTTAACCTAAAATTAAATAATTTAAGAGAAAAAGTTGATCTAATCATAACTTTAACACACTATATATTTGTACATAATATATTTTATGTATTATTAATTAATAATATATTATCACAAAATTTAAAACCATTGGTTTAATTAACTATAGGAATCGGATAATCATGCCAAAATAATTTATCAAATATTTATTTTAACAATATTTTAATTATGGCTATTAAATCACTATTTTAATATAGTAATTATAAAATAAATATATAAAATAAATAAAAATAATTATTTTATAAATAAAATTTATGAATTAATGATTTTTATGACAATAGTTTAATTTTTCCTAACTTAGGAAAAATTAAACCATTGTCGTCTTCCTCAACGGCGAGCCAGTGGGCAACGCTGACAGAGGCGGCGCTCCGACGGTACGCCGAAAGGGAGAAGAGAGGGAGGCTGAGAAGCTCTGCAATAGATGCTCAACCTCCCGTGCTCTGCGATGGAGGTTGAGAGGGAGAGGAGAGGGAGGATGACTATTAAACCGAAGCCGATGGCTGAAATCAAAGCCGAATGGGGGAAATCGATGTCGAATTGAAGTAGAAATTAAAAAATCGAAGCCCAAATGTCAAAATCGAGCGGGAGGTTCAGAGGGAGAGCGAACCCGAGATGGAGAGAAGGACGCCAAAAGGGCGTTCGCAGCGAGATGGACGCCGTAGAGAGGGAGATCGGAGAAGGACGGTGGAGACAAGAGAGGGAGCAGAGAACGAGAGACGGTTGCGAGAATGAAATGGCAGAGAGGGTGTGCGGTAGAGAGAGCCCTACGATAGTGTTATGTACATGATTCTCAAAATTGGGCGGAAAACACTTTTCGCCGTTTACTCTTGGGACATGAACTCCTGAGTCATGGATGATCATGTACATGACATGAAGTTTGCGCTCCCTAACGACTTCAGGACATGAACTGAGTAATGCGTATGAAGATCATGTCCTGAGTCATGTTGACTAACCCCCCTTAAGTTAAGATAAAAGGTAAGAGCATGTCTTTTAGCTTTCTCATAGGGATCTGTCAATACAAACCTTTCTTTTCCTATTTAAATCTTTTACTTATTAACACATTTGACTACAACTACCTCAAGCTCGCTACCAATTGTCCTCTGAATTTTTTTTTTTCTGGGCGTCTCAAATACCTTCTAAGCTCCTGCAGTTTGTTTGTTTAGGACTATAGGGATGGCAATTAGGCTTGGTTCAAGTCAGGTTTTTCAAAACCCAATCTTATTATTGACTGCCAAGACAGCGGGCGAGTCCCTAATCTAATCTTGCCTCTACATTGGATTCACAGGGAAGGGGGTTGTTGCCTCTCTTCTTCCATGTTTCTCCGAATATTACCATGTTATCATATGATGCTAATCTCTCAATATCAGCTACCAATGAATGAGACTTCGATCTTTCATTCTTGAACCAAGATGGTTTTGTTCTCTAAGAGTAGTTATTCTCAGAAGAATTACTACTTGTGAAATTGGTCATCTTGTGACCTTGTCCAATTAATTTAACCCTCAGTTAACAGTAAAAAATGAGGTTAAGGTAACTATTAACTTTGTCACGCGCAAAAACGATTAGGTAGTTATGCAATAATTGAGCCCAAGGACACATGAAAGGAGGAGGGAGACCCTATTGCCTTTTCTATTGACTACCAACCCAACAAGTAGGAGGCCCTCCCCCTCTGTCTGGAGAAAGGAGGGGGAAGCGGGTGGGGGGAAGGTGGAGGTTCCCTCCCATTTCCATCGTTTTTGTCCATTGCAAATGACTCTCTCTCTCTCTCCCTCCCTCTCCCCTTGTGACCCCCGCATGCAATGGACAGAGGATGTAGGTGGGAAGGGAACCTCCACAGTTCCCTTGCCTCGCTTCTACTAGCAGAGAAGGAGGAGTGCTTCTTCATACTGGCAATGCTCCTACCAACATAATGAGAGGAGGTTTTCCCTACCTTCCTTTGGTGTGGGTCTCACTACCTTCCTCTTTCAATTCTGATTTATAAAGAAAAGGGATTAAAGGTCAAATTTGGCTAAGTATGATTCTGTCATGTTCCACTCAAAGATGGTGATTGGAGAGGCTTATGCTATGATATTATATTAAGCAAAATTGAAATAGAGCCTGTCGAGTCACCTGTCAAAATCTATCAAGTTTAATCACATTTAGTTGGTTATGACCTGTGAATCATTATTTCTCCTAGATATTTAACTAATCTGGTTAGTGGGTACTTCATTCCACAGATAAAAGATAGCAGAATAGTGAGTCCAATGCGTTTGGATTTTACATAAAATTGACAGTTTTCCTCCTGTTTGGAAATTTTCTTGATTGAATGCTGATTTGTTTTTCCTCTCATGTAATTTTTCTTCCATAAAAGGTATAAAATAGAAACTAAAAACTCTTGTAAAGCAGTTTCACGGTCTCTCTGTTATCCTCTCTTTTCTTACTAACATCCAAAAACACATTTAACTTGATGAAAAGACCTCATGCAGGCAATGTATTGGACTGTTTTTCATGTTGTCATCGGTCAATGCACACCCCAAAGATCAGAAACAAAAAATGAACCAGAGAGATTCATGAATATCTCAAGCACCCAACTAGTGGAGATGGTGACTTCTGTCGACTTGAAAGGATAACAGGTCTTCAGTCTTCACAGAGTGAAGTAGAAGGTAAGACGAGGGGACCCCAAAAGGATATTAAATATCTGCTCTATTAATTGTATTTGCCCAACAACCAACATGCTGCCATCACATCATTTCCAGTTTGCATTTGCCCAGAACAAGGCTCTTGGTTGTACTTCATAGAGAAGCATTCTGGTTGGATCCAACTAGTCCTTTTTGTATTTGATTTGCTTTCAGCTTTCTCTTGGCATGGTCAGAGGTATAGGCCAAAAATGGATTAAGAAAGAAAACGTTAATGGGGACCCTAACTCCCCTTTGTTTCTTCTTCTTTTCTTCCCATTTGAAAGCTAAGAGAACCAGGTGTTCCAGGGAAGCATGTACCTTCTTGTCCTCTACCGACCATGGCAGTCCCGTCAGCTCCACATGCTGGAGGAACCAGTGTCGCCACTTCGCAATCTTTCTATTGTTTAATGGTTGCATCCCTCTTAACCCTGTAGCATCATAAGAGATCGAGAAAGGGCGATTCATTCACATCAGACCTGAATAAACGAATGACTTTAAGACATAAAAGGTCAACCAACTTCCTGTTCCATATATATGAACGCATTTAATATTTCTTTCTCCAGGCTTTTCGAGGGGACTCCCTATTCGAGTTAAGGTTGAGTGTTTAAAGAAAAAGGCTAAAACGAATGTCGTATCTCAGGCATGCGTCCTATCGAAAAGCCATGAGGGGAAGGTTCTCATTTAGTGGAGCTCTGCAACTTGAGTTTTGTGGTCACGTCAATGAAGACAGTGCCAGAGCTCCTCCAGTGAAAGCGTATGAGAATTCTTGCCTTCCTACCGACAGAGATTAGCTTTAAAACTTGTAATCTTCACGTGGAAGGAGAGTCGTCGGCATCCCATGGACATCTTACGGAGTTACTGCCGCCACATGTGAGCCAAAGAACTTGGCTCATACTAGGACAAGATGGGTAGCGACCTCGGGGCCTAATTGGATTTTGCTTTCATCTGCGACAAGTTAGATGAAAGGTGTTACACAGGTTCCATGAGTTAGACACATTTTGAGGTAGTTTTCCCTTAGATGTATCGATAGTAGATTCAGTTATAATTTCTCCTCTTTTTATGAAAACACGTTTCGAAAAGTTGGTAGGTCATGGTAAAAGAAAAGAGGATCTGGTTTCGCAAAGAAGTCTATATCTCCATCGATTGCATTTTGGATAGACTAGATAATTATTTTTAAAATTCTTAGAATCTAACTGTCATGGCTGGAGGTATGTATCTTGGGGTTAGAGCAGTAAAATCTCAAGTCTAGTTTTTATGATAGAAGTGAATCACTATATGCTTTTAAGGTCTATCAAGTAGAAGTAGATAAACAATTGAGCAAATATATTAAGATCGTGAAGTCAAATAGAGGTGGTGAATATTATGGCACGTACACTGAAAAAGAAAAAGGACAATTGCCATGTCTATTTGCAAAGTTTCTTGATGAATAAGGTATTATGACACAATACACAATGTGGGGCTCACCATCTCAAAATAGAATGGGTAAAAGGAGAAATTGAACATTAATGTACATGGTGAGGAGTATAATTAGTAACTCCGATCTTCCATTGTCTTTGTGGAGTGAAGCTCTAAAAACTGCAACATATGTACTAAATAAGGTTCCAACCAAGGCAATTCACAAAACGCTATTTGAGTTATGAAAAAGTTGGAAACCTAGTTTAAAACATATACATGTTTGGGGTTGCCCAACTGAAGTTAGAATTTAAAATCTACATGAGACAAAATTAGACCCAATAAAAATCAGTGGATATTTCATTGGTTATGCAGAAAAATCTAATGGATATAAATTTTATTGTCCACCTAGTGCGACCAGAATTGTGGAATCTAAGAATGCAAGGTTCCTTGAGAATGATGAGATTAATGGGAGTAGCCAACCTCAAAACTTAGTTTTTGAGGAGAATAATAGTTATAACATGCTCCTATATCTTCACATAGATTGGTTGTATTTCATGATAATCATCAAGATTCGATTACTCACGAACAACCAATTGAACCACATCATCATGGAGATATTCTTATAGATCCAATTACTTAGCATTCTCAACCTGAAAATGTTGAAGTAACATTAAAAAAAATCTTCAAGAGTTAGAAAACCTGCAATTTCTTTAGATTATTTTGTGTACTTTCAAAAATTTGATATGAAAATTGGTGTTGAAGATGAGTCTATTATGTTTTCACAAGTTGTGCGTGGAAATATATCTACATTATGGTATGATGTCATGAAGAAAGAGTTGGATTCAATGACTAATAACCAAGTTTGATATCTTGTTGAATTACCTTGACTCGAGAATGTCAATATTAGGCTGTCTTTTTATTAATTGGAGGTGTCATTTCTTGGAGAAGTGCAAAATAATCTTTGATTGCTACTTCTACCACAAAAGCAGAGTTTGTAACATATTTTGAAGTGACATCGTATGCTATATGGTTGAGGAGTTTTTTTTCTAGGTTTGAAATTGTTGATACAATTTCCAAGCCATTAAGGATTTATTGCGATAATCACACTACAGTGTTTTTGGCCAAGAACACTAAGAGCGGAAGTCATAGTAAATACATTGACATTAAATATTTAGTTATTTGAGAATATGTCAAATCAAATAAAGTGGATGTAGAGCACATCAACACTGGATTGATGATTATTGAGCAGTTGACAAAAAGTCTACCACCTATTGCTTATAAGGGATACGTTAAACATACGATACTCAATTTTATTATATAGTTTTTATGTGATTGAGATACCCTGTATCGCATTTTATCAATTGAAAAACTCTATTAATTTTATATTTGTATTTTCTTATTTAGTTGTATACATGAAGTTTAGAGAAAATTCTCTGTCAGGTTATCATTCAAAGAAAAAAATTTCATTGTGATACGTGAAAGATAATACTTGCTCTAAAGGATTTACTGCACGATTCATACAATTTAAATTATTTTGTTTGGATATAAATATATATATATATATATATATATATATATATATATATATGTTTTTTTTAGGATACAATATTGTGATACAATATTGAATAGTACGTGATGTTTTTACGGTAAAGGAAAAGAAGATCTGGTCTAGTACGGAAGCCCGTGTCTCTATCGAGTGTATTTTGGATAGACTAGATAATTATTCTTGAAATTCTTGGAATCTAACTTCCATGGCTGGATGTCTGTATGTTGGGGTGTTTAAATTTTTATGAATACCATGTATTTTTAGGAATTCTGCTAACAATATGAGCACAATTATTTCGGCTTTTGGAGGTTCGTAGCTGCTGTTGATTGATAAGCAGTCATTCAACTCATATTGCTGAAAGGACCGGAGACTACCACTGAGATAAAGCGACAAGCAGCATTAGATGCTTCGTCTCACTACCGTGATTGACCGTAAAGCAAATGGATGATGAAGTGCTCTGTTGCTTGTCTTATTAATGGTGTCAGTTCAGTTCAATGTATGAAGTTGGCCATGATGATCTTCATGGGTTCGCTATTCTTCACCACCACTTGAGAAAGACGACTACGTGGCTGATCGTGGATCAGACGGAGCGCGTCTCAACTCAGTCTCCCATTACGTAAAGTGAACAAACTCAAGATCCTGAGCTTACAGTAACTAGTAAAAAAACCAATCTAGAACTTGGGTTCTCCACAGATTACATTCATCGGTGTGCACCTCACGACAAATCTGCTTTCGTTGACGACCCAAATGGGTAATGATATCCCGTTCATATTCCATCCCAAATTCGGCAGTCATTTTGCTCGGAGCTACCCAGTAAGAAATTGGAACAGAGATGCTGTCGTCCATCAAAATGATTTCTCTCCCAGTGGCTGTGGGTCTCTTTTGAAGAGAAAAACAGAGGCAAATCTGGATGGGGAATTATTGCGAACAGGGAGTGGGACTGCAACCACTCTTCTACAGAAAAAAATGTCAAGCCTTTTGAAGACCACAAAGCATGAGAGTAGACCCAGAAGAGAAGCTACTATGATCAGAGTCTAAATCTTCTCGTTGGTCTTTGCTCTTTCTGTGCTCATCCAGCTCGCCGCATTTTTGTTTCATTTGGAGCAGGATCTACAGTAGTGAAAGAACTGGCGTGGCTTCGTGAGCTACTGTAATGCCCATTTTCAGTTTCTTCATGTTTTGCAGATCAATAAAATTTCATAGTCAAAAGGTTGCTCGTAACTTCCTTCTTAAAGGAAAAAGAAAAACGATTACTCACTCTTTCGTAATTTCTCCAAACTAAAATCGATTCCCAGCTTATTGGTAAGGCATAGAATCATTTTACAAGTACTGAACCAAGATATCCTTGGATTCTTTCAATGGTTACTAACTCGCTACCTCTGCATGAATTTTCCTCACGATGTTTTTCCCAGAAAGCTGATAAAACCTAATCCCCCCATTACTCTCACTCCCATTTCGTCAAACACCTTGCTTGTTCATTACCCACTTCATCTCAATCAACAAAAATGGCAGAGAGAGAGAGAGAGAGTGACGTAAAACCCGATTAAAGATTCCTCCAAAGAATCCAAGGCATTTAAAAAAGGTAGAGCAATATATATGCAATATGCATGCATATACACCCAAACGGTCGCCATCTAATTCATTGTTGTTCTTTTTGTCATCGTCGTTCTGCGCCTGCCAACTTGAGGATTGTTTAGAACAAAACAACGCAGTAATGGCGGAAGATTCACAGAAATCAACCAGAAATGCCCACATTCACACCATCTCCCTTTTGTTTATAGATTTTCAAATGACCGGTTAACCTAATGCATGAAATCACTAAACTAAGTCTACAAATAAGAATCACAAAATTATAATGAAAAGCCTCATATTCTCCGGAATCATTCTCCAGTGTCTCCATCTAACTGCTATTCCCAACCCTACGAACTAAACTAATCCCACTTAACCAAACAGCCGTTCTTTCCTTCTTTGGTTTTCCCGGTTCTCTTCTGCTGGCTAGGAAGTCTACAATTTTCCCATTTTTGTCTCCTCCCGCAGCTTCGCTACCCCCTTTTTCTCTCCTACGCAAGGGGGGATGATTTGACTCGTCGATTTCGTGGGTCCGTTAAAACCCTAATTTAATATCCGTATTTCCTACGTATACCGAGTGAAAAATCATTTTATACCTGTATTTATTATTATTATTTTTACAGGTGTTGGATACGATATTGCCCGCTGTACCACAACTGTATAACGCGGGGCTGGCCGTGGTGGGGGGTGGCACCGACCAACAGTCAGGTCGGGTCCTTGGTGCATGATACACGGGTTCATGAATGCTGCTGTACCTTTGACTTGCAACCGAGGTATTAGTGTAATTTCGACTTGCACTTTCATGGTCTGCTCTGATCTTCTAATCTGTCGGAATCTCCGTCGAGAATCGTTTAAACTGTAAGCTTTTAGTTAATTTGATTCTTTCTTTCTTTGGATAATCCTTGTTTGCAGGTTACGCTTCGTGCATGGATTAAAATTTGAAAAACTCAAATTGGTATTTGAACGCGTGCGATCGGATTAAATGATTTGGACGGCGTTTCGTTCTGTGGAGTTTGAGACCGTAACAGATTCGGAGTCGTTCCTACGCGATGCATTGGCTTGATAGTATCAATTGTAGATTCATCTCTTGATCGTTTCCTTTTGATTAAAACTGTGAAACTCCATTCTTCTCTGCGTTGTCTCTCAGAATTCTGAACGTAGTAGTTTTAATATTGAGATTTCGGTAAAGAATCATATGGGGACGGGAGAAGATCTCTTTATATATAATGCCTGAAAGAAATGTTGTAATTCTTAGACACTGCACGAGCATCAAGAAAGACTGAAAATTTGGCGAAGATCCCCTCAGCTTCCGTCACTTTGGCGACTCGCACTTCCACGGAGATCACTGTGTTTTCTTTTTCCTCTCTTGATGAAATGAAAAACGATCCATTAATGATTGTTTCTCTTTACTAAGTGGGTAGATCCCAAAACATCCCAAATTTGGTTTTCCGTTGAAGCAAGCTGGCCTGTCCTCCTCCCTATTATTTCCCGATTTGCCGCAGTGAGGGAACAGAGACTGTCACAGTTCGGAACTCCCAAAACACCTTTCCCTAGAAAACGCCATTTTTTGGTGAACGCCGTTAAAGGCAAAACGATATTTGTTTAAGTCACTCACTGCGGCCTCCAGGTACGACCGGAGACTTACCGGTGTAATTTGGCTGCTCAAAGTGGTGCTCTTTCTCTCGGGGACCAGTTCCCGCGTGAATCAATTCACAGTCAGGAGTGGCCGTCCAGGGAATTAAGTAATTAAGCTTACTTAAGCACATGTATGATGCATTAAAGATAAGGAGTGAGCAGTGGAGGAGATGTCCAATCGTTGTTTCCCGGGAAAGCGCGTTACGGTGGACGGTAACGGTTATGCAGTCATCGCAGAAGGTGACGAGGAGATTCCCAGATGATTCCTTGCCTGAGGCGGTCTCGCCTCTCTCTCTCTCTCTCTCTCTTCACACAAGCTCCCATTTTTAATTAATTCCTTTGTCCACTCTCTTTTTCCTCGCGCTTGTGCCACGATCACCTCCGATTTTTCTCCTAGCCTTCCACCTGTTGAATTTATTCGTGAAAGGTGGAGAATGGATAACAAAAGAGGAAGCGTTTTTAAGACAAGATAAACAAGAAAAACTAACAGCAACTACGACCAAGTTCATGCACCCGGGCCGCTCCCGTCCCCTATATAAACCCCATTCCCCTCGCCCCTCTGCTCACACACCAAGAGCTGCCAACCGGGAGATACACGAGAGCGAAAACAGAAAAAAATGTCTCCTTCTCCGTGTCCTCCTTCGCTATCCGTAATCTCCAAATGCACTGTCTACCCCGTCCAGAAATCCACCGTCGGAAATCTCAAACTCTCTGTCTCTGATCTCCCCATGCTCTCTTGTATGTACATTCAAAAGGGTGTCCTCTTCACTCGCCCTCCCGTCCTTATAGAAGCTTTCGTTGCTCTCTTGAAGCAAGGACTGGCGGAGACACTCACCCACTTCCCCCCACTCGCTGGTCGTTTGGTAACCGATGCTGCTGGATGCGTTCATATTTCCTGCAACGATGCTGGCGTCCACTTCGTTCATGCCAATGCAGGGAACCTGATAATTCGTGAGGTTTTGTCCCCGACGGACGTGCCGGATTCGGTCAAGCTCTTCTTTACTTTCGACGAGGTCGTCAGTTACGATGGCCATTTCCGACCAATAACCGCTGTCCAGGTGACGGAACTCGCGGACGGCGTTTTCGTGGGCTGTACCGTCAATCACGCCGTCACGGACGGGACCTCGTTCTGGAACTTCTTCAATAGCTGGGCGGAGGTCTGCAGAGGCGTGAGGAGAATTTCCCGCTCTCCGGATTTTAGCAGGAATTACGTGAAAGACTCGCAGGCGGTGCTGGAGTTCAGTGATGGTAGGCCGAAGGTGTCGTTCGACGCCAAGGCACCGATTAGGGAGCGGATCTTCCATTTCAGCAGAGAAGCGATTCAAGAGCTCAAGGCGAGGGCCAATGGGAGAACGTTGATCCCGATCGCGGAGATCATAGGCAAACAAAGCAACGACGAGTTGAAAATCAAGAAAGGCGAGCTCCCGTGCCCCAACAGGAATATAAACTCCGCTCTCGACACTCTCCTCCGGGGCACTGGAGGAGAGAAGACAGTGACCGAAATCGTCGATCGGTCAAAGGAAATCTCGTCATTCCAAGCGCTGTCAGCTCAGCTATGGCGGTCGGTGACGCGCACACGAAAGCTCAACGCCCGGAAGGAGGCAACGTTCCGCATGGCAGTGAACTGCCGCCACCGTATCGAACCGCGGATGGATCCCTACTACTTCGGGAACGCGATCCAGAGCATCCGAACAGTAGCCACGACGGGGGAGCTGCTTTCCCGCGACCTCCAGTGGTCAGCGGGACTGCTGCACCGGAACGTGGTGTCGCACGACGACGAGAAGGTTCGAGGAGGGGTGGAGGCATGGGAGAAGGAGCCGCGGGTGTTCCCGCTGGGGAACCCGGACGGGACGTCGATCACCATGGGGTCGTCGCCGAGGTTCCCGATGTACGACAACGACTTCGGGTGGGGACGGCCGTTGGCGGTGCGGAGCGGTCGGGCGAACAAGTTCGACGGGAAGATATCGGCGTTCCCGGGGAGGGAAGGAGGAGGGAGCGTGGACTTGGAGGTGTGCCTGGCGCCCGAAACGATGGCCGGTTTGGAGGCCGATACGGAGTTTATGCAGTACGTGAGCGGCGCAACAGCAAGATCTTCGTTTTAATTAATCCATAAATTGTCGCTTTCGGGAGGGGGATAAGATGGGCAACGATCGGTTTTGTCGTTTTCCTTTCCAGGGGAAGCTTTTTGATGTTGTCTGGGTTATAAAGAGGCGGAAAGCCGGTTTGTCTTTTGTATCCTTGTTTCTATCATGTAATGCGGCTATGCCCACCGCAGCCCTCTTCGGGCTAGAACGGGGCTTGTGGGGCCCATCTACCCTTTGTCACTGCTTCTTTCGAGCGTTTACTACTTACTGGTTAATACTAAGCCCTATGAAGGGTATTTATGTCAATGTTTGGCCTTTAAGTGTTACTTTTCTCTTCGCAAATTCGCAACCGCTTGCCGCTTTTTGGTCAGTCTGTGATGGCTGTCTCTTTGTTCGTGCCGTAGCAGTGGCGATGGAGGAGGAGAGGAAGGGGATTTATCACGAGAAGCAGAGACTGCAGTTCTGCTTATTGCATGCACTCAATAATCTTCTCCAGGTATTTTCACATCGTATCCATGTTCTCTGTATGAATTGGTTGGAGACATGAGGCCGGGTTCTCGTCCACGGATTGATTTTCTGGTTAAGTGATTGTTGACTTGAGAGATTGCGGTGTTCACTGTAGTTATGATTCTGTTTTGTTCTTTTATTTACATTGTGTTTTTCATCAAAAGTTAGCTGTGGTTCCCGATTGCCCTAAACCCTAGAATTTTCAGTTTGGAAATCGTCGCGAGTTCGTGTTGAAAGTTTTTAATTTTTCGTTGTGGTTCAATCTAGAGGGGCAAGAGTTGTAAGGAATAGCTGAAATAGTTTGTTTTCTGGTTCTGGTAGTTGATTTGATAGTGTTATTTCGATGCTGTTGTCTATTCATCTTGAGTGAGCTAAAAAAACGTGCTTTAAATCGAGACAACTTGGTTTTAAAAGAAAACTACTTTTGCTAGTTCGATCACCGGAGTATTGATTCATTTCCTTTGCACCTCTATCTAGCAAGAGTCTAATTTTGGTACTTTGCTCGCCGTAGTATTGATTCGTTTCCTTTGCAGCTGTGTTCCGCAATCGCTTACTTTTCCTGCTTTGATCGCTGGAGCATTTATTCCTTTGTGCCTTTATTTCCCTAGAGTTCTTCTTTTAATCGACTCATGTAGGTTTGTTCTCCACAAGGGCTTGTGGTTTTGTCATCTTTCTTCACTAATTTTGTCAATAGTTCAGGACAAGGATTCTTTCTCTCGGGCAGACTTGGACGGGATAGCTGACCAACTCCTCCTCATCGATCCAAACAAAGAAAATTGGAGTCCACTATCAGTAGTCTTCAAGCACCATCATAATACTCTGACGGGAAACTATGACGTGAATGTGCTGATCGGTGCCTTGGAGGGAAAAGGGAAAAAGGTTGTTTGGCATGACCGTCGTAATGGAGCTGCTTCTATCGATCTCGATCAGTCTGAAGAGACTTTAGTTGGGATTATGCTCAATGTCCCTGTGAGGAAGTTCGGTGGGCTTTGGAGAAGTAGGCATTGGGTAGCATTGAGAAAGATTTCAGGACTCTGGTATAACTTAGATAGTGATCTGGGTACACCCAAAACCTTTGCAAATGTACGGGAAGTTAAGGAATTTTTAGATGATGTTACTAGTCAAGGTGGGGAAATTTTACTCGTTCTAGAGGACAAACAGAACAGCTGATGCATCTCTCTTGTCTGTAGCTTGTGGATTTCATGAAGAAGTTAAAAAGGAACTCCTTCAGCAGCTTGATATGTTTTATTTTTATACTTGTTATTGCCACATCAATTGTGGTATTAACTGCCTCGATGATGAGACTGCCTGATGTAACACTGGAAAGAAATAAATTTGGTTTTTCAAGGGCTTTCAGATATGGGAAAAGGCTCAAGGAGAAAGAGAAATTGGGCACGTTTGGAAAGATGATGGTTGAGATGTTGCCAGATGATCTTGCTTTTACCGTCTTTGTACCTTCTGAGAAAGCTTTTGAAAGTGAGCTGCAGCTTCAGGCTAATGCAAGTTTGATAGAACATGAAGCCAACAACACATATGCCATTCTCTCCCGGGTATTGAGCTTTTCAGCGGTTCCACAGCATTTGCCTTCTGCCCTGGTGCCTTTTGGTAGCGAGATTCTGTTGGCCTCCATTTCTGGATTCAGATTATTCACTTCTAGGCGTCCTGACAGTGTCTTGGTGGTCAACAGTGTTTCGGCTGAACTGGTAGACATTAGGAAAGGGGAGATAATTGTACATATTATGAGTGGAGTTATTATGGATGCTGAATTTGAGCAAGCTTTTGAACCTGAAGAAGAAGATTAAAAATCCACCGGTCAGATGATTGGTGATAAATGAAAAGTCGAGGCTACGGGATTGCTTCTGGTATGCCTTGTGATCCGTTTAAATGCATAAAACTAGAAAAATGTAGTATTGGCTTTGTCTAATTATTTAGATTAGAGGCATATTTTGAATAAATTACGATTGCAAATATCCCTTTAAAAATATGATGTTTATTTGTCTTTTAAATGGTGGTGTGCGTTGATGCTACGAGATCGATTTCGTCTTATTTTTGGTTTGGACACGTTCAGTTAAAAGTTAAAAGTTGGTACTTCAGCTCTGTTAAATCGTGCGTGCATTAACTGATTTCATTATAGCTTACATATTTTCTACTTTGGAAAGGTTATTCATGCCTCAATGACACGAGGGAGAACACTGGCCGCAAATCTTGGAAATAGGCAAAATCTATCTTACTTGCACAAACAAATCTCAATCACCACTTTCCATGCAAAGCATTAGCAAGCTACACCCAAATTTTTCCAGAAAAATATACAACTGAATTACTTTCCATCATAATGTACATAATGTTACATTCAAATTGATCGACCAATTGCAATTCAAGATTTTGTCACACATAAGCAGGCTCTGTTGACCGGAATATTCTTCTGGTTAGCCACTGCAGGGGCCTTAGTAACTGAGCCCTTCTCTTTTTCCAAAACCAAATGGCTGCATTATACTGCTCATTCCGTATCTTCATGGTCGCCGCCCGCCAATCATACTTTTCCATCTCTTCCCGAGCAGCTCTGCCAATTGTTTCTCTAAAGTTGTCATCCCTCAAGAGAATGTCCATCTTAGAAACACAGTCCTCCAGGTCCCCAGGAGTGAAAAGAAAGCCTGTCTTTCCTTCCTGATCTTCTGGTATTATGTCCGGGATTCCGCCAGCTCGAGCAGCTACAACAGGAATCCCCGATGACATCGCTTCCAAGACAACTAGCCCAAGGGTCTCAGATTCTGACGGCATAACAAAGATATCTCCACTTGCATAAGCTTGAGAGAGCTCCTGGCCTTGTAATATTCCCGTGAAAACCACCGGCATGCCCTCAAACATCTTTTCCAGCTCAGGCCTGTGTGGAAGGTAAAGAAATCAGAGGTTAAGGTTTGCAAACTTTTTGCTGTTTTTGTTTCTGCTTTCAGGAGCATTAGTACAAACTCTACGGGTCTGTTTGGAACCCTAGAAAAGAATAAAAAAAAAAAAATGAGAATCTGACCATTATTACTTCAAAAAATAGTTAGTGAAAAATAGATAATCATCAAAATTTCATTTTCATTAACTATTTTTGGGAATAATAATAGTCAAATTCTCATTTTCTTTTCTTTTCCAAACAGACCCTTCAGCAATTGATTTTCTATCTACTCAGCAAACCAGGTGGCATTGCATGTCAGACAGCTTACCTATATGGTCCATCTCCTATGAAAGCTATCCGCGCATATGGAAGCCTATCCATGACCCTGTGCAACAGATTTCTAATATCAGAGGTGGCGACAAATTGATGTGCTTGGAAAAAGGGTCAGTTTTTATTTCCTACCCATTTGAAAAGGAATATCCAAAATGAAGCTACACGGCTACAACAGAATACCTTCTAAATGAAAATATGTTTTTTCCAGAAGATGGGTCAGTTCAGGACTTCAAAAATCTAAAGTTCTCTTGAATAAGCCAGGGGTTAATACAAGAGAATATGTGCCTGGAAAACAAGCAATTCAAAAGAATTTGTGACTTTGAACACAGAGCCTCCATGAATAGACAACTTACTTTTTCAGGAAATCCAAGCTCTTTTCAACTCCCAACCTCCCAACATGAATCACTAACGGTCTTTCTGGCTCCCCATCACTGATTTGGCAGGAAAATCAAACTTCTGTCATGCATTCTCTCTCTAAAAAGAGGACAAATAGGAGAGTCTCACCTTAGCCAGAGCCTCATCTCAGGGTTGCGATATTGAGGGTGGAAGCTATCAGAATCAACACCTTTGTTCCACAAACGTATCTTATTGGCTGCAATAAGTTACTGTTTAGCATGTAGTTGCCTTTCTTTCAAAAAAAAAATGTTCAAAAACGGGATACATATCTCACCTGTTGTGACATGAGCAGCTTCAAGATCCTTGCCAATTGCTGCTGAAGGTACCAGAGTAAGATCTGCAGCTCTATGAAGAAACCCTTCACCAAGTGATTCTAAGTTAGTATACCACAAGTAATTTCAAATAGCTACTTGGTCTAAGAAAGAACACATACTTATGATCAGCCACATGGGCTTCACCAGCCAACTGAAGGTATATCTTGGAATGTATCTGAAACCAGAATTTTACTCAAATTATTGACAGAGGCAATTCCTACTGTAAGTTCAAATAGCATTGAGTACAAAGTTACAACAAGCTCACATTGGGACATGAGTATGATAGGACATGACGATGGGGACACACAGAAGCTTCGCAATAATTAAAGCACCAAATACCTGATGAGATTTTTCAGTTCAGTTCTTTTCCCATAGAGAACATGTCTATTGAAAAAATAAAAGGTCTTGTTCTTTTGTTTTACCATAATTCCAGGTGATGATGCATGTATTATGTCAGGCTTAAACTTTGCCACCTCTGAAATTATTCTGGGGCTCAGAGCCAGCGAGAGTGGAACCTTTTGGTACCACGGACAGGGGAAGCTGAAGACAGAAAAGAAGGGGGAACAGTCAGAGCAATGGTTTAGAAATAAAAGACACTTCATCTTTGGAAACAGGTACTTTCAAGTCATCAAGTTGCTTTCAGGTATCTTAACATATTCTACTTTTTATAACTGTAAGATGCATGGTAATCTTCTTCCAACTTTATGCAAGCCACTATATCTATGTTTCTTAGACAAATGGTAGATTACTAAGAAGTGATTATATAATGGAGAGAGGATTCAAAAACAAATGTTGGGACCATGAAATTAGCAATGAGTAAGTATAGGTGCATGAATACCTCCATGAACCAATTAATTTGGCCCCATGGAACTCTTGTGGAACTCCTTCGTGTGTTGTTACCACAATGACCTGTGAGCCATGAAAAAGAGACATCATCATTCAGTTCAAATAGGACTTTCTTGACTTTCTTTTTCAGCTTTCAAGTTGTGAAATATGGTTTTCATCAGATCCAAAAGAGCTACTGTTTGACGATTTTGTTATTGGGTACTGTAAACAGGAATTTGTAGAACTCTGCAGCTTCACAGACTTGGTCTGAAAAAATTATGAAGAAACAACATGTACTGCCTGAAATGCATAAATCTCAACGAATTATGAATAAGAAAGATAGTTCAGAAATTCAGGCTTACCTCATCCCCCATTTCACGAAGATATTTTATGAAATTCTGAAATCGATTCTTATATCCTGAGACATAACTGCAGGAATTGTATGATATCACACAAATACAAACAAATTAGTGAAGTTATAGTGAAAAAAATACGGTTATTAACCATAGACATGATATAACCCAAAAATGCTTTAAATTCAACAGGTAATGAGAAAAATAACAGCTAAGCACAAAACCTCTCCTATACCCCTCTGAAACAATGAAACTAAAACAACAGCAGCCGAGTCACAACCTACTAAGTGCTACTTCTGTTGCAGTTTAAAGAATAAGAAAAACAGAAGCTGACATCTAACACTAATTGTAAATCAGAATTCGCAAACCCAGCCTGTAAAACCAATATAAAAGAGCAGACTCACGCAAAAGGTGATGGTTCAACGAAGAGAGCAATACGACGAGGCCTGCTTGACCCTTCCAACTCTTCCAAGAGTGGAGCTGTTGCATCTCCTCCTTCCTCATCCTTAACTTCTTGAATTATCATCTTTCGCGAAAAGGCTTTGTGTCTCTGTCTCACTCTGCTTTTACAGGGTTTCAAATGCAGCGACCGCTTTTCAGCTGGAGAAAATGAAAACTGTATGAGCCTTTGCCTAGCTGCATCAGGCGGAGACAATCTGAGGAAGGAGGGGGACAAGAATGTGGTCGAAGAAGAAGAAGAGGAGGAGGCTGTGGAAGGGCAAGAAAGAGAAGAATTTATAGAAAGAAACGACATTGCGATTATTGAATTCATTGTTTGAGCGGAGGTAGGAGGAGTTTTGGAATCTGAAGCTTGAGAAGGGTGGCAAAGAGGGGATATTCGAGGAGAGGGAGGCGAATCAAACGCAGGATATGCCGTCGAGGCTCTGGTTAGCTTTGCCTTAATTCTTATAAGTTTGGACACGCCACCGAGTAAGGGTGGGCATCGGGTCGGGTTTCGCGTGGAACCCGATCCGACCCGACCCTGGAAACCCGGGGACGGGTTTTAATATCTACCCCGCCGGGTTTTAGTCGGTTCGGGTTTCACAAACCCGACCCGTAGGGACCAATAAGTCCCTTTTAAAACTTTAAATGACATGTTACTTTTTTATTGGACGTTAATACCCTTTTATTTAAAAATAAATACATAAGCATGCTTCTTCCTATATTTGAATTAAAGTTTTAAGTTAGGGCATTTATGGAAGAAAAAATCTGGCTTAATGGAAGCCTATTTTTTCTTTCCCTTACCCCCCTTCCCCTTTACTTGTCGATTTTCCGAATCGCCTCCACCGGCACCGCCAGGCCGCCGGTGGCCAGTTGAGAAGCCCGATTTTTTTCGCGGATTCGCCCTAATATTCTTAATCATTTATCTTTGCCTTGTTTACATACAGTTATGTGGTGTGTCATAATGTATTCCGGCCATAGACTTAGATAAGGTAAACGAATGTTGTTGCGCAAGAGGTTTCATTTCGACTAAGATTCTGGATCGTTACTTTATAAAAATATAGCTACTACAAACGTTTGTCATTATACTTGCACTGAATTTCATGAAATGGGGCCAGATTAAAGTACCCGACAAGGCCACTTCTCGTCTCGAATCTTAATCAGTCAATCACTTGCAGGTTCTGCTCTTTGTTGGGGGAAAGGAAGAGATTTCTTTGCGTAGCCTCTCTTGTTGACCAACGAATCCAATCCAATATGGTGTTCTGTAGTCGAATAGTGAAACCCTTCGTAACTTCATTTTCTTCTGCCAGTAATCCTCTCCTGAAAGTAGGAAGCACTTTTAGGAAGCCGAAGACCTTCAACCACCCCGATCTTGTCAACTATGCGGAGGTCACAGGCGACTACAATCCTCTCCATTTTGATTCTGATTTTGCCAAGGGCAAGGGTTTCGAAGATCGTTTAGTTCATGGAATGCTTGTTGCCAGTCTTTTCCCTTGCATTCTCGCTTCACATTTTGTAAGTTCTTAAAATTTTTTCTTTGTTCGAAGCCTCCTTCTTTCTCAGTTTTATTCTATATTCTTGTTATCATGTTTTTCTGTCTATATTTGCACTAACTGGGTGCCAGTGTAGTACGTCAAAGGTTAAGAGTATGTTCTCCTATATTGAGATTTGGGTTGTGCTTAATAAGGTGAGGGAATAAGAAAGTAATGATGCTAAAGTTGCTTGACATTCGCAATTGAATATCATTTTCGCTTTCTGAAATGAGATTTGCTTGAATTCTGATGCATTAAACAAAAGAGTAGCTTTTACAAATCAGTGTTCTCAGCTTATTCAGTATGATATGTTGTTCTACTTGCTGCCTGTTTAATTTTGTGGAATGAAAAAAATTTGGTCGTCTTTAAACTGGCTCTTGAATTTAGAATTTAGAATTTTGGTTTTATATTGTATTAGGCATCTATAATTTCCATATGGAAAGGCAAGGGATACTGTGACACTGCTACTTTTTAACTTCATTCTGGATTGATAATGCTATAAAAAAATAAGGTGGTTTTTATCTTTTCTGTCATCTTTAGTGGAGCATTCTACCTTCCTATTGAAAAATGGGCATCGACATATCTCTAAAGCTCCAAGAAAATCGACCTGGTGTAGAACTATTTGACCAATGATCTTATGCACAAAATATAAAAACAGTGCTTTGGCAGTTGACTGGACGTCTATCTGATCCTGCTGTATTGAGAAAGTCATAATGGTTATTATTAAAAGGTAATAGTGTCTTACTCTCCATCAGAAAATGTTCCTTTGACTTCCGAAAATATTTAACAATAAACCTGAGTTGGTGTTTTCTCAACTTTTATAATGTTTTTGTTGAGCTTCTGGTTCTAGTAGGTTAGCATGGACTGTTGTCCAACCTTCATCTTTCTTGGAACTTGATTTGAACATGGTAACCTGACACTTTGTATTTATCCAAGTCCACTATTTGACCTATTTCTGAAATGAATCTAATGCCAACAGGAATCACGACCGTTTCCTTACTCTGTTTAGGCCTTTTTCCTTTTCTCACGTGTTTGAAATCGTTTATGGTGCAGGTTAGGCTTGGGTCTGTCCTGTTCAGGCATGATCTTTTAGCACTACAAAATTCAGTTGTCACTGAGGTTCATGCTAACATACTATCCCTTTTTCTTTACTTTATCCAAAGTTCTTCCAACTCATTTCCACTCTCTGGTAGAATAGCTTAACCTATGGTAGCAACACTGAGTGCTTGAAGTTGTGTTTCCTCTTCTGTGAAAGTGCTGAGAACTTATCAAGGCCCATACTTAATTTGCAAGAGACTTTCTTCTTGTGAAATTTTAAATTGTTTAGTTTTCCATCCTTTTGCTTAAAGTTGCTGTATAATTCTTTGAAATAGAATAGGTGCCCATAACAGCGATTTTCTGACTAAGTTTCAGCTGGAGAAATTTGTTTGACTGTACTATTGCAAGTGCCCCACTAAATTACAAAGTAGTGAACCTTCAAAAGAACTGACTAACACCAAATACATTACAAATTAGTGAACTATCACACATTTTTCTAAGCCATTTGAGGTGGAGGGAGGTTCCAAGGCAGTTATTAGCTGGTGAGGTTTTTTTGCCTCCTTGAAGGCACTGGAAAGTTTATAAGGAGATTTGTATCCTCGCAACAGATATTGTCTGCAAATAGTCTCATGCTACAAGATGTGCCTAATGGTCTCGCTGACAATTTAGCTAAGGGATCAATCATCAATCTCTAATTTTTGTGATCACCCCTCCGTAGCTGGTTTTGTTTGCTGCTCTGGCTTTTATCCTTAATGAAATCAACAGTTTCCAAAATAAAATTGGTCTGTTTCAACCATGACCTGCTCATTGGAGGTGGAAATGCTCTCATTCTATTGCAGACAGTTTCTAGGTGTATTGATGTGCCTAACAGCAAGTTCCATACTTTTTTATACCAACAAAGATCTTCTCAAGTTTTAACTGCACTTCTCTTCTCCCTTCCCTTGTTTATATCCCATAAATGTTTAATTTTATGATTTAGTTTTGATGTTGTTGTGTGTAGCCGGGAGCTGTATATGTTTCACAACGCTTGCAGTTTAAATTGCCAGTCTACATTGGTGATGAGGTGGTTGCTGAAGTGAAAGCGCTTAATCTTAGAGAGAGCAAGAAAAGATACTTGTCTGTGTCAATGTTATTTATGGAGTCTTTTCCTTTACGTTTCACACTCAAAGAATTTTCTGTTTCCTTTTTGCTTTTTGACGTATCTTCATTTATTGTTATTCCTCAGAGCAAAATTCTCTACTAAATGCTTCAGAGATGGAAGTCTCCTTGTAATTGATGGTGAAGCTTTGGTTATGTTGCCAACACTGGAGATACGTGAAGGGCCAGTTAGAAGCTGCTGATGGTGATCTTAGCTAGCTAGTAAGGTCTTCCATCATCTTACTTCCACTTTGTTGATTGCTGACTGTTTGATAGAAAGTTTATTATTAAAAAATGTCTTTTTCTGTCTCATGGATTCAATTAGCAACCTTGTTAGGCAGGTTTTGAGATATTCATGAAACTACTATTTTGCAGTTATCTTTTTAAGGTATTCATCAAACTGCCAATTCTGTATTTTAATGAAGCTGCCATTTTGGTATCTGGTGTTTTGATTTAAAAGAACTGCCATTTGCAGTTTTATGTTTCACACACTGTCTGAAACTGCTTATTTGGTTCTCAGTTTTGAATGTATGTACAGAATTCCTCTATCAGGTTTCAACATATCTTCCAAATTCTCCTGTCAGGTCTCAAGATATGGAATAAATTCCTCTTCCAACCTTTTAAGGGCTCTCTTGTTACCTGAACTCAAGCACCTTTAATGGAAGTTGCCATTGATACAGTGGTTTTAAATGGAAGTTAGAGCAAGAAATGAGCACGGTGGCATGACTAGTCTTTTTTGTTTTGTTTTGCTTTTTTTTTTTTTTTTTTGCTGCTGCTTCTCCCATACAAGTTTTATCTTTGGTTATTAGAAAGAAAAACAAAAATAAGGAAAGGAAAACGAAGGCAATCTTCTGGTGGTTGTTGCAAATTAATGTCGATCATCTTCTGTTTGTGTTTTCATTTCTGAAAGCAGACGCTAAAATTTCCATTCAAAACGATCAACATGTTTCCAAAGACGTGAACAGAGTTGTAGTCAATTGAATCTTTCCCGTGAATCTGCCCTTCGGAACAACTTTAACCAGTACCCCCGTCAAACATTCTTTTCCTCTTGACCAATTAGTCGCTTGGCCTGGCTGGAATTACCCACAGAACACTTGACTCTAATCAGTTACTGAAGCCTCTCTCTCTTATTTTCAGAAGACGATAACTAAGGAGAGGCAAAACCAAGACGGAAGGCTGACAAAATGAATCGAAATGAAAGCAACTCCGTCACGAAGGAAGATCTTCAGATGTCCGAGACTTGAAGCAGGTTCTGAAAAGTTTCAGGCCGCTGTAAAAGTTTGAAGACCGATTTCCTACCAGACATTGGTAAAGAGACAATTGATTAAGACAATTGGTACAGATATCTGGTCCCCACAAAAACAGATCCGTTCTGGAACTTTGGTTCGAAACATGAAATACTTTATCCAAAGAAGAAAGGAGAAAAGAGGAAGATGGGTCCCCACGAAAGCAACTAATGTTAATGCAAGTCTTCTAAAGATTCTCGTCTTCCACTGATCTGTCTCTCTTTATCTCCAGGCTTCAGTTCCAGTCCAAATTGAATCTCTGTAGGGAACAATAAGCGCCTAAAAAGAGAGGCGAGGTCTAAATGCACTTCAAAAGGAACGCCGCTGGGAGCTCCGTTGGTCTTCATCTCCAGTTGGTCTTTATTTCTGGAAATCTTATTCAGCTGCTCCTATAGATCACTTGCTGCAATGCAAGCGATTCTTCTCCATTTTCCGGTAGAGGGCGACAAGTCTCCAACACAAATGTCCTTGGTCTTTGTCCACTCATTTATGTCAATGGAGCTTAGCTCGTGCTTCTGCTACCTTCCAAATCAAGACACTACCAGTCCTGTCTGCCACTACTTCAGTTGTGTTAGTGCTGCCGATCTTAATTCTCAAAACCAGGTTCGGATATTCTTTAAGATGCTTGAGGATTTCCAATTCTCGAAATATCGGGAACGAACTGTTTCTGTAATTGAATCTCTCTAAAAAGCTTTGAAGTGTGTTACTGTACAGAGCTTCTTCTTCAGTCAAAGAGTGCAGCTTCGTTTAATGAGATCAGACCCATTAAAGCCGCGAAAAGAAAAATAGAATCAGAAAAGCAAAGGATGTTTTGTCTGCTCCGGATGTAAGCAGGACATCACTGACACCTTATTAGACAAGCTTATCTCTCTAGATTCAAAGTCTAACTCGATGACCACCACCTTTCTTCGTTTCCACCCTCCTTTCCTCTTTTCCTTTTCCCTTTTCCTCTTTTATAAATACTGCTCTTCCTCTCTGGTCTTCCCTCCTTCAACCTTGACTCATTCCCCCTCCTTGGCCTTCCGACCATTCTTGTCTTTAAAGCCTCTCCGCAGAAAACATGTCTGCTAGAGCAAGCAGAGCATTCAGTTTCAGTCCCGACTGCACAGCAAGGCCGAGTACGACGCTGCAACGCGAAATGAGCGCGAGAATTGCTGGGAATCGGAAGAGTATAGTCGTCGGAGTGTGGAACATTAGGGTACCCAAAAGCGCCGAATTCCCGCCGGTAAGGTTTATCTGCCGGCTTCGGAACAAGGTGGCCAGGGCCGTGCGTTTGATTTCTGTACAGAGAGTGACCCCCAGGAGCTGCTCTGTCAAGCAGTCTCGACCCGTCCACTCTCAGGTAGATTTACATCGGACGGAAGCCATAGATGATTGCATCGAGTTTTTCAATTCGTGTGGATCTCTTCAAAGATCAAATTCAGTTTCTTGAACCGTGTATCCATTGGTAGATTTGTAGGAGTTGATATGGACAAAGAAATGTAAATCAAGACAGAAATTAATTTTTTGTGGTTACTGATTTTCTCCATGAAAATTATTAGGAGGAACTGCTGCCCTTTATCAAACCCCATTGGATAACCAAAATCTGGAACAATTAAAAATAAAATTTAAAGCAAAAATTTGGATTGCACTTTTCTATTAATTTAATCTTTCGTTAATTTGGATAATTCAAAAGCTTGATAAAAATTAAAACAAGCATTAATTCACTAAATTCTCATCATGTAATCAAATGGGGTGTCCATTAGAGCAGATTATATTGTGGGTTAAAAAGATTTTCTATACCTTATTTTTTCAACTTAGTTGCAATAGATAAACACAAAGTTGATCCAATATGAAAAGTTATTTTGTGCGAAACAACTATCTCAGCATAGTTGTTGATCGGATGAATACGATAGCTGTTGATCGGACGACAGAGATGGCCGTTGATCATGATTGGATGACTGAAATAACGTTTCACGTACAAAATGACTTTTCATATTGGATAAGTCGTATGGACAAACATACTTTATCCAAATAATGAGGGAGACTAAAAAAGAAGATATATGATATAAACATGATCACCTTAATTATTTTATTAGCTTTAAATAAATTATATTAATTACAATAAAGTCATTAAATTAACTAATATAAAATGTAATTAAATATTTTATAAACATCCATGAGAGAAAAACAAGTATATTTTAAAAATTTTTAATAAATTCATAGATTAAAAAAAAAAAAACATAGAGATGAACATGCACAGGAGTTGAACACTAGAAAATATGAAAACTTGAAGCATAAAGGCTAAAATGAGTCGAACACATACAAAGGAATTGACATTTCCAATTGAAAAAAATGAAGACCTATAGTCAAAATGAGTTTTGCTATAGATCATAATGTTTATGGTAAGTTTCAAGTATTGGGTGGACCCTTAGGTCTACAACCATAGATGTCGTTTGACCTTTTTGTTTAGTGGACTAAACTCCCAGGAGCAAAATACCTTGGGAGTTGTCTGAGTCACGAGTCAACCTACCGAGTCACCAAACCATTGTCATACCCAAGAGTTGAGCCTAGGCTCCAACCCAACCGATCTCTTAAAAAACTGGTTTTGTTCACCCGGGTCGACTTTCTTCAATGAACCATCAACATTCAACCGTGGTCAACATTCATTTTCACCAAGGTAATAATGCGAAATTACTAATTCCATTCAAGGGCAATCTAGTCATGTAAGTTTCTAAAACTAGCCGTTAACATCTCTTATCGAGCCGTTGGTGCTCCGACAGGCTTTATGTGCTTGGTCTTGAATTTTCATTTCACCCTGACACCTAAAAATTCCAAATACAAAGAGAAACAGAAATACTATTCCAGAGTTTGAGATAGGAGGTTCCGTTTCACTATACGCGCGAATCTAAATTTCAAAGCAGTTTCAACTTTCAAAGGCGAACTCTCTCAAGTTGGTGCCGGAAGAAGAAGAGGGACGCCTTTTCTGCTTTTGGTTGGGCTGTAATTCTCTGAGACGACAAAGACTGGAATTAATAGGGTACGACTATAGCTCACACATTTGGATTCCTCTCGATTTCTTTCCTCTAATCTTCTTGTTATGAAGTTTCTGCGATTTCTACGATTCTCTGTGCGAGTTAGGGTTTGTTTAGAAAAATTGCCTGAACATCTTGAATATAGTTACACTCTAAAAAAACATTGAAATTTGAGAAGTAGATGGACTTGCTGCTGAGTGTGTAGCAAATGTGTGTATAAATTTGGGACACTACTGTTATTAAAGATGACAAGCATGATGTATGTACATTTCCTTTCTTTGGCTTTGAAAATTTTTTATGCCTACCAGATTTACTGAATCCATGGAAAATGTGAAAAACAAGGTCAGAGGGTGCGTTAAATTTATATTGGAAAATGTGGCATCCCCTAATTGAGCAAATGGACGCCAATGATTGTTCGTGAGATTTATTTGGAGTTGGTGCGGTCTTGAAAATGGGCCTCGAAATGGCTTCCGTTTTTTAGATTATGCCAATCAACACAATCAGTTCTTCCAGTTAGGTAGTGGCTACTAACTGGCCCCTGTTCTACTCATGGGAGCTCTGTCCTTTACTATTTTTCTTTGTTGCCAGTTATTTGTTTCTATCACTAGCTTCGTATATGTGCTAAATGTTGCATGCTGTCAGATATGAGGAGTTATTCATATTGTTAAGGTGTCTTGCTTTGTGCAAACAAGTCATTTGTTTGCAAAACAATTGTTACATTTTCATCTTTTATTGCAAAATTTTTGGCAGGTGCGCTTCCTTATCTTAGGTTAGTTGTCTAAAAGTGAGAGAAGCCACTGTATAATTGTCCTATTATAGTTTAGGTTTCAAAACATAGGAAGGGTTGTCCTATCTTTTGTTAGTCATTTAGGAAGAACTGACCCTACTTCAGTAGAAACAATCAAAAGTGCATTAACATGTTTGAGGTACAAACTCCAGCGCATATGAAGCATACTGGTCTGCTTGGTAGAGGTAATGATTCACATCAAACTCACTGGTCAAACATAAAAGTGACCTGCAAATGACTGAGAATAAAATTATATAGGTTTTCTGTAGATATAATAATATGAGAGTGGCTAGCTAGGCACCTTTTTCTGGTCATGGCATGTGCTAACCATGTGCTCTAGATGCTTTGGGAGGGTCTACTGGTTGTCGATGACGATGACAAATATTTTTTAGTTGTTCTACTAAATGATTTCTTCTTGATCTGGTCTCTGATTGCCTTCAAGCTGCACAACTGAAAGTCCAGATGATCTCAACCTGCACAAGAAGAATGAAATGTAGTGACTTAGGTTATAAAATGAATCTACTGTGTTACTGATAACTATTGCACCCATCTTAAAACTGATGGATCTTCTCATATCTACCTTTGGTTTTGTCAGTTTTCAAGGTTTAAGGAGATTTTTTCGAGTCACTAAAATGGCCTCCCAAACACCTGTTGCCATTCAAAATGAAAACCTACACATACAAGCAGGTAATGTTCAATCTTCAGTTTTTGGGTTTCTGGTTTAATGTGAAAGATAATTTTATCCTTATCAATGTCTATGCATTTCTTCCACTATTACTTTTTCTTTGGTAAAATATGATTTTAGAAGCATTTCACATGTAGGAAAAGGCGCTCTAGGATCAAAAGTGAATGTGCCAAAGTCAGAGCAGAAGGGTCATAAGGAGCGGAAAGCACTAGCAGATATTTCAAAGGCCAGAGAGCCTGCACTTTCCAGCACACAAAAGGTTCCTTTCTTGAAAAATAAATCTGCTCTAAGAAGTACTGGGAATGTGAAGAGTGTCCCAAAAACCTATGGTTTGTCTGAAGATGAGACAAAGAGATGCAATGGCTGGGCCAAGGAAGGGATAGAATATATATATTTCTCAGGGAATGACTTATACAACCTTCAGAGAGATGTTGCTAATAAACGTATGTTCTCTATTACTCATACAATAGCAATGGTTGCTTAAGTCACTAATGCAACTGACCTGATTAGTGTCCAAAATTTCTGACTAAAGTCTCGGTGCTGACAATTTTTAATTTTACTTTTGTTCTGCCCGCTTTTCTATTCAGGTGTGGAGAAGGAAGTTGAGTCTATAATGTCAGCTCTGGATGGATGGACACGGACAACCTATGGCCATGGAAAGCCTTTAAAGGTTTGTTGCAGAAGTCTGTTTCATATCTTTGTTTTAAGGGGTGTAAATTTTTTTGACTAATAATTAGTAGCTCTACCATGACTAATCAGACTTTGTAGATAAATAGGATTTGAATTTTGAATTGATTTTGGATATGTCCCCTGATATAAGTTTGTATTCTCATTTGTTAAATTAATGGAAAAGAGAAAAACTTCATTGACTTGATGTAATCTGAGTTCAGGAACCCCTATTTATAATAGAGGAAAGTCGTGGAGTCCAATGACAATTAAACTACCCTTGTCTCAATTACACCCAAACTCTAACACTTAAAGATAAGTCCTAGCATAATTAAATAACTCAACATAAAGATAAGTCCTAGCATAATTAAATAATTCAACATAAAGATAAGTCCTAGCATAATTAAATAACTCAACATAAAGATAAGTTCTAGCATAATTAAATAACTCAACATAAATAGAAGACTAACATAACTAAAACACCTTTAAACTGAGACTCTTCTGTGTGTTAAGATTTGTTTTCGACAACGAACGATCCGACGGAACTCTTACGGAATGCGTTGAACAGGCTAACAACACAACGAGCTCATAACTCCTACGATGGTGGACGAAACCACCACTATCTCACGGGACTGACGGAATAGTCCAAACCACCAAACGAGAGAGAGCGTTGAGCTCTTTGGTTTCTCGGCGAAGACAACGAACATGAGAGACGAATGATAAATTTTTCTTGTTGGGGTTTTTCCCCATTTCATTATGTATTTAAGCTTTAGGTTTTCCTGTTACAAAATGGCCCATTGGCCCAATACAATGCCACCCATCCCATTAAGCCTAATCTAATAACCCTATGTACATAACCCAAATTATACAACAATTATGAACATCAATTATATTTAATATACATTTTAAGTTATCATAGCATCCCGCCTCAAATTGATGCTGGTGAGTCAACCAACAACAATTTGCCAACCAAAAGATTATGTCGGGATTGAGAAAATGCTTTGGTGAAGACATTGGCTACTTGAAGATCCGAAGAAATGTACGGAAGAGATATTACCTAGCGTTCCAAAGTGTCGCGGATGGAGTGACTGTCAACCTCAATATGCTTGGTGTGCTCATGGAAAACCGGATTGGCCGCAATCTGGATAACACTTGTATTATCTGCATGAAGGATGTAGATGAGGGTTGAGGAAACTGGAGCTCAGCAAGAAGACCGCAGAGCCATATAACTTCAGAACACGCTGTAGGCATAGCGCGATACCCGACCTTGGTAGATGACTTGGACACCTGGTCTTGTTTCTTACATTTCCAAGAAATCAATGCATTCCCTAAAACATAGTAGAGTGGCGGGTATCGGGGCATCCTGCCCAATCAGCATCACTGTAGGCAACTAGACGTAACGCGGAGCCGGTAGGAAAGAATAAGCCACAAGAAGGGGAGCCGCGCAGATAGCGAATGATGCGCCGAACTGCCGCAAGATGAAGGTGCCGAGGAGATGACATAAACTGACTAACCTGATGAACAACATAGGAGATGTCCGGGCGAGTAGTAGTCAAGTATATGAGACTGTCAACCAGTCGTCGATAGATAGTCGGTTCATCAAGGAGAGTTCCTTCATCTTTCCTATATTTAACATTAACCTTCATGGGGGTAGCCACTGAAGATGTGTCCTCCAACCCAACGAGAGCAATAAGATCTTGAACTGCCGCAAAGGAAAACCTTTGGGTGTGTGATGTACCTCCAACCCTAAGAAGTATGTGAGTTGTCCAAGATCCTTCATATGAAAAGTGACATGCAACACCTTCTGAAGCTTGGTAATCAGTCCAGAGTTAGTGCCAGTAATGATGATGTCATCCACATAAACCAAGAGAATGACCATACCCGCGGCAGACTTATGATAGAAGAGAGATGAATCATACCGACTCTGGGTAAACTGGTGGAGGATAAGTGTGCCGCGAAACTTCTCAAACTAAGCCTGGGGGGCTTGAAGCCCATACAAAGGACGACGTAGCTTGTAGACATGATCAGGAAAGGATGTAGACATTCCCGAGGGAAGCTTTATGTAGACATTTTCCTGCAGATCACGGTGGAGAAAGACATTCTTCACATCCATCTGATGCAGTGGCTAGGATTGAGAAGCTGTAATGGCTAAGATGGTACGGACTGTGGTCATCTTGGCAATTGGTGCAAAAGTTGCCGCATAATCAATCCCATATTTCTGCCTGTTCCCCAGGGCCACAAGGCGTACTTTGTACCGATCCAACTGTTACGATATCTTAAAATGTATATTAGATATAATTTATGTTCATAATGTTGTATAATTTGGGTTATGTACATAGGGTTATTAGATTAGGCTTAATGGGATGGGTGACATTGTATTGGGCCCATGGGCCATTTTGTAACAGGAAAACCTAAAGCTTAAATACATAATAAAAGGGGGAAAAACCCCAACGGGAAGAATTTGATCATTTGTCTCTCGTGTTCGTTGTCTTCGCCGAGAAACCAGAGAGCTCAACGCTCTCTCTAGTTTGGTGGTTTGGACAGTTCCGTCAGTCCCGTGAGATAGTGGTGGTTTCGTCCACCACCGTAGGAGTTGTGAGCTCACTGTACCGTCAGCCTGTTCAACGCATTCGTAAGAGTTCCGTCGGATCGTTCGTTGTCGGAAACAAATCCTAACATGGTATCAGATTCGTCCGAAGATTGACAAAGCATCTCCGTCTTAAGGTTTTTCGCCCGAAGTATCCCTGTCCGATGACTTTGATTTCGGTAGCGCTTTCGGGGGTTGTCGGAAAACACCATCGGAGCTCTGAAAAGTCGTCGGAAAAGCTCCAACGGGTGGTTCCGTTGCTGGGAAGGGGGTTCTCGCCGGAAGGGGAAAAGAAAGGTTCGTTTTTTTTTCCACCCTAAACTCTGTTCGATTAAGAGGAAAATTATTTGCATAAGGTCATTCTGAAATTTTCAGAAATTTTGGGGCCGATTTGGAATCTCTGAATGTTTTGGGGTAAATTTAGAATTTCTGATATTTTGGGGGCAGATCTGGAATTTCTGAAGGTGTGGGGGTATATTTTGAATTTCTGATAAGTTGGGGGCAAATCTTGAATTTTTGAAGGTGTGGGGTCTATTTGGAATTTCTGATATTGCGGGGATCGGGAATTTTGTTGGATCCGATCTTATTATGTGAGCAGACAAGCTAGATTTCTCTCCTATTCGGTTCACGGGCTTGGGAATTTCAGTTCCGGTTATTTGTTCAGGGAAAGGGTTTATGGGTCTATTTGGAGTTTCCGAAGAGTGGGGGTATTTTGGAATTTCTGATATTGCGGGGATCGGGAATTTTGTTGGATCTGATCTTATCATGTGAGCAGACAAATTAGATTTCTCTCCTATTCAATTCACGGGCAAGAACTACGGTGCTTGGGAATTTCAGTTCCGGTTATTTGTTAAGGGAAAAGGTTTATCGGGTCATATTGATGGGTGTTGGGGGTCTATTTGGAATTTCTGATATTGCGGGGCTCGGGAATTTTGTTGGATCCGATCTTATCATGTGAGCAGACAAGTTAGATTTCTCTCCTATTCGGTTCACGGGCAAAAACTACGGTGCTTGGGAATTTCAGTTCCGATTATTTGTTTAAGGAAAGGGTTTATGGGGTCATATTGATGGGTGTGGGGGTCTATTTGGAATTTTCGAAGAGTGGGGGTATATTTGGAATTTCTGATATTACGGGGAACGGGAATTTTGTTGGATCCAATCTTATCATGTGAGCAAACAAGTTAGATTTTTCTCCTATTCGGTTCACAGGCAAAAACTACGGTGCTTGGGAATTTCAGTTCCGGTTATTTGTTCAGGAAAAGGGTTTATGGAGTCATATTGATGGGTGTGGGGGTCTATTTGGAATTTTCGAAGAGTGGGGATATTTGGAATTTCTGATATTGCGGGGATCAGGAATTTTGTTGGATCCGATCTTATCATGTGAGCAGACAAGTTAGATTTCTCTCCTATTCGGTTCACGGGCAAGAACTACGGTGCTTGGGAATTTCAGTTCCGGTTATTTGTTCAGGGAAAGGGTTTATGGGGTCATATTGATGGGTGTGGGGGTCTATTTGGAATTTCCGAAGAGTGAGGGTATATTTGGAATTTCTGATATTGCGGGGATCGGGAATTTTGTTGGATCCGATCTTATCATGTGAGCAGACAAGTTAGATTTCTCTCCTATTTGGTTCACGGGCAAGAACTACGGTGCTTGGGAATTTCATTTCTGGTTATTTGTTCAGGGAAAGGGTTTATGGGGTCATATTGATGGGTGTGGGGGTCTATTTGGAGTTTCCAAAGAGTGGGGGTATTTTGGAATTTCTGATATTGCGGGGATCGGGAATTTTGTTGGATCCGATCTTATCATGTGAGCAAACAAGTTAGATTTCTCTCCTATTTGGTTCACGGGCAAGAACTAATGTGCTTGGGAATTTTAGTTCCGGTTATTTGTTCAAGGAAAGGGTTTATGGGGTCATATTGATGGGTGTGGGGGTCTATTTGGAATTTCCGAAGAGTGAGGGTATATTTGGAATTTCTGATTGCGGGGATTGGAAATTTTGTTGGATCCGATCTTATCATGTGAGCAGACAAGTTAGATTTATCTCCTATTCGATTCACGGGCAAGAACTACGGTGCTTGGGAATTTCAGTTCCAGTTATTTGTTCAGGGAAGGGTTTATGGGGTCATATTGATGGGTGTGGGGGTCTATTTGGAGTTTCCGAAGAGTGGGGGTATTTTGGAATTTCTGATATTACGGGGATCGGGAATTTTGTTGGATCCGATCTTATCATGTGAGCAAACAAATTAGATTTCTCTTCTATTCGGTTCACGGGCAAGAACTACTGTGCTTGGGAATTTCAATTCCGGTTATTTGTTAAGGGAAAGGGTTTATGGGATCATATTGACGGGTGTGGGGGTATATTTGGAATTTTTTATATTGCGGGGATCGGGAATTTTGTTGGATCCAATCTTATCATGTGAGCAGACAAGTTACATTTCTCTCCTATTTGGTTCACGGGCAAGAACTGCGGTGCTTGGGAATTTTAGTTCCGGTTATTTGTTCAGGGAAAGGGTTTATGGGGTCATATTGATGGGTGTGGGAGTATTTGGAATTTCCGAAGAGTGGGGGTATATTTGGAATTTTTGATATTACGGGGATCGGGAATTTTGTTGGATCCGATCTTATCATGTGAGCAGGCAAGTTAGATTCCTCTCCTATTCGGTTCACGGGCAAGAACTACAGTGCTTAGGAATTTCAGTTCCAGTATTGTTCGGGGAAAGGGTTTATGGGGTCATATTGTGGGAGTGATCCGGCACCTAGCGATGCTGATGCGTTGTTAAAATGGATCATCCTGGATGCTAGAGTCATGACCTGGATACTTGGATCCATTGAGCCTCATCTAGTCCTTAATTTGAGGCCCTACAAAACTGCAACAGATATGTGGAATTACCTCCACAAGGTTTATGGGGTCATATTGTGGGAGTGATCCGGCACCTAGCGATGCTGATGCATTGTTAAAATGGATCATCCTGGATGCTAGAGTCATGACCTGGATACTTGGATCCATTGAGCCTCATCTAGTCCTTAATTTGAGGCCCTACAAAACTGCAACAGATATGTGGAATTACCTCCACAAGGTTTATCGTCAAACCAGCACGGCCCGTCGAGTTGAATATGAAATGACAAATTTCACCCAAGGCAGCCATTCCAAAATCTGTGGGTTGGCTACACTGACATTGTTTATGAGGATGTCCCTGTTGCTGCTCTCTCTGCTGTGCAAGCCGAACATGAAACCAGTAAAAGGGATCAATTCTTGATGAAGCTCCGTCCGGAATTTGAGATTACTCGATCACATCTGATGAATCGTCATTCAGTGCCGGGAGGAGCAACTCCTTGCTACTCAGGCTAGCATGGAACATCGAGTTCAGGCTGATATCTCGGCTCTTGTAGCTTATGTAGCACAAGGAGAAGGTTCGGGACACGAGTTCTGTTTAGTGCTTCCACTGCAAGGCATATGGTCACTTTGCTCAATAATGCCCCAAGAGGTCCTGTAGCTACTGTAAGAAGTTGGGTCATCACATCACAGTTTGTCCTACATGCCCTATAAGGAGGAAGAATACAACTTATCATGCCTCCACCGATACTTCTAGTTCTGCAGTATTGCCGCCTGCCGTCCCATTCACTACCATTCCAGTTCCACCAGCACCTGCAAGTTCAACCACCCTCACTCCTGAAATGGTACAACAGATGATCATATCTGCCTTTTCTACTTTTGATATCTCAGGTAAGCAGAAACTCTCTACTCAACCATGGTATTTTGATTCCGGTGCCATGACCAACAATATTGTATCTCTTTCGAATGTCAGAAAGTATGATGGCAACCTGCATATCAACACTACTGATGGCAACACTCTACCTATCAGTGCTATTGGTGATCTCTGATGTCTTTGTGTCTCCTGCCCTATCGACAAACCTTCCGTCTGTTGGTCAATTGGTTGATAAAAATTGTAATATTCAGTTTTCTCGCTCTGGCTGTGTTGTGCAGGATCAAGCGTCGGGGAAGGTGATCGCGAAGGGGCCTAAAGTGGGCTGGCTATTTTCACTTAAAGTCTTTCTATCCACTAGATCTGGCACTAAGATGTGGACGTCTAGGCCACCCCAACTCAGTTGTACTTCGTACATTGTTTAAATCGGGTTTATTAGGCAATCAAGACTGCACTTCTCTTGATACGTATTTTGACTGTTCATCATGTAAACTTGACAAAAGTAAAGGTCTACCATTTTCGCATCATGCCTCGCATGCCTCCCACTGCTTTGCCCTTATTCATAGTGATGTCTGGGGAATTGCTCCTGTTGTCTCGCATGCACAAATTAAGTACTTTGTCACCTTTATTGATGACTTTAGTTGATTTACCTGGGTTTACTTCTTACGGCTAAGTCTGAAGTTTTTGTCGTTTTTAAGAGGTTTCTTGCACTCATTGAAAAACAGTTCTCTGATCACCTTAAAGTACTCCGCTTTGACTATGGTGGCCAGTACATGTCGACGAAATTCCAGGAATTTCTTCAGAGCAAAGGCATATCTCTCAGCGTTCTTGTCCTTTGACACCACAACAAAATGGTGTTGCTGAGCAGAAAAATCGTCACCTTCTTGATATGGTACGCACCCTTCTCATTGAATCATCCGTTCCTCCTAGGTTTTGGTGTGAAACTCTCTCTACCTCCCTTCCTTTAATCAACCGCTTGCCCTCGCCTATCTTGCATCATGTCTCTCCCTTTGTTAAATTATTTGGTTGTTCGGGTGTGTTTGTTTTGTGCATTTACCTGATCATGAATGACATAAACTTACAACCCAATCAGTTATGTGTGCATTCCTTGGGTATGCTGGTTCTCAAAAGGGTTGTTTGCTATGATCCCTAGGTCGAGTCCGTGTTTCTCGGAATGTGGTCTTCTTTGAAAATCAATATTTCTTTCCATCTCAAGTTACTCTACTGTCTGCCTCTCTGTCTAGTTTGTCGAATTTTGATGAGCCTCACCCCACTGCCTCGCTGCCCCCTCCTCATCATGACTTGGCGCTTGCTTCTCCCTTTGCTCCAGCTCCCATCACTCTTCGCAGATTCACGCGTCGTTCTTACCCTCCTCCCTTGTATCTCTAGTAGCTACTTTGTCTTCTATTTCCATTCCTTCTAACTATAAATAGGCTATAACACATGAATGTTAGCGAAAGGCAATGCAAATTGTACAAGCGCTAGAGGAGAATCACACCTAGGACATTGTGGCTTGCCCTCCTACTATTCGGCCTTTTGGAAGTAAGTGGGTCTTCTTTGTCAAGCTGCGTTCAGATGGATCGTTGGATCGGTACAAAGCCCGCCTTGTGGCCCTAGGGAACAGGCAGGAATATGGGATTGATTATGAGGAAACTTTTGCACCAGTTGCCAAGATGACCACAATCCGTACTATCTTAGCCATTGCAGCATCTCAATCCTGGCCACTGCATCAGACGGATGTGAGGAATGTCCTTCTCCATAGTGATTGGCCGGAAGATGAAAGCTTCCCTCGGGTATGTCTACATCCTCTCTTGATCATGTTTGCAAGCTACGTTGTCCTTTGTATGGGCTTGGTTTGAGAAGTTTCGCGGCACACTTATCCTCCACCAGTTTACCCAGAGTCGGTATGATTCATCTCTCTTCTATCATAAGTCTGCTGTGGGCATGGTCATTCTCTTGGTTTATGTGGATGACATCATCATTATTGGCACTGACTCTGGACGGATTACCAAGCTTCAAAAGGTGTTGCATGCCACTTTTCATATGAAAGATCTTGGACAACTCACATACTTCTTAGGGTTGGAGGTACATCACACACCCAAAGGTTTTCCTTTGCGGCAGTTCAAGATCTTATTGCTCTCGTTGGGTTGGAGGACACATCTTCGGTGGCTTATGGAGGTTAATGATCCAACTATCTATCGACGATTGGTCGGGAGTCTCATATACTTGACTACTACTTGCCCGGACATCTCCTATGTTGTTCATCAGGTTAGTCAGTTTATGTCATCTCCTCGACACCTTCATCTTGTGGCAGTTCAGTGCATCATCCGCTATCTGCGCGGCTCCCCTGCTCGTGGCTTATTCTTTCCTACCGGCTCCGCAATACGTCTGGTTGCCTAGATTGGGCAGGGTGCCTCGATACCCGCTGCTCTACTACAGGCTGGTGTATGTTTTTAGGGGATGCATTGATTTCTTGGAAATGTAAGAAACAAGACCGGATGTCCAAGTCATCTACCGAGGCCGAGTATCGCGTGTTCTGAAGTTATATGGCTTCGCAATCTTCTTGCTGAGCTCCCGTTTCCTCAGCCCTCATCTACTCCGCTTCATGCAGATAATACAAGTGCTATCTAGATTGCGGCCAATTCGATTTTCCATGAGTGCACCAAGCATATTGAGGTTGACTGTCACTCTATCCACGACACTTTGGAGCGCCGGGTAATATCTCTTTCATACATTTCTTTGGATCTTCAAGTGGCCGATGTCTTCACCAAAGCATTGTCTTAATCCCGACATAATTTTTTGGTTGGCAAATTGTTGCTGGTTGACTCCCCAGCATCAGTTTGAGGGGGGATGTTACGATATCTTAAAATGTATATTTGATATAATTTATGTTCATAGTTATTGTATAATTTGGGTTATGTACATAGGGTTATTAGATTAGGCTTATTGTATTGGGCCCATCAGCCATTTTGTAACAGGAAAACCTAAAGCTTAAATACATAATGGAAGGGGGAAAAACCCCAACGGGAAGAATTGATCATTCGTCTCTCGTGTTCGTTGTCTTCGCCGAGAAATCAGAGAGCTCAACGCTCTCTCTCGTTTGGTGGTTTGGATTGTTCTGTCAGTCCTGTGAGATAATGGTGGTTTTGTCCACCACCGTATGAGTTGTGAGCTCGCTGTGCCGTCAGCGTGTTCAACGCATTCTGTAAGAGTTCTGTCGGATCGCTTGTTGTCGGAAACAAATCTTAACACCAACGATCCATCTGAACGCAGCTTGACGGAGAAGACCCACTTACTTCCAAGAGGCTGAATAGTAGGAGGGCAAGCCACAATGTCCCAGGTGTGATTCTCCTCTAGCGCTTGTAGTTCAGTTTGCATTGCCTTTCGCCAACACTCATGTGCCATAGCCTGTTTATATAGCCAGAAGGAATGGAAATAGAAGACAAAGTAGCTACCAGAGATACAGGGGAGGGAAAACCATACCTGGCAGGAGGGTAAGAATGACGCGTGGATCTGCGAAGAGTGATGGGAGCAGGAGCAGTGGGGTGAGACTCATCAAAGCTCCACAAACTAGACAGAGAGCAGACAGTAGAGTAATTTGAGATGGAAAGAAATATTGATTTTCAAAGACTACATTCCGAGAAACACGGACTCGACGCGTCTGGGGATCATAGCAAACATAGCCCTTTTGAGAACTGGCCTACCCAAGAAATGTACACATAAGTAATTGGGTTGTAAGTTTATGCCGTTCATGATCAAGTAAATGCACAAAACGTCCGAAGATCAGTGTAGGACGAAGAATAACCAAATAATTTAACAAAGGGAGAGACATGATGCAAGTAGGCGGTTGATTAAATGAACGGAGGTAGAGAGAGCTTCACACCAAAACCTAGGAGGAACGAATGATTCAATGAGAAGGGTGCGAACCATATCAAGAAGGTGACGATTTTTCCGCTCAGCAACACCATTTTGTTGTGGTGTTGAGGGACAAGAATGCTGAGTCATGTACTCGCTGCCAGAGTCAAAGTGGAGTACTTTAAGGTGAGCAGAGAACTGTGTCACAAAAACAACAAAAACTTCAGACTTAGCCCGTAAGAAGTAGACCTAGGTAAATCGACTAAAGTCATCAATAAAGGTGACAAAGTACTTAATTTGTGCATGCAATACAACATGAGAAATTCCTCAGACATCACACTATAAATAAGGTCAAAGCAGTGAGAGGCATGCGAGGCATGATGCGAAATGGTAGAACTTTACTTTTGCCAAGTTTTGCATGATGAACAGTCAAAATAAGTATTAAGAGAAGTACAATCTTGATTGCCTAATAAACCCGATTTAAACAATGTACGAAGTACAACTGAGTTGGGGTGGCCTAGACGTCTATGCCACATCTTATTGCCAGATCTAACAAGCAAAAGTGGAAATAGTTTGCCCACTTTAGGCCCCTTCGCGATCCTGCATAACATATCCAGAGCGAGAAAATTGAATATTACAGTTTTTATCAACCAATTGACCAATAGACAGAAGGTTTGTCGATAGGGCAGGAGACACAAAGACATCAGCTAAAGAAGGAGAGAGATCACCAACAACACTAATAGGCAGAGTGTTGCCATCAGCAGTGTCGCTGTGAAGGTTGCCATCATACTTTCTGACATTCGAAAGAGATACAACATTGTTGGTCATGTGGTTAGAGTCTCCGGAATCAAAATACCATGGTTGAGTAGAGAGTTTCTGCTTACCTGAGATACCAAAAGTAGAAAAGGCAGATATGATCATCTGTTGTACCATTTCAGGAGTGAGTGTGGTTGAACTTGCAGGTGCTAGTGGAACTGGAATGGTAGTGACTGGGACGGCAGGCGGCAATGTTGTAGAACTAGAAGTACCGGTGGAGGCATGATAAGATGTATTCTTCCTCCTTTCAGGGCGTGTTAGACAAACTGCGATGTGATGACCCAACTTCTTGCAGTAGCTACAGGACCTCTTGGGGTATTCCTAAGCAAAGTGACCATATGCCTTGCAGTGGAAGCACTGAACAGAACTCGTGTCCCGACCCGTATTTCTTCCTTGTGCTACATAAGCTACAGGAGCCGAAATATCAGCCTGAACTCGATGTTCCATGCTAGCCTGAGTAGCAAGGCGCTGCTCCTCCTGGAGAAGTTCACTCAAGCAGGCATCCAGTGACGGCACTGGATGACTATTCATCAGATGTGATCGAGCAATCTCAAATTCCGGACGGAGCTTCGTCAAGAATTGATCCCTTTTACTGGTTTCATGTACGGCTTGCACAGCAGAGAGAGCAACAACAGGGACATATCCTCATAAACAATGTTAGTGTAGTCAGCCCACAAATTTTGGAAGTCCGAGAAATATTCTTCGATGGAACGACTGCCTTGGGTGAAATTTGCCATTTCATATTCAACTTGAAATAGACGGGCCGTGCTGGTTTGATGATAAACCTTGTGGAGGTAATTCCACATATTTGCTGCAGTGTTGTAGGGCCTCAGATTAAGGACTAGATGAGGCTCAATGGATCTAAGTATCCAGGTCATGACTCTAGCATCCAGGATGATCCATTTTGACAATGCGTTAGCATCGCCAGGTGCTGGATCACTCCCATCAATATGACCCCAAAACCCTTTCCCTAAACAAATAACCGGAACTAAAATTCCCATGCACCGTAGTTCTTGCCCGTGAACCGAATAGGAAAGAAATCTAACTTGTCTGCTGACATGATAAGAGCGGATCCAACAAAATTCCCGATCTACCCCTGCAATATTAGAAATACCCCCACTCTTCGGAAATTCCAAATAGAAACCCCCACACCTTCAGAAATTCGAAATATACCCCCACACCTTCAGAAATTCTAGATCTGCCCCCAAAATATCAGAAATTCTAAATTTACCCCAACACCTTCAAAAATTTCAAATCGGCCCCCAAAATTTATGAAAATTTTCCTCTTAATCGAACGGAGGGCGGAAAAAAAAATGAACCTTTTCCCCTTCCGGTGAGAACTCCTTTCCCGGTGAGAACCCTTCCCGGCAACAGAACCCTTCCCGGCAACGGAACCACCCGTTGGAGCTTTTCCAACGACTTTTCCGAGCTCCGATGGTGTTCTCCGACAACCCCCGAAATCGCTGCCAAAATCAGAGTCGTCGGACAGCGTAGGTCGTCGAACAGGGATACTTGGAGCTTTTCCAATGACTTTTCCGAGCTCCGATGGTGTTCTCCGACAACCCCCGAAATCGCTGCCAAAATCAGAGTCGTCGGACAGCGTAGGTCGTCGAACAGGGATACTTCGGGCAAAAACCTTTGGACGGAGATGCTTTATCAATCTTCAGACGAATCCAGCTCTGATACCATGTTAAGATTTGTTTCCGACAACGAATGATCTGACGGAACTCTTACGGAATGCGTTGAACAAGCTGACAGCACAACGAGCTCACAACTCCTACAGTGGTGGACGAAACCACCACTATCTCATAGGACTGACGGAACAGTCCAAACCACCAAACGAGAGAGCATTGAGCTCTCCGGTTTCTCGGCAAAGACAATGAACACGAGAGATGAATGATAAATTCTTCCCATTGGGGTTTTTCCCCCTTTAATTATGTATTTAAGCTTTAGGTTTTCCTGTTACAAAATGGCCCATGGGCCCAATACAATGCCACCCATCCCATTAAGCCTAATCTAATAACCCTATATACATAACCCAAATTATACAACAATTATGAACATAAATTATATCTAATATACATTTTAAGAATTCGTAACACTGTGAGACCTCCTTCTATGAGACTCCGATAAAACTCCACCATATTCATTCAATCTCTATGAAACTTCTTAGTGTGAGAGTCCTGTAAGAACCTTCCCTATCTTCTCTTCAGCAGTCCCTCTCAAGCTGGGAGGTAATGACAGTGATCCCAACTTGAACCAAATAATATAGATGTTGTAACAAGCTCCTCCATCACGGTGTCCCAACACCGGACACTGACTTTCAAAGGTAGAAATGAGTGATAAAACATAAAGTGGTAATAATCACTAAAGTGGGTAATGCCTGTCATTAATAAGACAACGATAAAAGACCCAGAAGTACCAATAAAAAGTCTCAATGAACTTGAAACACGCATATAAATAAAAGGGACCAAACAAAGCAATGCCTTAAAAGGGTTTGGCCAAAGAGGAGAGACAAATAAAGGACGGTAGGAGTCAGTCAGCCAAATAACAATAACTTGATAATGGGAATCAAAGGAAGATAAGATGATGTGGCGACAATGTTCTTTATTCAAATCTTCATCAGAATAACCAATGCTGACAATAGTCAGAAACTAAGGAGTCTTTCCATAATAATGTCTCAGTCAAAGAGACACAATAGGAACAATGGATATGGGCCAAGGAGATGTCTATTTTTACGTTCAGCTACCCCATTTTGTTGTGGTGTATAAGGGCAGGATGTTTGATGGGTAATACCATGAGAAACACAAAATATTGAAAATTTATGGTTAAGATATTCTAACCATTGTCATTACAAAGTACATGAACACAAGCACCAAATTGATTTTTATTTCATTGAAAAAATTGAGGAAATACATCAAATACTTCAGAGTTCTCCCCAAGTGACTCTACTGAAATCATCAATGAATGACACAAAATACTTAAAACCAAATGGGCTAGGAACCCGACATGGAGCCCATACATTAGTGTGGACTAATTCAAACAACTTGGTGCTTTGACTAGAACTAACTAGGAAACCGGAGCGACGATGCTTTCCCAACTGATAGGATTCACAATCAAATGAAATATCGGCTGACAAAGAAGGAAAAGACTGAACTGGAGCAACGATGCTTTCCCAACTGACAGGATTCACAATCAAATGAAATATCGACTGGCAAAGAAGGAAAAGACTGAACTGGAGCGACGATGCTTTCCCAGCTGACATGATTCACAATCAAATGAAATATCGACTGACAAATAAGGAAAAGATTGATGAACTTAGCAGTGAGGGATGTCCCAAGTGTAGATGTCACATGTAAGAAGAATCTACAGTAGTGAGAGTTACAACTTGAGAAACAAATACATCATCCAGCATGTAGAGCCCTCCCTACTCATGTCCTAAACCAATCGTTCTCTTCGTCCGCAAGTCTTTGAAAACACAAAAAGTAGGATAAAAGGTTACTGAACAGTTTAAGGATTTAGTTATATGACTCACAGACAAGAGATTAACTGGAAACTTTGGTACAAATAAAACAAAATCTAAGGATATTTGTGGAGTAGTGTGAACTATACCCTCCCCCTGAATGGGAGAGGTGGATCCATCAGCTAAAGTAACTCGACGGTATGAATGAGATGGATTAATGGACTGAAATTCTGACATGTGTGTAGAGGCTCCTGAATCAATGATCCAAGAATGGGAATGAGACATATTCAGTGCATTCATACCTGCACTAGCCATTGTGGCACTCGCTGAGGAAGAAGGAGGAGTTTCGATAGTCTGAGAAGTAGTAGATGAAACAGTCAGTTGACCCAGTCGCTGTAATAACTGCTGAATTTTCTCATAGGATCCAGTGTGTGAGGAGGCATCCTTATCTGAGATTATAGAGTTGGCCCAGGTAGGTTTACCAAAATTTTCCCAACATTTTTCAGAAATATGATTAGTCCTACCACAATAAACACATTTCTGATCCCCCCGATCATTTCGGCCATGACCACGGGTTGTGTAAGAGCGACCTCTACCTTTATTATTACCACAATGAAACTAACCATCACCTCTATTATTACCACGGGTTGTGTAAGAGCGACCTCTATCTCTATTATTACCACAATGAAACTGACCATCAAGCTTACCAGAAGATTGAAGGTTGAGAGCAGTTGCTTCTGAGAGAGCTCCACCTGACTCATTCTTATTTACTAATGCACCTTCAGCTTGAAAAACTTTGTTAAAGGCTTGCTCAAGGATGGTGACATCCTCATTGACCAACAGCTGAGCTCTAATAGCATCATACTCGTGCACCAAACCATCCAAAAATCAGGCTACTTGAATCTGATTTTCTTTCGTAGTCTTCAACATTCATAGTAAATGGATGAAATATACTAATCTCCTGTAGTACTCCCCTCATCTCAGTGAAATAATTTGTCATTGATCTACCTTCAAGTTTCATATTAAAAACTTCACATATAACTCATAGATCCTTGACAAATTACTTTCTTGAGACAAACTAGAAGGCAATGTAGTCCACATTGCCTTAACAGTACTGCAACTCAAAATCTGATCTCTAAATCTGGATTTCATACTGTTGACCAACCAGGTCATTACTAAATTATCTTCTGCCACTCAATCTTCAGTAACAGGTACCGGGGAACATCATTTATATATTTTGCCATTCTTCTGACCCTCAAATACATCAAAACTGATTCATTTTACATAATTTGATCCATTCAATCGGATCGTTATCTGAATAGATTAAGAGAATTTCACATCTGAGCTTTCAGCAAACCGTGTACTAGAACCAGCCATTAAATATCACCAAACACCACAATTCAGTATACTTGAGCGTCAATTAACCAAAGGGAAGCAATTTTCCCAAATAGTTATGCTTGGGTAGTCAAGTGGGCCCCACACCAAATTCAATTAGGGTAATTTAACACCCAATTCATTCAATTTAGAACCAATAGTGATCAATACAAGCAATTGAGACCATAAATCGATGAAAAAACCTAATTGCAAGAAACCAGGATGATGTAGGCTATATGGATGCGGGTAGATTTGAGAAATTTCCTCAAATTGGGATCATCAAACACTTCTAAATCCTAATAATCATTAGCCAACAGGCTAAGCAAAAAATTGGAATTTCTACCCTACCAATCCAGAAATATGGGAAAAACCTTCAAGGAGGTTGTAGAAGAGGAAAAAGATTTCTGGAATAGGAGCAACTTTGATGCCTTGGAAGCCGAGCCAAAAAGGCCCTTCTTGCTTCTTATAATCAGGGTTTAAGTGAAAATTTACAAAAGGACAAAAATACCTCTCAATAATTAAAATTACATATTTTAGGAGATAGTTCAACCTGAGGCAACAACTTTTGCCATCAAGAATTCAAGCAAGAAAGGTGGTTTATACGTGTGAAAAATGTAACAAAGACAATCATAACGCGACAAATTGATAGGCACATTTGAAGTGCACTTATTGTGGATGGAAGGGTCACATAGTTGATTTTTGTTGAATACTCAAGATTACAGAATCAACTAAGCACACAAACAAGAAGAACATCTCCAACTCCAACTCTTTCCCTTTACTCAGGAGCAATGCCAACAAATCCTACAAATGCTCAGTAATAACAAGTCCTCCATGGCAAATTATGGGGGTAACTCCTCAACCCATGATAAACTTTCAGATACAACCCTCTACTTCTCCTCTCAAAGTAAGAAAGCCACATGGATCCTTGATAGTGGAGCAACTGATCAAATTGTTTTCTGTCCTGAATTGCATACAACTTGGAGTGTTGTTAAGAACAGAATAGTGGAATTACACACGTTGGTCAAGTAGTTTCTCTTTTAGTTTGGTTCTTCGTAATGTTTTATATGTCCCAATTTTCCAATTAAACCTCATTTCCATAAACAAACTTATTTATCATTCTCTCTATATCATCGTATTCCTTACTCATTTTTCTGCAGTACAGGAATTGAACAGAAGAGTCTCTACTACCTTTGATCACCCACAAAAATCATCTTGTTATTCTGTACATTCTCCTTCTGGTTTTTTGACATCAACGTGTCTCGGGCATCCTTCAAATAAAGTATCTGTTTCATTTCCTTTTTTTAATAAACACTCTTGTAGTTCAAACAATCGTATGGTTTGCCCCTTACAAATTAGATTGCCATTTTTTTAGCACAATCTCTAGTAAATCATCTTTTGAAATGTTGCATGTTGATATTTGGGGGGTTACCAAATTGCATCTATTTCTGGGGCCCAATATTTCCTCACCATAGTTGATGACTTTACTAGGTGCACATGAATTTATTTGATGCACCACAAATCTGAAATTCAGACTCACTTGACTAATTTTATTAGTATGGTAAAAACCCAATTTTCTTCCAAGGTCAAAGTTGTGCGTAGTGATAATGACTCTGAATTTACTCTTGCAGCCTACTACTTATCCTCCAAACAAGTTGTGTTTATACCCCGCAACAAAACGGGGTAACAAAACGCAAACATAGACACCTGCTAAACATGACACGAGTGCTTTTGCAAGCCCATCTTCCTAAAAGATTTTGGGAGGGATGCCATTTTAACTACTGCTTATCTCATAAATCGGATACCTACCCCAAATTTGCAAGGTAAAACACCTTATGAGCAGTTATTTAATACTATACCTAATTACTCACATTTACGAGTATTTGCAAACATGTTTTGCCTCCACTTATGCCCACAAACCATCCAAATTTGATGTGCGTACAATTCGTTGCATTTTTTTTAGGTACCCTTATGGACAAAAAGGATACAGAATATGATCTTGAACTCCATAGAGTGTTTTTATCCTGAGATGTTACTTTCTATGAAAAATACTTCCCTTTTAAACACTTTTCTGTTGCCATTGAGAGTCGCATGATTCCTCCTCCCATAACATCTACTTTTTATGATGTTCCTATATACCAGACTCAATTAGAAAGTCATGAAATTGCAAATATTGATAATGCTCATTCCCCTCACATACGAAGTCCCACTCCTAGGCCACCCCCTGCTTGTCGCTTCTCTACTAGACCAATTAAGTGACCCAACTTCCTTCAAAATTTTCATGTGGAAGCGACCCTACCGTCACAGCCTGAACAATCATTTGTCTCCATTGTGGTCACCACATCAAGTACACCTTATGAACCCTTTCAAATTCCTTCTTATGCTCATTTAACAACCTCTCATAAAGTTTTTGCTAATTCATTAACCATTACCAATTAACCAACTAGTTTCTTACAGGCCATAATAGCGTTAAGCCATGCATAATGAAATTCAAGCACCGTCGAGTGTTACAAAGCCCACTTGGTCGCCAAAGGATATAACCAGGTTGAAGGACTCGATTATCAAGACACGTTCGCCCTACGTGTTTAACTGAGTGTCTCCGCTATTCAAGGATAACATCTTTACCAACTAAACGTCAACAATGTGTTCTTACATGGTGATCTTGATGAAGATGTATACATGTCCCTACTTCCAGGTTTTGGATGAAAGGGGGAGACTAGAGTGTGCAAACTTTACAAGTCATTATAAGGCTTGAAACAAGCTTCTAGACAGTGGTTTTTGAAGTTTTCCACAGCCCTAAAGACTGTTGGGTTTCATCAATCAAAGGTAGACTACTCATTATTCGTCCAATCCCACAAGGGAAGTTTTACGACAATACTTGTGTATGTTGATGACATGGTTTTGGCAGGTAACAATCTACAACAAATTGAAGATGCAGTTCAAACTTAAGGATCTTGGTCAACTCAAATACTTCTTGGGCCATAAAAGTAGCAAGGTCTTCAAAGGGGATTTCCCTCTCCTAAAGGAAATATGCTTTGGAGATATTAGAAAATGCTGGATTTCTAGGAGCTAAACCTACAAGGTTCCCAATGGAGCAAAACTTGGCTCTTACTCCTAAATGATCCTTTATCATACAGGCGTCTTGTGGGAAGATTGATCTACTTTCCCTCTACTAGACTAGTTCTGGTCTACGTCGTCTATGTTTTAAGCCAATTTATGAAAAAACCACGAACTCCACACCTTGAGGCAGCACATAGAGTCCTTGGATGCTTGAAACAAACTCTAGGACAAGGTATTCTATTATCCTCCATAATTAGACTCCAATTCAATGCATTTTGTGATGCAGATTGGGCTCGCTGCAAGGACACAAGAAGGTCAGTAACAAGGTCACCCATTTCTTGGAAAACAATGAAGGAAACAACGGTGGCTCGATCAACTGCCTAGGCAAAATATCGTTCTATGGCTACTACATGTTGCGAAATTACTTGGTTGAAGAATGTTTTGAAGGACTTGGAAATCATACATACTCAGTCGGTCTTGTTGTACTGTAACAACCAAGTTGCTCTACACATTGCCTCAAACCCGGTCTTGCATGAGTGAACCAAGCACATTAAAATTGATTGTAACTTAGTTCATGAAAAGATTCAAGCAGGCATGATTAAGACAATACACATGTGAACCAACAACCAAAATGCAGACTTATTCACTAAGGCGTTGAGTTCGTCCCAATTTGAGGCATTATTTGACAAGTTGGGGTATCATGAACATATACTCCAACTCGAGGGGGAGTGTTAAAGATAAAGATTGAAGATATGAAATCTTGTAGATAAATAGGATTTGAATTTTGATTTGATTCTGGATATATCCCTTTGTATAAATTTGTATTCTCATGTCATAATCAAATCGGATAATTGAAATCTATTAGACTTCAAAATTTTCAGGATCCTCAAAATTTCATGTTTTGCCTCAAGAAAAACCTTCCATTTTATTCTTTCCACATTGTGATGCAAATCAAGGAACATTAAAGGAACTTCAGTTATGCCTGAAAGCTTCGCTGAAGTCTGAATCTGTTGAAACCATTAATTTATGTTAATACAAGAAAGTTAGAAGTGTATGATAGAGATTTTGAACAAAGCCATACAACTACTGAACAATGACACTGGGTTAGTTGCTGGCAAATTAGTTGAAAGTTGGAGAAAGGGAAGTGACAATCTATCAATCATGTTGTTAGTTTACTTTCTGGATTAGATACTCTATTCTAGAGCCCCATGATAAAAAAAGTTATGAAAAGAAAGAGTATTGGCATAAGACTGGCACAGATCCTCTTAATCGATTATATTGTGGTTTTTCCAGGAAGGTGAAGAAAGTGAAGATTTTTGCTGGGAGCTGGATCCAGAAATGTTGCTTCCAAGTCTAAAATCTGACTCTACCTCTGGTCTCTCTCTCTCTCTTACTAGTTTACACTTCAAGTCTCTCCCTCTCTCTCTCTCTCTAGTTTACACATCTTACTTGGAATTGCAACTTTTCAGGCAACTCAGAAGCAGATGCACCTTTTCTTGATGAATTCAAAGAGCTGAGGCCGTTCCGAGACTACTCATTTGTGTTCAAGTTGGAAGAGGACCATGAACATGACGCCGATGTAATCATGTGAGATGCTGGCATCTATTCTGGCTGCTTGGAGGCTGTTGTGATTAGTTCGTGTTGTCCCTTGTCATCTCATGTGTGTAAGAGACCTTCGCTTGCGTCTTTTTTTGTCTTATGAACGAAAGGTCATTTTTATGACCTTCTTTTGCCTGAACGTAGTTCGAATTGATGTAACATTTTGGTGACCTTGGAGCGCGACAAGTAGGGGGTGAATTTGCATTCATCACCATCTTTAGCAACAATAGCTTCTTGGAATGATAGTGTGCAAAAATCAGAAAATCTTATGCTCCTGGAGTGAAAAGCTGTGTTTTGTCCTTGAATGAGATCAATCACTTCCATAATTTTTTTTTCCTTTTTTCTTTGTGGTTGTGATGGTGGTGGGTGGTGAGATTTTTTTGGTGTCAACAAATCATCTCTCAACATATTTTTGTTTAAATAAACTCTTTAATTGATTAGAGGGAAGGCAATTTAAAGGCACAGTGAAGTTGGTTACCGGACGATGGAAAATAGGCTCGCTGCTGGTCACCCTATTGATGCATCGGTACTGGAAATATCCAAAGTTTAACACAATGTGCTCAGAGAATCGTGGGTCTGTTTGGGTTTCTCTAATGTGAACCTCACCAGGAACTGTACTCGAGCACTGGAAAACTAGGTCTGTTTATAGGTACTTCTTGAGCAGATTACTGTGAATCCAGGAAACTTCCCAGAGAAAGTTAGAACTTTTCAGGTAATATGTGATGTCCTTACTTTGGTTTGCCAAGTGTATGTACCCTGTTGGTCGGACTCCTGTTTTATAGCATGAATGTTTCCTCTGCTTGGATGCATTACTTATTAATAGAATCCTCATGTTATAAAACTTGAGTCAATGCTTTGCTTTGGGATCTCTGAAGGCTTTTTAATGACTTTGATGGAGAAACCTTGAATGTTCTTAAAAATGAGGAAACTCAAAATCTCAGTCTTCCCTTGATATAGATTAAATTAAAATCTTTAAATGAGGGAAAAAAATTAAGCCAAACTCTGATCTTCCTTTTTAGCTCATCAAAGTTGCCACCCTAACCTTATAGTTATAGAGAAACCAAACCACTTTGTTATAGAGAAGTTTGGAAGAGGGGAATTTCAATTTTCTACAATTAAGTACTTTGTTTGTTTATGTTTGTTCATTGCTAGGTCCTGAGAGGATGCTTTTCTTCAATATTCTAATAGACTCTTATGGAATGCAAGATTATTAATCTTTTAACTAGTCTTCAAGGTTATGTGTCTTTTGTCAAAAACATTTTGAAATACTAAGCAGCTTTAATTTAGCAGTTATCTCAATTATTTGATCTTTTTTGTAGTTTTTTTTCTCATATTCAATGGTGATTGGAATTAGTTCCCCAAGTCTTCATAGCTCCCACTCTCTCTTTTCATAGAAAGCCTATGTGAATTGGCACAGGGAATTGGGTATGAACTGGCGAAGACTCACTGGAAAGGAGTATGCTATGATACCACAAAATCAATCTGTACATTCACCATTTTTCTTCTTTCTTAGTTGAAAAGGTCTTGAATTGCTTTTGTTATATATTGTCATTGGCTTTGAAGTTATGGTGATTGCAATTTGTTTATTGTTTACTCATGTTTATATAATTTTCAAAAAAAAAAAAAACTAATTCAGAACAAATAACAGAAGCAATTTGAGAAACTTACCCCATACAATGTGTCTCTCTCTCTCTCTCTCACACACATTCAACCTAGGGATTCAATAATTCCTAATTATTATTAATCATACTTATATTGAAAGACTAAAATACCCTTATGCAAAACCCTTCTAAAGATTTGCCCCAGTCTTTCAACAAATTTGACATATGGAGTAGAAAACTTACCACTCAATATTGCATCTCTAATAAATTGACAATCCACTTCAAAATGGTTTGTTCTTTCACAAAAATAAACATAGTAGCTTGATTGTCACTCATCTCTGTAAGAACAATGACTGATACACCAAACTCCTTCAATAAAGACTTCGCCTACATAAGCTTACATGTTGTATGGGCTATAACTCTGTACTCTCCATTTCAGTACTAAACATGCGTATTGCTATTGGCTTTAAACTCTTCCATGTTACAAGATTTCTTCCAATAAATGTACAAAAATCACTAGCAGACCTCCTATTAAGTTTACATCTAACATAATTAAAATTTGAATATGAGGTCTAAACAATAACCCCTTTTCAGGTGACTAATCAAATACCCTATAATTCTATATATGTCTTCACAAGAATAACTTGAGGAGACTCATAAATCAACTTACGAAACTAATTTCAAAAGAGATATATTTTTGAGTTATGGTGGCGTACAATAGTTTTCCAATCAATTTATGTCTTAGATTATCAACATCGATGAATGACCAAGATTGAAGGAATCTAATCACCAGTTGACCAATGGTAAAAGTCAAAATTCTTTATGATCAAAGTACAAAGATTTTATCAAACAATCAATCAATTGTCAAAATCAAAGTTTTGATCTAAATCTGGATCGATTATTGAGATCAAATCCCAATCAACGGTCAATATGAAGTCAATTTTATAAACCATTGCCAACAACAAATTAGATAATAATGTCACCTAAGTGTCACCTAAATGCTACATAAGCAAAGGAGATGGAGCATAGTTGACATATAACATTGCAAGAAAGTGTCATCTAAGCAAATGAGGTGAAATTCAGGTTCAAGTTAAGTGATTAAAAACCCCAACCCGACCCAAGAACCATATAAGGCTTAATATGACCTTTTTTTGCCTTTACTTCTTTCTCGTGTGATCATGCTTGAAACAAGTGATGAAGTAATTTCCAAACTACACTTGTTCAACTCGTTGAGACCAGAGAGGCCATGGCGACGCTCTCTAGTAAGAGTGATCCAGTAAATTCACAGGCTTCGTTCACGAAATGCAGATTTGATATACGAAGGAGATTAATGATATCAGATCATATAATTCCAATAATCGAAGGATCGTCCGTTGCATAAGAATAAAACATATCACCGCACAATAAATTTGAGCAATTGCGGGAGATGATACTAGAGAGAAAAAAGATTCATGAATTCGCTGATCAATAACCAAACAAAGAGAGTAATGAGGAGCTAAAGGGTCGGAACTCCGGTGGGCAATGACCGAGCGGCCGCCACCTCATTTCTTGGCGAAAAGACCACCAAAGCCTCCGTTCTTCTTCTTCGGGGGAGCAACCGAGTTCTTCCTTGTCCCGCCGTTCTTCTCCTCCACTTTCTTCAAGACCGGATCGGTTTCGTAGAACTGGTCTTCTTTCTGTAAGCCTCCGATGATCCAATCGAGAAGGCTCTTCTCGTCTGCGCTGCCGCTGGCGCCTTTGGCAGCCGTCGGGGCGTAGACTCTTCCTGGAACCGCCGGAGCCAAAGCAAAGGTAAAGGAAGTCATGTCTCTGTTTCTCCTACCCTTTCTGGGCTATTTTCCTACCCCCTCTCTCTCTCTCAGCTTTCTGGTTGGAGATGATTGGAAGGCGGATGAAGTTGGTGTAATATATATAGCTCGCGGTGTCTGGGGCGGAAGGAGGATCTTCGGATGGAGGATGAGAAGAAAAAGATCGAAACGATCTGGCGGTCGATGAGGCAAGAGGGCAGGACTGGTTACAGGAGAGCGTTTCCAGCACGAGTTCGCCACAAGTGGCTTATCGTGAAGCTCATCTTCCTTTCTTTTTGTCGATTTACTTGCTTATGAAAAAACCATAAAAGGAATAAACGTGGAAAGGAAAAGGCCAAGGCGTTTCAGTGGTGGATGAGGTCTGTACTTCTCTTCCGCATTCTGGCCTTTAATTTGACACGTGGCATCTGATGAGATTGTTACATGTGGCAAGGCCATTTTTTTTCATAAGATTGTAGAAAGACAAGTTTTCTTCTCATGTAAGTTTTCTTCGTATGAGTTCATGTGACAAAGCCAAGTCTTTTACTTAAGATCATGAAGTATAACATGTTAAAAATCAACCCCAGCCCTATAAAGGGGCCTAGCCCGTTTGAGCTCATCACTTCTGTTTTAATTTCAGAAGCGTGTAGATAACAGTGTGTGGGGAAACATAAACATTAAGTTGAAAAATAGAAACAGAGAAGAAAAAAAAAGGGGGGAAATAGAGCTTGGGTCTGGATTTCTAGATCTGGGTGGTGGTGTGCTGCTGTGTAAAAAGAGAGAAAGGTTTCCGAGTGGTCAGAACGACGCTGCAGAGAGAGGCCGTGGGACTCGTCGCTGCGGGAAACAGAAGAGATCTCTCGGGACGACGCTGCTGAACAGAGAGGGTTCAGTGGGCTCGACGCTGCTGTGAGATACAATGGGACTCAACGTTGCAGTTGCAGGACTGATTACCGTTGCTGGCAACAACAATGACAGCACTACAACAGTAAGTAAAAATTGTTATTCTCTGTGATTAAATGTAATTATGGGTTTATTGATTTGAGAGTGTTGTAAATAATTTTTATAAGAAATTTTCTCCATATATAAGAATCATGTTACAGTCTCTAAACGTAGTCAGATTTAGGCGAACCATGCTAAAATTGGTGTCTTTGTGTCTGTTATTTACTCAACATAACATAGCCAACTCCTTTTCTTACTTATGCTACGTGTCAAATGACATGTGACTTCATGACACCATGTTCTTTGCACTATTGTTTAAACCATTAGTCAAAATATTTGACTTTGACTACTTGTCTCTTGTCGATTAAGGTATGTGCATGACTTTAACCATTAGGTGGATTGCATGATCTCGACCATCACCAATCCATGTTTGTGATGTGGACCTCATGTAATAATTACGAATTTAGTACATTAAGGAATCACATGCAACACATGCCTCATGTATCACATGCATCACCTGAAGAGAGCCCCTAAAGTAGCTGCACTACTAGGGATGCATGATGATGCGTTCACCAGCAAAGTGGATAATTTGTTCAGATGCGAGGGGAATAAAAAGGAGGGGGGGGGGGGGGGGGGGGAAGTGCAATTTGAAACGTTGCGTGAAGATTGAAGAGAGAAGTGAAACGGAAACTAATCCTCTTGCTGCTACCTGTATGAAAGCATATCTAGAGCAATGGAGTTCATGCATTTTGGAGATCAATAAAGAATAAAAGCATCGTTTCATGATTCAACCCTACAGGACAGCTTTCATGATGTGTACTTCTGTGAGTTCTCTCATTCTTAACCCTAAGTCTGCTCTTTCTTCCAGTTTCGTTCTATACTTTTGACAAAGGAATCTGATCTGTTAAGAGCTCAAACGCAGATCTAAGAGCGGACAGTCGTTCCCGACGAAGCCATGCGAGAAGACGGTCTCCCTCCTCGACGACCACACCTTCTCCGCTTCTTCGCAGGAATGCACTGGAAATAGCTGCAGTGTCTCCAATGCCTTCTCTCTCCCCGCAATCTGATGTGCTTCAGGGCAATCTGAAAAGCGCGAAGAAAATAATTAAAATGAAGTGATGCAGATCAAAGAGCGGAACATGGCTGAAGAAATTAAATAAATCGACTAGGTTTGTCTATTTTAACGTACGTTTTGGAGCTAAATCTAGTTCACGAACGGAGATCCTCCTTTTCTTTTGCCTCTCCCTGGCTTTATGGTTCTGGAACCAGTAAAAGACGTTTTTGCTCTCGATCTTGCCGTAAAAGCTGAGCTGAGAGGAGATCTTCTGGATCTGATCTGTGTTTGGAGTTCTGAGTCCAGATCTGAACAGATCGGTCAGAACTTTAACTTGTTCCGCTGTCGGGTTCCACCGACCGCATTTCCCACCTCCTTTGATGCAAAAACCTGACATTCCCTCGTCCATATCCAATCTTCCACTTCTCCTTCTCTGATCGGCTTCTCTTTCTGGTGCTCTGAACAGAAAGGATAGGAGCCTATGCAAGCAAGCTATATAATAAGGAGGAGATGTCTTTACTTTCCGGAGTTCCGATTTGTTTATCTCAGAGACGATCGTGGTTTTTTGTGCTGTGAGAGAGAAGGCCATGCAGAAAAGCTGCCACAGTCCAACGTTTCGTTCGGCGAGCAGACATTTCCAAGTATTTTAGTGTCGCTTTGCTGTCTTTAACAAGATCGAAGTGAATACTTTTCGACCGCCGGAACATAGGAGTCTGGACCTGAAATTATGATCCAAATCAATGCAGGAATGCTGGACTATGGAGTATGAAGTCGTCCACTATTCCACTCCTCCCTTATGACTGAGATCGTCACCTCCATTAATCCTTTCCATCTTGGATGCCGAACAGACATCTCTTACACCAGAGAAGAGAGATGACAACATGACATTTATTAAATGTGCAAGCAATAGGTCCGTCATCTTTTGAACGAGGCGATGCCATTCTTATCAGTTAGCAGAATCCATGTTCTTGATTTCAAATCAGTTCAGATTTCAGAGGTCAGAGAAATTCAAAGCCCCGGGACCACCTCTCTGTCATGGTCGTCACCGATTTCAACTCCATTAATGACATCCAAAAGTGCTTACTGAGATCGAACCCAGCCTTTCAACTTGATTAGTCGAATTGAAGAATCGCAAGGTCAGTACTTACGTCCCACTTTTAAATTAAGCGAGAGTTTTTTAATTGAAACATGAAAGAAGAACTGAACTGATCAGAGTTTCTGAAGCTTAAGAGAATCTGAGATGACTTTCTGCCGTAATTAATAAGTGCACCAGGCATGTCGGATTCTTCACTAACTTTAGATCCTATCCTCTCTTTCTTAATAAGTTTAAGCACGGAAAATCCGTCCTGCGTGCTTGAACAATTCCCGAAGCATATTCTTCTTGTTTGTCTAATTGAACGCCCAATTCAGATTATAAAATGCCACAAAAGTTGTAGAATCTGTACATGTCGAGACTTGATGGAGAACCCAATATGGGGTCCCCCTACCTGTATCTTTGACTTCCATGGAGAGAGACAGGGAGAAGCATCGACATCCGAAGTGGGGATTAGGAAATAAATTTAGAACGAAGAGAGACAACATTAGGGACAGAGAACAAGAGACACACCTCATGGAGAAGAGAGAGCTGGGGGCAAATTATTTTCTCAAACTGGGATTAAAGAAATGTGTCGGAGACGAAAAGTGAATCGGGTAAAGCGTGTCGTGACGGAGAGGAGTGTCGTTTGCGTCTTCTGGCAGTGGAATCCTGGGAAGAGACTTTTGCCACTGTCTTGGATTGCGAGAGAGGTGAGATTGCGAGGAGGAATAGATTAATAGCACGCGTGAATTCAAGGCGGCTTCCAGCTTTCTTCTGTCTTTCTCCCTTGTCATCATCCCCGTCGGACTTGGATGAACTTCGATATGGCTGCAGGCTTGAAGCGGTCGGAAGACCGATTTTGGATAGGCTCCACGAGGTTTTGAAATCTCTGGGTCTCTTTTCTTGTTTTATTTTTCTGTGAATCAGGAGTGACAAGGTGGAGGGAGTTACTGTGAACAGCAATGCATTCTCATCTTTCGTATAGATGGTTAGTTTCAGTGAGACGACGATATGTTAACCTGGTGCTTTATATAATATGTTACATATAATTTCCTTAATTTAATTTTTAATAATATTTTTAGTCCATTGTGGATCCTTCGTTTAATTTTGTCTAAGTATTTGTTTGTCCAAAAAAGAAAGAAATACCAGTATAATTACCAAATATTTTAATGATTTGTGATACATAGTATTTTTAATGGCACTAGACCCTCATAATTAATAATATTAATTTTTCTTATTTTTAAAATTATTCATCAACTACTAGTTAATACATAATTACTCTATTAATTACTTCCTTGCATACTAATAATGTGAGTATTTTTTACAACCTAGACCCACATAATTAATAATATTCATTTTCCTTATTTTAAAATTATTTATCAATTAATAATTAATACACGATTACTCTATTAATTGATTTAATTTCTAATACTTATAATCATATATGTATACAATAATGTATTAATCATTAATTATTTATTAGTCTAATAGTTATAGTCTTATAGAAATTATTTAATTAGGTAACACATAATCTAATAATTATAGTCTAATTTTCTATTAGCTATAGATTTATTGTAAGTTAAGTTACAATTAGTAACTATAATAATTATCAATAAGTATTGTCATTAATATTTATCAATAATTATTTCCCTAAATTAATTATTAGTATTAAGCTAATATTATTACTAAGTAGTAATAACCTAATCATGCTATTATTGATGTCTATATTACTAATATTACTATTAAATTGTAATAATTGACATATTTAATAATTACTATTACACTATTACTACTTAATAATTATTAAGCTAAAACTTCTATTAAGTATTAAATAATGGGTTCTAGTCCAAGCATGTTTTTTCTTTAGTCTTGCATAAAACAGTTTAGAATCGTGGTCAAGATTGGGATAGTAGTCTGAAATATAATTTAGACTACCTAAAAATCTTTGCAATCGTGTTTTATGAGGAATTTCATCAAGGAATTTGAAACAACTTGGGGAATAACCCAAGTGTCAGAAAATTTGATTTTCTCCCAAGATATCATTCAGGGAGTGGCAACATTTTCACTCAGTAAATCTGTTTAAATAATAACAGTTTTATCAAATTCAGGAAATCTTTGTACTTTGGGAGCCAAGGTATTCATTACCTTGAAATTGATGCGTATAGTTTCTGATCCACGTAAAAAGTTATATCCTTGGGTTAGAAGTCTGAGCTGTAATGCTTCCATTAAATTTCTATCTGTAACATAAACGGTGAGATTAGGATAAACATTGAAATAAACCAAACTTCGATTGAGACTGGTTTCAATGACACCTATGAGGGAAGGTTTCCGATCTAAATTGCTTGAAGGCAGGTATTTATGCTTAAAAAAGTTAAAGGTTTGAATGCAATTTGAATGTATCCAATATGCATATATTTAAAATAATTAAGATAATTTCTTAAATTCTCTAACTCTAATAATTTTAGAGTTGTATCTTAGGCATCAATATTGATAGTTTTTCCATGGTTTTGATTCACATGGGAGAAGTAAGGGTAAAAGTTTCATTATTATATATTGAACTAGGTTTGAAAGACAGAATTATCCAATCATTCAACTTTTATTGTAAAATAAATTCAAATAGCTATGAATTTTTAAACGAACTTCTATTTCTAGCCAAACTCATGATTGTGCTAGTATGAATTCTCTATAAGTAGCCTAGTTAGGAGTTTTGATATCATCATAAAAATTATAGTAGTGAAGCCACAGAAAGCTAGATCATTCTTTTTCTTATCGTCTTAACTTCATCATACACGTTAGTCAACGAATTTACAAGGGAATACTCAGCCTTTCACGCCTACCCCGACTTCACATGGCTTAACTCCAACGTGACTTGGTGACACTCCCATGGTAAAGAGAAGAAATAATCAAAAGAAAGATTTATTTCCTATTTTTCACATAATCTAATATATCATAATTACATTGTTTCTCCTGCTAGCATGCTTATAGAAGCATTCAATGCTTAGCCTTTAACCATAATGGCTCTGATACCATAAAAGAAAGGATCACCTACTACTATTATACAAATTAGAATAACTCAATGCATGAACAAACAAATACTTAAACTCTCAAACTTTTGTTTTAAATCTAAAAAAGAAATTTATAGAAGAATGACTTACAAGCATACACGACAACCTTGGAGACAACTTTAGACTATTTTCAAGTGATACCATACAGGTTGATGGGTTCCATATTTATAGACATATGAACCTTACAGGTTAAGAAAGGAGAAGAAAAGTAACTTGATGTATTTAATAATTTTTAACATCTACCAAAAACATTACAACACGTGTTTCAATAATTATGCACTATTAAAAATTTTCAAGATCTTATGTGATCTTTTGAACTTCAAGATAAGAATCTTTGAAAACTTTTTCATCGATAAGATGTCATTCGTTTTTTTTAACCAAAAGCTACCAGTTGTCCAAGAAGACTTTAAGTCATTGTTGATGTGATGGTTGACATGATATTTCAGGGAATCTACTTTTTTGAGTGTGATTACTTTTATTTTATTTTTTCCCACAATTTGGGTATGCTAGATGTCATGGGGTCCAACATAATTTGAGAAGTCTTCTAATCAAGATTGAATAAAAAATTTATGATGTTTCTATTTTGATAGGCCATTGTCTGCAAGATAATTATTTCTTTTTAGCCTTGGTTTGGATTTTATGAATTATTGCATCCCAATAGTCATCAACATAAGCATCCTCTTCTTCATGCTGCGTGTCTGGGGTTGAACTACAATCTTCATAGTGATCTTCAATTTCACCATCATTGCCGTCTTTGGAAAAACCATAGGCAGATATACATATTATCTTCTTTATAATTTTGTTAAATTCAGTTAAAAATGACTCCTTAATTGAGTCCAAGGTTTCGATGAGAAACTCATTTTCAAAGATGGCTAAAGTTTTGCCTTTAATTTATGCTTTGATAATTTCAAAGACCGACATATTGGTTTTTTCCACATATTTGGGAGTTAGATTTTCAAACCGGAGGATAGCAGACTTAATTTTGCTTTCCATTATGGGAAATCTATTCTACCATCTAACATAAAAAAATTATTACAAAATTGGCAGTTGTAATTCATTAAAAGTAATTTTCAATTCCAATTCCCATATCCAAGGAATAGAAAATTCCATAAAGAAAAGGAAAGTGTCCAATCCTTTTATAATGGATTTTATACATGCATTTTTGTTCATTTGATCTTCTTGGTGTTGATGCTTGGTGGTTGCTCTCTATTCTTTTTATCTTAGCTACTTCAGTTTTCCTTCTTGATGGTATTTTTTCCTCCTTATGTGTTTATGCTTTTCTTTTTTATTTTTGCCTTGTTTTCCTTATGCCACTTCTCACTATTGCTCTATTTTTTTTTTCATTCTCCAAGTGCATGCTATGATTTTGTTCCCCTTTCCTTTTCCTCTCTCTTATATTTGCATATACAGGCTCTGATCCTTTCTCCCTCACATTCTTTTATGTTTCTCTTTCCTACTATCTGTTTGTCCTTTCTATTAATTTTTTTAATGGGTTTGAAGAGGGCATTCTGCTTCCTTTAGGAGGTCACTCCCACCTATTCATTCGTCTTTGTCGTCCTGTCTTTTCTCTCTTCAACTGTTAACACTTTCAAGGACAAAGATTAGAACTAAGATTTGCTGGTCTTCGCTTCCAACAGGTAAGTTCTTTTCCTCTGTTTAATTTATCATCCAAGGACAAGAATCCATGGGAATAGAGTTGAATTTCAATACCCATTGACCGATTTTTAAGTAACGGATTTCAATTCTAAGTTCATAAGATCGAGAATGAGTTTCCAAAAATCCGACTCGCTACCAGGAAACTGAAGCTGAAAACCAAGAGGACGGGAGAGCAAGGCACAGTAATCATGGATTTGAAGGAAGTTCTATGCATGAATGGAGGAGAAGGAGACGCCAGCTACGCTAAAGACGCTTTTTTCGTGGTACCTTTACTTTCGCTAGCTTCAAAGTTCCTTCTGTCAAATGAAAATTTGCTCAGTCCAACTCTTAATTTTTTCGTGTTTTTCGTTATATAGAGAAAGGTGAATTCTATCACAAAACCCTTGATAGAGAAGGCGATCCGTGACCTATGCCACGACAAAAATTTCTCAAATGAGGTCTTCAGCATAGCCGATTTGGCATCCTCTTCCGGTCCGAGCACCTTGTCTGTCATCTCCGGGATTGTCAAGGTCGTCGCAGAGATAAGTCGTGAAGCCAATTGGCGGTTGCCTGAATTTCGGCTTAGCTTGAATGATCTTCCTATGAATGATTTCAATTCTGTTTTTCGGAATTTGGCTCCATTTCATGAGATGCTGAAGAGGGTGACGGGAGAAGAGGGTTTGTCATGTTTTGTAGCAGGTGTTCCTGGGTCTTTTTATGGGAGGCTTTTTCCTAGGGAGAACTTGCATTTCGTTCGAGCTTCTTACTGTATCCAATGGCTGTCTCGGGTAAGTAGCTTTTCTTACGGGAGGATTGAGGTCAATTGGATTTGCTGAATCAATGAATTTTGATGCCGGAGGTCGTAATATCAGAATGCCTTATTTTCCCCTGGTTCTATCACAAAGTGCCTGCTTTATATATAGAATACTTGTTTGATCCAGAGCAGTGAATCATTTGAAACTTGCAAGATTGATCGATGAAGAAATTAAGTTATAACAATCCGTTCCCAATTATTCTGACGGGAACTTTTTATTGCTTCTGCTAATTACTTATAATATTGTTTCTTTGTCAAGGGCAAGAATAACTCTCTGTCGCAGGTTACTCCATTCTCAATGAAACTAGTTTGTTGTTTAAGGGAAAAGAGAACCAATTTTCCATGTTTGCTATACTCTGATGAAAATCTGGGTGGTTCTTCAAGTATCAGATATATTGCTAGTAATTACTTGTTTCAAAACTGGCATAAAAGCAAACAATAACACAAGAATCATTCCTGGTGTTACATTTTCTCTCTCTGGAGCCTTCTCTTTATCTTCGTGGGTCATCATTTCTGATACGTAGTTAATTAAGTAATGAGATTTTGTTTTTCTTGGTATCATTAACCATTGGCTGCTGTGGAACTCACTGAAGGTCCCCTCTGGACTGAGAACAGAAGAAGGCCTGCCGCTGAACAAGGGAAAGATTTACATATCAAAGACGAGCCCTCCTGGTGTTTGGGAAGCCTATCTGAAGCAATTCCAAAGGAATTTCTCATTGTTTCTGAAGCACAGATCAGAGGAGATTATTCCTGACGGCAGAATGGTAGTAGTGTTTCATGGGAGGCCAACAACAGACCCAACAAGTAAGGAGGCGACTTATCCCTGGGAACTAATGGCAGAGGTTCTCTCTAAGATGGTTCAAGAGGTATCCAAGAATGAAGAAGCTGCTCTCTTCTGTATTCCCATGTTTCAAATTGGTCGAGAAAGCATCAGAAAATCCTACCTATTGAATTTCTTTGTTTGTGCAGGGGATTGTCGGGAAGGAGAAGCTGGACTCTTTCAACATGCCCTACTATACCCCATCTTCAGAGGAAGTCGTAGATGAAATACACAAGGAAGGGTCCTTTGCAATTGAATGTATAGAAATCTTTTCGCTGGATACAAGGTCTGAAGGGGAGGATGATAATGTTGGAATTGGAGAAAAGATCGCCAACAAAGTGAGATCATTTTCTGAGCCCGTAATTGCGAACCATTTCGGGGAAGAACTCATGGATAATCTGTACCTCAAGCTTGCCCACATTCTGGAGGATTCAGCATCGGAAATAAACATGGTTACCAGCATCTTCATTGCGTTGAGGAGAAGGAAGAGGGATGGATCTTGAGGACTAATTTTGCTGTGAGAGTGATACGGAGTGGTAGCAAACTAATTATGGCTTGCCAATATCTTACTTCTATACCCAAAAAAGTATTTGAGAGTGCCCAAATCTTTGATTTGAAAATATTTTTGAAGGTATATTTTAATCTCAGCTTAGTTATGCAAGCTTTATCATCTATAGAGACAATGATGTCACTCTTTTTAAAATAAATACCGACTTATCTAAGTCGTTTCTACGAAAACTACATTTCAAGGCCACACAAATTTCGTAAGCAGAGTCACAAAAGATCACCCAATTGCACATGAGATTCCATGCTAATGAGGAGCCATGATATAACTTTTTGAGTTTCCAGATCTCCAATCAACTGATAAAATTGTAGACATAGCAGACGAATGAGATGGAATGGCGGAAGAAAGGGAAGAACATGTTACTAAAAGATCGACCTATTAGCGAATGCGCAACTTGGCATAGAGGCTCCGTTTATGATACCTCATTTAGCTGTGCATCCCAGAAGAATTACACAGGTGACATGGGATGATAGGTATCTAGCACTCTCACCAGATTCATCTTCCTCTGAAACCGCCCACAGGAGAGCGATGCTTCTTTCTTCTATGTTTGGTTTAACCTCCGTGCGCTGTCCTAACTTTGTTTTACGGTCCTGTCTTCACTCTTCCCTCGGTTCAGCATCAGGAGTCATTAATGTATGCTCTCCCAATTAACGAAGCAACTCTGAACAGCTGAGTGGATCCGGCGTTCGTTATCCGCTGGTAAACCAAGGAAATAGTGCAATTAACGATTACTAGTTTCTGTTTGTTTCAAGCTAATCTGACAGAAGAGGATCTTTCATTCTTTATTTCACTGCTCCGAATGATTTTTATGCTGGGTGAGTTCCTATCTATCGATTGACGATACAATGAAATCTTGAGAAGTTGAAAGAAAGATCATCTTCCGGTATAAATTACAAAAGATTTATAATTTTTTTTTATTTTCTCATTCAATGTTTTTTTATTTACAGCAAGAGTACTCTGTAACCTCATTTTGTAGATTAAAAGAAAATTTAAAAACGGAGCAAACAGACTCAGAATTAAGACGAAAATTGAAAAAAAAAAAAAAAAACAGAGACACGACGAATGAAGACGACAGTCCCCTTGTAACTGAAGCCGAGCGACTCCCTAATGAAAGAACACACGATTAAGTTGATAGAAGACCTGAAATACCATCAAGGTCTCTTGGATGGACGTAGACGCGGAGGCCATTTTTCATGAAGAGCGTCAGTGACATCTTTTGCTCCACCTTGTGGCCGGGGACAGCTTCCAAACGGTGGCGGAGCAGAATAGACGACGCCACCGACTTCATCTGTAAGTAGGCTAAGTCCTTACCGAGACAGATTCTGGGCCCTGCATTGAACGCCATGAATCTGTAACCGTCCTTTTGCAGCTCCAAGCGAGTCCCGTCTTGTGATAGCCACCGCTCTGGCCGGAACTCCAGGCAATCCTCTCCCCATATTGACTTCATTCTGCCAACCGAGTATATGGAGTATGTTATAGATGAACCCGCTGGTACGGCAGTTCCGTCTGGTAACACATCGTCGGACACGACGTACTTGGAGTCCTCGGGCACCGAAGGGTATAGTCGCAGAGTTTCCGTCAATGCAGCTTTCATGTAGACGAGACCATCTAGTTCTTCGTAGCTTAAAGGCTCCGCCACCCATTTTTCCCGGTCTCCGCCGCGGGTCTCCTTTAGAACCTTCGAAATTTCCTCGATTAACTTGTTTTCTACTCGACGGTTTTGCGTGAGCAGCCAGAAGAACCAGCTGAGCGCGACGGAAGATGTGTCTCGTCCGGCGAGCACGAAGTTGAGCGCGATGCGACGGAGAACGGAACTTGGGAAGAATTTCCCGTTGGCGTCACGTTTTTTCAGAAATCTCGAGAGGAGGTCATCTGATGGAGTGAGCTTTCTTGCGGCGATGGCCTCGGTCATGTAATCGTCGACGACCTTCATGCTCTTCTTCAACTTCCATTCGGCTCCAAGACCCAAAAACTTCTTCAACTGCCACATGATCTGGGGGTAGAGGAATCGTTGGAGGGTTGACTCGGTTGCGGAATCGAAGGCGGTGGAGAACCGGTTCTCCGGCAGCTGGAGAGAAAGGGTCTCGGGGTCTTTACCGAAAGTTAGGCCGCAGATATTGTCAAATGTAAGCCGCAGGAGAAGGTCCTGCAGATCGACGGAGATTCTATATTGCTGTGCTTTGGCCAAAATACTCCATAACCGCAGCTTAACGGAACGATGTACCCACCTGGTCATGGCCTGGCGGAGAGTCCGGGTGGTGAACTCCAGAGCAGCCGTCTTCCGTTGAATGAGCCACGTCTCGCCGTCGCTGTTGAAGATGCCCTGACCCAGAAGATCGTGAAAGGCAGCTTGCCAGGCCGGTCCCTTGGGATAATTCTCGAAGCGGGATCGAAGAACATGCTCCAGGTTCTTGGGATTGCATGTAACAGTGAAGAGACCCTGTTTCCTTGAGACAAAGGGGAGAGCGAGAATGCAAGTCTGATACGTGAGTGAACTAGTCTTCCTCAGGTTCGCCGCGATCCAATCATGCATATGGGCTCTATTCGTGATCAGACACGGAAGGCTGCCGACGACCGGCCATACTGTCGGACCTGTGAGCGTCCTCGCTAAGAACCAGAACCAAACGAGATAAACTCCGGTGATTCCGACTCCAACGAGGACGAAAGTTAAGGCTTCCATTTCTGGAACAAAAAATAAGAGGGAAAAGACCCTTGATCAGTGTGGATTTTGCAACACATGAAGCGGACCATTTATATTAGATAGTAGAGCTTCCACAAAGAAGGTGTAGGAAGGGTGGTTGAGAAATTAGGGTTTGCGGGTTTAGTCACGAAAGCAAAAGGGAGCCGGGAGTTTCCAGTGTTCATGCTTTCCTGTTTTTCTTTCGTGATGACATGAAAGAAGAGACGTTCGAAGTGCTTCGTGCACACGAAAGGGAGTAGGAATCTGGGTTAGTTTTCTCTTCTTGACTGAATGTAGAATGGGGGGAATTATTAGCAGCCAACAGATCAGGCAAAACAGAGCTTGGACGATCCGCCAAATGCCCTGAAAATAAAGATAAATCTCCAAGTTCAATTCCTTTCAGAAATCTGTTTTTGGCTAGGCATTCTGGATCTTCAAGAACCAGAAGGGATCATTTTATCGGCAACTCGGAAGAGCTTTCCATGGTAAATCAACATGGAACAACTGATGTTCTTTCAATGGCGATATGAATAATTCATTGAAAAAGTTCATCTTCTGTTATTTGTATTTGATAAAACAAATTCAACTTATGGAAGATATCAACGACGTGATTCTATCCACAATAGACAAGAAACATCGTGGTGTCTGAAAGCAAGAACAGAAACCGAGACCGTAAAACCATGAACGAACAATTGAAAGTTGGTAGGAAATTGTTTACCCACATTGACAATACGGCAAGGTAGGGTTGCTTGAACAGCTCGAATCCAAATAGAAAAAAGATGACGAAGATTACTAAGTATGACAAGATTGAGAAGAAACTCGAACATAAGAGATTTTTTCCCTTAGGAGAAAAAATGGATTAATCTCACCTGATAACCATAAGACCTCCCGGCTAAGAAATTTGACGTTTGCATGGGAAGAATATCGAGATCTGTTGAGAAAGTCAACGAATTTGTAATGTCTCCTTCAATTGAATCAAGATTTCAAAAAATACATTTCTCCTATTTTTACAAGATCAGGTTTTTTACATAAAATGTTTTTCTTTTCGTACTCAGACACAATGTATAGACCACTATTGAAACCATTTGCTCTAAAAGATCGAGAGAAGGCACAACATGAATATTAAAGACAGGCAGCCAATTCCAACAACCACATTTGAAACGTTGCACTAAAACGAAGCAAAAACAACATATATATAGTTGGCTGCAAGTAAAATTTTAGAATGCTATAGTACATTCTAGCCATAACATTGGCTACTTTGTGTCCATGACCACAATATACATTCATGAATGCATGTCAATGTCCCAATTGTCTCATAATATATAAAGAAAATTTTCCATTTTGTCCTTTGTTCTTATCTATTTAATGCACAAAAAACATAAGAGCTAAGAATATATAAAAAACAAGTAAGAATCTTATTTTATAAAAACAATATTTACATGTATATATTATAGAAATTAATTTTAATAATTAATTTTAATAAAAAAATTACTAAAAAATGTTTCAAATTATTTGTTATAGATTACGATAGGTTTATTTTTAAACAAATTGATAAGTTTCAACTTTAAATGAACATTAGTAGAAGTTCTCTACAACTTCTGGAAACATCTCCGAAATCTCAAAGAGATGTTAAGGATAAGAAGAGATTTAGTTTCAGCATTTCGATATTGATTTACTAACCTTAATACTAGCTTATTATAGTTAAAGGGTAAATAGATCTATAACCCTGTGAAAATAGCTTATAACTACATGATTAATTTTTTATTTTTTTTTAGTTCGAGTAAAGCCTTAATCCAATGGCCAAAATCATTAACCCTAACCCCTTACCAATTAGGGCCTTAGATTAAACCGTTCGAAGTTCATATTATCGACCAATAATTACTTAGGTTGAGTTATTAATGACATTTCATTTCAAAATCTCTTCCATTTGATAAAATTTACTACTTAAATCACAATTTACAAGACTAAATGATTAATGAAGAAACATAATTTAAATTATTATGAAAAAGATTGTCTATGCATACCTCCATCAAAACGTTTCGAGTACTCGTATGACTATATATTAATTGTTTGCATGAGCTGAGCTACTTGACAATGAGCAACTAAAGCTGTATAAAATTTAGCTATTTTCATAGTAGTTAATCTGTTTGTCACATACCCAAGGATGTTCTTGCAACGCATGTTGCATACAGTTTGTGGATACTGATTTCTATAGGGAATTTAACCAAAATAACCATTTAAAACCACTTATTTTGAAAAACAACGATGTCATCAAAATATTTTGAAAAATACCTAACATTGACTGGTCCACTACATATGTGTACACTCAAAGGCGACACGTAGGCTTTGACTGCTTACATGTCGCCATGTCATCAGTGCAATGAAGTTAGATTAACATGTCATCTGTCATGTCATTATTTTGCCACATCATCTGCCATGTCATTAAATAAAAATTTTGAATATTTTTTAAAATAATAATAATAATAAAATACACTTTTTATTTCCCCGCTCATCTTTCTCCTGTCCTCTCCTCTCCCCCTCTCGTCCCTTCTCCTCTCGACGCCGCCGCTCGACCTCGACCTCCTCTTCTCTCCCCTCTAGTAGTGCCTGTTGTCGCCGCTCCCCACCGCTCAGCCTCACCCTCGCCCTCGACGCCCCCCTCTCAATTAAAAAATTAAAATATATTTTAAATCGATAATAAAATATGTCAAATTAGTAAGAGTAAGATTTTTAAATTAATTAGTATATTTATTTTATTTTTAATTATTTTAAATATAAGGTAATAAAAAGTCTTCGATAAATTTGAAAAAAATGTATTGATAAATTTGATTTTAAAACTCAAAACTAAAATTTTCAAAAATTTTAATTAAAATATTTTTTAAATCGATAATAAAAAGGTGTTAAATAGGTAAGAGTAAGATTTTTTATAACTTATTATTTTAAATATAAGGTAATAAAAAGTGTACCGGTACATTTATTTTTTAAACTCAAGTAAAATTTTCATATTTTTTCAGTTAATAAATATTTTTAATTGATAATAAAAGGTGTTGTAAGATTTTTAATTAACTAATATATATTTTTAATAATTTATTATTTTTTAAATAATTTGATAAAATTATACAAATAAATTGTATTTTTAAACTCTAAAATAATTTTTTTGTAAATATTTTTAATTTTTAAATATTAATATTATAAATTTTTAAATATTTTAAATTTATAAATATTTATAAATTTATAAATATTTTAAATTTATAAATATTTTAAATTTATAAATATTTTAAATTTTTAAATATTTTTAATTTATAAATATTTTTAATTAACTAATATATATTTTTAAATAATGTGATAAAATTATACAAATAAATTGTATTTTTAAACTCTAAAATAATTTTTTTATATGTTTTTTTAATTTTTAAATATTTTTAATTTTAAATATTTGTATTTTCTAAATATTTTAAATCTAATTCGTATACTTTTTAATTTTTTATTTTAAAAAATATAAAGTAATAAAAAGTGTAACGATAAATTTTTTTAATTAATAAATATTTTTATGGATATTAAATGGTGTTAAATAAGTAAGAGTTAATTTTTTAATTGTTTATTAGATTTTTTATAATTTATTATTTAAGATATAAGGTAATAAAAAGTGCATTTATTTATTTATTTATTTAAAATTATTCAATTTTTTATTTTATGACATGGCAGTTTACATAGCAGATGACATGGTGAAATAATAACATGACAGACGACGTGTTCATCTAACTTCACTACAGTGATGATGTGGTGACATGTAGGCTGTCAAAGTTTACATGTCACCTTTGACTGCACACATGTGCAGTGGACCGGTCAAATTGGGTAGTTTCAAAATATTTTGATGACGACGTTGTTTTCCAAAATAAGTTATATTAAATGATTATTTTGGTTAAATTCCCATTTCTATATATATTGACTGTTTCGATTTTAATATCTTGGTTTTAAATTTTGATTGTCTGTGTTTTAGAATCTATATATATTGACTGTTCCCATTTCTATATACATTGTGATGGACTAGAATCTGTCTTGCTTGGCAGGTAAACATGAGCATCCCTATCCTTCCCATGTCGGCTGAGTTTGATTGGAATCCTGCTACTGTTGGCCTGATCCTGTCGTCTTTCTTTTGGGGTTACCTTCTGACTCAGGTTTGCCGCCATTAATTACTATAACCTTTCCAATTTATCTTTTCAGACAAATGGAGACTATGTAGTTTCCATATGTAATAGTCATTTGATTTTCATAATCTTTCTCATGCAGCAAAACTGTTCCCCTTTCAGGTTCTTGTGTCTGTTCAAGTTTGATAAAATTTTTTACTCTTTCTTAAATGAAACCAAATGAATTTAAAAACAGTAAAGCTGTTTTAATTTACAAAGCATCCAGTTCATTTCTAATCTTCAGTGAAATGGCTTCTGATTTATAATTTAAAATGGTAGATTGCTGGAGGAATATGGCAGACACAGTCGGTGGCAAAGCTTGTACTGGGATTTGGAGTTGTTTGGTGGTCAATTGCAACAGTTTTTACACCTATAGCTGCTAAGCTTGGTTTGCCTTTCCTACTTGCCACTCGTGCCTTCATGGGAATCGGTGAGGTTGGTGCCTTGCTTCTATGACCTTCTGGCTTTATAGAAATAGTAGATGTACTTTGTAAATCTGCCATCAGAGTAGAGGAAGATTCAGATGAACAGAAGCAATCAAGGAATTTAGACAACTTTCAACATTAGTGAAATAAACCAATTTTTACTGTTGTTCTTACTTGATAGAGGATGATATGGTTTTGAAGCTTCAAATTTGAGTTCTGTAACAACAGATGCATCTATGATCTGTCAAATGACATTCCTTTTCATGTACAACAATTAAAAGAGGAAAAGGATTCACCACCGTGAGAGTTACATTCCCTGTCCATTCTCTTTTGACCTCTATTATTGGAATATTGTATAAGAAAATTTTGGGTTACTGTTATTGCAGAAATTTTTACAAACGACCTTTTATTAATAATTTTGAGAAGTTACAGATTTTCTCAGTTCACTTTGTCTAGGATATGAACTTGACTCTACAGCTAGCCTTTGTTTGCTACAGTGGATTTATTGGTTTCATTCTATTTTGGTCTGAATCTGACATTGTCTTATCAGGGTGTTGCCATGCCTGCCATGAATAATATTCTGTCAAAATAGGTTCCAGTAGTTGAGAGAAGCAGATCCCTGGCTCTAGTTTACAGTGGAATGTACCTTGGTTCTGTATCAGGGCTGGCATTTTCACCATTTCGGATTCATAAATTTGGCTGGCCATCAGTCTTTTACTCTTTTGGCTCTCTTGGAATTGTTTAGTTTGCAGCATAGCTAAGTAAGGTACCTTTTTACTGTTAATTTTCTAATTTTAACTATATCTCCTCTGTTTTAGTGTTGCATTTTCTTACTCTTCTTTGCTAAGTTTTAAAGCTTATCACTAATTATCCCCCTGTAAATTATACTGTAGGTATATAGTTCACCCCTAGAGGATCCAGAACTTCGGCCAGAAGAAAGAGAACTGATGATCTCTGGTAATATTTCTAAGGAGCCTGTCCAAGGCCCCGGTCTGGGCCCTAATAATCTTCTCACTGTTGATGAATCCATAGATTAAAACATGCAGTTCTGGAACTGTGTACAGTAGGGTATGTGCTGAGATTGTACACTTTCCTCCTGGTTCGTAAATATTTCTGGTGAGAAATTCACTTGGACTCATCAGAAAAATCTGAACCAGCTGGAGTATGACTTTCCTCAAAACCCTTGTAAGGAAACAGTGTCAAAAAATCCTTTTGGTATCGTATATTCAATTTCATAATACACTTTCCTCCTCTGATTTCTCGGGAGACAACTCATGCCAACAAACAGTTCATTTATGAATATGAACACGAGCTGTCAAATAACAATTTGAATATTCAACAGGGAACTGATGCTTTCTCACAGTCCGGTCTGTATTCCAATCATCAAGATATTGGTCCTCGATATGCTGTAAGTAACTGCCTAAACACTGGGTTTCTCCACTGCTTTGATTTCAAATACTGGTCCAATGGAAATATTTGAATTGTTTATTCTGGAAGCCACAATTTAAATCTTCAATTCACAACATCAACAACAAGGTCTCTTTGTATTAGCCAATAATGGCTTCTTTAATTGTGCAGGGAGTAGTGTTGGGCTTATCAAACACTGCTGGTGTTTTAGCAGGTGTCTTTGGGACAGCTCTAACTGGCTACATCTTACAGCATGGTGTTTTCTTTCATCTAGAATTTGACATTTCCCTCCTCCAGGAATGTGATAAAGAGAATCATAATCAACCAGGAAAGAGTTCTAACTGATACCAGAAAATAATGAATAGGGAAATGTGGATGAGTTCATATTACATGTTACAATCACTCAATTTGATGATAATCAAGAAGATGACATAAACTCCACTACACGGTGGGAATCTCTTCCCAATGAGAATTTCATCATAATGTTCAAACATCAAATACATTGGTGCAACCTTGGTGTTTCAGTAACTTCTGATGGATTGAAAACTTGTACAGGTTCTTGGGATGATATCTTCAAGGTTTCAGTTGGCCTCTATCTGGCTGGAACTATGGTGTGGAATCTCTTCTCAACTGGTCAGAAAATCCTAGACTGATAGTTGAAGCAGCCGAATTTCAGTGGACAGATAAGAAGCACTCGGACCTGAACTGGGAGACTGGAGAAAGAAACAGAGCAAGCAGAGAAGAACCTGACGCTGGTTGCTGGGGGAAAACAGATTTTAGAGAAAGCTAAACCCTCTAACGCACGGCACAGAAATTAGCTGTATTCATTTTATTCAACATCATTCGAAGCTACAGAAAGATATTGAGAGCCTTGATTGGCGGATTCCGCCTTGGGACAACGTCATGATTCATGAAAACCAGAGTTGTGAGAGCTGAAAACCAGAGCACAACACCTTTGAGGCATTCTGCTGTATACAGTGTACCCAAACTATACTTTATTTTTCTCTACGTACTTGTATGGCAGGAGTTGTTCCATTGCCAAGGCATTCTTCACATAATCAATTGCTCAGACACCATCTTCTTCACCATTTCGCATCGAGCTCTCTTCATTATCAGCCCAAAGATAATAAAAATGTAATTTCCGTACCAGCCCAGAACACATAAGGGGCCAAAGGATCCTCCTGGACTGAATTCTCCAACTGAGCAACTTCTTTTTTTCATTTGCGAAACAAAGAGCAGGGAAGGGTTAATCCATATCCTTATTCTAAATGTTTAAAGTACTCGATTGAATGGTTGATTCACGGCAAAGTCCACTGACTGGCATGATGCTGAGGAGCTTCACGAGCGACTGAAACAGTGATTACTGGACCAGATAACACGTATTCAGAAACGTAACTTGTTAGTTGAGCCATTATTAGGTAGTTTTCCATTAGATGTAGTAATAGTGGGACAGTTTCAACTGTCCATCAATTCCAACTTCTACTCTTTTGATGGTAAAGAGAGTTCAATGAGTTGTACGTAAAAACATGTTCTGGTCTAACAAAGAAGTTTTTTACTCCGTAAATTGCACTTTGGATAGACTAAACAATCTTTCTGCATCTTACTAGTGACGATACAGTGGATGATACTGTATCTGGCCTCGCCTAACACAGTTACACAGCCACGCCATATCATATTTTTCTTTCTTTTTCTCCAAAAAGGAGTCTCATTGTCTGTTCTCTACACCTTTGTTCTCCATTTTTTTAGTATTTCTGCCAGTTTCTTTTTTATGTCGTCCAGCCCAAAAGCTATGGCGCACCACTTCTCAATTTAACGTTGTCGGTCGATCTCAGGACTTTTACAGTTTACTTTCTCTCTCACAGACGTGAGAGACTGCGTTCCCCGTTTTACACCTTTTCTCTGTCACAATTCAGTCGCCACCGATTAACCATGGAGAAGTGGTGGCTTTGTCCAATTCATAATTTTCTAACCCGGGCTTCCCTGTCTTTAAAACGTAATGATTCAGAAATTTGCCTTCTCACCGTCGAACACGCTCATGATCGTCTGTGTCTTTCTGGCCTTTTCTTCCTGGATTGACTTCCTTTTGTTCGCCTTTTTAACTGCTCTGATCATCTCCTCTCTTTTCCTTTCAATCAAACGCGACACCCGGGATTGGTTAAAATCGGTTCGAAGTGGGTAGTTAATTTTGGCGCGAGAGGGAAGGGAGTAATGAAGCAGACAAGAGAAATCTGATGGAATCATTAGAAGATTGCTGGCCCCATGTGTTCATACTTGAGAAATTTTCCGTGCTGCGACGAACGGGATATGCTCCGGAGAGACGAGGAATTGAATGAGTACGTTGGGTCCTGTTGGTTTAGATGAACGAGCCGTTGGGCTTCTTCTCGGCGTCTCATTCTCTTTGATTGCCAGTTAGTACTGTTTTTTAGGAGATCGATCGATCACGAGGAGAGGTTGCAGTCTCTGGAGCAGTGAAGGTGAAGTTGCATTCCACCGACTTCAGCTTTATTCTTCAATGGACCCACGTGTGTCTTTTATCTTTTTTATTCTTCTTCCTTTGCTTTCGGTTTCGTTGATTCATTCGCTGCCTCTGTGGCTCTGTCATGGCTTCTTCAGGCTCGGTGTCCTGCTCCTCCTTCCTCTAAGAATGGCGACTTTACGGTCCTTCTTCTCTCGCTTGCCCTCGTTCTTTCTTATCTTCTTCCACCTGGGTTGCTTTGCGTTCGCAAGTAGACCATCGACTCCAAAGTTTCAATCCAAACAGAACAGGCTTAGAAATCTTCACCTCGTCAATCCATGGCTGTACCTCAAACCAATCTTTTCCTTCAAGAAGCCCAAGAGAAGTGCACAAACCCAAATCGAACCTGCGGCTTCTTTGTCCGGATCACCCGATGCAATCCTTGCCACTCCGTCTCGGAAGAGATCGACGAGGTCTTTCACAGAAGCTGATTTGCCAGCTGATATGATCCTCAAGAACTCTTCTTCCTTCAATTTCCGCAACGATATCTTCGTGTGCTCCACCTGTGGAGAAATCTTCCACGGGACGGCACAGCTCGACCTACATCAATCGACGAAGCACGCCGTGTCTGAGCTCTATGACGGCGACTCTGCCAAAAACATCGTCAATATCATCTTCCAAACGGGGTGGAAAAACGGGAAAGACAGTACCCGCTCACCGCAGATACACCGCATCCTCAAGATCCACAACAACGCAAAAATCCTCGCCCGGTTCGAAGAATACCGAGACACCATCAAAGCCAAAGCTGCGAAGCTGGGAGGTAGAAGGAATGAACGCTGTATAGCAGACGGGAACGAGCTCTTGCGCTTCCACTGTTCGACATTCCTGTGCTCCCTGGGGCAAGACGATTACTGCGGCCTGTGCGGCCACGAGTTTTGCAGCGTCTGCGGGATCATACGCAGCGGATTCTCCCGGAAACTAGACGGGATTCGGACGATGGGGAGCAGCAGGCGGGCGCACGAGGCGATCCCGGACGAACTGGAAGAGGAGTTCAGGTTCATGAACGTGAAGCGGGCGATGCTGGTGTGCCGAGTCGTGGCGGGACGAGTGGCGAGTGAAGAGGTGAGCGAGGTGACGGATAACGACAAGGAAGACGGAGGGTTTGACTCGGTCGTAGCGGGTGGTGGGGCTCAACAAGACGGGCTGGACGACGAGCTTTTGGTGTTTAGTCCGCGAGCCGTGTTGCCTTGCTTTGTAATAGAATACAGCTTGTGAGTGTGTGGTTAGAGGAAAAGAACGAGTCTCCGATATTAAGACTCAGCTTCGTATTGTAAAAATAGCTTTGCTGTGGTGAATCGAATAGTTTCATTGCAGGTAATAATCGCCATGGAAAATGGAAAGCCTTCTTTACTGTCTTCCTTCTTCTACTAAGCTACTGACTTTCCAATTAACGGAGACTTCCATGATGGTTTGAAAGATAGTTTCATGGCAGATAATAATCGCCATGGAAAAAGGAAAGCCTTCTTTACAGTCTTCCTTCTTCTGCAAAGCTACTGACTTTCCATTTTTTTCAAACAAATTAACGGAGACTTCCATGGTGGTTTGAAAGATAGTTTCATTTGCAGATAATAATCGCCATGGAAAATGAAAAGCCTTCTTTACAGTCCTTCTGCTAAGCTACTGACTTCCCATTTATTCAGACAAGTTAAAGGAGACTTCCATGGTTTCCAAGTTCTGCAAAGCTACTGGTTTCCAAATGCGTATCTTCTATAGGGGAGTTTGTCGGGTTTCTTATATGGTCCAACCCCTCTTTGAAAAAGTGAAAGAGAGTGAGAATTCTAAAGAGACAGGGAACATCTTTGGGGAAGAAGTGGAGAAAAAAGAAAGAATAAAAAGGGGTTCCTTTCTTCAAGAGTATGGTATTTTACACTATTTTCTCCTCTCTTCCTCTTCCAAATCTTGCTCTCTTTCACCCTTTAGGTTTTTACCCAACCTTTTTAAACATAATTAGACAAATGACGAATATTTGAACTTATTTAAAAAAATATCCAACTTTAACTTGTCAACTACACATGTGTATAGTCAAAAGTGACATGTATGTTTTGGCAATGATGTGTCGATATGTCATCATCACACATCAACAGTTGGTGAGTCGAACGACACGTCATCACCTTTGTAGGATGCCACGTCATTAAATGACAAAAAATCCTCAGTTTAAAATATAACGTGACTAACCACGTCATCATCCATGTAGTACCTTTTATTATCGATTTAAAATATGTATAAATTAAAAAACAATATTCAAAAAAAATATTTTAGAGTTTAAAAATCAAATTTACGTGGTACATGATGACATGGCATGATGATGTGTCAAAGAATTTAACAAAGTGGCATCCTACATGTGTGATGATGTGTCTATAAGATGACATGATGTTCGACTCAACGAGTGCTAACGTATAATGATGATGTGGTAACACGTAATCGGTCAAAGCCTACGTGTCACTTTTGACTATACATATATACAGTTAACTGGTCAAAGTTGGGTATTTTTTAAATAAATTCAAAAGTTCTTCATTTGTCTAATTATGTTTAAAAATTGGGTAAAAACCTAAAAGTCTCTATTAACAAAAATAACTAACCTTCAAACTTAATATAAAAATACCCAACTTTGACCGATCAACTACACATGTGTATAGTCCAACTTTGACTACTTATGTAGTGCCACATTAGCATGTCAATTTCATTATAATATATTTTTAAATTAGAAAATATCTTAAATTGATAATGAAATGTATTAATTACATTAGAAAAAGATTTTATAAATAATTATTTGATATTTTATTACAATAAATAGAAGATAATGAAACGTATACCGATAAATAAGATTTTTTATTTTTTAATTAAAAAAACTCATATCGATAATGAAAGGTGTTAAATAGGTAAGAAAACGATTTTTTTATTATACAAATTTTATATTTTATTATTTTAAAAAAGAAGGTAGTAAAATATGTACAACAAAAAATATTTTAAAAAAATAAAAAATATTGTGTTAAATTAAATAATATCTTAAATCGATAATGTAAGGTATTAATTACATTAATAATTAATAATTAATAAAAAAATATTAAATAGAAAGTAATGAAATGTATAAGATTTTTAAAATCAGAAACTAATATTTTTAAAATTACAAAAGAACTTAAATCAATTGCGAAAGAAAAATGAGAGAATAAAGGTATGTTGACTTGGAATGGTGATGCAACATTCTGATAACATATCTACATGTGTTTTCGATGATGTGGTGTTTCAATGATGTGGCATGCTATTGTGGCAAAACATAAGCGGTCAAAGTTGATGTGTCGAGTTGGACTATACACATATGTAGTTGACCGGTCAAAGTTAGGTATTTTTATATTAAGTTTGGAAGTTGGTTATTTTTGTTAATATTATTAAAAAATAGGTAATTTAGTAAAATTCCCCTCATTTTACCTTGTGAAACTCTTCCTTTTCCAAGTCAGCCCCTCTTCACTTTGACCCATGGAGAAACCCAATCTTACTTGGGTGAGTCATGAAACCTCTGGTGTAATTGTAACTCTATTCTACAATGTAATAATAAGACATAAATGTAGATGACCGAAATAAAAAGGCTTTGACTTTATTTCACGTCCCTCAAACCATTGAAGTCACATCTCTTAATACATTGGGTTAATCAATAACAGGTTCATTTCTTACCTACATCCACATGAATAGCTACAAATGTCTTAAATGGAGTTAATAAGGGAAAGATGAAAGTTTTCTCTGATTCTTCCACACCAGCAATTTACAATCACAAACAATATTTTACTCCGAATGAAATGGAGTTAATTGTCAGAGTGGTTCATGTCCACTCTTGTAGGTGGTAGTTTTTCATAACTAAAAGATCGGTCTTTTGGGTGTATTGGCTAGGCACTGTCATGGTATCAGAGCTAGACACGCCATGTCCCGCATTCGAATCCCGTGAGAGGCGGTCAAGAATGGGCGGAGTGGGTGTCAGAGTGGTTTCGTCCTCTTGTAAGCGGTAGCTTTCCACACCTAAAAGATTAGTATTTTGGGTGTATTGGCTAGGCGCTTTCAGGTCAAAGACTAGCAAATCTCATCTCATTTTATGAGGATTCATTTAATTTTACAATCTCAAACAATATTTATATTTTCATCATGTTTTTAAAGGATATCCGATAGAATTGGATTGGTTTCTTGTAGGTTTGGATTTGAGTATTCACTGGGAGGTTGGTTTTCCCATCATTGACAGCCTTACTGTAACTAGATTTATACGATATACATGCAAATATCATAAACAGATTAAAAAAAAGGGAATTTTACCAAAATACCGATTTAAAAAAACTTATTTATGAAAATACCGACGATTTCAACTTATTTGCAAAACTACCGAACTTTGACCGGTCCACTATACATGTGGACATTCAAAGGCGACATGTAAGCTTTGACTACTTACGTGTCGACACCTCATCGGTGTAGTATGGTGTTGAACACATGGGCTGCCACGTCAGTATAGTTGACATGTATTATGCCACGTCATTACTTGATAAAATTTTGAATAATTTTTAAAAAAATTAAATACACTTTTTATTACCTTATATTTAAAATAATAAATTATTAAAAAAATTAATAAAAAATTAAAAAATTAACTCTTACTTATTTAACACCATTTAATATCAATTAAAATATTTATTAATTAAAAAAATCGTTACACTTTTTATTTCTTCATACTTAAAAATAATAATAATAAGTAAATTAATTAGATTTAAAATATTTATAAATTATAAAATTATAAAAAAGTTATTTTAGAGTTTAAAAATACAATTTATTTGTATACTTTTTATCACCTTATTTACAAAATCATAATATTTACAAATTTTAAATATTTATAAATAAAAAAAATCTTACTCTTAAGTATTACCCATATATTATAGATTTAAAATACTTAAAATTTTAAAAAATATATATAAAAAATTTATTTTATAGTTTAAAAATACAATTTATTTGTATACTTTTTATCACCTTATCTACAAAATAATAATATTTAAATATTTTAAATATTTATAAATAAAAATAATCTAACTCTTACCCATTTACTATGGATTTAAAATATTTATAAATAATTTTTTTTTACTTTTAAGTCTTACCCATATATTATCCATATAAAATATTTATAAATAAAAAAAATATACAAAAAAGTTATTTTAGTGTTTAAAAATATAATTTATTTGTATACTTTTTATCACCTTATTTACAAGGTAATAATTTATTAAAAATATATATTATTTAATTAAAAATCTTACAAAACTTTACAATAATTTTAATTTGGCAGAAATTTCATTAACATAAAATTAGAAATTAAATAGTAAATCACAAAAAAATCAATACAGTAATTAAACACCTAAATTCAAATCAACATTATAATTAAATACAATAATTATATTCAATTAACCAAAACCCTAAAAAATCACCCTCCTAAATCGGGTGAGTAGAGCTTCGGTTCTGAGAGAAGGGGCGGCCAGAGGATGAATAGAGGGAATGGAGAAGAAGAATGAGAGAGGGGGGGCGTCGAGGGCGAGGCCTAGCGGCGGCAGCAGGGGAGCGGTCGTGGCTTAGCGGCGGCAGCAGGGGAGCAATCGTGGCCTAGAGGCGGCAGTAGGGGAGCGGCCGAGGCCGAGAGGCGACAGCAGGGGAGCGGTCGTGGCCGCTCGGTGGCAGCAGGAGCGAGGGCGAGAGGAGATGAGAGGAGAGGAGAGGAGAAAGACCGAGGAAGAAACATAACGAAAAAATTAAAACGAAGGGCTTACGTGGAATGAACTGACTTGGCAAGAGATGACAGGGCAATAGCAGAAATTGATAATGACGTGTCAAATGACACACATGTAAAATAATGATGTGGCAGCCCATGTGTTTAACTACCTTACTTGTACCGATGAGGTGTCGACACATAAGCGGTCAAAGCTTACGTATCACCTTTGACTGTCCACATGTATATTGGACCGGTCAAAATTCGGTAGTTTTGTAAATAATTTGTGGTCTTCGTTATTATTATAAATAAGTTATTTTAAATCGGTATTCCGGTAAAAAAAAAAAAAAAAAAAAAAGGCTCCCATTTAATAAAAAGATGATTTCTGTTCAGAATAGCGAACCTCCGGTTTCTTTCCCTTATCCAACTACGCTGCATTAATTACTCGAGATTCACTGGCAGAGCAGCAACCAGAAGATGCACAACTTTCAGAGCCCTTTATTCCTCGTAGACTACCCACCACATAATCTCTGTTCATGATGGATCAGTCAGCAACGACAGAACAGAATGCTCGTCTTCACCAATTCGGCATCAATTCATTTGGACAGTAGAGAAGCGAAGCGAAGAGCTGCTTTCGTTCTTTTCTATTCTCATGTCCCTCCACTAAGAAAACAGTTGCAACTCTTCGTTCTGTGTAACAGTTAACAAACCTTAATTTTCCTTGCATTAAATGCTGCCATCCTCCCATTCTCCACCAGTGATCGCATGCCGTGTTTTCGAGTGCTGCAAAGCCTGCAACTCCACCAAACTAGATCGGGTTCAATAAATACAAGAACAGGAAGATGATAATGGTCTTAAGCCTACAAGGGGGAACAGAATCAATCAATCAATGCTTTCCTTTGGAGTTGAACTCCCGATAAATTACACCAACACATACATAGATGTTGATTTATGAAGAAGAAGACATTTATATAGAGAGAAAGAGAGAGAGGCGCAGTGAGATTAGTCTGTTTAAACACTACAACAAACGAGCAACACGAAGCAAAATACAGTCGCCTAGTTTTTGTTTCATCACTTGACTTTCTCATTCTCATTCTCCTTCTCCTTCTCCTTCTCCTTCTCCTTCTTGGAAGGGACGCGGCCGTCGGTCCCGGCCAGCATCTCGTACTTGTCCCTCCTAGTGAAGTTGGTGCATTCAAAGCCGAGGGTACTTGCCAGCACCCGTTGGATGTAGTTGGCCACTTCTATTGGGGATTTCCCGCCGGTACAGGTCAGCTCGGCTGGCAGCTGGCTCAGGAAGGTGATCTCGTAAGTCGGCATCGGGTTCATGAAGAAGAAGTAAGGGTCCATGAGCTTCCACCCGCGAACCGTCGTACCGTGGAACATACTCTGCTTCGTGGTAATGGTGACCGGGACAATTCTGTCGGTCAGTTCCGCGAAGAGGGCACTGAATCGTAACAGGAAGGGCTCTCTGCAAGTGGTCCCTTCCGGACAGATCACCAGGTCGCCCTCTTCCAGCAAGCGCTTGATGTTAGCCGCATCCTTCTCCCGTTCCCTCGACAGTGCCACGGCTTTGATCGGCGAGATTAGCTCCGAGAATTTGCTGATGCTGTAGGTCACGCAGCTGATCTTCCTCCCCAGTGCCACCGCCGTGACCACCGGGTCCAGTACCGTCCTGTGATTACAGACGAAGAGTACACCGCTCTGTCCCTTGTTCGGCGGAGGTGGAGGGTTCCCTTTCACGATGAGTTGGATCCCGAGGACTCTGTACATATGACGCACAATTCTCTCCGGCAGAGGAATGTTGAGGTATACCCTGAGCAGAGAGAGGATGAAGCCGATGGGCATCCAGAGGAAGGCCAGGAGTGCGACGAGAGGCGTCGGTCGCTGCACCATGCGCCCGTCATGGAACACGACTGGGCTCAGGAGCTTGTTCCTTGGCACCGCTTCGCATTTCGTCTTGACGACCATGTACCCTTCCTGCGGATAGACACACATGCACGGTTAGGTTCAAAAATAAATATTGATGTGGAGCGGACAAAGAAACAGATACAGATCATGGGAGTTTTATGAAGTCGTCTCGGAAGAAGAAGGTCGATTCGGTTGAGGTGTGCGGGTAGGAAAGATGGTATGAATTTGACGGGAAATCATTAATAACTTTCAGCGTAAATTTATGTTTGTCTCACTGGCATTGCTTCCAACCAGAGAAGAAAGTCAGGAATGAAGGCAAAGACAACCAGATAGAAGAAAAAGTAAAACACTGAAAGATTGTAATGAATTCAATCGACGAAAAGCATCTTTCTGGGCTTCTCAAATAAGGTGAAAAAGGGGTTGTAAAAAAACTGGACACTTCCTTGGATATATGAACTGACTTTCAGCCAGAGCAGACGGAAAAAGACGGCGACGAACCACTCATGGACTGCATTAAAGTGCTGTGTTTCAGTATAACTGTATTTCTGTCGATATTAATACGAAAAGAAATTTACATAATGATTCAGGAGACAAATCCTTTCTCGTTTTCAAGATCAAACCTTGCAGAGAGCCATGAAATCGAAGTCGGTTTCTCGATCTCCCATGCCGACGTCCGGCATTTTCTCACCGAATTCCCGCTCGACGGCCGCTTTCTTGTGCACTCCGACAAGCACACCGGGTTTCTTGATGAACCCAGTTGCTCGACCGGATTTATTGACCTCCAGCTCGGTGCCGAGGATTTTGTCCGCCCCGAGGTAGCCCTTCACGAAGGGCTCCACCATAATCCTGGGATTCGCTGTCACAATATACCGTTTCCCGAAAGAACTGAACACCCTCCAGCCCTCCGGGTGAACATCCTCCGCGTAGAACTTGGGCAAGACGGATCTCGCCACAGTCTCGATGTCTCGCACCCTCAACCCGGAGAAAGAGATGAAGGTTAAGATCTCGATGGCCAGTTTCTCAGAGACGAATAAGTAGATGAAGAACACAAACGGGACGGATGCAAGGAGGAGAAGTCCTCTAATGAGACTGCCCCCTTCCAGGGCCACCAGCATGTAGTAGGGGAAAGCACTGGAAGACCGGAGGAGGGTGCCATCCAGATCGGCGGCCACCGTCTGATTGGACCTCCCCTCGGAGCTGCACTTGGAGATGGTCTCAAAACGATGAGACCCCATTAGAGATAGGAAGAGAGAGAGAAGAAGAAGAAGGAAGAGCTGGCAAGGTGTGTGTGTGAAGGAGAAGAGAGAGAGAGAGGGGAGAATTTAAATGGAAGGAAGCAAAGGTTGCAACAAACATAGTAATCAACAGTGATGTAGAGAAGAGTTTTCGTACGGGTTTAGTGTTCGTGGCAACTTCAGGAGATTAAATTAGGGCAGGTATGTGGAGGGTCCGAGTGGTTGAAAGTTGAAACCAACACCTCCTTACATTGAATTCCAGAGCTTTTAAGGACGGCGGCCACCCAAGCTGGCGTTGGCTTGGCACCAGCCTCCAGATCCAGATTTTCGATTCTTTTCTGCAAGTAACTAAACCCAATAGAGACATAGTGAGAACGAGGAGGGGGATTAGTATTTAATACAGCGACTATTGAGTTGTAGATTTGGACCCCGTCAGCTTTTTTTTTCTGTTAAAAAAAAAGGAATTTTAATATATTATTTAATTTTTAAAAAATAATAATACAAATAACCAACTTTTGAACTTAATTGCACAAATATCCAACTTTGACTCATCAACTTTACATGTGTATAATCAAAGGTGACATGTAAACTTCGACTGCTTATGTGGTGCCATGTCAGCGTGCCACACCAGTACCTGAAAGGTCTTATATCAAATACGCCCTCCATGTTACTTTGCTTTTTTTTCTCCCATTTTTTTTCATGATAGAAGTATGTTATTTTGTAATTAAAAAATATGTTAAATCATTATTTTCTGGTTTTAAAAATACTTTACATATTTCATTTCAATACCTTTACTTTAATATAGTAAAAAATAAAAAATAATTGTTAAAAAAATAATTAATACCTTATTATACTTAATACTTTATGAATACCTTAATACTTTTATGTAATTATTTTATATTAAAATATTATTTAATTTAATACAATATTTTGTAAAAAATAATTTAGTTTTTAAAATTCTTATTTCTTGGTATAAATTTTCTACCTTCTTTTTTCCAATAAATATTTTTAAATTTTTAAAAAATCGATAATTATGGGTGTTAATCAGATTTGAAGATTTTTTTAATAATTAATATTAAATTTTTATTTTTTATTATAATAAATTAAAGGTAATGAAATGTGTTCCGACAAAAAAGATTTTTGAAAACTCAAAAAAATATTACTAATTATTTTTTTTAAATTAGAAAATATCTTAAATAGATAATAAAACGTGTTAAACATATTAGAAGTAGATTTTTTAATGAATTAATATACTTATTTTATATTTTATTATTGTAAATATAAGGTAATAAAACATTTACGAGTAAGATAGATTTTAGAACTCTAAAATAATTTTTTCAAATATTTTTCAATTAATAAATACTTTAAATCAATAATAAAATGTTTTAAATAGGTAAGAGTAAGATTTTTTAATTAATTATACTTATTTTATTTTTTATTATTGTAAATATAATATAATAAAATGTATACCGATGAATTAGATTTTAAAACTCTGAAATATTTTTTTATTAAAATATATTTTAAATCAATAATAAAAGGTGTTAAATAGGTAAGAGTAAGATTTTTTAATTAATTAATAGACAAATTTTATATATTTTTTATTATAAAAAAGGTAGAAATTTTGTACCAACAAATAAGAATTTTAAAAACTAAATTATTTTTAAAATAGTTTATAATCATAATTTATATTTTTTTAATATATTAAATTTAATGTATTGAAATGAAATGTGTAAGATTTTTTTAAACCAGAAGTTAATATTTTTAATTTATTTTTAATTATAAAATAACCTAAATCATAGAAAATAAGAGAAAAAAAGCAAACCGAGCAGGATATAATTCTGGAGGTTTGGCGTAGATTCCGTGCTGTATCAACGACTTAATGCACTGCTGATTCTTCTTATAGTTTAGATTTCCTTCAATAACAAAATTTGGAAAAAAAAGAAAAAAATAAGTGTTTGAATTTCAGCAAGACTGTCGCCATCGAGTAATTGGCACGTTCCTCAAATTTTTAAATGTATGTATGATATAGGATATAATATTGCATTTGTCATTTAAAAAAAAAAATTGACCGAGAAAGACTAATACTGCCCAATACGCATACCATACAAGCAAAAAATGAATTGGATTGTAAGGGTCTTTAGCTCCGTTCACAATACCAGAATCGAACAATCACCTGATCAAACAAACAAAGATTAGGAGAAATGAATCTTATTTAGATCCCACCAGAAGAACCAACCAGCTGTAGCATTTTTCAAGTTCCCCATGAGATTATTAAAAGAAAAGGAGAGAAATTGACATCTCATCATCACTAACAATGCTAATTGTGGCATCAAAGTCAAAAGTTTTGGATGAATTGATTAAAAAATTGAAGAGAGGGTGAGACCACTGATGCCAAATATGGATATGACCTGTAATTGTCTCTTTACATTAATTTTTCAAACATCAATAGCTAGGAATTAATGATACGCAAATATACAAAGGGGATGTCTCTAAATCTCTTTTACTATGACAGACTGCCCAGGAGCAATCTGCAGCCTAGAGACACCCTTTTCAGCTAGTTGATCAGATAATATGCTGACTGAAGTACATGACTCCCTTGTATATTCCAACAAGAAGATAATGCTTAATTTTCATCTCTATGTAACCCAATTTCCATGGGGATCAGTATGCATGGACATCTAAGAGATGAGGTGGTTGAATCACCATCTATAATTATGGAGAACAAAATCTGAAATGCGTGGACAGAGAAGAAATAAAATTATTCAAAACTGTCCTCCAAAATTAATCTTTATTGGAGATATGAAGAACTTTGCAGTAATACCATTCAGCAAAGCAAGTGTCATAACTTTATTGATGCTTCTCCAGTAATAAGGTAACATCATGATATCTTTATCAGTAAACACGTGCTTTTGGTGGGAATGATTCAATTTCATCATCCAATGTATTCAAGTGGACAGGTCTATAATCAAGCCGAACTGCACCATTATTCCAGTACCTAAAAAAACACAACATCACAGTCCGTAAGAGAGAGTGAAGGGGTGAGAGAGAGAAAGAGAGAAGAAAAAAATAAACAGGAGGAAATAAGTATTATGAAAGAAAACTAAGATGAAACAATTAGAAAAGGTATCAAATTGAAATGAGATCCATTATATTTTCTATCCTTCCTTCGCTGCAGGTTTCTTCTGCAAGCCACATTGAGGCTATTGACAAAGGAGGTCCTATTGGAGAGGCACTTCCTCAAATTCTAAGAATCATCAAGTGAACTGGATGGAGGTTGAGGAAGATCATCACAAACAAATATAGATGCATTGAAAACTGATGGCTTCCTTTGGGACTCACCTCCACCTCTGCATCTAGCCTCTGGAATCCATTTGCAAACCAAGGCCAGCTTCTTTCATGATTTTAGCCCACACATCCATAATGGCAACCTCCCCAAATTCTAGCTGGATATTTGGTTAAGGGGAGGACACCCTTGCTAAGGCTTCCCCCATAACCTTTAGAATCACTCATGGCCCTCAATTTTGGTCCTTAGTTCATACCACATGGTGAACAGGGCCTGACCCTTGGGATCATAAGTTAAAGTATGCCCTCTCTAACCAGGAAGCCTATGAGATTTGTAATCTGCTATCATGAAAGTAGGAGATGACACAATGATTTGTAAGACGAGCTCTTCCACATCATATACAGCCGGCTCCTAGTATGTCTTTGTGGCTTTGACCCTTCCACCAAGCCAGTACTGGCCAATACTTGGGTCATTCTGATGCCCTCCAAGTTTGTTCATTTTGTTTGATGTGCAGTGATGTATGGTCCTAACTATCAATCAATGTCAGAGAAGGTGTGCAACCAAATGGAAGCTTCAGGACTTCATGACGCACCAATTGAGAGGGCAGAGCATCTCGTCCTCCACAGTTGTTTCACCCAGCAATTATTGAGTGCCATCTTTTGCAAGTTTAAGCTCTAACTTTGTTTGCCCACATCTTTCTCAAACCTTCTGGAGCAGTCAATGGCTTTCCTCTTCAGGACAATGGGCTAGAAAATAATGTGCCTAACTAATGCAGATCTCGGTTTGCCTGGAAGGGGAGAACCTTTGATATCAGAGGTTGGTGGTTTCACAGAATGTAAGGCACATCCTTTTCTAGGCCAACAAGCTCCTTGAGCTTAGCCACTTTCCCAATTCCATTTCCAGAGAAACTTGGAGGTCGGTGAACATTCCATCCAGGCACACTATTGTTAACCCCATGATGTGCTCCTTTCTCAAGATCAATTTTGACAGCAGCTCCAAAAATATCCTGGACCCGCAGGCAGAGATAGCATTATTAAGGACTACATAGGTAAGGTCTACCTAGTCTTTTCTGTCTCCTTAGGTCATCGTGACTCCACAAATAAGGAGTTAATAATATCTAGGCCTTTCAAACTTTTCAGGTCACTTCACTATGGCCCTCTTCATAAAAAAGGACTTGGCAGCCCCCATCAGCAGGGCTAAGGGCACAACTCCCCAAATGCAGCCACCACCGCAGGACAGGGTAACTTCGTTCAAGATCAAGGGCATTCATCCATCCTTGATAGTTTTTTCGAGACCATGCTCTAAGAAGTGCCAAAAGCATCACTGATTTTCCTTATATCTATCCGCCTTAGAGAATTCCCCTTGATGAAATGACTTCAACTTTCTAATGAAGGAACTATTAAACTCATAAAAAATGTAACACTTGTTTTAGTGTTTAAATAAGAAAAATATCTGCAAGTGTGTGTGCAAGGCAACAGGGACCTGGCTAGTAATAGTTTTGAGTGCTCCAAACATGCTTCACATCAGATATAATTGAAAACCATAGTGATCAAAATGAACCACTGTGCATGCGTGAATATGTTTGTGTGTGTGAGAGAGAGAGAGGGAGAGAGTCTAACCCCAATGTATGTTTCATCCAGTTTTCATCATCCCGTTTCTGCAAAATAGGGCAACATAAACATCAAATAGAAATGAAAGTGATTAAAGGTATCAAAGTTTTCAATAGACATGGATTCTCACCGTAAAATCTTCACGGGCATGTGCTCCTCTGCTTTCTTTCCTAGCCTCTGCAGAATGCATAGTAATGCAAGCATTTATTAAAAGGTTTTCTAGTTCTATGGATTCCATCAAGTCAGAGTTCCTGCATCAAATGTTAAAAAGAACACATTATTCCCCAAAAATTCGCATCCTGGAATTTGGTTGAGATATCATTAACAGGCCACTACCACAGGCAATATGTTTTACCATATCAGACTCCGATCACACAACTTTACATCATCAAAACTCTCCCACACTTTGTCTATCAACTTACACCCTGAAATGCAAAATTCACTATATAGTCAAAATGAATAGAGCAGTCAACTTACACAAATGTCATTTTCTTACATTGAATTACCTTTGTTGAATTTCTGAAAAAGAGAAATACTTCACTAATTTATTGTAATTTGAGTACATGGGCATCTATTTATAATAGAGGAAACAAGTAAAATCCAATTACAATTAAACTACCTTTGTCCCAGTACGGTCATAGTCTAAAACACACTCCGCTCAATTTTAAAGGCGGAAAAACAGCCCAACTTTAGGACTTTACAAAGAGATTACTCACTTTTTAACGGTAGCTCAAACACAAATCACCTATTGGGTGAAGAATAAAAGACTTAAATTAAGTTAGATGTTGGGCACACTCTTATACTTTTTAAGTAGTGAGTATAGGCATTGCTCTGAAGTGATGAAAACACGATAAAATAAACTGAAGAATACCAAAAGAAAACAACTTGAACCGGAAGGAAGTTACTATGCAACACTCATACTTCCAAAATGAGCTTTTAAAAAAATAAAAAATTAGGGGAGTCTATAACGGTAAAACTTAATAAATTTCCAAGTATAACTTTTTTGGGGTGACCACAATTTTTTAGAGTTAACTATGTAAAAAATACACAACCAAGGAACAAAAACGCAAAACTTAAAAACAACATTGAAGCAAGATATTGTATACCTTGATTGAGCACATCATGATGTTATGTCTAACCAAAACTTTTTAATTAGAAGAGATATTTGGCTAAAAAACTCGTATTTGAGGATAAAAGGAAACTCAATTCACATCAATATGTGGAGAGATAATAGGAAAAAATGAGAGATTTTTGGCAGAACTAACCTTTGGTACTTCTTATATCGATATCTCAAAAAATATAACTCAAAATCACAAACGGTTTTTTGCTCAAAAAACTAAACTCGAAGATATTTAAATTGATCCCTAATTTGACATGAAATACTTCGTTCTTGAATCTTTTATGACCACTTAATTTGCTTCATTATGTAGTTTGATCATTGACGACTCCAATGCGAATATCTCCTTAAATATAGATCAAATTGACATGGAATTTTCTCCTTCTGAAACTAGACTTTGATACATTTCATCCAAATATAACTTTTCTTCACAAAATATACTTCTTTTAGGAGAAAGAATCTGATAGATTTCAGACTCTTTAATCTGGTCGAACCGAGTACTCTTTCTTCTTTGACCAACATGACCATTGACTCTTCTAAGATTGATATCTCCCTCTAGAACACTCAAATTGAGAATTGGTTGGATAGGTAAGAAAATAGACGTACAAATCTTTCTTTTGATGTATAATTTTTCATATAAAATCTTATTCTTGGTGGCATAAAACGCCTCGAAAGTTGAAGTTTTTTGCTATTGCTCGAACATCTCTTGTAGACTTTTGCTGCTTCAAATATCAATTTCTCTTTGTAGAAAACTCTGATTGCTAAACTTCTTTTTGTGTTGGGAAGTAGACTCGAATATCTTTTCTCCAATATATAAATTGCAATATGAAAAGTTCAGTATGGAGGTGCTAGCACCAAGAAAACAACGGGTATTGGGACAGGAAATAAAGAAAAAAAATAGAATACGAACCTAAACTACTAGAGATGATAAGTAAGAAAAGGATCACATTATCTCGGTGGGTTGACTAAGTCAACTCACAAAACCTAGCTATGATACCATATTAATTTCTGGAAAAGAAAAATACTTCACTAACTTGTTATAATTTGAGTAAATGAGCCTCTATTTATAATAGAGGAAACAAGACGAATCCAATAACTGAGATTCTTCTGTGAGACTTTTCTTAGACTCCACCATATTAATTTTAGCTCTGTGAAAGTCATGTAATACTCTTACATACCTGCTCTTCAACAACCTTAAACTTTGTAGATGGAACAAAAGAAATATTGAAGAGCACACACCAATAAATAACCATGAAATTCATGCAAATGAATTCTTATGAATAGTGTTGGCAGATAACTTTTTCTTCATTTGGAAAAATAATAGGACAAATAACTTATTAGAAGTTAAATCGGCACTATGTTCTATGGTGTACAAAGGACAACATCAAGGTTGGATAGCAGGTTTCTGCTCGAGAGACCATCATTTCAAAGTACCCATCATGCAATTTGCAGATGATACGGTCATATTGACTGCATGATCAGGCCATCAAAACAAAGGCAGTTCTGCCATCAAAACAAAAGCAGTTCTGGACCTGTATGAGTTAATGTCTGGTCAGAAAGTTAACTGGATAAAATCAGGGTGAATTGGAGTCAATATCAGCAAAGACATGGAATCTTGCATGGCACAGGTACTAGGCTGTTCTCCCATGGAGCTTCCAAGTATATACTTGGGTCTACCACTATTTACAGGAAGAGTAAACAAATAACTATAGCAGCCTATGGCAGATAGATGTAAGAGAAGGCTAGACACTTGGAAGGGGCAGTTGCTCTCTCGGGCTGGCAGGACAGCATTGATCAAAGCATCCCTAGCTGACATACAGAACTACTTCCTATCATTGTTGCCATGCCAGCAGGTATTGCTGCCAAATTAGAAGCAATACAGTGTAGATTTTTGTGGTGTGGAAGTGCCAATTCACAAACCTACTGGTTCAGTGAAACCAAGTGTGTTAAAGCAAAAACAAATGGTGGACTTGGGACAAAAAGATTAAGATTAATGAATTCACTGTTAGGGAAATGGCTATGGAGGTATGCAAAGAAGTTTTTTATGAAGAATGGTTCCGGAAGGAAATATGGGACTGATCAAAATAATTGGTCACCTGCAGACAGCCCATCACCCAGAACATCCGGTGTTGAAAAGTAGTTCTAAGAGAAAAAGACATGTTTAAGAATTTCACGCTTCACAGTAGGAGAGACTCGGTAGCTTTCTGGTTGGTAGGAGAAACGATGCTGAAGCAAGTGTTCCCAAGGCTGTATGCGCTAGCAAGAAGCCATATATCACAGTTCAACAATCGAAAAGTTGAGGGGGGAAACAGTGGTTCAAATCTCAATATTAAGAGAAACTTAAATGATGAAATAGCTGAACTCACTAGCCTACTGGAGCTGCTAGACTCAGCGCCTCTCTCAGGAGAAAGGGAAGATGACCCAGCATGGTGCCTCTGCTCATCAGGCACATTCTCTATGGCTATTATTACAATTTGGAAAAAGCAACAGGCCCCCATCAGCACAGCCACGGGGGCACGTTTGGCATGGCCATTAATAGCAACAAAACAGAGTGCTGCAATTCATATGGCAGCAGGTCATGGTAAAATACTCAAATGCAAGCTCTCTAAAAAGGGGCAGCCTATTGTCAACAGCCTAAGCAAGTTTTGTGGAATCTCGGAGGAAAACTATAGCCACCTCCTACTGCACTGTAACTTTAGCAATGAGATTTAGGGGGGAATCTTGTCCAAGTTCAGTATACCTATATGCAAACCCAGAAACTATATAGAGTTCTTGCAGCAAACTCATTCTTAGCTCCTTCCACAGTAGGTCAAGCACAATGGAAGGCAGCAGATGCTGCAGTACCCTAGCACATAAGGCCAAAAAGAATAGCAGAATGTTTGAAGGAAAACCATCATACATTGGAGGAGTCATTGAAAAAGTAATGCATAGTGCTCTTCAATGGGCCAGCAGCATTCATAGAATGCCACATTTTTGGACCCTAATCAGAAAACATTAGCAAAAGATCATTCTATTCAGCAGTTCAGTATACCGATATGCAAACCCAGAAACTATAGAGAGTTCTTGCAACAAACTCATTCTTGGCTCCTTCCACAGTAGGGAAAGCACAATGGAAGGCAGCAGTTGCTGCAGTGCCTTAGCACATAAGGCCAAAAAGAATAGCAGAATGTTCGAAGGAAAACCAGCATACATTGGAGGAGCCATTGAAAAAGTAATACATAGTGCTCTTCAATGGGCCAGCAGCATTCATAGAATGCCACCTATTTGGAGCTCCCTAATTAGAAAACATTAGCAAAAGATCATTCTATTCAGCAGTTTGAAACTCCCCCCCACCCCAATCCCCATCCATAGGTTGAAGCTACATTTTGACAAATCATTATTTGGAAATCCTGGTCCAGGAGGTGTAGGTGGTCTAATTAGAGATTCTAATGGGGTATTCAATTGGCCTACTGGGGCACAGTAAGGACTTGAAGCTCAAACAAGGCAGAAACCAGAGCATTACCAGGCTGGTATCAAGCTATACAAACAACACTTCAGAAGTCCACTGATTGTGAGACTTGGCACTAGTTATTGGCTGGGTGTGCAAACCAGAAGCAGCCCCATGGAAACTAAGGCACCTACTTGATGACATCATTGTTACAATGTGGGACCCATCATGGCTACACAAACTGGTAGGACCCACCATGAGCTTGAGAGGTGTCAACAAGAGTCTTCATCCAAAGTGGATCGAGCTAAGAGATAAGGAACATGTGCTGAAATAGAATAGAAGATTAGAAGATCAAGTGGGACCCACAAAGATACCACGAGTTAGTACCTCTATCTACAAGAGCTGGAAGATCATGTGGGACCCACAAGATAAGACCACAAGCTAGCTCTCTAGCTCCTTGATACGCCCCTTCCTGGCCTCGGAAAAGTGATACTCTCTGCTTGTGATAGTTTCATCCAGTGGGGTCTCTAGAATAAACGCAATCGTACGAGGTTTGATAGTAAAAGTGAAGCAGCTGACCGGGTGGCGGACCGAGTGGTGGGACATATTTCTTCTTGGCTCCTGACGAAGAAATCATTCTCCTCTTTTGTGGGTACCCCTATCCGTGAAAACTGGATTAATTTGGCTATGATGCACTCTGGGACAAAGGTCCTGATTATGTAGGAATGGATCCCTCCTGAACCTGGTTACCTTAAGCTGAACTGTGATGGCTCTTCTCTTGGTAATCCTGGGATCTCTAGATTCGGAGGGGTTATTTCGGATCATTCAGGCAACCAACTTTTCTCATATGCTGGCCCTTTAGGAATCGCCGACTCTACGTCTACGGAGCTTCATGGCCTTCTCAACAGGCTTCGTGTTTTTAGAGATAAGTGCATCGGTCCCCTTCATATTGAAGGGGACTCGAAGGTGGTCATTGAATGGTGCGAGTGTGCACCCCTCCCCCGTGGCGCCATTGGGACACTTTTCGAGAGATTATTGAAATTACTTCAGTTTTATTTTGTATTTGGTCTCACATTCCGAGATCCGCAAATTTGGCAGCCGATGTGCTTGCTAAGCAGGGAGCTACCCTAAAATCGCTAGTTGTCAGGGATATGCACCCTTTTCTATAATTTCTCTTGTTAATATAAATACATCTTTAAAAAAAAAAAACGAGTTGGCTCTCTAGCTTGATTCACGTGCTTAAAGAAGGTGTTTGTAGTTGAGTTAAATTAGTCTCTTAAATAGATAATGTAATCTTATCATAATAGGTTTATCTTAGAGAGTTCTGGTTGGAATGTAATTAGGAGTCCTAAGGTTAGTTGTACATGGACTCTATCACCTCCTCAACTATAAATAGGGGTGATTGTAACTCGAAAAAATCAAACAAGTTTCTTCTATTTGTCTCCTCTCTCGTGTGAAGTACTCTCTCTCTCTAATCTCCCTTATTTTCCTTCTCTTCTCTCTCTACCCGAGAGCTTTTCTCTTTTTCCCTTTTTTCTTTCTCTCCCCCCTTGCTCGAGGTATTATTCACAGTGTCCTAAATTCAACAATCATAAACATAACAATTGAATGACATAAAGCCTAGAAAAAGGTCCCAAGATCAGCTAACTCCGAATCTGATATGCTAGCAAAAGATGGGGGCTTCCAGAGATAACTTGACCTTCGGGCCCTCACATGAGCTTTAGCTCCTTGAATTGTTTGTACTCTATGTTGTGTCCTATGTTGTACCCTATGTTGTAACACTAATGCTCAGTTAATTAATAAAGCTACCACCATTTTCAAAAAAATTGGTATTCTACCTAAACAAATAATTGGGTGATATTCTCTTTTTGCTACGTGTGCATGATGAGACACTTGGAAGAAAGATCAGTTACCCTCTTCTAAGGTTTCTTGAGTCCGAAAGACAGCTGCATTATTCTGCATAGTCCTTTGCATGTTGAGACGTATTGTTGAAGTAGGCAGTGAACCATTTTTGTTCCTTAGTCTATCGAGCCATGCAATTGTCTTTTCACCAGCATCAGTTGCCAGAGGTTTTTGTTTTGCTCCTATAAGAGCATAAGTAGACATAATCATTCCGCAGTTACTCACCATGCTTCAGAATTTTTAAATATTGTAAAGAGCAAAAGAGGAATATACCTGGCTTATTAATCTCTGCAATCCTATTGGCACAAGCTCGCCCAAAAACAACAATGTCAAGAAGGGAATTTGCACCAAGTCGGTTAGCTCCATGAACTGATGCACAAGCTGCTTCTCCAGCAGCCATTAACCCTGGAACCAGTGTATCAGGATCATCACCTTTAATATGAACAACCTGACAAGCAAACAGGCAACAATAAGGAAAGCAGTAAGTGGAAAAAAAAAAATCAGCACCAAACTCAACTTAAATCTCATTGTTGCTGCTTTATTTACCTCCCCATGGTAGTTTGTAGGTATACCACCCATATTATAGTGTACTGTTGGTAGAACAGGAATGGGCTCCTTTGTAACATCTACACCGGCAAAAATAGCAGCAGTTTCAGAGATACCAGGAAGTCTCTCCTTCAGCACTTCAGGGGGTAAGTGATTCAAGTGAAGGTATATGTGGTCCTTCAGGGGTCCTGTTGAAAGACAAGATAGCACTTGCTGACTACTCTAAAATACAACAAGAAATTAATTAAAAGAAGGAACAGCACTTTAATCAGTTTGAGATCCCAGAAGATAGCAAGTGGCTAAGTTCATTCTAGATAGTAAGCATTCACATGTAAAATTCAGTGTCCAAAATATGACAACTGGAAGCACTTAAGTGAAATATGTCTTCCATTTGTAATCTACATGTCCAAGTACAAGAGAAATAGATGGAACAATACCTACTCCACGACCTTCACGGATCTCCATTGTCATTGATCTCGAAACAACATCACGTGATGCAAGATCCTTTGCAGTTGGGGCATATCTTTCCATGAACCTTTCACCTTCACTGTTTCTGAGAATACCACCTTCACCTCGAGATCCTACACATCATCCACATAAACCAGTGCAAAAATAAAGTTGAGAAAGTTGCACATTAATCTGGATCAGGTTTTGGGCTCCCTAGCTATCTGCTCATAAAATGTGGGAAAAAAAAATCAACAACCAAAAAAATAGCAACCTTCAGTAATAAGGCATCCAGCACCATATATACCCGTCGGATGGAACTGAACAAACTCTAGATCCTACACATAGATTCAGCACCGAAATATAGTAAGATACATGAAAGAGTTCAAACAACTGCTGACTTTGAAAACTAACATACCTCAAGAGGTAAGCCGGCACGTGCCACCATTGCATTGCCATCACCAGTGCAGGTATGAGCTGAAGTTGCAGAGAAGTATGTCCTACCATAACCCTAACATGTGGTATGGCATCCAAAAGTTCAAGAGGAGTAGAATGTAGAAATCATATACATAATATATATATGTAAACATAGTACAATATATGTTATCCAAACACACAAAATTTTTGTACCCCTGTGGCCAAAATTGTAGAAGCAGCACGGAACCGGTGAATAGTCCCATCTTCCAAATTTAGTGCAATCACACCTTGGCAGGCACCTGTATGATGTGAAAAAGACAATAACACTTCATAAAAGAGGTCTGATCTCAAATCCTGACATCAATAAAAGCTGATGCATACATCTCTTGAAAAAGTACTAGTGTATGGTGCTCCTTATATGACCTACCACAACCTGATAACTACTTGTTTCTCAATCAAATTCATTGGCTCACAATTCGGAACTTGGAATATTCTTTCGCAAGACAATAGCTAATAAAAAATCCATTCATTTGCGGCCATTTGTACAAGTGTCTGTATGCTTAGCACTAATTTCACATATTTGCATGTCTATCTTCATCAAAATTAAATTTACTGTACAAGGCTATGCAGTCAAAAGCTAAGAAACACTCAGCATCAAATGATGTCTGACTGGTTCACTGTTCAACCTTCCAAACACTAACAGATTATATCTGACTTTGAAATCAGATGCCAGAAATACCACATAAATTCTATGATGAGAAATTTTATGCCTCAAATCGACAAGATACAGCAAAATTGATGATCTGACCCAAATGAGATAATAATAGAAGTTCCACTTTGCAGGTAGATGTGTTCCACTTCATGAAACAACTTACCGTCACTATCCATTATAAGATCCAATGCAAAGTACTCGACAAAAAATTGTGTATTGTGTTTCATCGCCTGACCATAAAGAGTGTGCAACAGAGCATGGCCAGTTCGATCAGCTGCGCAAGCACAACGATAAGCCTGACCACCTACAAATTGGACATAAAACCTATGCATCAGACAACATTACTAATCTAAAGCACAGATAGGACCCTTACATCATGTCTTGTGTCTATATACCTTTTCCAAAATTAAGGCTCTGACCACCAAAAGCGCGCTGATATATTTTGCCATCTTCAGTCCGAGAAAATGGCAATCCATAATTTTCGAGCTCTATTACTGCCTTTGGTGCCTCTCGACACATGTACTGGATAGCATCTTGATCACCTAGCAAACATGATAGTCCATTTGTTGAGAACACCAAGAAATATTTTAAGCATCAATATTTGCAAGTAGTTGTTAACAGAGATTTTATATCATCTATTTCTAGAGTGCATTAACAGTTGAAAAATCCCGTTAAACCAGCTTATTGAATTTACATGAGGAAATTAGGGTTTTAGGGCCTTTAGTTTGCAAGGCTCTTTTCTATTGCTCTCTATTTCTCAATGAAATTCTCAACTATAGCCAAAAAAAAAGAAGAAGAAAAGAAACTGAGGGATTAATTCACTAGAAAGTCAAAGATATGCAAACCTGAGCTTCGCAAAGACGCTGATGCACGTTTAGAATTGCAATTCCAGGATCCAAGAACAAAAGATAAACTGAAAATGACCAGTGGAACTTACCTAACCAATCACTTCCTTTAACTGTGTCATACATGTGCCACCTCCAGTCATCTTCAGTCATGTTCCCCAGAGCTGCATTGATGCCACCCTGCAAAGAATCCAAGAGCATATTCACAAGGAGCAAAAAAAATCTGACAGCTAATATTCCGGTTCTCCTTCAAGGAATGTCAATCATAAGCTTTGTATAGAAACTAAAGGTCCATAAGATGTTGAAAAAAAGTCTTCATACCTGTGCGGCAACAGTATGTGATCGAGTTGGGAAGAGCTTTGTGATGCAGGCAGTGTTGAACCCATGTTCTGAAAGTCCAATAGCCGCTCTGAGACCTGCTCCACCTGCCCCAACCACAACGGCATCATAGGTGTGATCAACGATGGTGTAAGATGACCTACCTACAACCCCCTGCAAAAGACAAGTTCAATAAAACTCAACTCCAAATTCGTATGCAGATGGGAAAAGCATAATTTACTAGAGAAATCTTTTGCAAAAAGGTAAAACCATAAAAATGTATGGCGTAAAGGCAAAATCAAAGAAGTTTGACAACGCCATAAACAAACAGTTAAAAAAATTGGACTTTACAGTAAACAAAACCATATCATATAGAAGAAAAAGATAGAAAATGTTAAACAGAGATGACAAAGTGATAGTATTTCTACAATAACCAAGTTTGAAACAATTGAACAGAAATGGATAAAATCAATTCAGATAACACTGCAGTTTAAGCTGCTCCAAAACTTGGAAATGTTTTCAGCGAACACAGACACCAAACAAAATAGACAATGACCACGTGACAGATAGCAACAGACAATTTCGACCAAAAAATATTTGAGACATATGTCCAGCACATTACTCTTTGTCACTAAAACTAGCAGCCAAAACGTAGCTAACTAAGAACTAAATTTACAAAACATTTAGAGAGCCTTCAGATCGAATTTAGTGATACATGGACCAAAGAAAATGTACGGATCCGACTGATGCCCGGCGAAGGAGTAAAGTTAGATTCCCTAGGCCGATCAAATCGTTACAGACGAAATGCATAAACAAATAGAGCACAAATGAAGTGCAGACGTACTAACCGGAAAGCAGACAAACAGGAATCATACCAAGCGAAGAATCACCAATTCAGCATCGATATAGAGATCTCAGAGAAAAATGAAAGAAATTTTACACACAAAAAAAATGGAGCAAGCGAGATAGATACTAAAGACTCGTACCGAATCAGTAGAGAGAAATCGGGAAAGCAAAGGCTCCTTTGAGACCGATCTATTGTAGGCCGATGAGAGGCGAAGACCGCGAGAGAGGCAGCGCCACATCGTCGTTTACCGAATGCTGTAGTATCTTATCTGAAACCCACCTTTCCGGCCTCCCGATCGACACTGCTGGAGAGCTCTGTAACGAAAGAAGCAGGGAGTAGAGATGGCGGACGGAAATAAGGAAAACAAAAACCTGAGTGACCTTTGAAAAGGATTTATTTTGACGTGGTAATAATGCCACGTTTGAGTAGTTCATGTAATGTCAAGGCCTCTGACGTGGCTTTATTTTGCACGACAATTTAGTACCACGTCATAACCTCGTTGGCAATCTGTTTTTTCATTCCTCTAAAGACTTTCTCTAACATTGTTAGAGTCAAAGGAACCATTACTTAGGCAAAGCTTTTTAGCTAATATTTGTCAAGGAACATACACAAATTGTGGATATTAAAATAAGAGGGAGGGAGGGAAAGGGAGAGTCATTCTCCTAGTCCGAAAAATCTAAGCATCACTATAGTTTCTAGATTTTATTTTTTCTCCTATTACATTTGGGTAGAAGACCTTATCCCAAAATGACTAGTCATTTTGAAAACTTTTTTTTCAGCTAATAAATATAAAATCTTTACGTTCATTAAGATATATAGGACTATAAAGTTCTCATATGACTTCAATTTAATAAATAGACATAGACTAGAAATAAAAAAAATATAAGTAATTTAATTTAAAATTGAAGGTTAAATTGAAAATTGGGTGCAGGTAAATGCTAATTTTTAAAGAAAGAAAAAAGTTGAATACAAACATTCTTGGTGGGATTTGAGCCTTTTTTGTGTAATTTGGTAAACAAAAACGATAAAATATCTCTGGTTGTCCTTGCCCTTATCAATGATTTTTGGTATTTTTGTTTGTTGAACTCGATTTCTAAAGGAAGCAAATAGTTAGCTTTATATATTTAAGGCTCTCATTGCAAGAGAGAAGACGATCTCTGCAGCGTTTACTAGAATTAATCAGACCTTCCAGTTCCTTACATCACTGCAAGCTCTGAAAGCTAATCTTCATCCACTCTAATCAATGAACGACACTAGTTACGTCATACTTTTAAAGATAAGATTGAAAATAAAACTGAAAACAACCACCTACCATGCGCACTTCCTTTTCTCCAAACTGAAAAGTAAAGAAAAAGAAGTTTTTTATGCAGAGTAAATCGAAGTCTCAGACTCAGACTGCCCTTTCATGATTTGAGGGCACCGGCTGTCTGGCACTGGAAAGGGCAAAAACTGAAGAAGAAGAGGCTGGGGATGGGCCAACCACTCATATTGCCTTTATTCACATGCTCTGCGCGGTTCGTCTTCCTGGTTCCAACAACAGTATGCCCCCAGAAAAAGGGTAGAGGAGACGGGATTGATGGAATTGAAATGGAACAATATTATCCACAGGAAATTATTCCAGTAGGTTGGGTTCGTGAAATTTTGATGTTTACAGTTCAAAACATCCGTTCAAACGCAGCCAAATCCATTCATGTTTTACCGTAACAGCTACTACAGAGAAATCAAATACATATAGGGGTTACAAAAAGAAAAAAGAAAGAAAAAACATGAGCAAACTCCATGAGCAAACTCCACTTCAGTGCTTTATAATTGAGGGGAGAGAAAATGGGATTTGTTTCTTCATGACTTCGACTTGAATGGGATGGCGCGGATCACGACCTGGTGGTAAACTGCTGCTAGGAATGCTCCAATGAAGGGACCGACCCAGAAAATCCACTGCAAATTCAGAAACGAGGACGCAAAAATTAGTTCTTTCCAATGTTTAAATGAATGAATGAAGACATAGGAGGAGAAATGGAGAACATACATGGTCATCCCACGCATGATCCTCGTTGTAGATGATGGCGGCCCCGAGGCTCCTAGCAGGGTTAATTCCAGTTCCGGTTATGGGGATGGTTGCCAAGTGAACTAGGAAAACGGCAAACCCAATTGGAAGAGGAGCCAAGATCTGTCCCACAATAACATCAAGCACACATCCAGTTAGCCCAGGAGACCTGATTTCAGGGTGAAAAAAAAAAACAAGGGAAGAGTTTGATGATCATCAGTTATCAGAGGGAGGAGAGGGGGCTTACAGGGACGTGAGAGTCTCTGGCGCTCCTCTTGGCATCGGTGGCAGAGAAGACGGTGTAGACGAGGACGAAGGTGCCGATGATCTCAGCTCCGAGGCCATCGCCCTTGGTGTAGCCGTGGGCCACGGTGTTGGCACCACCTCCGAGAGCCTGGTAGGGACCTTTCTGAAAGCCTTTGACGACACCGGCGCCGCAGATGGCGCCCAAGCACTGCATCACTATGTAGAAGAGGGCTCTAGTGAGGGAAAGTTTGCGAGCAAGGAGCAGACCGAATGTCACAGCCGGATTAATGTGACCACCTGCACAGTAGAAAAGGGTCCTCATTCCAGTTTATTTAACACAAAAAATAATCTTCATCGGCATAGAAGCAAAAGTTGATCAGACGTAAGAGAAACACAGAGAGAAAAGAAATAAAGAAAATAGGAATCATCTTCCTATTCCAGAGGAAAAACATGAAGAAATGAACAAATTTCGTTTCCATAAACAAATGAATCGTAAAAGTGAAGTATCGAAACAAAACAAGAAAAAACGTACTCTTAACAGGTAAAAAAGAGAAACCAAGATCCCCGACGAGGGTTCGATTTTCTTTCTTGGGTCAGTTTAAAAAACAAAGAAGTATAGAACAGAAAAAGGAGCCACAGAGATATATACAAGAAAAAAGAGAATACCTGAGATTCCAGCCGTGCAGTAGACGAGGGCGAAGATCATACCCCCGAAAGCCCAAGCAATCCCTTGAATCCCAACGCTGGCGCACATGTTCGGCGATCTTTTCACTCCCATCACCGTCAAAATCGTGATGTACAAAAAGAGGAAAGTCGCCATGAACTCTGCGATGCCTGCCCTGTAAAACGACCAGGAGGTCAACTCCCCGGGCTCAAACAACGGCGCCGGCGGAGGTTCTTTGTAGTCCTTGTCCTGGCTCTGCGCCGCCGTCCCCAGAGGCTGCCTCTCCGCGAACTGGTTGGCTCCGAGCTTAACATCTTCCTCTTTGCCTTGCATTTCTATCTCAGAATTCCCACCTGCGCGCGCTTCTAGTCCTAGTCTGCTCAACGCCTCACTCTCTCAAAATCTGAAGACTCGGTCTCAACTGCGAGCTGTACAGAGTGGATGGTGGAATGGCGCATTTATAGCAAAGCCAGCTCCCGCCGGGCTGGCCCACTCCTAGGCTATGAAATTGATATTTCTTACGGCGGTGCCCGGTGGGGCGACCGACCATGCCCCGTTGTCCATTCATTCACGGGCTTCGTTGTCCTTTTCGATGTTAAAATACCCATCTTTGATGATTAGCAATTATTAACTATTTTTATTCTACTGACGTCAGTACACGTGGTTGAAGACTATTCGTTGAGGATAGAGACAACTACATAATTCGGTACATTGCCACGTATTTTTGCTAACATATGCTCGTGAGCTGGACCGGTTCGAACAAGTAAAAAGAACCGGAATGAGTTATTGAACTTAATTAAGCAAACCAATTGGTAGATGTGAGAATAATCTCAAGTTAATTGAGGTTATATCCGTTTAATCATTTTTTGAGTGCTATAATTACCTGAACCGTCCGGTCCAGCAAATTCTTGTTTAAGCAGGCACGGATCGGCGGAGATATCACGAGAAAGCAAAATATCGTGGCCACAGAGAAGCACGATAAAGAAGATTCTGTGAAATGACGAAAATACTCTCTCCGGTTCAAATGTTTGTGGCTGGTATTCTCCTTCACAGTTTACGAATAGGGTTATATTAGTATTTAAGCAATGGAGGAAGAGTGACGACGTTATAGGCCACGTTTCGATTGATTTGATTGAATCGTATTTCTGATTGCGATGTCGCATGAAATAGAGGGCATCTCAGCCGTTGGCGGCGACCGACTTTTGGGCGGCTAAGTGATTGGGCCGGTCAGACAAAATTATTTGGTGATGTCACGAGGGCAGCGTGCTTAACTTTCCTGGCCATTAATGGACTGCCAGGACTTGGGTTTGAAAGAGAGTGATTTGAGTAGTGGTGACTACCCACTACAAACATAGGGTCCACTCCTCACTATTGATTGTCCAATGGTTCATCCTACTTCTACTTTTGTAATGTCATCTCATGGTTGAACCCAAGATGGCACATGTTCTACCTCTAGAACCCAAGATGGCACATGTTCTAACCTCTAGAGGTGCTCTCATTCCATTGACTTGACACCTACATGTGTCAACCTGTTGAGATGAACAATTTATCATTTCCAACTATTCTTAGAATTTCATTTTGGATGTATTAGACTCATTTTATATTAGCTCTCATTTTTTGTATTCATTTTCGTATATGGAGCTTCTTTTTTGTTGAATGTTGTGGGGAGTAAAATCCAATTGTTAAATCTAATTTGAAATCATACATTGAGGGAGAGCAAGTATGCAAAAATTAACCAAACTCAAAGTCACGAGAGTTATTTTCGAAACCATTATGCATTTTGCTCTTGAATTTTAAATGTGTTTGTCATCATAAAAAAGAGATAATGTTGGAGTGAGATCTCAAGATCCCTCGGTGTGCCCTAATTTTGACGATAATAAAGATGGTTAATCGTAACATGCAAGTTCAATTTTTGTAACAAAGAAGGGTAATTTATCAAAATATGCAAAGGGAATTGAATAAACATAAATGAGTCAACCACTTCAATAGGAAGAATGAAGAATTGAAGTTGAAAAAGACTCAACTAAGCGGAAATAATTATTGAATTATGTTTTTAATCGATTATGAGTCAACTGCATGAAGAAATAAATATTTTTAGAATGAAGAACTTTTGAGAACATGACCTATAGTTGATTAGATCACAAGGCAAAAGAAGAAAAGGAGTCAACCACATACAAAAACCGAACTTGGCAGAAAATAATGGAGTCTACTATTGTCCATCTAGTCGACCACATGCAACGAAAAATTCAAATTGTAAATCTTTCAAGCTTAGATTCAGGAGTTGTAGACCTCCAAAAATTGTCAATGACCTACCACTATGTTTTAGTAGCAAAAATTGGGTTTAACACAAGATGTTTAGAATTTTTGGACCTATTTTTGCCCTAATTTTTAAAATGATAAAATATCGTTATTCAGCCATAATAACTATATTAGGGAGTTTTTCCATTTAACTAAAGTTCACCCCAAACATCTTAGAACTTTTGCTACTATGAATTCCAAGCCTCCTAAACCCTCACACACGATTTTGAGAATTTATGCCTCCTCTAAAGCTAAAAACCAAATTTTTAAAATTATTAAATCGTTGAGCTGCTAAATATACTTAGAAGATTCACCATAGGATTAGGTATATTTATATCGAACTTAATTTTGTAATTATTGAACTAAATTTGAAAAATAAATTCCCTTGAAATTGTAAATCAATCAATATTTGGATTAACTGATAAATAGTTGCTAAACGTCCTTTTAAGTGTCTAGATGCTTGTAGCTAGAGTTACTAATCATAAATCCCAAGTGTTAGACAAGTGCGGTAATTTGGACCATTTGGATTTGTTGTTGTAGATGTTTTTTATTTTTATTTTTATGGATAAGCATAATGAACCGACTCCCAAGGTATAAACACCTAGGGAATAGATTGACACTTTGAGACAATGTCTGTTTGTGAACCACTATAAAAATAGTTGTTTTTTTCTTACGATTGATTAATATTTGCATGCTTTGTGTGTTTGAATTCTTGGAATTATAGTTGAAGTTAAAATTAATTACAATTTGATCTAAAAATCTATTGCATACTTCAAAGTACATTGTTAGTATCAAATATTTTTTATTATCAAAACTAGTGAAAATCAAGACCAACATTTTCCAATAGTACATTGCCTGAGCCAAGGTCACATGAGTCAAGTTGCAACTTCAAGTTGCAAGTTGAGTCTTTATTTTAAAGTTGTAACACCATGTTTAAAACAAGAATTACTTCCAAGGTTGATCATACTTGTTTTATCTTATATCAGCATCCAAAATTGGGCGAAAAACATTTTCCGTCATTTACGCTTTGGACATGATATCTTGAGTCATGTTAGGGGGGGTTAGTCCACAATGAAGTGGAAATGAAGTGGAAAATTGAATTGAAGTGAGATGAATTGCTTCCACTTCAATTTACGTTTGGGTGTTAGTATAAACGAGTTCAAGTGGCTGGAAAACAGATTCCAGTGTTAGTGCCCCCAAATGAAAAATATGATATAAAAAAGAGAATAAGTAACATTTTATAATATACTTAAATAGAACATATACCTAAACATATAATTAACAGAAATAAACGTGGTTACTACACTTATAAGTGATTTAACGTGTAGTATTAGAATATATTAATATCCTAATTAATGAAAAAATATATTATATTACTTAATGATTATAATTTATTATAAATTAAAACAATAATTATGGTTTAATTAATTATAACAATTGGATAATTAAACCAATTAATGATTATAGTTTATTATAAATTAATATACTAATTACGTGTGACTAGAATAAATTATTTAAAATAAATAAAAAAATTAAAAATAACATAAGTGAATATAATAAATAAATAAATTATTCTGTAATAACATAAGATATAGTTTAACATTAAAACTCATTATTTTAATTAAAATAAATAAATAAATAATAAATAAATAAATATATTAATTTATCAATAACATAATATACATTTTAAATATTATTAATTAATAATATATTAACAAAAAATAAAACTAATGGTTTAATTAATTGGATAATTAAACCAATTATGACGATGTTTAATTTTTCCTAACTTAGGAAAAATTAAATATCGTCTTCGTCTTCCTCTGCGGCGATCTTGGCAACGGCGACGGCGACGCTCCAACAGTGCGCCGAGAGGGAGAAAATAGGGAGGCCGAGAGAGAAGAGAAGCCAGGAGGCCGAGGGGCTCTGCGACAGAGCCTCCTGTGCTCTGCGACGGAGGTGGGGGCAGAGGGAGGACGGCCGACGGGGGTGGGGTGGTGGGGGGGGAAGAGAGGGAGGCCGAGGGGGCTCTGCGTCTGGAGAGGCTGACGAGAGGGGGGAAGGGAAGAAGCAACGCGCGTCGCGCGTGGAAAGCTGATAATTCGCAAAATAGGTAGGAAACAGCTTTCTCCCGTTTTTGCCTGAGCGAATGAAACGGTGTTATCTCACTTCAATTCAAATCATTCTGGATTAATGCCATAAATGGGATGAACTAAATAATGCGGGGGGAATTCATTCCACTTCATTGTGGACTAACCCCCCCTTAGTCACGTACATGACTTGAAATCTGGCTCTCCCCTAACGACCTCTGGACAATACGGCTGAAGTTCATGTCATGAGTCAAGTTGACTAACCCCCCCTAAAATCTATGTTCATTAAACCAAGTCACAAGAAATTATACTCTTATCAAAGAACCCCCCCCCCCCCCCCCCCCCCCCCCCCCCCCCCTAAATCTATGTTCAGTCAACCAAGTCACGAGTCCAATTGTAGTGTATCAAAGAAGAGCTGTGGATCAATTCAATCCAGGTTGCTCGACGATGATATCTGGCCAAACGCCGAAAGTACCGTACAACTGTGTACTTGGAGTTGATCCCCAAGCTCTTTGAAGTTCAAACCTTAATCTATCCACTGAGGTTCGTTCGCGTCGACGGACTTGGCACGTGTGAGGTCTTGTTTCGGGTTTGGGTTTTGACTTAGTGGAGGAGGAAACCAGCCAGGAAGGGAAGAATCAGGCGACGTTGTCTTCGCAGAGCGGAAATCAACGAGAGGGACAAGCAGGCCTTGCAACGAGCGGACCAGCCTACGTCGTCTCCTGCTCCTCGGGCTTATCCAATCCTCATGTAGCGTCCGTCGATGCAATCCCAATGCCCGGGAAGCCGCCCCTGAGAAATGCCTGTTGAACCTATCCCGTTGGTGGCTACGGATCAGCGCTGCTCTGATGAGAGGGAACTCTTATAGCCGCAGGTTTCTCCTTAGGTTCCGCCAGCTTCTCATCTCCGCCGCTTCTGTGAAGATCAAGCTGCTACTCACCTGCTGCATCGCCTTCACCTTCTTCCTCATTGCCGGCCGAACCGCTTCTTTTATGGGATGGCGGCATCGTCACTCTCCCACTGGATCTTCTCCCTCCAGGTCTGCGCGCCAATTCTTTATTCTTTTTTCGCTTTTCGCTTTTCCTATTAAGTTACTGTTTATCGACTTGTATTGGCCTGCTCTGCCGCTTTCTGCCTCTCCGGCTTGAGAGTTCTTCTTAGATTGGAAGTAATTCTGAAACTGCTGGAGCTTCAAGTGCTCCGGAAATTGATTTTGGAACGACTACCCTAGATCTAAAGGCTTAAGGTCTGTAATTTTGTGTAACTTCCAGAAGACTTCTTCAATGACTGCTTATGTGAAGAGTTTTTCGTTCTTAGCGTGTTATCGGATTTCTCGGTTGCCAATTATGTTATTGCACTTTTCGCGCTCACTGGACAGCATACATTTCTAAAACTGTACTTTCTGGTTAGCTTTCGAGAGCAAAGAAATCTCTAAATAAGGTCAACATTTGGTAGATTTATTCAAAAAGTTTGGGTGCTGAATCACTTCGGTCATGTCATATTTAAAGAGCTAGAGTGCAGCTTTGCAAATAACCAGTTATAGCTCGTCGATGCGTCGTTTTATTAGCTACACGAGTTCGTTATCTACATTTTTTTGTTGTATTGATCTCTTAATGTTGATTCCTTAGTTTAACTTCTAGAGATTTATTATTCCTTAACCTTACTTGTTCTTTATAGTTGGAGTTGTTGTAACTATTTTTTAAATTATTGAATCAGATGAAGAGGACTTTGCTTATTACGCCTAAGAGTTGGTCAAAATAGATGACGTTAATTGCTTTAGAATTTAAGCTTTTTTTTTAGACTGTTGGAGGTCAAGGACTAGAAGCTATCAGGTTAGCTGCATATAATTCCAATAGAAACGAGAGCTATGAGTAAAACTTGGAAGTTTGGAAGGTTAGAACACTGTTCAGGCAGTTGAGCGCACTACAGATGGATCTGATGTCAATGAATAATACTTAAAACTCAAGGTCTAGAAAACCAGTCAGGTAACATTTACTACCAATGGGCATGAAATTATTTCTCGTGTTCAGGTTTAGCTGGTGATCATATTTGTGCTATCCATTAGGAAAGCTTGATTAACTTCAGTATTTGGATGTGAGGAATGGTTGTGTGAAACCAGGCTTTGAAATTTTCTTTTATCTGTTTTTTCGTCAGCTTACGCCTGTTATAGGGCATGCTGGTAAATTAATTATGTAGCTGCTCCACGTCATTTTATACTGAAATTGAAAGAACTGCCATATGAGTGTTTAGGTACTATTTTTTTGGCTAGTCATCATTGTTAAATTTAGGAAAGAAGAAGAGGAGAATGGTAGGAGCAAACTGAAGGCTTCTTCTTCCTTGAATGCCTTCTTTTTTCTGTTTTCTCTGTCATTGCTAAAATGAACAAGGACTAGAAAGAAGAAAAGAGAGCAGAACTAGAGAACAAAGAATGAGAGAACAGAGAATAAAGTGAAATAATCAACTTGATGAGCTGTTTTTTCAATGAGCATCTAATCTCTTTTTAGTGCCACTTAATAATAAACTTTTGGATACAAAAGGGAGTGCTAAAACAGTTAGAAGTAGAGAGTATTATAAGTCATACAGCTAATTGACTCTAACTTACTAAAAAATAGACCAATTTAAAGCAGGAAGACACTTAACTTTTATCCAGAAATTATTATAATTCTTCTAGCTTTCTAGCCTTTGATTATGAAGTGATTCTGTATATTCAAAGATTAACCAGCCATAAATAGCCAGTGACATAAAATGGTAACGTTTCATTTTGTCAGAGCTCTTACCAGGTAGAACTGCTGATATGATCTTCTTATTATCTAACTTCTTTATCAGTTTTTGGGTGATATCCCCTTGTCTTTGGTTCTTGATGGAACAACCATTACTGCTGATAAAAAAATACACTGAATGGTATTTTTAATGTCTTTTTTTCCCATTAGGCTGTCATTTTAACTTTGTTCTTGTCCTCGAGATATTATTGAATTGGAGTGTTTGTGATAGATGGCTAATTCACAGTTTTCTCTCTGACATTTGACCTCTTCATGATAATGTAAGATTGATGATTCATAACTTTTTAATGATCTTCTTTGATTAATGTAAGATTGGTGATTCATTACTTTTTAGTGATCTTCTTTGGTTAAGTATGGCTATTTAATGATTTTATGTCTTTGTAAAAAAAAAATCAATGATTTTACGTATGTGCTTCTAAATGCTTATCCTCTTTAGTTGGGTGCAGACCAGGATTTACCATCGTGGTTAACACATGGAAACGAAATGATCTTCTAAAGAAATCTATTGCTCACTACTCAGCCTGTCTTTGTGTCGATTCTATACATATTGTTTGGAGCGAGTCAGAACCACCCTCTGATTCTCTTCATAGGGTCTTAAGGCACATTGTACAGTCCAATTCTAGAGATGGTAGGCATATTGAACTGAAGTTTGACATACATAAGGAAGATAGTCTGAACAACAGATTCAAGGAGATTCCAGATTTAAAGACGGAAGCTGTCTTTTCAATTGATGATGATGTTATATTTCCATGCACTTCCGTGGAATTTGCTTTCAAAGTTTGGCAGAGTGCGCCTGCAGCCATGGTGGGATTTGTGCCTCGTATGCACTGGCTAGATAAATCGGTAACAGTTCATCTTCTCTTCTTAATATCCTGTCTACATCTTTCTATTAGAAGGTGTCCAATAAGACCTATTTGTGCACTGTCATAGTTGCTTTAAAATAAATGATGAAGGCCGTGTTTGAAGAAAGTTAGTTCTCTCCGAGTGATATTGTTGGCTTTGATGGCTGCAAGATTCATGGGATCCTTATTCAAAAAAAAAAAAAAAAAGATCCATTTGGTTGAGGATGTGGGACCTTCTGCCTACTGGCCCAATGTCCTCACCATTAATATGGTTTTTAGCTTTTCAATGTGAGATAGGTTGATTCCCTAGAGGTGTTCCTTTACTTGGATTGTAGATGATTGCACAACTGGAAGCATAGCTCCAAAAATTCAGAATGAACTTAATTACTTTGTTTGTCACATAAAAACACTTATAAGCAACTCTTCTCCTGATCGTGAAGTTGCAAATTTTAGTATTGGAACCTGCCAAAAAGAATGTGTTCCCAAAGCATCCTTGTATATTTTTTTATTGCAATCTCCATTCTCCAAATGTAAGGTAATGATCAATGTGGAATTTGTGTTGGCAGATGAGCAAATCAGAGACTTACTCGTATGGAGGGTGGTGGTCAGTGTGGTGGATGGGCAGATATAGTATGGTGCTTTCCAAGGCAGCCTTTTTCCATAAGAAGTATCTGGAATTATACACGAATCACATGCCAGCCTCTATCCGAGATTATATAACAAAGAATAGGTCTGATTTCAGTTACTTCAAATATTCTTTTACATTTTTACTTTTCTTTGATTATTCTTTTTTTCTGAACTTTCTTTAGATGTGAAATCACATATTCATGTGCATTAGATTCTGATTTCCCAGGAACTGTGAAGATATTGCAATGGCTTTCCTTGTTGCAAATGCAACTAGGGCTCCTCCAATATGGGTCAAAGGTAAATATCTGACTGGCGTTGCAGCTTGCTTTCCTACCTGATTGGGAAATCCTTATTATTTATTCTTTTGCTTGATGCAGGTAATATATTTGAGATTGGCTCCACTGGAATCAGTAGTTTGGGAGGTCACAGTGAGCGCAGATCAGTATGTGTGAACAAATTTGCCGAGGTATATGGATATATGCCATTGGTATCAACATCCGTGAAGGCTGTAGACAGCCGCAATCTTTGGTTGTGGTGATATCTTGGATTTTGTTGTTCATTGGGTTTTTTTATCTCCCATGATTTCACTTAGCCTTTTATTCTACGCCATTGTGTATCATATTTATTTGTTTAGAGCCTCTTCAGAAGTCATCATGTGCATTGCAGCAGTAGATCAGTTATCTCGTAGTTAGACATTTAATACCTTTGTTAACATCCAAAATCTTTTATTAGATGGGGATGTTGTGCAAACCCCTGTATATTTGCCTTTTTGTTTGCATTGTTTACCTTGTGAAATTCACAAGTTTCGTTAACAACATTGATGACAAATTTACCATTTCAGCAGGTGTGCCGCCTTGGTCATTCGCATGAAAAAAAGAAAACTTCTATTTTCTGATCAGTGGTGGAAGTTTTCAGGTAATGCAACATTTGTTCTCTGTTTGAAAATATAATAATCAGTTTAATAGACTTAAAAAATAGCAAATACTTCTATTAATAGTATTTATTTTATCCGTAAATAATAATACCAAATGTTTTGCTGAACAATCGATCATCTTTGATATTTGAGGTAAATAAGAGTAATTATTAACCAAATTAAAGAGAGAATTGACAAGAGTAATTAGAGTAAATAGTATTTTTGTAAAAAAGTCGATGTTAACAAGTAGAGTTTGGAAAATCTCGAATTTGATATGTTATATTTAACAAGCTTTATTTTAAGTTTAAGTAGCCGGAGTTTTGTGAGTTAACCTCGAATGCTTTGCGAATCGGTTTAGCTCGGTGCCACCACCCTATTTGAGGTTTATTTGAGGTTGCGGACGACGGAGATTCGGGATACGGATTAGCTCGGACCAGCCCACTGCCGCCACTGGTTCCGTATTCCTCGACAATCGCCCTGTTCACATATGAAATCCCTTTTTTTGGCGCGCTGCAGCGGTCGACCAGCTTCAAACACGGTTGCCGCTTATTGCAACGTCTGTCAGCTGCAAGTCAGAAACGCTAAACCCTTCAAGTCTTGAAGCAATGGATTCCGAGAATCTGACTTTGCGAATCTCGGGACCTACTGCTAGAAAAAATTTCATCTCAAGATGGTTCGATCGTAGAGCTCGTCGCATTAATGCTCCGTGCTCTTCGGTTTGAAAGAAAAACTCCCTCTCCATCTATTCTCTCTAGATTCTCTTCCATCGTTTCCTCCTTTGCGTATAACAAAAGGAGGTATGCGCTTCGTCATAATTTTGAAATTTCTCTGGTGCCTTTGATATTGTTTATGTTGTTGGCAGTCTTAGCTGAAAATTTTTCTTTCCGTGTTCTCTTTTTCCATTCTCGGAAAGCCGACAGCATCGCTTTTCAGAAGAACAGGTTTAGTTGTTGTCGAGCTCGAGAACAAAGCAACAGCCGGAGATCCTACAATTGACTCTGGTACTATATATTGATCTAATTGATAAATGGGTATGTACTTCTATTACATTTCCTTCTTTTAAGTTTCAGCTACTGCTTTCTCAAAATCATTCTGTACTTTGTTTTTTCTGTTAGGATGAATGAACGCTGATCGAATATGAGAATCTAAATTTATTGCATGTGAATTTTTTACGTAGTTCATATATTGTGTATTTTTTGTTGCTCCAAATTTATGTAACTAAAGAGAATCTTTCTTCTGGATGTTGGATGTCAGTATTGTCTTTGACGTTGTCTGTGTTATTTGATTCTGTCATTGTCATCTGTGTCCACTTACGTGACTCCTCTGCTTTATGGATTCTTCCCAAGTAACTGGTTTGTTTCCTATGGAAATGGTTCAGTGGTCAGATCGTGTAAAATTTGCACTATTGCCGTTTGGTTAAGAAGATACATAGCTCAGTAATTCATGATTTGAATTGTTCCTATAATTTATTACAATTTTTAACCTTGATATACTTGATACGTGTGTACCAAGACACTCAAATTGAGCATCCACTTAAGTCTATATGTGAAATGTAAAGTTAATTTTGAGCTGGTGTCATTGGATGGTGTAAACTTTACCTCTTGTTGCTTCAAGTCACCAATGTGTCATGCACCTACATAGCATGACGTTTTGCAGTAAACCACAAACCTTTCCAAAATCAATTTGAGATGGATAGTGCCATGCTGTTATCAGATTAGCGATATGTTCTAAGGTGCGACTATTTGGTGAATTACTTATGTGTGTGAGAGGTTCTCCTACATAGGGGTGGGCATGGGTCAGGTCGGGGTCGGGTTTCCCAAAACCCAAACCCGAAAAAAACCCAAACGTCAAACCTGATCCCGATCCGAGCATCATCCCCACGCCCCGTCCCTGTAAACCTGGCTTAAACTTGACCAATCCCCACCTCATCCTCGTAAACCTAACTTAAACCCGACCCATCCCATCCCCGCAAACCAACTAATCTCTGACCCGTTCCTACCCCTTTTTATATCTATGTCTCGTCCCCGCAGGTTGGGTTTGGGGAAATCTCTCCTTGATCTGAAACCCAACATGTTTTTTTTCCTGCTCCATCCCTGACGCTTGGGGTGAAACCCGAAACCTGAAACCCGAATCCAGGGTTTTTGGGTTGGATTGGGTAGGGTTCACCGTGAAACCCAGCTCAATGCTCACCCATACTCCTACATGGAATTGTCTCACACGGCAATATGTCATTCTTCCTGGAAGTTAGTGTTGAAGTGTTTGATATTGTGGTCTTCCTATTAGCATTTGGCAAGCTGATGTTCACCCCTGCCACCATGTTCTAAGTGGCTCTGGGTCCTTCAGGTCCTTCAGTTTCGGTGACTGTAGACACTCCTACCAGTTTTGTGGTTTACTGATCTAATACTCCCTTTTTCAGGTGTATTGTCATGTCTGTAAATTTCAAACTGCACCCATGATCAGGAGAATCCAAGAGTTTGTGATGTCAAAGAGGAATTAAACTTTGAAAATGTGGTAGTATAGTTTACAAGATCCTCCATGATTTTCTGAAGGAAGGAAATACTGCAGTTGTAAAAATTGCCACAAATGTAGTGAGGAGAGCATCAAGAAACAAGTAATTGTTAAAATTATCAGCCTCAATATTTTTTCTCATCTTATTTAATTTTGAAACTTTTGCTTTCAACATCTGATATGCATGTGACTATGAGTTGTGAGACCTTCATCTCTTAAAAGCTTTATGCTCGAGGGAAAAACTTCCATGGTCATGTCAAGGGACATTCCACTGTTACAGAATATTGCCTGATAATAATAGAACAAAATTAAGTGGCAGCATGGATCTGAAAGAATGTCTGGGCCCTCCTATCAGGAGCAGCCTACTGTATTTCTTCCTGCTGTATGATATTGTTGAACAAAGTTGTTCTATCCGGCTATGGTTTTAATGCGGAAATTACTTTAATGCTTTACCAGGTAGCAAAACTGTATTCATGAATGATCTACCAAAGTTAATTGCTTAGCTGGATAAAAGTACCTGGTTTCATTCTGAAAAATTGTGGCTTAAGATTTCTTAATGTCATTATTTGTAGCATCTGTGGTTTACATTGTGCCACTGTAAGGTTCCCTAGATGCACAGGGCATGCTGAATGGAATTTATATTCAGAGTTCACTAGGAATAAGGCAATGGAATTCATATTCTTGTAGTGAACCCACTTTGTTGTTTTAGTGAACCGAGTCAAAGTAGATAACCCACGTAAAATGAGTTCCAAAATTCATGCCTAGAGAGGAAGAATAAGGTATCCTTTATGGGGGCTGATATTTTATTTAACATTGCAATATTTTAAGTCAAATAAGGTTGCATAATCTCGTTACTAGTCAAAAAATTTATATTTCACTAACTAATTGTACCCTGAAATACTACATTATCACCACTGACACACAAAAAAAAAAAAAAAAAATCCTTCAAGGACAGTGGTTCACCCTGGATTTTATACTTTATTTCATTTTCAAGGGGTTCACCAACCCTAACAACCCTAACTTTCTTCTTTTCAACCTTCTCACTCTCACTCTCACTCTCACTCTTAATCTTTTTTTCTCCAATCTGGAAGTCCTCATCCAGTAATTACGAGTCAATTTAACATACTGCAGAATTTAGTAAGTGTAATAGTGATTATTGCATTGGGCTTCTCTTGGAAGTTCATTCATGTTTGGGTGCCTCTCAATCTCATCTTTGTTGGTATGCTTGTAACAGGCATGTACATGTAACCTTTTGGATTCCTGACTTTTTATCAAATTAGATATTGCAATTTCTGGAATCTCAGCTTTTCATGTTTTACTAGGATTTACTGATATGTTTCTATTTTATGTTTTTTATTTTTTATGTTTTGTCAGTTTCAAATATATGAGCATTGCAATGGTGACAATCTTAAAGAATGTCATTAATATAATAACAGCAGTTGGAGAATATTACATTTTCAGGAAGTGTCAAAATAGAAAAGTTTGGATTGCAATGCTTTAAATGGTATGAATTTGCTCATACAACTGTTGTTTATTGTGGTTTGTTATCTTGCCCTTCTTTCAATTAGTTTTTGTTAAAATGGATCAATTTTCTTGCTGTACTTGTATCCAGTCTATGAGTGTTAGATATTACCCACAAACACCAAAACATTGTCTCTCTTGTGCTACCATTGGATGTGAACTGAATATATTTCGCTGAATGTTTTTAGATCATATCTGCCATGAGCGGTGGCATTACAGATCTCTCATTTGATGCAGTGGGTTATACATGGTAAATTGTTAATTGCTTTCTCACAGCAGGCTATTCAGTTAGTTTAACATGTTTTCCCTGTTCTGTGGCTAATTCTTTTTTCTTTTATTTCTTAGATTTGTTTTCTGTTTGTTATTTGAAGCTAGAAAATCCTTTCTGAGGTTGTCTGCAGATGTGCATATGCTTTCACAACTTGGCTGTCACTTGGCTTCCTTCAAATACCAACTATACTGTTATCTGTTGTGATCAAACTCATACCCACATTGAGAGGAAAATTCCTGTGTTGCACACTTTGAGAAATTTCCACTTTGATGGGTTATTTCCATTATGTTATTTTCTTAATTATACTTAAATGAGTTTCTTTTTATATCCTAAAATACCTATGCGAACTTTTACATTGAGTATTAAAAGCCCCATACATAATACTCAAGTTAAATATTATAATTTCTTGTACATGGGTAAACTATTCGAGATTAAGGATGCTTTTAAATTTAAAACCCTGCTACGGCAGTTTAAAATTTCTCATTCACGAAATCATTGTAAACTTTGTTATTCTATCAAAGAGTCTGTTTGCAATTTCTGAACTTATTCTTTAAGTTTCTTTTATTATTTTGGTGTTCTCATTAATTGTCTCTTTTACTGTATCTTGATTACTATAATAAGGAGAATGCATCATAGAAGTTTAGTTTATCTTACAGAGTATTACCCTCACTCCACAATACTTATCCTATCTTTTGCTTTCTTGGACAGCTAATGTTGTGCCGAGTTATGGATAGAGCAAGACAGTCAACCATATCTGGTTCTCTGAATGAAGTGTCCATGTCTTTGCTAAATAATGCTCTCTCTTTACCCTTTGCAATATTACTGATCTTTCTCTTCAATGAATGGATGTCTATCACTCATAAGCAGTTCCATCTCTTTGACAGTTTATATATAGCACCTGAAACTGTAGTATCTTTACCTGTTATTGTCCTCTCTGATATCTAGCTGGGGGGTTGATACACAGTAACGTGATTGGGATGCCAATGTTCTGGGTTGTGGCAACACTCAGTGGGTTACTTGGACTTTCTATCAGTTTTCTGATATTTGGTTTTGTGAAGTTGGGTTCAATGTCTTTCCCAAAATGATTAGCCAACGTAGGAATCTTCTTTCCCAACTAATAAACTCAAGATCTTTGTACTCACAAATCCATGTGGGACTATTCCTTAACATTCCCCTTCACGTGTAGCCCTCTTTTGTGGTTCTACAAGTGGATAATTTAAGTGTAGGCCCACATATGAGTACCGGCTCCAATACCATGTGAAGTTAAGTCCAAGGCCCATCCCAAAATGACTAGCCAACTTAGGAAGTCTCTTTCCCAACTAATAAACTCAAGATCTTTGTACTCACTAATCCATGTAGGTAAGTTTTTAAACCGAAGTAGTCCCACAACATACAGGTGGAATTTTTTATGATTTGGTTTCCTTTTGTTTCTTTTGTTATTATTTTCCAAGCAAAACACTTTACTATGTATGGCTAACAAAGAGTTTGTTTTTTACTTTCTTCTTCAGCCTGGTGGGTTCTTTGAATAAGATTCCTATATCGATAGCTGGTATTGTGCTAATCAATGTTCCACTCAATGTGCCCAACTTATTTAGCATCCTCTTCGATACTGAACAATTAGAACCTTCATTGTTTACTTAGAACTTCATTTTTCTGTTTTGGAATTTCTGACAAAGCATTCTAATTATGAGCAGGTCTCTTTGCCCAAAATGTCCTGAATATTGTCTCACAAGGTAGTTCACCATGGAACCCCTCTAAGAAATAAAATTTAATTTTCTTTGAAGGTAGACAGTGAGAGCTTTCCTGCTCCTGTGGGAGGATCAGAACGGAGTTCCAGTGATGAACATTTGGTTATTTTCATCAGAAAGGGAGATGGTTCTTGAATATATTTGGAGGATCTTTCACAGGCTTACCTTAACAGACAGCCCTGGTTTTCCATTCCCCACGGTCGGCTCTTCAGGGAAGTGGACGAATTATTTGGTTTCTTTTATTCGTTTATACATTTATTGATAAAAAAAAATAGTGAGCTTTACTACAAGCTGTTGCTCGTGTCTGTGTCTGCATTCTGCATGAGCAACATTGCAAAGAAGTTTAATGTGGATGTGTTTATCTCTCTGTCAAAATCTTTAAAGCAAAATTTTAATGATTCACAGTATGTTAAATCTCTTTTGTATTGAATATTTGCAGTTTCTTTTGGTCGAATTAAATCTCTTCACAAACCATTGAACTGGGCTTCCCAAATTTCAGTGCCACGGATCCATATAAAGTATTACCAGTAGCCCGTATGCGTGGTGAAAATCCAACTAAAACGTGAGATGTATGTGTCCGTTCATTATAAGAAAATGCTTCATGTTAAGGACCACTTTTGATCAAATTCATCAAGCTCCAAAGCAAATTAACGGACGTTGGTCCATGACCCAAGTGAGGCCGGTCACTGAGTGGTCCATCATGGGAAAACCATGCTTTGGATGAGCTTACAACTTGTACAAGTCGAACATTAGGTTTGAGTCAGAGTTGCCATCATAGGCACCCAATGCCGTGCTTCTTGCTAGGCCACATGCAACATTTTCTATTCTTTACTATCTATAACATGTAAGTAGGGAGTGCGACTCTCACCCTTTTTTATCACTGCCCCTATTCAAAGAAATGGAGGCTAGGGGGTGCCCTTGCTGATGCAAATAAGCAGGAGGATCTTGTGAAGTTGGGTTTAAGGCCCATCCACTTAAGAAGTATCTTTGTAGGACTATTCGTGTGTAAGGCTCTCTATGTAGGACTATTCATGTGTAGGCCCTCTCTTTTGTGGCTCTACATGTAGATAATTTGGGTGGAGGCTCACATATGAGTACCTGCTCTGATACCATGTGAATTTGGGTTTAAGGCCCATTCCAAAATAACTAGTTGACTTAGGAAACTTTTTTTTCCAACTAATAAACTCAAAATCTTTGTATTCACTAATCCATGTGGGACTATTCCTTAACAGATCTCACCTAGGGATGACATACAGTCGAGTCGAACCTGCTTATATTCAAGTTGGGCTTGATTTAAATATTTCGAACTCGAGCTCGAGCCGAGTCTAGCCTTGAGCTTAAAATTGTAATCGAACTCAAACCCAATAATTTTAATTGAGCTCGAGCTCCAACCAATATTTAAAACTTTGCATAAAATACATATAAAATAAACTGTATATAAAATTATGCATAATTTTTACCTAAATTGGGCATGACCTCTACATAAAATTGGACATGATCGCTACAAATCTTAAGAAAGCTAAAAAAATACAAGTGTGAAAAGAACACGTACAATGGATAACCCTAGACAAGGGACATCACTACATAATGCCTATTGCAATCTATAGCATTTGGAACAGGAAACCCATGCTCTTGCCAAGCCTGCACCAAATGTCACAGAGAGACACCAGGAGTTGATTCTTGTTAATAACATTCAAATAAGACAAAAAAAAGGAGTAACAAACCTCATAAAAGCATATTCTTTGAGTGCAACAAGTAGTGACAAGTACAACCAATTATAGCTTTGCCGGTGCAACAGATAATCACACTTGGATTTGACAACTCTGAAAGAGATTCTACCCAGCATATGCAACTTCATTGCCAAAATTGTACCATCTTCTATTGCAACCTCAAAAATGTCTTCAAAGAGAGAAAAAAAAGTGAAGGTTATGCAAGAGATAAAAACATAGGAATTATTTTGAGCAAGATAGAAGAAGAGAAATTGAATGAATAGAAAGAAACTTGACAACATCAATAAGACCTTCCGTCAAGCATGGTCACTTGACTCTTGTCCAACACCTATTTGACGACCAGTTATGAGATGATAGAATCATGCTTCTAAAAATACAATTAAGTACCCAAACAAATGCAAAGAACCACATTTTGATGAGTCATGATGCACCAACTTGTGTTTGAGAAAATTCTTCAAGAACTTGTATGTACCTCCATGTCTGAATTCAGAAAGAGTTAGTATCAACTTAGTTTAAAAAAATGCGTGTGCGTGTATGTGTGTGTGCGCACATTTGTATTTTAAGAGGGAATCCATGTTATCTAACACAAAAATAAGAGGCAAAAGAATGAAACATCTTGGCATATAGTAGGCTAGTTAGAATGAGCAAATCACCATACCGAAATAGAGTAATTTGAGCCACCAATCAGTATGTAATCTGACTGATTTAATAATGATGACGATGATCAAGGACTGATGATATGTGAATTTAAAGATTCACAACATAAGTCCAAATGTTAGTTATTTAAATAACAACCTCCATATCCTCTATCCATCCCTTAGTGCAAGTCCTATATGCATGCTAGGAGAGTAGAATTCCAGATTTTTGGTGAAATAAAGAGAAGATAAATTTTATAAAATCAACGGAGTTGGTTAGACAACAAAATTAGTCTTTTTTAAAGTCCCAGACCTGTTTATTGTTTTCTTTGTTCTATTATCTTTTCATCTCAGTTTTGTTTCGAGAAAACTGGTCAACTTAGAAAGGTTTTCACTGCTCTTTCCCCAAAGAAAAAGAGAGTATAAATTAATCTTTAAGACTAGGCATGAGTTACCCAACTTCTGCCAGGATAATTGCCACTAGATCTCTTAACAAAGAACAGAACAATCGAGTTCCCATATGGTCTCAGGGTGGAAATATTTTGAAGGCAATGTCAATGACTAAAGAGCACCCGAATAAAAAAAAAAAGAAGAAGAAGAAAGGAACAAGGACTGGTTGAGTTACTAATTTTACTTTAGTCTAGCGATGCGATCAACCATCTCGGCAGGAACAATTTATGTTGCAATTAAAAGAACAAACGGTGAAGAAACGAAAAAAAATGCAAGAATTCAAAAACATCAATCTAGATAAAGTACAATGGCACCTTACTATTAAGGAACTCAAAAGGGATTACACAACATACAAACTATGGAAAAGGTAAAATTTTCCTGCACTTGCATTTCTCTTTCCCATCTCAACGGAGGTTAGAACCCTAAAATCATCGTTCGACAGATATCTGGGAGGGTTACACAACTGCTCACCTCTGTAATTTGTTCCTCACTTACAAAAAATCGATTGAAGACAAAGAACGAAGAGATTGAGGAAGAAATCATAGAAATAGATTAAAAAATTGAATAAAAATGAAAACTAACCTAAAGGAGCAGATTGTAGACCTCTTCTTTTTCTGTTTAGACTTGGGAAAGATCCGGCTGAGTGAACTTCGCATTGCCATCAATGATTTCCTTTTGATTTTCCTCTGATTTTTCTGTTGATTCCTCAAAATCGAAACCCAAAGACAGAGGCGAGAGCGATATCGAGCCCGAAGATAGAAAGCCTCCAAAAACCCTACTGATTCCCCCAAAATTGCTCGTTAAGTAACAAGCCAGCTCGCGAGCCGTTGAACCAAACCACGGTTCGCTTGAGCTCTACTCGTTTACTTAAACAAGCCCGAGCCTAAACTCGAATTCAGTTCGAGTTTGGGATTTACCGAGCTGGGACCATGCTGAGCTCGAGCTGTTCACGAACCAGCTCGATTCGATGCCACTCCTAATCTCACCCCTTCTCCCCTCTATAGTAGTTTGAGTATCAAGATTTTTGCTCGAAATGAGTTTTGAGTTTGAAGCGGGTGGTTCTGGTTCAAACTAAACTAGACGCTACCATAGAGTGATAGTTTCGCATAAATCTTACATAAAATCTTACATTAGAAAGATTTTTTACTTATTACTTGAAAAAAGAAACATTTCTGCTTAAAGTTAGTCATTTTTGGATGAATGTCGGCATTATTTGCACATTGCCTCACCTTGAAATTATCTATGTATAGGAGCTCCAAAGAAGGCTAAGAATCATCCAACGTTGATCAAGATTAGAAAGAACAAACACTTATTATTGGGAATTAGCTTCTTAAATAGGCCTTTCAATTTGAAATAAAACTTGGACTTAACTATTCTTTTGAACCCATCTTACATCTAAAATGATCTACTCTTTACCGGATGATTGTTACATGAGACAGGAACCGCATTGTTCCTTAGATTGATCGACTTTAGATCTCCAAGCTCAAGAAATTTTTTTATCAAAAGAGAATATTTGAAATTTAGATCAGTTCTTTCCAAATTGACTTAACAAATAATAGAATCCTTTGTATCGTATACAAGTATACAGAAGTCGGAGAGGAAAATCAGTTGAGTATCACTTGCAGTCGATATTCTTGAGTTTTTCTCTTTACCAACCTTGCATGAGCGATGAAACAACCGTTTCCAAACAAGTTTCTTTAAAATATTCCCTTCAGATCTCTGGCAGTTGATAAAGAAACAGCAATGGCAGAAAAGAAGGGAAGAGAACCAAACAAACGAAACTAAATAACAGCAAACAGACATGTGTTAAACCTGGTTTCAGAATCGCAAACACTTGTCTCTGATAAACCAGAAGAAAAAAAAAAAAAGGTTAAACGGTTTCAGTCAGCTCAGGCCATACAGATAGACCCAAATTCTGTTTTGATGTTTACGTTGTTGTCCCTGGGGAAATCTCCGAACTGAGTTGCAGAGCTTAAGAGCCATATCAGGATAGGCTACCGCATCTACTGTGAAGGATCTGCGAGGATGAAACCATCTCTATTAAGTCCATTTCTTCTCTGCAACTGGGAAAAGCTTGGTCTTGCTCAATCAGAAGCTCCGCATATGTTTTCTCGTCTTCATCTTTAGCATTCGAGGCAAACCCGTTCAACAGATATGAAATGTAAAGGTCAGAATGAAGATGGCTTGATGCTGAAGTAGTACTAATTGGGGTTGTTCCAGCTGTGGTAGCAGCAGCATCTTCATGGACACTATTATCAGAGAAACAGGCTCTAGTTGGGGAAGGTGCAAAGAATGCAAGTTCATCCATATTCATCAATTGATGCTCGTTATCTAAGAATGAATCATCTGATAGTAGAACGCGTTCCAGCTGCTCAACTCCAAGCATTGCTTCCTGCCTGCTGGATCCCATCGAGGAATCAGCCGTTGAATATGTATGAACATCTCCATAGAACTGTTGGAGAAGATGGTCCTCGTCTTTATGAATAGTTAATTCCAGACAATCTTTTGTTGTTGAAGACTGGTTTGGAGATATATCATGCACAAGATTTGATGGATTAGCAGGGCCATTCGAGTTGTTGCCATTGCTGGTGTTAATAAAGGCCTCTTTGGAGTAGTATATGCTTCTAATGTAATCTTGCAGAACAGAAGGCTGAGGTTTCCCACTTCGGACTGTCGTTTTTCGGCTCTTTCTCCTTGAATTCTGCCTCCTTTTGGTGGCGTTCCAGTGATTCTTTATAGAGTTTTCAGTTCTGCCGGGAATTCTCTTTGCAATCTCAGCCCATCTGTTGCCAACCTTTTCGTGGGCTTCAACTAACATCATCTCTTCTTCTTCACTCCAAGTGTCTTTCTGCATAACGAAAATACGTGAAAATGAAACGAGAGAGAGCTAAAGAGGAATGACACAGAGAAACCTAGGTGGCATGAAACGCGAAAGATAAGAAATCAGCTTTAACTGCTGTAAATGCTTTGAGAACAATGATAAAATGAAAGAAAAAAAACGATTTGGAAGAAACGATTTGATTGCTGTATCACAGGAGAGAAAACAAAGATACGTTAAGAAACTCCAAAGCATTATAAAGAAGGAGATGAAAGATCAGACACTTCAGCTGTTGAACTACTTGAAATAATCATGAAGAGAACAACACAAAGTATGCCAACAAATAATTAAGAAAACCTAAAAATAAAGTTCCTTGAAACATTGCCAGAAATGCTTCTAAATCTCCCGAATAAAGGAGGCGTCGGACACCTCTTTGAAAATGAAGCAGATGTGCTGGTTTAGTAAATTTCTGGGAGACTCGTATGAATGCAAATGAACGAGGCTGAACTATTCAGAACTAGGAAGTTGGAGTGGAGAGAAGCTAAACCCATCAATCACATCAGGGGAAAATCCTGACTACCAAGTTAGTGTGCATTTAAACCCTAATCTGTTCCTTTAACTTGTTCGGATACTATATCTCTTCTTAGATCGTCTTCTGGTCTATATTTTGCGAGAACATATAAGGAAGAATGAGAGTAAGACAAACCTTGTACCTTGTTATTTATTAGGGGAAAGGATGCAGTCCAATCATGGAGGGGAAAGGTACCCATTAAAACCCTAAACAATGTCTTCTACCTGTGAAGATGTTCTCGTCCCTAGAATGTATTTTTGCTCAATATTGTTTTGAGCAAATTAGAGGACGAACGAACCTTGATGTCAGGGCGTAAATGATTGTGCCATCTCTCTCGGCACTGTTTCCCGATCCGACCCATCAGATGCTCCGCTATCAGAGACCATTTCCTCACACCGTGTTGCTTCACCAGTTTGAGCAGCAGGCTAATCAAATCAGGATAGCAGACAGAAGAAAGGTTAGAAATTTCGTAATCCAATAAACAAGTTCAATCCGTAAGAACACACAAGGGTTCCTTTAGTTTCTTTCCAGACGATTCATTTCGTGTTTCACAAATGAAAATTTTCTATACGAATTCGAAACATCATGTCTGTCACCTGTCTTCTTCTGCTGTCCATTGCCCTTTCAACACAGCGGAGTTGGATCCACCGCCCCCTTTCTTTCCTGTAGAGTTCTTGTCGTTCCTGCGCACCCCGCCTTCACTCTTCACTGGTTCGTCGCCATGCACAAACAAGCCATCAATGAAGCTTCTCTCTTCCAGAGCAGCAGGCAAGTAGAACCCATTCGCTGGACCGGGTGTTGCACCATAAAGTACCCCACGGAACCCACGGTCGGAAGCCAATATGTCTCTCGTCTGTATAGCTGCTGCTTGTGGAAAGCCGTTCGAGGTCATTCGAAACCAGTCAAGAGGAGTCAAGAGTGGGACAGGGCGAAGAAGACGAGCAGCTTTCTCGAGAAACCCATGTCCGAGACCGACTCCACTTTCCATGAAAGCCATACAAAAGAGAGCCCCAGAGGTGGTGAATTGCGCTCAAGAAATGGCTTTGATTCTGGGCTCGTTTTCTCACAGCTACTTGTAAGAAAACAGTTACGGGACGCAAGCAGAAGTTTAGCAGATATACGCGTCAGATAGGAAGATGATCTACCCACCGTTGGTTGTCAGAAGATCAAGCGATCAATAATCGTCTGCGACTGTAACGCCTCAGCTCCCTCACAGAGATAAGAAGAGTGGTTATTGCTTTATTAAGCGTCATTAACTCCTAAATACATTACCATTTCTACTATTTTTCTTCTTCTTCTAACTCCTTTATACATCAATCCAGAGCTAATAAAAATTTTAAGCCAAATTGAATTTAAAAGTTGAATCAATAAATGAGTCAAGAACGAAGAGTAATTACAGAAATTTTTAAGCTACGCATTAATCATTTCTCTGATAACGTAAGAGAGATTTAGCTTAATGCTTGCCCCTTCAATAACTTAGTTATTGCATATATGATCAGTTGCAGAAGAGTTTTAAGCATTCTCTACGACTGTAAACGAGTACGAATAAGAATGTCGAAGGTTGTATGATATCTGTATCTTCCATTGTTTCATTTCCATTAGCAAATCCTAACTTTAGCTTATCTCATTCAGAAAGGCAACTTATATTATCCGGTTACTTTAAATCTCTGAATTCTGAAAGTAAGAGTCTGCTGCCTCTGCATCGATTCATTCATTCCGAACAACTCCATTTGGCACTTTCATGGAAGTTTGAATTACCAGGGACCCATTGGTTTTCTTCTTCCATTTATAATGCAACTTCCTCATCCTCCACATCCATTTCTTTTTCATCTTGATCTTCCTCACCGTTTAATATATTTTTTTCTTCTTTTTCTCCCTTGCCTGTATTTTCTTCATTGAAGCTGGGTTCATCATCGTCACTAAAAATTGAACATCGCTGGATAGGTTCTCTCCACAGTCCGGTAGATTCAGAAATTGATCAGTGCGACCATCTTTAACATTTCTTTTTGCTTATAGTTTTTTTAGTTTTATGGTTTCCGGGAGAGCGTTGAGAGAGTTGAGAGAGACTTCAGGCAATATTAATTTCTTTTGTAGTAAAGCCAGTAAGAGCAAGCTACAATGAAGGTAATTGCAGATTTTAGTCATTTTCCTTATTATACGCAAAATGCAACTTTGAATGTTGCATAGATTTCTGCTTCCCGTTTTGCTTACAATTGATCCAAAGCTACCTCCAAGTTTTTTTCTTTCATTTACTTGTTTATAAAGGGATATATCCTGTATAATTTCAAAATACAAATCTACTTGATCTACATGATTTATTTTTATGGTCAAATCTTCTTATTCAAATATTCTTATCTTCAACACTCCCCCTCAAGTTGGAGTGTGTATTAATGATACCCAACTTGTTGAGTAACACCTCAAATTGGGACGAACTCAACGCCTTGAATAAGTTTGTAGTTTGGTTACTGGTTTGTATGTGAACTGTCTTAATTATGCCTGCTTGAATCTTTTCACGAACTAAGGGGGGGTTAGTGCACATGACTCAGGACATGATCTTCATGCGCATTACGCAGGTCATGTCCTGATGTCGTTAGGGAGCGCCCAAATTCATGTTATGTACATGAATATACATGAATCAAGAGTTCATGTCTCAAGAGTAACGGGCGGAAAGTGCTTTTCGCCCGATTTTGAGAATCATCTACATGACTCTCGCGCGGGGCTGTCTCTCGGGGCTCTCTTTGCCGCACACCCTCTCTGCCATTGCATTCCCGCAGCCATCTCTCTTTCTCTCCTCCCTCTCTCGTCTCCTTTCCTGCAGCCCTCTCTCGTCTCCGTTTCCGCAGCCCTCTCTCATTCCCGCAGCCCTCTCTCGTCTCCGTTCCCGCAGCCCTCTCTCGTCTCCATTTCCGCAACCCTCTCTCATTCCCGCAGAGCACGGGAGGTCGAGCATTTGCAGAGCATCTCGGCCTCCCTCTCTTCTCCCTCTCGGCGTACCGTCGGAGCGCCGCCTCTGTCGGCATTGCCCGCCGGCCGTTGCCTTTGCCTAGCCGTCGCTGTCACCATCGCCCCGCTGGCTCGCTGCTGAGGAAGACGAAGATGTTTAATTTTTCCTAAGTTAGGAAAAATTAATCTATCTTCATAAAAATTATTAATATATAATTTTTATTTATAAAATAATTATTTTTATTTTACAATTACTATATTAAAATAGTGATTTAATAGTTATAATTAAAATATTGTTAAAATAAATATTTGATAAATTATTTTGGCATAATTATCCGATTGTTATAGTTAATTAAACCAATGGTTTTAAGTTTTGTGACAATATATTATTAATTAATAATACATAAAATATATTATGTACAAATATATAGTGTGTTAAAGTTATGATTAGATCAATTTTTTCTCTTAAATTATTCATTTTTAGGTTAAAATATATCATATGTTATTAATAAATTAATAACTTAATGTATTACTTTTATTTTTTTATTTATAATGTTATTTATTTATTATTTGTAATTAATCATATAAGTATTTCATTGGCTCATGTAATTACCATATTAATGTACAATAAAATATCTAATTCAATTAATAAATATATTAGTATATTTAATTATACATTCAATAACTTATTAGTGTAGTCATAATGGTTGTTTTACCTAATTTGGGGTTTAAGGATTATGTTGTAATTAAGTGTACTGTAAAGGTTTAGAAATTCTCTTGTTTTTTATGTTTTTCTCATGTTGGGGCACTAACACTGGAAACTGTTTTCCAGTGCACATGAAGTCGTCAACACTAATAACACAAATTCTTACCTAATCTTCATGTACATGACATGACATGATCTTCATGTTGGACATAACTTGATCTTCAAGAATCCACTTTGGGGCACTAACCCCCCTAAGTGAAAATCAATTTTGATGTGCATGGTTTACTCATGAAAGATCGGGTTTAAGATGATGTGTAGAGCAGCTTGGTTATCACAATACAACATGACCGACTGAGTATGTATGATTTCCAAGTCCTTCAAAACATTCTTTAACCAAGTAATTTTGTAACATGTAGTAGCCATAGAACGATACTCTACCTTGGCAATTGATCAAGTCACCATTGTTTGCTTCTTTGTTTTCCAAAAAATGGGTGATTGTCCAAGAAATATACAATACCCTATTATAGACCTTCTTGTGTCCCTGCAGCGAGCCCAATCTGCACCACAAAATGCATTTAATCGGAGTATACTTGTGGAGGATAACAAAATACCATGTCCTAGAGTTGAGCCCACTAAGCAAGTGAATGCCGCGGGCGGTTTTCTTAGACAACCGCAAAGGAAGTATGATCCATATTCGAACACTTATAGCATGGCATGGAGGGATCATCGCAACCTTAACTATGGGACTCCACAAGTTAATCAATCCATGACTCAAAATCACCCAAGTTACCAGCAATATAAGCAGCCATATCCCCCTAGACAAAAACCATCTTAGAACTCTATGTACTGCCTCAAAGTATGGTGTACGTGTTTTTTCCATAATTGGCTTAAAACATAGACAGCATAGACCATATCTAGTATAGTAATGGTCAAGTAGATCAATATTCCCACAAAACGACTGTATGATGAAGGATCATTTAGGAATTCTTCATCAGATTGTGTAAGAGCAAGTTTTGCTCTATTGGGAACCTTGTAAGTTTCGCTCCTAGAAATCTAGCACCTTCTAATATCTCCAAAGCATATTTCCTTTGGGAAAGGGAAATCCCCTTTGAAGACCTTGCTACTTCTATGTCCAAGAATATTTGAACTGACTAAGATCCTTGAGTTTGAACTGCTTGGATAATAACTGTTTCATATCTTCAATTTGTTGCCAGATTGTTACCTGCCAAAACCACATCATCAACATACACAAGTATTATCGTAAAACTTCCCTTATGCGATTCTATGAATAATGAATAATCAACCTTTAATTAACGAAACCCAACAACCTTTAGGGTTGTGGAAAACTTCAAAAACCACTATTTAGAAGTTTGTTTCAAGCCGTATAATGACTTGTTGAATTTGCACACTCAAGTCTCCCCCTTTCGTCCAAAACCTAGAGGTAGGGACATGTATACATCTTCATCAAGATCACCATGTAAGAATGCATTGTTGACATCGAGTTGGTGAAGATGTCATCCTCGAATAGCAGAGATACTTAGTAGAACACGTATAGTAACCATTTTTGCAACTAGAGCGAACGTCTCTTGATAATCGAGTCCTTTAACCTGGTTGAATCCTTTGGCAACCAAGTGGGCTTTGTAACGCTCGATGGTGCCATCAGATTTGAGCTTCACTTTGTAGACTCATGTACATCCAATGGGTTTCTTGCCAAGTGGAAGAGATATTAGTGTCCATATGTGGTTAGCTTGGAGAACTTGAATTTTAACATGTATGGTTTGATGCCATTTAGGATCCCTAATGGCTTGTAAGAAACTAGTTGGTTCTTTGGTAATGGTTAATGAATTGGTAAAAACTTTATGAAAGATGGATAATTGAGTATAAGAAAGAACTTGAGAGAGTTCATAAGGTGTACCTGATGTTGTGACAATACTGGAGGTAGATGATTGTTTAGGCTGAAATAGTAGGGTCACTTCCACATGAAAATTTTGAAGGAATCTCAGTCACTTAATTGGTCTGGTAGGTAGGCGACGAGTAGGGAGTGGTATGGGAGTGGGAACATGTATGTGAGGGGAAGGAGCATTATCAATATTTGCAATTTCATGATTTTTTGACTGAGTAGGTATGTCTGGTATGAGATCATCATAAAAAACAGATGATATGGGAGGAGGAATCATCACTCAAGTGACAGCGGAAATATGTTTAAGAGGAAATTATTTTTCAAAGAAAGTAACATCTCGGGATACAAACACTCTATGGAGTTCAATATCATATACTCTGTATCATTTTTGTCCATAAGGGTACCCAAGAAAAATGCATCGGACTACACGTGCATCAAATTTGGATGGCTTGTGGGCATGAGTGGAGGCAAAACATAAACATCCAAATACTCTTAAATGTGAGTAATGAGTTATAATATTAAATAATTATTCATAAGGTGTTTTACCTTACAAAACCTGGCTAAGTGTTCGATTTATGAGATAAACAACAATTAAAATAGCATCCCCCCAAATTTTTTTAGGAAGATGGGCTTGAAAAGCAAGGTTCAGGCCATGTTTATCAGGTATCTATGTTTGTGTTCTACTACCCCATTTTGTTGCGGTATGTGAACACAACTTGTTTGGTGGACATTGTAAGAGTAAATTCAGAGTCATTATCACTATGCACAATTTGTACTAGTAACTGTGTTACTAGTAAAAAGATGATTAAGTTTGAAGAAATATCTCAATCATTTGACGAAATAAAGTAATTGTATAAGTATCTAAATAAAGTATTTGATCGAGCAACCGACTATGTTAGTAACAAAGTTACTAATGATAATATGTTGATTACCTCTAGAGAAATATCTCAATCATTTGATAGGATAAAGTAATTGTATAAGTATATGCATAAAGTATTTAATCGAACAACCATCTATATTAGTAACAAACTTATTGATGGTAATATAATGATTAACTCTAGAATATCTCAATCGTTTAATAAGGTAAAAACAAAAATTAAAACTATCAATATATTTCTGCATAGGAATCATGTTGGAGAATTTTTAACTTTCCTTTCCACAAGCATCATTCATCAACGGAAATGTTACAATACCAGATGAATAAATGTTGCATTCCATGATAAAAATAATTGTCATATAGTTGCTAGATGTCAAAGATAGAAAAAAATGTTGAATAAATGTTGCATTCCATGATAAAAATAATTGTCATATAGTAGCTAGATGGAAAAAAAAATGTTCACATATAGTGAACAAAGTTGATTCGTTTACAAGGACTCTAACATATGCAGAGTTCCCAATTCATTACTTGTTAAACATAATAAGAACAAGAAGGATAAAAGAAGGAAGGGAAACACGGCTGATTCAATACGAAAAACCATTTGGTGCGAAACAAGCGAAAAGACTATCTTAGTCATCTGATCATGATCGGATGACTGAGATAGTTGTTAATCAAACGGGTGAGATAGTTGTTAATCGAACAGTTGAGATAGTCGTTAATCGGATGATTGAGATAGCCATTAATCGAAGGCTGAGTTAGTCATTGATCAAACGGCTAAGATAGTCGTTGATTGACGACTGAGATAACTATTGATCATGATCAGATGATTGAGATAGTGTTTCACACCAAATGGTTTTTCGTATTAGGTTAACCCTCGAAAGGCAATACCTCTAGACATTTGTATTATGTACACCCTAATTTAGGAGAAATAATTTTATTTATGTATACTCCTTAATTTAAAGTGTGGATCAAATAGTTATGACAAGTTGCCTATTGTCAAGAGGTACGGGAAACATCTAATTGAGCAACTATATTTCAGTTGAGACATATGTATTGCTCCATGTTTCTATTTTTTTAAATCACAAATACTCTTCGATTGTGGGATGTATTTTGTCAAAATATGTCAAATAATATAAAATATCAAACAAGATAACAATTTAGACAATTGCCACTCGATTTACTAGATAATTAATTAAAATTAATTTTTAATACAAATTTGAGTTTACATTGAACAATAAAGGCAAATATTCGAAAGATTATCCTCCTATGTCAATGACAAATAGTGATATTTTTGAAACATCAAATAGATTAAGAATGGAGTTAAGATATGATATGCAAGAAATGTTAAATGATTTTGTTATTATTAGTAAACTAGTATGTGCTTACATACATAATCAGGAAAAAACATGGTGAGTCTTCTCTTTCCCTCTCTTTCATAAGGGTTTTACATATGGCCCTACTTATTTCTCATAAGACCCACATTTGTGAGTCACTAGACTCAGTTTAACTCTTCCTTACAATGAAAAAAATCTTAAACAAAGACAGCTTTAGCTCAAAATCAACGTCCCAAATTAGAAATGGGAATTTTAGGATATTACCCAATTTTTTTAACATAATAATACAAATAACCAATTTTTTAACTTGTTTACACAAATACCCAACTTTGATTGGTCAACTATACATAAGCTTTGACTGATTATGTGGTGTCTTGTCATCATGCTACATAAGCACCTAATGAGTCTTACGCCACATCAATCAACACATCATCGGAGAACCATGTCATCTTCCACGTCATCAAATGCCACATAAGCCCTCCACGTAAGTTTTTGTACACTTTTTATTACTTTATATTTACAATAATAAAATATAAAATAAGTGTATTAACTGATTAAAAAAATTTACTCTTACATGGTATAAAACTTTTCGGGTGCTGATGTGGCATGATGACATAGCAGCACATAATCAGTCAAAGTTTACATGTCACTTTGACTGTACACATTAGTAGTTTACCGATCAAAATTGGGTATTTGTGAAAATAAGTTAAAAGTTGGTTATTTGTATTATTATGTTTAAAAAATTGGGTAACATCATAAAATTTCCTGTAGAAACTTGGTTGGACCAAAACCTTGGATCCGCAATCAATCTCATGGATTTGAGTGGTTTAGATCACTTAAAAACCTTCTTTTTTTAATGGTTTTAACTCGTAGGGAAGTCATTATCTGAGGTTCAGATGTGCTGAAGTCGAAAAATGAATATCTTCTTCAAAAAGTCTCTTCATCTGTAGCAATTAAATGCTGATTCAGTTCACAAATCTGTACAAACTACTTCATTATAAAGGTTTCGACCAAAATACAGTCTCAGCTTCATGTTTGTTCTCTCACTGCATCATGAATTACAAAATAGGGTTATTGTCAAATCACCTTTTATTTTCTTTCGCGACTTTTGCATATGCTAGTGGGGAGCATGCCCTGCGTCTCTTTCCTCATTTTCTAATCCCATTAATGGCGTCCTGGCGCAGATTAAACCTTGCCAACCCAAAAGGTAACATGAACCAGGACCCAGGAGCTTTCATCAGAACTTCCCTCACTGCCATTGCTAATCTTTCTTGATAACAAACGATCACTGATCCATCTACTCCTTTTGTCTTCTTCAATTTCGACAAGCTTAGAGTTCATTTTAGATTTCAGAACTACTGCAAGTTGATGCAACTTGACTTAATTCATTATTAGATGAATACTGACTACTGATGGACTGCAGATAGAGAAAGATCAACGATAAGTACGTGTGCGGTGAACTGATTCTCTCCAGTTTTTTTAATCGTATTTAAGTCATGTGTACGACGAAGAATGAGATTAAGATCATCGTTTTCCTTTCCGGGAGTCTAATCTTTGGAGATTGCACTCATGTTTACCGGGATAAAATAATCACATCACTTCTGGAACCGTCTGTATTGCCTTAAAATGGATCTCCACTTTGCGCCGATACTGGGAAAAAGATCAAAATGACCAGAATTTTCTGCTGTAACTTTCGTTCAAAGAAACGATTCATGCAAAGCGTATAAACGAAGGGAATGTTTCTTAATTTCCTCCTGTATTTAATGTCACACTGGCACGAGAAGAAGAAGATATGGGGAGGGATGGGAAGAGCGACGAAGTGATGAACTAAAGCCATTTCTTCACGTGTTCATGCGACATTTTCTGCTTGTCTGAACTGATAATCCCCTTATCCAGGCCGACCCACTTGAATATAATTGAAGCCGAGTGTTAGAAAAAACAACGGAGCCTATCTCTTCGGTATAAAACAAAAAATTTCACGACTGTTTCTTGATATTCGAAGAAAATAATTCATCAGGTATCTGCAGTAGATGGAGCTGTTCTGATACAGTCAAGTGATGCTATCAGAGGGTATAGATGAAAAAAAGCAAAAGGTTCGAGAAGTCTAAGCATTAAACGTAAGAAAGCAAGAAAATCACGGATTGTGAGAGAAAAACCAGTGAATGGTCAAATCAGCTTAAAGTTTCTTGCTCTATTTTCACACTGATTTCACAAAACTAGTATAAAGACCAGAATTTTTTTAGTTTATTGACACAAACAGATTCTTAATGATATATTATCTTCAAAAATATTCCGAGTTTTGTTCTGCGTTTTGAACAGCATATATCTACCGCAACTCTCTAATGGGTGCTCAGGTGACTTCCACTTCCTGAATGATCCTGCAAAGCAGCTTCTGTAAAGAGAAAATGTCTCTGCTATTTCACAAAGAGCAAGAGGAGCCGAGCAAGAAACAGATAATGAGAAGAGAAAAGAGTTCAGGCACATAACATGGGCTGACCCTCAATTGATTGAAAGGATGTTGGCAAAGTGGAGCGGCGACGAAAGCCAAATCCAAAAAGCTCAACAGAGGTACAGAAGGCAGAGACTCGTTCGGCATCTGCTGCCTTCGAGAGCGACGAGCCGACGACACTGCATCTTTTCACTAACAGCGCCAGAATACAAGTAATCGTTTGGTGTCTGTAACTGGTTGTGGAGGCGCCGGAATTAAATCAGATTTTGACGATTGTAAAACACCGGGAGAATTGACAGAGCCCCACCCTTTTCTGACAACTACGAACTGAGATTTATGATTAAAATCTAACGAAAAACTATACGAAAACACAAAAATTTGAGACACTGTTTATTTATGAAATTGATAATAGATCTATTAATTAAGATTTTAAATATATTATAGTTGAGAGTTAGGGCTGCCATGTCAAGTTCCGCATTCCAGGAATTGTGGTACAAAGCGAGCTTCAAAGTGATGAACTGTACGTACTGAGAACTTTTGAGCACCTGAAAATTTTAATTTTTGAACCAAAAATCGTGTCTTTGCACAAATTCGTGTCTTTTTCTTTGTTACAATTGAGTAATGGGAGTGATGGAGAGCGGCGCCTGCAACCCGATTATTTAGTGGAAACTGGAAACAGCATTGAAATCGCTCGTCCAGCTCCTGCGTCACTGGGAAGTCCTCCTCCTGCATTGATAATACCATGACGACGAACGGAGCACGATGAATATCATCAAATAAACTTCTTTTCCTCCTCTATTTCCATGATTACCTCCTCGTTTTTTTTTTTTTTCCTTTTCCTGTAAGAATTATTATTATGTTCGAGTGCAACACCGGCGGCCAAAGGAAAGGGGACATGGGGAGAGAGACGAGAGGTTTCTTTTCATGTATCACCGGAATCCATGTCTCCGTTGAGGGGGAAACAGGTATCTTCGCCTCCCGTGTTCCAGAGGAAATGGGCGTAGTTGGCAGCACGAAATGTGTTGCCAGGATCAGCTGCGATGGCTTCCAAATACGTTTCCTCCGCCGCCGTCATGTCCTTCCGGGCTAACCACAGGAAACTCGCATACTGGCTCAGCGACTCTGCGTCCGGCGGGTCGACACGCACAGCGCGTTTGAAGTACTCCTCCGCTCTGTCCGAAGAAGAAAAAATACAAATAAAAAATCAAGACATCAGCGATTGCCCAACAAGTAGAATCTCTGGTTTACCCAGTACCGCACTTTCAAGAAGGCATTCAGATACTGTTAAAAGCCGAAGAGCGATCCTGTATAGTTACAAAGGACTGTGGGCGTCGCGACAAAATCGCAGGGTATCGGAAGGGAGATATCAACAGGCAAAATCTCCTGACCACAAGTAATAAATTGATTTTTCCCAACCCAGAAAGCGGTCAGAATCTATCTAGTAATATTGCAAAAATCTCCGACATTCCACCGGGAACTAATAAGAATCCGGCCGGTACTCATCACTGAGACTAAAACAAAATTAATCTACTGAACTCGTACGGAAGCATGGACGGAAGGGCTTACTCGGTTTGACTTCGGCTCACCAAATCGACTGAGAAACGCCCAAAATCTTTTATAAATTATAAAGAGAATTAAAGATGCCTACTGCGTTTTAAATTTGTCATAAACATAGATCATAGATGAATATCTTTTACCTGTCGTGATCGCGGACGACGAGGAAGAGGAACTGTGCGTAGTTGGAAAGGAAAAGAGGGTTGTCCGGCTCCTGCGAAACGGCGTGCTGATACATGAGCTCCGTCTTGAAGTACTCCGTGTAATCATCCGGCTCCAAGTCCGCCTTCACCGGCGACACGAACCGTTGCATTGTCTCGCTGTCCAAAACCTCGTCTCTTACACTTGCTTGCAATCGGGATGCCTCTTCCACTATCGAGTTCCAAAGCTTCACCTCCCTCACCGACTGCGACCCCGATATCCCTTCCTCCTCTTTCACCGTCCGGTCCCCCACCAGCGACATTCCGTCCGGGATGATCGTTCGGTGCTGTTGTGATGAAGACTCGTTGAACCAACCGTCTCCACCGTCAGTCGCCCCCGCCACCGGCCGAATCTTGCCGCTACCTCCGCCGCCTCCACCGATGGAAGCGGTTTTCCCGGTCATGGAGAACGACCTGATCGATAAAGGATCGAACTTCGATACCCGGCTGTTTTCCACCGTTGAGACGGTCTCCGTGCTGCTTGTGTAAGAATCGGGCGCTGGACCGGCGGCAATGGCGACGTTGTGCCCCATGGAATATACGGTGAAATTTGCGAGTAGGATCATAACGTAGACCATGAGGGTGGGAGTTCGGGAGAAAATCTGTTCGAAGAGCCAGACGAAAGAAGCATGCATTTCTTTCTGGACACGGACCAGAATATCCTGTAAGTCTTCGTAGAAGAGAACTCCTCGCATCTGTAAGGAGTAACTCTGCAGCTCCCGGATAATGAAAACCATGGACGAGAAGGCCTTCTTCACGGAGCAGTAAGCTGACTCCCCTGCTTCTCGGAAGCCTTCTTCCCATTGCTTCTTCCTCTTCAAGATCCGGAGAGAGAACGGAAGGTCGACGCTGTTAGCCTTCCGCTCGATGTTCGCCGGAATTATCTCTTCGCGTTCCGGCCAGTCCGGCGGTTCAGACCGGATTCCAATCCATGGAGATTCAGCAGATTCGAAAGGTCTCAGGCTCTGCAAAGAGGGGAAATCGTTTTCCATTCTTGAGAAGTTTCCCCCGCTCCAGCTAATTTCACCCTCTTTATCTCTCGCCTCGGATTCTGAGTATTTGTTGTCATCCTCCAAGAGTTGAAATCTCAGCATCAATTCCTGAATGTTCTCTACAAATTCTTCCTCCGAGAAGCTATCATCATCAAAGCTGGTGCTAGCTGCTCTCCTAATTGTTTGGCCTCTCGATTTCGGTATCTCGAAAGAGCGTGTTCTTGGTAATTTGGGGGTCATCCTGCCGAATAAAGCAGATCGATCACAGTGGCGAACGAGGCGACAGAGGACAGCTCCTTCATTGCTCACTCTGCGCTTCGAAGAAGGAGATGAGACTGCAGAAGCTAATGTCTGAGATGAAGGAGGCGACAGAGGGAGGAGGGGCTGAGACAAATGCAAACAAGTCGCAGCCACTTCCATCTCCCAAAATTTATAAGACTGTCGGAGGAGAAAAGCAAACCAGCACCACAAAAGCAGCTTTCCTTCCTCTTGGCAAACGCGCAACTTTTCAGAAAGAATGCAAAAGCGTCTCTCACAGACGTCCTTGCAAAGCAATTCCTTTTTTCCTCGACGGAAACCTCACCTCCTTGATCCGATCCGGAGAAATTCCGAAATCGCTTTTATAACAATCGAACCTGCAGGAAACATCGGACCCATCAGTCAAATTCAACAACAGCAACATCTTGAGATTAAGATGTTTTTCACCACTCCCAGAACTCCCGTTCCCCTCTCCTCCCCGCAAACTCGTAATCCAGAAATCGACCTTCCCCCACCCCCCACTGATTCCTTCCACTTCTAACTACAACCTCCCCAAGAACACTTCAAAACGCCTTCCTGTTTCAACTTCTTTTAGGCCTCCCCGCCCATCTCGGATCAGGAAAACGTGGTTCGAGACCTCTTCTTGGGCACGGAAACCAATGAACGCGTACAGATAGCAAAAATGGATTGAGAAACGAGAAGTCGGGAATCATCGAGCGAAAAACTTACTCGAATCCCACCGGAGGTCCACAGACCTCTTCTTGGGCACGGGAACCTCTTCTTCTGCTGCTGCTGCTGTTGCGAAGAGCTACCACCGTCGCAACCCGCTTATCTGACCATCAGAGAGGAAATTTCCACACTGAGCTTATATATATATATATATATTCACGTCGGGACTCGGGGACTCTCTTTCAGAGAAAGATCTCCTATATACGTACAGAGGAGATCGTATTGCGTGAGTATTATAAAGGATGGTTCACGGGACCGTAGTTTCATACGGCCCTCAGTTTTCACGCATGGAACCAAGGGACTTCCGTTGCTTAGAAGCCCGACATTTTAGGGTGATTTGTTGAGGGTTTTTTCTTTCTCGAATATTCCAAAAAAGTTCACACCGCCACGGAGATATTTTACTCCCTAACGTGCACTACCACACGTGGACCTCTTCACTACGGCCACGTGCACCGCCCTCCCGCTTAAAACGTGAACCCACCGTTGCCACCGGTTCGGTGTCTGCCACGTGTGCTGCACTCAAAGCGGCCTCACTGGCCTCTCCTTAACTCGAGGCTTTGACCGGTCTCCCCATCCTCACTCTGGCTCCGAGTTGGAACTCGAGTCAACGTGTCAATTTCCGCTCGTGACTCGGCACCGGTTTCTGTTTCTTTCTTCACAGGTCCCTCGTCGTACTCTCGCTTCCACTCGACTCCTCCTCACTTTCCATTCCACGTTCATGACCTTCTAATTCGCGAATTCGATTTTTGCAGGCTTCTCTGGCGAAGACCGTAATTATGATTCCGGGTTCATTTTTACGGAAAAGAGCAAGAATAGCAGGTTGAGCTCGTTTTGTTGTCCCATGGATGAAGCAGATTCTACAGAAGAAGAAAATGGAATCCGTAATTAAAATCAATATTAGTAATTTTGAATTTTAGAAAGGGTATTAGTTGAAGCTTCAAATCTGAGTCAGATCATGGGAGAGAAGACGTAGCTGGGGTGGGTGGGTGGTTGAGATCTCCATTGACGATTTCTTTATTCAGTTAAAAGCTTAAAACTCGTTCCTTCCCAAAACTTGGAATAACTAAAAAAAGATTTTTCATATTGCCATAGACAAATTAATTCAAGTTATTAGATGTTAATTTATCGAAAGGATTTCTATTTATTTTTCAAAAATATAAATTTTAAACCAGAGGCACCAATGGAGCATTAATGAGAGACGTCGCAGTCTGATGGGAGCAAATTTTGTTCTCTCCCGCGACCGGAGGGAAGTGGGTGGCGGACGGACGGAACAGAATGTGAGTTACTAAAGACGAGGGCCCAATTATTCTCTCGTGGATCCCTTGATCGCTTCTCTATCAGAAATTTTCATGGACGTTCTGGTTTGCTACTGGAATTGCCTTATTTTCGTATATATTACTGCTCATTTCGTTTACCCGTTTCTTAACCATCGCAATCAACCGATGAATTTCATCGCTAAGATGAAACTAATTAAACTAGGTTGAAGTCAATAGATCGAAATCCTTGTTAAATTCGGGTTTCTGCTCTGTTTAACCCACTTACTGTTGCCTTCCTTTTCGATCTCGTCGTATATGCCAGTCTCCACAGATTGTCTCGGACTCTCCAGATAAAGACGTCTGGTTGAAGCCAGCAAGTCGATGCGATTTTCGGAAGAAATGAATGTGTTAAACGCGAAACACAGAGCTGCAAGCAATTCCTCTGGTTAATTCCTTCTAACCTTCGAGGTCATCTTTTCTGTAGAAGACGATGACGAGTACATCTATCTTGTTGCTAATATAACCAGCGATTCTTTTCGCTGTTCTTCCTTGTTTTCTACCCAACGGTTCGTCATCGTCAGTTTGCTACTCTGACGTTCGATCTGATATACGCCACTGCCTTGACAGGGTTCACGTAGCTGGTGAACAAGCTTTTTATCTGCAAACCGGAAAATGCCGGGCTAACCGTCCAAACAGTGGAAGCCATTCGTTGCTCGTCGATCCAAACAGTGCTAACCACATTCCTCTTCGGGCAGGGCTCCTGCGTCAGTTTCCATTTTCTTTAAATCTTCTTAATCCACATACTGCAGAAGAATGGTACTGTGGTTCATCGATCCTGACTCCTCTTTCCTTTCCTTCCTCTCACTGTCTATCTATTCTCCTTTCCTTTCCTGATTTTAACACCCGAGGAACAAGAGGGGGGAATCTATGCGTGCTGTAATTTGGTTAACATGGAAATATCTTCAGCTCTGGAAGCGACTCGGCGACCACAGGGTCACAATCACCGACAGCGAGGGCCATTCCTTCCCCACCTCTACCTTCTCCATCTTAACAAGATCTTAGCTTTTTGAAGACACGAGAGTCTTCTAGTCAAGTCGTTTTTGTTGCCATGCGATTAGATTCTTCCTCTTCTCTGCAGATTGTAAGCTTTTTTTTACGTACGATTCTTCCTTCTTTCACCACGTAAGTAGAAATACATGATGAGAATAACTCCAGTATTAATAGATGCGGAGAACGAGGCACGTAGGCGACCTTGAATTTGGAGTCTTGACTCACAGAGCTCATCTTCCTGCAAAATGTAACTTGCTCATGATCTCCGGGAACTTGAGAAAAACTCAGTTGCAGAAGACGATTTCCGTTTGTTTGTATCCTTGCAGCATGATTTGGTTTATTCTTCTGTCGACGAACTATGCAACTGAATGTGACTCCATGAAATTGCTTGGATCAAATTCAGGCAGCACAGGTACAGCCTTTCGCGGGAAAGCTCCAAAAAGATACACTGTTCCCATGTTTGATCTTTTAGGGTGTGACGCCTGTTCGTGACAGACGGCCTTTAATGGGGCTCCATCTAGTAGAGTTATAAAAGCCCAAAGCCCACTTACAGAGGACTACAACCTTGTCCAGTATGACCGGTTAAATCTGTTTAGTCCTCTCCAATAAGGAGGTAAATGAGGTGATTAGTGTCCTTCAAACAAATCTCAAAGCTAGAAACTGCATTAGTGTCACGCCACTAGATCGAGCTAGAAAATACTCATAGTTGGGTCTTTCACATTATTGGGAAACTCTAAGTATGAATTTGAATATGTTTTCGAGTGATTTACAAGGTCCTATTTATAGGCCAAAGAGGGATAAAACCTTTTATCCCTTATTCAAACTCTAACCAATGAGAAATTGCTATCTAAGCAAGGTAAATCTCAAATTTATTCAAATTCAAATAAGGCAGTATCCCATATGTTGGGCCACTCGCCCACATAACATTCTCCCGCCACAATAATGCTGATGTCCTTATCGCATTACTTTCCTTGATGGCTGAAAAAAACACCTACCAATCAATGTGTTTCGTCGATCATTTCTCAAAACACAAATCGATTGGGCTTCTCCTAAACTTGCTCGAAAATGTGTCAAATGACACAAGAATTTGTAGTCCCATCACAAACGCCTCCTCCACCGCATACTCATTTGACATGAACACTAACGTGCCCAAGTAAAAATATAGATCTATTGGCTCCTTCTCGTGTTGCTTCATATGCACCTTTGAATCAATATAGATTTGTGCCAAAAGTTGATGTTTTTGCACTTTAATCACTCCCAATCGTGTTTGCAAGCTCTTTGGCGAATCTTTTGGCATGAAATCCTTCTTTAGGATTTCCTAGTCTTCAACCAACATGGATTGATCTTCAACCCATTGCCAAAGAAATAAGAAAATTGGATTCTCTACCCTTAAGACCCCTCTTAAGTTGGAAGGCTAAAAACATTGCCACTTTCCCCTTTACATAGTCTCCTATACCTGAAATTACACAAAGTTTTCATTGTCCATAATCCTTATCATCCAATTTTCAAAAAAGTAGATTCTCTTAAAAAATCACACGCGCACGCACACAATCAACACCATATAGTTAGCTGCAAAGACCAAGGAATAGAACCATAGTTGCAGTAAGTTCTCAATTAATTAAGGAGTTGACCCCTATACGAAGAATGTGTATATATGAGTCGACTACATCGAATAAATTCGACCCAAACTGAAGTCATTGAATATGAAGGATTCGAGCCATACAAAAAGGAGTCAACCCTTGTAATAAAAAGAAGTTTCACCAAGAAACCCTAAACCCTAAACCTTGAACCTTTTTTATGTAAGGAAAGACTTTCTCTCTCATGCAAAGGAAGTTCTACCACTCTCAGTCAACATGAATTACATACAAAACCACCTAAAAACACTTAGGGACCTACATCAAGGTCAATCAATTTCACTCACTCCTCACACAAGGAGAAGAAATTTGGAACAACTTATCCACGATTCTCTCCTATAATCTCCCACTCCCAGTCACACAATCAAGATTATGGGTGGGCATGGGTCGGGTCGGGCTCAAGATTCCAAAAACCCAAACTTGAAAAATACTTTAAAAAAAAACATGATACCTCGAACCCAAACCCAACCTAATCATCATCCCCACTCCCATGTCCCCATAAACCCTAATAAAAACCTGACCCGTCCTCTACCCGTCCTCATAAACCCAACTAAAACCTGACCCATCCCCGCCACATCCCTATAAACCTGATTCATCTCTGTAAACCCAACCCATCCCCACTTTGTCCGTATCTCGTTTTATATCCCCCCTCATCCCAGCGGGTTAGGTACAGGGAAACTTGTCCTTGACCCAAAACCAATCAGGTATTTTTTTTTTCTGCCACCTCCCCAACCATGGGGCAAAACCCAAACCTAGGGTTTTCTAGTCAGTTAGGTCAGGTTCCTCATGAAATCCGACCTTGTGCCCACCCCTAATAAGATCTTAGAAATCAAGCTCAAAGGGGAAAACAATAATTCAATTTCAAAACCTTTCGTAAACATCCTACACACACAAGGAAGGTCTAACTTTATCCTTATCTAAATGTTCAAAAAAGACACCTAATATGTGTTTTTAACTGTTCTAAAAAGGTTGTATAAATATCATGTGTGAAATCATGAATCAACAAAGGTTGAAATCAATTGCGATTTATTCAAAGAAGGTAGCTTAATTTGAGTAAATTCGATCCAAGAAGATTTTCTTTCTCTATTCCTCTCTCCACATGTTTCTTATACTCATCATCCCCATCCTTGCTTTCATTCTTCTCTTAAACACAATGAACGACCACTCCTTTTCCATTCAATCTTCCAAACCTCTTACATCTGCTCATCTTTGTGAAGCTCTCATCCAATAACTATGATATATGGAGACAATGCCTACTGGGATATACAGAGGGATAGGGGTGGCACCAAGTCAAACTGGATTGCAAATCGTTCCATCTCGGCTCGAAAAAAGCACTCTGCTCAGTTCAGTTTTTACTTGAGTTTGACTTGAACTTAAACTTGAAATAAGGTTCATTAACAGTTTCCAGTGTTAGTGCCCCATAATGAGAATGGAGACAACGCCTAATGGGATATACTGAGGGATAGGGGTGGCACCAAGTCAAACTGGATTGCAAATCGTTCCATCTTGGCTAAAAAAAACACTCTACTCAGTTCAGTTTTTACTTGAGCTTGGCTCGAGCTTAAACTTGAAATAAGGCTCATTAACAGTTTCCAGTGTTAGTGCCCCAAAATGAGAACATCCCAGACATATCTTACTTTTACCCAATACCTTTGTAGCAATGTTGCCTCAGGTTTGAAATAATAGTCCAAAACGAGGTGCCCAAACTCCAATAGGTTCAAGAGCAACGAAAGGTACTTTGCTTCCCAATTTCACATTTTGTTTGGGGATGCCTCCCCCTACAAAGGGGATCACCATGACCAGGTCTTGGAGATTGTTTATCAAAAACACATCACCGTTCCCATTGGAACAGGTTCAGTGCGTACAGATTAGAGTTATTTTTTGGTGTCTAGGCCTCAAACAGCAAGCCAAATTCATGGCTAACTAGAACAAATGCCATTTTCTTTTCCCATTCGTCTGAAGCCTTCTCTTCTTCCTGTAGCAGCAAGTGAAATCTGAACTCAGAAATAATTTATGAAGCAAGCACAAATCACAAGTCTCCAACAAAAAAAGCAATTTTACACTTTCAGACACAACATTGCGAAAGAAAATGATGAAACGTTTTATCACTAGAATGTCATCAAATCAAATTATAAAGGCAGGATTCTTGAACAACTAACCAAGATTTTCTGAGATTCAGTATCAACATGGGGGCTTTGTTCCTCCCCTCGTAATGTGGGCTTTGTAAGCCTTTTCAAACCCCGCACGTTTCAGAAGAAGAGCTCGGAGGAGGGGTTTTCCAGAGGAAGAGAATTTTCCTTGCAGTGTCATAACCATTTCAGCAGCAACTAATTGGGTATCAGGGAAGAGATTAATGCATCTAATTGGGTTACCTTCTGAAATTTGGGGAAAACCTTAAACCCAATAGGGAAATCGATGCCGAAACGGGGGAAATTGAAGGAAATCGGGAGGATTTTTAGGAGAACAGAGAGTAGCCAGAGAGAGAAGAGAGAGGGAGGCCGAGAGGGAGAGCGAGTGCGAGAGGAGGAGAGCAGTGAGAGGGAGGCCAAGAGGGAGAAAAGAGGAGAGAAGGGAGAAGGGAGTGTGAAAACGAAGAAGGAAGGAGCACTGATTTTATAAAGAAATGAATTTCAATCAGTCTAGTCAAAGCACGCCCACCACTACTCCCTCAATTGGTTTTGCATCCAGCTTCCACTCGTTATCAGATTTGTTAGAAAGAATGACGCACCGAATGAAATTCTGTATTATAGTGATATAATAAGAGTCAATACAAGGGATCGAACAAAATTCGGGAACCACCGATCTTATCTATGAACATCTTTCCTGAAACTTTTCTGGAAACTGCTGGTACTGCCAGTACACCCCCAGAAACGTCTTCGCGGCGTCCAGACTCGGGAAATAGGGTGGTTCCAAGAAGATTTGCGAAAGCTGATCGGCCGGTTCCGCTTGAGCGATACCGTTGCTACTCTCTTTGGCTTCTAAGCTCCCCATCGAGATCACGACCAGCTCCCTGTACCCGAAAAAGAACCTCTTCACCGCCCCTTCGATGGCCTGGAACGCCTGTAACAAATGAATCTTGCTGCAATCGCTCCTCCGGTGGAACAGTTTCATGGCCGCTTCCTGAACTCTGGGCCCCCCCGTTGGGTCTACCTCCACCCCCAGGACCTGCGGGACCTTGTGCCTTAGGTCCTTGGACGATCTCGTCAGTTCCAACAACGCCTTGGACCGGAAGCAGAATGCCGCCGACCCGGATTCTGATGCTTTGATCGCCAACTGGTTTTTCAGCCGGAGGAAATCATCTGGGTCCATCAGAAGGTGAAGATCTTCGATCTCACCGAGGAGCTTCCATATCCGCTCCAGAAGCCAGCAGTCGCTGGCGGATTTCTCGTATTCTTTTTCCTCGATCCTTTTCTCGACCCGGCTTAGAAGCTCCCGAGCTGCAAAAACCCAACATTCCAGAATCCGATGAGTTGTGAACAGCGTCTGGTTCTCGAGGTTTTTGATATCCAAGGGGTTCTTCTTGAGGGCGTGGAGTTCGGCGCGTCTGCAGACGAGGTCGTACTCAAGGTTGGGCTTCCCGGAGAGGTTAGGCTCGCCTATCCCCAGCGTAAACGGCGACCGCTGCATCTGGCACTCGATCGCGAACGCAATCTTGGTCGCGATGTCCTCTGATTTGTGCCACGAGGCAAGGCGCGGCAGCAGGCTCGCCTCGCTCGTGCGGTTCACCACCGAGGTCGCGCCCGGAGCCTTCCACACTTCGCTCATGCTCCGGTCGCGCGCCAGAACCCCGTTCGCGCTGCTGAGGTCGGCGATGGGTGCAGCCCCGCGCGTCTCCACCTCGCTGCTCTCCTCCTCGCATATGGTGCCGATGAGCTCAATCTGGTGCAGAGCCAGCGCCTCGAGTCGCCGTTTCCACTCCTGCTGGTTGGTGTACGGTCGAGTATCCGATAAGACGAGGGAAACGAAACGGAAAGTAATCTCCAGCCCTTGCAACGCCGGCCTGAGCAACGACTCTGTTTTCCAGCCAGGGAAATCCCTCCCACTCCAAAGCTTGGACAATTCGGGAAGCCGCAGGTATTGCTCGTACGCCAACGTCGCGGAGGTGCTCGCAGGTATAAGGTCGCCGACACGCGATAAGGGCGGAACAAGGCTCCGGGATTTATCCGAAAGCTTCGGCGACTTGGGTGTTACCATCTTCGCTTTCCAATCTAAATCCACCATTTTTTGGTCGGCAATCGTGTAGCTCGAAATGGAAGCAATCAACGGAAGAGGAAGCAGAAGGAAACCGCAGCAGAGAAGAAAATTTTAATTTTACGTCCTATTGGAGAGGCAGGTATTTATAGGGTTGCCGAGGATTTTCCCCAAAGGCGTGTGGAAGGAAGGTGCCTTAGTCTACGGGGTAGAATTTTCAAGTCCGCGATGGGGAAGAGAAATGGCAAAAAAAACCACAGAGGAAACGAGGGAGCTTATCCATTAACCTAACCCAACACGCCAGTCTTCTACGCTGTAAAGGACATTCCTTAAATACCAAAAGTACCCTTTGCCGATAATCCCGTTATCTGGTCCTTGGCAGCGTGGGGGACAGGCATCTTTCTTTAATCCATAATTTTAAAAACTTTAAGCAAATCACGTTGGCTTGAAACCGTCCACGCGACAAACGTCAACGTCGACGTCGGTCGAGTCTTAGAGATAAGCCTCCCGACGCAGCTTCTCTTCGTCCTTTCTAGAACGCTTTTACTGGAACTAGATAGGGGTAAAACGGGAAACGGATACCGGTAAAAGCCACCGGGAACGAATAAGTTCCTTCCAGTTTCCCCACGTCGAAAATTCCCGACGTCGGCATAGAAATCGGATAAGCTTCTTTCGCCGCTTTGTTTTGAGACTTTTTCCTGATTAACCGTTGGCTGTAGACGGCGGCGCGGTTGGATTCCATCACTCCCGTCTCCGCAATCCCACAATATAGACACGTGGCACCCGCGTCCAACTCCCCGCTGCTGCGCTTGTCGTCAGCGATCAACTCGAAACGGGAGCTCAACACCGCGTCTGGCGCCGTGTGATCTGCCAGATCGTTTGTTCGAACTTGCGGTTGGATTTGGAGTCGCATTGTACACCTGTCCGCCAGAGTTGGACAGGTGACCGATCTGGGTAGTTCGTTTAGCTTCCGAGGTTCGCTGGAGTGGGTCCCGTGTCCACGTGTTAGAGAACGGCTCCGGTTGTTTCTTTTAGTAGTTGACGTGGTGGACTATTGCGTTCGGTAGTTTGACTTTGAATGAGTCAAACGCAAGAAGCACTGCACCGATTCTGCGGCTCTGGGGAGTAATGATTAGACGACAAAAAGAGAGGGGGGTGACTCGCGAGTCACACTAAGTAGTGCGTCTATCCGAATTTTCGGAATCGGCAGTCTTGGACAGGTGTCACGTGGCGAGTAACATGGGCGTTGGGTAAATGATAGTGTGAGGGTCACATGCGCTGCTGGACCTCAACTAACGAGCACCGAACATCGCGGTCCTACACCTTCTCTTGGATTATTATACATTATGGTCGTGCAAATGAAGGAAATCTCTGAGACCTTTAAATCGCGAGTGTTCGCCCAACCAGTTCCAGAGAAAAAAACATCTCTGTCAACATCGTTTTTCATTCTCACCGAACAGATTAATTAGCTAGGTCGCGTGGATCAGTTAATTCGGCAAGTCATGTTCTGGAATCTCACCTCCCCCCCCCCCCCCCCCCAAAAAAAAAACATCGGCTTTGATTACGGATCGTGGGCGTTCCCCCAACCTCTATTTTCAGATGGTCATTGACGTCTCTAACTGAGGATAAGGAACAAAGATACGGAGTAAGGCGATAAACGTAACGAATCCGAATCTTCGAGCTCGTAGATAAAAACGAAGCAATGGCAATGCACCTGATCTTATCTAATCAGAGGATGAATGAAAGAAGTCGCTTCGGCTCTTTTTCGACCTGTCCTCTCGACTCAAAACGATTGCCACGGAAAAAGAAAATGGGGGGGAAGTGCGATGGTAATGCAAAGAGAGAGCTCGATGGCGATCCGAAGTGAAGACAATTCGGAGACTTCTGGGAACCTTTTTTTGCAGTTTCAAATGTGTGGGAAACTCTTTGTGTTTTATGCAGTTCTGGACTCATCTGTGTTTTCTGAAGATGAGAACTTATCCTTTATGGGATCGCTTTTGGTTAATCTTTGGACGCAGTTCGATGATTAATGGTCTGTTTGTAACCATGCAAAAGAAAAAATAAAATAAATATTTGTTATTATTATTTTAAAAAATAGTAAAGTGAAAATAAGAATTCAATGATTATCTCATTTTTATTAAGGCCCTGTTAGTGCTCAGTGTTTCACTTACGCTAGGTAAAAGGAGCCAAAAGCCATTACTACCCGGCGTAAGTGTAGGGGGAAAGTAAAATACAAATGTATTTCCCTTATTTTAGGCATAATTCACTTTCCCTCCCTCAATTACACCGGGTTCGGGCTATCGAGAAAGAAGGCTCTGTCGAACAAAGGTTTCGAAAAAAAAAAAAAAAATTTCTCTCGCTCGTGACCGACCTTGGACGATTTCAATCTCCATCTGTGCGACCTGTCTTCGGCGTTCGACTCCCTTCGTTTTGCCATCCCTAACACCAACAACCTTCAGCGACATCTCTCCCCTCTCTGCAACCTCTCTCACTCGCGACCGTCAACGATTTCAATCGCCCCCTTTGCGACCTCTCCCAGGTGCTTGACTCTCTTCCTCTCGCCGTCCCCAGCACCGATTACCGCCGGCGACTTCCCCTCTCTGCAACCTCTCCGGCTCGATTCGAAATAAAGTAGGATAAAAATTTCTTCCTATTCATCGATGGTTAGTTGGTTAGTTGGTCTTGTAGGTTTTTGTTTAGAGCATTAGCTATTAAAAAATATTATTAGTATTTAATAAAAGTAATATATTTTACATAGTTAAGGATGTATGGGGGTATGTCTTTGATTTGCAATAACCTGGTCCTCGCTCATGCTTGGGTTGACTGAACAGGGAATAAGGAGTTTCACTGTGGTAACTTTAGTTTACTATATAAGTACTAATGTGCTATTTGCAATGAAAATGAGTGTGTTAGTGGCGGAGAACATTGTGTAGATAACAATAAAAGTGAAAATGAAGACAGTAATAGTAGTGATGATGTTGTGGATGATGTGGACACTCAAATAAGTACTCAAAGGGAGTCCGCAGTACAATTTGTAAGAGCATCATAATATCGAGATGTTTTAGCAATTCAAATGTGGCGAAATTATTGACTATTATGTTTTAATGCCATTAAATATTTGTTGTGTTGTATTTTTGTATGTAAATATGTAATTTTTTATATTAAAAATATGATTGAATTATATTTGTATTATTATGATGTTTGTGCAGTACGCTATGTTAGTGCACAATTTTGGGCTTGCACTTTACACCACGCTTTATATTGTGCATACTAATACAAACAAGTACTTTACACTGTACTTTACATTGAATATACTGACACAAATATGTACTTTACGATGCACTTTCCATTGCGCACACTAACACAAACAAGTACATTACTTTCTTTTTCACTTTTCCTAGGGAAAGTACTTCGGCGTCCCTTCACTTTCCCCTACACTTACATTGTGCACTAACCCCCCCTAATTATTTATAGAATTAATAATAATCAAATATTCGTTTCCTTTTATTTTATTTTCTAGGTTTCAAACAGACCTTATGATCTTGGGGTGGATTAAGATCGTGTCCTCCATGAATCCGAGTTTGCTTTAGATGGGGCTGGCATCCAAACTGGATAACGAGGTTGCACCGACCAGTTCCTTGTTCGAATTGCAAGCAAAATTGGAGATAAACTTATGCTTGCCGATGCATAATCAAATTGGAGAACGCCTAAAAAAGGTAGTTCCATTCCTCAATTTCAAGCAAATAGGCTAACTTTGACCGTACGATCAATCCTCTAACCTGATCAATGGTTAATGTTCGAACCCGCCAAATCATTCCCTCTGCAGACTTCTTCCCGCCTTCTCCGTCCCTCTACGTCCATCTTCTCTTCCTCTTTCCCCTCTGTTTCCCTCCCTCCCAGACCCACCATCGATCTTCCTCTCCCGCTCGCGTTATCCATCTCGTTCGTCCTCCTCGCCTCCTGGTTAGACAAGGCGCGGAGCCTCACTGACGTGGAGGGTCTGTATATTCTGGACAACAATCTCTTCCCGTGGGGTAGGGTTAAAACTGCTTGAGTGATTTTTGTTTCTTTCGTCGATTTATATTATGTTTCAGAGCTTATATTTGAAGAACGAAAACGAAGACCTCGTACTTCAGAGTACTCAGCCTTGTTTTACGGTGAAAACCTATTGGAATCTTGCTACCGGGAATTTTTCTAAAAGCTCTACTTTTTGCTGAAAGCCCTCATTTTATTTGCTGAAGTAGCTCACTGCCCTTTCTTTTTCCTTCTTGAATTTCAACTCCAGAAATCTTCAATCGTGCAAGGCCACCTTCAAGAGTGCACCTCGCTTGTTGGCTGTCTCCGTTTCATTTTCTTTAATCTCATCTACTATTCTGTCTGTGTCGTACTATCCCATATTATTTACTCTAGTCTGGTGTTTTGTAAGTCCAGCGTATTGTGATAGTGATTTGGTATTTCGAAGAATAGAAGCCGGCGAGAGAATCAAATAACCCAGATTGTTTCCAATTGCTTTTGGTATCAGTTTTGGAAGATTAAGGTTATGATTCTTGCAGTCCACATCTCACTTACCCTCCTAAAATTTGTGCTTGCCTAAAGAACCTGGAAATGCCAAATCGAATTAAGGAAAATGGTACTTTTGCGTCTTCCCACCAGACTCAGTTCAATGGCGATTCGCCTCTGAAGCAGAAGAGGACCATGTCTGAAGTGGTGACGGAGGATTTGCCCTTCATGAGACGGTGTTCACCACGGAAACATGTAAATGGAAACCTAGCTGCCCAATTCAAGGTGAGTTTTATGGACGAATTTTTTTGTTTTGGTTCTAACTTATGCTTGCCGATGCATTTTATTTGATCGACGATAATTTTGCAAAGAGTTGAAAAACCTATGTTCAAATTTGGCAGTCACCAAAATCCCCAATCTCACTGTCTGGTCATTCACTTAAGAAATGTGACGATGTTGTGAAATTGAAAGACATCCAGCTGAAAAGCGATTTTATTTTACAACAAGTAAATGGAGACCTCTCTGAATCAAAGAGACGAAAGGCACCTAGTGATTGTAGTCTGCAGGCTTCTTCACCAGGTAAAAGGAAATCAACTCGAAGATGTACAAGCGGAGGCCAAAATGGAGATTTGAATGTAAGTTTTGGTCCTTAGTACTGTCATTTATTTGATTTGTTTTTTAGCTCAAAAATTCATTCGACTTGGTTAAACACACAATTTTCAGATGAATTCTGGAAATGGACCTGCACAATTGCCAAAATCACCACGTAAAAGATTGTCAGATCAGTTCTCTCAGAAGTCAAAGTGGAATCCTAAAGGTACTTACCATTGATTATGCCTTCCTCAGTCTGTAGTTTCCTTTCTTAAGACCTAAATCTTGTTATGGCTTTATTCTTGATAATAGAGCAGCAATCTGTTTTGCACATTTTTGGGGTCTTCTGAAAGTAGCCATTGACAGTGATCAGACCTATTCATTATTGTGGTCTTATTTATTTTGTTTCACGCATCCTGTTTTAGTGGTCCTTTTATAGCTTTATGCAGCTTATAGTTTCAGTGTCTGTTCATTCAAGTTTTGTCCTTCGAATATAATTTTACAAAGTTTAAATCATTTGTGGCTGTATTATATATTGTCTCAATTGGACTGCCTTAAATTCTTGTGAAGATTCTGCTCAGATGCATGCGTTGAAGGAAGCCTTGCATGTATCAATAGCTCCTTCATCTATACTTTGCCGAGAAGAAGAGCAGAAAAGGGTGTTTGAGTTCTGCCAGCATCGCATTCAAAAGGAGAATGGAGGAAGCTTATATGTATGTGGATGTCCTGGAACAGGGAAGACTTTGTCAGTAGAGAAGGTGAAAGAAAAATTGGTTACATGGGCAAAAGATGTAAGTAACCGCATTCTTGCATCATGAACCTTAAAAAAGGGTGATAACTTGTTGCTTGTTCCAATTCTTTTCTCATATTTTTTCTAATTCTAGTAATAATTTAATGTTTTGAATCAAATGTACAGGGAGGATTTATGGTTCCAGATATTATGAGCATAAATTGCACTTCACTTGTTAGCAGTTCCGAAATTTTTGACAAGGTATTGAACCTTTTCTACTGAGAAATATAAATTTACTTTAAATTTCTATTGGTCAATTATGATGTGAACCAGTTATCCACTTCAGATAGTAGAAAGTTACCATCCACGGAAAAAACTACGTCGTGCTTGTGCACCTCTCAAGTACCTGCAGGATTTGTTCTCTCAAAAGGAATTGCCATCCGTTGGCAAGATGATGTAAGAAACATATTAGAAATATCTATTTGAAATCTTAATTTTTTTTTTCTACACCCTATCTCTGCTTATTTGTTAATTTGATAATAACAGGTTGATCATTGTCGATGAGATGGATTACCTAATTACTAAGGATCGGGCTGTGCTTCATGATCTGTTCATGCTTACTACACTTCCATTTTCCAAATTCATATTATTAGGTACAGTTATCAGAAAAGAGATCTTGCAAGGGGTGCTCCAATTACTAAAACTTTGGAGCTTATTCTTCCTAATTTACATTGCTCCTTGAACAGTTATGCACTAATAAGAATTACCAATGGTGCTTTTTGTGCAGGAATATCAAACGCTATAGACTTAGCAGATCGCTTTCTTCCAAAACTTCAGTCCTTGAATTGTGAGTTCACACATACACACATCTTTTAGTATTTGCTCGAGGTAGATCATGTTCTTTAATGGAACAAAGACCCTGACACATGCAAGCTATTCAAAATAATAGTCTTCTTGCGAGATGATTTTAGGAGCTGCCAATCTGCATTAATTGAACAATTAAGAGCATTGTTACATCTGCTCGTAAGGAATCTCTGTGGTGGGATTCAGGGGAAGAGATGATGTCCATGAACAAACCCAACCTGCCATTGTGGTGGCCAGAAGGACAAAGAAATAGAAAAAAATTGAGAAATAGAGAGATAGATGGATAGATAAATCGTGGTACAGAATACTCTGAATATGTTATTGATGTCTTCTTTCACTATGCTCTTCCTTGTGGTGTCAGGCAAGCCAATGCTTATTACTTTCCGTGCCTACTCCAAGGAACAAATACTCAAGATACTTCAACAAAGACTCATGGTAACTCGTATACTCCAGTTTTCACGTACTTGGATTATGTGATTCTCTATCTGTTTTCCACATCAATACGTTTTTAGCATGCTATGTACCAAATGTTGGTGATTTGTTGGCTGTATCTTGCTATGTACCTGCACATACGCTGTCTGCCATTATATATAATAGGGGTTAGTGTGTTAAAAAAATCCTTTATTGGAAGATTTTTTTTTTGGCTTAAAACGGGACTCTGGAAGAAATTTTTGGACTCCTATTACTAAAGTATGCATTTCTAGTAACCAATATCACAGCGTTGGCATGGTCTTTACGAATTATGTTCATAAGAGATTTTAAGTGAGAAAATGAGAGAAGGAAGCTGTTGTCAGTTCAAAGATGACAAAAGAAGAACAGGTGGACCCTAGATTGTATCATTCAATAAAACAATATGACCATTTTAGGAAGAAGAAGAAAAAGAAGAACATGTGCAGGAAGAGAGTAGAGGCCAGATTTTGTTGCTGACCCTACTGGTAGGAGCCATGATAGTAGCAACCAGATTTGGGTGGTGATTTCAGGGGAGAGAAAGGAAAGGAAATAGGAAACGGTGGAATTACTTTGAGTTGGAAGTTTATAAATTTGAGATCAAGTAATTCTTTTTCACAAGTATTAAAATTTAAAGCACTTTCAACTAAACTCACCTTCCCCTGCAGCCTTGTTTAACTTTTAATACAGTTAAATGTTTTCTCTTTTGAAGTTAAAGACATTCAATTTCTTTTGATTACCTAACCTATGAGGATAAAAGAGTTTGGCTTCATAAAAAAAGGAATGGTTTTGATACCTTTGCTTGTCGTTCTTTCACTTTTTCAGGCAGTTTCAACAGATGCTTTTCAACCTCAAGCATTAGAACTTTGTGCTAGAGTAAGTTCATTTTGTTTTGTCTCTCTTGTTGCTATAAGTTCAGTACTCTTTTGTCTCTTCTAATGCTTACTACATTTCTCCCTTGCCACTCTTCCTTTTCCTATTAAACAAAGTCGTAAATCATAGTATGCACAACTTGCTTGTGACTTGATATATGGTTATAGGTGCCTTGTACATTTACACAAATGGACTTTTTGAATCCCATGATAAAAAGCTTTAATTTTATTCCATAATAAAAAAACAATTACCGATTCCTTTCAAAATGATTAGTCAAATTAAGGAGGTTTTCTTTGAAGTATTGGGACAATCCTACATGGATTCAGGATTAGAAAAATATTGTGTTGTAAGGAAACTTGGATTCAGGGGTATTTTGGTTATTACACATGTATATCCTTGATTTCCATTGACTAGAAAGGTCATTGGATAGTGATACATCAATCATACTATGTTTTCTGTTTCATTTTTGGATTTATATGGTTGTTTACAATGGAGGCATGTACTAATGGCAATTCTGTCCTCTTAGTTATGTTTTTCACTTAAGTGATATAATAAAGAGATTAGGGATTGAATTGATCCCTAGCGGCTGCTGTGCAGTCTCTTCTCCTTCTTTTCTCCCTTTTATTCCTTATTTCTCTTCTCTTTACTTCCTTATTACATAATTTGTCATGGTATTAGAACAAAAAAGTTTGAGATTTGGAAGTACTATACAATCTCTGTTTTTTTTTTTTTTTTTTTTAAGCCAGTGATTTCTACTAGAGGATGTTTATAGATTTCTTCTTCTGAGTGCGTAAAGGTCAGATCTTTCCTTTTTTTTGTGTCATAATCACTTGGCTGATTGCTTGTACTGCTAAGCAGTTCTTATATCCAGTGGATACTCTCATGGAAGTCAATAATAGTTTCATGATGACCAGTCCTAAGTTAAGGATAGAACGTAGTACATGCACCTAGTAACTAAGTTGACTTATGCCACTATTATAAGACCAGACATATCATTTGCAGTGGGAATTGTTAGTGAAATCATGGAGAATGCACACAAAATACACTTAGAGATTGCTCATAGATTTCTAGACTTTTTAAAAAGGCTCCCAGAAAGGGTTTATTATACACTCTCCATAGAAATGTTGATGTGTTAGGATACTCACATGCTCATTATGCAGGATCCAAGATTGATAGAAGGCCTACGATAGGGTACTATTGCTTTGTTGGGGTAACTTGATTAGTTGGAAGAGTAAGAAACAAAATGTGGTGGTCAAATATATTGCCAAAGCAGAATATAGAGTTATGACTCATTCAGTGACTGAGTTCATGTGGGTGAAATTAGTTCTTGTTGAGTTAGGGTTTTACAAAAAAATTACATAGCCTATGGTTATGAAGTGTGACAATCAGACAAAATTTTGTAGCTAGCAATTCTGTCTTTCATGAGACGACCAAGCATATCGAGGTAGACTGCCATTTTATCAGATATGTTGTAATGCAAGGGAAGGTTGTTACACCATATGTGAAATTATCTGAACAACTCTGTGACATCTTTACTGAACCTCTTGGAAAATGTGAGCATTCAATGTTTTTTGGCAAGCTAAGACTATCTAATATTATATTCCAGTTTGAGGGAGAGTGTAAAAAAATATGGATTTGGAGGTATTTCGGTTATCACACATGTATGTTCATGTACTAAGAGAAATTTTGTTCTTTTTATTGTTTTTTCACTTAATTGATATGATAAAGATAATAGGGATCCAATTGATCCCTAATGGCTGCTGCTCTCTACGCAGGCTTTTTGTCCTTCTTTTCTCCCTTATGTTCCTTCTATTCCCTTTACTTTCTTATTATACACTTTCAGGATGGACCTGAATCCAACTTTAGCATAGCATAAACATATATAAAGAGGGCTACAATGGGGGATGGGGTGGTGGTTAAATTGTTCACATGGATCCAAGATTAGAAAGATCTTGCGTTTATTATTTGGAGAGAGGATTTCTAACTTATGATTGGTCATTTTAAGGTACCTATATGCAACTTTGACACTAAAAAATATGGAAACTTTCCAAGCCCAAATCGATGTTGGACTGTTTTTATGCAACAATTTCTCTCATCCTTGATAGCTGACGTCAGATGTGAAATACTTGTCTAGTCATAGACCACTGTGACTTTTTACCCAGTAGCATTCCTCACCTATAAGTCTAAATAGATAACCTAGCTTAAGACATGGACAGCATACATGAGTCAATTAGGATACAGATATGGTCACATAGAATATATACATGCGAGTCACTAACCAGAAGTAGATAGGCTTGGATTACCTAACATGCTTAGTTTTTTTTTTTTTTTTTGGCTATATTATTACTCTGTGACTGGCCGAATTTGGGAGATCTTTTCCAAGTAATAACCACATGATCATTTTAAGTCCAAACCAGTATAAAACTCTCTTGAGATCTTATTTCACTCTTCACAACCTCCTTGAGACATAGAACATATGTACAATTACAGAATAGGGGGACTTTTTACTCATCAACAATATTTAACATTTTTCTGACTCTCTTTTAGCTATTTCTGATAATGATTATCTGCGAACAATGGGAGAATTTTGATGAATTTGCTTGTACCAGAGAGTGGCTGCTGCATCTGGAGATATGAGAAAAGCACTTAGTGTTTGCAGGTTAGTGTTATGTACTTTGAGATGCTTTCTGTTTTTAACTTCCAGTCTGAATTGACAGATGCCGCATTTAGTAATGTGTTCAACCTTTTCTTAGTTTTTTGTGCTGTATCCATGAGTTTGGAATGTTATGAACCTTCCATTTTAAACTCTTTATTTCTGGTCTATTATGGAAATTTATGTTGATAGTTAAGCTTTATTATTTGTCTCAGGACTGCAGTTGAGTTGCTAGAGGCAGAGCTAAGGAGTCCAGCTAGTTTTGACCTCTCATCAGATTCATCATCTATGGTGCAATTGGGTCCAGATGATGAAAAAATATTGCAGCCAGATATGAACATTGTAGGTGATGAATCTTTTTACTATGTTTGAATAGAATTTTTTATACTTGTTCATGCTTCCTATTTGTGATGGTTATAAATGGCAAATGTTTTAAGGAGTCCTGTGTGCCTTAATTATTTCATCCTTGCAGCACCTTCCCAGGTCTGCCAGTAAGGAGTCTTTATTCCCTGGCTAAGGAGGGTGTTTCCCGCTCTTATGTATTTACGGGGACTTCCTTCCCTATTGTATCTTATGGGTCCTTTGGCCTTCCATTCTTCTTGGTTTACTCGTTAATAAGAAGTCAGCCATAATTTTAAAAAAATAAAATAAATGGCAAATGTTTCTCTCCCATTATGCTGTACTTCCTTGCCTTTTCTGACTGATTTTACTTCATATTTTGTGGAAATCTTTCAGGTAAGGGTAGGACATATGGCTCTAGCTTTATCAAAGACATTTAAATCAGTGATAGTGGATACCATACAAACTCTTCCACAGCATCAGCAGGCATGGATTTAAGAATTGACTGAGTAGCATGGAGTTCTGGCATCCTAAAAACATCTCATTTTACTCTTGTTTGATTGTTTTATCTTAAAATGCAGATTATACTTTGCTCCTTGGTTAAGCTCTTTATTAAGGGAAGAAAAGCTACAACTGTTGGTGAGGTGTGTGCATCGCTTGTAAAATCAGCATCCTTTCTTTAAAATGCAGAAACTGAAGTTTAATTTTGTCTTGGTTGCAGCTAAATAAAACTTACTTGGATGTTTGTAAATCGGTGCAAGTCCCACCTGTTAACACGTTGGAATTCTCCAACATGTGTAGAGTTCTCACTGATCAGGTCTTTGAAGCAAATACAAAATTTTCCTCTAGTTTCCCTAGGTTTTATTTTTTCTTGTTTTTTTCTTCTAACAGTTGCATTTATTTGGTGGTTCAGGGGATTCTAAAATTAGGTTCATCTAGAGAAGATAGACTAAAGAGTGTAAACTTGAAAATTGATGAAGCTGACATCAGTTTTGCATTACAGGCGAGTAGACCTACTATTACACTGTAATCTTGTCCTATAATATTACTGTAATATTACATTGAATTTGCATATTGCATCTAGACCTAGGTGACCAGGATGTGCCAGTTTCTTTGCACTGTTTCTAATATTATTAAACAGGGAGGTAAGTAAGAGCAACAATCGTTGTATTTTGTATAGGTTGAAGTAGTGTCCATCTTTAAAGTATTTACATTTATAATATTCTGATGATTTTGCAATGGCTGCAGGGAATTCGATTTTTTCGGAACTGCCTTCAATAATGCTCTTCCCAGAATGAATTTGAAATTCTTTTAAAGATGGTGATCTAAGTTATCACACCTTGCCAAACTTGCACATCTGCGTTCTTCCAAGTTTCATTTTAAGAACAAGGTCAGTGCCTGTTGGTTGTTACCTACACTATTCAAACACTGGTGCAGCTGGAATTGGTCTTTTTGGGCTCTCTGCTCGGTCCCTAAAACAAAGCTAGTTCTACGAGGGAAAAAGCTTCATATGGCGTGCCAGTCATATCCACCAAAATCAATAGATTTGACCATTGGTGGCGTCTTGTGAGCTCTGTAACTAGCTGCTTCAGTGACTATCCCTTGGGAAGATATGAGTGATGTTTCTGGATTCAAGGTGGAGATATTCTCCCATTAATAATGACATTAAATTAAGTGTTCAAGTAAATAAAAAAATCAGAATTTTGTATTAATTCAATGCTTTCTTCTTTGGATTCTTATTGATTTGAATTATGACTCTTTATCATTCTGTCTTGTGATATCACTTGAGTTAACAAACATAGGTGGCATAATCTATTAAATTAGGGCATCTAGTTGATTGCTCTGGAAATAAAGTATCTAATGAGTCCGTAAATAAGATTAAAAACTAGAAAAAGTATTAATTGAATTGGCAAAAGTCCAAACATGATTTATAAGCTAGAGTAGGATCAAAATCTAGTGATGTTACAATCTGCAACCGGGCAGTCTGGGCTGGCTACAATCAAAGTTTAGAAGAACGAACTAGTCGACCGCCGGCTCGACTCTTTCTCCCACGGTCAGACCGTTGCGCGCAGTTGGGGTCCCTGTCGCCTCCCTCTCATTTCCTGGACCGGTATAACCTTCTTAAATTTGACTGCTAACGTCTAATTCATTCCTCGTTCCCGCAATCTTGGGGGTATTATGTGTCATTGTATCTCACCAGTTACCGCTAGGTTCCTTTTTTTAAATGTCACCGAAATTCGCTGCCGCGATTGCTTCGTTGCTTTTTCTATATCGGAATCTGTCATCAGAATCCAACTTACCATGGCTTCCGCTGGTGTTTCCTCTTACCGCGATCGGACCTCGGAATTCCGTTCGTTGTCGGAGAGATTAAAGAAAGTCCAAGGGGCTTCTAGCGGAAGCGCATCAGGAAACTATCTTGATTCGTCCACAACAGCAGCTCTCTTATCTCGATCTGAATTCAACAAAAAGGCGTCGAGAATTGGATCAGGGATCCATGACACCTCCAAAAAGATCTTCAGGCTTGCACAACGTAAATCTCTCTGTTATTTTCCGTGAATTTTACGGTTTTAATAAATCGCGGGTTTCTGAATATCGCATTTCTTCATTTTCGGTATATATATTTTTTTTATTTTGAAGTATTAGAGTTGGTCAATCTTCACGGAGCTTTTGTGTTGGATAATTAACTGTTGCTTCTTCTCATTATGGTACGATTGGCGTTCTATTAAAAAATAACTCTAGTCTTATATGATATGAAAGCTTCCGTTTATGGTTGGCAAGCATCACCTCTTTTAAATTTAGCACGAGCAGTGGTGAAGATTTGGGTTTTAAAAGCAGTGTTCTATTTAATTAGTGTTGTTATTTCTCATGATGACTTGTCCAGAGACTGCGCTGTTTTGAAATCTAGTTCTTGGATAGTATCAAGTGAGTGGAAAACACAAAATAGTGATGAATATCATGTTTAAACTGACCTAATATCTATAGAGAATGCATTATCATTGTTCCAGAATCCCAAGGATATAGTACGTGGGTAACATTTCATATTCTATCCGAGTATGGTCACTTAATGGAATTTGTTTTCCAATATGCTCCTTCATATGGTACCAAAATGCATGAATTTTTATTTGTGTATTGGTTTATAGTTTTCCTCCTACTTGCTTATCTTTTCTCACATGTCCTATTTGTGCACTTACAATTCATTTTCTTTCTTAGAATAGCTTGTATAAGGGATTTTGTCAAGTTCACTTTGCTACTTGTCGAACTCCTTTTATTTTCTAGGTGAGAAAAAACGGGTTTTGATTTGAAGGATATGATCGACCCAGTCTCAGCAGGCATGAATACTTGGCCCAGTTCACCTGTCACTGCTAGTTATAAAAAGTATCAAAATAACTTAGGAGTATTTGGAATGAGCATTGATACAAGTAGCTTTTTTTTAGGATGGAGAAAAAGGTAAATAATTTGAATTTATATGAAATTTTCTGCTAAGAATATTGACGTTCAATGAAAGATAGCAAGAATAATAAGTGCATTGAAACTCTATTGCACAACTTTCTCCTTGGAGCAGCACATATGAGGGCCTTCCACTTTTTCGAAGCTCCATCATCGAACAATATTGGAAGTTTATTATTTTTGTTCCATGCCTAGGCTCTTTTCTTGGATTTCCCCTTTGAGAGGTCGGCATAAACTAAACTTTGATGGAAATTCGCTAAGGAACCTACACCTGGCTGGAAGTAAACTTTTCTTACTTTGCTTGAGTTCTCAGTGGACAATATTGGAAGCTTATTTTTTATCCATGCCTCGGCTCTTTTCTTGGATTTCCCCCCCGAAAGGTCGGCATAAACTATACTTTGATAAAATTCACTAAGGAACCTGTGCCAGGTTCTTTACAGTCAGCATTCAGGAACCTCCTCCTTCTATCTTTACAAAAGGAAATATCGGTTGTAGATGCTTTTGAAGGTGATGGTTTGAACTTGCACCCTAGAAGGGTCTCTCTGATACTGATACTCTGGAGGCAAGTAGGATGATGGAATCTTTGCAATCCTGCAGACTGAGGCCTTTAGTTGCTGACAAGATGATATGGTGGCCTGATAAAAGCATATTTTTCTCAGTGTCCTCTGCGCACAACTTTATCAATGGTTGGCATTCAAACCAAAGGGATCATGAGATTTTCTTCTCATGGCGTCTCTACGCCCCGCCAAAGATAAAATTTTTCATATGGAGTGCCTGCCAAAGAAAGATACCCACAACAGACGTGCTTAGAAGAAGAGGACACCCAGCTATTGACCATCTCTGCACTCTCTGCAACTCTGAGGTCGAATCAGTCAATCACATCCTGCTTCAACGCTCTTTCTTGTGGAAGGTATAGATTTCCATCCTCAATAAGACGGGGTTGCAATTTTGTATGCCAGTGGATCTGATTTCTTTCAGCAAGATGCTCATTGGTACTCCCCTTTCTGGGCTTGGAAAACTTATGATATCCGCTTGCACTGGTTTCATTTCGTGGGGGCTTTGGAATGAGCATAACCGGAAGTATTTTGATGTTAGAAGTAATTCTGAGGTAAGGGTTGTTGATTGTGTGTCAGGTCAGATCTCTACATGGCTCCTTACAATGAAGCCTTTCTCCTCCTTTGCTGGTTCATCTATCCGTGATAACTGGAGCATCATTGCAAAGATGCGGTGTGGAATCAAGACCCCGGTCATGCTAGAATGGACCCCCCTAGAGCTTGGTTTCCTAAAGTTAAATTTTGATGGTTCTTCTCTTGGTAATATCAGAATCGCTGGTTTTGGGGGTGTTATTTCAGATTCCTCAGGCAATCAGTCTCTGTCGTATTCTGGTCCGTTAGGCATTTCTGACTCAATGACGGCGGAGCTCCAAGGTCTTCTCAATGGGCTCCGCGTTTTTCGAGACAATTATAGTGGTCCCTTTCACATTGAAGGGGACTCGAAGGTGGTAATTGGTTGGTGTGGAAATGCGTCCTCCCCCCCCTGTGGCGGCATTGAGATTCTCTTCGGGAAATTCTTGAAATTACTTCTCAATTTTCTTGTATTTGGTCTCACATTCTGAGATCTGTTAACTCAGTGGCAGATGTGTTTGCCAAGTTAGGAGCAACCTTTTAATCTCTTGTTGTTAGGGATTTGCTCCCAGTTTCTTTGTAATTCTTTTTGTTAATATATACATCATTCTTAAAAAAGAAAAGAAAAAGGAACCTGTGCCAGGCTAGAAGTATACTTGAGTCTGTTGGCATATGAGATTTAGTTGATGCATAAATTTGAGTGCTACTCAATTATTTAGCTAGAAATTCAGATGTTGGGTTTTGTTGAAGAGGATTCAGTCACTATATAAGCTGGATGAGAGACAACTCCCTCCCCCATGGAGACTTGCCTACGTTTGAAAATGTTGATCTATGAAACTAGATTGCCATAGTTTGGCAGCATAGACATTGAGCTTATTTTGTTTTACCTTAGGCTTTGGAATAAAATTCACCTTTCTTAAAAAAATAGATAAATAAATAAAAATATTATATCAGCTAAAGTTGGTGTTTCCCATAAATCACTACTTGTTAGTCACACATTTTGGCTTATTGTTTGAAACTTGTGAAATTATCTCCCTCTCTTTGTTTCATTAATTTTTTTCAAGTATTGAAAGTCAAAATTTTAAAATTTTAATAGCGTTAACAAAAACAACCCCAAAAACGTTAATAATAATAATGATAATAATTTGAACAATAATAATTTAATATAATTTAATAGTCAATAATAATAATACTAGTAATTGTTAAAGTTGGGTCGAAGTCCATCTCAAAATGTCTAACTGAAGTTAAGAAAGTTATTCCCAAATAATAAATATGCGATCTTTCTAATCCCAGATTTGTGTGGAACTATTCTAACTCTCCCCCTCACATGTGACTCTTCTTTGTAACTTCTTACACATGGATAATTTTTTTAGTGGATGCCCGCTTACAAGTCTTGCTCTCATACTGTTAATTAACCAATCATAAACATATTCATTGTAGCTAGTATGGTTCTCTACTTTTCTTCATCTTGCATGGATCCTAAGGTCAATTAAGTAAAATTGTTGTATGGCTCAAATTAATAAGGGAAGAGAAAAATTACATATAAATGATAATGTTAGTTTCCGATAAGTCTCTTTTTAATTAAGAAATTTTAATTAAGAAATGCCAATTCTAGTCAAAATCCTTGCATTTAGTGCCTATTTGAATTTTAATGCTATCAGGTCAATAGTCTAATGGATGTAGTAGACAAGGCTACCTCCCTTCTTCTTACTTGGGGCTACCCTTTTCATTGGTCACTCCTATTATTGGGAGATTTGAGGGTGCTTCTCCTGCTAGAAATGAAACTCTCTTTCTTGGGGAAACTCTCATTGGTCCTCCCTAGCAATATTCCAAGTATTCTCTTCTTGCTTACCTCCTAACACCAAATCATATTGAAACCTCTCAGAGGATGTTTCTCTAGAGAGGAACTTCCAAAAAATCCAAATGTCATTTTGTTAATGAAAAGAGCTCTGCTTGCCAAGGTTCAATGGAAGATTTGGAATTGAACTAGTTAAACATAGTTTAGGCAAATTTACCTGATTACTTTTCTATTGTTGTACTCGGTTTATAAAGATTATGGAGTAAATGTTTTTACCTATGTAATAATTTTTTATTTATTTTTTTGATATAACCTATGTAATAATTTACTTGTTCACCTGCATACCTTTTATTTGATTGAATAAATATGGGTGGTAAAAGTTATTTTGTATTTGATTACCTGATTGTTTGAATAAAGAGAGGGTAATTTTGTTATTTTTAATAGCATAGTATGAGAAAGAAAACCTCTCCTTATGTGGAAGATGAAAAGCTAACTTAATTATATGCTTAACTATTATTTTTACATCTTATTGTGTTTTTTTTCTAGTTTTACTAATTTTTCATTAATTTGTGCATCATATTTTAAATTTTTATTTACTTTTTTTTTCTCAATTATCTGTGGGTAATTAGATAACTAAATGGGAAATGAATCATCTTTTTTTTTTTGAAATGTTGATAATTTTATTTCAAAGAAAGACAAGATACATCTTTTACTTCTTCCAAACAAACTTGCTAATGGAATAAATTTCAGGTAATTGGAATGTGTAGTGGAATAACTTTAAACGTTTCTGATAGTTTTATATGTATACAGCCTTTGTTAAACATCCAATTTGGCGTTTTTATCCCAAATTTTCTGGAGGGATAGCATTTATAAAACATGCATTTGAAGGAAGCTTATTGTTGTAAGTAAGATGTTTGGTCCATCCCTAACTATGTCTCCAGTGTTTTGAAGTGTATCAGCAAACTCAAAGACAACTTAAGAGTATGTTTTCTGAATCCATTTTACAAACAAAAATTCCAGATTTTACCCGACCATTAAACTGGTATGTTTTCTGAATCCATTTTACAAACAAAAACTCCAGATTTTACCCGACCATTAAACTGGACAAAATTCCCTAGTGACCTTTCCCATTTTTTTCAGAATTGTCAAATAAACTCAAATTTTATTCATGCCTTGGATGATGTGGTCAGAAAGGAACTCTAGACATTTTCAGCAAGTTTCTTCTTCATAGGAGCCTTGGGCTATGAAGGCTTTCTCTCTGATTATAGTTTGGCTGAAGTCTTTGGAGTTATTCAATGATATTTCTGGTGACATACTAAGAAACAATGGGGCTCATATTGCCTTACATCAATCGGTTTCCCTTCCAAGAATTCTCATCTCATCAAATTAAAATTTGACGGATCATCTTTGTGAAATCCTAATCCTTTAGGTGTAGGTGGTGTTTTTAGAAATTCTTTTGGTAGAATCTTGGCCTCCTTTTCAGGGCCTAATTGTATCTATGAATCTTTTTCAAGAGAGCTTCTTGCCCTTAGACAAGATCTTCATATTTTTTGTGAAAATTTTTAAGAATGTTGAAGGGGATTCTAAAGTGTGATTAGTTGGTGCGAGGGCAAGAAATCTCCCCCCTTGTAGCATTGGCTTAGTTTTAATGAAATTCAGGATTTTGCTAAAGTTTTTGTTTGTAAATGGATTTTGATTCCTAGATCAGCTAATTCTTTCGCTAAAGAGGGGGTTTTCCATCAATTCCTCATTGTAAGAGATTCCCCTTCTTGATTCTTGTTTGCTTGCCTTTTGGCTTTATAATATAATCACACTCTTCTCAAAAAAAGAAAACTCAAATTTTGTTTTAAACCTCCATTTTCTTCTGTAGAAGGTCATTAATCTTGGGGCCTAAATACAATATGGCTCTCTTTCTCTTCTTTATACTACTTGAGAGGAGTGGTGAAAGAACATATGGCCTGGAGAGGTCCCCTTCTAGGTCATATATGTTACCTCCTAAATATTTTTTTCATTAACCATGACCTGGTATGATGCCTGTTGCTGCAATCTTCTGGAGTATTCAAATGCCCCCCACACTGTTCATTTTCTCTTTGTGCAGCAAAATGTACGATTATTATTGTTAAATTGGGTCCAAGGCCCTATCCCAAAATGACTAGTCAACTTAGGAAACCTCTTTCCCAACTAATAAACTCAAGATCTTTGTACTCACTAATCCATGCGGGACTATTCCTTAACACTCCCCCTCACGTGTAGACCATCTTTTGTGGCTCTACAAGTGGATAATTTTAGGAGTAGGCAGTTTTAGGTGTGGGCCCTCTTTTGTGGCTCTACAAATAGATAGTTTTTTAGGTGCAAACCCACATATGAAACCTGACTCTGATACCATGTTAAATTGGGTCCAAGGCCCTATCCCAAAATGACTAGTCAACTTAGGAAACCTCTTTCCCAACTAATAAACTCAAGATCTTTGTACTCACTAATCCATGCGAGACTATTCTTTAACAATTATCATTAATCAGCTTAGTAGAGGAAAATATTAATAACATTTTTGTTAACTTTAGTAGGGAGAAAGAGATATTTTTTTTTTTGAATGGTGTAATTTTATTAATAACTAATAGTAATATACAAACAGAAACAGTGGGCAATTACCCGTACAGGAAGTAAGCTCTCCCACAGCGATTACAATCACAGGGCGAGAAACCCCTTCTTTGGGGAGCTTATCTGCAATGCCATTTGCTTTTCTAGGTGTATGCTTTCAAATGACCTGGAAAGAGGAGCAAGTTTCCCTGATTTTGTCTTTAACATTTCTAATTCCAGGGGGATCAGGATTAGTTTTAACTTGTATATTTAAAATTAACTTGTTTATTTGGTAAAAATGGGTATGATATTAAATCAATCGATCAGGATTAGTTTTTACTTTTTTATTTATTTTTCATAAAAGTCAACAGTTTTCTAATGATATTTGGAGGCATCTGGTTTGTCTTGGTGGAGACATCAAGACATCTCAGACTTCGGGTATGTAATAAGTTACTCGAGGCGAAGAAGGACATCCCTGCCTGATAACTGTTTCTTAAATGTCATCTAATATTCTCATGATTGATGAAATCTCTTGAACGTGATGACTGATATCTCCTCTCATTCTTGGTTGAGACATTGAGACATCTCAGATTTCGGGTATACAATAAGGTACTTGAGGCCTAGATGGATACCTCTACCTGATAACTATACCTTATACTCGTCTTTGATCAAACAATCTCACGATTGAAGTATGAAATTTTTTTAAGGTGATGAACTGATATCTCTTCCCATTCTTGGAGTAGAACTTCAAATTCTTCTGATGTTTTTGGTTTTGTAAGAGACATCTCTAATGTATTCTTTGGTTTTTGTTAACATAGTTCATATCCATTTGCAGTTGCAAAGAGGTCATCAATATTTGATGATCCTGTAATGGAAATACAGGAACTGACTGCCCTGATTAAAAGCAATATTACTGCACTAAACCTTGCCATCTCAGAGTTGCAAACCCTTCAAAATTCAGAAGTAGCTGATGGGCATGTGTCCAAGGATAGTGTTGTTCATGCCACTACCATCTGTGATGATCTGAAAAATAGGCTTATGGGGACGACAAAACAGTTCAAGGATGTTTTGACTACAAGGACAGAGGTAAGAAATCGCTTCCAGATAATATGGATAGATCCTAGTAGTTCTTTTTCTCTTTTCCTTTTCTAAGCAAATTCGTTTCCTTTTTGCACAGAACCTTAAGGCTCATGAAAATAGGAAACAGATATTCTCCACAAATGCATCAAGAGACAACCCCTTTGTCCATTCAAAAACTGTCGCCCAACCACCTCCATGGTCAACTACGTCTAATGCACCTGGCATGTCGCCTCCCTCTGGGTAAGTCTTTTATTCTTATAAAGCTTAGATTTGGAGGTACTTCAGTCCAATTTATATTTGCCGATAAGTTGACAGGTTTGTGGGATAATCGTTAGCTGTTATTGTCAGTTTTTACTGGTCAATACCTCGATGCATTATGCGTTGTCTTTATACTCAAATTGCATAAGACTCAGTTGTGTGAGAAATTGTTTCCTTCCTCAAGTTAATTTACAGTGGGCCATGAAAAAGGATGAAAATACACCAGTTAAATTGCTGGACAAGAGAAATAATTGCTCTTCAACAACACCTAAACAAATTGCTAATCTGTTTATTTCATACAGTGAGACATTATTTAATGTTGGGCCTCTTCTGATGTGGGACAGCTCAACAGTGCAAAATTAAAGTCGAGGCCGGCATTGGAGCAGTAGAGCCCTTGTCAGTCTCACAACTTTTTGGGATAATGGATTCCCATTTTAAAGTAGGCAATAGTATGTCTTTTCAATGTTTTATTCTTTTCCAGCTTCTGGTCTGAGGTGTTTTTTTTTTCCAAATGGGCTTCTAGTCTGAGATAGCTGATAAAAGGGATAGCAAGAGCATATATTTAGTTACTTGATTTGGCCCAAGGGGTAGGGCATAAATATGCTGAGATTTATGATTTTTTTTCTTTCTTCCTGTTACTTTATTGGCTTGTTAGTTAATATGCTTCTTTTTATTAATTATTAGATTCCTTCATTTATTCTGTATGCCTGTGGCTAGAATGAGGGAAGACCAACTTGCCCTTTGCCACAACTGTTTTTTTGGTTGGTTAGATAATGAAATGTGATGTTTTTTCCTGGTTGTAAGCTGCATCTGATATTTTAGCTCCTTATTGTAAATTGAGAGTACTAAACCCAAATTTTCAATTTATTTGGTAATCAGAATGCCCTCCACTGGAGTTACAAATCCCAACCAGTTAAGGTATGCCCTTCTTTTACTCTGGCCAAGTTGTTGAATTTATTTCATATCCCTTAATTATGTTTGGATTTTATAACGAAAGGAATACAACAGATGAATATTTCACTTTGTCATTGAACTAAAAGGTACTTGTAGTCTGTCGGTTACATTCAGATTAATTGCAAGATGCATGTGGCAGGAGCAGAACCCATGTGAAGACGTCCACTTTACATAGTGGAAGTTATACATATAATGATCTTGATGTCAAAGGACTGAAAGTAAACATAATAAACTGATGGAATATGCCATTTTAAGCTTCCTACACGAAGCAGCATTCATGTTTATGTGGAATTCTGTTTGTTATGGTTGAGTTTTTTTGCTGCACTGTTGCATGAATAGTAGGTCCTACATTACCTTGTATTAAAAGACACCCACGTGTGTAGGGGTGGCATGGCTAGTAAATAAGGAGAATATTTATATAGATGACATATAATTGTAATTATGCAAACTGGTGTATGTCTTCTCATGTGCTTTTCTTTTTGATCCATTTAGCCCTAAGGGCATTGTAGTCATTGTAAATACTTTTCCATAACTATAAATATAGCCTCACGGCATGGGGTAGAGTATTCAAATCTCTTTCTCTGAGCTCAAATTTGTCCTTACACCTTTCTCTCTTTTCTCTTCTGTTTCTCCCTTGGTTTCTTCTCTCCTCTCTCCCAAAAGCTAGAGTTCCTCTCTTCTTTCATTCCCTTGAGATATCTTGTGTTTATGTGTTGACCTTAGAAATCAACATGGTATTAGAGCGGGCAAAAATTTGAGATGGAAAAGGAGAAGAGTAGAAAAATATGAAGACTACAAGCAAGATGTGAACAAGAAAAAAATGAATCAAAACAAGGCAATCAAACTCTTTTTTCCAAGCACACAAGTTTCTTGACCAAGATTATTTGCAAAGTGAAATTACAAATACCTGTTTGAGGGAGAGTGTTAAAAGATACCCATGTATGCAGGGGTGACATGGTTAGTAAATAAGAAACACCCTTTGGATTAATAGAAGGAGAAGTATGAAGGATGGGGTATATGATAGAATCTGCCATGAAGAATTCTACAAGCTGAAATAAGTCAGTGAAGTTTTTAATAAAAGGAGAAGTATGAAGGATGGGTAGATGAAAAACCAACAAAAGGTCAAATTCATTATTACTCTATCGATGTGATATAAGTTCTCTTCTTATTTTCTTTGTGTAAGAATTTAGATTGGAAGTTGAGTGCTATAGTGGTTGTATCTCCTTCTGAATTCTACATTTGAGAAGAAGAAAAAGTATAATCTACAATAGAAAATTTCACGTGTTGTGATAATTAAATTTTATGTGACTAGAATATCCAAGTAAGAGGGAGAATAAGATGAAGACTACAAGCAAGATGTGAACAAGAACAAGATAAATCCAAGTAAAGTCATCAATTTTTTTTTTTCAAGCACACAAGTTTCTTGACTAAGATTATTTGCAAAGTGAAGTTACAAACACCAACTTGAAGGAGAGTGTTAAAAAACACCCATGTGTGTAGGGGTGACATGGCTAGTAAATAAGGAGAACTTCTATAGAGATGACATAGAATTGTAATTATGCAAACTGTTGTATGTCCTCTTATATTTTTTTCCTTTTGAATCATGTAGCCCTAAGGGCATTGTAATCATTAAATACTTTTTCGCAACTATAAATACAACCTCAAGGCATGAGGTAGAGTATTCAAGCTCTCTTCCTCTTGGTTCAAATTCGTCCTTACACCTATCTCTCTTTTCCTTTTGTTTTCTCCCTTGGTTTCTTCTCTCCTCACTCCCAAGAACTAGAGTTCCTCTCTTCTCTCCTTCCCTTGAGATCTTTGTGAAGCAAAAGAAAAAAAAAGGGGAGTTTCTTGTTTTTCCCTTTAGTTTTCTTTCCCAATTCCTGTTTTTCATTGGTTTTCTCACTCTCTTACCCATATGTTTTATACAGAAAATTATATACCGTTGGAAAGATCTTTGAGTCTAGATTCCAACTCAAAAAGAATTTTTCAATCAGATTCTTCTAGAGAGAGAAATCGACATCTAAAACAACAAAGGCCAAACAGTAGAAAAATTTCGAGTAACAACAAAAAGCTTCAACTTTCTAAATGGTTTTTACCAACATGACTGAGAATTTATTTTGAGAATTATATCTCAAAAGAAAGCTATGTGAGTCTACTTTCTATCTCAATAAATCGTTTCTCATTCTGATCTTTCTAGAGAGAGATATCCACATTTGAAGATTTAATGGTCATGTTTGCAGGTTGTTGCATGCAAAAATCCAAATTTAAGCCGATTTTTTTGCTTCATTTTTAAGTTGCTAATGTTGATTAAGTTTCCTATTTGTTTTCAAAATCTAGTCAAGATTTTATCAACTTGAATTTATTTCCTTCATTCAAAGTTTCCTTTCATTGATCTCATATTACATTAGTTTCCTTTAGAGAAGTCTTTTCCTATGTGAATTTAGTTTTCCTTTTTCACGAAGTTTGAAAATTTTGAATTAGAAAGTTTTGTTTTCTAATTCTAGATTTCAAATATTAGTGTCCTAAATCTCCCTTATTCCAGAATTTATCTCTTGGATATGTTCTTTCCAAATTGGTCTAGTTGTGTTAAAAAGTAATTGCTTTATATGAGGAGTCTATGTTTAGAAAGTTTCCATTATTATTTTCCATTCCAAAACTTTCTTATTGGAGGTTGTTTTAAAGTTTCCTCAATCATCATGTCATAAAGGAATTATTTTTTTATCTCCCTCTTGGGTCATACTTGGTCAAATTTGTTAAGTTATTTCAGTCCTACCGTTACAGTCTCCTTATTACGGTGGTGATAATTTTCTCTTTGGCTAGTCTTCTTCTTATTTATGGGTGTTCTTAAGAGACTTTTTACTGGTAGCGTTAAGTGGTTTTTATTGTTGTCTTTTGAGGTTGGTTTCGACTCCTGCTTTATCACCCATGTTTTTTATTTTTTTGAGAGACTGTCTGATTGAGTACTTATCCTTGGGACACCTTGATGAGATAATTACTATAACTTGTTTCAAGTTGGGATCATTGTCATTATCTCACAGTTTGAGGGAAAATAGAAGGAGAAGTGTGAAAGATGGGGTAGATGACAAAATATACCATGAAAGATACTACAAGCTGAAACAAGTTTGTAAAGTTTTTTTCTTTTCCAAAAATTCAATACCCTGTAATGAGAGGCATATATTATTTTCTTTAATGAATGTTAGCCTCTTACTTCTGGACCGGTTTACAAATTCTAAAGGCCAATCCGAGGGAAATTCTTTAAGATTTTTCAAACAGTTCTAAGTTATATCGGATTTTGTTTTTTCTGTGAGCAGCTTCTACATGTTCTACTAACCTTCTTTTTAAATGGTTGTGTGTCTTTCCTTTTTGAACGCTGGTTGACCTATTCAACAATTTGTGGAAGATATCAGGGAAGGGATAGAATACCTAATCAGACTTGATCATAGGAAAATACATGTAGTCACTTGTGGGATTGGGCGTAGGTTAGATTAAGCCACGAATCCAGTAATACATGTAGTGTAGAGTTGGAGAACATGTATATTTACAAAGAGTTGCCCAAGCCAGATCAAGTTGTGATATCTTTAGGCTGATTTCAATCTTCCGGGGGAAAAATATGGTGACTTGTCTTTAAGAAGACCATTCATAGTCATTCGTAAATTTTCATTTATTTTCTCTATTTGTATTTTATGAAGCTGTGATGTGGTGATGAAAGTTGATTACTCTATTATGTTGTTTTGATGTTTTCACATCTCATCAAGCCTTTTTCAAATCAGGCGAAGGTTGGCTACCGAGAGCTCCCCATCTCAATCGATGGAAGCTTCCTTACTGCAAGAAGTTGTTTCGCGGCAAGATACCTATTCACAGAGCAGAGCAGTTGCCCTTCAAAATGTTGAGTCAACCATTTCTGAGCTTGGTGGGATCTTCACACAGTTGGCAACTATGGTAGCACAGCAAGGGGAATTGGCTATCAGGTTTCCACATGAACCTTACTGTTTTTTGTTTATGCCATTCATTTTTTAGAATATGCTTCTTTCTGTACCTCTTAACTCTCCATGTGTTTTACTTTTTTTTTTCCCCAGATTATAGTGTTTTACATCGTCAAGATATTGAACTTAAAACATTATGCTTGTAAATGTACATATGCAGGATTGATGATAACATGGATGAATCATTGGCAAATGTGGAAAGTGCTCGTGGTGCTCTTCTGAAGCATCTAAACAGAATATCTTCAAACAGGTGGCTTTTAATAAAAATATTTGCAATTCTCATCCTCTTCCTCTTGGTATTCATCTTTTTGGTGCTGTAAAATATTTGAGGCCTCTTACCTTTTCTGGTACACGGGATGCTGTTGTCTGTTACAAGATTGACAAAATAAATTGTTTCCTGAATTCAGGAAAATCTGTTGTGAGAGAAAAAGAAAAAGAAAAAAGACTTCTATGGAGCATGCTATCTGATAGGGTCAGAAATAGTGTCTTCTTTGTCTTCTGATGTAGCACTCAATTATGCTGATTGAGTGATAATGTTATCACCCCTTTCGGACCACAACATGGACAAGAATTTGGAATATTAGAACATGGTATATTTGATTCAGTTGGAATTTGTCTCTGGATGGAAACTTCAGAGTGAAGTTTCTTGGGGAGGGTTCCAGGAATAGTCAGTGGAGGTCGTGCTTGAGACAAAGGAGCGCAAATGAGAGAGTGCAGTAAAGTAGGGATCAAATCAAAGAGACGAAGATAAGAACGACACTTCTCACCAGCCGACATCTTTGGTACATTTCGTTTGGGGCTAGGGTGACACTGTTTCAATGGCATTTGATTATCAGAATGATTTGACTAGTTCATGTGTGGGGCTATGATTATCGTTCGCATGTTCTCAAGAACGATTTGCCTGCTCACTAATGGTAGTTCAAAAAGCAACATACAGCCGTGTGCCATAGAGTCAGCAAGTTGTCATCCAGCACATTGTAAAGCCCGTTGGACATACGATTCATACAAATCCTAGAGCGTGGTGGGGGCAGGCATATGGAGACAGCTGCCTCTGAATCCTGATTGCAGATCTTCTAAAACAATCACTGCTGTGGTCTCAAAGTGGCAGCAATTAGTGGACCATTAGGAGCCCAGGAACGATAGGGAATGCTTCCCCATTGTTCGGGTCGCACGTCTGCAATTTTCAGGTATCATTACAGATTCCTCATCCTGAATGCGTAGGTGAAGTGGAGCTGACTCCTTAATCATCTCTTTTGACACTTCTATTTGGGAATCTGATCGCTACTCCGTCAATGGGTTTATTATTCAATGCAGATTGACTTCCTAGTAATTTCCAGTTGAAGAGGTAAGAAAGCATCGGCCTCCAGATTTGAGAATCTTTCCCTTTCCAACTTGGATACTCTTACGAGGGACAGGTAAGAGTGGTTAGTGGTGATTGACTTTCTCGTTTGTGAGTCTCTTTTCAACTCCACTAAGTGCATATTAGGTTTCTTACTCTGTCATCATATGCTTCCGATCCCAATTCCACTTTCAAGGATATGCACTGGTGGAGAAAAAGATGGCGAAGAAAAAGAGAGCCCAACCACGGACTGGTTTCCAGACTTGCCAACTTTCAGGTTTTTAACGTTTGAAAACACAGGAAACCACCGCCACTCCATCAGTTACAATGAAGGAGCGGATGTTCAACTGAAAAGATGCCTGAAATGACTGATACCCGATTCGGACTCAATCAAGTTCAGATGGTTAGTACTTAGCAGGACTTCTTCTGGGCCAGCAAAAACGAAGGCCAATTAGAAAACTAGAACTTGCCAAAGGACGTGATGTGCTTCATCCCCCCGTGCAGCCTGGCAAGTTGCAATTATGTGCTGGAATTGGATCGTCGGATCTAAGGTCTACAAGTCCGCTGGGTCACCACCACATTGGCATCTCAAGCAAAACGGAGACCTTGTCCGCTTGCTCTGACCGGGCCCACGTCGGTTCCTGATCCATCAAAACAGTTCTGGCTCAAGAGGTCTTCATTTATCCTCCCCTTTTTTCTTCTCGAGCATTGACCGGACTTGCGGGACCCGCCGGATCAAGGTATAAAAAAGATGTACATGCATCACATGTACCATGGGCCCACATGTGACGGAAAAGCATCTCGCACCGACTCAGCATTAGTCCCCTTTATGTCTCCGATGATCCCAAAATTGCAATCATCGTAAATGTATAGATAGATGAGATCGAAAGCCACCCTTTATTAGGATTTCCTTTTTCCTTGGATGATAGAAAGGAATATCTGAACGGAATCCGGAAGGCCAGGCAGCTGTCTATCATCCGATGGGGTTGGCACGTGACAATCACGAGAGGGCACTTTCGAATGTCTGTCTTCACCGTCCCCACGCGGCAAGAGTGAAGAAAAGAAAAGAAAAAAAAAAAAAAAAAACTCTCCACGCCCATTTAATTAAAGGTTAAAGGGTCCACCTCCTCCCCATCGTCCTTTCTCATCGCAGATCTATAAGCGGGCCCACCATCCGCCTCTTCATGAGCTGGTCGTCGGACTTGATTGCACGGGCAACTCATACCATTCCATTCAATCAAAGTAGTTTCATTCGGGGCATTTGATCGGTTCTGGAGTACTAGTTGATCCCAAGTGGGCCTTCGTGATCTGACATGGGCCCCAGGGCTCCGGTAACATCAATCCCTTCAAATTTGTTCTTAGCATCGAACTAGTTTTTAAAATCCTTTATTTGAATTTAAGAATGCAAGTCGGTGATTATTATTCTTCCGTTAAAAACAGGCTTTCCTATCAGATATAATTACGATCGACCCATACGAATGAACGACCCTGATATCGTTTATACTGGAAAAAAAAGCTCAAATCCATGGCTCTGTTTTCTGTATTTGGTTGGTATTATTGGTATTAGGTGAGGGGGCCCAAAACTGAGTGTGGGCGATCCTCTTCCAGCTAAGGGAAGACGGAAGCCCAGGTTGAAGATAAAAGAGAAAGTGTGAGGGAGGAGACACAGGGAACCAAGTTGATGGAGAAGAGCATTAACTCAATATGGCCCTTATCTTCCATATCCACCGTGGTCCCCATAATGGTGTTCACTGCCCCTTTCATTACCTCTGGTGGGTGTGGGACCCTTGTCCTCCCTTACTCAGATCAACGGCTAAAGATTCAATGGGGGACTTTGTCCAAAATAAACTCATAAGAAGATGGACCATGTGTAGCAGCAGCATAGTGATCACCTTCAGATGAGTTGCTCCCCCATAGAGTCCGAATTACCATCATGAAATGTTAGTAAGCTTCTGTATGAAAAGATTGATGGGAAGGGGGACATCTGGGCATTTTCCTCCCCCCGTTTGAGCCTTCAGAGCCATTGGCTCTTTGGAAGCTCCACTGCTGCTCTCATTCATGGACAACCATCTGCAATTAATCCCCCTCTAGGCAGACAGCTTTCAGACAAGTCCTGTAGGATCTAACAGAGAAGATGGCCTTGGCTCCAGAAAATGCTCAAAAGAGGTTGCTTTCAATGGCCATCCCTCCTGGACCCCCTTTCTGCCCATAAATTCCGTGTTTTCAAGTTTTTCTTCAATCGGATACAAATCTTGAATTAGTGCGACGAATCTTTCGTCAGGAAGTTGCATTATTTGAAGACTACCATTTTTGGCCGCTGGGCCTGTTAATTGCTTCTGCCTGCAGTGAATCGAAGTTGTTCTTTCTTGTTTTTATTGCACTGAAGATTTTGATCTGTTCTAGCTATTCGTGGTATCACTCATGCAGCATTTGTTTGATTACGGCAGACTCGCTGTCATGAAATTGGATTAGATAAGCGATACCCATCAACAATCAATATTTCCTTTAAGATTCAGTACTATAAATTCAAACATGTTCTTTTCCAGAGAGGGATGGACGGAAAACCATTCTACCTGATCTGGTTACAGGTTCCTATCGTATTCATAGCCCACAATTTCAGTAAATTAATGAGGAAATGTGTGACTTCCTTCCAGGTTTTTCACATTTGGCATTCAACTCGCAGTGTTCTTCACTCCTCGGGAGCTCAGAACCATACTTGCAGTGCGTCAATGGTGAGAAAATTCTTTATTCCGTCTAGAGGGTGGGTGGAGCATTGCTTTAATTTCCATTTAATGGTTTTATGCATGCAACTGCAACTACAGTTTGTTCTTTAAAAAGAAGGGCAAATCACAGAGGTTTGCTGGATCAGTGCAAGCTAATGAAGAAAACGAATCCCTCGATTCAAGTAAGCAGATCATAGCAAATCATTGAGCCGACAGTAAATCTGAAATTTCATTCAAATTAAGCTGAAAAAATTATTTCGAGGTGGGTTTGAACCATTGGAATCTCAAGTTCAATCTTCTAGAGTTTCTCCAACCACTTAAAACGATGCAGTGGTTCAGCTTACGCAGTGAAACCGAACTAGAAAACCCAAATCCTGCCGGAGCAGACCAGCCGGCAATAGCAGAACCTTTCTCGGTCTGGGTGAGGCCCAAACCCTATCGTGCTTCTCTCTTCATTCACAGAGACATTACTGAGAAACGAAAACTCCACTCGCTCACATGGCGATGTGCCCGTCAAGCCAGGCAACTCAATCCCGCCGTAGCCTTCTCTAATCCAAACCGTCGTGTTCATATTAAATATAACTTTCGAGCAGGATTAAACTAGAAACTGTACTCATTTGATCGACCTCGAGTTTAGACTCTGGACTTGCACTCCATCGTCGACATGGCTTCGTTTAACAGCAAGCGGTCGCCCGATGAAAAGTCAACTTTTCCATGCTCTGGTTTGTTTCAGATTTAGAAAATGGAAGTGATCAGCATCTCTCATGGAAGTAGAGGAGGCACTCGAAGAAATTTGAATTGCTTGTTTCATTAATTCTATTACTCGGCCGTAATAAACAATTTACCAGGCGTGAGCCAGAAGTGATCCCGGGGGGAGAGGTCAGAACCCAGAACCGAATAGAAAGCTCGGGAATTGCGTCCCACCGACTCGTTCACCGCTCGGATCCCGAGTCAGGCAGCCTCAAACGCAAAGTCAACCCGTTCTTTGATAAGCACGACGACATCCAAGTCGCCAATATTTTTTAATTTTTATCCTCCGACCTGTCCCCGTGAAAACACGGACTCGGTGGCGGCTCTCGGGACTCGGCCAAAGGCTTCGCCGAGACAGGCCGACGCGCTTACCTCGACAGCCAAGTCTTTAAAAAATTTCAATTCGTCTACCTGACATCAGTCGTCTGTGACAACCTATCAAATACCAATCACCCTCTTTTGCTTGGGGAAAAAAGCAGCGGCTGATCATACTTAGGTATCTGTCATCATTAAGCCGATATTGTAAAGATTAAAGAAGCTTAATTAACAACTAAAAGTGGTTATGGGAAGAAGATTGCAAGATAACTATTGAGAATGGATGAGGCGTGACAGAAATGATAACTTCAAAGGGAGGAAGAAAAGGGTAGTGGGGGATCGTTGAAAGAAGAACAATCAATAGCTTCTGCTTTCTGCTTATATTAAACCTCAAGCTAATCAACATCTTATAATGCCTCAACCTTTCTTTCTGCCTTCTGCTGCTTTTACTTTCTCTTTTTGAAGTTTTATACACTACAATCCGCACAGACGGGTCTCCTTTCTTCCCTTACAGTCATCCGCTTCCATTCTTGGCATGAGAGAGAAGGGGAGGTGACACTAGCATTGGTCATGTCACAATTAAGCTAAGCATGAAATAATTGCGAGTTGAACAGATGCATCAGATAAGAAGGTGAGTTTCATTGAAGAAGAGAGAGGTATCGACTATCGAGTATCGAATGCACACCCACTCACTCATCCAAAAGGCATTTCCCGTCTCACTGTGATGTCGATTCAAGCTTCCGGGTCCCCACCCCGGAAAAGGGATTCCCCGACGGCGTCAAAGCCTTAAACTAATCTTAAACTAGTGAGATTAATGAACTTCTTTACGCGAGAGCCGGGAGTGAGTCTGTGTGCACGAGAGAGAGAGAGTAAAAAACTCAAAAGAGCAGCTGGTAGTAGCGTTTTTGTTGAAAAGACGAGAGCGAGTGAGAACTACACGAAGGGAGTGTGAGGAGAACGGAGATGCTTTTGGGATTTTTTGGAGGCTACCAAATCAAAGAGGAAAAAAGGGCGATGTGTAGCTGGAGAAAGGAACATATGCCGAATTTTTCCGTAGTGGCGCTTCGGCGTCAAAATCCGGTCATTAATCATTACGCCTCCACTAAACCAGATAATTTACGGAAAGATCAGTCTGGAGAGAGAGACGAATGTCTGCTTCAATCAATGAACACAGAGAGAGAGAGATAAATGCGGAGAACAGTACACAGAATCAAAGGAGTCGGGTTAGTGGGAAGGAGCTGAACCGCACCGAGCCGACAAATCCCCTTCCAACCGGGGAATATGGGGGCTTTGTAAGGTTTCAATGTAGCATCCTCTCCTTCACCGAGCTCCATTTTTAGACCAGGCAACCCCGTCACGCCGACTGATCCTCCCTCAACACTATCTCCATCTTCGATTTTTTCAATTAATTTTGATTCGCATTCCACTAATTAACGTAAACCAAAACCACAAAAAATATCGAGCAACCTAAGGTGGTCATCGCCACCATCTCCCGGCCAACCGAGCCGTCCGAGCAAAGGAACCCCGTCGTTGCAGTGACCGGTGACCTCGTTTGCTTTAACAGCGTGCGAAGAGTGGCGGGCCCCGCATCCGTGGCTTAAGCCGACAGATCGAGGCTTCGCCGATGTGGGTAACACAGTTGGGTTTCTGTCCCCGATCCGGAATTTTTAAGTCATTAATCATTAACCCGGTCGCGGTTTTGGCTGACCCACGAACCCAACCCACCCGGTGGCACGGCGAGTCAGCGACAGCTAGAGTGCGTTGATGCAGCCTCGAGACGTTAAATTGTTTTTTTCAGGCCAAAAAAAAAAAAAAAAAGAAATATTGAAGACTAAACACGGAAATTAAATTCCGAGGGAATTATTTTGATTGGGATTTGGATCTGAGCATTTTAAAAGAGGAGAGAGCGCCCGGCTGGAGAGGACTCAGAGAGAAGTTCAGAACCTCTCTGCCGACTCTAACGAAAAGGAGAGGGACAGAGGGATAAGACTGAGAGAGAAGAAAAAGGAAACGAGAGAGGTTTTCTTCTCTCGCTTTTCATTCCGTTGGATTTCGTTTGCAGAGGAGAACTGATTTCCGGACGGGTATTTTGTCGTTGCCGTTTGGAGGTTACGACGGGTTTTCCGCCTATAAACCCTTTGTCTCTGATCTGTTCGACGTCCTTTTCGCCTGATCTCCATTCTTTACAGAAACTGAGAGCAGCAAGGGAGGAAGTCGACCATAAAGGAAGAAAGAAAGGGAATTTTTTAGAGGGGTTGTTTTCCGGCGGTACTCAGTAAGGACTGTCTCTCTCTCTCTCTCTCTCTCGATATATATATATATATATATCTTTTCTGGCCTCTGCTGTCTTCTGAGCTTCAGTGAAGGACTCGCTCGGAAACTCGGTTTTCGAGAGCTGAGCATTTCCGGCCGAATGGAGACTGAGAGATTCGGTAATAATACAGGCATTTAAAGTGGTATTTCAGGCCTAAAAATCGGAGTGGAGGATTCTCCGAACACCTGTTAATGCGCGTAGTTCTCCCACGCGTCGAATTTCATCTCGCTGCTGCTCTCGTTCTCTCCGCCTAAAGGACAAGGGAGAGATAGAATCGGACCCATTTGCAAAGAGTAACGCTCGCAATCGTCCCAGCCTAAAAAGCAGTGGGTTTCGGATACGTGCGACAAAATCTCGAGTCTATTAGGTGAGACCTCTGGAGAGGCTGGGGACAGATCTCAGGAAATCGAAGTGGGAGTGGATTTTGTTGATGTTTTTGTTCTGAATTTTCGCTTTCGATTCCTTGGAGCCGGACTTTGTCTTACTTTCCGTTTCGTTTTTCTGTTTTTTGCAGATTTTGACGTTTGAAGATGTTGCCACAAAAGCAAGCGGAGGAGGCGATTGTCCCGAGCTTCAACGAGACGGAGCACGATGGAAAGGAGGAAGAAAGAGAAGAACATTCGGGTTTTAACATGAAAGACCTCCTTTGGCATGGAGGTTCCGTTTATGACGCCTGGTTTAGCTGCGCATCGAATCAAGTGAGCAAAATTCCTGTAATTTTTTAAGAGAGAGAGAGAGAGAGATTGGTATTATTCTTTGAAGCTAGGGCATAGTGTTTTAGTTCCTGTAATTGCCTTATCTCCTGGTCTGATCCATTTCTGTTTTCGGTTTGATTTTCCGTTTACAGGTCGCTCAGGTCCTGTTGACTCTGCCTTACTCCTTCTCCCAGCTTGGAATGCTCTCCGGAATTCTACTTCAGTTGTTTTACGGGATTATGGGAAGCTGGACTGCATACCTCATAAGTGTGCTCTATGTAGAGTATAGAAACCGAAAGGAGAAAGAGAACGTTAGCTTCAAGAACCACGTCATTCAGGTTTAGTCTTTCTTCTCCATCACCAGTACCTTGAAAGTTCATCAATGGAGCTCAAAAATATTTTCCCCCTATCACCATTTTTTGACATATATAAGCCCGAGAGGGCAATAGAGACGAACGAGATTTAGAACATGAGCCTGAATTTATTTTACCAATATCCTGTGCTTGCTTGATGTAAAAGCTAATAAATGAGAAGACAATTGCCATTCTTTCTTCTGATCTGACCGTCAGAGCAGACCCTTGAGAGAATAAAAAAAGAAAATCTTACTCAGGAACTAAATCCAGACCCACTTTTAGTTAATGGGATGTCCGCATAAAAACCATACGAAAACTAAAAAGTCTGAATTTGTTCTTGATTGCAGTGGTTCGAAGTTCTGGACGGACTGTTAGGCCCTTACTGGAAGGCAGCCGGACTCGCCTTCAATTGCACTTTCCTCCTCTTTGGTTCCGTTATCCAACTAATCGCTTGCGCCAGGTGCGTAGTATGGCAATTTTCTTCTTCGTTTACTTACTGTTTAAATTTGAGAAAGGTAATCAACGGATTTCTGGCCGGAAATCCGTCCGACTTCCGATTTTCTTCAACTTACAGTAATATCTACTACATAAACGACCGGCTGGACAAGCGTACATGGACGTACATCTTCGGAGCCTGTTGCGCAACCACCGTTTTCATACCTTCCTTCCACAATTACCGTCTTTGGTCTTTCCTCGGTCTCGGGATGACCACTTACACCGCCTGGTATATGACGATTGCGGCTCTCACCCACGGCCAGGTACTTCCATTAATTGCAGTTTTAAAATTCTTCTTCTCCGTCATTCTTTCTTGATTTTGCTCTCTAAGTTTCCGTAATTAGAAATAAACAGACGCGGCCGCATTTGTAGCCAGTGTACTGATGAGGATAGTTGCTTTCCGTCTCCTCTTCGTTCCCATTACAGCACAAAGGCGTTGTTCACACGGCTCCCACAAAACTGGTTCTCTATTTCACCGGCGCCACCAACATCCTCTACACTTTCGGCGGCCACGCTGTAACCGTGTAAGCTTTCCCTTTCTTCTTGTTCTTCGTCGTCGTACGTTTATCCCCAGATTCCCCTGCGATTAATCCATTATTACTAAGGATTAAAGGGAAAAAAATCTTCTTAGCTGCAATTGCTGGCTTTTACTTGGTTTACAGAGCTCATGTTGCTTGCAGCTTTTGTTCCCTTGTGGTGGTTCACCTTCCATTTTTTATTTAAGATGACGAAACTAACCTTAGCCGTCGTAAGATATTTTGACGCTATGACCCTTCCCTGACGGAGCTTTGCGTCCTGGCTTCGCAGGGAAATCATGCACGCGATGTGGAAGCCGCAGAAGTTCAAGTACATCTACCTGCTCGCGACGCTGTATGTCTTCACTCTGACTCTACCGTCAGCGTCGGCGGTCTACTGGGCCTTCGGTGATGAGCTCCTCAACCATTCCAACGCCTTCTCCCTGCTTCCTCCGTCCGGCTGGCGTGACGCCGCCGTCATCCTCATGCTCATCCACCAGGTCCGCCTTCTCCAACTTCCTCCGACGCATTTTATCTCTCAGCATCGGATTCTGATTTTCGTTTTCTGTAACGTTTTTTAATTCAGTTCATAACCTTTGGATTCGCCTGCACGCCGCTGTACTTCGTGTGGGAGAAAGTGATCGGGGTTCACGACACGAAGAGCATCTGCCTGCGAGCGGTGTCGAGGCTGCCGGTTGTCATTCCGATTTGGTTTCTGGCCATCATTTTCCCCTTTTTCGGTCCTATTAATTCCGCCGTCGGGGCGCTGCTGGTCAGCTTCACCGTCTATATCATCCCGTCCCTCGCACACATGCTAACTTACAGGAAGGCCTCTGCCAGACAGGTAATAAAAATAAATACTCCATATCTGAAGTCACCAAACTGCCCTTCCATTGCTGCATATGCCGACATAGCACAAAGGTTCCAGTCTCCCAATGAGCAATCGCCGGACATGATTTTGGTTTTTTGTGCTTTAGGGAAAGAAGGACAGTTTGATATTTTTCCGTCCCAATTGTTAAAGTTTTGGATCGGTTGGTTTTTCGCTATCTTGTTGTCTTCCGCACTCCCCAAAAGCTCAAAACCGTCAAGTTCTTTCCTGACGCCCATCCCCCATCCCCCATCCCCCATCCCCCTCCTCTTTCTGTATTTCCCCGTTTAGCCGATTCTTCTTCGCCGGAGCTCACACTAGTCAAGTAGTGGTTATCTTTTCTCCATTTTCTCATTGGTGGAGCTTTCAACCGGAGAAAATGGCAATTTCTGTAATGCGATGGAATCCGAATCTGGTTTACGTCATGGAAGTCCTCTCTTGTGTATTTCTCAAAAGTGGAGGGCAGTCTGGGATTTCAGCTTCTGTCTTAACGAGTCAGTGTCCTGTCATTTATCAACATGTTCCCGTCGGACATGGCCGTCAAAATAATTCTGATTTCTTCTCTATGAAATCGGAGTTGGAGCTTTACGATTTTACCCTAACGTAGGAAGTCTTATGAAAATTGAAAATCGGCATTTCCGTGTCTTTTTCAACCGAGAAAGGACTAAAAGGTCCTTTCCATAGGCTCAAAATTCCTCTGGCCCATCATCATCAGTTTCGCGCTCCCAAGTTGTTGTGGTTCTGTTAGGGATCCACGGATAATAGGACACGTGGAATTTAAAACAGGTGGGCCCCTTGACCTTGTGAGTGTCACGAGAAGCTCACTAGACGCCCATCCTCGCATTCAATGCTGCGGATTTGGATATATTAAGAGCCGTTGGGACGTTTCTTTCAATTTTTTTGTGACGCCGCCTCCAATAATTCAGGACAAGACCACACGAGTCTTGACTCAGTAACTCACCGGAGGTTGTTCTGTGTTTGACAGAATGCGGCGGAGAAGCCCCCGTTCTTCCTCCCTAGCTGGGCGGCGATGTTCGTGGTGAACGCGTTCATCGTGGTGTGGGTCTTCGTCGTGGGTTTTGGCTTCGGAGGGTGGGCGAGCATGACCAATTTCGTGAAGCAGGTGGACACGTTCGGACTCTTCGCCAAGTGTTACCAGTGCGCCAAACCCGGTGCCCAACCCGCTCAGCATCACTGAGTCACCGTCGTGTGATTGTACTATAAACGACGCGAAGGGGGAGGCGCCACCCGTTCTCTCCGGTGATGATTCCTTGTGCTGTGTCAAAAAAGAAAAAAAAAAGGGAGAAGGGGATTAGAGTTATTAAATTAAAATATTTTAAGGGTGTTTTTCGTGAAAGGAAATTTTAAATGGTTTGGTTTTTTTATGTTTTTATTTTCCGATTCCCCCCTTGAAAATGTAAAAGGGCGTGTGATAGTGATAATTAATTAGAACAAAATGCTGATGAGTGGTGGGCCCGTCCGTGTTGTCACCATCGGACGGCTTTGACGTGAATAGCTTTCGTAGAAGACCGTTTGACTGGATTCTCGGAGATGGGAGGTTTGTCGTCACATGTCTAGCACGTTTTGTTGCCGCCCTGTCACGTGATCCGGACTCCTTAACGAGCCTTCGTCTCTGTTCTGTCTTTTCCTCCTTTCTGTTTCCTCTTTCTTCTCCGCTCCTTTACTTTTTATTCAGTCTCAGTCATATGTGGACATGGAAAGTTTATTAATTTAAGCTCGAAGATTCTTCGTGTGTGTCTCCATACATGCCCTCCACGTAGGGTTCAATGAGAGTAAATGGAGGATGTGCGTTTTAACTCTTGATCTTCATTTACTGTTCTTCTTTTTTCTGTACATGACATGCTCGCGAAAATGGGATAAGGATACCACTGGGGCATGAATTTCCATGAGAAAGTTTCGAAAGAAAGAGCATTTACAAATTATATTATTAAAAATGTTAACCCATGAAGCAGAATCTGGAACATGCTAGTCTTTACGGAGATGGTAAACTGGACTATGAGTTCGGTTGTCAATAATCGTTTATGTTCTTGAACAACATCTGTGTTGTCAGTTTGAAGCTAAGCATATGTTCAGTTTTTTTCTGCAATTGTTCTGAAGCCGCAACCGTGTCTCTGTGGAAACTGAAGACGGAACTTAGATTTTTCCTGTATTGATCAAAGTGGTCCTTCTTGGGTCGAGAACTATAGAAGAATACTATCCGATTATTAACTGGTATTCATTTTTTAGTCTGTCTGATGAAGAAATTCGGGGTTTCTCTTTCCCGCATGAATTGAAATTCAAAAGGGTTCATTTCTGGTCTTTCTTGAAGCAGTTGGCTGGCCCGACAACACCAGGAAAACGATACTTCCCTCTTTTCTTTATCTTCTTCTTTAATGGTTCCATAGTCAAGGTTTTAACTAAAATGTTTGACAGATGGAGGCTGAGCGAGGATGCACTGAAATCACGAGTTCGAGAACAAGCGATTGGCTTAATGGTCCGACACTCTTTTCTTTATTTTAACAAAAAAGAACAGAGCGAACGAAGCCATTCGCAGATACCCATGTGTAAATTTATGCTGAGTAGCGGGAAAGAAAGACCTGACCGTAAGTGAATGGCCAACAGCCGATATAATGGCTGCTGGCCTCTGTATTTTAATGGTGTGAATCCAATAATATCTCAGGCACTTCTTCTCCGGTCAAAATGCGTTAGTATTTGTTAAATCGAACGACATGTGAAGCCATTTCATAGACCAGTTTGGAAATGTGTGCTTGTGAGCCACAGGACAGAAATTGGATTCCGAAGTAATCATTTATGTTACCCATGTGATACATGTGGAAGCTGATTCTGCTAATCGGGTGTTCTTGTCGAGGATGAACAAATTCTCAGCAAGGAAAAGTTAGCTCAGAGTCGCAGGAAACAGATCATCTGGAACATCAAACGTCTCTCTCATGGCGGATTTGCGTTTTTTTAGTCTTTCCACTTGCAGGAGTTTGTGGGCATCCAAAGAAGGGGAAAGCAGCTAATTGTCCGGCTAGAGAATCTCTAACATGAGCATCTGAATGCTACAACCAGGCTCCAAACACACAACGATGGCAGTTTTTAACACATTCAAGTGCTCGATTAAATTACTATTAGAAGCTGATTGAGCCAGTGATCCTTCATTACTTATATTGAGGATCAACGGGAAGTAGCTTCTTCTTTACGAAACTTCTCCGAGTCTACTTCAGCACTTTCAATCGATTGAGAAGTCAGAATTGAAAAATCAATTCGAAGAGATTTTACTCTGCAATAACATCCACTTTAGTGATTAAAATGCTGGGAAAGATTAGAGAGTGGGCGTCAGTCGGGTCAAGCTCGAAGATCAAGCAGCATCTACTGAAAAGAGATGAAAAGATCGTGTTGGGAACAAATAGGTGGAATGAGAGATTAAAGCTGAGCGAAAACTCCAGTCCCGGGTCAATTGAAGTTCATCACCAGCTCCTCCAACAGCAGCGACCCACGAGTCAAAATATTAAACAGTGCCAAAGCGATTGTGTCGGTGTTGAAATGAATCAATGATGTTACGGGAGCACACGAGGAACTCAACCAGAGGGATTCGCCTATCATCGGATTCAGAATAAACCCCACGGCCGCCGTTCAACGCTCTGGAGTGCAGTGGACCCTCCCTGCAATCCTCTCAGTTCCATTTTTAAAACGGAAAAGAATTCGAGTAAGGAAACACGTATCGTCTGTTGACTACTTTTTGCTTTTGGATAAGAGAAGAAAAGGAACCGATCGATTTGGGAACGGGAGGCGTCTCTGTAGAACTTAAGACTGGAAAAATGCAGAGCTATAAGAGACGTGGAAGTAGGGTCTTTCTTCCTTCCCACTCCCAAGCTTTTTTCTTTTTTCTGTAAACCATTAATTACGTCTAACTATGACTGCTCCATGGAGAAAAGAAATGATAAAGAGACGATGATGAGACGGGAAAAAAGGAAATGGCCGATGCAGGTATCCTCAGTCTCTCTACTTTCTAAAGGTATCTTTCTTTTCCTCGATTCCTTTTCATAAAAGGAAGAAAGAAAAACAAGAAACGAGTGGAAGTCCGATCTAAATCTTTTGATGAAAAGTAAGTCACTCAACAAAAGCTGCTCGGGCCTGTGCATTCTAACAGCGGAGGGTATTATGGAATCAAACCAATGGAACAAAGTTGATTTTATCGCATCTAGTAGCAAGTACTGTGGCTAGTAGACAATCCTACACAATCTTTCAAGCCTATTCAGAGATTGTTTACTGTTGTTTTTTTTACAATATTTGAGATATGGTATTAGAACGGGTACTCATATGTAAGTCTTTACCCCAATTATCCACTTATAGAATCACAAAATAGGACTTACAAGTGAGGAAAAGTGTTCAAAAGTAATCCCATATGGATTAAATGCATATAAAGATTTTGAGTTTATTAGTTGGGAAAGTGACTTCCTAAAAGTGTATTTTTTTTTAAGTATTCAATTTTTTTATTTACTAACATAGCAACTTACGTGGTAGATGACGTGACAAAATAATAACATGGCAAACGACGTGTTCATCTAACTTCACTGCACTGATGAAGTGGTGACATATAAGCAATCAAAGTTTACGTGTCACCTTTGATTGCACATATGTGCGGTCGACTGGTCAAAGTTGGGTAATTTTCAAAATATTTCGATGACATCGTTGTTTTTCAAAATATGTTATTTTGGTTAAATTCCCTTTAATGAATATAAAGATTTTAAGTTTATTAGTTCGGAAAGTGACTTTTTAAGTCGTCTAATTATTTTGGGATAACTTTGGGCTCAACTTCACACATGAATTTGATTCGACTAACTCAAACATTTTTGGAGCCACTTCTGAATGGGCAATCCAAGTCATCTCCTTCATATTTGCTTTTTTTACACTTTCACATTATGTTGGAATTTTTTTTTTTAAATGATACTGAATTTTATTAAGAGAACTCAAACGAGTAGATTACAAGAAGGAAAACCTTTATATACAATGAGAGATTGCTGAAAAATTCCGAATTTTGCCAATTTATCAACCAAAGAATTGACTAATCTAAGAACGAGGTTCCAATTATAATGAATGGATGACACAATGTCAACAATACAATCAGTAATTAGCCAGTTACACCAAAAGAGGCAGTTATCTTTTGAACACAAGTTGATGACAGTTTTGAGTCTCCTTCAATAAACAATTTGTTATGAAACCGTTTTTTAAAGATTTGGAGGCCGAATAGAAGAGCACTCACTTCAACAGTTTTGGAACCTCCTAATAAGCCGCTCTTCAAGCCGTAATATGTTGGGAACTTAAAAGGGTTGTTTGGTTTGGAATTGAAATATCTTCTTGAGGGCAATACCCACAAAACGGTGCTTACACTTTATACATTTGCCCATGAAGAATGGATTCAAAAATGAGTCCAACAACAACATCAAGACGGACATAGACGAACAACTGACCGGGTAACAACCAACTACAAATGAAATTATTGAGATTCCAGATGGGACCTCCAAATGCAAGTGAAGCGAAAAAATCATAAAAAGGGATTTTGCGAAGATTACATTCCACCACAATATGTTACTCACCCGGTAAGAGAAGCACAAGGAGGTCATCCACGCATCCAAAACCTCGCCAAGGAAAGAGCAAATAGTAACCACCAAGCTAGTTCAAAAGATGAGAGCTTGACAAGGCTAAGAGAGTTGGACACTGATAAACTAAGGTAAAAGGTTCCCAAACAAGTAACAAAATACTGCAATTAACCTTTTCATCGAGATCCACATCAATGAACTGAGTTGGCTGTTCAGAATACGAACAACCACATCAATAGGAATCATGCCATCTACAACTTCAAGCTACCATCCATATCACCAGAAGGGAAATAAGTTAAAGATGTTAGGAAAAGGAGTTGATAGGCCTTTGCATAAAGTTATAAAAGAAAGAGCATAAAGCCTCACTTGAGTTGCATTTAAGGTCTGAATAACTGATTTTATTTGTTCTGCCATTTTTTCCAATTCCCTCTCAATGATCTCTGCCTGCTCGTACCTGACAAGTAGCCAGAAAGAAACTAAGTGATGAGTTCATTGTACCAGCCAAGATCACCTTCCCATAGATACAAGAATAGTGAAAATTCAGAGGGTAAATCCGAGAAGCAACAATATACAAATCATCGAAACAGGAAGGTAGGTAAATTATTCACATGGAGTCCCTCGTAGATGCAACATCAACCTCAACCAGCAATCCTCTTTCATTCTTGAAAATTCGCTCTGCGCCTTCTTCAAAACTCTGCAAAGCCTTGTCAACCTAAGAGGTAAATAAAGTAATTAATTAATTTGTTCAAAAAGACATTTATGAATTAAACAATGTAAAAGAAATTTCATAAAACCAATAAAAAGAAGGATATGACTTGGAGATTTCAGAGTATACATCACAACCATTAGCGATGTAGCCAATCAAAAAAGATGTCTAATTCTTAATCCATAACAAGCACCTAAGCATGTCTTTGAGAGAGTTAGCATCTCTATGCATCATGATGCCAGGTGAGATTGATACATTATTATAAAAACACTGAGACATGAAATCTAAACAAAGGTCATTGTCAAAAAACAAGACCATTGGTTATTCTACATGTCAAACTATGTCTATGGACCAAATTTCATGTAAAGGGGACATGTAGAATAAGAGATATAGAGAATTAGGGTTTTCACTTAAAGTAGGGACAATGTTGTAAATTTCACACAACCCTATGCTATAAATAAAAGGTGGGGGACGTCCAGGCCCCCCATCTCAATTTCTTTCTCAATTTTCTCTTCTCTACTTTCTGTCCCTCTCATTCTCTCTCTTCAACCTTCTTTTTACTTTTTTCAATTGTATCTTCAAACTTCTTATTGATGTGTTTCAATCAACTCAAGTTGACAACATTGAGTGCAGGAAAAATGTTGAAAGATTGAGACAAAGGCAAAAATGGCTCTAAAAGTTAATTGTGTTAGCAATATCCCCGTAATCAAGGTGAAGTTGATTCAACATCATGGATTGTTCATCATTAGAAGTGAATGTTGTACTTCAAAGTAACACCACTATAATGGCATAGCTGACTGCAGAAGGATTGTAAGCAATTGTTACTGATGGGTCACAACTGCAGCGAGACAGTCACAGAGAAAAAGAAAAAGAAGGAAAATAGGCTTTCAAATGCCTACTCAGCATGTAGCCAAATATAGTTGCATCAGTAAAACCAATATTTCCAATTTCCTAGTACAATGGCAAGGCACCTAACTTATAGGGCAATTTCTTGTGCAGCTTCAAACCCAAAGTCTCAATTTTTTTGGCGTGGCCATACTATACATCCTAGACACCAATGAGAATTGAACCCAAGACCCCCTGCATAAAGAAAATGCGAATGCCATTGAGCCAAATGGTTGATCCAAAAAAACTTCTCAATGTTCTAGGGAAGAATTACCTCAAGACTAAGAAGAATATCCCTGTTTCTTAAGATTCTCCTGTCCCACTCAGCTATTGAACTAGTCTGTTTTCGAAATTTTTCTGTGTGCACCTGTAGTTCAGAGTTCCAATCTTTGATAATCTGCAATAAAAATATGATGGCAATGATCAATACAATATACTTAACTTACATAAGTAAGAAAGAATAAAAACTTTTTAAAAAATAAACAAAAAATAAAATATTCAAATGAAAAAATATAGCATGTAATCCAGAAGAATCTAAAGGACAAAATGAGAACAGAACCTCCTCAACAGTTTTTCCTGTGATCTCAGAAAGTAATTTAGGAGCAGTTGTTTTAATGACAGTTTGAAGTTGTTGTCCTGTAAACAAAGACGACAGTTCAATCTGACAGCATAGAAAGCCCGCTTGAGTTGCTGGCTTGGATTTGCCCACATCAGGAGTGACAAGATAATTACAAAGGCTTCAATAAAACAGAAATTCATTTTTTTTTTGTTTCGAGTACCACAAGGAAATTCATGTCTTAAATCTTCCATGATTTAAAACCTCATAACAGCCCAAACAAGTAAAGAGATCAAAGAAGCTACCAAACCCACTACTGGAGGCTGAAGGTACTGTAGATAATGGCTAACTCGCCGTGTTGCCAGAAACTGAAAACCCAAATTTAGGTGCACTTTCAGTTGACAAACCAGCAGAAGAAAAGCAGACGCACCTGCAGAGGATTCATGGAGAAGAAACTAAGAGAAGAAAACAGAAACATCAAACTTACAGAACAGGATAAACAGACAAGGCACAACTACATAAAGAAAACAATTCAATATATTTTTAATAAAGTGAAAATTTCAATAAGAGAGAGTTTACAAAAGATACAAAGCAGGCCAAAACAGAAGGCCCAACAAAAAAACAAAAGAATCAAGCCATGTCCAATGGTAAAGAATTGCCCACTACAGTATGTTGTAAAGAAACCCTTGTTCTAGCTAAAAACAAACAGGGGAATTATAAGTGCTAGAGTGCCCTTGCCGCCACAATCCACTAAGATTCAGCCCCATCTTGTAGGAAAAAAGAAAAAAACTATTCAAGATAATATATATTGAGAATATTTATTATGCAAATAAAGCATAAAATAGAACATAATAAATGTTTCAGTATCATACCAAAAACTCAATTTTCGACAAAGACCTGACACTGTTATCTCTAGATTATATGGATGCCAAACAGACGAAAAAGTTAAAGAAAAGGTGAGAAGTTGAGAGCTCAGCAAAAGTGTGCTCATTCCATCTGAAAATTTGTAATGTTTGACTAAAAAACAGTACAAATAGATCCTCCACTATTATAGATTCCACAGATTTAAATTACTCTATGTCAGCTGCCTAGTTGTTGTAGTGGAAACTGAAAAGCCAAATTTAGGTGCAGTTTTTGTTGATGCAGGTGCAGAGGACTGAGACACACCTGCAGCCAAATCAAGGAGAAAACAATAAGAGAAGATGGAAAAGGACAACATACTATGAAGGCAGTATATAAAAATAATAATAAAAAATACGAGTAACACCAATAAAAGAATGATAATAATGAAAACAAGCAGCACAGTTATTTGAAGGAAAGCAACTAACATAACATTTTCAAGGAGCAAGACTTCTATATAAAGAAGAAAAAAAATAAAGCAGGAAAATGAAAGAATAATATATGGAAGAAAAAAAAAACAGCAGTAACACATTAATATGTCAATTCTAACGACTTGCTAAAAGTTCTCTTCAGCCATAAGAAGGTGACTCCAATTAGAAGCCTAAAACAGGTGCCGGTTGGGGGAGAGAACTCTAACTAAAGAGTATCCTTTGCTTTTGAGTCTAGCTCGAAACAAAGTGGTAAATGTGGCTCAAGCCTGTAGAGATGCTAGCTGGGATTTAGGGCTGAAGCATAATTTGCGAGTTGAGGAAGCCATAATCACCGGCAATCTTCTTTGCATTCATGAAGGACAATATGTTAGTGGAGTAGGTGATGATTTAATTATCTAGATGTGGGATCATAGTAGACTATACTCAGCTGCATCCTTCTACATGAGAAAGGGGACCCCATCTACTCAACAATGCATTGTTCCCGGCATGATCAGTACGCTGTTAGCGCACCCCCCAAAACCCTATTCTTTGGGTACTGTGCTGCCAAAAACAGAATCCTTTCTTATCTGAATCTTCAAAAGAGAGGAACAATGATAATCAACTCCTCGTTCAGGCTTTGCAGAGAGATGGATGAAATTGTTGACAATCTCCTCTCAGGCCCTTTCATCTTCATATTTGGGGCCTTATGCTGCAGCTCTTCAAAGTAAGCATCTTCCTTCCAGCTAACTTTGCTAGTCTCGTCCAACAATGGACCCACCTCTCTTTCCCAAAATATGAGAAGAATCTTTGGAGGTCTGTGATGGTTGCCTTGCCATGGATGATTGAGCAAAACAATCAGGTCTTTAACAACAAGGCTAAGAACCCAAATCAGGAGATGGAGAAAATTCTCCACCTCACCAAGGTCCTTACCAGGAAGGATTTCCTGAGACTCTACAGTGCTTACATTAGAGAAAACTGGAGTGAAATTGCTGCCCTTTACCCCCAAAAAACACATGAAGGTTATCCTCATGGAATTCCCCCTTCTTTGTTTAGTGAGGATTAATTTTGATGGCAGCACAAAGGGCAATACAGGCCCCTACTGGTTTTGGTGGGATCTTCCAGAATCAAGAAGGACAAAGTCTCCTCTCATATGCTAGCCCTCTTGGTGAAGCTGACTCACTTGCAGCAGCAACTCGTGCTCTCCTCAACGGCATCTGCCTTGCTCATGAATGTTTCAGCTGCCCTATCATCATTGAAGGAAACTCCATTGTTGTTATGTCTTGATGGAAGAAGCAGGCAAACACCCGTGGAGATTCCTGGTGCAGATGGATGAAGTGTTTGATTTGGCCCAATCTATGGTTATCACTTGGCTTTACACACCATGTAGTGCAAATTCTGATGCTGATAGCTTAGCCCGTGAAGGGTTTACTCCCCCAGGTCCAGTCATCAGGCCTTAGCTTTCATTGTTTGCATTGCTATTGTTATTTTGTTTCACTGTGGTGTAATTGTTTTGTTTCTTGCCTGTCACCTTGGCTTGTGAGGACTTCAGTTTGTATACTGCCCCTCTCTTTTAATAAATTCTCTATTTCATGCTTTTAAAAAAAATCATAGCAAGGCAGGTCTTCCACATCATTGGCGGAGGAGAGGGAAGGGCAGCAAGCTGTAGTGGAAAATGAGCTTCAGAAATGAGGCAGGAAGGCAAAGATTTTAGTTAGATAGCTGGAGCACAAGATGCCATGACTGGGAGGTGAAGGAAGAGTGCAGGAGGTGATCAATGATTCCCTCTTCATTCCCGCAGAGCTTGAAATGCGAGTTGATGATCAAGGTTCCCCTCTTTTGTAGATTATCAAATATGAGGATCTTCTTTTTAGCTGTACACCAGAAGAAAAACGATGCTTTGTGCATGCCTATGAGTTTTCCAGACTAATGCAGCAGCATCATGGACTTCAGGGGTAGGGTGTAGCGTCTTGTAGAATGAGGCAACAGAGAAATTTTCCAACAGTTACTCCTAAATGATTTAAGTCATCTCCCTGGCCTTTGATGTATAGATTCTCAAGAGTGCTGAGGAGGGAGCTAGCCATTGTTGCCTCATTATCAGAAAGGGTGTGTGCAAGTTATTTGAGACCAAAAAATTCCCTAAGCTTAGTCACCTCTTAAGCTCCATTATCAAAGAGATTAGGAGATCGACCATCAGCACTCATTATCATCTAATGAAATCTTTGTTGAATGGGTCCCTCCGCAGTCCCTGGGGAGGATGGCTGAGACTCAACAAATGTGGCTATTTCTAGGTTTTGAAAGAAACAACAAAGAAAACATTTGTCGACCAATTAGTGTGACCATGGAGAAAGACATGAATAACATCTTATTTAGGCTAGTAAACTCTCCAAGCTTAATCTTCTCCTAATTTCCATTGACAAAGAGAATTGGAGGTTGGACATTAGCACGCATTATCATCTTATTAGGTTCACTGATGAGTGGGCCCCTCATTGAAGAGGATGGTGTAAGTTCAATTTAATGGTAGGTCCAACTTGGGCATGGGGAGGTGTCATTTGAGAATTTGATGGCGAAATACAGCATGTGTTCTCTACTCCTTTCTTGTGTTAACATACCAGTCCGAGGGTATTTTAGTCATTTCACATATACTGATTTATCTTACATGATTATGTTTGATAGATAATTTCATTAAGCTCTTATGTTTCAAGTTTCATTCAAATCAGATTGTTATTGTGTGAATTACAGGAGTTTTTGTAACTACGGACATTTTTCTCCTTTCCTGTAATTATAACTTTTAGTAATAAATAAAAAAAGAGAGCTCATGTTATGCTGGCACACACTCCAATGCAGCTCTTGCTGCTGCTGCTTCTTCTCTTTTCTCAAACTTCTCTCCCTCTTTCTCTCTCAATTCTTCTTTACACTTGTCATCCCCCAGAAGCGAAGTTAAGGCCCTTCTTCAAGGTCACCAAGCTTACATCGGCACTACATCTTTGAGCTCCTAATACCCATATGTATGCTCTCCATGTCTTGAAATACGTTGTTGGCAGGTGTCCTATATTTCTTTCCTGTCATCACCCAGAAGTGAAAGTTAAGGCCCGTCTTCAAGGTTTTCAAGCTTGTGTCCTCTGACCTCCTAAGACCCAATGCATGCTCTCCATGTCTTGAAATATGTCATCCTTTAGGAGTGGATATGAGAGAGAATGTTGGCAATTAAAAAAAAATTTATCTTTCATAGTAAACTATATTCATATCTTAGGCTAGCTGTCTAATCATAAGAGTTGTTGTTTGTGGAAGAATAGTGTCATATTGGTTTAAATTTGAAAAGATCCTAAGCTTATTAGTTGAGAAGAGTCCTCCTAACTTGTGCTAGTCAATTTAAGGATAAACCCGGACCCAATTTTAACAGGGACATTTGCAAAACTTTGACTATCTTTAATTATCTCTCCAGCTCACACTCCAAGAAGTGCCAATTGTTCATTGATTCCTAGGTGAAAAGTGGAGATGTCTGCCAATGCCTTGTTGAACCAATACTTTTCCACTTCATTGGTTGTTTTCCTTGATTGCATATCTCATTTGTTTTGGTTTTCCCTAATGTGTGTCCAAGTTGTACTCTTTACTCTGAGGGAGCCTCTGTTTAGTATAACCATCTCTATTGTCATTATAATAACAAAAATCCAATTTTTAACTGAGCTAAAATAAAAATGGAAGTATAAGAGTACAACTTGGGTAGGTCCGGCTTTGATTCAAATGCCCGAGAATAAAGAGTACAATTTGGAGTAATTTCCTCATCTGCTTTTCCAAAAAAAAAAGAACTTGGAGAAACATTAGCAAAAACAAAAAAGCCTTGGGCTTGAAGTTATACTCATTACTGGGCCTTAGGCTTGAAGTTGTACTCGTTACTCACTGAGCCTTTGGCTAAAAAAGCTTACTATGAATACTTTAGGAACATCCAGCAAGTATTTTGTTTCTTGTGGATTGTAACTTCAAGTTATACACTTCCATGAAGTGATCTACCATTTGTTAGACCAATTCTGTTGTCCCGGTTGACGCATTGATAAGTTCCCTTATGCATACCATGCCATGCCCTCTATAACAGTCTTCTTTTTATTTAAAAAGAATGATTCTTCTATCACAGTTCAGCTCACTCAAAAACACATTTTCAATGTAACACCTTGCAAAGACCTATGAGCACCAAACCAACATACTAAACCTTAACACATTCTCAAGCAAGAGCACAAGCCATGATGATAAAACAAAATATAGGCACAGAAGTGGACCGGTTAAATTACAAAATGACTAGCCAATGTTAGGAATCCTTACCCAAATTATGGAGCTTCTAAGACCAATAACCAGTAACAATTAGCTTGCCAACAAGCGCTCTTGCATCCAAACTTGGACACCAGAGTGAAAAGTGAAGGACATGTATAGGCCACAGAAGTCTAGGATTTCAAAACATTGCATATTATGTGAGGAATCATAAATTACAGTTCCAAATTAGTGACAACAATATTAAGGAAGCATACCAAATTCTCTGTTTTGCCAGGTATAGTACTTCTTGAAAAAGAAAAAAGGTTTACCCGACTATGCTAACTTAAAATGCTTATCTATGTCAGCGTCACAGCACAAAAAAATAATCTAACCAAATAAGGAGCAGTAGACGATGCCATGCATAGGCTGACTCTTTAGCTGCTAACCTGAAGCTTAGTGCATTAGTTGCGGCTGACGAGGAAGCACCAGAGGCAGTTGTAGCTTCAGAAGGCAGTCCATCAGCACCAGATGAAGTGGAACCAGAAGAGGCCGCAGTTTGTGAAGAGAACAACGGAGCAGGAGAAGACGGTGTTGAGAAACCAAAAGGAGTGTAGTTGTGACAGTGGAAGAGAACGAAGGAGCAGTCATACCAAGAGACAAGGAAATTGGCTTGGCTAATCCTGTAGCCGGAAATGCTGCTGTGCTTGAAGAAGCTGTAGAAGTCCAAGCAGCAGAAGAAGAAACAGGGAATCCAAAGGAAGAAGCAGCAAAGAGATGCCTGAAAACAAGCCTGAAGTCGAAGACGAAGAAGTATTCGTCGAAGCAGCGGGACTCGAGCTCTTTGAAAAGACCGAAGCAGTTCTAAAAGAAAATGGAGTGGAGAAAGAGGAAAACGGAGAAGCAGAACTAGATGAGAACAACGAAGAAGCTGGGGTCGTTAAGCCAGGGGAAGTGGATGCCGAAGAAGCAGCAGAAAACGGCGAGCTGGTGAGGGAGGAAGTTGCTGCAGCCCCTGAGGATGAAGAAGACCCGAATAAGGATGAAGTAGAGAAAGACGGAACAGGTGCCGCTGAAGAAGAGCCTTTGGCCGAACTAGAGAAAGGAGTACTTACAGACGCAGAAGAAGCACCAAAGAGCAGAGTAGAGAAAGGCGAAGAAGTTGTCGCCGTGGCAGCAGAAGAAGCCCCCAATAGCGAGCTGAAAATTGAGGCAGTAGTTGTGCCCATTGAAGAAGATGCAGGAATGCCAAACAAAGGCAAGGGAGTGGACGTCGAGGCAGGGGAGGAAGACACACCAAAGAAAGGAAATTCGGCAGAGGAAGATGTGTTCGGGGGCACACCGAAAGAAAAAGAAGGTGTGGAAGAGGAAGATGAGAAGGCGTAGTTACGCCGAAAGTAGGCGAAGGGGCACTTGTAGAGGTCGGTGAATAAGAAGAAGGCATTCTGAAGGAAAATGGGATTTTCCAGGCCGCAACGGATTGTGGTGAGCCAAAAATGCGAGGGCTAGAGGACACGAAGGAAGATCCGAATGAGAAACCACTGGAGGATGCTAAAGAGAAGGGAGACGCAGAGGACGAGGCGGAAGAGGAATCTGAACCAGTCGACGAAGATGACTGAGAGAAAGAGAATGCCTAAGAAGAAAGGAGGAAGAGAAAGGAAGCGAGAAGCCAGACAGATAATTCAAGCAAGCGATTACAGTTAAAAAGATTGAAAATGGTGAAGAGTACAACTGTCACGGGGGGTTAATGACTCAAAGGACATAATCAACGAGCGCCGAAATTCATGTTATATATATAAACATACGTTACTCAAGAGTTCATGATCTACATGAAATTGTTTTATGCCCGATTTTGAAAATCATCTACATAGACTCCCACGTGGGCTCTCTTTGGCTCAGACCGTCTCACTCATTTCTCCTCATTTCGTTCCCACACCTCGCTCTCGTTCCCGCAGCCCCTCTGTCATCTCCCTGAAGCCCGAGCTCTCTGCTCCCTCTCTCATCTCTGCCGTCCCTCTCCGGTCTCTTTCTCTACTGGTTCCATCTCTCGCTACGAATGTCCTTCCAACGTCCTTCTCTTTCTCGGACTCTCTCTCCCTTTGAACCTCCCGTTCGCTTCTCCCTCTCTCTTATCTCTCTGTTTCTTCTCCCTCTCTTCTTCCTTCTGACATCTCACTTCCTTCTCCCTCACGCTATTATTTTTTCTCCCAAAAGACCTTCCAATTTCTTGCTATTTCCCTTATTTCAGTTTTGATTTTCTTTGATTTTGACATTTGGGTTTCGATTTCTTAATTTCTACTTCAATTCGGCATCAATTTCCCCATTCGGCTTTGATTTCAGCCATCGGCTTCGGTTTAACAGCCATCCTCCTCTCCTCTCCCTCTCAACCTCCGTCGCAGAGCACGGGAGGTCGAGCATCTGTTTCAGAGCTTCTCGGCCTCCCTCTCTTCTCCCTCTCTGTGTACTGTCGGAGCGCCGCCTCTATCGGCGTTGCTTGCCGCCGTTGCCGTTGCCCGCTGGCCTGTTGCCGTCGCCGTTGCCCGCTGGCTTGCCCCGTGAGGAAGATGACGATAGTTTTTCGCCCCTGAAGAAGATGACGATAGTTTTAAACTATCGTCATCAAAATCATTAATTTATAAAATAATTATTTTATTTATTTAATATATTTATTTTATAATTACTATATTAAAATACTGATTTAATAGTCATAATTAAAATATTTTTAAAATAATATTTGATAAATTATTTTGGCAAAATTATTCGATTGCTATAGTTAATTAAACCAATGATTTTAAATTTTGTGATAATATATTATTAATTAATAATACATAAAATATATTATGTACAAATATATAGTGTGTTAAACTAATGATTAGATCAATTTTTTCTATTAAATTATTCATTTTTTGGTTAAAGTATATCATATATTATTAATAAATTAATAACTCAATGTATTACTTTCATTTTTTTATTTATAACGTTATTTATTTATTATTTGTAATTAATCTTGTGCGTATTTCATTGGCTCATGTAATAACCATATTAATGCATAATAAAATATCTAATTCAATTAATAAATATATTAATATATTTAATTATATATTAAATAATTTATTCGTGTAGTAATAATGTTTATTTTACTTAATTTGAGGTTTAGAGATTATATTGTAATTAAGTGTACTGTAAAGATTTAGAGATTCTTTTATTTTTTATGTTTTTCTCATGGTGGGACACTAACAGTGGAAACTGTTTTCTAGTGCACATGAAGTCATCAACACTAACAATAAGTGTGAAGATGATCTTCATGTATATGACTGACATGATCTTCGTGTTAGACATGAACTTAATCTTCATGTATCTATTTGGGGGACTAACCCCCCTTAAAAGTAAACTAAACGAATGTATGTTTTTTCTACTTCTAGTTTTCAAAATATTTTGCATACCTCTGCAAGAAGGATCAGAGAAAGCGTCATTCGGATTAGAAAAAGAAGGATTCTCAAATTTACCAAGGCTTTGGTGGTGTATCTGAATCAAAACCGTCATTCGTTAGAAGAAAGAATTTAGTAGAAGGACAAAGAGACATCATTCAAGTTTTCCACAGGGAACATGAAAAAGAAACTGCCAAAATTTGAAAATTTCAGCAGACTAAACAGCAACTCATGAACAATCCTGCTGCTCCTACTGTCTGCAATTTTAATCCTCATTTCCAATCTCATGCGGGAACCAATTTCATTTGAACATAGTGAGAAAAAGACGAGCTAACACATTACAGCAGCCCAGTTCAAAAATTTCTTCCTCCAACTTCAGTTCTTGCCGAGACTAAGAGAAAAGGAAAAGAAACAGAAGGAGAAAATGTTAATTTGCAACCACTACGACTTTCCTTCCTTTCTTTTCACCACTCCCATTGATCATCCTTGGAAGGATGTCTGCTTGTTTTGTATGACCTTTCAACGTTGAAATTCCTAATAAGTTCTTCACCACTGCTCCAATCAGTAACCCCTCCCTTCTCCATAATCTTGCACATTAAGGGTCTTCCTAGCAGCTAGCAAAGTATCCAAAACCTGTTCATAACTTGAAAAACAGTCAAAAACCCATCAAAATCAGGAGTAAACCCATTGTGTATCAACAAATAGATGCATCCAAGTGCCTCATCAACATGGCCCCTCGAGAAAAGTGTCTCCAAAATCTTTGAAACCAAGTCCATGTTCTCCATCACACCCTTTTCAATCATACTATTCATAACTTGCTGTTTGAATTCTTTCATCTTTAAACAGAGCCGGACTTAGAACATAGCCATTTTGCATCATACCATCCAGAGCAGTTTTGGCATCTGCTGGTTCATCTTTCTCTAAGAAGCTATCAACAAGAGCTTCAGGAGACTCCACATCAGATGCAACTCCTCGCCTATGCATTATCTTTAAAACCTCAGTACCCAATTCGGGAGCCCCTTCCTTGCAATGACCACGAACTAAATTGTTGAAAGCAACAAAGTCTTGAAAAAGCCTTTTTTGTCTCACTATTATATTATTTTCCATTGTTGGTAGCTTTTTCTTTTACTTCTCTAAAAGAAACTACCGAGAGAAAAGAGCGAAATCCCTGCGTGCAGACTGACAGGCAACGGAGGACTGGGAGTTATTTAACTTTGTCCTCCGCTTCCGATCGCCAATCGAACAACTAGACTTTTCCCACCGGCGACAGCGGAGGGAGGTAAGATTTTCTCCAACGGCCAGAGTCCTTCCCTTTTTCGTTTTTTCTTCACCACTTACAGATTTCGACTGGAAGCGTCATTTCGCTTTGGTTTTTCAAGTCAACATAGATGGAAACGAGCGGAAAACGCCCTGAGGTGAGCGCCACGTTGCGCTCAGCGATCGGCGTTGCAGGGATTTACTGCGGCGCGAAGCCGCCAAAAGACGGTAGTTCAACAACTGAGCTTTCCTTTCGTCTATGGCAGGCATTTTCCTTTTCAGCACCATATGGCGCCAAGACGGGGTAGTTCTAGAAAGGTCTGCAGACTCTCTATTCCTCTCGATTTATTAGGCGTCGTTAATAGCTTTTGCTTAGAATGGTGCGATTCTCTCCTGCACGACGAAATGTAGGTGGGTCTGAAGAGAATTGACGCTGCTGTTGACGCGTTACTTCCTCTGGGATTTGCGAAGCACCTAATCTGCAAAACTGTTTATAGGCTCTTGAAGGTGAGCTTCTTCCCTGTTTTCGTCTACTTTCGAGTGCGGGTTTACATTCAGTTTTCATTTTTAAAGGCAAATTTGCTCTGTCTATTTAGGTATACGAGGGGGATGACGGGTGGGTCTTTATAGAAGAAGGCAGTTATAAGCTTCTCATTGATACTATTCTGGAAGAGCAAGAGAATGAACAAGTGAAGGTGAATCATTTTTATGTGGATTATCTCCTAAGGTTGTTGTTTCGCACTTCCAGTTGGGACATGATGTTGAATAAGTATCTTCACGCCTCTCTGTTTGCGTGTATGATTCATGAGTCTTGTTCTATGCATGAGTGCTGTTTCTTGTTTCAACGACGGATGGTTTTCTCCGCTTATTAACGATCTGTCTTGCTGCAAGTAAACGCTCTTCTTTTGTCATTTCCATGATGAACTGATGAAAAGAATCTCGTGTATTGTCGATTTCCTTTGAATCCTTATTAATGTTTCCTATGCTGTTTGGTTTGGTTTGATTTATGGGTTTCCACAATGGGCCATATGCTCTGGATTTTGTTTATTATATGGTCTTTGATAAATGAGCAGTATTTTCTTGAAGTTCTGTACAGCCTTTTTGTTGTTTTTGATTACTTGATGAAGTTGATAAGCATCTCAATTCTCATGGATACCTTCCCTGTCCTTTTCAGTATCTCTTTCCTCTTTTCTTCTTAAAACTTGCATCCTGCTCGCAGATCATGTTTCAATAACTTTTTCTGTAAATATACAAAATCATTCTCTTGGCCGAGTTGCCTCTAGGCACATGATAGACAACAGAAATCACATCTGGGTATTGGCTTAACCCAGTAAAGGGGGTTCAAAGACCAAGTAGATACACTTGTTGAAAAACTCACACAAAAGTTAAAGTACTCTGTCATTGAATGTATCAGGTTCAAAGACCAAGTAGATACACTTGTTGAAAAACTCACACAAAAGTTAAAGTACTCTGTCATTGAATGATGATACAAGGTCCTCAATGTACTCTGTCATTGAATGATGATACAAGGTCCTCAATGTACTCTGTCATTGAATGATGATATAAGGTCCTCAATTTCTGTTACTGCCAATGGGTATCTAGGAATATTTGAGACATCAACTAAAAAATCTTTAGCATATGGGCTTTTTTTTTTTTGCATTTGAGAATTATTTATCTAAATATTTCACTTATTCTTACATGTTCAATTGTTATGTTTGATGTCCAATGAACATCTTGTAGTAGCAAAAGGCAGGAGTAGAATATACAGATGTTTAGTTGAATATATATTTTTGGATAAATTCATAGTGTCCCAATTCTAGCTTTCAGTGATCTTACTCGGGGAACTGTTCTGCTAGGCTCTTTATAAAATTTTATGTTTCCCTTCTTAAGAATTTTTAGGATACTTCTTTCTTCTATCTGCTTTTTCTTCTTTTTCAAACATTTCTTTTACGATCTTTTTTTTTTACTTCAAATAATCTTTAAAAAGTTAAAATTATGATTTTGCGTAGACTGATACAGTACAATAAATATGAAGAAATTTGAACATAACTTGTGAGTTCAGATATTAGGAATAGATTCAGATGCTGATGAAACATCAGATGGTTGTTCTGAATTTATGTTACCCATTATATTTGTATTCAACCTTTTTTTGTAACTCTAAATGCAACGAGAATAGCAGTTACGTTTGTATACCTTGAACCTCAAATTTGTAATAGTGTTCATCACATACTGATGAAATGATTGTCATTGTTGTAATTAATCCTTTGGAGAATGGTGTTGGCTTGGCTATTTTGATCTATTGCCTCTGTTCAAGCAAATGTTAGTCAATTCCATATTTTATCTCCTACATGTCATTCCTTACTGTTTTGATTAATATTATTTTTGACAGTTCTCTAATTTTTGGTAGTTCACCGACATCAGTAATATCCTTCTTAAAGTTTGATTGAATATTCCAAACTGTCATGTTATTCTGTTGTTTTTATTTGATGTTGCTACTTGCAAGGCTTCCCAAATACATCTGGTACTGATTTTGTCCTCTATACTTCTGCAATATTTATACCTCAAAATTTTTATAACTGCATCTATTGCTTCTTGCCTGCCATTCTCTTCCATGAAGCATGGCTGTTTTCTTAGAGTTTGGTCTTCATCCTCTGGAATGCAGTTGTCAGTATTCAATGCTCATGATGTTCTTGTGCTTCCTCCCATCTTTCCTGCCCTTCATGGTCAAATACTTTGCTGTCCTTTTAAGGAAATTAGGCAAGATTGTTTTTTCTGACATTTGCAGCTGTATATTTATGTGTTTGAAAGGAAGGAAACATATGAGAACCTCTGATGCCAGTAGCTGGTCAATGAATGGGGTCATTGAAATTGCTATGCATAACATTCCTTCTGATCTGGCTGATTTTCTAAACATAACCTCCTTTCTAGCTCTATTATCATATAGAATCAAAGGTCTGTGGTCAGCTTGTCTAGATATACCATGGAGAACTCCATAGAATAGTCCCTCCTCAATATGGCTGGCTTAAGCTATACTTCAACAACAGCTCCAAGGGCAATCCTGGGTTTGATGGTGCAGGTAGCGTCATTGAGGACTTTGCAAGTAATAAATGTCTTGTTTCTGTTGCTCCATTCAGTCATTGTGCATATGCATAAGCAGAATTAAGGGCTATGCTTCAGGGTCTTTGGGATTTTTTGGATCACTTTCCTGTGCCTATCTTAGTAGAAGGGACGGGATGGTCTTCATCCGCTGTGCTTCAAGGAAGAAAGCTCTTCCGTGGTGAATTTGATGATATCTGTTGATCATGGATAGTTTCTTGCTTCACACTTTAAGAAGCACTAGGAACTATAATTCCTTCGCTAAAAGTGGAGCTTCTTGTCAACAACTCATTGTGAGAAGAAATTCATATTCTTCTCTGTTGTTGATTGCTTATAGGCTCTCCTTGTATCTTTCATCCCTTAGGAGTTTACTCCTAATGAAGTCTCTTTCACATTGTTGAATAAAATCCTCACGGTTACTCTTTCCCTTATTATTTTATTTCTTCTGGAAATATTTTAGTTGAACAATCTGACATTTATATAAGAGGTACATCTATTGGTGGTGGGTGGTGCTGATCCAAGAGGTGGTAAAGAAGTAATTTCACCTGAAGTAGTGGGACTGAGGTCATTGAAGAAAGGGGGGTTGAGGTGGTTGACTCTGATGAACCCTTCTTGTGGATTGTGTGACTATTTTAGTATTTTTTTTTCTTTAGAAGACATTGAAATTTAAGTGTATAGCTTAATTCTTGAAAACTGTACAAGTAAAAGAGTAACAAACGGAGTGGTGATTAACCTTTTTAGCCTTTCCATTAGTAAAACATATCACATTTAAAACTGTTAGTATAGTCAAGATTAAATATATAAGGAGGTGAAAATAGAAGTCGATGGCGTATGGCAGTCTTTTCCCTTGAATGTCACTAATCTAAAGCATTCAAAATTTAGAAGCAACAATCAGATGTCTACTTCGATAAAAAGAGAAGTATTGTAGACCATTTTGACTCATCTCTTTTTTTAAGATACTGAATTAAATAGTTCAAATTTAATATTTTTTAAAAAGCTAAGGGTAAATGTGAAATGTAAAACCTTATCTCAGCCAAGCCTCTAATTTTCTTCTCTCCTCCTCTCTATCTTTTTTTTTTTTAAAAAAAAAAATTCCTTTGTACTTTGATATCAAAAGATGATAAGCATTTTTCTTTTGTGTATTATTCTTTCTTATCCTCCTTTTGGTGGAGATGGGTTTTGCAAAGTGGGACTATTATTCAGGAAAAGCTAGCCTCTGAAACCTATTAGTGTTAAAGTTAGGCCCATTATATTAAAAACCTTCAAAAATGTTTTTAGATCTGAATGTTGGATCATCTCGCTGGAGATAAATTCAAGTGCAGGTTAAGATTACTAGTATATGATATTGTTAGATTACTAGCAATATTAGATTATTAGATAAATTTCATGTTAATAGTAATATAATGTTCTTTTAATCTTGTGGATAATACTTTTTGAGATGGTTTAGAGATAATTCATGAAGACATAAGCCTACTGTGAGAAGTGATTAGGAAATCTCATTTTTAGTGTATTTAGATATAAAAGTTCATCATAGCATTATTGGTAAGTTGGGTCTAAGGCCCATCCCAAAATGACTAGCCAACTTAGGAAACCTCTTTCCCAACTAATGAACTCAAGATCTTTGTACTCACTAATCTATGTGGGATTATTCCTTAACACTCCCCCTCACGTGCAGGCCCTCTTTTGTGGCTCTACAAGTGGATAATTTAGGTGTAGGCCCTCTTTTATGACTCTACAAGTGGATAGTTTTAGGTGTAGGCTCTCTTTTATGGCTCTACAAGTGGACAGTTTAGGTGTAGACCATCTTTTGCGGCTCTACAAGTGGATAATTTAGGTGCATGCCCTCTTTTGTAGCTCTACAAGTGGATAGTTTAGGTGTAGGCCCACATATGAGTACCTGTTCTGATACCATGTGAAGTTGGGTCTTAGAAAATGACTAACAAATGACTAACCAACTTAGGAAACCTCTTTCCCAACTAATAAACTCAAGATCTTTGTACTCAATAATCCATGTGGAACTATTCCTTAACAAACTTAACAATTATAAATATTTTTACTAAATGAAACAGGTCTAAAATGAGTCTCACAGTTAACAGAGATCAACTTGGGGGGTTATACTTGAATCTGACCCAACTAAATGAATCTGCAAGTCCTGAATATTGATATTTTAAATGGACAGGCAGGATGATATCTCTCACTCTCTCTCTGTCTCTCTTTTTCCGTATCTCTATCTCTGTGAATCTCAGAGTCATTGAGCAAGAATTGCATTTTTCTCTTCTTCCCACCCCAGACACAGAAACCTTGTGAAGGACAGGGCAGGGCCCTCCCACTCTCACACACTTCATCAAATGAAGATGCTGATGATGGACCATCCAACTTCGAACATGAGCCAACGGAGAGAACTGCGCCAGGTGAGACACCTTTTGTTTGGTATGGTTCTGTTACTTTCCTTTTTTTGTACTGTTCTTCTTGCTATTTATTTAACCAAATATTGCTTTGAAATTCAACAAAATATTTGCGAGATGATATTCATAAATTAAAGAAAATCCTCCTAGGATGATTTATTTTGTATAATTTTAAGTTTGGAATCCATATATCACTAGGCCCAGAAAAAGGGCACATGTAGAGTTCTCATCCTGTTGAGGAATTGAAGAGTTGGTTATCTTTTTGGCATACAACTTGCAGATGATGAAAATGAGGCAAGAGGTGAAACTGGGGAAGGTAGGCAGATGGTGCCATTGCAAGAGGGAAACACCAATAGTCCTGGAGGAGGTAGACAACTGCAGCTGAATCATGACAGAGCTCCGAGTAGTCCTATACAGAGGAGGAGACCCCCATGCTATGGTTGGATTAGTGACAGTGAAGAAGAGGCAAATGAGGAAGAAGCCAAATGCATTTCTTATGGAGATCTCAGTCGCCAGAGAAAACGCCGTTGGGATGTCAGACCATGCCACTTCTAGAGTCTTTGTGGGGCCATGATTGCCTTGTGAATATCTCTTACAACCAGTGCTAGCTTCTGTTTTTTACTGCTAATTTGTTTTTAATTTTTTGGGGTATATAATCAAATTGATAGACTCTTATGAATCGTTTCAGTTTTGTGTTGCTTCCAGTTAAGGCAGTGATAATGGTACTTGTACATGCAGGAAGTTTATGCTTTTCCATAGGAGTGATATTGATTTTTCTCCAATCTCTGTATCAAATTGAACAAGCTTGTTAACTTCCATGATGCTTTGCTGCTTGTTGGTTGTGAGGGCCTGTTTGGAACCTGAACCCGCAAAGGGAGAGAAAGGTATTTTCTGATGTTTGGTAACAGAGAATTATTGAGAGAAAAGAAAAAAAAAGAGAAAATTATTTTCTTATTTTTAACCACTTAAAAGTGATTTTATCAAAATTAATTTAAAAAAATATGCATTATTATTTTTAATATGTTATTTATAAAAAAATCATGTATTTCTATTTTTGATTTTTTAATTAGGTTGACCCAGTATCCACCTATACTCGAAAATTTCAAGTTATGTCCACTTTGAACACTGGTTTGGATCTAGGGTTGGATTCGGTTCGGCAGGATCAATTGAACCTAACCTATTGTCACCCATTTTTATTACTGGAAAAATCCACATTTTTTATTAAATTCAAATCAAGCTTGAGTCTTTTGTAGTAATTTGAACTTTAAAATTATGTAAAATAATTAGTTATTTTTAAATTTATAATTTTAAATTTAAATAGCTTTACGAGGGCTAGGATGTGGTGTTTAGAATAATATTTACTATTTATAGAAATATATGTAAAAAATGGAAATCTCGAGCAGTCATACGTGGCATTTCTCTGTTCGCCCTTGTGGGTCCAGGATGATAGCATTTGGGTATCTCTGCAACGAAACGAACCAGATAATTTCACTTGGTTCTTCCCAGGAAGATAAGAATACGACTGGGAATATCTCTTGCGAAACTAGGCATCATACCGCAAACCTGAGCCTCTACACCTGAATCTCGGAAGAGCTTTTCAATGCCATGAAAGCTACTCTGTGGGAGCTGTAGAGCTCGTCCTTGCACCTGAGATGACTTATTCTGCAGTCTTCGTCGACAACTTCTCTTCGGCATTGCTGTGCAGCTCCTGCTACAAAATCTGTTCCTATCCTCTGTTTCCTTCTTCTGCTGTCATCAGACAAAAATGCCTGCCTCGGAGATTTCTGCGAGCAAAACCCGTATCGAGGTTAGCTCTTTCTATTTATTTATTTATTTATTTTTTTGTTGCTGGTTAGTGAGTCTTGTTTAAGAGCGAGGATAATCGGCTTTTGAATTGTTAGTTCTGTTTTCTTGTGTTTCAATAATAGGACTGATTTTCACGAGATTTTGGGACGGTTTGCCTGTGGAGCGACGCCGCCAGGTACAGAAACTGAGCCAGATGGCAACAGCGAGGAGGTATCTCCCTAACATTCTGCACTGTTATTACGACTTATACAATTTTTTATTCGACTCTATCGTAGTACACCTTTTCTCGCTTTTTATAATCGTGTTCTCATGAATTGCCATGTTATATTGTTTTTCTGATCCTAATTGAGTACTAATTCGAGCTCTGGTGTTTGAGAATTTTCAGTTACTAGTAAAGTTAGATTGCCTCCCTTTTATTTTTTGTGCTTTTGTGAGAACCAATAATGTTAGACATGATTGAGGAACTTTACTTGGAACTTCGTTTTTCAGGGGAAAGATATATTTGATAATGGACAGTCAAAACTACCTACTGATTTACCTCCGGAGAGTAATGGGGTTCGCGATTTGGAACCAGACAGTGACAATGTAATCTTTCAAACGAAGAACTTTTTCATTCTTGGTGCTTGGCTACATGATATTTGAGATGAAAATTAAGTGAGCCTTGCTATCGGTAGCCTGATCCCCTGGACCCAGAGTATAAGCCAGGGGTATCAGGTCTTAGACCCGGTGTCTTTTTATGAGATCTCATTGTTCTCACCAGTGGGAGGGCGTGTGTATACTCCCAAGACTTGCAAAATCCCTCTCCCCTCTTCCCTCTTCCCTGCGTAAAACTAAAGCCTATCTTCAGACTAACCAAAGAAAATGTCTGCAATCTTTCAGGAAAGCAATCGATCTTCTATTACGGGAATGCTACAGTTGTTGGATTCGCTTGAGAAGAATGGTGAGACTGAAGGTGAAATCCATGAGACTCAAAGTGAAGTCCAGGTAATTCTCCCTTGGCTAAATAGATATCTTTCTTTTCAGAAACTTTCCACACCAGTGCTTGATGGGGTTTTTTTTGCGTGTAACTAATTAATATCAAATCTATATGTTACCAATAATATCTGTAAACTGTAGCTTCCACAGGAAAACGGTGAAAATGTAGAAGTCACAAGTGGATCTCCTCTGCCAGGTGTGAAGGTGACTACTGTTAGAGCTATTGTTTTTGTCATCTTCTAAAAGTTTTTTTATGAAAAGTTGTCATCTTCAGTTGACAATGTTTCTTAAATGTATGAAAATATCTACAAACTGCAACAGCAACTTGGAGAACCAATTCAGATTCCCAAAGCAACAATCGATATTCTTAAGGACCAGGTTTTTGGTTTTGATACCTTCTTTGTGACAAGTCATGAGCCTTATGAGGTGAGATTTTAATGTCAAATTGCTGAAGCCTAAACTCTGTAGAGGCAGAAGGGCTTAGTTTTCTGTGGTTTATGATAGTTCTTTATAGGGTAATCTTGTAAACCTTTATATTATCATATCATTTCACTAGGGTGGAGTTCTATTCAAAGGAAACTTGCGAGGGAAGGCGGAAAATAGCTATGAAAAGCTAATAAAGAGGATGGAGGTAATTGCACAATTGATTCAGCCATTCATAGTATCTAAATACAGTAACTTTTCAGGCTTTATTTTGTGTAAATTCTAGCTTTTTGTATTTACAGGATAGATTTGGGGATCAATATAAGCTTTTCCTTCTCATCAATCCAGAAGATGATATGCCAGTAGCAGTAGTGGTGCCAAGGAAATCCTTGCAGCAAGACTCACCTGGTAACCCTGAGATAATCTTATTCCTGTTTTTTCTTTGGAACTTACTTTTTATTATAATCTCACAATAATATTAGAAACATGCTAAGCATGGTTTTCTGTGTACAGCTGTGCCTGAATGGTTTGCAGCAGGTGCTTTTGGATTGGTCACCATTTTTACATTACTTCTTCGAAATGTACCTGCACTGCAATCCAACTTACTGTATGTGGTGTTTTCAGTTCATCTGCCTCCTTTCTAATAGCATATAAAAACTACGGCAACTTTGGCATACTACTTTTCTTAGGATTTTCACAAATTTTCATGTGATTATAACTATTTCCATTGGTTTTTTATTGGGAAAAATTACAAGGTCTCATGTTATTTCAGAGAGAAAAGGATTTTTGACATGTGCTTTCTTTTCACTTGGAGGAATGCTTTGACAAATTCTCATTAGTTCTTCATTAATCTAATTTGAGCTCATGTTAAATTTCTCACTTCTAACCTGTGATTGTAATATTTAGGCTGTATTCCTCATTCCTCTTATGTGATTCTTTTGTTACATAGATCAACATTCGACAATCTTGGACTGTTGAACGATGGTGTTTCTGGAGCAGTTGTCACTGCATTTATTCTAGGTGTACATGAAGTCAGCCATATCTTAGTAGCAAATAGTGTTGGGCTTAAGCTTGGGGTGCCATACTTTGTTCCTAGTTGGCAGGTTAGTTCTTTCCATCAAGCTTTACTCATATTGACAAGGCACTATTATCAATTTCGGCATTCTTTACTTTTTTTTTTCTTCCTACAATATTCCTGCATTTACCCAAATAATATTCAGTGAGACATGGACTGTGTTAGTATTGAAGGATTACAAGACTCCCATCTCTTCATTTTTTATTTTGAATTTGGTTCAGTTGATGATTGGTTGCAGATAGGCTCTTTCGGTGCCATCACAAGGATTGTCAATATTGTGTCCAACCGTGAGGATCTTCTAAAGTTTGCAGCCGCTGGACCTTTAGCCGGATTCACAGCAGGAGTCGTTCTTCTGCTCTTAGGGTTCATCATACCACCTAGTGATGGCATTGGCATTATAGTCGATCCATCAGTGTTCCATGAATCTTTTCTTGCTGGGGGAATTGGTAAGCTGTTTCTCCTATATCTATCTTCACACCAATCCTTTGATCAGGCTCTAAGACAATGACATTGTTTTTGTTTTCATGTTTCTATTGAAAACATGACATCTTCCTTGCACAAAAACTCTTCTGCTTTAGTGAGATCTCATCTAGGAATTATCCTTTAAAATAGAGGGACTAGAGATAACATAAGTTTACCGTATCATGATTTAAGAACTTGCATCTACAAAGAGAAGATACTGGAGATGTTGTTACAGGATACAGGTTGATGTATAAAGCATTAAGGCACATATTTCTCGCCGGCAATTACTGATGGATCAGAGAAAAACTTGAGAGTGGTGATTTTGGTTATGAGAAAATTAGGGAGGCATCTGCAAAGTGCATCTGACCAGGAAAAGTGCTTTTGACTTTTGTGGACATTTTCCTGAAACAATATTAAGACCACAGGTCCTCTACTGTCCAGCTTTAGCGATATGGGTTTAACTGCGCTGAAGGTGTTGAGATGGGCAACTGTCAACATTAGGGAAGGGGAGATTAAGAATGAACTAGATTTGGTAAAACGGGTCCATATTGACCTAAGTAAAATGTTACTGACTTTTTTTTTTTTTTTTTTTTTTTTTTTTGAGAAAGTGCAAAGCTTTAAATTAAAGAATGAAGAAAACAAAGGGGAGGAGAGCCAAGCCTCTAGCCTCAGGATACGAAGGCAAGAGACTTCCTCTGGGCAATGTCGTGATGAGATCTCCCTACCTTAGCTAAGGAATAAGCAATAAAATTAGCTTCTGCCCCAACTAAATGCAGAATATGGAAAAGTTATTTGAGATTGTATGATCATGAGAAACAAACACCATTCATTCACAAATCCAAGTTGTATGAGATGGAAAGATGACGGGAAGATTGGGACCGACATGTGTTTAAGTGACAGGGAAATAAACAAAATCACATGGAAATAGCCAAAACTAGACCAACCTCCAGAACAATAACTTCAACTACATTATCTGTAAGTTATTTATTGTTTAGTAAAATTGTAGGTTGAATTATACATTGCATTATGTTGATGATGCTGAAGACTCAGATGATTTGATATGCAGCGAAGCTTCTTTTAGGAGATGTTCTGAAAGAAGGCAGTCCCATATCTATCAACCCTCTAGTGATATGGGCTTGGGCAGGACTTCTAATCAATGCAATCAACAGCATCCCAGCTGGAGAGCTTGATGGGGGCCGCATCTCTTTTGCCTTATGGGGTAGAAAGGTATCTTCACTTTTCAAATTATAGAAGTAGAAATGTATCTTTAAATTATAGGAGAATCTTGACTTGTCCCACTTTTGAGTCAATAGTGATGGTCTTATGCCTAATGGATTGTCCGATTTTTCCCTCTTTATCATTGGCGTGGTAGATTATCCCAAAATAAGCTGCTATAATGTGGATTTGGGTGGGCTGGACTGAGTCTCCTATTTTCTTCTTATGTTCAATTATTGGCTAAGGATAGACAGTTTTGCCATTTGTCATTGTGGCTATGAATTTACACCAAGGGGCAGACCGAAAAAATTCAGATGTTTATCCGTTCCTGCTGCATTAGATGCAAAGGCGGAAACAGTTATTACCCAGGACAGCTTGACGTTCTCTTCTTTTATGGGGAAGCTATAATCTTAGCTGCCAGTGAACGTGTCTAGATGCTCACTGTTCATAAAGTTATGGCATTTCATCTGGGACCCCGGCTCAGCTCCTCATGCTCCAACCTTCTCACGGAAGGTCTCAATTGTCAATGATTTTCTTTTGCTTGAACGTTTCTGTCAATTTTCTTCTTAAGTATTATGTTTGTTTTAAACTTTCAAACATTCCGGGTCTGTGCCAGACCTGTAGGCCAGGATGGAGCCTGAGCCAAGATGTCTTGGCATTCAGCATTTTGAGATTTACTTTCAAAGGAAGTACTTGATCAAATAGGTTTTTGAGATAGGCCTGACCAAGCTCGGTCCTAGGCAAACCCAATGTTATCTGTTACTATCACTCTCACAATGTGTTGCATGTCCTGCAGGCCTCGACGCGGATAACCAGTGCTGTCATTGCGCTGCTCGGGGTAGCCTCCTTGTTCAACGATGTAGCTTTCTATTGGGTAGCTTTGATATTCTTCTTACAAAGAGGGCCAATTGCTCCTCTATCGGAGGAGATAACTGATCCAAAAGAAAACTACGTTGCTCTCGGCGTCACAGTTTTGCTCCTGGGACTGCTGGTGTGTCTTCCCTACCCATTCCCATTCTCAACTGAGAGCATGAATTTGTAAACAGTGTATACATTCAGAGATATGAGGAATCAGTTCATTCTACATAAGAGGCGATGGTGTCAAGGTTCGCCCTGCGATTCGAGCTAGCCGGTCATTGATGTAATAAATCTCACTGGAGCACCGTTGGTTGTATTAATTGGACAGTGCTATCAGAGTGAAATTTGAGTGTTTGATAAGAACCCTGCAACACTTAAAAACTGGTTCTTGGTGATAAATGTGGGCGACAGTTAGTATACTGAATTTAAATGCTTCCAACATATTATCGTGAAAAGTCGTGCAGCTCATGACCATTGAATCGATAAGACGAAAAGGAGTAATGGTTTTATGTAAAGGACACGTGAAGGTTCAGAGAGGTAGCTGAGGTTTTGAAGGACGAACAGTCATGATCCCCTCTTCATCTTTCGATCCCAGAACTATTTCTGGTTATGCTATTCAACTGTTTCTAACTTCTCCACCTGCTTCACTACTGTTCTTCTCTGCATGGCAATGTTATTCTCACCGGTCTGGCTGTTCTGTTTCAACTTAACGGGAAGGTTAGTCTTGCTTCTCTTCACCTTCTACTCATGCTTCTCTTCCTGTTTATTTTCTCTGTTTCTTACGTTTCCCTCTGCTTCCCCCCGCCCTCGGCCTCTCGCCGGCCTCTGCTTCTCTTATCAAAGATGTTAGTCTCTAGATCATCTTAGCTCATAAGGAAGATAGTGCGGAATTTCACACGTTGCAGGTAGATTTTGCAGTGCTCTATTTAGACAAATATGCAAGGAATTGACTAAAGTTTCTTTCTGTGAATCTCTCCTTCCTTGGCTTCTTCCGCTCTGTTATGATAGTTTTGAATCAGAGTGAGTGAAAAAGGAGTGTGATCAATCATATCCAGGGACCTTTTAAATTCAGTCACTTACATCCTCTCTCTTCTTCTTATCAAAGTGATGTTGAGACCCAGTTTAACACTCCGTCAAATTTTTTGCCATGGAAACAGCCATAAATGTTGAGACGTTGAAGAAGATGCAAATTGTCAGATTCATAAAATACGAAGAAATGGGTTTCCGCGCGATTGAGGAAACAAATTGGTTCCCCTTACCTCTTTAACGTCTTCAAGTCGCTTCACATAGGTTCACAGTTCCGTTCTTTCTGTACTGACCCAAAATCCGAACCTAAAATTACCAGATACCTCACACTTGACCAAGACCCGATCATCATCCTCATAACCTTGTCACTGCCCCGTCCCTATAAACCTAACTTAAGCTCAACCCATTCCTGCCCAACTTCATCCATCCCCGCCCAAGCCTACCTCGTTTTTTCTCCCCACCTTGTCCCCAAAGGTCAAGTTTGGGCAAATTCGTTCCTAACCTAAAACCTATTGGGGTTTTTTTTCTCCTCTGCGAATCCAGGGTTTTCAGGTTAGGTTTAGGGTTTACGGGTTACTATTTAAAAAAAAAATTCTTCTCACCTGAATAGGGTTTTTGATTAATTAATATTGCCATTAGTTTTCTAATAGATCCAATAAATTACACCAACACTATATTTCTTTGATTATAAATATAAATAAAAAATTATTAGCTATACTAATTATGGAATTCAATACTTTGGAAATATAAATTATAGAATCATTAATACTAGCAAGAAAATTCTAATATAACTAAGCATGTTAACACTACCTTAGGCTTCACTTCTAAATAATCAAACTTGAGATACATGAGCAGGAGTGTATGATGCAGGAGTGTACTATGCAGGAGGAAAAAAGCTAGCTGCATATATCAAAATCTCTGGTTTCATCGCTTTGCGTTTCCTATTGGAACAACAGCAGTGTTATGGAAAGCTGATAGATAATAAGACTTTTGCAATATTAACAGATCATCTCATTTGAAATATTTTTACAAACACCTTGTGTACAGAAACTGAAACCCACATAAAGTTTAGAACTCAGCCAATACCTCAAACAATCAACCACAATCAAACAACCACAACACAAGATTTATGTGAAAAAACCCTTCAGTGTAAAGGGAAAAAAACCCATGGAGCAAATCCGAATAATCCTCCACTATTAAAAATTGGCTTACAATATCAATTTCTCTCAAGTTTGCTCAAACTTGAGGTTTACAAAATCATGAGAGAAAACAATTAATAATTCAAGCTCATTCACAAGAATTGTGAGATAACCAAATAAACAAAGGTTAGAGATCACCGGATATAGAGATTTCACAAAAAATAAGAATGTAGAGAAATACCAAGTTTGGAGAACCTTTCTCTTTGCTTTTCTTCTTTCTTTCTCCTCTCGGTCGAATTCTCCCCCCCCTTTTTTCTCTCGGCCAAGTCCCCTTCTTTTCCTTTTTTTTTTCTTTTTTTTTCTTTGTTTTTTTGTATCTCTTTCACATGTGAGAGATTTAGTGGTGGGGCCCACTCATGGGCTGGACTCCACCTACTAAAAGCAACGAGCATGATCTAATAAAGAACAGGCAGTCCAGCTAATCTATGCCTTCGGCCAGGCTTCAGGCAGGGCCCAGGGGTATGGATTTGCTGTCGTACTCCATTAAAATGATTGTCCACGGATATGGATTTACTGTAATGTGCTGGTTTTAGCTTCGTTTTCTTTGATTCGCTGTGTTATATTCTTTTTTTCCCCCCAGTTCTTCTCTTCAGTTTAAATGGCATTTCCCCTCGAACTATACAGAGAGGATGATAGATGAGACCTATTCCTTCATCCAAATGGATTTTATTCATCTTTTGATTAAAGGGTACTAATCCCTTTGCTAAGTATCTGTAGCAACAAATCTGAATTCGGGTTAATGGATGAACTGAATCGTGTAAATGAGTTTTATTTATCCTCTTCATTAGAGAGGACTAATGCCTTACAAGTCTGAACTCGAGTGGATGAACTCAATCGCTGCGGTAGGCCGAGTTGATGCATGGACTCGTCCTCACCACGTAGCAAATTGTTTCCCGTTGCCAGACAAGCCAAAGATCATTTTGCCTGTGACTTGTCTCAGATTCTCCGGTTTTGCCGTCCTCCTTTTTCAGGTGGGAATACGTGTTCGTTTTACTTCATTAATTGATGGGTTTTTCCCCGTCGCCTTTTCTGTAATGACAGCGAATAATCCATACCAGCTATAAATGAGAGCACTTGTGCATGGCCTTCGCCTTTGCATATCTTCCGGCCTTCTCTGGCGAGATTCCAGCGTTTCTTCTCCAAACTCTTGATTTTGCGGAAGAAGGGAGGAACCAGTTCATTTACATTCCATTAAAGGTACACTTCGAGTCGCTTTCATTTCAGAAATTATAACTTGTGATCGATCCTTCAAAATCGTTTCAGACATGTCTTAGCAATTCTCTTGAACTCTTCATCTTAGTTTCTGCTGTCGTTGGAGCTCTAAGTAATTAGGAGGTATGCATGGTTCATTTCTTTGTTGCTATTCGATTTGATGTCCAGTGGATGATTCGGTTTTCTAAAAAGATTTGGAAGAAAAGCTGTTAATCTTAGCTTTTGGGAAGTCTTGTGCTCATCGTTTTCCCTGTACATAGCCGGTAACTGCGTTTGAAGCAACACTGAAAAGATTGCATGGCAGAAGCCTTGGTGCTGCTGTGATTACTCAGGAGCATCAACACTTAAATCCGTCCTCTTTTCAAAGGAAGAATGGAGGTTATACTAGAACTAGTTCTTGGACTTCTTCTCTGTAAAATTTAAATGCTAATTCTAAAACTTTCAATCCTTACTCCATATAAAGTAAGATCTGTAGCTTCATAAAACTAAATGTTAAGATTAAACAACATTCTTTACAATATGAAGAACTTGAGATAAAATAATTTTAATGTTTGTCATTTTAACTGAAAATTTTAGCAAAATTTTCGTCCATTTAGGATAAATTTAAAGAAAACTTGAGTTCAAAGTTTAAAACTAAATCTACAAGTTTAGTATAACAAAAAAATTATGGATGGTAGTATAGGGTTTCTTTGTAAATGGTGGCAGCTAACTGTTATTTCAAATTCCAAACTAGTTGGATCTACCGAAATTTAAGAAAAGAGATTGCCGCTAGTTACACGTGGATAGATGGGAATGAAAATTATCCGACAAAGTAGTTTACGTTGCATGATGTAGTTTTATATGACATGCAACGATAAAGAAAATATGGCGCGAACAAAAAACCCTAAAGAGATTCTCTTCGAGTCTTCTTTTTCTTCGTCATTGATGATTTTAATTGTTTGTTTTTAATTTTTTGCACTCTTTCCATCTCTTTATTTTCCATTCTTTACTTCTTTTCTTTCCCTTAGGAAACTTTTACCTCCAAGGAGAATTGTATCTCTCCAAATTCAAGGGTGTAAGTTTTACTTTTCTTGTAAAATTTTATTTTTTGATAGGTTCATATGGAACCTTGATTAATCTAGATAGAATGGGTTTGCTAGAGCTAGAAATTGGCTAATTTCTTGGAGAGATTAAGTTGTAATCGTATATTTGAGCATATACGTAGCTTGAAGGAGAGCGAAAATCTCTTTCTTGTAATTCCAAGCTAATAGAGTGATTATATCAATCATTAATCATCCTCTATTTGATCGATCACCCAAAAACAACATTCTGATGATTGATCAATACAAATCGATAAATCAATATTAACTTTATAGATCAATCAAACTACAAAAACTCAAAATCCGACTTCTTTTTGAACCATAAATTTTCATCTTCAACTTTCTCCGTTTAGCTCCAAGTATGAGACATTCCTTGTCTTTTAGAAAACCTAACTTTAAGTTGCAATACAAATCACCAATCCATAAGAATAATCCATCAACCAGACAAGTTCATGAGGTTCAAACAACAAGTTCTACTAACTTGGGCTAATCAAAACCTCAAAATTTGAAAGCTTCCATTTCAAATTTCATCATCGTCTAGGGTTTAAGAAGAAGCACAAAAAATTGAGAACTCTCTTTGGATAAAAATCGTTCCGATACCATGTAAAACTTAAGAAGGATGAACCAATAGAAGAATAAAGGAATTTTGGAAGAAAGAATGTTCCAAAAAATGTGCAATCACTCTTGTTAGGGATAAAATTTCCCTAACCTATATTACTAACTCAAATTATACATCTACACAAAGTTACAAATACATACTTCATATACTTAAAACACAGTTCATGCCAATAAAACCATTTCCTGAATTATTGTCCCAAAATCTTTGCTGCTGTCTGAAATTGGAAGAGTGTCATCGAGCAGCTGGATCCCTCAATATTCTGGTCCATTTCCCACCAAAGGCTGAGTATGGGTATTTCATCTCATCTATCTGCTTCGTCTTCCTAGTTCTTGTAAATTTTCCTTTCACCACTTTCTCTGGTTTTCTTTTTCTTTTTTAACGATATGAGAGCATGAACAGGCACGGATTTATTTTCTGCTCATTTCTTCTTCACTTATACTTTTTACTCCCTGTGGGATTAAAATCGGAAAGAATTTGCATTTAATGGTCCATAATTGGTTTTTATTTCTCTAACCATCTGTTAGTTTTTGGATTTTCATTTTAAAGAAAGTTTGAGCTTCAAGATTATTGGTCACTAATTCATTTTAATTATTCTTTTCCATTTTTAAAGAGCAAAGCTAATGAGTACTGCTACTGCAAATTTTAAGAGATAATGCACAGCAATCAGCAGAAGATTCACTTTCCGATGTTAGAAATCTGATTTGTTGTTTCATTGACAGTTCACAGTGAACTCTTGAAGAAAATGGAGGCCATTGCTATTTCTAGTGGTTTGGTCCCTTCAAGGAGCTGTAAATTTTCAATTTACAGGGTTACCAAAATCACTATAAAAGGATCGTCTTCTCGTTCTCAACTTTTCTCTCCTATCAAATGCTCCACACTCTCACCTCCTGCTACAGGTAAGAATTCATTCTTCATCTCCAAATTATTCACAGTCTGCTTCAGACATGTTCTTATAAAAGGCTGTTTCTCTCATATGGTAGAAGGTGGAAAGAAAATATTCTAAAGATCAAATTTCCAGGACTAGTTCTTTTCTCTCATACCTTGTCTTGGTACATTTCAGATTTAACTGGTTTATTTTTGTAGAGTTTTCATCTTGTAAGTTGATGGAGAGATAACTTTGCTCTCTCGAGTGATGGATTTCAACCTTCTAACACTTCATTTTTGGTAAAGCAAAACTTTCTGATTTAACTTTTAACATTGATTGGTTTAACATCTCAGCAGATGATGCTGTGAAATTCATAGAAGCCTCAAAGAAAGGGAATCTCGTGCCTCTGTGTCAGTGCATTTTCTCTGATCATCTAACGCCGATCCTTGCTTACCGGTGCCTTGTCAAAGAAGATGACCGGGAAGTACCGAGTTTTTTATATGAATCCGTGGAGCAAGGTTCCAAAGGGTGTAATGTTGTAAGTTCTCACTACTGAAACTTTTCCGTTCTGCAAGTTCTTGAGCAAAACTTTTATTTTGATTTGGTGCAATAGGGGCGTTACAGCGTTGTTGGATCTCATCCAACAATGGAGATTATTGCCAAGGAGAATTTGGTTACTATAATAGACCATGAGGAAGGACGAAGAATGGAAAAATTTGTTGAGGATCCCATGGTGATTCCGAGGCAAATTATGGAAGATTGGAGCCCCCAGTGTATAAATGAGCTTCCTGATGCTTTCTGTGGTAAGATGCTTTAAAATTTATGCTTTGATGCTCATTGTCTTCATAACAGAAAGAAATTTGTACCCAGTAAAGTATTCAAAAACACCAAATGATCCATGATGAGTGGATTCGCAAGTTTCTTCTAGAGTTTTGTCTAACTTTCTTGATTCACTGGAACTTGTATCTGTGAAAAGGAGGATGGGTTGGATACTTTTCATACGATACTGTGCGATTTGTTGAGAAGAAAAAGCTTCCATTTTCGATTGCTCCTGTAGATGATAGAAGCCTTCCAGATATTCATTTAGGGCTTTATGACAATGTCATAGTTTTCGATCATGTGGAGAAGGTAAGATTTTAAAGTTTTTTGCTTCCATTGATGTTATCGTTCAGCTAACTTGCTTTCTTTGTTTAACTCTTTTCCTCAGAAAGCTCATATCATCCACTGGGTACGGTTGGAACGTTACCCTTCAGTTGAAAAAGCTTACCAGGATGGCAAGAACCGGCTCGAACTACTGGTTTCTCGAGTACAGAATGCCAGAAAGTATTCATTTCGTCTCTTTAATTTACAGTTATTTATGTGGTTACTCTAGCTTTTTATCATTGCCTCTTTGAGTGATCTAGTTTTCACTAAACTGAAATTTTTTACTGATAGCCCAAGGCTACTAGCAGGTTCTGTGAAATTGCATACCAGTGACTTTGATCAGACGTTAAAGACAACATCCATGACGAGTGATGCCTTCAAAAGGGCTGTTCTTCATGCCAAAGAACACATTATGGCTGGTGATGTCTTCCAGATAGTGTTGAGCCAGCGATTTGAACGTAGAACATTTGCAGATCCATTTGAGGTGTATCGAGCACTAAGAATCGTGAACCCAAGTCCATACATGAGTTATTTACAGGTATTCTTCCATTGTTCTATAGTTTACCATTATCAAGTCCGTTTCTTGAAGCATATTTACCCACTTTTCGTTCTCTGTTTTCGTAGGCTCGAGGCTGTATTTTGGTTGCTTCAAGCCCTGAAATCCTTACCCGTGTAAAGAAGGTAAAAAATAACAACATTATTGATATTGTTTCTCGAGAAAACCAGTTTAGTATCTGATTCTGAATAGCTTTTTGCGATTCAGAACAAGGTTCTTAATCGACCACTTGCTGGGACTATTAGAAGAGGCAAGACCGAGGAAGAGGATCGGATTTTGGAGAAACAACTTCTGAATGATGAAAAACAACTCGCAGAACACATCATGCTCGTTGATTTAGGCCGAAACGATGTTGGAAAGGTCTTTTTTTTTTCTTGGGTGTGTGTGTGATTATGCTGAGAAATTAATAGTTATTGATCTGATCAAAACAGATAGCTTAGTTCATCTAGATGTAGCAGTGTTGAAATCTCTGGTTCAGCAACTATACTGACTTGATCTGGTAAAGAAATGGGCATTTCATTCAACAAGTTATCCTGATACAGGTCTCGAAGCATGGCTCTGTCAAGGTGGAGAAGCTCATGAATATTGAACGATACTCCCATGTAATGCACATTAGCTCCACGGTGAGAGGATTAATATTGCCACCTTGTCTTCCTCTTCGTTCACGTTTGTAAAAAAACTTCTAATCTTCCACTCTAATTAATTTTTAGTTATCTTTCTCCAGGTTTCAGGAGAGTTATGTAACGATCTCAGTTGCTGGGATGCTCTTCGAGCAACTTTGCCCGTCGGAACAGTGAGTGGAGCACCCAAGGTTCAGTTACCTTCAAACTTTTGCTTTTCTGGGTCCAAATCTTCTGAATTCAAGACACTCCAAGTGCCTTTCTTCTCAATCCTTTCGAAAACAGGTTAAGGCGATGGAATTGATAGATCGATTGGAGATAGCCAGGCGTGGTCCATACAGTGGAGGCTTTGGTGGTGTTTCATTTACAGGCGACATGGATATCGCGCTTGCTCTTCGTACTATCGTCTTCCCTACCGGCAGCCCGTACAACACCATGTACTCGTATAAGAATGGGGGTCGACGGCGAGAATGGGTGGCGCACCTTCAAACTGGTGCCGGCATTGTTGCGGACAGTAATCCAGATGATGAACAGAGAGAATGTGAAAACAAGGCAGCTGGTCTTGCCCGTGCCATTGATCTTGCAGAATCAGCGTTTCTATAGAATGGCTATAGAGATTTGATCTCATTATGCTCCTGAAACGCATATCAGTGATTGGAAAATTAAACTTGTAATTAAATGACCTTTTTTTCATGTTTTCGTTAGAACTATTTTCTTCTACCATAAAATTGGTTTACTCTCAGTTTCTGGGCTTCAGAGGAAGGTATTGATCATGGTGCCATATGAGAATATAATATCAAAAATATTTTTCTTTAACCAAAATTTCCTATTTTTTTAAAAGTAATTGAGTCACCTTGAGTTCTACCATCAGGGTGAAACTCAATCAAACCTTTTACTCATTATAAATGTATATATTATACATTTCTAATGTGTAAAACTTTATATTATATAATAATTATTGTTAGGATACTTATAATGATTAAAATAATTATAATTGTAATTTTAATTATATTATACTATATTATAATTAAATGTGACTCATCCCTTCTTCATCCCCTCCCTATCCAAAATCCCACTATTTTTTTTTCCATAATATCCCTATATTTATAAATAGTTTACAACTGATCAATAATAATTATGACAATATTTTTCTTTATTCTTATATTCTATATGATCTTAGAGCTTTCAATTGATTAATTAGAACCAATCTGTCGTCGTTGAAAATCTTTATCGGAAGCAGCCTCTGTAGCTGCAACCCACTTCCGCTGCTCATACCTAGTATTTTCTTTCTTTCTTCGTGCAATCTCGTCGAAGGTATTTTTGAAAAAAAAAAAAAAACTGCCAACGGACTTTGCAGAAACTTGGAGCAAAGCTCGTCGACAGCACATGACTGTTTACGGCAGCTGCGATACACTTGATGGTGCAAGACCATTGAACGAATAGGTGTAGCAAAATGTTTTGCAAGGCTCTGCAGAGAGAGAGACCAGAGACTGAGCTCGGTGTTGGGAGGCCGAGGCTCAGGTGCCAATGGTCGGCGGCAGTGGCAGAGAAAATCAGATCTTAAGCATTGATACCATGTAGAAATTGATAAAAAAATATTTTCTGATGGTATTACTTTCATTAATATATGTATTTATAGTTACCAAAATAATAAAAATTTTACATGAGTGTACACTTACAAGTGTACATATCCTTATCATATTGTTCTCTATCACCGGCAGGGTGAATCCTAAAAAAAAAAAAACAAACTGAAGTTTTCGGGTACAGTTGAATCAGGTTCACATAAAACCCGAACCCAATCCCATCTGTCCACAGGAAAAATTGTCACCCCCTCAGTCTGCCTTTACAAGTCGTAGGCCGTCTCTTATATTTTCACGGGTAACGTATCTCGCCTTATCCTTAGTTCCAAATGGCTTCCTTGGCGATTGGAGCTCTTCCCATGGCTGTTAAGTCCCTCAATTTTCCCTCCCGTCTCTCTTTCCCTCGTACTGATTTTCACGGCCTTTCAGTCCCCGCATCCCCCGTCTCCCTTTCCATGACCGCAACTTCTCCTCTGCCGCAGCTCTCAGGTATAAGATAACCTCCCTTCCCCTTTTTCTGCCTCTCGATTTGCTCTACTAATGTCCACCGGCCTCTTCTCTCGCTTCAGTTTACTGTGGTAGAGGGGATAAGAAAACGGCCAAAGGAAAACGATTCAAGCATTCTTTTGGAAATGTAAGTTTCGATCTGCTTCTCGATTTGAAGCAGCTCCCTTCCTATTTGCTGCTGTGAAATTTCTGTTTCTGATAACTTTTGTTTACATCAGGCGAGGCCCCGGAACAAGAAGAAGGGAAGAGGTCCGCCTCGGGTGCCGGTACCCTCTGGGCCACCGAGGAAAGATAAGTTTGATGATGGGGAGATTGTGAAGATTGACATTGATGAATCTTTGTTTTCTAATTGAGGAGTTCAGCCCTGTGATTTGTAGCTTTTATGATGCCAAGAAATACATTTCTATGACTATAACTTTTCCAATTGTTAAGTTTGATTTTTCTCGCATGCTTTATTGAGCCCATTCATTTCAATTGTCCTCTCCCGACGACGTCTTTCCAAAATTAGGGTCAGCCTTGAACTCTCTTCGACATCCTATAACAACTGAAAATCCCACTTCTTTTGTGTTCCTGGAACTTCTACAAGCATGGTGCCATTATGCCTGAAATAAATCTATAAGATGCTTCTACTGAAAATGGAACAGAAATTTGACATGCAGAATTTTTAATACGGGGTCTCTCAAAGCTGTAAATCCAGCTAGTCTCATTGTTGGGCTATAAGTTTTAGGGACTTAGTGTCAGAACTTCTGATCGTCCGAAACCCTCTCAAGAGTCACTATGGTGGTTCAGCTTTAGTTTCAAGGGAAAAAGAGAGAGTTGCTATCCTTGGTCCTCCCTAAACTCCTATTACTTTGTGGAATTTGATTGAAAGCACTTGGAAAACGATTCTGATCTGAATGAGTACTTGATATTTAGATTTTTCCTCTGTAATGTTTGTTTCCACTATATGATGAAACCACTGAAGACGATTTGATGGCTTTTTTCAAATTTCAACCAAACGTATGAGGATAGTAACAACCAAGTAAAGGTTTCAGCTTTAGTTTCTATGGAAAAAGAGAGAGTTGCTATCCTTGGTTCTCCCTAAACTCCTATTACTTTGTGGAATTTGATTGAAAGCACTTGGAAAACGATTCGGATCTGAATGAGTACTTGATATTTAGATTTAATGTTTCTTTCCTCTATATGATGAAACCACTGAAGAAGATTTGATGGCACTTTTCAAATTTCAACCAAACGTATGAGGATAGTAACAGCCTAGTAAAGGTTCAATCCCTTCTCTCATTTGAGCTTTTTTATTTCCAGATTAATTCTTAGAGCCCTATAATATGAGAGAAGTGTCAATTCTAGAATGGCTACTTTGATTTGATTGCATACAGTCATGTACTCACTAGAACATCGGAAGCTTTCTTCCTTTTGTTGTGGTCTACCCACCTGATCAAAATTTGACAGGAGCTGAAATTTTTTGTTAAAATTGAATTTTCCATTAACTTGATTGAATATGACTAAGAAAGGAGGATGTGGTTCTGAGTTTTGGTTTTTCTCTTATGGAAGCCATTGTTCAAATCTTATGAAGCTGCTCTACTAAAGTGTTACTGATGTATGAAAAACTGAAAGATGATTAAGAGTTTTTCTGCGAGAAGCTTATTGAGAATCACAAACTTCTTACTGATGTTAATTGGGCTTGATGCTCTGTTACGTCGATAAGAAGATAAAATAGGAAGCACATCTTTCATGATTACCTTGTATATCATTTATTTTGCATCAGCTTGGAGCTACAGTAATATGGATTCCAGTTTCTGCTTAAGTGCTGCTTGTTCCTTCAATCTTCCCTGCATTCACTATTTTGTTGTTTAATTACCTGTTTTCAAGTGATCTTCATTGAATTTCTTGTCCATGGCTTCTGCAGTCTGCAGATTCCATCATTTTGACCCTTGAAGCATTTCACTTATCAGTGTGACGGTATACTTGAAATGATTTGCTTTTGGGATTTTCTGAATCGATGTGTTCTCAACATGCACTTGATTATGCATCTAAGGAAGATAAAACAACTAATCTGGGGCAGCCCCATAGTGACTTGTGACATTTTCTGAATTGCATCAGCTTGAAATAGAATCAATGGCGGAACTATGTAAATGGACAATCCGATTGTATTGTCTCTACTCTTGATGAGTTTCGCTCTCTTGCTTCTGTATGAGTCATCTTCAAACGAAAAAACAAGGTCATATTTTATTAAGGGTGGGTGTCTTCGTTTTGTGACATTTCTTGAATAACATCACCTAACCTTCTTTTGTACAGGTTTTGAGAGACATTTTATCTGGTCATTCTTAGTGATACAAAATCTCGGCAAAATTGAATCTTATCGGTTGGAAATTTATATCTCAGGAAAAGTTAGAAATGTTTTTCTTAGGGTACATATTTTCAAAAAAAAACCTTTAGATAAAATCCTATTAGTGACTTACTAAGAAATTACATGGAAAATATTAAAAAATTCAAGGAATATTTAATGGACATATTAGTGCCTTTTTAGGAAAATAAATAAAATTAATAATAATCTCATATATTATCATATTTATCCAATAAAATTTCAGTAAAATAAATTATTAAATAAAAAATTATCATAAGAATTTGTTTTGTGTTAAAAGTATTATAATATCAATTGTCAAATACTTATTAAAAAAATCATATAATTTTCCGACCCATCTTGGTTAGAAAATCTTAATTGAAAAATTATATGACTTTGGTAAGAATTTTCTATCTTTCATATAGAAAAGTGTTTTCACGAAACATGTGACACTAATAGGCCCTGAAAATGTATTTCTATTACAAATATTTCCACGCTAATAGGGCCTAAAAGTTGAATTACTTGACAACCAATAAGAGGTTGAAGTGTTTTGCTCTATTGGATTAAACAAAACACAGCCATTTTTCTCCCCATGCACAAGAAATTCAAACAAGTGGTTGGTTGACACCCGTCATTTTGAACGGGTTTTCAGTTATCTCAGCTGTTAGCACCAAATGACTTTTCGTATAAGATGAGCCGTGATAAAGTCAAGCAATTTGGATATTATATGGCATATAAGGGCTGAAAACAATGTTTTCACGTGGTAGTCTTTATTCCTTGTTTGGAAGGTAAGATCAAATCGTTATTTGGATATTATTTGGACCTGAAAATGGAAATGGAAGATTACACCCACTCAAGATGGAGATTTCCAAAGTCAGATTGCTCAATTTTAATGGAAACGCTTAAGATTATTCTCCCAATAAACAATTGAAATTCAGACAGCAGCAGTGTTTGGTGGGGAATGGGGATTTCATTTGTTTAAGACATTCCACGCAGCCAAGAGCTTGTTTTCATTGCCTACTCTGTTCAATATCGTCAGCGATTTTTTTTATTGTTTACGTTCTAATCTAACCACAGATAGGAAAAAGCTTAATTGACGACTGATGATTTGGAATTCTACTTCGCCGGCTTCCTCTGTTTCTTCTCACCTGGTTTTGATGGTTTCTGATAAAAGAGAATCAAACATGTTAAAGAAACCCAGCAAAAGAGATCAGAGATCATGGAAGAGGAGGAAGATGCTGAGACCCTTTGGATCAGACAGATCATCCGATACCGGAAATCTCTCTACCTTTCTTCTTCCTCTTCGACTTCCAACAAAAGGACCCGTTTGCTTGACCTGGTCAAAGGGGGAAGCACTTACTGCGAAGGTTCTTGATATGGAGCACATTTGAATCTCCCGTAATCAGGCCTATATGTTTATGGGACAGCGACGAGGATGAATGCATTCACAGGTTTTCGCCGTGGAGAAACATTGCTAAGTTATAGTTGACCAGTGACGAGCAGAAGTTTCGCAGAAGTTTGGGCTTCTGGAGATGCAGAGGATTCGGGTTAGGAATTATGATCTGCGGAAGGAGATTTTGATCGTTCAACTCTTCTCCGGTGGCGGCTATTGAATCAGTACACAGGCATTTAGCTATCATGACAAAGATTCATAGAATCTTCTTAGCTCAACAGCAAAATGCGATTGAAACGAACTTTTTCTTATTTACAAGAGGAGAAAGAATCATAAAACGCTTAAAACAATCAACAAACAATCAGGTTAATCATGAACTGTATGGATTTCTGCAAAAGAGGCAGTGCGCAGAAATGATTCTGCTCATAATACTTCCTTCTTCAATCCTCAAACAACTGCTCTGCTTGTTCCATAAATGAATCGCGTACGTATCTCCCCTGAGTTGAAGCAGCTTCGCCGAAACCCACTTCGCCATGTTCGGATTCTCGGGTTTCTGAAAAAGACCCTTGATTCTATTCCAATCCACGGGATAAAACGCCATAGACGGCAAGATGGTGAAATTATACGCCGGATTTCTCTGCACTCTTTCCACGACTCTCGAAACCAGGTACGGGCCATTGTGCCCCCATTTATTCCCATTGAACGTGAGCGAGAATTCTTCAATAAATTTGTAGAGAAGTGGGTGTTTCTTGTCGAAAACCAGAATCGCATTATTCACCCGGCTCCAATTCCCAGTCTCCCTGTCCATTGTCTGTGCTCCGATCGAGTTTCTGAATCCAGATAGCTTCTTCAATATTATAAAATCTGTGTCCAAGTAAACACCTCCGAATTTGTACAGAGCCGCGAGCCTTAGCAGATTGGAGAGGTTCTGAGCGAGTGGAATCTCGCCTGGGTCTACGTTGCCCTTCTTCAGCTCTTTGAACCAGGTCGCAGCCGGTGTTTTCTCGAACAGGAACGCCAAGTCAGGGGCGAGTGCCTTCACCCTGTATCCGCCCTTCACTAATGGTTTCAGAATTCTCGCCCCGTAATGGGAATCCATTGTAGTCGATAGGATCATCAAGCACCCATCTGGGTGAGCATTGAAGAGGCTCTCAACGGAGAGAAACTCCCGCTCGCCGAACGATCTCGCGGGCTTGATCCATGTCATGAAGAACCTACCCTCGCACCTGCCGTCGAGAAACTCCTGAGCCCTTTCGTCGAATTGTCTCGTCAAGCTGTTCGGATGCAGAATCTGGAACGACGGCATGTTTGCTTTAAACCACGCAATCCTTTCTCCCTCGGAGACGTTCAACGGAGCCAGAATCGGAGTCGGGTCCAGGGCTCTAGTCTCTTGTATCTCCACTTCCACAGAAAGACGAACCACCCGCGAAGAATTCGACCTGAATTCCCTTCCATCTCTGTGAGACGGCAAGACCCGAATCGCAGTTCTAGAATCAAACGCAGCGGAATGGAGGGAAAGATTGGAGAAGGCGCTGGTAGTCAGGAGCACAACCAAAAGCAGAGCAGCCAACGACAGGGAAGAAAATACGGATGGCTTAAACATGTTCCTGCGCTTCCAATAAACAAACACGCTCACGAATTTACAGAACACGAAAGCGCTCTCTCATGGCGGAGGGATAAACACAGAGAAGGTTCTGCGACTGGAATATTCAAAGACGTTGAATACGAAGAAGCCGCCATACATATAACTTGATTGAACTAAAGCTTTGGTTTAACGGGGAGGATTCGTCGAGATCATTAGACTCTAACAGCAAAAGATTACTGTGCATGACTGTACCTTCCGTATTCTCCCATTAGATTTTGAAGATTATACAAATAAAAATGGAAAGAAACTGGAATTGGATTCCTCTCATTAAAAACAAAAACAAAAAAAAGAACGACTTTCAATTAAGGAAACTAAATACTATAACGCAAGAAAATCCAACTGGTTGTGAGGGGGCCAGACGCATTCCCCTAATAGTGTAAGGCCCGTTCACTAAACCAGCGATAATCTCCGTTTAGTCCATCGTCCTCTTATCGTACTGAACATCTTTTCCCGCCGTGAGACACGCCGGCCGGGGCGGCTATCTCCCATCAGCCTCAGGACAATGGCGACGACTGGATAAAGCTGGACGGCAGAGATAAACGCGAGCAATTGGCATGGACTATGGATTGATTAGTGATTAATCTTAGCTTAGATAGTCCTGAATCAAATAATTAAAAACAGAGTATTACTCACAAAACCATTAATCAAATGCCTGTAAAAGGTTCGTATCTGTGAAAGAGGAGATGATAGGGGATAGACTTCAAAATTCAGCATTTCACACCTTTGCACGTCAGTGGCGATTAGGGTTGGAAATTAATAATCAAAGTGGCTTGCACGAACACCGCCTTAAGATTCATTTTCTCGCCTATTTGATATCTTGATTAGCTGTCACTTTGAGTGGGTTAACCTAAACCTAAACCCAAACCCAACTCAGAACCAATAAACCTATTGGGTACCCTTAAGAACCCAGTAAGCTTATTGGGGACTTAATGGATACCCAATTAGCTTAACATGTTCTTAGCTGGTACAATTAAGAACCCATAGACATTTAATAACTTTTTACTCATTAATTTAATATAAAGTGATAAAATAACACATTTTTTTATATTACAAACATGATCATTTGCAGCAAGCTGGGAGTTCATGATATTCTCTAACCTCCAACTTGAGGGGGAGTGTCGAAAGATAGGCGAAAACTTACACAACCAAGGAAGGCCCACATATCCAAGTGTGTTGGAATATGGGTCTGAGCGCATAACACCAAGGAAGACCCATGTAGTCAAGAGATATAGAAGACGGGCTCAAAGCCCACAGAGAGAAGGTCCATAGGGCCACATACAATGATGGCAGTATGGTAAATAAATAGTTATTTCATAGAGATGACATTGATGTAATTAAGTTAAAGTTTCAAGGTTAAAACCCTAAACTTTAAACCCTAAGTTTAGGGGTATTATTATAATACAGTAGTTTTATTAATCTATAAATAGAGCTTCAGGGGGAGAGTTAGGATGATCAAGTTCATAACCTCTTTTCCTCGGGTTTTCTCCCAATGGGTCTCTCTCCCTTTTTTTTTCATGAGCTAAATCGATGGAGTCCTGAAAATCAACAAATCAATTTGGACGAACTTGGCTTAGACCATTTTGATAAAGCTGTAAGAGAAAGTTTAAATAATAAATTTATTTTTACTAAAATAATAAATTTTCTATTTGACTATTCACTTAAAGAAGTATTTATAGTGATTTTAAGGGGTTAATTAGAGCATGTGTACCAATTTTAAGGGGTGATTAGTGCATTAGAAATTGTTCTAGAATTGAAATTCAATACTAGATTATCGACTATTCTAATGTTAGTGTAGTCTACAAGTCTTAATTTTTCTAATTATACTAAAATCTCAATTCAGTCCTCCAAGTTCTTAAATTAAATTCAAGGATGCAAAATAAGAAAAATAAAAATTTAGTTCTTATAAGTTTATAATAAAGAAATATAATATTTACTTATAATAAATATAATAATTCTAAAATTAAATTAATTATAATTAAAATATTAGATATATTTTAATAACTTAAATAGTTGCGTTCATATTTAAATTAACACATAATTTAACTTAATATTAATAATCACAATATAAAATTTAAAATATTTAATAATAAATTAAATGAAAATCAACAGGAGTTTGGACTTCCCGGTACACCCAACTCTACCTCTCTGTCGAGATGTCGTCCTACGCGCACTTTAGCAAAATGCTTTCTTTGGGTACGGAACAAAAGGATACCGACTCGTCTCCTTCCACGCAGCCCACCCTCCTCGAACAAGACGAGCGATCAAGGGGAGCCAGCGACAGAGACGACAAATTCTCTCCCTCTTCTTCACTCAGTTGCCGATGGCGAGCCTCTGGCGCGCAGCGATTGGGACTGCCAACGCCGACGACGTCGGCGGCGGCGTCGAGTTCTGGATCAACCCGGAGCGCACCGGGTGGCTCACTAAACAGGGCGAATACATCAAGACCTGGCGTCGCCGCTGGTTCATCCTCAAGCAAGGGAAGCTTTTCTGGTTCAAGGAATCTCACGTCACCGGTGCCTCCAAACCCCGTGGCGTCATCCCCGTCGGCAACTGCCTCACCGTCAAGGGCGCCGAGGACGTCCTCAACAAGCAATTCGCTTTCGAATTCTCCACGAGCCAGGAGACCATGTATTTCATCGCCGATTCTGAGAAGGAGAAGGAAGAGTGGATCAATTCCATCGGACGCTCTATTGTTCAGCACTCGAGATCTGTTACTGATTCTGAAGTCGTCGATTATGATAGCAAAACGAGCGGCTGAGGGAAAAGACTCGAATCTGGAGGGTTTTCTTTTATCTTATCGGTTTGTATAGAACTTTTCTCCGCGATAATTTTGGCGTCATTTTTTTTCTAGGTTGTTCCGTGTTTGTCTTTGTCTTGGATGTTTAATTAGATCCTGTTCGTCAATGAAACTGAGAATTCATATCTCTAGATGTTTATAGAATGCTTTCTTGTGTGCAATTCTTGTTCTTTAATGGTTGGATTTGGGTTACGGTCTTGAATTTGATATATGTTGGTGGGTTTTCTGCCTCTCTAATTCAGTCAATCTCCCTTTTCATTTCCTTGTTATTTTTGGGCCAAATCGTGTTAGGTGAATGCCGTCTTTATTTGGGTAATCAACTTGTTTTCCAGTCAGCTTTTTTTCTCATGATGCTCATTAATATCTAAGATTTTTGTGAGCAAATTAGAGCAATATAGGAGAAGGTAGCAGAATTCTAAACTATCTAGCTGTAGAAATTGTTAGGCGTTTCCTACTTTCACAGCACTGAGATTGTCCAACGTATATGATGGTATAAGTTACTGGACGTCTGCACTCTGCACTGTGATTAAAACCTTAAAGTCGAGGCAGGCAACAGATCCTTTTTAATATTTAAATGCTAATGAGGATGATCTCTGCGTCTTTACGAAACAGATGGGAGTCTCACTCTCTCACTCTGATCTTCCTTCTTTGAGTGTACGAGTATTTCATGAATTAAACTTGCATGGGGGAGGATAATATCTGGATCTAGTTTCAGATGTAGGATTCTTTTATCTCGAGGACTATTGAAGACATCAATATTTCAAACTTGGAAGTCTGAAGTTGCTGCTTCAATTTAATTGCTACACTCTATAGCAGGTAGACTGGACTTTATATTGGCAGGTGTGACTCAATGGAAACTGTTTGATGCTCCTCATTAAGGTCAATTCCATGGTGAAAGTGTTTCTTCTTGATTTTGATTCTCTGGTTCTTTTAAGACAAAATTTATCTCAAGTTCAGCTATCAGAAAGCTTTTGAGCTCACCTGTTCAGCAGATACTTTCTCCATGTCTAGGATGGTTTGCAAAGGAAGAAAATATATTTGGTTTACAGTTATGGTTCTAACTCTCAGAAAAAAGGGGTAGGTTTGGTGTGGAACAAATCTAGAGGGGGGTGAATAGTTTTATTTAAATTTTTTACTAATATAAACTCCTTTTAAAAACCTTAATATGTGTTTACAATTTTAATTAATCCAAAGTATAATGTTAGTCTTAAAGTCAAAGTCTAAGCACATATACACGATCATGTAAAGAAACATGAAGATTTATAGTAGTTCACAATCTTATCTTAGATTACTAGTCCACTCCCAAAGGTGTTCGTATCTTAGGGCAAATTGCTTCTAGAGCCAATTATAACTTTGCTCGATATGGACTTAGACGGCTCAATTGACCATAAAATTCAAATTAAAAAAACTCACACTCACATTGATTTATAATAATAGTAAACTCGGTTATCCAACTTAAACCCACAAAAATATTTTCTAGTAGCAAATTAGGCAATCACAACTCGCCAGGCACACCAACCTAGACTCACATAAGGATTTTTCAACTCCACCTACCTATTTAAGGACTTATAGCTTGCAATAACAGCAACCAAGGCTTAACAATCTTTTTCCTTAGCCATTTAGATTTCTCTCAGAAGGGTTAGTCAACAAAATGGATTTTTGAAGTTCATGTTCATCTCCAACATGAAGATCATTTCAGTCATGTACATGAACTTCAACTTCGCAAGGTGTTAGTGTTGACGACTTCATGTACACTGGAAAACAGTTTCCAGTGTTAGTGCCCCAACATGAGAAAAACGTAAAAAAAAAGAGAATCCCTAAACCCTTACAGTACACTTAATTACAACATAATCCTTAAATCCCAAATTAGGTAAAACAACCGTTATTACTACACGAATAAGTTATTTAATGTATAATTAAATATATTAATATATTTATTAATTGAATTAGATATTTTCTTGTGAATTCATACGGTAATTACATGAGCCAATAAAATACGCACATGATTAATTACAAATAATAAATAAACAACGTTACAAATAACAAAAACAAAAGTAATAAGTTGAGTTATTAATTTATTAATAACATATGATATACTTTAACCTAAAAATGAATGATTTAAGAGAAAAAATTGATCTAATCATAATTTTAACACACTATATATTTGTACATAATATATTTTATGTATTATTAATTAATAATATATTATTACAAAATTTAAAACCATTGGTTTAATTAATTATAGCAATCGGATAATTAAACCAAAATAATTTATCAAATATTTATTTTAACAATATTTTAATTATGACTATTAAATCACTATTTTAATATAGTAATTATATAATAAATATATTAAATAAATAAAAATAATTATTTTATAAATAAAAATTATAAATTAATGATTTTTATGAGGATAGTTTAATTTTTCCTTACTTAGGAAAAATTAAACCATCATCGTCTTTCTCAGCGACGAGCCAGCAGGCAACAACGACGGCGCCGAGCTAGCGGGCAACAACGGCGCTCCGACGTTATGCCGAGAGGGAGAAGAGAGGGAGGCCGAGAAGCCCTGCAACAAATGCTCGACCTCCCACGCTCTATGACGGAGGTAGAGAGGGAGAGGAGAGGGAGGGAAGTCTTCCTCCCTCGACGTCCCCCCCCCTGTCAGCCAACCTCCCTCTCCTCTCCCTCTCGACCTTCGTCGCAGAGCCTCTCGGTCTCCCGTACTCTACAACGAAGGTCGAGAGGGAGAGGCCGTAGAGAAGGAGACCGGAGAGGGACGGTGGAGACGAGAGAGGGAGTAGAGAGCTCGGGGAGAGAAGGCGTGCGGGAAATGGAAATGAGCAGACTCACGGAGAGGGTGTACGACAAAGAGAGGGGCGCGCTCGTTTCATGTACATGATTCTCAAAATTGGGCGGAAAGCGCTTTCCTTCGTTTATAATTTGGACATGATATCGTGAGTCATGTTAGTCATGTACATGACTTGAACTCCGGCGCTCCACTAACGACCTCAGGACATGAATTGAATAATGCGACTGAAATTCATGTCCTGATTCATGTTGACTAACCCCTCCTCAATGAAATTTAGATGAGAATGGTCTTGTGTATATAAGGCTTGAACAAAATATGCAATGGTTACTTCTTTTCACTCCAACCATTTTTCAAAAGCCCTCAATCACGTAAATTTCACAAAACAAGCACAATATAGATTGGTACACCAATCCTAATTACTTATTTTATATAAATATCGGCTCAAAAGTTTTTTCACTAATTGGATTTCAAAACCAAAGCTCATAATTGAATCGAATTGATTTTAAGATGAAGAAATCACATAAAGCAACTCAATATGAACGACAATTTTAAAGCATTAAACCACAAGAAGTAATATGAAGTTAATAGATGATTTTCAAAGAGCACGTGTACTTGACCAAGTTCAATAAAAAAATTTCCAACTGAGAGCTCGTTGAAACTTGAATTTTTGAAATATGGTTTTCCGGACACCACTAAAACTCTTAATGAACTATTATGGAACTTTGGGTTAAAATGAAGAATTGAATTGAAGTAAAATGAATTAATTCAATTTCAACTCATGTGTTTATGGAGCAGGTTCGGTACTGTTTTTCTTCAAGGCGGCTGCTTTGACACTGGCATTCGGACGGTTCGGTAGACTAAGCTTGGGAGTCGGCAAACCTGAGATATTTTTTCCCTTGTTTTTTCCCATTTCCAGATACTCGAGTTTACAGTAGCAGCTTAACGTACGCAGTGGACTGAGCAAGTTACGCACCCCAAGAACCGGGAAACAGAGATGCCCGAATCGCCACGTGCCAACACCAGAAACTTCTTCTCCACTTATTTTACTCGATCCCGTTAACGATTCTGACGCGCCAAATGCCTTATTTAAATTGCTCCACTGCCAATCGAAACAGAGGAAACACCACTCAGAGAAAAGAAAGCCAAAGAAAAACGTGGAGCTCAAATGCGAAGATTTTGGTCTGATTGGAAGCAGGAGGAAGAGAATCGAAAGCCGATGAGATGATGGAAACTCTACCGAGAACCTCTGCTTTAAAAGTGTTCTCTGGAAACTGTTACGGAGTAGTTAAGTCATCATCCGGAGGGATTCTTAGACCTGCGATTCGAATCGTTCGCTTGCCGAAGCTCGAATTTGGAGCCTCGGCTGTTCTGCTGCACAACACTGTTGGTTCGTTTCCGATATCTAGCGCGTGCGCAGATTCGGAGGTAGCTCGTTTTTCCTTGCCTTCAGTTTGTTTCTGGCAGTGTTAACTTATGATACAAGTCGATCGCTAAGCATTCTGTGATTTGATTCTTATTAGTTAGGATCGGTGCTCAATAGTTTTTTAATTCTCGATCCTCTTTGTTTTATTTTCGAAAATCGGAAGTGATTGTCGTTTTTGGTTTGTCAGGTGATTTTTAGGTAGCTCGTTGTCATGGCTTCGTAATTCTTGCTGTCCTTCAGTTTGTTTTTGGAGTTTTAACATCGGAGACGATCGCTATGCATTGTATGATTTGGTTCTTATTAGTTAGGATCGGTGGTCATAGTTTTTAAATTCTCGATCCTTTTTGTTTTATTTTCGGAAATCGGAAGTGAACGTCGTTTTTGGTTTGTCAGCTGATTTTGAGGTAGCTCGTTGTCTTAGCTTCGTAATTCTTGCTGTCCTTCAGTTTGTTTTTGGAGTGTTAACTTAGGAGACGATCGCTATGCATTGTATGATTTGGTTCTCGTAAACTAAGATCGGCTTTCTAATTTTCTAATTTTTAATTCCTTTTGTTTTATAGTCTGAAATCGTAAGTGAAATCTTTTTTGGTTTGTCCTCTATGTAGCTTTAATTGTTCGGAATCTTTTGCATGTCTCACTTCTCAAAAGAGGCGGACCTGATTTATTTCTTTTGCCTCATTCTTGTTTTTATGCCTTCATTATCTTTCTTGTCTATCTTAGTGTCCATTCTATGACTGGTTTCGTGATCAAATTGCCTGTGTTGGTACATTTTCTGCTCACATTTTCAATGTTGATCATGTGCAGGTCTTTCTCTCTTTTTCTGCTCCCTTTTCAGCGTCTCTGAGAATAATTTCTTTACTTTCGTGATCATTAATAACTGTAGCAACAAATCTCCTTCCAACAAAGAGTAGATCGTTCTTGGTGATACAACTTTACCCAAACACCTTTATGTTCTTAATCTTTTATAGAACAACTTCTACTAGATGAAGTAATGCACTTCAGGCAAACGAAGGATCTACCTGTACAGATCCAAACGGCAATTTCTTTTTCTTGTCATGCACTCTGTTCTCAATTTAACATTCCAAAATTGTTAATGTTACTGTTGAAATTTGTAACAGTCTTTTACACGTTTTAAATTCTACTATTGAAATTCGTATGGGTCATGAAGGTTCATCCATACATCCAGGGTTTCGCGGCATTCCTCATTCTTTAATGGTATTCTTTGGTTGGAATAATTTTCTGTCTCATTTACATGTCTAGTAAAAGGAAATCCCTATTTTCCCTCTGCACAGTAACTCAGACTAGACCAGTATGCACATTTATTATTAAATTATCTCAGGGTTTAATTTATCTCATCTATTTTATAAGTCACCAAGTTAGGAATGGTTTATTGTGATGTAGGGAAATAAATGATTATTTGATTGAACTTCTACACTTCAATGCTCAGTTCTAGCAATACCTACAAATCAAGTAGGCGAAAATGCCTATCGAATATCATTAAGATGGGATCAAGGATGTCATAAAAGCACTCATGAATCTATTTTTTTTTGTTTTGAGCATGTGGCAATCAAAATAGTTTATCATTTGAGCAAACTAATTTGTTAAACCTTGTTACCACAGGCAGTTCTAACAATTGAGGAAAATGAGATCGAGCAAACTGAGATCCAAACTACTTGTTAGTCTTGCTCCTCATTTTGTGATTTTGTCTTATTCCTCCCATCTGGTGATATTTCTTCGCTATTCTTCTTATTTGACATTGACTTTAATCTTTTTGGTTTTTCAGATGCTTTGAGAACAGTTCATGTAAAATTCAAATTACATAGGGCATGCCAATTTGGGGAGCATTTTCTTCTTGCTGGGGAAGATCCTATATTTGGTCTCTGGGATACATCGAATGCGGTACCACTGCAATGGTCAGAGGGTCACATTTGGACAGCAGAACTGGTACTGTCTATCATAGAAACTAGGAATTAATGTTTCCTGGCCTTCCTAGTACCCTTATGCTGCAATTTTGTTCTCTGAACAGGATATACCCTGTGGAAAATCAATCCATTTCAAATTCATACTTAAGGGACCTTCTGGAGAAGTTGAATGGCAACCGGGCCCAGACCGTTTCTTACAAACATGGGAAAGCAACAAAACCATTGTTGTAACAGAAGATTGGGAAAATCTGGAGCTGCAAGAAATAAGAGAAGAGGAGACAACACAAAGTGAGTATGAGGAATCCATAACAGACCAAAATGGACTAGCTGTGATTTTTGTGGGGATGGAAGATACATTAACTTCTGAAAACAATCCAATAATCTTGACGCAAGAAGAAAATCCTATCATCATTACTGAAGAAAGTTCTGTTCTGGTTCCTGCTTTGACTCCCAATCCAAAACCACTAGCACCAGAAGAGTTTTCTTTGAAAGCATCCATGGATGAGGCGATTGTTCATGCCTTTGTTGCAACTGAAGAATCCAACAGCCAAATGGCACCTGAGGTAATTGTTTTTGATTGATCCAGTGTGAGTTTCCAAATTTTCTTATCTCCAGACCAATTCACAACCACGCTACTGATTAGTTTTGCTTCAAACTGAATTGATAATAGCTATGCTGTGTTACTGAGGCTCTGGTTTTGACTATTAATATCAGAGATGAGTACGACATGGCAATAATGTTCTCTAGATGGCAATTAAATAGTTTTGAAATGTAGAAATCTAGCAGACTTTAGTTACAATCATTCATCTGATTTGTTTCTTCAAATTAAAGAGTTTCTTTGTCATCAAATGAGTGAAAAATAATATCTAGTATTCAAAATGTTGAAGATCAAATGAAGCTCTCAGTAAGCACTTGTGACAGCACTGAGGATAAAAATGATAACAGGTAGGTATGATGTCCTCCACCAGGAGAATGTAATGGTTATGATTCTTCTCTCAGAGAAGGGGTTTCAAGTGTTTTATTATATGGAAAATACCAAATCCGTTGAAATTACCCAGCAAAGCACCTGCTACAGATAATATGTGCTTGAAAATGACGTCCATTGGGGAAGGAAAATTCAGAGTGACAAATTGATGAACTCATTTTGTCGAAATTACATTGTTTTATAAAAAAGAAAAAAAAATTGTGAACCCAAGAAGTAAGTTTGCTATCATATTGTATAGAAGCTACTTTGACATGACATCCATGTGGTGGGCACATTAGGAGAATTAACTAAGGAAAGATTTTGTGCTTTGTGCATCTATAATACTAGTTAAAGCTCTTGCACCTAGGAGACATAGCAAAGTTTTTGCTTCTGCTTCGTGTTAGCTCAAATGTTGGTCGTCATGTCAAGACCCTGTTTTTCTACTGCTTAACCTGAAATCTTGTCGATGACTTTTTACGGCAGAACTTCAATGACTCAATGCTATCATCAATTCATGGACTCTCTAATACCAAAAATGGTGCCACAATATATGAAGTCTTAACTCTTTTTCTCTGAATATAATTAAAGCAAGCTTTCAGTTGAATATCGATAATAGTCAATACGAAATATACTTTTACAACAAAAGATACATAATTATTTTGGGAGCCTAGGCTGTCAGACTCTCGAGGAGATGAGAATTTCTCAGAGGTCCGTTGGCTCTCTGCATAAACCCTGTCCAATGCTGTTATTTTGACAATCAATTTTCTTTTATCTTTTATACCAACTTCAACCACCTTTTTTCCACAATACGTATCCTCCAACAACACAAGCAGAGTTTGAATACAAGCACCACAAAAACACGAAATTGAAAAGTTTACGCGAGTCGTAAGGAGGCCCACAGGATCAAACCATCAACTGTGCATTCATATTTTTGGACCACATGTCTGACGCCAAAGGAGGCTAGACACATCATCATTTGACTAAAATGAACTTCCATTGATGATGATGACAAATATAGCATAAGATGTTTGATAAAAACCCAAAATGAGAAGGCCAATGACACCGTCCTCCAATAGGTCAGTATTAGGATTTGGCACCTTTTTATCCCATGAGAAATGAATGATATTGCCTCTACAGATCTTCTCCCTTCCTCTCAGTCCGATTGGTTTTGAATGGCAATTTCTTTGATTTAGTTCACGGGATTTGGGTGAGAACTGTTCTTACCAATACCCTCCGTGCCTTCTTCCCTCGTTTCGGGAGAGTATTAAGATTGCCTCAAGAAAAAAACAGCAATAACTTCAATCTATGATTATGAACAGATGTGACAACTGCGAACATAGAGCCCCTAAACAAATAGATATAGATCATGTAGGATGTGCTAAATTGTTCACCTTTAGGTGTCCTTGCAATTTGGCCACTAATTAGAACTGAATGCAAGAGTACCTGCACAAGCTACAGGTCAACAGTTAAGATTCTATAATTCAAGTGAACCTTATATAATTGTCAAAAGAGAAAATACTGGAGTCGCACTAAGACCACCAACCTCAAACTTTGAGAGGTTCAATGGCCTCAATTTGAACAATTAATGCAGCACTTTGTTCAATTCCAAATCTCAGAGAATGCCTAGGAGACTTTTGATTCTATCTCAAGTGCTTGTATTGCGGTTCTTACTGTGCCTCAAGGATGATAGACTTTCTGATCCTTGTTGGACTTCATCCTTTGAACATTTGGTTGGGGCGGTTTGTAATGGCCTGAAGAAGAAAGATCATTAACACCAATAGCTTTTAAGAAATTCACCAACTTATTGTCACGAATAGAGAAGTCAGGAGTTACCTCATGATAGATCAATATTCAAGGACCAGGATGCGTGTATTACTGAAATATGAACTCTATAAACCCAACATACAGAAGTTACTAGAGTACTGCAAAGTCACCTTGGTGAACTTACACGCTTCTGTGCCTGTTGATTCATCGCAGATTTTAGGCTTCCCAGTGCCTCCTCAGCAGCCTATGATAAAATATCAGCACAAATCAGACATAAACCAGGTCACAGAGAAGAGAAGCTTTTGAACCAAAAGGTTAACAATTTTTTAAAAACAAATGCACCTAAAACTCTAAATTATTAAAAATATTTTTTTCCTATCCATTGTCCTTGTTCCAAGTTTCTGAAATTTATCTAAGAATATCTTTCAATGTGGAAAGGGATGAAAAGGGAGAATTCAAAACATGCAATGGAAGTGATCAGGACTACCAAAGAAAATAAAAAGTAAATTTAGAAGAAAAATACACTTGAATTCCATATCTGATATGGCCAGTGACCTTGATAATGATTAAAGATAAAGCATTTATAATTCAAAATATTCAATTTTCTTTTTTTTTTTAGTAGCAAGAATCTTTATGAGGGGACAGCATCTTCTACTCAACTGTAGTAAAAAGCATTATCTCTTCTTTTCCTGGTTACAAACACTTCCAATAATAATTTACCAATGATTGTGGGAAAAAAATACTTTTACAGTTCAATCATATTGAAGTCATAAAAAACCATAACCTGCAGCTTAGCTCCCTCCTTGCTAGGTCCAACACCTTTTCCTACAATCTGTCCACCTATTTCAACCTATAACAGGAGGTAAAACAAGGAAATGAACCAACTTTGAGACCAGAATGCACTCAAAGCTAGATAAATCTAGCAAATATTAAATGAAGGAAACAGTTAGGCAGACCAGAAGTAATAATCAAACGACAACTAAACAAAAGTAATAACCAAAGGTCAAGTAAACAAAAGTACTAATCAAACATCAAGTAAACAATTACAGAAAGCAGAAACAAGATAAATCACTTTTACCTGACAATAGAACTGCCCTTCATTCAAAGCGATTGTGGCTGGCATCTGATCTTGGAAAACTGGACTCAGCCCCTCCAAGTAATACCAACAAAAAAAAAAAAAAAAAAGAATGAATGACATTACATCCATTAGCTAAATATATCTCTATTCTGTAAAGTAGTTTAATCATCTATGGTATAAATCTCTTACTAATTCTTCAATCCCAGCAACAACAGCTGATAATCTTTTTGAATCCTCCACCAATCCTAGCTGCGCAGATGCACTTGAAGAAGGCAATTCTACTGTTCTTGATAATTCATCCAATCCAGAAGGACTTACAGTATCTATCAGAAATCCGTTTTCCCTCTCATGTAAAATCGCATCAAGGTTTCCATCTGATGGTCCACAATCAGGTCCGATATTTGCCACATACTTACCTGCAGCAATAGATGCGAGTACTGAAGAAAGACCCACAGAATAGCATCCTAGGAATGGAACTAGCAAATGATAGAACAATTGGAGGATGATTTATGAAGCATCCTTAATTGAGTTCGATAAGGTCCTATAACAAATTAATGTTGGCTTACCTATACCAAGAAAAGGTAGTACAAATAAAAATATATTTACATATTTATCCCTATGCTCAAAGACGTTCTCTCAGAACTCTTGGTAGCTTTTCTAGGTTCGCTTTGCTTTGTTCCATTACATGCCAGCTGCCTTTTTCTTATATCATTCCTTTTATATGAAGCATATTTTTTTCCTCCTAATTTACTTTCACATGAAGTATTTGTAGAACTATATAAGTTACTTTTCATGTGGGAACAGTCCAACATCAATAGCTTGCTGAATGAAAGATGGGATTTAGTGCCTAAAATTATGATACATATCAGCCCTGAATCAGATATTTGTATGAAAATTCCTCAATCGAGCATTGGAAAGGAAAACATATTGTAACCAGGCTTCCAAGATTTAATATAGATGGCTCAGGTCTACCATTATATCATGCAAGAACTTGATTTTTTTTTCAGCAGTAGAGTGTGGTCAGCTCCTCCCAAATGACCCGCTAACCTTAGGCCTTTCCCAACTAATAGTCTAGGACTTTTTTTCCCATACATTTTAATTTTCTCTCTCAAAGAACTAGCGTGAGACGTAGAGCACATGTACAATGATAGACCAGTGGATTTTTTTACCCACTAACACTCCCCCCTCATGTCCAGGCATACCCAGCTCAAAAAATGGAAAACATACATACAAGCCATAGAGAACAAACACAGATCACAAAAAAAAAAAAAAAAACACGCTCAAGTTGACGTTAATACCATGTTAAAGTTGGGTTTGTTCCACATTTTAATTTTCAGTCTCAAACAACTAGCATGAGACCTAGAGCACATGTATAATGATAGACTAGTGGATTTCTTTAGCCACTAATACTCACCCTCACATCCAGGCATAAACCAACAACCTAGCTCAAAACATGGAAAACAAACACAAGCCATAGAGAACAAACACAGCTCACGCAAAACAAAAACACAGGCTCATGTTGACTCTAATAGCTTGTTAAAGTTGGGCTAGTTCCTCCTGAAATGACTAGCTGAAGCTAGGAGGTCTCTCCCCCACTAATAAGTGTTGGGCTTTTTTAAGCCAAAACCAATGTGAGAATGTTCTCCCACACACAATAACTCTCACTCTCAAACAATAAACCAATAATGTGAAACACATACAATTAGAGACTGGTAAACTTTACCCACCAACAAATCCCACAATTCACACCTTGTATGGCAACTCCAATTCCATTTCAAATAAAAGATTTGCAACAACATCTTCGCATAGAATACAACAGGATGAAGTTAAAGCCTAGGAACTTTGGAAAGATCATCCTGGTTTAGGGGAAAAAACGGTTATCAAAGATAACAATTTAAATCTCCAAAACACTCAATCCAACTTGTAATCTGTTTAGCTCATGACGAATAAGTTAACACTTTGAGTAACCATTAAAATAAGTCTTTTTAATTCAGAAAAATTTAAACATTCATGTAGGTGATCCAATATAACCTAGTTACCACATAAAAGTTTCACTAACAAGTCCCTTTTCAAGCACAGGAATCAGATGGAGAAAATGAATAGGAACTAGATGGACAACTCAATGCATATGGTACCATTATCATCACCAGATCAGATTCTATGTTATCTTCCATACAAGCATCTGGGCCAACAATGTTACTTGGTACTAAGGGTCTTTCTTTCCATTGATCCTACAGCAATATGCCCCCAATAAAGCATTTCCTATTAAGAAATATATTATTAGCAAATGATGCAAACATTAGGCATAATTAGATCAACAACAGGAATTGGACCACTGATAAAGCACAAAAGGTCTCACTGGCCAAACTGTGAAGAGCATTATCAGCAGCTTGAAGTTGAGCCTCTTTCCTTGTTCTGCCCATTCCAGAACCCATCTTTTCACCATTGAACAGAACCTGAACCATTATAACATTGATAAGCACAGAGGATATCAGAAACAACATATCTAGTAGGTCTGATTTGGGCTGGATCATGATAATGAAGCCAGCACTAGCTGAGCCTGCAAATTTTGAACTGTTCAGTTAATCTCCTTATATAAAAGATGGACTAATTCAAATCCTGGCTGGTTGTCACATTCAAGGTAGTGTAATATGCAAACATGGTAGGGATTGCTGGATCAAAATGAAAAACAAGAACCAGCTTCAGGTACAACTGGGATGCATGTCAGAAATGGACACCCCTAACTATGACCTCCATTGTTGAGAATATCAAACCAACTTAAGATATATTTTATAAAGCAATACAGATCATCATTAGATCACTTTTATGAATATTATCAAACAGAGAAAATAGAAAATAAAATTAAATATTAAACAAAAATAAACTTACCTCAACAGAGAACTGGAGGACCTTACTCGCACTCATAACTGACCTGAACTCAACCTGTAGAAAAAGGAAAGGTGAGGGAGAAGAAAAGGAGAAAGGGGAAGGACGAAACCCTCAAAATACAAATATAAGCTACAAATCCGAAATAACTATACCTTAGACACACATCTCCGCCCAATTTCTTGTAGCACACTAACAGATAGAGCAGATGGCTGTGTAGATAACGTTCCAGTCACAGCATTGCTAATAGATGTGTGCAACACTTCATCATCACCTGAAATACAGTTCACTCAGAGAACAGGGGGGAGTAACTCAATGCAACATTAAGTGACAAATAACAATACCAGCTGAATGACTTCCTCGCAGATGATTTTGCTTGTGCCTTTCATCTCCAACGTATGCCTACATATACACAAGTAGAGTTTTCTTATGACTAATAAAACTCCTATACATAAAATGACAATAATTGATCAGATGGGTACATCAAGAAAGTAATGCAAACACAAACCTCCTCAGTTTTCATTAAAGAAACACTATGGGGTTGACCAGAAGGAACTGAAATCTCATTACTGTGATGAGATGGATTAAGGGCTCGATTCTTATCAAGCAACAACGCATCAGGCTCTTTGGCTAGTCCAAGTGAGTGCTTAGTAGGCAGTCCAGCTCCAATATCTTCCTCTGCTACAAGCCAGCCTCCATGTCGCTGAGTTGGCATCACTGAGATTGGTGCTGGTGGCCTTTGAACAAGAAGAGGATCACCAGGTGGCCTTTGAACAAGAGGAGGATCTCCAGTTGGCCTTTGAACAAGAGAAGGATCTTCAGTTGGCCTTTGAAGAAGAGGAGGATCTCCAGGTGGCCTTTGAACAAGAGGAGGATCACCAGAACTGCTGTAATTCCGGATATCCTGTCCATGTTGTAAAATCAGGAGTCTCCTCCTCTCTATTTCAGACTGAGAAATCTCTCCTTCTCTAGGAGCAGCCCCAAGTAAACCAGGTCCTAAAAGAGGCATCATACATAAGCTCCTGCTCAGAACAGACAGTCCCAAAATAGAATGATTGCTTACTTGGTGAAGGTATATTTGGTCTGGGAATTAGTGGTGGCATGTAGTTAGGTGAAGCTGCTAATGGTTGCTGAGAGGGTTCAGGCCTCAAGTCAGAGCCATTTGAGACAAAAGGAAAATTAGATTCCTGGAAACAGAAGCAAACACCAAATTATCTGGAATGCAGAAAATTTTACTTCAATGAGAAAATAAAAATGACTTCTACCTGCAACATATGTATGGTATCCCCACACAACCATAATCAGACATTGTGCTATTAATGGAGCAAATAAGATTTTTTAACATATAAAGCACTCAGTTAAATTATATGACAAAATACATCCCGCCCCAGGTGCAAAATAAGACACACATTGACTCACCAATCGGTTCAATCTTCGATCTACTTCAGCACCACTCATGCCCTCCAGGACAGGAACTTCCCTGTTGCCATTTGGTACAAAGCCAGGATCCTAGCCAATTATTTGAAAAATGTATATTTAAATACAGTGATCCTCCATGTCATCTAAGCTTTCAAGATAAAACAGGTTTTGTTACCTCTGACATCAAGTAGTGCCTCACATCAGGTGCAGAGGGCAAATCCTTAACCTCATCTTCATAGCGCAGATCAAAAATTCTTCGCAAAAGATTCTCATCAAATTCTCTGTAAAGTATGAATATTTCAGACATGTCAGACAACTTTATGTAGCTTCCTAAATGAGGTGGTGTTTTTTTTTTTTTTTGGGAAAGCCCTAGGTAGGACGGCATTAAACATCAGTGCCATACATCAATTGATTTTACTTACTTGAAAAAGCCACCTCTGACATTGCATGCAACATTTCTTGCAACACAGAGCACAGGAACAGCATATGCCATCTATCAAGGCATCAGAAGTATCAGGTTCAATTAGTAATAAAAAGTATAACATCATGGAAGCCTGGAAGCACGATACCACATACCTCTGCCTGGGGAGCATAATATGGAGTAAATGCAGGTACAACATGAACTCTAGGCTGATCACCATCATCCCAAACATTCAGTCTGTCATCAATCACCATTGCCATTCTTGGGTGGCAAAGTCCATCTTGGAAAACATTTAGCAGTGACTTCCTTAAACCTACAAAACTCATAAGAGCTCCAATGAGATTCACAAAAAAAAAAAAAAAAGCACGGCAACTAGATTTTTTTTTTTTTGTTGTTGAAAAAATGCATATTTATCTCCTGTCTTTTACATGATTGAAATTTGATGGCATAATCAATAATGTGATGGGAAATATACAATGAAATATTAGTGAAAAGGTTTAACTTCTTGGGAGCAGGTGCTAACCTGATTTGACACATACTATGCGGTCCATTAGTTGTTGTGGGCTTATGAGATGTGCTTCTGGATCAAGAAGCCTCCACATCTCTAGGGCATAATCTCTTTCAGCCATCGTGCAAACATAAACTTCAAACCTCTTGCGCCCTTTAGCTGTCAAATAACTCCTCAAATCCTCCCATGCTGGTCGGAGCCTCACTAGAACACTAGTGTCACGGATCTGCCGAAACATAAATAATCTATAAACTGTAAGAAAACATGGAAAAAATGCAGAAATGAATTATTTATTTAAAAGGTTAAAAACTGCAGAATGACCTCTATACACATTTTTTATTATGATATTCTCAAATTAATACATAACATCACCCGTTACTATTATTCACAATATCCACTCCTAGTTAAGGAACTCGATGCAGGTTGACATGAGCAGCATAAAATGTTGCCTAGGCACTAGGACATGAACCCAATATACATCTATCAAAGTGCAGAGAGTTCACACGGCTTCATGGTGACAAAATTGCTCAAACTGCACTTGAAATGTGAAATTTTCAAGTTGTTAATGTCAATCAAATACAGCTGATGAACTGATTGCAGTTATATTTACCTTCCAAATAAGAAACAAGCTCATACACAAATTCCAAAAAAAAAAAAAAAAAAACTAATCTCTGGCTGATGAGATTACTTAAGGTAAACTTGATATGTAAATCTATCGAATTTGAGTGTCAAACAAAAGCAAGGATGGGCTAATTTACGTAATACGTACCAAATAAGAAGTAAATTCCCATAGAATAACAGAAATCTAACCTCAGGGTTTATGCGCGTCAGGACAACGTTTCTATCTGGCAGCCTTATAATGGGCCGGACAACCCGGTCCAGGTTACTAGAAAATGATGGAACCTCCTCTAACTGAATTTGGATCAGTTTACCATTATCCATGACATGATCATTCTCGGAATACTGCTTCAACAAGGCTTTGTCGTCCCAATATCGCTTTAGCTCAGCTTTCATGCCAGAAGATCGGAGTACATCGGTCTCACAGGCAATTCTTCTTTGGAGAAATTCGATTCTATCTTCAAAAGACTTCATCGTGTTTGCCACAATAAGAGTCTCGTCGAGATCAAAAACAATTGCAAGGCAACGAAGATTAAGCATCCCCAAGCAAGAAGCATAGAGACCTACAGGGACTGCACAGCACCAGAAACATGGAAATGCCTCAATCTTTCCCTGCATTGCTACCAAGTGCAGCTCTTCATTCCCAAGTAACACAACCGCAGTCTGAAATTATATATAAAATTCTGTTAGGAATTGTCAGCTTTTCACAAATGAAACAAAGAGAACCAGTTCATTGGAAGACCTTGAGTTCTGTAAGGCAAGAAACATATAGACGATGAAACGGTGATTGTTCAGAGATGGATTTTACTTCCAGCTTGCACCGCACGGTGAAAGGGGATATAGTTTGAAGCACTGAAAGAGGAGGGCATCTTTCGCTAGGCGAGGAGAGGTAATTGATGCGAATTTCGTTTTTCGGGAACAGGAAATTCGGGCTTTCAGCGGGGAACATCTGTACCTCGCCCAGGCACAGATCGCCATGGTAAACTATGGATTTAAACCCTAGAGTACTCATGGATTGGATAATGCATAAACACACTGATGGAAAACAATTTTGCCAAAAACTGATTTGAAGATCGACGAAAATGAGAACGTGTCGTAGTTAATTGCCCACTTCCTCCCCGCTTATTATGAACACAACACACTCTCACACTCTCCCGTATGCTCTCAAAGTCTCGTCCTCGTCTCCCTCCTTCCTCCCAGCGGTTTAAATGGCACTCAACGCTGGTATTTATAGAACGCTCGGACTCCTCTTACAAAGCCCTCAGTTTTCTGAAAATTTACCAATTTGTCTGATACTTCTCGACAGATAGCGTAGATGGATTCTTGATTTACTTCGATTTTTAAGGTTCTATTTTTTTTTAAGAAACTGATGCAGACGTCAAGAGTTGGTTTTCGCGACCACCGAGTGCACTCGTGAGTCGGTATTGATCTGAGACGTCGGGTCCGAGAGGTAGCGACGACCCAAGCCCCAACCATGTCCAGTTTCGAAGACTCGTTTGCCTCGGACGGCGACGATTCCCGACCCGCCGCCGCCACCACTCGCTCTTTCGACGACGATGGCTACCTCGGCTATGATCCTCGCCTTCCGTCCCAACGATTTGATTCTTTCTCGAATTTCACCGATAACGATTCGAACAAAGATCCCGGTGATGTCTCCTCTCCCGTCTTCAATTCTGCCGGAGACAATGTGTTTCAGTCCTCCGCGATGCCGGAGACTCCTTCTCCTCCACCGATCCACTCTGGCGGCGCTGGATTCTCGACCTTTTCTACGGAATCAAATGGAATGGCTTTGGGTTTTCTTCAAAACGATCTGCTAGAGTGACTAGTATTGTGTTGGAATTTGTGTTTATATCGACCGGGCCAGTTTTGTATAAGATCCGTGGACAAATTCACAGGAAAAACCCGGGACAAAATTCGGTAGGAGCGGGACTCGAACTCGGGACCAACCTGTTCTGATACCATATTGAAACCATTGCGCTAAAAGGCTCAAACCTTTTAGGAAAGCAACCACACGGATCTTATACAAGGACTGGCCCGGTTGATACAAACACAAATTCCAACAGGTTGCTTTCCTAACAGGTTCGAGCCTTTTAGCGCACGGGTTTCAACATAGTATCAGAGCAGGTTGGTCCCGAGTTCGAGTCTCGCTCCCACCGAATTTTGTCCCAGGTATTTTTGGTGAATTTGTCCTGGGTTTTTCAGGAGTTTGCCTCGGGTTTTTCCGGTGAATTTGTCCACGGGTTTTCCCGTGCGGGGGAGTGTTGGAATTTGTGTTTATATCGACCGGGCCAGTCCTTGTATAAGATCCGTGGGGTTGCTTTCCTAATAGGTTCGAGCCTTTTAGCGCAATGGTTTCAACATGGTATCAGAACAGGTTGGTCCCGAGTTCGAGTCCCGCTCCTACCGAATTTTGTCCCAGGTATTTATGGTGAATTTATCCTTTTTCCGGTAAATTTGTCCACGGATCTTATACAAGGACTGGCCCGGTCGATACAAACACAAATTCCAACATGTTGTTAAGTTCACTTGAAATCTGTGAATATTTTTCTGTTCGATGCAAATATCATCTATATATCTCATTTTCTTGTGAATTGGTGATCGGATGTTTTCTTCTAGTCCGCTTATCTCTTCTTCTTATGAATTAGTAAATGATTCAACTGCTGGTTTAGTTCTCGAAGCAGTTGGTATGCCATTTTTTCCTGCCTTATTTCAAGGAAACGCTTATTCAATTGATACGGATTTCTCATATTCCATGTGTATCTGCTGTCTGCCTTTCTTGCTGGCAGTCTCTTCGAGTGAGTGACAACATTAAAGGGAAAAGTTTCATGCTGAAGCCGACAAACACTACTGGAAGGCAATTGATGAGCTTAGTCCAAATGGTTGTAAGGATCAAGATTTCCCCAAGTTTTGGAATGGCATTTTTCAAGTATCAGATCGTTTACTTTTTCAAGAAACTTGTACTGAAATTGCTAGAGCCTCCTGGATTTTACATTAAGATTGAACCTCTATCGCATGTTATGTTAGAATGGGTCCTCGAGGATTCCATTTTAGCTTAACAAGGTAGAAAAGCCATTGAGGTCTTTTTTTCCCTCAACTTCGACCATGAGGCTTCCTCGGCTTCTATACTAATTATTTTTCCTGTGCTTCCACAAAAACCGAAGGTAATTACCAGCAACTGGCACAAGATTGGATTGGGGCGGACAGAATTGTATCGTCCGGTGAAGAGACGAGGTAGAGAACCAGCTGGAGTAGACTGAATCGCACTGTCCGGATGGGAAGAAGAGGTTTTGCCCAGAGAGTTTTTTTTTCAAAAAAAAAAATATTTACCGCACGTGTGAGCTCGCACGCCGTGCGCGATGGAGCGTCGAAGGGGAAAATTATTTCCCCCCTGGACTTCGGTCGCTCTCTGAGATGACGCTGGGGTCTGGGTTGCCGACAGAGCAGACGGCGGCAGGGCGACGACGACGGGAGAGGGTTCGGTTCAGCTGCTCTGGCTGGGGTACGGCGAGGCGGAGGCGAGGCTGCGGGAGTCGATGGCGACGGTGATCGGTGGTGATGTGGAGCAGGCGGCAGCGAGGTGGATGGATTTCTACGGAAAATCGGCGACGGGAGAAGAGCGATGGGCGGAGGCTCTGGCTGACGGGGGTGATTGCTCGGGGGAAGTCAAAACAAAGGAGGGAGAAGTTTTCTGGATAGGCGATGGCGATGGCGTGGCACAGGTGTGCGGCGCCGGGAACGGCTTAGCAGTGATGGCTACGGGAAGGAAGAATAAAGTTTTTTGGGTCGGCTCCGGCGCTCCGGCAAAACGAAACGGCGGAGGGTTTCGGGGGGAGGTACTGCGGAGGGCTGGCCCGGGGTTTGGCTTTGGCGATTTTCAGCGACGGGGGGAGAAAGGCGCAGACGGGGCGCAATAGCATTTGCCTTTCCTTTCCTTTCCATGGAAATGACGATTGACTCCAAAGTGCTGGTTCAAGAAACAATGCACGTGTTAGTAATGTGCCAACTCTTTCACTCGTGTGGCCCTTAACTGACATCTAAGTGATATTTTCCTTTAATTTGATAGTAATAGTAACTCGATACAATCACTTAATCTTGACTGTTAATGAGACTTCAACTTTAATAATCAATCTAAATTTTTAGAGTTCTGATTTTGACCATTGACGGACTATTTGACCGATCTATATTCTTTGAGTATAACAAACTTTGACTTTGACCTTTAATCAAGTTCTTTCGATCTTTGTCATTGATCAATATCGATATGGACCTTCAATTCAGATTCTAATTTTGGCGATCAAATTTCTACGACTATAGATTAAAGAAATAAGTACAAATAAGAGGTAAATTCCCTCGTCCCTTCTTAATCCTCTATAATACACAATATGCAAGTTTACAAGGAAATCATCAAATATTACAAAGAAGAATGAAATTATGCTACATTATCATATTCTATACAATGCTTTTTTGCATTTTTCTTTAGTTAAAAAAAAATAGAAGAGATTGAGAGGCTAAGTGGGCTTTAAAATTAGAGAGCTTTGAAAATAAGCACTCTTCTCACCTTGGTAGCATCTGTGTCATGCTGAGGGGAGTGCTGTCTAAATTCGTTGACGTAATGACTGTACTACTTGATCCTTTATCTTTTCGTCCCTGAGAGGTCTGGGAAGAGTCTCCTGAATCTTTCGAATTCCGGGTTGAGGTTTTAAGAATTCCAGGTGCTGTTAAGGTTTGCTCATCAAGCGTAATCTCCTTTGCCAGCATTTCCAAAACCTTATTCATCGAGGGTCTTTGCTGAGAGGTTGCTTGGGTGCAAAAGAGAGCCACCTTGATGAACCGTAGAACTTCCTCCTCTGGGTACCCATCCAGCTCTGGGTCTACAATCTCCAAGAGCCTGTTCTCTTCTCGCAATTTCCATGTCTACAGTTTGATCACAATAAATTAGATTCTGTACCAACAATTATTCTTCTTGCATTTGTATTTAGAAGGAAGCTGCGGAGAACCAGCTTAAGTTACTAAAAAGAGGAGAAAAACCATGGAATCCATAGAAAAGCATCTCACCCACTCTAGAAGAACCTTCATATCCTCATCCCATGCTGCCTTACTGCTACTTGTCCCACTGATGATTTCAAGCATGAGCACCCCGAAACTATAAATATCAGCCTTTTTGGTCAATTGTCCTAGCAAAGCATACTCTGGTGCTAAATACCCACTGAAAACACCAAATGGACGTAAAAAAGTCAGGTGTAATTGAGAAATGCATTTCAAAGAACATTTGAAATTTGTAGATCACACATTTTAACAAATGGACGTATGAGTTTCGGAAGTAATTTGAGTAACGAGTCTTCAACTCCACTTATTGAACAAACAGACCACTGGCTACGGAAATAAAGTGCTCGAAAATGCATAATGGATAGACAAGAAAAGAAGAAAATAATATCTTGGATTGTTATTTCAAACAGATCATCAAAAGCAAGTATTGAGAGGAGCTTCTAGAAAGAACGAGATTGAAACGAAGACGGTGAACATTCAAAGCAATTATTGTGTGTAGTTAGGGCACCCAGAGAATCAAAATGAGTTGATGGGGCTGAAGGGTGTTTTTCTAATAATTCACAATTAATCCTAGCTAGTTTCTCCAGCCAATTAGGCAAACATCTGACAATCAAGCTGAGGCTTATTCTGCTAAGTTTGTATCATATTTCAACTTATGTGCTGCAGATCTCTTGAATGAGCTCAGAGGGACTCTAAGATCATCATGGACATCAGTTAATTACATTCTTCATCAACCATAAAAATGTAAGACTAGCTAAGGTTGAATATGCTGTTCTATACATTAACTTTGATTTATTCATACAATCCAATGTTGACGCATTTGTAGCAGCAAGATTCAAATATAACTACACTAACTTTGGTTCATCCTAGAACCCAGCAAACTTCAGTAAAGTGCATATATGCCACATGAAAATGATTTATCTTAAATAGCTTTAAGACAAAAACTACTGAAACCAATTAAACAGTGTCTTCTAGTAAGAACCACTCTTTATGCAAATTTTAATGCACAAAACAGGTAAAATCACCTAGTAACTTTACAGATGATGCCTGACAATGTGGTGGTACTAGACTGACACAAGAAAACCTAAACAATGTAATGCCCAAATACAATTTTCTTTATTTTTCTACTTTGTGCAGACCAGTTACTCGACAACAATAGAATTCTTTCTAGCTTTTTCTTGTAGATGAAGACCAGTGACATCAAGGACACTAGAATTGGAGAGCACATCTTTTTCAGATATTATGTTTCCCAAAAATATTGTTTTCTTGATCACAGAATTATGATAACTAATTGAATGATAAGTCAATAAAACAAAAAATGTTATGGTTTTATATATACTAAAAACTTACTAAAACAAGTAAATTTTTTAATAGAAAGAAATATAAGTGCCTCAAGTATATAATTTCATTGATTCCGAAATGAAGACCAGTGAAGTCTCAGTTTCAGAGTCTTAGAAAATGCCACCTTGTAATGATAATATTTGAATGCAAACAGGTGAACCCACATGGTTAAGTACTAAATACAAGCTAAGGAATAAGAATAGTCTAGTTACAAAAAACTATACTTACATAGTTCCAGCAACTCGTGTACTGATATGTGTGACATTATCTGGAAAAAGTTTTGCCAGTCCAAAATCTCCAATTTTAGGGTTAAAATCCTTTTCAAGAAGAACATTACTAGCTTTGATGTCCCTGTGGACAATATGTGGTTCGGCTTCCTCATGAAGAAATGCTAGGCCTTGAGCTGTACCCAAACAAATGTGGGCTCTTTTAGGCCAATCCAGAACAATTCTTTTACTCTTTATACCTGAAATGATAAATTTTGCACCTCAGTTTCCTAAAAATAATTAAGTAAACAAATAAAAAGGATGGGAGTTTAGATTCTGGTTGTTTAGTTTAGATTCGAGATGAAATATTTGCTGTCCCATTTTCTTTGAAAAATAAAAAAGGAACACTGGCAAGCTGCTGAGGTTTAAGTGATTACCAAGTAGAGCACTAGCAAGGCTATTGTTCTCTAGATACTCATACACCAGCATCCGGTTGTTGCCCTCAATACAACACCCAATCAATTGAACAAGGTTCGGATGTTTAATATTTGATATCATTTCAATCTCTGTCAAAAACTCTCGAGTACCTTGTTTTGATTCAGCTGAAAGTGACTTTATTGCAACTTGGGTTTCATCCCTTAAGACTCCCTATAACAAGAGGCAGAAAATGTAGCATAACTATTAATATAAATGTAGTATAAACATGTTACCTTATTGAAATTTTGAACTTTCTACATCAAGACAGAGATCTGTTTTCTGTACATGTTGCAGACTGAAGATGAAAAGTCGGAGACATGAACTAACGAGGGTCAAAGGCTTACTTTATATACTACTCCAAAACCACCTCCACCTATTTTGTTAGATGGATGGAAGTTCCTTGATGCAGACCTTAGCGCATTGTAGGAGAACAGCCTGACATTGCTACCAATATTTCCTGCCATGCACAAACGGTTGCAATTTAATAAGCATGTTAGAATTGAAACTATATGGATACGAAAAGATAGATACATACGAATTCTGAGAGGCCTAAAGCTATAGAGAAAAAATGAACAAGAAAGAATGCTCCAGAAATACCAAGGAGGAAGTAGATCCTGTTCAAGGTACAGAGCAAATTCTTCATAATACGGTAAAATATAGAAATCGTTAGGAAGTTCTCACCTAATGGATGTTCCAGAGAAGAATCTTTGTTCTCTTTTAGAAATTTTGATGCACCAAAGCAGCAGAAATTCATCGCTATTTCGATCAGTTTCACAGTTTTCAAACAGAGCTTCTTTTTCACTTACTCCTTAGCACTCAATCTGACAAAGGGGTGAATGGAGATTCCTTAACTTTGAAGAATAAAGCTTGTGAACAAAAGCTGACTCATGTACAGGTCCATCAATTTTTTCCTTCAAGCACTAGAATTTTATATTCTGCAGCGATATGTATACTGCTCATCATCAGTCACTTGAGATGAACTAATAGCATAGTTTAAAATCAATCATAAGAAAAAAAACATAAGGAGGCTTTGCAATTTGTTGATGGAGTCAAGTTAAGGTCTCTAAGTCACAAAAGAAATTTGTGAGTTAAAAAAAAAAGGATCCAATTTACAAATAACAACAGTGACTTAAGTTTACTAACTGGTGTGCACAAAAAAACACTCTCTAATAACTGCCTTCATTAACATACACAAATAAGAACAAAATCCTCAAAGAGATGAAAACTTGTCACTTATCCTAAAATTCACAAATGAGAATCAGAAACCAAAATCACCCACACTAATCCTAAAAAAATCTTTGTCCAACAAATCATTCAAACCAGAGAATAAATTAAGAACATTAAATGACTCATAAACGTCAAGCCACAAGCACAAAAATGAAAAAATAAAATAAAAATTCTATTTTCCAGACAATTAGCCGAAGAACATTCCCTCCTTATCGACACTAGAAGACACACGTCTTTCAACCAAAAATTAAAACCCACTGCAAGAACATAAAACTAGAAAAAAGAGAAGTTTCAGGGAGACGACACTTACCATTCCGCTCCGACGCGATACCAAGTAGATCGATATAGGAAACTCAATTCTGAGCTCCCCAAGCATAAAGCGAAATTGATCAATCACTAACAACGCAGAATATCTCGTCCGACCAGAATGATTTGACATAAATGCAGAAACGGATCGAGCGGGCGAGAGAGAGAGAGAAACACAAGCAAGCGGCAGCGGGGGGTAGATCACAAACCCTTCGCAGAAATGGATGGGAACCGTACCTTCGAATAGAAGCTCACAATTCAACAAATCGGTATTTTTAAAGTGGCGGAACTTTCTTTTTAATAATCCTGGTTTGCTCCCTTCCCCACCTTCGTTTTCTTCTAAATCTAGACGTGGCTCTTCTCAACAAAAACAGAAGTGAAAAAGTCCAAATAGTGTTTATGTGGAGCAAGAAAGAGACAGTGGTTGAGGACACACTCTGTTTCACACTCGTCCTCCTTTCTGGATTTACAAGTGAAACGATTTCCCATTTCTTTATTAAATTTGTTGCGATGGACCTGGCCTTAAACCATTTCTCTCGCCGGCTCCCAATAAATATCTGCACTAGTCAAGAGTCTGCGCTCGCCGAGTCTGAATTCTGAGCTGAACACGGTAGAAGCTGGCAAAAAAGTAAAAACAAACGCGGTAGACACAGACGAGGAAGAGAAGACGAAGGAATTTTACTCGACTAATACCCCTCCGACCCGCTACACCACCTGTTCTTGGCGTGCGTGACACAAGTCTCCGGATCTGATTTCAGACGTTCGACGGTGCCCGCCAGCCCCGGCCCCCAGGGTAAATAATCAAAATAAGGATATTTATTATGCGGTAATTATTAATTAGATCGCCTTAAATAATTAATTAATTAATTATTCTGATCAGAAAAATTCTCACCCAATTAAAGAATTCAAAATAGGAATTCTCCACCCAATAGTGAATCCGTTCAAGATGACTTGGACTCGCCCAAAAGTCCTTGGCACGAGATGATTGACTTGGACTAAATCCTTCAAGGAATCTCTTCCTACACAGGCCTTCGCGAAGAACTACGAAAACGAAACGACGACGGAGAAGGATCGGGATCGGGATCGGAGTCAATGGAAGTGCACCGGCCAAAGCCAAAGAAAGATTTTTCATTACGATATCAGTTTGTTTAGTGATAATTGCCGGTGATAGTTACAGGATGCGACTTCTTCTTATAATTGGACTGTTTTATATAAACAAATGAACGATGCGTTCTAGTCCCAATCACCGGCGACCGTGGTAGCAGAAAATGGAGAAAGATTGAGAAGGCTTGCCTTTGTCCTCACCACACATGATGGATATGGTGGTTGAGAACCGGATCGATGTGTCGTTTTGAAATGGGAACTACGGAGCCCGCCCGCCGTAGTCGGAGCTGCTGAGACCTGTCGAGCTTGCGGCTTCCAATCTGTTTCTGTTGTCCCATTACATGTGACGACGGATCGTCCAGACATCCAGATGGACAGACAATGACGAGCGCTGGTATCCGTGTTGGTGCCGTTGGTAATAAGAGGCCATAAGTGGGAGTGGTTGACTAGACCGGCTTGTTTCTGTGGATGACGGAGGTTCCAGTCCAAACAGATATATGGATACGGTAGAAATTTTACAATTTACCCATTTTCTGCTTTTCTCCATTAATGGTCAAGCGTTGGAAAGCCACAATGACAATTCACACCTACCCGAGTTTGTTTGCTCTTAACACTCTGGCATGGGCGTGACGCTTTTCATTCTTACACTGCTGCAGCAGAATTTTTCTGAGATTACGCGACGCTGTCTAGACATTCTCACATTTTTTCAAGCCGATTTCTGGTCACAAAGGCGCCTCCTTCGAACCTGCTGCTTCTCTTTTTTCGGTGACATCGGCCTCTTTAGAAGACCAAGACCAGATATCAATGTTAACAGTTTTCATTATAAACGGTTTCTCATAGACACAATTAGTCTCAAACTTTTATCAGTTGCAATTGCCGGTAGTTGTCATGAATAACCTTGATGGGAAGTTTGACAATCTTTTATTAACTTTTTGGTTCCCGATTTCGTTACCCTTCAATTTACACCATTGTTGAGCGTGATCAAAGGCCGAAATCGCCAAACAGAAACAGAGAACAGATATTTTTTAACAGAATCTGATTGTATGGAGAGTGGTAGATTCTTGCTTCCGTTTGCATTTATAATATAAATTTATAACGTTATAAATTTATATTTAAGTCTTTACAATCAAACGCTCAGTTATTAGATTAATTTGTTGCTGCGTTGGAATATGGGCTCCCGGTCTTAAATTAATCATATTGGGTCCTCTCATGTTAGAACATGTTACCATATTCCGGCTGCCGATCTTAAATTAATCATGTTGGATCCTCTCATGTAATTCGGGAATCTCCCTATTCACAGACAAGGACATTCATGATTCCATTTTTAAACAATTATTTTCAGTGAATGGTGAAAAAAGGCAACTAGATGTTAAGAGGAAATCTATAAATTAGCCAGACAAGGACATCCATTATTCCATTTTTAAACAATTATTTTCAGAGAACGGTGAAAAAAGGCAACTAGATGTTCGAGGAAATCTATAAATTATCCACACCAGACGAGAGTGTCAAAAACTTCTAAGCTTTTTTCTACCAAATGGGTAGATGTACAGCACAGCCCACGTGGGAGATTGTTAAGAAATTCACGTTTCTTATTTTAATTTGGATAATATATTTATTATATAATTATATTTTTTTATTTTTAATAGAATGAGCTGAAATTAAGTGATCTAATTTTGTCAAACCCATTAAGGAATGGGTCATAGATATGGGTCATAAATATGGACCAATTGAGTAGATACCATAGAAAATTATGGTAACCTTTTATAAGGAGACACATAATGGTTATGGTCCCCAATATATTAAATCACACACAGTTTTACTTCTCCCCCCATCTGGAAGAGAGGCGATTTAGTTAAGGAATAATTGTTTTCAATCCTTATATTCTAGCATGTTATAAATTTTGGATTAGAAATTACTATTACGGATTCTACCAAGAGGATCACTAGCTGGCCCTGTAAATGAGAAAGGGTTTCTCCTTTCTGCATAAATTCCTTGTCATAAGTAACCACGTACACATCTCAGACATTCAGAGCACACTGTGACTAAAACCAGCAAGCTCCCCAAGAGAGTTCATGCATGAATTTATATCCATTCAAGCAAGTGAATATCATATCACGACGTGCAACAATAAAGATGGTGAAGCCAACAACCCCCTTCCCCCTTATAAGCAGATCCTTGTCAGCAAAATTCAAAACAGGACATTCTATGTTTGTTTCTCTATTCCACAAGCACAAAAAAACTAGTCTATAACATCTCTGAAATGAAAAATAAGGGCATCTCCACAGGCATATAGGAATCAGAGGTTGATAGGATTCATTACCGTTCTTCCCTCTTGAGGCCTCACTCATCTATGTTTCTCACTTCTTTGTATTTTCTGATCTCACTTTATCTTCATCATACATAGGGCGAGAACTTTGCCTGAGCAATATATAGTGTCATCCCTTCCCTTTTGGTATCAGTGTGAAAGGAGGTCTGTCCTCCCCCTGTTCATCGGAGAGAGGGCAGGAGCCAGGAGCCCTTCCTGTGATGGTAACAAAGAGAGGGGAGATGAGAGTTAGCAACCCTCTTGCCCTCTCTTTGTCGCCCTTCACCCTTTTAACTGGAATTATAGAGAAGGATCCCTCTGTAGATGATAAGGATATAAACATGCCCCTCCCTCTTCTACTAACTAAAAGAGAAAGACTGTTAGTTGCTTCTCATGGATAATCAAGTTAACAGTTCCTATTTTTTAGGGTCCCTTAGATGTATACGTGGTCCATTTATTAGTAGTAAACAGAGATTTTCTACCCCGATACAAATAGATTCTTCAAAGAAGGGATAGGTCCATTTATTTTGAGAGAGAACTCCATAAGCAGGATAGCCAAACCATTACCAACCTCCTATGGTTGGTTTAGAATTTTGTAACCTGACTCTGATCTCCAGAATGTAGACCTATGCTGTACCTCGAAGGTCATAGCAATGACCACCTAGTGTTCTTTCAACATTTTCCATTTTCATGCTCTTATGTTACAACATTTTCAGGGTGTACATACCCGTCGTTCGCAATTAGTCACCAATTCTTGTACAACTGCAGAAAAGGTCAACAAGAAAACTACAGGACCGACGATAGCTTCCAAAAACCCAAAGAATATAATACCCTTTAATGCTGGCAACCCTGCAGTTCCAGTGCAGGCAATATGTGGCGTTACCTACCACGCTGGCTTAATGGAGAGAAATGGCCTCCCTTCTCACACCCCCAAGGTCATCTTCAATTTCGATCCCTTCCAAACAGAGGGCATTGTTATTTACACTCTGCTCAGAACTGCAATTGCTGCTTGTAGCAATCGGTGAGTCCGAAACACTAATTGTCCTGCTTCTCACAGGCCCTGACCTTACACTGTACATGGAAGAAGCGGGAATATTCGTCATAAGTGGGTGTAGATTGCCTGGAATGCTTCTTCGAAAATCCTGCACAGAAAGAAAGAGCAAAATCAAAATGTTGCAAATTACAGAGATCTAGCCACAAAACCACAATCAACCTACACAAATTGCACAAAATACTGCACAGGTAAACTGGACTAATTAAAAAATTGCTCGACAAAACAGGACACACCATATGCCTGAGAGCCATGTCTAATGATTTCTTTGAGAGATTTCTGCCAAAGCCTGAGCTATCTGGCGATGAGGATGACTTGCCAGCAGTGTTACCAAGGGAGGATCGCTGCTCATCTACTTTAGGAGGTGCCAACTTTCTCATGTTTATTACCCTCTCAACCATCTTAGTTCCTATCAAAACAGGACTCGGACAATCGCTACCATTGGAATGTGATCGGTTTGTCAAGACAGAACTTCCACTGCCATGGTTACTACCATTAGATGCCCTCCCTCTTGAAGGAGAGCAAGATTGCCTTCGTGGTCTGCCATTTGGAGAAGGTTCGACAGAAGAAGAACGAGTACTGGGGGCTCCAGGTCTGCCCCTTGAGGCCGACAATGGCCTTTCAGGCAGAGATGTCCTTAGATTAGGTGGAGCATCAAGTGAAAACCCAGGCATCTCTGAAGGCTTCCATGGCCTAGATTTCACTGTGGGGGAGGTTCCACGTGAGGGAACAGGATTTTTTGGTGGGGGTGCCGTCTTGGTAACTGAGGATGAACGACCAGGTGGACCTGTACTTGCAGGTCTACTGGACGGAGTTGATGGGCGTCGGGTTGGAGTTGCTGATCTTGTTGCAGTCTTGGCTGCCGATGGCAGAGTTGGCCGGGCTGTTGGAGTGGATGATCTTGCCACAGCAGCTGATGGTTTTGTTGAAGGAACAGTGGGTTTGGAAGGTATGCTGGCCCGTGATGTGGGTGTGGAAGGTCGTGAAGGTTTAGATGTAGAAAGTAAAACAGGCCTTCCACTAGGCGTTGCAGGGCGAGAAATTCGAGAAGTGGTTGACCCAGGTCCTCCTGATGACGAGGGCCTCCGAATTCCAGTACTGGAAGAGTTCAAGCCAGGAGATGAGGATGGCCTAGTCACTGCATTTCCCCTTGAATTGGGCTGCCCCTGAGGATTGGCTAACTGCACATATAAGCAAAAAATGAAACACCTGCATGGAAATGAAGCAAAAGCCTAATGTGTTCATGACACAGGCATGTCAATAAAACTCAACAGAAACAAACCTAAGATACATTGAGCAAAATGAAAAATGTCCACAGCAGAAGTGAGTTCAGGACTCACTCTTGATTTCATCGCAGTGGGTCGAGTCTTGGGAGTCCCAATCTGACTCATCACTGTATGCTTGTTTGTCTCTGCCTCGAGAGAAGGAAAAAGAGGGGTGCCTGGGGGAGTCAAAAGCCTGCAAATAGACAAGAACTCCCAATAACTCCAACCATTAAGGGTAGAACAGTTCTAACAATTTTACATATATAAAAACCACATTCAGTCCTTCAAGCAGAACCAATGACAAAAACAGATTAGAGTGAATACAAAACATTCTGCTAAATAATCTCACAGTTGCCAAGCACATGTTTCATTCGTCTTTAAGACTACTAGCAGCAAAAACTGACTCAACTAAAGAAGAATTAAGGCCTGAATCAAAATAATAGTTAATAGAAAGGAATCCGACAGGTAAATATTCTCTCCTATTTGCTTTGGTATTTTATTCCTGTCTATTAAGAAGGGTGATAAAAAAAAATGAAAACCACTATTCTAGTAAAAAAAAAAACAGTTTTGACCTTTGTGATCTCCTAAAATGTTTGACTGCAGCAGACGCAAAATAAGCCACTCAAAGATCATATCAAAAGAGGGTAACAAAACCTAATACAACACCCTAAAAAAAAGTGATCATGAAGAACACAATCATTGAATTTCTCTTGCAGCCCCTTTTATATGCCAATTCATGCATAACCAAACTCTAGGGAGCAGGCAAAAGGGGAAAACCAATGATCACTACATACCACAGAAGCTGTGCACACCAAATATGACATCCAACACTTGTAGCAGTCTTAGCAAATGAACATTATTAGTTAAATATGTTTAAATGAGAACATTACATTTTCGATTCTAACATCAATCTTCTTCTGAAAGCATTAACACTAATCTTTGTTTAAAAGTACTATTGGTCCTATCCTTTTTTAAGTCTTTCTACTACATCAGGTCCATACTTGGTTACCCTGTGAGGCTCAAAATCAAGACCATAAAAATACTAATTTAATGGGAAAGTGTTTAATTTCAGATTCAATAACATAAATGTGTATCTGGATCAACCTGAATAACCATCTGTGGGCTGGCTTATGATATAGCAGTTCATGGTGGAAACAAGCTTGAGACTTGATCATTCATACTGGCAATACTACGTAATTATCTTACCAATCTTGTTGGTAGATAATTGCATAACACACGTGAGATTTCCATGTCTTCTACAATAAATGGAATATAACTGCTATGGATACAACCTAAAATCACGATCTGCAACACTTGATTTAACCTCGGAGTGCATTTTGTGTCTCCAAATGCTTTAAATAGCACAGGATATTTTGAAACTGATTATTCTCCCTTAACCAACATCATCCCAAATAGTTTTTTGAACGATAACAGATGCAACACTTGCCAATGTAGAAGATCTAGTTGAAGAATATCTAAAGACAAAAAAATCACCCCAAAATTTCTCATGTTTATGAAAGCAGAAGAAAGAAGGAGGCTTCATTTAAAGAGGCCTGAATTTCCTATTTTGAGTACAAGTTTCAAGAAAAGAAAGTCCTAAATTAGAAAATTCTCTAAGTTGCAATTTCCTTTTTCAAGCATGCTGAAAATAGTAGTTTTAATTAGACAATTAACTTTGCTAGCAACTTGCTGTTTTGGTTAAAAGCTTCAATTAGAAAGTTATTTCTAATGGTAGTTCCATGTTTTAAATTCCCTGTTTTAAGTTTGGTTTTTTTTTTTTTTCAGAATAAGTATAGCCTAAAATTAGAAAGTCTTTAAGTTAAAATTATTTCCTATTTTTGAGTTGTTTCCAGCAAGAAAAACTAAATTAAAGAAAGTCCTAGATAGAGTCTACTTCCTAGAATGGACAGCATATGAGTGTCCTATTTTATTCATCTATATGCCCATAAATAGCCCTCACACGTAACACAGTAATTACTCTGTTGCTATTGAAAAAAGTTCTGGTTTTTATTCTTGTAACTTACCCTTCTCTTTTTTCTCCATTTGCTAATTTTTCTACTAGCTGCAGAAACCCTACGGTAAAAACTGTAAATCTAGGAGGAAGAGAGAAATTAAGAAGAGAGAAAGAGAGGAATGAAGAATTGAGAGAGAGAGAGAGAGAGAGAGAGAGAGAGAGAGAGAGAGAGAGAGAGAGAGAGAGGGACGTGAATTCAGTCTCCTTGGGGGTCATGCCCAAGCCCCAACCTCTTTATTAAGTGGGCTTGAGCAATTTTACAAATATATCCCTCTACACTTAAAAACAACTTAACTTCTTATATCTCCCATAATACATATCCAAATTACATAAATATAAAATAGAGATACAAATAAAGATGTAGAATAAGATAGCGTAGAATGTAAGAATCACAGCAGATCTAAAAAGACCAAATTACCCTTCTGCTCATTTCTTAACACCTACTTTCTATCCTTCAAGTTTTATCATTAAACTCGAATCCAAACTCTAGTTTTCTACGTTATTGCTAAAATCTAAATCCATATTGTAGGTTTCCAAGTTGTTGCTAAAATCTAAGCTACCCATACTCTAGAAGAAGCATTCAACTTTGCTATTTCTTGAATCTAAACCACTATGCTATGTCAATTAGTATCAGAGCTACTATTCGCATTTTGGGTTAGATTCAAGCATCCTTCATAAAAGTCAAGAAAATTGCTAAATTCATTCTTGCACAGAAAATATGGAGGCAAGTCAAAGCACATCGTGAGGAGTTCCACAAACGCCCAGAGGAGTTATGAGCAGAGATGGCCAACAAATTTGATTTAATTAGTCAACAAATTTCAAAGCATTACAAAGCTCAAAGTTCAAGTTGGAGATAAAGCCGTTGAGTTAGTAACCCCTAAGCCACTTGATCCAACCCACCCATCACTAATGAAGGGCTCATGTCCAAGTAAGATGTTTTATGAGAAAAATCATGACAATAATTTTGGAGTCTCAAGGTACTCCAAACACAAAATGGATTCAGGTTTTAAAAAGGAGATTCCTGGATTCAATGGTGGACAAGAAGCCAATGATTATCTAGATTGGACAGGTCACTAACAATGTGTTCAAAATCAAGAAATTTCGGCATAAATTTAAAGTTCCTATGATTGCAAGTAAATTAGGGGGATGAGTCGCTGCTTGGTGGCAAACCCTCACCTTACACTGAAAAGAAGAAAGTCAAGAGGACTTAGTGGCAAGTTATGTTTGTGATCTAAAAGCTCACACACAAATATTTCTAATGCTAATCAAAAGGCCAAGTTTCTTGAGAAGTGGTACAGCCAACACTCTTCCAAACCTTCTATCACCCAAAACAGTACCTAAACATTTAATACACCCATTGCCTCATCCCAACCCCAAAATCCAGCAACCAACCCCTCACTATTTTATAGACTAACCATCCAAAATTTCATCTCAAAACCCACCCAACTAAAACAAACTTTACCTGTCACCAATGGGAAAATCTGGTCAGTATAAATCTCAATGTCCTCAAAAGGGAAAGCAATTGCTAGTCCATAGAGATGGAAGTTTGAAAAGGTAGCACTGTTTACTGTTGATGACGAGGAAAAAGAAAATTATGATGAAAATCTAGAAGAAAAAACTGAAATAGTTGATGCTTCAGATTATGGCCCAAGTTTGATGAATAAAAGGGTCTTGTACACTCCTAAACAGGAAATAGATTGGTTGAGGCTTATCATCTTTACAACTACATGTTGTTGGGGAGGACATGCAGCAAAAGTTATTATTGATTCCGCTATTTGTGAGAATGTGATTTCACAAGATGAGGTCTCTAAACTAAACTTGAAGATCTAAGTTCACACACATCTTTAACGAACTAGCATGGTTCAATAATGCTAATGAAATGCAAGTGTCTCAAAGATGCTTAGTTACTTGTACAATTGGAGACAGGTTATCCACACTCTAGAGGAAGCATTCAACCTGTTATTCCTTGAATCTTAACCAACATACTACATCAATTGGTATTCCTATGTCAAACCACTTGTAGTTGACATTATAAGGGACCAATTTGAAAGGAAAAACAACAGCACAAAAAATATGTTGCCTTATTCTTAAACCTTTCAAAGACTGAGGACCTCTCGATTTCTTCCATCTTGCTCATAAGCGACTCTTATAGCAGTAACCAGTTAAAAGATGTCCAACCAAATCATCCAGAAACTCCTTGCTATCCGATATACCAACACCTTTTTCCTTCGATAATGAGATAAATCCATGGATCCAGGTAATGACCTTCACCAGTTATTTCATCTCCAACGGCCAATTCTTATGGTCACAACAATGACAATTCCACCAATTTCTTTCCTCTGCAAAAGAAATTTTTCCTCACTGGCAATGTTTAAAAGTTTAAGTTGTAGAACATACAAACCCAACTTGAACTCTTATTTTCTTGTTTTTCTTTTTTTCTTAATAGCCACAATGAGATAATTCTTACAAATTAGAGCATGTAAACAACTTGTTAGACAGCACAAACCAACATAACACAGACTCATATGAGAATGTTAGACCAGACCACAAGTAATAAATTTCAACTACAGAATTACAATATTACCAATCATAATCACTTTTATCACCCTCGGAGTTCAGGAAATCATCAGTTGCAGTCTTGCGTGGTGGGGTAGATGACATTATCTTGAAGATGGGAGAACTGCCTCCTTTTTGCCCTATAGACATCCAAAGTAAATAGATGAAAAGAAAAAGAAAACAAGTTAATGCAGAACTCTCATTGACATTATTCAAATAAGCGCCCAGAAGTCAAAATTTCTAATATGCAGATTTTAACAGGGAAAGAAAACAGTCAACACGGAAGGAAGGAAAAATTAGCTCTGTGGTGATCTTAAGTCAATAGAGGATCCAAACTGTGCCCAGCAAAATCAAAACATAAACTGATCTAGTAACGAAACTCTTTTTGGATGGGAAAATACCAAGAAAGACAACAGCCAAAAAAACTGTACCTAATGGGGAGGCCAATTGATCAGGACTCTGCAGAAGGAGGTTATTTCGTTCCTTCTCTCGTTTCCTCATCTCAAGAAATAGAGCAAGTTCTTCTTCTTTCTCCTTCATCATCGTGCCAAGAGTTCTTCCAGGTCTCTGCTGCACTGATGTCTGCTTTGGCGACTCCGGGCCCCTAAAACTGCGATTCATCGCACTTCGAGATATAAATTCCAAAGAAAACTCTATGAACAGAGGCCTAAAACCTGATGCTCATCAATCACTTCAAAACTACAGCCACTCCGAAAAATGAAACGTCAGTCAGATGCCCACCAAACTAAATTGACGATATAGATCTAAAATCCAGCTCAAAGGCCGCAAATGTCTGCACGGAGAGCTGGCACTCGACAAGCATTTTCCCTATCACTTCCAAAACCAAATCTCTATCGAGAGATACAAAAATAGTACACAAGATTTTCAACCTCAAACCACTCATTCCATCGCATCACCACTCCACACCAGAACTCTTTCATAACCTCTCAAAAGACGAGTCCTTTCTTTTTTTAAATAAGTCTCTACCGACCAAGAATCAAAGACATAGACGTACAAAATAGCTCGATTATTGCAGGAAACACCAGAAAACGGGCAGCATTTCACTAGTTCCCCTTAAACCCAACCATCACACCGAAAAAAAAAAAAAGCCTTCCGCACCTCGTACTAGCGACCTAATTTTCATCTACTCCACCAAACATCAGCTGTTCTCAAGCTTCGCTAGCTTTAGCGAAAAAAATAAACACAAAACCAAAACAATACAAAAAACACCGTCTTTGTTTCTAAGATCTGCTACAACGAAGCTGGTAGGTCAAAAAAGGAGAAAACAAAAACCAGAGCTGAGAAGATTTTTCCTACTCCTTCAGTCGAACAGTGGAAGACATGAGGTAAAAATGGAAAGAATGCGCGAGACACTCGGGGGAACAGGGACGAAGTCCTCTCCCTAGGCCTCGCTTTCAATTTTGTTGACGGGACAAAACAACTCTGGCTAACTCTCGTAAAAGCTACGTTTTTCAAACGGATAACAAAGAAGAGCAACTGATTTCAAAACAACCATAAAAGTTCACATAAATACTATAATGCCACTCTTTGTCCATATTCGGGCTTCCGCATAGGACGCCGCCGGTCCGTGAATTTTATCATTTGTCCCATTTAGAAGAACCTATCTTAATTAGGGCCAGTCATGGGTGGTTAAACTGAGAATTAGTCCCCACTTAGACTTAGTTTTACCTCGAATTTCGACGCGTGGCGATAAAAATTTAAATACTTTTATAATTATAATAAATTTATTATAAAATTAATTTAAAAATAATATATATCAAATAAATTATAGTAACTTTATATAATTTAATATTTTCTTATCTCTAAATTTGATTTGAAACCTTCCCTTAATATAAAAAATTAGAGTTTAATCACAGGTTCTCAAGTCTAATAAGGCAAATTAAATAGCTAAGGTAAAAACTCGAACCCGACTCAACTCGAGATAAAACTCAGTTTTTAACTCGAGGTTATATAGTGATTTTCCTGATTCGCCTCTTTGGCTTTATCCGGTAGACTCAATTTTCACCACAAGGAAACAAAGGCGCTCTGACACTTCGACACGTTTTTGAATTTTAAATGGGTCGACCAGAATCAACAACCCGGAGACTCAGAATTACAAAATCGATGGCATTGATGTAATTTTATGAAAAAACGGGGGCTTAGAATAATTTGATTCTAGGGAGCAGAGGGGGTGGAAAGACGAGAAAAGGAAAATTCGTTTCTGTACCAACATCATCTGCACATGCACAAGCCATGACTCCACGTCAGCTTCAAAATTCGTTTTTTCGAAGTTGTGGTTCACTAGAAACCGTTCGATCCCCTCAATGACGGGCTCCGCCTCATCCAACGGTGCCTTGTGCTCGACTTCCAAGCGGATGACGTCTTCGTCTTCTCCTCGTGACTCGTGTTGTTTGAAACGTTGAATTTGTGCCGCTGCTTCCGGGCTTTCACAGAAAATGCCCTATCGGTCCTCCGAAATTTAGATGGTTATATTTGTGTTTCATTTAATTAGAAGCAGCGGCCCTTATAGCTCAGTGGTAGAGCGTCAGTCTTGTAAACTGAAGGTCCGTAGTTCGATCCTGCGTGAGGGCAAGAACTCATACATAGTCATTCTATTTTAATAGACATCAATAACCATTTCTTCTTTGACCTCCCAACCAAAGGAAAATGAGGGAAATTAAGGGGATCTAAGAATCTTCCTCGTGACTCCATGGGTCCCGTCTTCCTTCCTCGTCACTCCATTATTTCAGTTACGCAAGGACACCATACCGCACACGCAGACGCTGCCATTGAAAGAACTGTTTCAAAGTCCCACCGCTCGATGATCGATCTTTGTTTCTTACGTCTGTCCCTTCTTACGTTTGCTTTAGCTTGTAAGGATCAAATTATCGGAACCCGAGACTCCTTCGTCATGAATAGTTTACAGTGCAGGCAGAAGTTCTTGTGTTTTTTTTTTACTGGATTTCAAGCACCTGACTAGCTGATACAGTTTATCTTTGCAGAGGAGAGGCGTTGCAGCATTCAATCGGCCATGTTTGGGTTGAGAAAGGGTATTAAATCATTTGACTAACGTCTTCCTCGACTCATCGGATTTTCTATTGCTCCTCGCTGATGTTGTCAAAAGACGAGCGCAGCAGTGATTTGGAGTTTTTTATTTTAATGGTTAATAGCCAATTAATACACTACGTGTATTTTGGATTGAGCTTTTAGACGTGTTCTATTATTTCTTTCTCTCATTGTTTCTATTAGGGGAAGCATAATTGCAAGAGACAAACATTTACATTGAGACATAGGCTGCAACTCAGTTTATCTTTTTCTAAACGGAGGTTGTTTAGTTGGTTGCCCACCAACTTCAGCGGACTGCAAGTTTACAAAATTAAACCACATTATACTCCACAGCCGCCGTAGAAGGAACCGGAATCACAGCTCGCAAGTTATCGTCCGGTGCATTTTATTTACATTATCTCTTCTCAATTGTCGTCCTCCGCTGGTAATCCCCAAGAAATTTCATCGATTACAATTTACACGCATTTGATAACCGGGTTAATCGGAACATGTTTCCGGTTATTCTAGGCTTGCCGCTTTTCCGTTTTTGAAGTGAAATGATTTTCTGAATATGCTGTCACAGCGTCAGTCTCTTCTCTCTTGTCGTCTTCCACTTTATTTGTATCGACTTTAGAGCGGCAACCCTGGTCCCAAACGCCTCTGACTATTAGAATGGATTTCGGTTCTTTTCGTCTTCCTGGAGCTATGGGTTCCCCGTTAGTTGGCAGACAAGGCATGGATTACCGGCTGGTTTTCCGGTTTCTCTTTGTCTTCAGCTTGGTAGCGTTCTCCGACTGCGTTGAGTTCGGCAAAAGGAAGCATGAAATCAAAGGCCCGATTAAAACTCTTGTGGTTTTGGTCATGGAGAACCGCTCCTTCGATCATATGCTCGGCTGGTTGAAGTCCACCAGGCCGGAAATCGATGGCCTGACGGGAGCAGAGTCGAATCGTTTTGTGGTATCTGACCCCAGCTCGCCGGAGATATTCGTCGCTGATGATGCGGAGTTCGTGGATTCCGACCCTGGTCACTCTTTTCAAGCTATCCGGGAGCAGATTTTCGGGTCCAACGATACTTCGGCAAGACCTGCACCCATGACGGGTTTTGCTCAACAGGCGGAGGGGATGGCTCCAGGGTTAGCCAAAACTGTTATGAGCGGCTTCAAGCCTGAGGTTTTACCGATTTATGCTGCTCTCGCGAACAATTTCGCTGTTTTCGATCGGTGGTTTGCGTCGGTGCCGGCCTCCACTCAGCCGAACAGGTTTTACGTCCACTCCGCGACGTCTCACGGTGCTTCTAGCAATGTCCGGAAGGACCTCATTCACGGGTTCCCGCAGAAAACTATTTTTGATTCGCTGGACGAGAACGACCTCAGCTTCGGGATTTACTACCAGAACATCCCCGCCACCCTGTTCTTCAAGAGCCTCCGGAAGCTGAAGCACGTATTCAAGTTCCATAGTTACAATCTCACATTTAAATTGCATGCTAAATTGGGTAAATTGCCGAACTATGCGGTGATAGAGCAGAGGTACTTTGATGTTGCGGCATTTCCGGCTAACGACGATCATCCTTCTCACGATGTGGCTCTCGGGCAGAAACTGGTGAAGGAGGTGTATGAGACGTTGAGGTCGAGTCCGCAGTGGAACGAGACGGCATTGCTCATCACCTACGATGAGCATGGAGGATTTTATGATCATGTGCCCACTCCAGTCTCAGACGTTCCGAACCCGGATGGGATTATTGGACCCGATCCCTTTTACTTCAGATTTGACCGGTTGGGTGTCCGGGTGCCGACTATTCTGGTCTCGCCGTGGATTGAGAAGGGAACAGGTTAGTTTCTCTGTGAATTATGTCGCTACTTCTTTTGTATGTATTTGTTAATTGTACCTCTCTAAAACATTCTACTTGTTTGATTTATCTGTCTAGTCTTCAGAAGAACAGAAACTGAATGTATTGCATCAGTTCTTGCTTACTCTGCCATCCATTCTATCCTTTTGATGCGTATTTGCCTGCTTTGATTTGTGTTCCCAAACTGCATTAGCATCTCAACTCTGAAATATAAGTTGGAAGGATAAGGAAATGGACTTCTTCCAGTGTTAGTTATAGTTATGTACTGCAACTGAACAAAAAAGGAGCCTGTCTTGTATGACTTGTACCTATTGTTGCTGGCCCTATGCCTGATTGTTTACAGTGCTATGTTCTACTGATCAGTTTGGATTACTTGTGTTCCTCACGAGCTTTGGAAATGCTGCAGACCAACTGAGTATCTTTTTTGAGTTGTTTTTATTGTTTTGTTCTGGGTCATTAGTATGTGTAGTTGTCTGGTTGCTATAAAACAAACATCTGATGTGCTTGTCATGTTTGGCTATGATCACTTAAACCAAAACATAATATGGGGACCTGGGCTTCTCTACATATCAACAGCTATCGAGAGCATTCCTTTTCTAGTGGGACCTTTGAAAAATGTCACTAGATGTCTCTTTGCATCACTATTGGTCAACTTTTAAGCTTAAAGACAGGGAACAGCTCTCACTGACTTCTTCTATTTCATGCCCCCTTTTTTTTTATAATTATATCCTCTGTTGCTCTCCATTCTGTGCTTGAAGTTCATTACACCTTGTAAGCATAAAGTGCTAGTGAATGGAAATCATTCTTACAGTTATTTAAGTTTTATGGAGAGGGTGGGGCACATGAACTCTTGATGATTCTCTGTGCTTATGCTGCTTATTATCTAATTATGTGTAACTGTCTTCACCCATTTCTTTTAAATTTCACATGCCCATTATGGGCTACTCTGGGTGTTCTAATTTGATTCTCTCTCTTTCTTGCACACTTAAAATATTTTGAACTTTTATCTACAATTCTGGTATTCTGATTCTTATGAATTTATTGGCAGTAATTCATGAGCCTAATGAGCCCACCCCTAGTTCCCATTTCGAGCATTCATCTGTACCTGCAACTGTGAAGAAGCTTTTCAATCTCAACTCAAATTTTCTAACAAAGAGGGATGCTTGGGCTGGGACATTCCAGAGCTACTTCTCTCTCCGTAAAACTCCACGGACTGATTGTCCAGGTATGTATCTACTCTCTGATTTTGCTTGCTTCTGTTTACTTGTTATATAGCTCCTTGCATCCTATGATATAAAATGCAGATGACATGCTGCTTGAGTCATTTCTCACCTCTCAAGCAATTTTGTGAAGAATAAAGGCACGGTGTAACTGAGATCCCTAACAGGGGTGGATGTTACAGAAACTTGATACATATCAGGTTCCTAAAATCTGATATGTATTGGATGTTTCGTGTTATGTGACACTTGTAACATTTTGCTGTGACATTTGTGGATGCCTGTAATGTCTCCTCCAAAATCTAAGCCGTTTCAGACATTACTCATAACTTTCATGGATATAACCCACCTTTGCCCACTAGACACTCGTCAGAGCATGACCCTTCTTCCTTGCAGAAACATGGGTTTACCGAGATATGTTGATCGACCATTCACCATCTTGCACGACGATTTCCATATTCTGAGTGCTTCTTATCTGACAATCAGTGAAATTTGTCCTTGAATGCAGAAAAACTTCCTGAGGTAGTGAAACCACTGAGGCCATCAGGTCCAAGGGAAGATGTCTCCCTGTCCGAGTTCCAGGAAGAGCTCATTCAGTTAGCATCTCAGCTGAATGGCCACCATGTCCTGAATGCATACCCAGACATCGGTAAGTCGATGACTGTGGCTCAGGCCAACCAATATGCAGAGAATGCAGTAGCTCGGTTCTTGGAAGCTGGTAGAACTGCTCTTAGAGCTGGAGCAAATGAATCTGCCATTGTTACCATGAGGCCCTCCCTCACAAGCAGAACAGCAGGATCCTCCTCGTTGTCTCAGAGCAGTTGATTCTTTCCTAGAAGACCTACCTGGACTTCATTGACACGCACATGTACATATCTGAATTGTCTCTGGAGAAGGGCTGTCACGATCTATATCTGTGATCTCCCCTTCTTCTTCATTGGTTTCTGTAAATGATGTGTACAAAGGGTTGATTTCTTTGTTTGCTTGGAAATCTCTGCATGTAAAGTGGAATAATAATGATTAAATTTTTAGTTTTTATTTTCTTTTCCATGGAGTTCCAGACCTGGTCAAATTTTATACGAGTAATTTTAAAATTATACCTATATAAGGAAAAAACTTTTTTCCAACCCAAAACCCCTGGCCATCCCAAGAGCGGACCGTATCCGGCCCTATCCGGCCCACTTAGGATGGCAACAGTGGCATTGGGGGTATTACAGTCTTTTCACAAGAATAAGCTCTCCCTGCGTCTTAAACAAATCATAGATCAAGCTTGGCCTCACTCGCAGCATGTTAACCAAACTGCTCATGGCTCATTTAATCATCTAATAAGTCTATTTTATCTGGCAAGTTGAATCATAGAGTGGCTTTTGGTCCAGAGAGGCCGAGAAGAAACCCCTTCGAGCGTTCCGAACGGAGGCGATCGACCTCCTACTGCAATTTCCCCATTTCTTGCAGTTTCTTTATCCTGCTTAAAAAGTAATTGACCATGGAAAATTGAGGAACGACTGATTTACGTAAACGCAAAGAAGTCTCTGATTCATCGGGGAGGTTTAGAGCTCTACCTGGTGCAGAGTGGAGAGGAAGAAGAGATTGATTGCCCTAACTTGCGGTAAGAAATTATGTTGCCCGGGTTGTAGGATTTGAAAATGGCGGAGAATCTCAGTAGTGAAGCGAGCAGTAGCAGTAGCATCGGAAGAGGTGAAAGCGTCGTAACCGATCATGGCCGGAGGAGGAGCTCTTGCGGTTACTGCAAATCCGGTGGCTACTCCAGTCTATCTCACGGTTATATTTTCTTCTTTCTTTTTCTTTCTTCCATTGCATTTCCCTTTTTACTGGTGCTATATCAGATTTTTTAAAAAAAAAAAAAGAAAAATTTATGGGGAGAAAATTTATTAAGAAAGAGAAACAGCTAAGGGAGATTAACAGTCAAAACAAAGCCTTGGAGAGAGACCCCTTCTTTAGCAAGGTATCTGCCAAGCATTACACCACGAAACAGAAATGCATCGTGAAAGTTCGATAATCTGATCAGAATGGTTATATCAGATATATGTACTATAAGATTCGATTCCGAAGATGGCAATTGAAATTTATAAATTCTTTTTTATTGCAATGTTTTGGTTTGTAATTCTGGAAGATCTTATAAAACTTTCTGGAACTGACGCAGATTGGAATTTGGAATTTTAGGCTTTGACGAGCAGACAATTATTTTTACTATTTCGGTATTATGTCAAATTACCTTGCAGACGTTTGGCACATCGAGTTTCTTGAATGCTCATTTGATTTCATTGAGTAGATATTACACGAACCGATCAGATGAACTTACAGCTGTTTATTGCTCTACTCTGTGATTAGGATTTATTTAATTCTCTTAATCAAGTGAAAACAACATGGTTCATTTGTTAAGTAGAATTTGTTTCATGAAATTGCTAATACTGACTATTAATCAAATTACATTCACGGTGGAACTTTATCGTTTACCTTAGGAAATCAACTGCTTGGTTATCTGTTCTGGGTTCATGAATTGAGGCTATGAATGTAATTCTGAATGTCTTGGCTTTACCTGGCGGTGACAAAATTTTGTTTCTCTGTTTACAGTTTGTGCTAAAGTATCTTTCCTTAGTGAGTCATATGGTTAAGGATGTTTCTTTTGAGGTGGCATTGCTAGTGGTTTCCATCTCATATATTAAGTGTTACTTTTGTGTTCTAAGTGTCTGTTCAATTGTTCTGATGTCCTGTCAAAGAAATTGCTTTTGCAGGTATATGGGCCCATAGCATCACTGTTGATGACTACCAAGGTTGGTAACTTAAACTATTCCATATTTTTCTGAATGATCATTCCACTCATGCATCCCTACAGAAGTTAGTTATAATTGCCAAAACCTTGGCTATCGTAATAAATAACTGACTTAGAAAATCAGTTGACACTGATATGTTGGAGTCCATTAGTGCACAAAACCAAGACTTTCAGTCATTTTAATATTCTCTTTACATCAATGCTTGAAGAAGTAGAAGTAGATCACATTTAGCCTACTGAAATTATTATAGGTGTCTGAAGATATTCATATACTAGATTGCCCATTAACTATATTCTTGCTAGCGAGTTACTTAATCTAGTCTTTCTTTTGTTTACCGATGGCATTTTTGTGGAACCCACCCTGACCTGACCCGCTAAAGAAGGGGATGGATTTCTCATCGTATCCTGCAAGGCAGGAATGGATTTCCCTTGAAAAGCCTGTATGCGGTAGGATCAGGCACTGGGTTTGTCCTAAAAACCCAACTCGAGGTATATAAAAGTTATGTTTTATTTTAAAATATACCCTTAGTTGAGTTTAGATGACAAGTAAAAAAAAAAAAAAATTATCAAAAATTTAGGAGGTCATAAATTAAAAAAACGAAAACTTGTGATGAGGGACTTTGATTGAGCGGGGATGGAGCAGGCAGGTCCGTGGGGACCCAATGGGATTTGTCAGGATGGGGCAGGGATGGGGTTTGGGCACAGTTTTATGGGGCAGATATAGGGTTGGAAATTTAACCTTGTTGAGGGGTTTATGTGGAGATGGGTTTATGGGGCAGGGTTGGATTTCTCGAAACCTGACTTTGATCTGACCTATTGCCATCCCTATTTTGAACTTGATGAAACAAGTAAAAATGCTCAATTTTGATCAACACCTTGGTGTTGGGCCAAAAGCATTTGGAAAATCGTCGAGTCGTGCATTATTCTGTATTTCTTATATATTCTCCTTATTCTCTTTGCCCCTGCTTATAGAGCTGTTGGACCATGGCTGGAGGAGATCTGGTTCTTTCCTATACAAACCAGAGATGGAAAGCACATGCTGCCCATCATATACTATCCGGCTCAAGGCAGAAAATTTCATGCCCTCAAAAGAGCAACTACGTGTATACAGACGAATGCAAAGGTATGTTATTTTTATTTGTATTTTCATGTAGATTTTGACTCTTTTACATTCGGGTATATCGATTCCTATCTTTGGACATTGCTGATTCAAAACCGTCAAGTTTTCTTGGCTTTATGAGTGTTATTGTCTCTATATTGATTTGTTCTTGAATTGGAATATATATCATTGATAAAAATTTGGTTAACTCAATTAAAGACTTGACATCAGTTCTGGTTGATGTACAGATTCTTAGATGGTGTATACACTGCAAAGAAATCTCACCACTGTAAAGATGACCCGACATTAGTACTTAGTGCTTCTTCTAGTGTAAATGTCAGAGAATCATCTGCCAAGGACCTCTTCGATAAAAGTAAAGGGGAATATAATAATGATCACTATATTCATTATTTATCAAACAAAATTGATTCTGCCGTTAGTGTATCCATAGAAAGAGGTGAATTGCCATCAGGCATCTGCTTACCTAAGGCTGTTGTTAAAAAGGTTACTCAACAAACAAAGAAGAAGATAAGCAAGATATCTGGGGATCTATTATACACAAGCAGTGTAAGTTTTCAGATAGCCGCCGCCTTAAGGCGTCACCTGTCATCAAACAAGCAGGATTGCCAATTTGAGTTATTAGAAAAATCTGCTACTCAACATGGTCAGTTTTTTGAGTTCTCACCAACAGTTATTGCAGAAAAGCTTGCAAGCTTATTAGAACAGCTGGGAGACTATCCTGGAGTATCAGTTAAAGCCTGCAATGGGCACCTTAATTTTTATTCTTCCGACTATTCCAATGCTTCTGATGAAATGCCCACAAAACTGGATGTGGCCAATCAATCACCAAATGCCTGTGCACGAAATGCCAAACGAGGTCATTTAACCAATACCGGCATAAATAGTCCAGCAAAAAGACGTAGACTTGAAATTCGTTTGAAAAGGTCAAGCTTTGATCCTGAGGAGTATGCCCTGTACAAAAAATATCAGATAAAAGTGCATAATGATAGGCCAGATCATGTCAAAGAAAGCTCTTATAGAAATTTTTTGGTGGACACTCCCATAATATTTGTTCCCTCAACTGGTACAAGTTCTGTGCCACCTTTTGGATTTGGCTCTTTCCATCAGCAATATTTGGTTGATGGGAAGCTTATCGCAGTTGGTGTGGTTGACATCCTTCCCAGATGTTTATCAAGTAAGTATTTGTTCTGGGACCCAGACTTGTCTTTTCTATCATTAGGGAAGTACACAGCCCTACAGGAAATTGAGTGGGTTAGGGATGCACAAGTCCATTGTCCAAGTCTCCAGTACTACTATCTTGGCTATTATATTCACTCCTGCAGCAAAATGAGATACAAAGCTGCATATAGCCCCTCTGAACTTCTCTGTCCTGTTCGTTACCAGTAAGTTTCTGTTCTTCTCAGAGTTTTTGGATCTACAGGATTTCTTTCTAGTAGAAAGTCAATATCTCTACATTGAAACATTTTGTCATGTATTCTACAGGTGGGTTCGCTTTGACATTGTGAAGCCTTTACTTGATAAAAAACCGTATGTTATATTGTCAGATTTTATGAAGCCAGCAAATGGGACATCTCCTCAGCTACTTCTGGAAGATTTCTCCGTAAACTCATCTGCTGACCATGAAGTAATGGGCATGAGCGGATCATCCAGTGACGAAGATGTGGGAATGGAACCTGATATCCGTGGTTCAGATATAGGAGTTGATGAGGGATTTGGCACAGAAACCAGAGAAGTAGCATCTATAGAAGAGCTAAACGGTGATGTCAGTGAGATTGTGATTGAATTAAATGGTACTCGTGTGAGATTCAAGGTATGTATCTGTCTTTTAATTTTCATTCATGTTACAGATCAAAAATATTAACTGGTGGTGTTAAAGTGTTTTATCTTAATGTAAAATCATCCATAGCTCTGCACTTGTGGATCTGTCCTGTCCTTGTAGCCATTTTTCATTTGGCATGGGGAAAAGCCATTTTTCATTTGGGAGGGCGCTGTACTTCTTTTGCTTATCTCTCAATCTAATGGCGGATTATTTGTTTTTCTTTCATTTACTTGGTATCTTACTAGCAGTTAATTTGTTTGCTGTTCAAATAGTATTTAATATAAATGTTATGCATCGAGAGGTATTAAGAAAACAGAGGAATCAAGTTGAGAAACTTCGTGAGTATTAGTTCTTAAAGTCTGTTTTATTAGAGAACCAAAAATGCGGGTTTGTTGTGAGACTTGTTAAAGTCAAGCGCTTTCTTCTTGACTCGGCTGAGTGAAATGTGAGGATGGACATCTGATCTTCGTTTAGTTTTTATTTCTCAATTAGATGTGGCTATCAGGGGCAGTTGTAACTTCGAGTTTCCTTTCATGGCAGACTGTTGTAAGTAAACCCTTGACATTGTTTCTGTTCTTTGTGTTAGGAAGGAACTGTTCTTTGTGTTAGGAAGGAAATTAAGAGAACCATAACGTAACCCGTTAGATACAGCTTCAGCAGGATGATACCCAGGTGGCAAAAATTACTGCTGAAGTTGTTGCGTTCTTGCCTGTTAAGCTTTCAATTGAGGTTTTCATTATGCCGTTTGTTGGTGGTCTCCTATGATGATTGGTGTTTCAATGTGCTGTTACGATGAGAAGGGTCCTGAGGATTTGTCTAGATTGAATATAGTAGGAACTCCAGTAACAAAATTTTTCCTGCAATTTCTAAGGTTTCTATCTACTACTGTTTTTAAGATAATAAGATAAAAGATGTCAGCATCTACTCGTATATCTGTTTGTATGCGCCCGTGGAAAAGGAAATACAAACCAAAGATTGATTATTTGTTGTTCTTTTTTATGTGTCTTTGCTTTGATCTAATTTATGTCATCTGAAGGATCTACAACGAGCTTTTGGCCCCATCAAGGAGAAGCATCTCAAGGCGCTGGAACAACAATTGCACAGATATACCAAGGTAGTGGGACCAGAACTTGCTAATCGCATGGTATACTCCCTCAGATAAGTTGTACACGTTTTCTGTAATAGCGTTTTGTTTTTATCTGTGAGCTTAAATACTGTCAGCTGTCTGTGGGCTTCAAATGAAATTCAACGAAAAAAATCTTTGGATCTTGGTAACTGCAATTTTATCTTCAGAGCTTCTATCATTATTCAGCCTTCTTAATTTATGCTCGTCTCTTCATTCTCTCACCTCTCAAACACTGCTGCTGACGATTCTAATTTATGCTTGCTCGACTTTAGCATAAACACTGCTGCTGTCTCTTTTATTCATTTTTAATAGGAAGCAGAAACGAGAAAAGAACTGTAAATTACAACAAAAGCATTGCAAAATGAACTTTATAAAAAGATTATATCACATTTCATGTATTTTAGTATTTTTCTCTTGGATTGTTCCCAGTTCCATCTTTTAAATGTTCTTCATTTTGTAGGTTTTTCTTTTTTTTCTCTTTGTTTTCTTCAACAGCGGTTTTATAGAAGCATTTAAACTGCAGATTTCTTCAAGGAATGGGTCTGATTCATTTTGGTCCATATGAAATTATCCAAAGAAAGCCTTGACAAAATAAGCTTGATCAGATATTCAATCCGTGGGACACTTATCCAACCTTTCTCCAATCTAATTTTAAGCCTAAAAATGTAAATAACACTTACTGATTAACTAAAATGTAATACTTTTATTATATAATATTTCTAAAATACATCAATTTATATTAAATAGAGATCCTAATGATTTAATTTATTACCCATAACATATTTGTCTACCAGTTGGAAATTTCCATGGATGTACTGAAGTTGTCCACGCTCGTGCAAGGAAGCATAATAATTTGGTAGGGAAAGTTGAGATACCAAACAGTAAAGATAAGATTGCAAATGCTGTTTCTGAATTTCCCCAAGAATCAGATCGTTCAATGGCAACCATAACAGCAGAGAAGAATGTACAGTTCAATAGTTGAATGCACTCCCAGTCACATTGCCTAGTCATGCGTCGTCTGCATCGCTTCCGCCAATCTGAGCCTCATGACTGATCCAGTAATTCGATCCATCCGGACCAGAAACCTTATACCTGCACCAGAAGAAATTAGCAATACCCTCAACACGGCTCCTAAGAGATTTATCAAACCATTGCTTACAAACATTGCTAAAATAAATTCACCAGCAAGTTCAACTTGACAAATTTGAAGGTGCATTTCAAGGTGACTGTATCATGGCTCTAAAAGAATCCACTGAGATTAGTTTATTAGCTTAATCTTATCTACCTTTCCAGAATAAACTTTCCTTCCTTATACTTTTGGCTTTTCTCATGTGCAGCCTCCTGAACCACATCACTGCATCAGCAAATGTAGTTGAAGAACATTCATCATTAAAGCTGAAAGGTAAACCATGTTGCCACTCAATCTTACATATTTCCACCCCACTATGGACCCGCATCGAACACAAAATATATCACAGACAGTGTGCATTCCGGTCAACATCATTCGTTCTTCTTTTGGTCCGAGTGAGACATTCACGCTGATTCACATCAGATTCATGAAAAAGAAAAATGTTATTCACACCACAATATGGTGACTGCAAGCAAGTAATAATCAGTTGATTCCAGTTGGGGTATCACACATGCCGATGGACAACTAAAATAGATGGGTAAAGCATGTTATGGGGTCAGGCTGACAACTTCACATGTTGCTAGAACTCGATAAGATGCTCAATTGGCTGCTTCACCCTAACACTGACTCCCACTTGAACGAGTTTATATAGCACATATGGCATAGAAGCAAACATAGAGAGAGAAAGCCAAGAAACTTACACCTTGCTGAAGAGATAAGCCTTCCCATGTCTGCAATGGAAAGACTGAATGACATAACAGACACAAAATTGCCTAGTCAGTTATTCTCCCTGACAAATTACAATTGTTGAGTTCATAACGAGCTTAGTGTATTCATGAGATATTAGCCACAACATATGAAATTTGATGTGTACAACCTCCATAAAAGTCACATGATTGCAAGTATAGTGTGTCCCCTATATAAGCACAAAGGATCTCCTCACTAATGTGGCCAACTGAAAAATAAATCTCCTTACCTCACAGTACACAGATCAGAGGGAAATAATACAACTCAAGGTACAAGAAATTTCAGAGAATGTCTTTCCACTTTTGTGAAACATAAAATGTGCAATTCAAATTGTGGGTAACATGAATAAGAATTTTTGCTCCAAAGTTTTGATTAACAAGCTTTAAGCCAATAGAGATGACACAGACAAGGGAACAATTGCCATTAGGGTAAGTATAGATGCACAATGAGGAATTTTTTACACAAAAAGACACTAGTACTTTCATTTTGATTGTGTACGCTTATTGCAAACTGACTGAAACAGTATTTCTACAAAAAGGTCAAAGGAGGAATAAGGCAGTTCCGACAAGCATCCTTAAATTGTTTGAGAATTTCTACAGAGACCCTGCAAACATTTTCAGGTAAAAAAGATAATATGGCAAGCAATGAAATTTCCTTTCAATCAATGTTTCTAATTGCCTATCAAGCAACAAGAAAGCAGCATCAAAATAATAAGGTTCAAGGACAAACTCTAGAATTAGGATTAAATATGCCCTGGGATCCACTCATTAGCTACACGTTTGAGACCGAGTTTGATTTTTGTGGCAGACGGAACTATAAAACTTGAATTGCAATTGACATCCTGAATTTTTTTCAAAAGCTCCTAGGAAACACCTTTGGCTTGCTAACCTTTTTACCTCAAACAAATTGTGCTCACAGAAATATTCTAGATCTAAAGGCCATTAAAGAGAGTAGTGAACAATCAACTGCTAAATTGTAATACCAAATTTGGCTTGTTTAGGATTTCATTACATCAAAGGGCCTTAGAATGAAAGAATAACACCACTAATTGTCCCATGGACAACACTGCCACTTCCAATGATGGTAACGATGCAGATTAGGAGTAGCATGACCATGTGATGAACATCTATAAAGAGGTTTAAAATCAATGCAGCACTATCCGTTCATGCTTGAAAACGATAGAAAGAAATCTACGTTTTTCTCTTCACTTGTACAGAAAACGGCAACACAAGGGAGAAAACACAATTATGTAAAAAGGACTAGAGCGACCAGAGAAGTTACAGTCAATAAATTGACTTGTGCAGTATACCTTTTAAGAAGATTACAAGAGTTAGCAAACATTTATATTTTCCACAATCAGTAACTATCCCCATGACTGCTACACTTGCATAACTAGACTAAGAAATGAGGAGTGTTTGATGTTAGAAAAATTGGAAACCCCCAATGTGATTTGGGGGATTTTCATCTGCCTCGGATTCAGATGACAGAACAAGAATACTAACAGCTAAAGTCCACAATGAGTCGAAGTAATTTGGGCTCCATCATCTAAGGTGGGCGAATGCTTTTTACATGTTCCGGAAGTGAACATCGGCCAATATGAGAAGAAAGATAACATATGTCAACGGAACGATCGGGCGCCATTTCAAGATCTCAAGTTGAGAAAAGAATAAAAGGCAGCTGGGACTGATAAACTGTTAGTCATCTTCTTTCAATTTCAATTTTTAACCCACGCTAACCTTCATATCTAGGATGGACAACCAGAGCAAAATTGCGAACAACAATACCCCTTTGAAAATCGCAAGAAAGGTAAGCAGAAAACTTGGTCATCCAAAAATTGGCAAGAACAGAACAAAAATCATTCAACTGATCCTCCACATCCCAAGTGATCCCTCCAACCACCATCAAAATTACTCATAAGATCGATTAACAAAGCGCAAAATGCAGGATCATCCACCCACCATAATATGCCAACAACCCAAAACCAATTGGTCTCCCATCGAGACAATAAAAACAGTCTACACAGAAATTTTTTGGCGGAAAAAGATGAAGATACCTTGGATACAATGTCCTCGAAAAGGGAGAGATGGGTCTGACAGTGCTTGCAACTATATATCTTGCCTTCTAGTTGTACCGCAAATAACCTACCCATTTCCGGTACCCAAAACAAAAGAAAAAATCCTTCCTCCTTCCAAAGCTACAAAGCCTGAGATGATGAGAAAATTGCAAGTGGAATAAGCAGACGAAGAAACGTGGAGAACAGATTAGGACTGATGCCACTCCCACTGTCCAGCCCTTTATATACGTTGATAGAAGCCGAGAATTCAGGGAGACGTTTAATACGAGAAGCGCGTGAGAAGCTCCCGCGAGCCTGCGCGCCGCATGCATCATCAGCATAATGAGCCCACTTTTTCTTCATCTTTTTGAAATTTCCGAGTACTGGCCCTCAAAATTCAAAACGGATAGGTACCGGTATGTACTAGAACACAAAATCGGGTACGATACGTTGACACGTATCGCATGTCTTAGGCGCTCATTGGGTGAAATAAAAACACAAAAATATTAAAATTTCTCTTCCCAATAAGAAAATAGAAACCTATTTTTTTTCTTTTCTCTTTTTCTTTCTCTTTCTCTTTCTCTTTCTCTTTCTCTTGCTCTTTCTCTCTCACTCTCACTCTTTCTCCTGTTCCAAACACAGCCTAAACGATTGCTGGCCAGTTCTCATACCTGAATTGCTTGACTAGAAAAAAAATAAAAAAGCTGGTCAGTGGAACATAAGGGTATTTCCTACTTTCGACTTGAAATATCCAAGATTGCCAGTCCAGGAGATCAGTTAAAAACCACAAATGTCTACAGACTCTTACTTTGAATGAGATATTGCCCTTTAAATTTCTTCAGTTGGCAAGGCAACAACAACACAATGGGTGGAAAAAGATTCCCAGACCAGAAGTGTAGGAAATAATGTCATAGAGCTTAAACAGCTCAATGCCATGCAAAGAAACAATTGGACTTTAAGCAACTTTTTCTCTGGTGGATAAATAACTTCGGATTCGCAATCACCAATGGAACCAAGCAGTTCTTAATTATCCAAATGGGAATTGAAGGGCTTCGAGCTTCACAACAAAAAGGAAACCCCGTCAAGAGGAGGATTTCTCATGGAGACAAAATGGCAATTTGTCAAAATGAAGGAGCTATTCTATTCACTGGAATTCTTCTCTCTACTCTGCCAATTCTTTGGGGAGGCCATATGACATGGGTTGCCTTCCCATTAACCAAACCCAGAGGAACCTGCAACAGAAGATAGTAGAACTCGATTAACACCTGAGTCAAATTAGAGGTCAGACGTATACTCTCTACAAGCATAACCCACACCCACACACAAATAATTTCATCATTTTTCCTTTGAATGTGTCGTCTCTTCCTACATTTGTGAAAAAAATAATATTTTTTTTCTTTTAAACGTGAGAGGGATAATACCATCTCAAACAGATGAAAGGTTTAAACATACAAACAAAACAAGTATCTACTGCACAAAATTTTGGACTTTCAGTGACCATGCCAAATTTTGGGCACTATCTTCATTTTTTCATGTTGAAAAATATAACTCGACAGACTTAATTTTCATCTAGAGACTGTCAAACGGTGGATTTTTATGCATAAAACAATGCCTATTGTTCTATTGATTATCCAACAATAATATGATGATTGACCAGAGAGAACCTCTGAGTGATTTAGGTAGTGAAAGCAATCAGAAAAGCTCACTAGCTGGTTTATCCAGATCCATCTAAGCAGGCCAACTATGTCTTACAACTAGTTTAAATCAGAAAGTACACACTGCTTTATGCATAAACAACTCTACTTAGTAATGACTGCATATGCTCCTGTATGACATGTCAGGCTTGATAATTCCAAGTTCATACAACAAGCCCTTCTGTCTAATTTTATGCTAATAGAAAACAAATAACTTACTGGGCCAAAAGATCTTGAGTCCAGACTGCAAGCTGAATTATCACCCTCAACCCAGCAATGCCCTTCAGGGATCTTTACTATCTCATAAGATTCAGGAATCTGAATCCAATCACCTGGTAAGGCTATTAGTCTCTTTATGTGAACCTCCCTGTGGTTACTAGGTGACCTGAAAGCCATTTGAAATGGGAAGGAAGCTGGTAAAATCAGTTCAAAACACAAACATGACTAAGATCTTTTAGTTTTCCAGACTACTAAAAACTTCAAAAATTACAATGAAAGATATACCGGAAAGTGATCACATCTCCATGAGAAAATTTGTATGTTGAAAGGCAAAACTTTTCAACCAACACAAAATCACCTATATTGAAGCCACCAGCCTGTTAGCCATTAGACAACTAGTCAAGATCAACCCTAAGTTCAGGCATCAAAACAAAAATAAGGACAGCCACCTGTAGATCCTGTATTGAATGTTGGACTCATGGAGAAACCACGAACAGGAACAAAACTGGCATACCGGTCTGATATGGTGACTGCAACTAGTGAACTGAAAATTGTCTTCTTGGTCAATGACCAAAGAAAATTCAAGCTTCCCATCTTCAAATTTCCTGCAAGAATAGCATGTGTCAACAGATATCATTGTCACCTCTGCAAAACATCAAAAAGCCAAATTTTAAAAGAAAGAGAAAAAACAGTTTATATTCTAGATATATGTAATTATATCTTCTCTGCTTGAAGAGAAAGAGAAAAAAATAAAAGAGGCTTTTTTATAAGTGGATAAACATGTACAAAAGTGTAAAGCAGGTAGATTTGCTCCTGGACCAAAAGCATAAGGTGCCAATTAGAGTCCAATCAGTTGGAAACAATGGGACACAAAGAAAATGGTACCATTTAAAGCACAGGCAAATTATAGCTCACTACTCTGTTATATTGCTTTACTTGTTTTGTAAAGAACATGAAATGGTAGCCACTCAATCATCTGTCACATATTGTCTACTAAAGGTAGTAAACAGGAGATTAGGTGCTCTACTACTTCTGAAATTCCGCTGTTCAACCCAATGAGATAGACAAGACTGGGAAATTTCATTGCGGATTGCACCATAACATCAAAAGTTTCGTTCTGCTGATTTCATGCTCAGTCTATCCTTCCAAAAACACTAATCTTTTGCTTTTCAGCTTTCAATTCAGACGATATTGGGCAATGGTGATAAACTGAATGACAAGGCAAAGCATTCCTCCATGGAGATTCATGCATGTATTTGATGAAATCAAAGATGCTAGCACTACTTTGCATGTAATCTGGCAGCACATCCCTCCTGCCGTCAATAATGTCACAGATAACTTAGCCAAGCAAGGCCTTTCTCAGCCTACCCTAGAGGCAGGAGAGTCTCCCCCCCTCCAAATTCCTAGTTAGTAGTTATGGCTTGTCCTTGGTACAGTTACCTATTGTATTATTTATCATTTAATGAAATTCACCATAAGTTCAAAAAGAAAAACACCATATGATAATAGGGTTTGTACGTTTCCCTAATTGTAGAGGATAATTTACTTCAGAACCATGGGTAATTCATGTTTACCTTGAGAAGTTAAATGTCATTTGCCACTCAAATTTGATTCTATAGCTAACAGGAACCCTTTCCCTTGCACTGTATATGAAACTAAGTTATTAATTGGCCAAATAAATACACAATTCCAATAATGGGACACTAGACTCATAATTTTTATTTTTATTTTTGGAATGTTCAAGCCATACCCTGGTGAAACTTGAACCCCAATACCACACCAGAAATCCTTCCCCACCCCAAAAAAAAGAAAAAACACAAGATGCTGTCATTGAGCCAGGGCACAACACACATAAGCTTTTAATATTTGTTTTCCAACATAAACAAGGAAGAATCTCTTGATGAGTAGAGCAAAAAACAACATTTTACGTAACAGCATCCTCGCATCTAGTACAAAACATCATGTAGATCATCAAGTTATCATTTTGAGCATTATATCAAAACCCCTCTTTTCTTGTGCACATAAAACCTAGAGAATGCCAACCTCAACTCCATTAGAATTCACATGTCAGGCTTCAAGATTCTTACTTTAAAATTAATTTGGTGGTACATAACAGACACAAACACCAATACAAAGACAGACCTAGAGACAAACACAGATAAAAAAAAAAAAAGTTAACACCCAACCAGTGAGACTTGCCCCAAAAAGAATAATTTAAGCCAGCCTCACTAAGTGCAAACCTTCTAGCCAACATCTCTAATTTTACTAAATAGTCAATCTTTTTTGCTTTTAGCAAGCTTTTGTCTCTTAACAGAAAGTACCTTGCTGTTATGATCTGCAAACAGTTTGCAGGAACCAGTTACTTTCACCAAGACAATACAGCATAGGAAATGAAAAATAACCCAATCAAGCCAAAATAGAATAATCTACAGCATGAAGCAGTATATTTCCAAGCATGTCACAACAAACATAGATGCATAAGCCATTTTAGATTCCATGCTGCCCACTTTCAGGGACATAACCAGCATACATTCCCAATTTATTAAGACATTGGCCAATGGCGCAGTTAGGTAAATTATCAATCATAGACCTCAAATAGAGCTTTAGAAACTAAAATGATAAAAAAGTATTGTTTAACTACACTCCCACTAGCATGAACACACTGAAAGCCTTGTATACTCTCTGGAAGAGGGAAATCCCTTATATCGTCTCTAATAAAAAACACAAAGAACTTAACAGAGGTTGATCAGGTGGAGAAGAGTTATTTTGTGCCTAATCAGCTCTAACACAGCCGATTAGTGGAGCTCAATAAAATAACAGAGAAGAAACATGAGCATTTTGAAGTAGAATTAAGGCCACCACATGATAACTAAAAATTCAAAAGATGACACAGAATGGTCAATTTTGGAAGGGAATGGCTGTCCAGAATCACACCAGATATACATTTCCAAGTCAATGCCATGGTAAAGATGCATAAAACAATTCTTCTTAGACCATAATAATCAATTTGACATTAAAACTGGACTTTATTTCAAGGACACTAAACTTATATTAGTTTTTGAATTGCGTAGTATTCCTTGTATGGCAAGAGCAAGGAAATGAAACTGGAGAATGTTTCAACAATTTGTTTTGAACAATCTAAAGCAAGCCAATTTAAAAATTTTGTCCATGAAAATGTGAGATGACTTACTATACTTGAAACATTCTAGATAAAAATGAGATGAGAAGCCCAGGAAGCAGTTGAAGAAGCTTAGAAAAGCCCATACCCACCACATGCATGTGCACCATTACTTTTAGGCTCACAGTCCAGGGGAGTTTCAAAGGCACTTAACATTAAGATGATTGTGTTAGAACCGAATTCAGATTAGAAAGCATGAATAAATTTTTGACAGAGGCAACCATGTTAAAGACAGACGTATGCTATCAAGTGCGGGCCACTGTTAGATTTTTAATTACAAATGATACAAAAGAAAATCAATTTATTTCCTTTAAAAAAGAAGGGCTATTTTAATGACAATTTATCAATATCATATTATGGAGGCTTAGAATTCTTTTGATGTAGATATGGAGGCATAACACGATTTTAAGGGAAGCCCTCCCTCTCAAATCCTATCACCTGCATAAGCTTTCTAACGCTCAAAATTTGAGAGGCAGTTTAAAAGTTAAAGAAGCATTCTTACAATTCAATTTAGAGCCCAGAATAGTCAAAGTCCATAAGAAAATAAAATAAACCTAGAAGAGAGACAAGCCACTCTAACCCCTTCGCTTAATTTTTTTTTTCTACTACGGCTCCATATGCAAGCAAACTGCTTCTAAACTCTAGCTATCCGATTTGATTTTGATGGTTGAGTAGTGCTTGCGGTTTTAAACATGTACCTTCACCTTGATTAAACGTGGTTTAAAGCTTATCATGGAATTGCGATTCCAGTTCATTTGGCTGTTCTAGACTGAAACATATTAAGAAACCATAACTGTTTAGAAAGACGTCCAGTGGACGACAGCAAGTCGGAGTTTACATTGATAAACACAGAAATGTCGGAACTCACGAATGTGATATTACATTGAAAAATAGAATATTCTCAGAAAAAAATAGAGAGAAGGAAAGAGGCGTAAGAAGCCTGGAAAAATAAACAAGAAATCAAATGCATACCTCTGTGTGCTCTGCTTTTTTGAGTGAGACTTTATGGCAAAAGACCTACATTCTCCGGAAATCTTACTTGGTGGGACGGGCTTCTCTGCCCTCGTAGCCTTTTCTCTTCTTTACAAGTTATTACGGGGTTAGAAATAGGGATCGTTCAAACGGCTGTGATGAACGGCGGGATCCGGGAGTCAAAAACAGCAGGAGGGAGGCTGAACCGCCGGAGAAATTTAGGGCTGAATTGAAAGCTGAACGGGTGAAGGCTGAGCAGGAGGTTGGAGAAATCCAGGGATTTTCGTAATTAAAAAATAAATCTAACTGGCTCGCGAGCCGAGTATGGGTTCTTTTAGGGATAGCGAGCCTGGCTCGAGGGTTGAGCCCGAGAAAACCCGAGACGAGATTGGACCCGACGAGAGAAGCCCGATAAAACCCGAGACGAGATTGGACCCGACGAGAGAAGCCCGAGCCACTCCAATAAAACCTGAATCGGAGTGGTTAAAGGGGGTTAGTCAACTTGACTCATGAGATAAACTTTAGCCGTATTATTTAGTTTAACTACCGTTAGTGGAGAGCCGGACTTCAAGTCTTGTACATGACTAATATGACTTCGAAAATTATGTCAAGGCGTAAGCGACGGAATATGGTTTCTACTCATATTTACCATTCATCCACATGAAATGATCGCCAGGGTTCAAACAGGACCCGGTCTTGTCCACACGACCAAGATTACCCGAGTAAAAGGGTTCAGGAAATAGAGAATCGGAATGACCCGGTTGAGTTTACTGGTTCAATCAATGAATCAGCTGACACGACCCAATCACTATGCCGGAAAAAGTTTCAAATGATAAGGGGAAGAGCCGTTCACATGAAAAATATAGCATGAATAAAAAAATTATAATCACTAATAATAAATTAATGTGGCTGAAAATTCATGAATATTCAATAAACTTGGTTTTGATTTTTTTTATAATTAGGGAAATTACACAAATTTTTAAGAAATATGTTTTCTTTAGGTCTTGTTAGTGCCCCTAATTGAAATTTTATATCTAGGAAAAATTATAAATATTTTTCCTAAGATACACATTTCCAATAAACCCTTCGATAAAATCTTATTAGTGTTTTACTAGGAAATTACATGGAAAGACCCATTAATATATTTTCTAGGAAAATAAATAAAAAATAATGAATCTCGTAGATTAATATACTTATCCCATAAAATTTATGTAAAATAAAAAATAAATACAAAATCACCATGAAAAATCACCTTAAAAGTATTATATATCAATTATCAAATATTTACTAAAAAAATCACACGATTTTTCGGCCCATCTTGATTGAGAAATCTTACTGAAAAATTTATGAATTTTCTGGTGAGAACTTCTAGTTAAAATAATATTTCCAAGAAACATGAAACACTAATAGTCACTAAAAATGTCTTTCGTACAGTTCATGAAAAGGCACTAGAGGGTCTAAATGAAATTAGATAAATAAAATAAAAATAAAGAAAAATAATAATTTAGGACTATCAAGATTGGTTTAAAGAAAGTTATGTATTTAAAATAAAAAATCTATCAGACATTATCATCATCATCATCATCGTCGTCATCTTTATGCTTGATCTTTTTGTTTTTGTTTTTTTGTTCTCTTTTCTGAACTCTTTCTCCCTCTGTAGAGTTTTGTTCCACTGATCCCCCACAGCTACCTTCAGCCGATCAAACACACAGTAACAAAACGTAATAGCTCTAGTAACAAAGGATAGCACAGAGATGTTATAAACTTCCATGGCCGTGACATATACCATGTCATTTAGCCACAGCAGTGTCAAATATTCTTAGATTTACAAGATGCAAATATAGCAGTAATTTAATCTCATTCACACCGGGAAGGGACGGGAGCAGGAACAAAACGGCTTAAGGGGAGGAGAAGCTGTCAATGATGGTGGTGTGGAGGGGATCGCTCAAATGGGTTGCCCAGTTGTTGAGAGGCCCCTTGCCGGTGACCGCAGCTTGGACCGCAAAACCCAAGAATCCCACCATGGCGAGGCGCGCGTGTTTGATCTCTGCCAGTTGAAGGGTGGATTTCTTCTCGGGATCGGCGGCGAGGCCGAGGGGGTCGAAGGCGCCGCCGGGGTACAGTCTCTTTTCTGGGTCCAGCTCGGCGTTCCTCTGGAACTCGATGTAACCGATCAGGAGTACCTCGATCCAGATCAGTGTGGTTATGGAGAAGGGCAGCGGAAGCCCAAGGTAGGTGGACCCGTCGACCAACTCTACCTGAAGAAGAGGGAAAGTAAAGAGAACTCATGATTTTTCAGCGTTTATTATTCAAATCTCGGGGCAGGAAGAGAACATCGATCCACAGTGGATTTAAGGAAGAGAAAGGAGACAGGAATTAATGGCAGTAGTGGAGTAGTACCTTGCCGGCGTCTTGCCAGGTGACACCAGTGAGCCACTCGACGGAGAGAGCGCCGAGAGTAGCAAGCATGGCCCATCGGCCGTGAATGAGTTCACACTCTCTGAATCTCTGCAGACCGAATACCTCACTGTAAGGCTGAAAGGGGGTCGATTTCACGTCGCTGCCCTCGAACCTGGTCCCGATCACATCACCGGCGATATTCTTCGCCAAGTTTTGGTCCAAAGAGTCCAAGTCGAATTGCAAGTACTCCGCGGGCTTGCCGAGACCGAACGGGTCGAACCCATAGTCGCCGGGAAGACTGCCGTCAAGCCACTCCGGAGCCTTGGCGCCGGGATACCACAGAGGCCGATCGGGCACGTTCTTGGCTGCTCTCTTCTTGGGAGAAGTCTTCTTGGTGCCGAAACCAAATCTGGCCTGGAATTTCCCGCCATTGGAGTGGGATTTCTGGAGGTGAGTGCCCAGAAAGGAGGACGCAGTGGCTGCGGTGGAGGCGGCCATGGCCGATCTGATTCGAAGAGAGGAAGCCGCGCGCGAGAGAGAGACAGAGACAGAGATAGAGGAGAAATGCGCGTGAAAGTATATACCATGTGAGTCTTTTGTGAGTTATCTCAGAGAGATTGATCTGGAGCCGTTGAACGCAAGGCCCGTATCCATCTGATGGTCCAGAAGCTCGCCACCTTATCTGCGCCTTATCCTTTTTAGTGTATAGTTGGCTCTGGTTGGTTCGGACGGGTCCTCCAGCTAATGGCTGGCATGGGTCAGTAAAGCAATTCTTGTGATGGGCATTGCTTGCGAGACAGTTGCCTCCCGTACGAGTGCAAAGCATAGGAATACGTGTGTTTGGCTCTTTGCCATATTTACCCATGGGCAAAAATTAGAAAGAGCTAAAATTCAAAAAAAATATTCTATACATTAATAGATTTTATAAGATTTCTTCATTTTTTCTAATTAAAAAGCATAATAAATATGATTGACCCAGTAAGTTTGACCTAAATCCGAGTAATTACAATCCAATTGAACTAGTTCAAGCGGGTTTGTGTACGGTCCCATTTCGATTGGTTTAACTGAATAATTTGGAATTTGAATCTATTACCCTAAAAATAACAAAATATAAATATTTACACTATATTTAATATCTTTAAAAATTATTTATTTAAAAATAGCATGATTGTGATTCTAACACATTTGCTCTTTTGTGGAAAATAGACTATAGTATAATTTTTATTTGTTAAATATTTTATATTTCTTACTGGTAATTACATTAAATATCATAAAAATACTTATATAAATCCTCTTCTTCACACATAGCGAATTGAACTTGGTCAGGGAACATATTTGCTATGGTGTTATTATCATTTTGTAACTTTCCTAACACATGCTCGTATCTTACGACTAGCTTTGTAGGCCCGATAATTTTTTTGGACAAAATTTATCAACTTAGGTTGCTTCCTGTGTACTACATTTCAGCTTTCTTGGCAAACAATTTGAGTTTCCTCTTCAATAAGCTTAAAAATGGAAACAACATTTTCCCCCATCTTTGCAAACAATAATTGCATCGCGCATAAGTGTTAATGTTACTACTGCTCTTGTTGTTATGGCTATTACTATTATCATTAACACATATACAGTAAAAAATTTAATTACATATGAGCATTAATGCCACCACTGCTATTTTTAAAACTTTTAGCACAACCCATAACATGAGAGGTTACTATAATATTTTGGATATGTTTATAGGTTTGACCCTTTCTTTAGGAGTTTTTACGTTTCCCTTAGATATAGGTAGTAATGGACAGTTGTAATTGCCTATCAATTACAACCTCTTATATTTTGATGGAAAAAGAGGAATTTGAGGATTACAGATCTAGTCTAACAAATCACATGTGATTTTCCATCAAATAGCCTCAGGATAGATGAGTCGATCTCCGTTCTTCCAAAAATTAATCGCCATGATTGGAGGTCATTTACGTTAACATTTGGTATCAGAGCCAACAAAAGTATGACCCTTTCTTTTAGGAATTTTTAAGTTTCCCTTATATATAAGCATTAATAGATAGTTGTAATTACCATCAGTTACAACCTCTCATCTTTTGATAGAAAAAAAAAAAAGTTTAAGGGTTACGGATCTAGTCTAGCATAGCGCATTTGACTTTCCATCGAAGAGTTTCTGAATAGACAAATTGATTTCTATCCTTCTAGAATTTAATCGTCGTGATTGGAGGTCATTTATGTTAACATTTGGTATCAAAGCCAGTTGAGGTTTGACCCTTTTTCTAGGAGTTTTTTACGTTTTCCTTAGATATAGGTAGTAGTAACTAATTATAACTGGCCATTAGTTACATCCTCTCATTAAAAAAAAAAAATTTAATGGTCACAAATCTGATCTAACAGAGAGCCTGTGATTTTCCATCGAGGAACCTGTGAATGGACGTGTCAATCTCCATTATTCCAGAATTTGATCGTCATAATTGGAGGTTATTTATGGTAATATTTGATATCATAGCATGTAGATGTTTGATCACTTTCTTTTAGGAGTTTTTATATTTCCCTTAGATGTAGGCAGTAATGGACGGTTGTAACTGATAGGCAGATCTTTGGTGGAAAAATAGGAGATTTAGGGTTACAGATCTGATCTAGCAGAGTGCCTATGACTTTCCATTAAGGAGCCTCTGAATAGACAAGTATATCTCCGTTCTTCCATAATTTGATCACCATGACTGGAGGTCATTTATGCTAACAATTGTTATCAAACCAGTAGAAGTTTGACTTTTTTTTATGAGTTTTTACATTTCCCTAAGATGAAGGTAGTATCGAACAATTGTAACGACCCACCAATTACCTTTCATTTTTTTTATGAGAAAAGAGGAGTTTAATAGCTACAAATCTGGTCTAGTAGAGTGCCTGTGATTTTCAATCGAGGAGCCTCTGAATAAACGAGTTGATCTTTGTTCTTCCAGAATTTGATAGCCATGACCGAAGGTCATTTATGCTAACATTTGGTATCAGAGCCAGCAGAGGTTTGACCTTTTCATTTAGGAGTTTTTTCGTTTCTCTTAAACGTAGGCAGTAGTGGACAATTGTAACTGTCTATTAGTTACAACCTCTCCTCTTTTTATGAGAAAATAAGTGTTTAACAGTTACATATCTGGTCTAGCAGAGTGTTAGCCTCTAAATAGACGAGTCGATTTTCGTTTTTCTGAATTTGATCGCCATGACAGGAAGTAAGTGACTATTTTTGTTTCTATTTATAGATTATGAATTTGATGATATATTAGAAATTCAGTTATGCTAACATTTGGTATCAAAACAGATATCACGAATCACGCTTCATTTTCATTAATTTATTTATTTTCAACGAACTCTTGCTCGCTCAAGTTATCTATGCAATACTCTTCTGGGTACTACGTGAAACTAGTTTGCCGCACCAGCCGACCTCCACAGCGCAAGGCAACCCTTGATAGTGAAACACTGAGGGAGGCGCCCAGTGCGCCGATGGTTTGACATAAGATACATTGACGGTGCGCCCCTTTGTGTGGAGGCGTCAATTTTTTAAACAAACACCCAGAGACGTCTTTGTGCATGGCCGTGACCATAGAAATAAACGTCTGACGTTGGAGTGTGTCGGCGTTGAACGCACCCATCATGCAGTGGTGCGTTGCACTCAATGGTGTAGATGCAGGACATTTGAGACCGGCACTCGGTGCGCCGGCATCAAACACATGATGGACGACTCTTTTCATCTATCGAGTTCATAGCTCTGCGACAATTCTTGCATCGGTGTCATGCGTCAGAGGAAGAAGGTGCAATGGTGTCATCGTCATTAAGGATGTCATCAAGGGTCACATGGCTAAGCTACCTTTTCTGTGTTGAAGCCAACCGACGCTAGGTGGAAATGGCCGACACAGGATGCGCTAGTGTCATGCGTCGGAGGTAGTCGTCACATCGGCGTCGAGTTGGTGACGTTGACCAGTGAGGGCACTCCATCTTTGTGTGGGTGGAAGTTAAAGACGACCTCTAGGGCCCAAAAAATTTAAAATAAAAAAATCGAAATCATATGGCAATAATCGACATAAATATGCCAAGTTGGTTCGGACAGGTTGAATCGACCCGACTAGCCTTTTCCAACTCGCCAACGAAGTCATCTGAGCACAGGTCCGACTAACTCGATTTACTTAAAAAACAAACATCCCGTTATTGGTATATAAAATTCCATGATGTTATTTTCATCATTTGGTTTTATGAAGAATATCATAGATCAATGTATAAACCATAAGGTCAGTGAGTGTAAATTAATTTTCTTAGTCTTATATGTAGATGACTTTCTACTTGCCTCAAGTGATATAGGTCTACTTCACAAGGTTAAACAATTTCTCTCAAAGTAATTTGATATAAAAAATATGAGCAAAACTTCTTATGTCATAGGCATAAAGATTGATAGATACAGATTCTGAGGGACATTAGGATTATCTCAAAAAACCTATATCAATAAAATTTTAGAGAGATTTCGTATGAAGAATTATTCATATGGTGTTGCGCCTATTGTTAAAGATAACAAATTAAGTTTGGAACAAGGTCCAAGAAATTATTAAAAGAGGGAACAAATGAAAAAATTTCATATGTTTCCACTGTTGGAAGTTTGATGTATACCTATGTTTGCATAAGACTTGACATAACTTATGTAGTGAGAACATTGGGCGATATCAAAGTAACCCGGGTTTGGACTATTAGAAAGCTGCAAAGAAAGTCATGTGATACCTTCAGGGGACAAAAAACTACAAGCTTATATTTAGGCGATCTGATCATCTAGAAGTGATTGGGTATTCAGACTCTGATTTTCCTAGCTGCCTTGACTCAATAAAGTTGACATCAAGATATGTCTTCTTATTAGCGGGAGGGGCATTTCTTGGAGAAGTACAAAACAATCATTGATTGCTACTTCTACCATAGAGGCAGAGTTTGTAGCATATTTTGAAGCCACATCACATGTTATATGGTTGGGGAGTTTTATTTTTGGGGATTTGAAATTGTTGACACAATTTCTAAGCCATTGAGGATTTATTATGATAATTTCGCAATGGTGTTTATGGCCAAGAACAATAAGAGCAGAAGTCATAGTAAACATATTGATATTTAAGTTCTTTGCTATTCGATAATATATCAAAAGAAACAAAGTGGTTGTAGAACACATCAACACTGAATTAATGATTGATGATCCATTGTAAAAAACTCTACTACCTATTGCTTATAGGGGATATGTTGAACATATGAGACTCAGTTTTATTATGTAATTTTATGTGGTTGAAATTCTTTTTATGTTTGTATCATAATTGTTAATTGAAAAACTCTGTTAATTTCAATTTGTCTTCTTTTATTTAGTTGTATACATGAAATTTAGATAATGACAATGTAAGTTGATCTTGAATGGGCATTTGGAAGTTCATTCATAAAGATATGTATCATATATGGTTCTCATTCAAATGAGGCAGTTATATTGTAATACGTGGAAGCTAATACTTGCTTTTAAAAACTTATTATCATGATTCGTGTCATTTGAATATTTTTTTATTTGGGTATAAGAATACTATATCTATAAGAAACATTTTTGGGGATATATCACTATTAAATGATAATATACAATTGTAGGTTTGATCATTAGGATCTTGGTCTGAAGGCAACTGGACAGCCGTCGGACACACCACACTCTAAGGAGGCGCCGCTGGAATGAGACATCATGGATGTCTGCAATGGCCTCCTTGGAGGCTTTGTTGCCATCACCTCAGGCTGCTACCCTTTGTGGGTATTTCGCTGCTTGTGTCTTGATCGGGCTCAATGTGGTGTCTCTGAAGCTCAAGTTCAATGGCCCTCTAGAGGCCGCTCAAATATATTACCTGGGCACTGCGGTGCCTAGGGACTGATCTTCACGGGGCCTTTCGCCGAGGAGGAATTTATCGTCCAAGCCTACGCTTGAGGCGCTACCGGAGTTAAACGATCCTTTGACCTCCTCGTGGGAGGAGGGTGGGGATTACTGGGCGCCCAGGTCGTGGAGCTCCCGGTAATTACAGTGTGGGTGAGCGTCACCATGGGGCCACTGTTCTTTCTTCTTTACAAGCTTAGCTTGTTAAGAATATCAATCGATGACAAAGTTGCAGAGCTTGACATCTCCAGCCATGGCGGAAATGCCTATAACATCCATCAGGAAGACAACCATCCACGATTCTACATAGTCTATCTCAGAATGCAAGATTCATGTTCGTAGGCATCGCTGCCTCTTTCAGATAACCTCCCCAATAGTTGTTTTCAAGCCTTCCTCCTCCAACTGATTTTATCCGCTGCAGTTACGCTGTATATTTTTTGTTTCCGCGAGTCGGGCCGTCGTCTACATTCCGGCTTCCACTCCTTTTATTTAAGTGGGCCTGCCAAATACTTTTTTTTTTTTACATGGAATTACCTACCTTGATTAGTACGCCAAGCAAAACACTTTCTAAATTTAAAAACAGAGCAGATAATTGTGTCCCACGTCACGAGGCTCATTGTTGACACGTGTCCGTTAGACGGACTTTCAAAAAATATCTATTTGTCTTCGCCCTTCCAGAAGCGGGCAGAAGGGATAAGCTGGCCAGCCAAGGAGAGAACTGGGAGTAGCCGGTTGCTTTGTTATCGTCAATGAACTGTGTGGAGACGAAGGCAGAGATAGTTACCGCTTGGGCCGGTCTTTCAATAAATTCCATCTGAGTCGGTCGTACGAACTTACTTTATTTCTCAGTGTCTCCTTTACCGTTTCTCTTTCTTTTCATTTTTCGTTGGCTTTCAATTCCGCAGGAGAAGGGCTGCAATCGGCTTCCCCCATCGAGAGGTACGACTCGTTTTTACCGTCTGATTTTTATTTTGTATTTTCTTAGTTTCGTTTGTGGACAGATCTCCAGTATCTTTATGCTACATCATTTTTTTTTCTGTTCAATTCTTACATGGTGGTGTTTTTGACTGCTTAGTTTGCTTCCATGTGAGAGTTTCAGATCGTAAATTTTAGTGGATTCATTCTCCTACTCCGATCTATTCTTGTTTATTTCCTTACGGTAAATCTCCGTTGAGACTGGAGGATGCTGTTTTCTGATTTTTTTCTCCTGCCTGCGGTTTATGTCATTATTTTATTTTATTTTATTTTATTTTGGTAGGCTTTTTGTTTTTTATTATCTTTAGCTCATCTGGAGGTATTTTGTTTCGGAGAGTCAAAATTTTCTTTCATTTCTACGTTATTTTGCTATTTTCTTAGTGATTATTGTGTGTAGTTTGTTTTTGACTTGGTAGATCCTTCCCTATGCTTGGTCTTCTGCACGTCTTCTCTTTGAATTTTTAAAATTTATGGTCGGTTTAGGACAAATATGGCGAGTCATTCTTCTTTCTCGTTTTTTGCTGCTTTAATGATAATTGGAATTTATCTAGAAAATTTATAGAACGTTAACATCCGTTTATTCCAATAAAAATGTTTTGGATCTTGATAGTCTTTTTGTATTAAAAGACCCTCACTTTCCTTCATGGTTTGCTCATTGTCCGAGTTGACTTTGTTAAAATTAGCTGTGCTCGTTACTTGCTTCGTCAACCGAACCTACTAGACTTAGATATGTCTATTGTGACTACGACGGTTAGTAGAAATGAGTCTTTTATGTGCTCGTGTAGCTATGTGATCTGCTATTGGATTCACTTTGTTTTATTGTCATCACAGAGTTCCTTTATCCTTACAATGAAGGGTGCAAAGGGTAAAGGGGCAACAAGGAAGGAGACGAAAGAAGCACTGAAGCCAGTGGAAGACAGGTTAATTGAGTTTTAATATTTGGAGCTGCTTGTCCTTTATGGTTTATATTAAAGTTCAATGTTTGCAGATTTCTTCTGATTTCTGTGTGAGTCAGATATATAGGCTTTGCAGTTGCTTGTGATATTTTATTTGCGACTGTTTACTCTTTGCTACTAAACTGTTAAGCAATAACCGTTAGTCTCTCTTATGCACTTATACAAAACAATGCAAGCAGCTTGGCCATGTGATATACTTCCAAATATTTATGTTTACCTCATTTGTAAAGATTGACATAGAGAAAGTTGTTAAAGCAGAAAAAGAAAATAAATGATTTTTTTGTGGCCAGAGAATCATCTCATCATTGTAATATTTTTACAGAATAAAATGGCTGCATCACATGAAACGGCCTGTTTAAGAATGTTTCCCTCCATTCCAATGAATGATGTTCATGTAACTATTTTCCATTTTCAGTAGGGTTGGAAAGCGCAAGGCTGCTATTAAGGCAGACAAGAGTAATAAAAGACGTGCCAAGAAAGAAAAAGCTGCCACAAAGGATCCAAATAAGCCAAAAAGGCCTCCTAGTGCTTTCTTTGTTTTCCTGTGAGCATCTCACTTTTAACTATCAAGTTTTTGTTTGCTAACGCGGGAGTTTTAGTTTAGCGGGTTTGGCCTTCTACTTAATGTTCTTTTACATGTATATTGCAGAGAAGAGTTTCGGATAACTTACAAACAAGAGCACCCTAATGTGAAGGCTGTTTCTGCTGTAAGTGCGTTGTGGTCTTTGCTGTTGTTAGGTCCATAATAGTTGTCAGGGGCAAAATCACTGAAGCATGTTGTTTGATGAACATAAAGGTTGGAAAAGCTGGTGGAGAGAAGTGGAAGTCGATGTCTGCTACTGTAAGTATTGCTGCTTCTGATGATTCTTTTGAGGCTAAGTTGTGTAGAATAGACATGGTGGTAATATGTTTTATATGTGATGGAAGATGTTGTATTGGCAAAATGATTGAAATTCTTCCTAAGAATGCGATGAAGATCTTCTTTGTTGTCTGATTTTTCTCTTGCCATACTTTTGGACTTTTTAAGTGTATGTTTATATGCTACTTGGTGCGGATCAGGTATTCTTGTTTTGATTTCAAGTTACAGTTCAACGGGACATTATAAGCTCCCTCGAGGTAGAGGGAAAATCATAGTTAGAAAAATAGTTAAACAAATTGTGTGTTTATGATCAATGGGTCTGATATCTCATAATTGGTTGTAGTTATAATTGGCCAATCTTCCAGGGCACTGCTCGGTCAGATACTCAGTCCCACTACTTTGTCAAATACTTGATATGTTCTTCTAATGTATGACAGTGAGCTTAGCATTTGGTTTCTTGAATTGGAGCCATTGAAATTAATAGTTATAGCAAAAATTAAGTTTCTTTCTAGAAAAAATTAGGGCTATATGTGAATTAGACAGTATATCTGGTGCTAATACTTTGGAGGCTATGGTTAATATATTCAATGGTTGGCTCAAGTGTTACCTATGTTTATTATGAGGCATATTGTTGAATAGGAGAAAGCCCCATATGAAGCCAAAGCAGCAAAGAAAAAAGCTGAGTATGAGAAAATTATCTCAGCGTACAACAAGAAACAGGTGAAGTATAGAACTCAAGATCTGCTATACACTTAAGTGAAATACTTTTGACTGGTTTATGAGTGTTCATCTGGTCTCTTCTTGCTGACAGGAGAGTGCAGCTGATGATGGAGATGAGGAATCTGACAGGTCAAAATCTGAAATCCATGACGATGATGAGGAGGAAAGTGAAGAGGTAAACTTTTTCATAGCTTTACATTTCTTTATAATTGCTTTTGACGTTAACACATACAGCTTAAGACGCTGTATCATTTTTATTTGTTGTCAGAGGCTCTGTTTCTTTCTTTTCTTTGCAAATATCTCTTGGCTTGAAGATGAGATTAAAAACTTAGTCAAGGGATATATTTATTTTAGGCTTTTTCCTGATGTAAAAAATTGGCGCACATATGAGATTGTTCCAGTTGACTAAACAGTCACAAATTTTCCAGCAATTTGTTTCATTTGTAAACCAGAGTAATTTGAATACCCATGAGATGATTAATTCGATGTAAGTCTGTTTTCTCAGTAAAGTTTTTCTCATTTAAGAAAAAAAGAGAGGAAAAAATTATGCTAGTGAACTTCATTATGTAGTTGCTTGTCTCCACTCCAATTTTGTTCTCTATCATGAGTATGGATTATGCTTCTTCAGTAGATACTGAAATAAATGATCTTGGTTAACCTGTAGGAGGAGGAAGAAGATGATGACTGAACGAGATGACGCAGTTTATTGCTTGGGTGCTTGTGTAGTTGATCCAAGTCATCAAATCGTGCTTGTGTACGATAAAGTTACTTTATAAGTGGTTTCCTCTTACATCAATAGAAGATGGAGGAGTTTCAACAGCGCCCACTTTTCCATTTTAGCTTGTATATTTTGCTGCCATATTTGTCTTTTTTCGTAATTAATATCTAGCATCCTCTGTCTCACCTTAGATTTTGCATGTGATTCCTTAGTTCTTGTGTACATGTTCTTTTCCGACGTTTTTGGGAGTTGGTATTCGATGTTTCTTTGGTCGCCGATCATTGCTGCTTATTTTTAGATTAAATCGGTCTTTGAGGTTCATGTAGTTGTTTGATTAGGCTCATCTAAGGAATAACTTACCTTGTGTCTGGCGAAATGTGCTGTGGAAGGCGTCAGGCGTATGTGATCTGACCTGTAACTTGTGATATTGAAAATTTGAATGTTACCATTACAAGTGCTGATGGTTTTGGAAGTAGGCGAAAATCCTGGAAACACTTGTGACCTTTTGGTTAATTACTTGAGTTGAATTCTTTTATTACCGTGATTTTCTATGTTGGCTGCTTGCTTAGGTCTGATTACACTGAAAGTGAATTAATATCGTTCGCATTGTTTTTTTATTTTATTCTATCTATTGGTAAGTTTCTTGACCTTATGATCTGATGTGGGCCGTGAAGAGCTGAATATTGCAAGTTCTTTAGCAGAAGTATACATAAAAGGATGTAACATGTGATGAGCTAAGTAGATTTTGACGAGTCAGGCTGTCAGTATCACATAATTGAAAATCATTCACATTTCTTGAAGTCATGTTAGTGGTTTGTGAGGTTGGTTCAACCAATACCTGCCTTAAATGCTTGGTTAACTGATTTTCATGCTTCACTTGTTTTATCCTCTGGTATTGTTGTACGTGGTACGTCCGTCAACTTTTTATTGTTGGATAACAGATTGTGGTAGGTTTGAAAACGAGAGCGGTTAGATAAAATGTATGATTTTATAACTCGTATCAATCACGAAAATAAGGAGAAATAAATAAATAAAAAAAGGAACAGAGAAAGGTTTGCTCGTTAAGCGTTCTTCTGTAGTAGAGTCATTGAGTGGCAGTGTAGGACTTGAGACCAATGTTATCAATCAAGAAAGTTGAATAAGAGGATTCAATATTTTCAGTGGTCTAAAGATGTCTACGATGACGGCGTAATTTAGTTCAATGGGTTTCTTGTTAGTTGCTTCCATTTTTTCACTAAACTTTGGAATGTTTTATTACTTTTTTTCAGGGCCAAAGATTTGAACGTGGCCCCCTACATCTTCCAATCCTGCTAACGTGGAAGAGATGAGTAAATCCAGAGTATATTTTCCTTGTAGGAGGCTTCTATATTCTTCAAGAGTTCAGACGTATTTACTAAAAGTCTTTTTTTTTTTATTGTTGTGTGATCCATCAATCCATCAATCCAAAAACTTTGCTGCAAGTTTCGAACAACTTTGACTGAGTTGTTGTAGAATTTCAACTTGTTGCAAATTTTAATGGATTTTGGTAGCATTTTCAGTATTTTCAAAAGTTTCTCTTTCCTTTTGAATATCTAGTTCGAACAGTTTCTTGTGCTGAGTTATTCTTTCCCCACTCCTCCTTTATGAAGAATTAGCGTCCAAAAGTGGGTTGCTTTTTCTCCTCCGTTTGATTTTCTTCATCTTTGACCATTTCTGATCGATAGAGAATGAGAATTTGCCACACATTTAGTCAATATGTTGTCAATCATTTTTGTGACTTCTAATGTGTCATCTTATTTTTCTTCTCTTAAAAGTACTTTTGTTTATTATGTCTTGACCACTTTGCTCTAATATGTTAAATCTCCTGCAATGCCATATCTCTCTTTGTCTCTATCTTAACCATTGATCGAGTTATTGATATTTAACAATCGGAACTAAGTTTTGACTTTGTCACATATCAATTATTGGTGGTCTTTGTTTGACTGTCTAGAGTTATAATTTGAATTTGTCATTCTATCAATCTTGATCTTTGATTCAGTTGTTGTAAGAGCCTTCTCAGCCGAGAAGAATCTGCTAAACAAGGCAGATTATAATATTCATTTGTAACATAAAAAGAAAAAAATAGAGAATACTAAGAAGAAACTGCCATTTAGAAGAAAAATAATGGAGAGGTCTAAAATGTGCCATGGTTGACGAACCGATTTATTATTGAGCAGAGACTTTGCCGTCGGTTGACGGAAAAGAAAGGCGTGTTTGCACAAGGCAGACAAGAATAGAATGAGATTCAGATAGCCGGAATATAGTTTAAAACAGGTTTTGACGATGACGATTATGGAAGTTCACAGGCTTCATGACGTTGCCAAACGGTATGCAATAAACCTGGATTTTTAGTTCATGTAGGTTAATGTTAAATTTTTTTTTACTGATTTATAAAGTTGATCAGAAAGTCTCTTTTACTGGCTATTCGTTTTGCGTTCGGTAATCATTTATGATGAATCCGAGCTTACTTTCAAGCTGTTCAGTATTCCCATCATCTTTTTTCTCTTACTGGTTTTCAGAAACTCTTGGATAGAGCAGGAAGGATCTTATATATCCGCAGCTGCAGAAATGGTCGAAACCCACAAGCGAAAGCGAGGATAATCTACTGAGACTGATAAAATGGATTGATTCTATCAGTCGCCATGGATGGGGGAGATGAAAAGTGAAGCTGATGGCAAATGCCCATAAGCGTCCTTGTCTGGAGCATGTCTTAAAAAGCGAGGATACTCATTCTCTTTGCCCCGTCGGCCCCTCCGATGTGATGAAAGGCTTCTTCAAACAAATTTCATCTTCGAACACCTTTCCGTGCAGCAGAAACAGGAAGGCGCTCGTTATCCGCTTAACCTCCATTAATAAGAGAGAAAAGAACAAAATCAAACAACAAACGGAAAAGAGCAATCACAAAACCTGTTTCTTTTCCTTCTTTTCTCGGAGAGGTTAGGGTCAATGATTGGGTAGTTCATCGTCCAGATTTGACGTGGGAACTACGTCAAGTTACGGATTTCCAATCTGCCACCGAGAGATTTGTTCAGATGTGGTGATCACCGGAAGCCTAGTAGTGGATATTTGTTCATATTTCAAAGCGCAGACATATCGACATCCTACTCGTTTTTTTTTTTTTTTTTGTGGATTTTATCGTAAGAAACAAAGACGACAACGCATTATTTTGTTTTTCCTTCTCCACTTTCCAGGTAAAGAGAAAGCAAAGAACTCATCACACTTGTCATTTTAGTTGTTTCCAACAGCTTCGGTGAACCTCTGAAGAATCTCTCAATGTGCAGCCACATGGATCCTGTCTGCTACATGATCACTTTCTTTACCTGCTTCTCATGCTCCTTCGTCATATCAAAGTTTCTCTGATAAAGAATTTATTCATATCGATAAAGATTGAAAACTTTTGGATCAGATTGAAAAGATATCGATATTTGTTGTTTGGGAAGAAATCTCTATGATTAGGACGAATTATTTTGAGAATGAATCCAGTAACCTAAATCACAGAACTGAAACTCGGATTTGACAACTCCCACTTGTCCATCCTTTTTAAATACGGAACCATTAAATCCAGACCGGAGTTAAAAACCACTGACACCAAACTCATCTAAATAGAATAAAAAACAACCACGTTCTTCTTACAGATCGGTTCTCCGACAGAGAAAGGATGGTGAGCAGAAATCTGGTCAGGTTGGTGACCCTTCAACTCCGTCCTGCATCATCCACTTCTCTCCTTTTATTCTAATAATTCAAACCCAGTATCCACCTTTTTCAAGCAATCAACGACGAATGCAGAGAACTGAACTCATTTAAGAGCAGTAAGCAATAATCAATGGATGATTTAATATCTTCAAGCTTTCACATCGATTGTATATCCCAGTAAGATTATAAAATGAGTAAAATTGCTACGAAAGAAAGCTGACAGTCATGGTTTCAAACTTCACATCAGAGTCGAAGCGTCGCCGACAGGAGGGGGAAAGGAGATGGAATGACATGAAAGTCCATCAAAAGTTAAAGATGTCCAGTAAACGTCAAGATGAACGACAAAGCCAACAAATTTCTCGCCGGCGATTTACCACCCAATAAGTCGGTGCGTCAACCTTAGGCTTACTCACGTGGGATCAGTGGGGCCTGGTCACGGCTCGGATAGCTGTGTCCCAGACTGACACCCGCGCGTGTGTCTGCTGACACAGATTAGGGAAGTGAGCCAGGCTATCCACACGTGTGGCCCTCCGTGTCCCCTCGTGCCCCTATGAAAGCGACTTCTCTTTCTGCATTTCCGCCCTCCCCCTGACGTAATTCCTTACGATTCCGTGTTCCGAAATCCGGGCCCACCAAGACAATAATGACGACGATGGCATTCCCCGCTTATCCTTGCGAAAACTCTGGTTATGGGCTCGAGGAACGGCGATCGTTCCTTCCTTTTTCAGGTTTTCTACACCAGGGAACTGATAACGAATGATCATTGCGGTAGTTTAAATACATATTTAAATTTTGTAAAGAAAAGTTGGGTGCACCAAAGCAAAACTCCATTTCATTTATTACTATACAAGCTTTTTTAACAGTAGGTGTCATCATCTTCATCTTCTTCTTTTTCCTCCTTCGGCCGGAAGCTGTAGACTGTAATTTTCAGAGGGTTTTCCGGCGGACATTGATGGGGTATCGCTTCTGAGTCCGGGTAGTCGGAAAAAAAACTAACTTATCATCCTCCGCAGCTTCCCAGCTGTTGAAAAAAGCAAACAGGTTAAGCGATCGACAGAAGTCATGTTCCTCGAGAGGAATTACCGAACAGATATTGAGTTTGTCACCTGAAGCTAGTGACGAGGTGGTGGAGGAAGATGGAGATTTCAACGCGCGCTAGCTCGTAGCCGGGACAGAGCCGAGGTCCGCCGCCAAATGGAGTGTAGATAATACCGGGGCTTGGCGAATTGTTCTGAAATAATTTTACACAATAGCGAGTCCAAGTAAAATTAGGTGACTACCGACGTTTTCATTTATCGCTTGCTCCTCCAAGCCGCGGAATAGAAAAAAAAAACCATTATATATTGATAAAGGAAACTGGATGAAGGACCTGCCATCTCCATGGATTAAAGCTTCGAGCGTCTTTGTAGAGGTCGTGGTCCAGATGCACGGCGCGAAACGAGGCGAATACTTTCCATCCCTTCGGAATCGTGAACCCTGAAACAGTTCGTCGATCGCTCGAGTTCAGGCGAGTGGGAAAGCATTACAAGGACCAAGTAAAGCACCACTGTAAATTACCTTTTATCTGTACATCACTCACTGCGCGTCTGAAGACGCCGCTTATGATGTTGGCAACTCGTAGCGTTTCATTAATTACCTGCAAGAAAGAAAAGAATTGATCAAAACGAAGAAAAACCACAGTTATGTCGACCAGAGAATCTCTTAAAGCAGCCTCACTCAGTAGGATCATAGCCAAGGACTTACGCACTGCGTGAAAGACATAGCTTTGTAGTCGCTCCAGTCCAAGGATTCCCCCTGCCGCTTCTTCGCCCGGATTCCTTCGTGTTCTGCCTGCAACAACGTACGAATTCAAAGTCTATTTCTTGATAATAGGTCTTTTGACCAAATACGGAGTCGTCCGTTCACGAGAAGTCACGTCCTCTGCCGACTATCATGCAAACACGAAGATGGATACTGCGATAATTTAAAAAAATGCTTCATCCATGGCAGTCTGAACTCTGATGTGTAAGGAATCCAGAACAGATATCAAATCAAAGACGGAAAAAAAATAGGGAAGAAAAAGGAGAAAGAAAAGACGACCTAATCACTGTCACTACAGACTGGCGGTCAATCACACATGGCTCGACAGTTGTGAATCGATTTGAATTTTTTTTTAAATGGGACGAGTGCCTCGCATTGTGATGAATTGAATTTTCTTGTATTTAGGTTAGAAATAGACCTTTAGCAGAGACAAAGAAGCAGGCGTTTCCGAGAGGAACTTGACTGCAAGAGTCATGATGGTTGACGTCGTCTCGTAGCCTGCGACGAGTAGAGCCAGCAAGAAATCCACCGTCTCCTCCTCCGAGAACCCCTCTTCGACGTCTATCAGTGCAGCTAGCATGTCTTTCTTCTTATTACTCTCCCCCATCTCCTCCTTCCTTCGTTCTCTCACCATCGATCTCAGCGTCTCCGCGACTTTGGTCCGTGCCTGAATCGGAATGTAGAAGCAAAAAAGGGTGGATGGTGGGAGATTAGTTTCTGTACTTGGGCTCGAGTAAAAGATCGCTTTCTTTTGTGCTGCAAAGTGGGTTCCACAACCAACCAGAGTGCATGGGCTCGTAATGGAAAAAAGGCGGTGATTGGTGAATACGGAAAAATCTTTCTGCGGATTGTACCTTGAGAGCTCTACCATAGGTGGTGAAGAAGAGGGGCAATGGAACGGAGAAGAAGCCCTCAATGAGAAGAAGGTACTCCTTGCGGAGTCTCTCTGTCCACTCCCCTGGATCGAAGCTCATCAGCTGCTTCATTGTCAGCTCAAACGTTATCTGCAAATAATTGCATTTTTAAATTAAACATAGCAATTTACGATTAAGTGTAAAAAACAGAACAGAAAAGAAAATCACACATCAATGCTTCTTCCAGAAAATCTATTTGCAAACTGAATGTAATGAAATGAAACGGGAAAAAGTGCTGGAACAGAGGCAGCAGAACTGCTTTTGTTTTTTTAAGAGAAGGGGCGGTCAACCGGCACTCAGACGACATAAACATACTTCAGAGGAGAATCTCACGAGGAATCAAAAGGCGTAATGTTCTGGGCAGAATAATCCCAACCAAATTTAAAACAACTAACAGGGAAAAAAAAATAAGATTGATCCAAATATTCGCATGGGATTCGCCATTTTTAAAACACGACTTTAGCTAATAAAATAATTTACTCAATAAAATGTAATTTACCAGACCGGCGAGGCTCCATCATTCTCGCCTCAAGCCACCACTTTCTACTTTTAAACGAGTCCAAACAAAAACCTTACCTTCTTCGTCTCGTCTTGAAGCAGAACCCTCCGACCGTCCCAGCCATCCATATTGTACCGCACCAAACGATCGATGTCGACGAGGAGATGATCCCTGATGATGGTGGAATTGGCGAAGCTCATGGTGAGGGAATGCATCTTCTTGTGCAAATTCCCTTTCATGAGGAGCAGAGAGTGCCGGCCGAGGAGATTGGAGATGGAGCTGGGATAACTGCTCTCGAACAATTTCCCTTCGTTCTGGAGCACGAAGCGGATCGCCTCCGGGTCGGTCAGAAACACGGTCGGCTCGCCGAACACGTGCGTGGTGAAGAGGCGGCCGTACCTCCGAATCCGAGCGTCGATGAAGGGTTCCGGATTCTCGGTCTTGTAGGCGGCGATGAGCTGCAGCGTCTCCCCGACGAAGGGGAGGCCGAGGCTCCCCGGTGGAATGTCGGAGCGACGTCGCCGGAGAGAGAGGCGGAACAGGAAGCAGAGACCGAGGAAGACGAAGAAGAAGGTTTGAAGAGAGAGGAAAGCCATGGACGGATGCGCCGGGGCTTCGGACGTTGCCGAGAGAGAAGAGAAAGAATTTCAGAGAGTATTTATAGAACAGAACACAGTCCAGGGAGAAGAGAGGAGCGACACTGAGACGGAGTAAAGAGGGCAGGCGCACGCGTGGAGAGGATTCAGGACTTAGAATCCAGGAAATCCCCGGTGGAGGAAAAAAGACGAGCTGCTCCGAGATTCTCAGCCTTCTCCAATTAAATGGAGTAATGGATTATGTGGCTGGCTGATTTACAGCACATGCCATTACCGTACCTGTCATTTCAGATGAGCTTATGGTGAGAAGCGCGTCAGGATCTTCGTTTCTCGGAAGCTTTATGATGGTTTTTGGTTAATTAAGTAGAGGTCTATGATTAGTAATATGCTATTAGGAAGAGATTAGCCCGTGCCGGGTTCCCTGACGAAACCCGTAACGCTCCGAGATTCTTAAGTATTTTATTTTTTACATTTAATTAAATTAAAAAATCTCAATTTTAATTTTTATTAATTTAAAAAAACTGAAATTTATCTTAGTTTAGTAACAAAATAGTTAAATAAAATAATCTTATAAACATTAAATCTATTAGAGTAATTTTATATAATAAAATATCCTCTTTTTTATTTATATAAATTTATGATTTTAATATTTTATTTTATTTTTAATTTAAGAGGGAGAATTTAGATATTACAAAAGTAACAATTTGATTAAGTATTTTTTGATTATATTATTTATAAATATTTAATTAAAAAATTAATTAAAATTAATGAATTTAAAAGCGGTTAAAATTTATTTTAGTTTAGTCAGATAAAACTATCTAAAATAAAAGTTAAATCTATTAAAATAATTTTATATAATAAAATATCTTTTTTATTTATATAATTTTTTTAATATTATATTTCAGAATTTAGATATTGTAAAGTAACAATTTGATTAACATTTGGATATTATTAAAGTAAGGATTTGATTAATTATTTTATTTTTAATTAATTATTAATATATATATGTTAAAATATATTTTATTTTATTTAAATAAAACTATCTTTTTAAATTAAATCTATAAAATAATTTTTTATTAAAATACCCTATTTTTTATTTAAATAAAGTTATAATTTTTAATATTATATTTAATTAATATTTTAAGAATGAAATTTACTTCCTCTAAGTAATTTACTTTCAAAATGTACTAACCCAACTGTCTCGAACTCTAAAGTTGGTGCAGCTTGCTAAGCTCCAAATTTGGGCACGGGACAAACACCCTTTTCCTGTGCTCCCTGGTAAAGAAGCCACGGGTTGCCCTTAGATTAACTTGAATAGTGGATCCAGTTGAACCTTATTTATCTCCTGTTCACCTCAAGGTGAGACTCCGTCCTGTATTTCGCAACTGCAGTAATTCACTCTAAAGATGAAATAGTTTACAAGAGAAATCGAACACAACTTATAGGTGTTTTTCTCTAACCTATCTCAGACCGTAACTTAAGATCCTTCTTCGTGATGATTAAACCCTAATAGCACCTCCAAATATAAAAAAAAAAATAGGACAATCGCAATACAAGATTGAAATCTCTAAACTACCTTTAATGAAACAACAATCAATACATCGATCCCGTACCAACTCAGTGTAAACAATTGATTAAGTTCCAAAACTTAACAAAGGACACCAACACAAGAGAATGTATAGATGGATCACTAATCCCAGTGATACGAGGATTAGGAGAAGCAATTAGGATGCTTAATCTAATCGAATCCCAACTCCATGATCGGAAAAAGAGGGGGCCCGTCTAAAGAATTTGTCAGGAAAACCCAGGCATTTTCCAGGAAATCTGGGTTGAGGCAGACCACAAAGCTTATGTCGGATAATGGTGGTGGATTAGTAATTTAATGGGATAAGTAAGCAGATTGGGGAGATGGCCACTTGTCGGCCAATGGAGAGGCTTGACCGATAAAAAAAATCATTAGGCCTTCTTAATCAATGGAAGTGGGATTGTGATGGTCTCTAAAGTGTCAGCCACATGTCCCTACCGTGACCTGCACCCACACTAGGGCGCCAACCTACAGCCTCTCAGAGAATCCCATGATTATGTGGGCACACTGGGTTCCCCACTTCTCTTTAAAACAATAAAAAAAATAATAATAAAAAAAAAATTACAAGGAGATGAAAAGATAATGCAAATTCTCTATTGTATTTATCCGAGATTTTTGTTGTAAATTATATATAAATACCACCCTTAAATCAATACAAAGACGTGGTTGAATTCAATTTCTTATATGGTATCATAGCAGATTGATTAATTTTCTATATTTCCCTTCATCTGATTTTATTTTTTCGAAATCGCTTCCTCATACTTCTCTGCCAACAAGATCCCCCAGTTTCATGAAAGGGCTCTCTTCCTTTATTCTTTCGCAATTTCATCGAGAACATGCAACCTTATTAAAGAAACCTACCTTTTAGATTTGGCAAGGTGTTTGATATATTTATAATGTTGTCGATGTGAGATCAATCACCCAATCGGATTGGTGATTAGTTCTGATTGTATCTGTCCAATTGCTACTACCTAATAGGGGTGTTAGTCAACATTGAAGTTGGGATTGAAGTTAGACTAACTGTGTTTTTCAGATGATGATGGCACTCATTTACCACTAACGGCCTAATAGAATAAACTACGTAATACACTGAAACTTCATTGTTGACTAACCCCCCTAGAAGGCAAGAACAGTACCTTAGTCCTATCTCTTCCGACTAAGGGTGACAAGCCTTCCATACGTAGAGGGAGGAGACTTTTTTTTATTTATAAAATTGAATTTATATTTTTTCTAACCATCCGAATTCAAATATATCCTTATTTTTAATTTTAAAAAATTATTTTAATTATATTTATTGATAATTATTTATTTAAAATTTGAATTAGTTTTATGTAATTAATTAATAATGTAGTTATGCTATAATTATAATTTTATAAAACCAAACTTGTTTCTAGGGTGGGGAGACCAGGCGAACCAATGCGATCATTCGGAAAAGGCCGAGGACCCAAACACCTCACCAGCCCCAATAACTCTAGGCATGTAAGTGGATAGTTAACCAAATTTCAATGGTACTTACGAGTATTGGAGCTTTAGGGCATATAATTTTATTTTAAAACCATGTTATATCGAAATAGGTTGATAGATCAATAAGTTTTTTCAAGGTTGAAAACTCATTGATTGATACATTGATTGATCAATATGCTTGGAAAACTTAAAAGATATAGTCGTCATATATATTGATCGATCATAACTTTTTTTTAATCCGATCAACACCTTTTGAATCTTTTTAGAAATGTGTAAAAAGCGACTAGTTTAGCTAAGAATCTTCTATATAGGCATCTAAACTCATTGAGAAGCATTTCCAAAACATTTGCCAAGGCTTTTTAAATTGAATTGTAAATATACTCTCTATGAGAAAAAAAAGATAGTTCTAACTCAATCTCTTCATCCTCTTTATTTTTGGGTACTACCAATGCCACGACGCAGTGCAGCAGCAAAAAGTATATGTCAACCCAGTCGGCCATCCTTACCTAAGAGATGCTGACACCCATGGGCGGAAAGTCCTGCTTAGCTACACATCACAAGTGAGAGTTCTCATGGTTGCAATACCTGACTCAATCTCGGGTGGCTAAATCATTTTAGTTTACTTTGTGTATTTTTAATTTATTATCTTAGAGGGGTATTAGAACCTCAATCTAGAAGGGAAGAACTTGATAGAACTAGAATCTTGTAAATTTCAGCTAATAGAGTTTGTTATTGAATCCACATACAAGCCTCTAGCTGGTCTGATTCACGTCCACACAAGATTTGTTCCAACTTCTACGCGATTGTTTAAAGTCTACTCTTGGTGACATAATATCAAAGATTACAGATATAGCACACACAAGAAGGCAAATTCTGATGTCACGATAAATGCAAAAGCTGGAAGCACAAAACGTAAATGGAGGTAAGACATTGCAAAGACGATCTAAATGAAATATACACACATCAATATTGATGCAAAAAGATGCACCTGTCATGTACAAGGGGAACAACTGCATGTGATTTTGACTTACTACACCCATGGCAGAGGAACAGATATAGGGAAAGAATACTCATCTAAGAGAACCATATGAACTATAAACAGAACCAGAAAGAATAAGAGGTAACTTATCTATGTACATAAAGAGTCTTTTCAAGTTCTCTTTGGCAATCGCATTCATGTCTAGGACTTCACGGTTGTCAGTGTAGACCCAAAGATCAGATGAATTCACATTCTTGAGACTATCACGACAGAAGGGGCATGATTGAGACCGTATGCGCCTGGAAGAAGCCATACAATGTATCATTAGTTTCACTTGAATCACTTGAGTACAAAAAAAAAATGCATGAGTTAAAGGAAGGTAAGTATACCAATCTCTATAGCACTTTAAACACAGAGCGTGACAACAATTAGGCAGCACAACTTTGCTATTCTTTTCCAGACATATGCCACACTCTTCCTCTCTCTCTATATCAAGTACTGAGAGTTTTCCCTTCTCTTCTTCTTTCTTTTTCAAGTATTTCTGCAAACATATCTCTTTCTGTTTTCGATCTTCCACATCTGTAATCCCTTTTTGTAGTTGTATTAATGAGGGAAATATCATACCTACAAATGGAGTAAAAAACCATCCAAGCAATTAGATTACAGAAGAATGTCATTAATAATGATAACAAATTGCAGAAGTTTTTATTCCATAACAGTTTTTGCGATGCAAGATTCTTTTCTTACCATAGAATTCTTTTACAGTAGCCTTTCTCTCATAGACAGACATGGTTGTCTTCCCATCCACATAAGCCTGCCAGATATTTCCAATTTAGTATATCTAGTTAACTTGTTAAACAGGGCAAAGATGGTGATTTACCTTGTAAATAAGGATTCGAAGCAATCCAAGTTGACCAGCAAAATGATAATCAGTCCATTGCACAAGAAAGAGAAACAAATGAGCAGCTGGACTATAGGATATTCTCATCTGTAAGCAGGCTCCATCATATTCCCTCCGATAATCAGAAGCCCTGAATTTTCAGATTAAAACGATGATACAAAGATTAGCATCCATGAATAGGAGCTCATAACAAAACATAAATTGCATCATGAAAGATGCACCATTCAAGCAACAACTAGCAGATCCTACAAGGAGAACTCTTTACTGATACAATCTGAGAAAAGTTCAGAAGACTGATTCCCAATTGAAACCAGAGTATATTACACTAGAGAAAAAGCTCAGAAGGCCCACGTAAGGATTTCTTAATTCTTGGCACATAGACACTAAATTAACCTGTAGACTTTTAAAAGACTCCAACTCATATACTGCGTAGGAATTTATATTTCATTATTTTAAAATGAAAATGTAAAGACATCTTACAAAAGAAACAAAGAAATAACACAAGTAAACTCTGAACTCAAAGAGGGTATGAGAGCGATAGTAAAACTTACCATACTTCAATTAAATTTATTCACTGATAAATTACCATATTTTCAACCAAATGAATGATAGACCAAAATCCAGTGGCAGTTTTTAAAAAAATGGACCGAGGAGAAAATGCCAATAACAATGCTGTAAATCAACAGATATTGAAATAGAAGGCTCTGCAATAACAGGAAGCATTATACAAAAATATAAAAGGATTATACAACAAAACAGGAAAGAACGCAATCCTCTAGTAATTGTAGTAAAGTAACCAGTCCAAGGTCTACCACTTATACAGGTTTCCCGCTGATGTACTGAAAAGTAACAAAACTATCTACAAAATCCAATGTAACGAGCAGAAGTAAACCGAAATTAGAGAACAGAGTACTAAATGAAGAAAGAAATTACAGAGTATTTGCATGCTGAATATCCGCTTCTAGTGCTTTAAGAGAGTCTTTAAATGACTTTCGCATGGCCGTCTGTTTCTATCCACCAGTCTCCAAACAACAACACAACTTGGCATAAATAGCAAAGCAGAATTCTTCTCATGCGCCCTACAAATCCTCCTCTCTGCTTTTTTCCCTTCTCTATCAAACTTTCTTCCTACAGCACCTGAATTTCTATGCCTATATCCTCAAACACCTAAATTTCACATAAACCCCTGCTTCTGTATGTCTTTCTCTATGTCGATCTCCCAATCCAGAGCACCTACCATAAGTGAGAATTGCCCTGCGCTCGCAATCTTAATATACGTCAATGTATACGACGAATCGTCAAAAAATCGAGAGAGAAAAGTAGAAATTGAGAACAATAAAGCAAGTCTCAAGACAACCCTAAATTCAGCGCGGAATGAATCGGAGCAGGTTTGTTGAGTGATGAGTTAGCAGCAATGCCGACGACAGCAGGTTCTTATACTGTTGCTTCCGAAGCTTAATCGTCGCTTTTCCCGCAAGCGTAAGCGTTATTTTCTTACGATTCTACCCCTCAAACATAACGGGAACTCGACCCGGTATCTGGTTTCTGTAAGCGGATCCGGAGTCCCGTATCCGACTGACACATAAATCCAAACGTGTTAGAATAAGGAAAATCCGATAACAATTCCTGCTAAGGGTCGGACCCGGTTAAAGTTACCGCAACTGAATTTCTTTTTCTTCCCCTACACAAAAATGTCGGCCTCCCGCGTAAGGGCAAATATGTAATTGTGTAATTTTCGCGGCCAAACCAGAGTTAGTGGCGAAACCAGGGGCCTTTCCGTCTTAGGGGAAATACTAGGGGTGGAAGTTGGAAGTTGGAAGTTGGAAACTTGGAACCCGTCCGGACAATTGTTCGACAAAATGCCCCACAGAAGTAACAGTGGCGATCACTTCCGCGCAGATCGGTCGAGGGATCGAATAAGCATTCGAGCTCCTACCGATCATGGTCGGTCAGTAGCGAATAGCGACGAACAGTAGCAAGATTCAGGAAGGCTCCAGAGCTCGAGCGGCTTTTCTTCAGTGAAGTCCAAGAAACACACCAACCAGTGCGTCTTCGTCACAGGTTCAAACGCCTTGCCGTTTACTTTGGCTCAATTAGAGTCCTTTATTCAATTCATCTCGGAAAAGGAGGCAAAGCAAAGGGTCCCACGGGTTCTCGTTTGGATCCTCAGCCGCCAGCGTGCCATTGTAGAAAATTAGAAGAAAAAGGAAACGTATGGAAGGAGATAAGATCAGATTCTTGTGTCTGGAAGCTGGATCAATCTCTACTTTTTCCAGGTAACCGGCTATGACGACTGTTAACTTTTTTGTTCTTGACTAAAGGCTCTGTTAAAATCACGGTGGGCGTTTGGATAAGGCATTGGGTTTGGATTTTGGCTCACCTCTTATCTTCTTGCTTCCACGACACCACCTTTCTCTGTCCTTCGTTATTAATTCTGGGTTTCCTAATTAACGTCGGGGTGATCGCCGAGTCTCGTCACTGTAAATCTCTTGGCTTATTTTAATTTCATTAACAGAGAGACTTTGATATGGTGGCATCACTGAAAGCCTGATTTTATATGGAGTTCTTATCAAAATCACTCTTCTGGGAATGCATTCTTGTTCTCTAATGGATTAAACCACCTTTAGTTTCTGTTTATTTCTCCTCTGTGCTCACTCACCGTAGCGTGTATTCTCCTGTTTTTGTGTCGGTGAAAATTGCGTTGGACAGTCAATTTGACACATCATCATTGACCGCTATCCTGGTGCCACATTAGCACCACATCAACCCTTTTATTACTAGATAAAAAACGATAAAACCATATCAGCCCTATTATTCTTCCTTTGCTCTTTATTTTTTCCTCTTCTTTCTCTGAGCCACATCACCTCATATCTGGCCAAAGGCCTCCTTTTCTTACAGTTTTTCTTGTGCCATGCTGGCGGTCTAGGCTGATCTGGCTTGTTAATGAACCAACGTGGCAAGTCAATATTTTGACCCAGTTTAGAAGATGTGTTTTGCTCAATATTTTTACAAAATAAATATTTTCCCAAATTTCCTTAATTAATCGATAGAACAGATAATCAGGTAAATATATAAAACAAAAAGAAGATTTCGAAGCATGAAAGAGAGACCAAAAAACGAAAAATTCTACCACTTTCGGAATTTGAGGGTAATAATGGTTAACTGGAGTTATTGCAGAGCAAGTATAGCGTAGTCCCAATCCTCCATTCTACAGTTTCAAGTTTGAAAACCCTGTAAATCAATCAAAATCATGCACTTCGTTATGATGTTCAAATGAATAGATGGCAAGCTTCTGCTCCATCACAAACCCAGAGGCCCAAAGATTCCTTCTTGTAACTCTTCTGAAGGCGGCTTGTCCCAGAGCAAGTGCGAGAAGCAAGCTTGCCACCACAGATGCTGTAAGGCAGTAGAAAGGTAAACGATGCTATCATCATATGAGCAAGAATGAGACATGGGGGCAGAAATCATGCCTTCTTCCTGCTTTCTCAGTATAATTATAATGAATCAGTCAGCCAGAGGTTAGTGTTTTATTCGTCGGGAAGTCGTCCTCCAAATCGCCTCTGCCTACTCTGATATGAAAGAATGGCCTCGGCAAAATCCTCCTCCCCATAGTCAGGCCAGTATGTATTTGAGAAGAAGAGTTCAGTGTAGGCTGACTGCCACAACAAGAAGTTGCTAACCCTCTGCTCCCCGCTGGTACGGATAAATAAATCTGGATGAGAATAGGCTGTGCAACTTGTTGCCAGCTCTTGTTCTATGGTAGAATCGCTTATGTCGGAAGGTTCAAGCTGACCATCTTTTACTTTTTGAGCAATCTTTTGGCATGCTTGGACTATGTCATCCTTTCCACTATAGCTAACGGCAACAAGCACGTCTAGCCGCTTGTTGTTCTTCGTCCTCTCTTCTGCTTCTTTCACTACTCTCTGAAGAGACTTAGGCAGCTTAGACGTATCTCCGATAACACAAAACCTTAAATCTTCCCTGTTAAGATACAAATAAAAGACTAGGTTGGTAAGAAAGTTAGCCATTTGTAATGAATTTGCCACAGCAAGCATTACAGTCCTGTTGAAACTTCCTGAAAGCAATTTTTTTATTGCTTTAAGTAGTAGAATCCTCAAAATGATGGAAGAATTAGACTTCAAGAATTTAAACTTGATCATGCATTGAGACACTACAGGAGTGAAAAGCTCTAAGAGGCCTCTTTTAAGGGCAATAAGTAGCTTGGTAGAATATATGAACACAAGATTGACATCTTGGGTTCCTTTAGCAGGAGTGATTGTGCATCTTCTCTCAAGTTTGCATCAAATCGGGGAAATACTAAATTAAAGTCTATGCAAAGGATAACTCCTTTCTATTCATCACCCTTGCGTTAGCCACAGTCAATTTTACCATGGGTCAGACTGATTTTATGGGAAGAACAGCGGTGGACACTCTATATGATCTACCTCACTCCTTAGTTTGAGATATAGTCATATTCAATTTAACAGGATGACAGAGACGGAACAAGGGGGTCCATAAACATATTAATTGTCAGGACGACAAATTCAAAAAGTAAAAGCTCGTGATCATATTTTACAACTCAAATCCAAAGTTCAGTGAACCAACCGCAGTAAGACAGACGGAACCAGAAGAAAAAAGTAGTAGAAGAAGATGATGATGATATGATCAATACCTCACAAAATTCTCAATTTCCATTTTGATAACTCTTTCCAACAAAGCCATCAAAAAATCGACTTCTCCCTGCAATTTTACACCTAAATTCTTTATACCTACGCACACAAATAACAAATTCTGGAACAATAAAACACAAACAAGGAATAACAGTACAAACCGTGCTCCGTAACCAATTTTCGGAGGAGAATGCGAAGACTGTGAGAACCTTGATTCTCCATTTGCAGCAACACTTCACCATCTCCTTCAAAGATCTAACACCCGCCTCGTGTCCGGCCCCTGAAGGCAAACCCCTAGCTCGCGCCCACCTCGAATTCCCGTCCATGATCACAGCTACATGCTTCGGCATCAAATCCTGCCTGAGACCCGCAGGCAACTGATACTCAACGCTCTCCGACACCTCATCTCTTTCCTCTTCTCTCGCTTCCTCCCTCTCCGCCACAGCAGGCACTCTAGCGGAGGCATAACGTCGAGATTTCGAGGGGGAAAGAGACGCGCCGAAAGGCCATTTTGGGGCACCAGTAGCAACCGCCTGGACGCGGGAAAGCAAGGAGAGCAATTGGGGTTTGCGGTGTTGGTCAATGTGAATGCAAGGCTTGGCTAATTGGAGAGACATTGCCCCTTTTGCTGGTTCTCGTAGGGCTAAAAGGCTTTAGCTCAGAGATCATTTTTGGAAAGTACTTCATATATAAAGACGCACTATGACGCACTATGACGTCGTTTACTACTGTCCTGTCTCCTGACCTGACTCCCCCTTGTCCACCGATCACCATTCTCCATTTCATAATTTTTCTGCCAATCGATTTTCAACCAAGTGGCGCTGAAAATTGATTCTCCTGAACATCACCAACGCCGTGAGAGCCATCAGCCATGGCTGACGCTCCTACCGGGGAAAAACACGAAAAAGACACGGTTCAGCTCAGGCTCCCGTTAGTTTGGGCTGGTTCTTAAATTGTCGGTTACCAAGAAAAATAAATATGGGTCTTGTTAGAGTTTGTTCTGGTCCACCTCTCTTTAAGTAATTTGGTTTTTCGTATTTAAATGATTAGTTTTTTAAGTTGTATTAACCAACCTTTTGATATGGTATCAGAGTTGGGTACTGAACTGTGTCAGAGTTGGCGGTGGTTCCGTCCATCGATAGTCTTTGGATAAGTGTTGTGTTTTCCGTAAACATGTGACATTGGACGAAACCACATAGCTCTGATAGGTCTCAACTCTTGAAATCTTGGTAGTCCACCCAAGTCTCAGCTCTGTTTTTATAAGAATCAAATTAATTTTGCAAATGGTTAAGACAATTGGTACAATAGAGATTAGGATCAATGTGACTCTAACCCCTTATCCAAGGGGTGCACCACCCTTCTAGCTCTCTTGTCCAATGGAGGGCACATCACTTTTATTGTAGGTGGATTGGAAATTGATTCAAACTCTTTCATCCAATGGAGGGCGCAAGTGTAGGGATGACAGAAAGGAGGATAAGGTTTATCTTAGAAACTACACTGAATTTTATATATATTTTGTTATGAATTAGATGCTCTAATTTTAATTTAACAAGATTAATAATAATAATCACAGAAAAAAAGAAAAACAAATACGAAAAAGATAAAAAAATTATACAGGTTTGCCTTAAGGTAAGACTACATCCTGTCTTCCGTTGCTGTAGTAATCCATTATAAAGATGAAATAGTTTACAAGAAAATCACACACACTTAGATGTGTTTTTCTCTAACATCTATTGGGCTGCAACTCAAAATCCTTCTACGTGATGACGATAAAACTCTAATAGTCATTTTAAAGAAAAAATAGCTTAAGTCGTTGATTAGGCTCTACAACTTAACATATTTTACTTTATTAATATGGTTCTTATCTTAAAATGAGAGCATAATTGGTGTAAATTTATATTATTTATTTGTAATTTTATTTTAAATAAATTAAATTTTTATGAGGCATTGTGAGAGAGGGGTGGTGATTGGTTGACGAGGCAGAGATAAAATTTGAAATCTAAACCTATCGTTGTCACGTGCTTCACGCGTTACAACCCTTCCAATTTCCGAATCCTCCTCGTAAAATTGAATTCCCGGTCAAGGCAAAGTTCAGTCGTCTCGTCCAGCCGAAACCGGTGCATCCCGTGGCCCCCGATCTACCACCATGTTTGTTATCTTGTTTCTCTATTATACCCCTGCTCGTTGAGAACAGTTTCGTATTCCTCCTGAGCCTTTTGGCACTTGGACAGGAGGGCATAATCGTAACTGCAAGATCTACTTTCCCCTTTCCGTGTTTTTTCCGCAATGTAAAGTCGGTTTCTCTCCCGCCATTGTTCAAGTCAACTTCTTCTCTTCCTTTCCTCCTCTGTTTCTGCTCTCGAGTTTCTTCACTTCTTTCGTTTTGAGGGTACAACATGCCGCCGCAAACGAGGAGGTCGAGTTTGCCCAAAATTGTGATTGGAAGAGAGTCTGAGTCGGAGGAGAGTTCGTCTGACTCGGAAGCAGAAAATGAAGAAGATGATGATGGGGCTTCTGAAATGCTGTCTGAGGAGGAAAACGGTGTGAAAGAGACAGAGGAGATGATTGTGGAGAATGCGAAGAAGAAAGCGAAAATACCAATTACTATCAGTCTGAAGAAAGTTTGTAAGGTATTGGAGTTTTGAAGGTATTTACGGTCATGATCTCTGTATTTGCAACATTGACGAAGCTTCTTTGTGATAGGTTTGCAAAGGGACAGGTCACGAAGCGGGGTTTAAGGGCGCGACATACATCGATTGCCCGAAGAAACCCTGCTTTTTGTGCAAAACTCCTGGTGAGCTTGTTCATTATCTTTTCATTTCTCATTTTCTCTGTTTCTGGTGTATCATAATTCAAATTATATATTTTTAATTCATGAAACATTAGTGACGATGATGATGAAGAAGCGGAAAGAAAAGATTAATGTTGACCTGGTTCTAACGCTGCATTCCGAAATTTGACTTGTTGTTATTCTTTCTTTCCTTCAGGCCACACAACAATGACTTGCCCTCATCGTGTCGCTACTGAGCATGGTGTTATACCAGCACCTCGCAGGAACACCCAAAAGCCTCTGGATTATATATTTGAGCGGCAGCTGCGAACAAATGTCCCCGCTGTATGAAGTTCGAACTCTTTGTATATATTTTATTAGTTATATTTTTATTTTTTTTAATAAATTGTTATAAATCCAATAAGTACATGGTAACTTAAGATAGAGTTTTACGATATTGCTACCGTAGTAAAAGTCCTGCTAAGCTGTTGTCATTTTAAATATTGTTTTTGTTGTAATTTTTTTCTCATTTCCAAACAAAGAGGAAAAATAAGCTGAGTCACTGAAATTTTACATGGTATTGATAGCACTATAGAATTATTTCTCATTTTCAAACAAGAGGGAAACAGGGAAACTAAGTTTGGAGTCACTAAAGTATTACATGGTAGTGAAAATAAAGTGGTCAGTGAAAAGTAGCCTGTATCATGTTGTAATTTTTTTTATATCTGATTTTAATAATGAGAGATATTTTTTTTGTTGATCCGTTCATTGGGTCAGTAACAAATAGAAATGAAAAATGTCGTTATATGTAATGTAGGACTTATTTGTTTACAATAGTTTGCTTATACAAAACCTGTTTATGTGAATTTCAGATCAAACTAGGTCATGTGGTCCCTGACCAATTGGATGCTGCAGTTATCAGACTGCACAGCAGGCGTGTGACGTGCCTGGAGTTTCATCCAACCAATAATAATATTCTTCTATCTGGAGATAAGGTTGGCTATATATTTTTTGCTTATTTTCTACATACGGGGAAAAAACTTTACAGTATTAAGTTTATCTTGTCCTGTTAGCTTCAGTGTGCTAAATGCTTTCTTTTGTTTCTGTGGAAAAGAAAGGGCAACTTGGAATCTGGAATTTCTGCAAAGTAAATGAGAGGACAGTGTATGAAACTGTACATCGTATCATACTTAATAGCATGAAGTAAGTTTGTCTTGGGGCTTTGATTTGGTTTGTTTGTGATAGATGGACTATTCAGTTGGTTTATTTGTATTACAGGTTCAACCCAATCAATGATGGAACTCTTTTCACTGCAGCCTCTGATGGGACCATCTGTTTGACTGACTTGGAGACTGGAATATCTGACCGTTTGATGGACCTGAACCCAAATGGGTGGAATGTAATCTCCTTTATTGTTATTCATCCATGAGCCAATGAGGTTTAAAATTTTATGCACAAAGTCTGGTTTGATTTTTAATCTATCTGGGTGCCTTCTGTTCTCAATCAAGTTTTATTTAGATGATACAGTTTTTTGTTCTAGTTGCTGTCTTAATGAGTTTCTATTTGGTTTAAACCACTGGTTAGCTTGACACATTCTCATTAAATCTAGATGTGGGCATATCAGATGTAGTAAAGAATTGAAGTAGATGTTGCATCTTTTTTATCCTTTATCTGGGATCTATTTCTGTTCTAATATTTATTTTTGGGGACATGAACAGTTGATTGCAGAAGCATGCTTTTTCCTTACATCTCTGAGTGTATTTATGATCTTTAATTAGGGAGTTGCAAATTGGAGGATGCTGTATGGCTTGGATATCTGCTGGGAGAAAAATCTTGTGCTTGTATCTGATAACTTTGGATACCTATACTTGTGAGTGCTTCTTGTTTACCTTGTCACAGACCCTCACTTCGTCTACCTTTTTCAAATACCTTGTATAGAGAAATAGGTGAACTATGTGTAAAACATAATACGGTTCATACCTGGCGTTGGAAAACTTGAGAGTTGAGATGCACATTTGACAACCATAATGGTGCTCATGTTCCATATTCTGGTATGCTCTAACTACACCCTAATGTAGGAAAGCAATAAAATTCCATTTTAAATGGTTTAGCAAAGATTAAAGTGTGATTTTGAGATAAGGGATGATCAGAATAATTGATTTAAGCTTCAAGAATATTTATTTTATTTTATTTTGGAAATGTAAACCAATACTCCAATATACTATTACCACTGGTAACATGAACTGCCGGATAAGGATATGTTATGAAAGACCAGATCAAGGGAGAATGCAATTACATAATTGCATGGTAAAGTATAAACAATAATTAACTTAAAATTACAAAAAATAAACTAAACAACTACAAGCACATCTAACATGATATTTGAGAAGAAGACAATGCTTGCTGTTGAGAAACTTCAATGCATAGCTTTCACATGTTCTTTGGCTTGATGAGTGTGCATGGTAGAAGTGAGTGCGCACATGGTGGGCATTCGAGTGCGGGGCTGGCACACACGGAGCTGAGATATCAACACTGGATTGTATAAATTGTAAACCTGGTCCTATCCAAAGAGATTTTGGAGAGATTTATTGACCTAGGTGGTGTTGGTTGACACAAGGGGATAAGAGGCTTGCTTATTTGGCAAGTTTCGTTGGTTGGAGTTAGGATTTGGGATAGGGTTAGTTGCCTATGAAGGAGATCTCAGGCTATAAATAGCGATGCTTAAGCAGCTTCCATCAAATGAATAGTTCTTTTCCTTTGCTTCCATCTTCTCATCTCCGAGAGGCTGACTAGCCCATTTTCCCCCCCTAAGTGAGTTATATTTCAGGTTGTAGGCTAAGTCCTAATAGGAGTTTAATATAATGGTGCGACAGCACTGAAACAAAAGAAATAAGGTCTAAATCAGAAAAGAAGAAGCAAAATTATGTAAAAGTGAAAAAGGATGTTGAAAGTAGAGAAGTTGGATTGAAATTAGAAAGAAAAATAAACCTGATTTTGTACTACAGTGTGATGTAAGGCTACAGTTTTGTGCTACATTCATCTTGCAAATTATCTCTTTGTAAGATTAAGAAAGAAGAGGGATGGATCACATTTTGTTTTGGAAATAACCTCTGAAGGGCTTCACACCTCATGCTAAAATCAAATATCTGCAACTCTTATTCATTGACTAATTTGTTACAAGAATCCCAGGGCTTTGTGTAACCTCTATCCTCTAAAACTCAGTGACCCAGGCTAAAATATCACAATGATTAAAAAATAAGTGTGAAGATTGGAGCATAAAATAAATCCTAATGAACCCTAAAAGTAATCCAATTAGGCCCAACTAAATGTAATCCAAAATAAAAATAAAAAATCCATTTATAAATCTACTAAATTTGCATAAAATTAAACTTCCGACTCCTCATTGAGCTAAATAGTGAAGTTTTTCTTTTTCTTACTTGAGTGAAATTGAAAATCTTGATTCCCATGACACCCGCTCTCAGCTATAAAAATAAAAGTTATCTATTGTTACTTAACTCCACACAATGTGCATTGGATTATCATCTTGATGCCACTTTAGTTTAGATACACTATTGAGACAATTTGATCTATTGGTCATGTTCTGATTTTTTTAGTTGGATGTTTGTATGTCCAAATTAGATGAAGTTAACATCGGCATAAATAAGTAGAGGAAAGAGTAGGTTACCTTTTCACTGATGGTGTTGATAATTTACTTGTCTCTGTACTTGCAGTTTGGATCAGCGCTCAAAGAAGGAAGTGGGTGAGCCAGTTTTAATCCATAAGAGAGGTACAAAGGTTGTGGGACTTCACTGCAATCCATTACAGCCAGAGCTGCTGTTAACTTGTGGAAATGATCACTTTGTGAGTATTTTACAATGATGTCTTCTATCTCAATATTCATGCATTGGCTTGCTCTTACATGCTTTTCTTTGCTTTAAAACTCGCATATTAATCTTTTTTAGAAGTGAACTTAGTTGTTTCAACTCACTGTAGTGCTTTTCTTTTTCTTAGTAAAACACTTTAGTAGTTTCTAATGTGTGCCAATTACTCATACCTGAATGTATGTTTTAGAACTCTTTTTATTGATGCTTTTAGGGGTGAATTTGTTTCTTTGGATTCAATGTATTACATTTTTTATTTTTTATTTTTTTGAAAATGGTGATTTCATTAATCAAAGAAGAGAGCAGAAAGAAGAGGAAAGAAGAGGGCCCTTGGGCCCCAATGGAGAGAGAATCTCCAACTGATAAACAAGATCTTAAATGCATGCTAATTGATCATATCAGAATTTTTTTAAGAGTACAAATCAACATCTGAGGCAACCCTCTTTTCTACTTTTACCTGTGGTCATCATATGCTTAATATGCTGTAATTTCTTAACTTTCCAGGCTCGCATTTGGGATTTGCGCCGTTTGGAAGCTGGGGCTTCCCTTTGCTCTATGGGTCACAAGCGTGTTGTAAACTCAGCATATTTCTCTCCACATAGTGGAAGTAAAATTCTAACCACTTCTCAGGACAACCGTATCCGGATTTGGGACTGCATATTTGGGAATCTTGAAACTCCTAGCAGGGAAATTGTACATAGTCATGATTTCAACAGGCATTTGACCTGTTTCCGTGCTGAATGGGACCCAAAGGTGACAAATTAATTGCAATTGCACAAATTTTGGCTTTCACTTTGCTATTTAATGAATTATGGTGATTGCAGGACCTGTCTGAGTCACTTGCTGTCATTGGGCGTTACATAAGTGAGAACTATGATGGAGTTGCCTTGCACCCCATTGACTTCGTAGATACCAACACTGGGCAACTTGTTGCAGAGGTGATGGATCCTGATGTTAAGACTATCAGTCCTGTCAATAAGCTCCACCCTCGAGATGACATATTGGCAACTGGGAGCTCAAGGTTTGATTTTTTTCCAAATATTCTACGGAGATGTAGTCCGAAATTTGATGAACACCTTGGTAGTTACGGTTGTTCTTTCGGTTTGTGTGAAGTTTGGATCATGAAGCAGAAAAGAAAAAGATTAGTGACTAGAACACTATTGCCTCTTTTTCAAGTAAAATCATCTAGGTTTAGTTCTTTTGAATCTGAAATAAGGAGATTTTGGGGATAAAAATTAAGCTGTCAAGCTACATTGATCTAGGTGATAGGTTCTTTCTTTATAGAAGATAAAGCCCCTGGAATTTTCGAAACCTAGGTTGGTTCCAGAGTGAAGCAGGGTTTGGTGTCCCAGTTTCATGCACCATATCGGGATCCTTAAATTCTAACAACTTATTACGTATTGGCCAGTACATATCATGTATCAGGCCATATCAGCCTGTCTTGGGTTAAAAAAATTATTAGAAAATAGTGTATTGTGATATTCTCTGTATTGGTATATATCAGTACTTTCAAAATTCAATATGATACGTATTCGCCTGTATGCCCACCGAGGGAACGAAGACCAAGTTCTTGGATACAGATGAAATATGACTACCACAATTATTAGGAGTTGTGTTCATCTGTTTTTCTGAATGTTTACTTTCATTTGATGCTTTCAGGTCTGTTTTCATTTGGAGGCCTAAAGAGAAGTCTAAGTCTGAGTCTGAAGAAGTCGAAGAGAGGAAGTATAAGATCCTTATTTGTGGCAAGGAAGGAAAGAAAGGCAATAAGAAGGTTGCAGATGGAAGTGATGATGATAATGACATTGGTGGGTATGATGCCTGTCATACCAAGGGTAAGAGGCCAAAATCATCTGGCAAAGGTAGAAAGGTTCGATAAAATCTGATGTTAACTCATAGGTGGGTTGTGATCTGGAGCATATCTTTGGTACCTCAAGTATCCCTCCAGCATATCTTTTAGCATCAATGCACATGGGTATGAATTTTGATAATAACCTTTTAAAGCAATCATCCTACTTTTTGATCATGTGCTTGTTTCTCTCATTTTGTATATTATTAGTTGGCAGGCTACAATTTTTTGAAACTCAGAAGGTGTCTACCTATTTTCAGTTAAGCAGCCTTTAACTTCTTATTCATGTTTCTGGCTTCTTCTTCTTCTGTTTTTATTTTATTTGAATTGAACCGCCACCTAGGAGAATGAAAAGATGACCTTTTTCCCACCTCTCAGGTTAAAAATGAAAAGTTGAATTTCTGCAATCATACAGGATGACATGAGTTAATTTGTTGTCTGGGTAGAAATTGATGGTAAATAGCTCTAGTACTCAATTTGTACCCTCGGGGACAGCTGAGGGTACAAATTGAGTAGTATCATAGTTTGCCTCAAGTATCATATTCAAGTATTTCTGGCAGATGTTACCCCACCACTCTTTCCTCTCCTCTCTCCTCTCCTCTTCGGGGGTTAGTCCACAATGAACTTGAAATGAAGTGAAGATTTCAATTAATCTTAAATGAATTGATTCAACTTTAACTCATTATTGGGTGTTAGTATAGACGAGTTCAAGTGCACTGGAAAACAGATTCCAGTGTTAGTGTCCCAAAATGAAAAATATGATATAAACAAGAAAATGAGTAATTTTTTGTAATATACTTAAATAGAATATATACCTAAACAAATAATTAACCAAAATAAGCATAATTATTACACTTATAAGTGATTTAATGTGTAGAATTAAAATATATTAATAAAATAATTAATAAAAAATTATATTATATTATTTAATGATTATAGTTTATTATAAATTAATATAATAATTACGTGTGATCAGAATAAATTATAAAAAATACATAAGAGAATATAATAAATAAATAAATTATTTTTTAATAACATAAGATATATTTTAACATTAAAAATCACTAATTTAGTCTAGTAATAAAAAATAAATATAATAAATAAATAAATAAATTATTTTATCAATAACATAATATATATGTTTACATATTATTAATTAATAATATATTGTCACAAAATTTAAAACCATTGGTTTAATTAATTATAGCAATGGGATAATTAAACCAAATTTTTTATTTTAACAATATTTTAATTATGATTATTAAATCACTAATTTAATACAGTAATTATCAAATGAATATATTGAATAAATAAAATAATTATTTTATAAATAAAAAATATGGATTATTATTTTATGATGCTGGTTTAATTTTTCCTATTAAATCAGTTCGTCTTCTTCATGGCGCCCTGATGGCCGATGCGTCGTCTTCCTCGCAACGCCGATAATGGTGGGAGACTACGGCGGGCTAGCAGGTAACGGCGACGGAGGCAACGCTCCGATGGTGTGCCGAGAGGGAGAAGAGAGGGAGGTTGAGAGGCTCGGCCTCTCGTGCTCTGCGACGGAGGTCGAGAGGGAGAAGATAGAGGGAAAAAAATTCGGGGGATGAAAGCGAGTGGGAGAAAATTTTCGATAGAGGAAGTGAAATGTGGAAAAAAATTTCCTTCCGGGGGAGGGAGAAACATGTCCCACGCGCGATTCATATGGATGATTCGTAAAATATGTATGAAACCTAATTCTCTTATTTTTGCCTAAGCATATTTACCTAACATGATTCAAATAAAGGGGGTATTGTTTTGGATTAACGGCCTAATTGAATGAACTGAGTGATGCAGGAGTAATTCATCTCTGATTCATTTTGAACTAACCCCCAATTGTTTTGATCTCCGGTGGAGAAGAGAGCCTATTGCGTTTTCATGGAGGGGGAGGGTGAAATTTTGATAAAGAAGAGAGACAAAAGGGTGACCTCCCCTCTTTTCTCTATAGTGAGAAGGTTGGGCGCCCCTCACTTCTTATGGGAATAGGGGCAGCAAGACCAGCCCTCCCGGTGCTGAAAAATTATTACAGGTGGACGTAGAGAGAGACGAGAGAGATTTTTATGGAATGAGCTTCTCCTCCCTCATTCGATCGACCCAATACAAGATAGATTCGAGCGGTTCAAGAGTCTCTGTGAAACCGAGCCGGTCGGCCTTCTTTCGGCTCCCCAGCATCTTGATGGGGCACCGCAACAGCGCGTCCATGAACCACCAGTTGACCAGGTCCTCCATCTTCGTCCGGCGCAGCCCCTCTCTCTCCACGATTCCCTCCCACACACCGCCCTTATCAGCCATCTCTCCGGAAAACGTCGACTCCGGCGAGAACATCTCCTCCTCCGGTAGATCTACCTGAAGCTTCGCCGCAAGCGCCGGCCAGATCACCTTCCATGTGAAAGTCGGCCCGTTGACCGCATTGAAGGCCTCGCCCTCAGCCCGCGCCACGCGCTCGTCCATGGCCGCCCAGAAGTGTTGTTGTGCCACGAGCCGCGCGTCCGACGGGTCAAGGTACGGCTCCTCCCAACACATTCTCGAGCCCCTAAACCGGAAGGGAAGGCCGAGGTGCCTGCAGAGCGCGCCGTAGACGCAGAGCCCGCCCATGACGTTGAACCAGGTTCGCGTCGAGCTGCCAAAGATGAGACCCGGACGGTGGACGGACCAGCCGGCCTTGCCGGCGAGTCTCTCTCTGAGAACGTCCTCGAGCGCGTAGTAGAAGTTCTTCGCGCCAGCGATTCGCGGGGTTTCTTCGTCGTAGACGTCGGTGCATCCCTCGAAAGGACCGCCTAAAGGTATGTAATGCTTCATTCCCGTCTGGAGTGAGACATGCTTCAGCGTGGGTGATCGAGGGACGATGACGTCGAGGACGTTGGATATCATGGTCTGGTTCTGGTCGCAGCACTCTTGGCTGTCGTGGGGGAACTGGGTGGCCCAAGTAACCCAGAAGACGTGAGTGATGTCCTGGAGAGAGGAGAGCTTCCGAGTTGCATCCTCGGCGTCCACGAGGTCACAGGGGATGAAATGGAATGCGCGGCGGCCGGAGACAGGGCCGTCGTCCGGCTTCCGGGCAATACCATAGACTTTCCAATCGAATCTCGCTGCCAGGAGCTCTGCTAGCTCCTTGCCGACGAGTCCGGTGACACCAACAATGAGGGCAACTTTCGTCGCCGACCCTGCATTCAAACTCTCATCCTCTCCCATGGCTGTCAGTAGTTGTTTCAGTTTCCTGCCCCCAGTTCTGCTTATATAACCAGAGAGACAAGGTTATGCGAAGCCATCAGGTATGTTGGTGGTGGCCTCACGGAAATGACGCAAAGACTAAACGAAAACAAATTGAAAAATTAGTTTGAAGCCATTAAAATACTTACAAGTTACATGAAATTTTTTTTTTCTTTTCTTTTTCGTTGCTTGTCGACTGTAATAGAAAGATTCGTCGGCCAGAATGGGAAGCAAGAGAGGAAACTCTCTTGTCAATATTAGTAGTTTAATAACAGAACAAAGGAGAATAATCCATACTCTACAGTAACTCTACACCGTTACCCATGAATGGAATCAGAAAATCACCTCAAACTCCTGCGGATATTCTCAGATGGGTTGAGTTTTTACGATTTCTGTTTTATGTTCCAGGTGCCCGTAATTGCACTCTTGCTTGTTTCCAGCTCAACTCCGGAAGTAAAGACACAGGAAGAGCTCAAATTCCAGAGGGATCAGCAAATAAATTACTCTAAAAATGCGTTAGCAACAGACAAATTGAAACGAGAATAGCTGATGAATGTTACGAATTACGACGCTCGAGAGGATCCAATCTTTCAAATGAAATAAGAATTTCACGGATTACGTGCAGGAGAAGCGAGTGGAGGGTTTGAATAAAAATTAGGAGATCTCTCCGATTCGAAAAATCTTTTTATTTTCTATAATTTTTTTCCTACTCAGAAAAATAAGGCTAAAAAGATCATTTCAAATTGGACAAAATCTAAAAAAAACTGAGCTTGTGATTCGTGTGGTAGCAATCTCTGGTTTGACAATGTCTGAAGCTGAAGGTGAGTCCGATAGTCATTGCATGCCTGTAATATATGTGAAGATCTAACTGCATAACAATGCACAGGAATCTTCACACTTCACAAGAATTTATGTAGTCCACAAATCTCTTATATGAAATATAACTTCTGCTACACTTGTACAATCAATGTTAATCTACACATTCGAATTACAAGTTACTCTTAGAGCCTACTGCTCTTGCTACTGCAAAACTGATATGCTACGAAACATGAATGGTGAAACTTGAAAGAATTGATGCTTTAGCTGTCAAATTTTACCCGGTTTTCCTCAACGAGTCTTTGAAACTCCTTTTGACTGGCTGCTATCAAGCTTTTGACTGTATCAAAGGTTGTCAACCTAATACTGGAGAACCAAAGGAAAAGATGGTCAGTAAAAATGATACATGCAAAGTTAAGAGGACAGATTGTCTAAAAGCTTGGAGGAGCGGTGGAAGACGGACCTGCTGTTTGGTAGATTTTTCAAAGCATTGGGCAGAAAGCCCCGGTATAACCCAATCAGACCATCACGTTGCACGATACCTGCATTAAGTGAAAACGCACTCAGTTTGTCACAGATACTGGGATCAAGCAATTACATTTTTGGCCATTTGAAGGAATAAGTGAGTGCATCAAAACAAACCCACATCTCAGTTTCCCTGGTTTGATCTTAATGACTTTTATCAGGTTAAACTGAATCTCCATAATTTGGAAATTTACTTGTTGAAAACAGACATAGTTTACTATCATGGTGGACGTCTAACCAATTTTCTTAGTTAAACCGGTTTATATTTCAACTCCCTTAAGTTCCTTCTATTTCTTCATACAATCTGCACATGTAAGAGTGTTTCCCAGATCCAGTTGATGTGTAGAATAAATGCCTAAATAGAAATTTTACTTCTAAGCCAAAATCTGAGAAACTAGTGCAGTTTCTCTGGGGTGAACAAAATTGATTGAGAGCATTATGACTTGGAAAGTTGTCTGAACACCAAGATTAACATTGCATTAAGGTTTCACAAGAGCAGAAATGTTGGAAAGCACATCCAACTCAATGCAAGACATAATGAACCTTATCTAACTGAGTACCACATTTTCTGTACAATCAGAAAGAACTCCTGTCTACTGTTAGTCTGACCTGAGCTAACTAGAATGAGACATATCAAGCAGATAAAATAAGTGAACATTTTTTTTTCATTTCTGGCATATAGCAGTTACCTGGAAAAGCATCTAGAACTGTTCCATACGGTGAACCTTTCATTTGCATCTGCCTCCTAACAGTGTCCAAAGGATAGCACGTAACAGTAGCAAGTGTTGCAGACACCAGGGCAGTAGCTAGAGATATCATTGGCCTCTTTTGATACTCTTCAGGTAGTGATTTCTTTACCCTAACATTTAAATTTCAATAGGACTAATTTCAGTTTCAGCTCATATTCTTCTAGTTAATACTCTATAAAAGCCACTGAACATTGAAACAGCTAACTCACAAGTCAAAAATGCAAAAGTTGACAGCAATATAAGGAGCAATTCCAAGGAGAGAAGGTCCAAGACCACTATAAAAAGAGGCAACCCCCTCATCTCTTAGCATGTTCAATGCAACCTGACAATAAATAACAAATAACTTGCATCATTAAATATCCAAATTCCATGTAAGGAAACAAAATTGATTAACATAGTTCTTGCCTGAGACATCGTTTTCACCCCTGGTTCAACTGCTAATCTTAACCTCAAAACATCTAATGGGTATGTTACCTGCCAACACCATGGAATGGATGATTAATTGTGTATTGCAATTGATACAAAAATACCACGAAATCCATGAGTCCAGATAAAAATTTACAAGAGTGGAAGTCATGCCAGCACAAGCTCCAGCTGCCAGCCTCCCCACAACTGACAGCTCTCCATCCTTGCCCCGGAAAAGTTTCTAAAGTCAAAGTGCAAAGGATAAGTAACATATGTGCACAATTTGCAATAAATTGTGAAACTTCAGCGAACAAAGATGAAGCTAGTGAATTTTTCTTTGAGAGGAGAGTAAACACTGTAATGGTATTGAGAAAATGTATGTGGCATTGAATGCCTCAGACATGACAAAGTTAGTATTGGTTCCATAGGCCAAAGGCAACAATACCTTGTAGGTTTCATATGCAAACAACTGCACAGCACTGTATGGAATAATTCGTATCACCTACAAAATAGTTTGAGTATGTACTGAGTTGTCAGAATGAGAAAAAAGTGAACTAAGGTTTAGAGACTAGAAGACCAATGGTTAGAACTTAGCTTTCCCTTGCAAAACAGATTAGTTTAGATTATGCAGCAGCATATTTTTTTAAGGGAACTCAAATAAGAGCTTGAAGTACAAGAGAAGAAAAATATACCTGAGGGAGGTTGCCCTTCCAATAACCTTTAACTCCTTCTTCCTTCCCAATCAAAGCCATAGCCTAAGAAGTAATGAAATGAATTAGTGAAAGCAATAGGAATTGTGATGCTTAAAAATTTCACAGCTTAACATAAATGGATGAGAAATATACAGGCAAAGAAGCAAGATAGTGCAAACCTCAATGAAACCAATTCCTCTCTTTCCACCTTCTTCCATAACCCGTAACCCATGTGTCTGCAGAATAGAACAGGCTTCAGAAACCATGAGAGACAAATGTATCACCATACGTTGTGGCCATTGACATTTGATAAGGTTAATATTATTGACTTAAACATAGTAATTTGTTTGCTGCAGAAGCAGTTTGACATTTTATTTAAAGTATTTATAAAAAAAAATCTATTGCAGGAGAGCTAAAAGCTTAAACTACATAGAAAGCAAGAGGAAATTACTTATCTCATATTAATAATAACAAAAAGCGATCGTGTTAGATGAAAAGACTGAGTAGAAAGAACGTAATCACTATATAGAATTCACAAAAGCAGCACGAGGGAATTCAGGGGGACATTTTTTTAAGAAGAAATTTGGCTAGATATTATCAGTTGAAAAAGACTCGAGAACAGGGTGTTTTCCTGTGGAAGATACGGAGAATTGGGCAATAAAGCAATTGACAGAGGGTATCTATTTGAACATCATTATTTGAACGCTCCAAATTCAAACCCAGATGACATAAGTTTTCTCAATTATATTAGTTAATGCAAAGGAGCATATGACCATTTGAAACAGCACCCCCCACCCATTCATCATTCCTTCTGGCAGCGTAGACGAGAATGGGAAAACAGTACCAATTGAAGTAAAAGCGTTCACAAAACCAACATTATCATGCTATTAGAAACAACCAATTTGAATACCACGATAAAAGCAAGCTAGCTCTCTTGCAGGGGAATGGCAGTAAGAACATTAAAAAAACGAATTAAATTGTCCCACATTTCATGAAGCTCAATGCACTCGTATAAAATTCAGGAAACAAATAACCTGCATGAGAAGCTTGACACGGTCCAAGGGAGCAGTAACCGACTTAGCAGCGACGCCGGCAACAGCCCCAGCGGCGAAGAGCGCGGCGTCTTTAGGCACCAAAGCAAGCATCGCCAACGGATGCTTCAAGAGCTGGCCCACTGTAGGCGACTCTCCCTCCACCATAAACTCCTTCTCAGAAACCACCTTTTTTTCCACGGTGAGAGAAGCAAAAGGCCTCTCTCTTCTCTCTGCCCTCCCTACCATCCCGCCTCCCTCCTCTTCCCCTTCATCCCAAATTTTCGCCGGCTTCTGAAACCCCGGAATAGGCCGCCATGTCAACACGCCTTCCCTCATGTCATCTGCCAACCACACCACCGAAGAGGAAAAAAAAAATCCTCAACACGGACAGGAGATAAGGTAAATGGAGTTGCAGGCAAGGTGTTTAAGGGGCACCCAGGCGTTTGAAAAAACTCACAAGATATCTTTGGCCCATGCCGATATGGCAAAAAGAATTTCTCACGAGGCACTGGGCGATATCGACAGACGCGTTTGAGCTCACAAACCAGCGGGTCCCGTAGGGAGTCTACCAAAGACCTGTAATTATCTTTCCATTGTCCTGGAGAAATCATTGACCAGTGTTTCGCCGTGAATCTGGCGGGGGGTGGGGGGAAATTTAGTAAAGGTTGGGTCTTGGATTACCGTACGGGATTCTCTCGCGCGCCTCACGTTTCGCTAAATTTTCGCGCCCCCGCATACGCGATTGCGGCTCAAGGCCAATGAACAAATAGGTGAGGACATGAAGCTTATATTAAATTGAGACTTGGGGCTGCTCTCCATTTTTCACATAAAAAAATTATACATGAAGTCCCATCCTAGGACCCTTAATCAACGGTCCGGATCATTCAATGATCCAAGTCAAACAAGGTCAAATTATGATGAATTAGTCCAAGGGTCAATCGAAGGTTAAAATCAAGGTTTCAATCAAAATCGGATCGAAGTCACAAAAACAAATGCCATCGAAGTGCTACATAAACAAAAAAGGTGGTACAAAAAGTAACATGTAATGTTGTATGAATGTTTCACCTAAGTAAGAGGGGTGACACATGGGTGACACATAGCATCTTAGGAAGACTCCACATTAAAGTAAAGGTGTCAATGGATAAGTGAACGGAGAATAAGTATTCTCTTGTGGCCTTCTCCCCTTGCCTATGTACCTATTCAAGGGAAAAGGGATAAGATGAGGAAGAGAAAAAGGTTGGGTTGTTGAATCATTGCCACTGCCCCATAAATAGAGGTCCATTATAAGTTTTAGGGACTTTGAGAGAAATATAAGAAAACCTTAATTTGAGTGAAGTTGTTGTTGTTGAGAAATAGAGATTGGAAATTTGGTTTAGGCAGGCTAGTGTTAGGTTCTTCCTGAGTCATGGATCGAGTTACCCTTCTTTCCTCTCTTCCCTCCATATTTGTTCTTGACGCTGGAAGAGGATTCTTGTTTCTGGCATGTGAAATGATGGAGTTTTGAATGAAGCTCGAGACCTTAGATGGAGAATCCGACCTAGACCTCGGAAGGGAAATCTGACCTGTTTACTCTAATTTTCTCAATACTTGATTTTTCCTTCCCTTGAAGTCCCCCTAAATAGAGTTGGAGACGGAATTACAAAAGAGACCCATAGGTCAAGTGGTTCACGCCACATTACATCTAAACCAAACCAAACCAAACCAAATAAAATTACATTAAAAGTAAATTGATATAATTTAATTCCTACGCCTGTGGATAACTCATGATGCTATGGAGTCCATAACAGCTAGTTAGTCTACTGAGGTGCTGAAAATCCTTTTGTGGGTTTAAACCGTTATGTCTGATAAGCTATTGAAAATCCCTATATGGGTCTAAGCTTGTGTAGCCTAATAAGTTGTTGAAAAATCCCTTTATGGGTCTTGGGTACTATGCCTGGTTAGTTGTTGTAAATCTAATTGAGGGTGTCTATTTGTAAATTGGTTGTTGTGATCAATTGAGTGATGAAAGTTTTCGTGTGGGAAGTATTGCAATTGGCTTTAGAGGCGATTTGCTATAGAAGCCTTATGGCAACCTAATCTTAGTGGAGCCTCAAGATGTTAAAACATCTTGGACGGTGGACTGTAATCTGTGGAAGGATTGTTAACCACCCAAAAATCCAATGTGTATTTTGTTTGTAATTGTTTTTTCTTGTATTCAGATCATTATGTACAACCATAAATTGTAAAATAAGATATGCACTTTGAATCAATTGAAAGAACAAAAAATACACACATATGAACTAAGTGAAAAGAGTTAAAATTAGTAGCAAAAGTTAACAAACCTATTTACCTCCATTTAAGTTTGTTTTTCACCGAACCTTACAACAAGAATATTTTTCAGCCTACGAGAATATATGTTTCCTAGATGGTGACAAGAAAATGTTTACCGACTAAAACCATTTTTTTGTCAATAGGAAACTCATTTTCTATCCTTTTTAACATTTCTTAAAAGGTAAGAGGAATCAAGAAGGATCAAGAGAAAAAAATTGTCAATGGAAAATTTTTTCTATAACATATTTTCCAATACTTTCCTATTAGCATAAACACACCTTGGTAGTTCTCCTAGTGATTGATTTAGCAGTAGCAACAAGAAATTAACAAAATCCCAACCCCCAATATTGAAATTATATGTATTATTTATTCCAAAAAATTAGTCAAATTTTGAAGATTATTGCAAGATTATTTTTGCAATATATGCTAAATTACAGGTTTATTCCATAAAAAATATCCAAATTTGTGTTAAAGTTGGATTTGGGTACATTCAGAGACGATGGGAGAAATTAGTTAAGAGGTATTTTTTCAAAGGAAAAAAAAACTATGGACCTAAGTCCATCAAAGCAAGGTGCACTGGAAAATTAATTTAATTATAAATTTTAAATTAAATAAATTAAAGAATGTTTTCTTCTTATTTTAATCATTTGCATTCATGATTGATGTTCATTTTCAATTTTCTTCTTATTTTATGTTAAATTGGGTCCAAAACCCATCCCAAAATGACTAGCCACTTTAGGATGCCTTTTTCTCAACTAATAAACTCAAAATATTTGTACTCACTAATCTATGTGGGACTATTCCTTAACACTCCCCTCACGTGTAGACCCTCTTTTTTTTTAGTTCTACAAGTAGATAATTTAGGAGTAGGCAGTTTAGGTGTAGGCCTTCTTTTGTGGCTCTATAAGTAGATAGATACCATGTTAAATTGGCCCATCCCAAAATGACTAGCAACCTTAGGAAACCTCTTTCTCAACTAATAAACTCAAGATATTTGTACTCACTAATCCATGTGGGACTATTCCTTAACATTTTATAATTTTTTAATAGAAGATAATTTGGCTTAATTCAAGTCTAGACAACGTTAGTTGTACCTAACTTTTTATTCTTTATAAAAGTGGCTCTATTTACTAAAATACCATTATTTCAATTTTATCATTAATGATTGATAGAAATAAGATTTTTTTTCTCTTAAAACAACATCAACATGAATACTTAGGATAATGAGTAAATATAAAATAAGAAAAAAAATTAGGTTTTTAAGTTATTCACAGAGCTAGAAAAATTAGCCCTTGATGTATTTATTTATTCCATGAACACCCAAAGCCACAAACATGACCAGAAAAAAGAAAAAACAGATAAGCCATCTTTTCCCATCACTCTCCTCTATTCAACCCTTTTTTGACCGAGACATGAACTATACAGGACTGTGTTCTTCTTCACTCTCAGATTCAAATCCGTCCCATGAGTGAATCCATCTTACGTTTCTCGACTGAAGAGTGATTCGAGTAAAATGGAACTGTAAAAGCTGATATACCCAAACGGAATGAAAGAATGACTGATGCAGTAATGCGGCGGACGTCTTCGCATTCGTCGAACATGGTTCATTGATGGGGTGATCGATTTGAATAATCGAAGTTTAAACAAGTGCCCAGAACTTTTAAGCTGCCAAGGCTGCTGCTTGGGATGATTCGATGCCCGTGATGAGTGTATTTGGTTGATCTGAATAAGGGGAGGAGATGGTTAAGCGATGAGTTCGTTAAAGATTTGTTGTTTCGGACACGGAAGATGGTTGAGAAGTACTTACGAAGTGGAGTTTTCATGACGAAGAAGCAGGCACTGATAACAACGTAGCAGAGGAGGAGAACCAGGCCTTTCAAGTAATGAGAGGTTCCGTCCTGTGAGGAGAAATAAGTTTGATGTTCAATTTCCGAGATGAGAGAGACACATGATCACTTTGCGATGATTTTACGCGAAAGAGAAGATCATGATTTCGATTTGTTTAGTTAGAGCATGGAAAGGATGAACAAACCTGTAAGGTGAAGGCTGTCATCAGAATTGCTATCAGCAACGAACCGGTCTCCACGAGGTTGAAGTCAAGATCCATCCTGGTACCCATTATCCATGCAACGAGTACACTTAGCGGCACCACAAACATGGCTATTTGAGTTGCAGACCCCAAAGCAACACCGAGAGAGATATCCTGCACAGCATCCAAATTATACTTAAGACCAATTGAAAACCCTGACCATTTAATCCAAACTTTCAGAAAATAATAAAAAGCCATTATCGTACCAATTTGTTCTTGAATGCAAAAATGATAGCACCCGCATGTTCAGCTGCATTTCCGACAATCGGCAACAGGATTATGCTAATGAAGGACACAGAAATCCCCCATGATTCGGCTGCATCCTGGTGAACAGTTTCGAAGGCCATTAGCAACTCCAAAACTGGAACTGTATCAGAACGACAGAAGAAAAAGTTGCAGAGAGGTATCAATCCCAATACCTCAATCGTTCCCACAACGTACTCTGATAACAGAGCAACAACAGCGGTCATTCCGATCAACCAAGCTGTTGCACTAGGGCATCCAATCACTGCTCCTTCATCCGCTTCACCTTCGCCGTCTTCTTCCTGAACAAGGACAGGGAAAAGGATATCTTTGTAATTCCACCTCATAGTTCTTCAAAGTAGTTTGTTATCTAGTTTCTTTAACCAGCATTGCTTTTTTTGACCTCCTACTCACGTGAATCCTAATGGAGTCCAGAAGAAAAAACTGATAGCTGCGTCGAAAAGAGCGACGAAAGCGAGGAATAATGAAACCTACCTCTTGAGCTTCAAAAAACCGGCGATGGGTCTTGAGCTGGAAGACGAGATAGACAACGTAAGCGATGAGCATGATAATGCTGCTGGCTCTCGACAATACAAGAGTTTGCTTTCTCATGGACAAATTGCTGCCTGCAGCGTATCTGAACATCAAGGGCAGCATGTGGCAGAGCAAGGCCAGTAGCAGAAGGGAGGAGTTCACATCTGCTTGCTTCTGCAGAAGCAAAACCGGGCAAATTAGAGGGAAATTCTTATCAAGAATGAATCAGGGGCTTGTGGAGGAAAAGATGGGCGAATCGGCTAGCTTACTCTGTCGTATTTTTGTTCCTTCTTCAGATTAGCCAGTCCTCCGCAGAGGAGAGAAGTGCCGAGAACAAGGAGCAGATTGGAGAGGATAGAACCCAAGAGAGAGTACTTCACCACTTCTATCTTCCCTCGGTGTAACGCAAAGAGTGCGATGATCAACTCGGTTGCATTGCCACATGTTGCATTCAGAAGCCCTCCGACTGTAATATCAGACAGAAGAGCAAGCAAGGTTCAATTTTCAGAAATAAATCATAGACAGAACTAGACAAGCAGAAAGGAGGAGAAGAGCTAGGGAATTACTCGTTGGTCCGGTGAAATAAGTGATTTGCCTGCTCAACCAATACAAGAAGCATTGGAGTTAGAGATTTGTGTCCGAGTTGCGAAGCAAACTTAATTAATGTCCGTAGAACTTGAAAGAGACCTGTGGAGAACTTACTCTGTGAGGAAGCTAATACGCTCGGCCAGCGGAGTAAGACCCAGCAAGCTCAAGGCGAAAATCCATGGCTGTTGTAGGAGATATAAACATAATCAGTAATCCTCTTTATGAATGTGCTGCAAATGCAATCTGATCAGTTTCTTTCTTTTCCTTCATAGAAAGAAAAATGGACGAAGGAACTGTACCCTTCCAAAGTGGTAGATATGGGCGATAATCGCAAGGGGGACGGTGGGAAAGAGAATAGAGAGCTTGGTGCCCAAGAGAACCTCCTGGAGATTTGTCAAGAACTGTCTAAACAGGCCATTTCTAAGCTTAGACACAAGAACCAGTTCCGACTTCTTCCTGAGAGAAGATGAAGACATATTGTGGGCGGTCCTCCCTTGCTTCACCTCCTTGCTTGAACCCTTGAGATTCCCACCCTCCAAGCTCCTCGGTTCGTATGTAGAACCCATTTTCCCCTGTAATCCAACTCCGATACTAAATCGCTACAAGCGACGAGCTTGAATGAGAGAGACTGCTGGTGACTGGCCGGTAGTCGAAAACAGTCCAAGAGTGAAGCCAAGAGGTTATCCTCTCTGTTGTGGAGGGAATGATCAATGATAGCAGTTATATATAAACGGAGGAGCTTCTGTGGAGGATGGATACCCGATGCATCTTCCCGGAAGCTTCATTTTTTGTTTCTGTTCGTGCAACCTGCATGGCCGCTCTCCGCAGACTGCCAAACCCCAGCTCGTGGCCTTGCTAACGAGGACATTCCCCATGCCTAACTCTGACAAGTTCTATCGATACGTGTCGTTCTGTTTATTTCACAGCTGCATTACGTGGTATCTCTCTTGCACACAGAAACTGCCAGTTACAGTAAACCCAGTTTTGTCTTTACCGTTCTCAACAACGAAGAAGACTCTCATGGACTGAATCCAAATGCCAACCGCTTAATATCGGGAAATCCGATAATTTTTCCAACATGGTATCTTGCCCTCAACAGATTGCGAGAAAAGGTAATCATTCAATTTTTATTCTTGTTTAGAGATTCAGGTTTCTGTTGCATCGAAGGCCTAACTCCGACTTTCCTGAAACAGGGAGGTGACATACAGAGGAACATCACCGTCCGTCGCGGATGATACAGAAGAACAGGAAAAAGGAAGAAGGCCCGAAACGGCACCCCTTGGTAGAGAAACCCATTCCTCCAACAACCAGGTTGGAGTGGTTTACACGCATCTGGCATCCGCCGGAAGTACAATATTAATTTCCAGTACTCGTTAGTGAATTCTTGACGATTGAAATGATCCTGTAAATTGATCATTTCATAATCGACACTTGTTGATTCCGATGATCATGCCGGGGCATTTCTCTGGTCATTTATTTGTGGTTTATCTGCGAACGCTCGCAAGGAGATCCGGGAATTTATGGTAAAAATATAAAATTTTATAAAATAATGTAAAATACCCATATACGAGCTCCATGGAGAATAATAATTAAAAATTATTAACTCCACAATCATGTTCAGAAAAAAAATACAAGCTAAATGATTTTTGTCGATCCTAAAAACATGTAAACTCAATGAAACTCGGTAAATTACTGCTGATAACCAGAAAATGGCATTTTCCCACAGATCAGATAAGCTAGCCAAGCTAGCTACTTGCCATCTCCGTCGACAAGTGGAAGAGAGATGATTCCTGCAGCTCATGGGTGCCTGAAGGGACAATAATGGCTTACAGAGCGATCGAGCGACGATTCTCATAAATGCTGACGGCGTTCCAAGATTTGATAATTCTTCCGAGATGGAAGCGTAACACTTATTCGATCAATCAAAAGCCTCGCATGGAATCGTCCCGGGTGACCAGATTATCTTCTCTTTGTCTCTTTTAAAGTTTCGGAAAGAAGGTTAAGCATGATTGAGACGAAACCTCTGCAAGCCTGATCTCTTTCAAGTACGGTTTGGCTCCAAGTTCTTGTTTTTAATTATCTCTCTTTCTGTCGTCCTCGCATGCTCAGTTGCCATCAAGGAGCTCAGACCTCGTAGTTCTCTGGCCAATCCTTGCCGAAGGAGTGATTCTGGATGGTAGTCCATCACGACCACACTATTCCTACTTGCAGCTTTCGATGTCAATTACCAGTTAGCAGGAAACAAAATACATAAAACAACCCACATACAGGAAGCCGTACCGATGAACCATCCTCGAAGCTTCAGCGCTGTGGACAGGTTCTGTTTCTTTCCTGCTAAGAGCCTTGCAAGATCCTCAACTCTTTCGTTTCTATCCGGGTTCACGAAGGTGGCAGGAACTTTCCTCGTCAATCATTGTGCTATGTGCTTATACTCCCTCGACAAAAAATACGCCGTCCATCTTGTTCGTTTGTTATGTATAAGTCGACATTGCTGATGGGTTCCTGCAGGGATCCATGCGACGCTGCTTCCAGGTAGGTTCCTCTGTCCGTATCAACGGAAGAGAGATATCTGCACACTCAAATGGTTAACCAGAGAGATCGAACTCTCTTGCGTTTGCTAGTGAGAGAGTTATGTACTCTGGAAATTAATCAGAACTGAAATATCTCATCTTTTGTTTGAGAAACGACATGAATTGTACAGAGAGGAGCTGCGCCGCGACATGGAGAGTAGGTGAGGTAGACATTGATTCTTTGTTTTAAACAAGTACAAGGTTAAGTTTGAAAAGACAACAGGAGTTTGAGGCGACGAGGACTCATCAGAAGCTTTCGAGATTGTTGAATGTCCGTAGCACGGAAGGAAATGAGTCTGACGAAGATGATTAGGAGCTTGAAGGAGCTTGACGAAGAGTGATGAAGAGGGGCTTCCCATGGTTGACAAGAAAGGAGGCAATCAAAGCGACGGCTCAAGAAAATTTTTCATATACATTTTGTACCTCTGTGATGTAGCCATTTGCTCCACCGAATTTGCAGACATAAAGAAAGAATTGGTTATAGACCGGTTAGGGTCATGTTCATATAAAGGCAGCTTTGGGCCAATCCATGCACTCGAAGAGACTATAGGTTCCTCAAAAAACCCTTAGGGATTTTCTGTCAAAAGTGTTACAAAAAAGTTATGCAACTAATGCAAAAAGTGTCACGCTTTAACTCATTCGATGATGAAGACGTAATCAAGTGAATGGCTAGGTACAATTAACATTTTGATCATTGGGAGGTGAGTGTCGTATTGTCACTATCTTAAAGTCTAGCTAGTACTTGTTACTAACCATTGTGCCAAAAGACTTAGAAAAGGCGCGGGGAACACCAGTGTACAAATACAAATGTACAATCCCACCTATACACATCCAAAGACAAAGTCCCACCTATGCGTGGACGAAACAAACGGGGGGAGCGGGGACTCGAACTTAAGACCACCTGCTCTGATACCATGTTACTAACCATTGCGCCAAAAGACCGGTCTGTTAGTGAAGGCGCAACATATATATTAAAGACAAGTCATTCCAACAGTTCTCAAAATTCCATCTTGATTGATAATAGTAAAAATTGAGATAATCTATGACTTAGACCTTTGTATGTTAGATGACTACATAAGGAGTGTTGGGCGTAGGACCTTAAATTGACTTCACGATACAATATTATGTGTCTATAACATATTAGATGGGTGGCTACTTGACTAGGTAATTAGGCCTCAAGCTCATGATCTTGATCATCTTCTTATTTCACTTTCTTTTTTTAGGAATCAACCCGAATTTTGTGTTACAAGAAAATAAAATGAAAGAAACTGCAAGCAACAACTATAGGCTGCCAAAAGTAAAGTGTCATTGAATAGCTTAGAATTATTTCATTCTTGGATCAAATTTGTTGGAAAAGAAAGCGAGCCTATGAGACAAATGATTCTCATTGATTCATCGTGTCAATGAGGTTCATTTAGATGTAGTAAGAGTCATTGGCTTCATAGGGTCCCACCTTTTCTGTTTCAACAAATATCACTTTTAAGGTGAATGAATTAGATTCACCCTACCCCTTTGATAAAGAAAAAAAGAAAAATGAAGAAAAGTGGTGACAATTAGAAAGGAGGACAAGGAAGTGGTAGTAAAAAAGTTTGGAACTAGTTCGATCCTATAATGACCAATCTCTTGCTAATTTTGGATGAGAGAATATTTAACTATAGACGTTTGACTTCATGTATGTTAGGAAAAATCATGTGATTATTAGTTAAAAAAATCTACTAATATTGGCTAATCATTTTGAAATGGATTTGAACCATGACTTCAACTATTGTGGGAGAAAAAGGGTCAATTTTAAGGTTTCGAGATGGCATAACAGTGTTCCCTTATGGAAAGCAACAAGAAAACTAGTTGTTTTAGATAGTTAAAGTATATATAGCCTTCTATCATCTACAAGACCACTTGAAATTGAAAGTTTTTTCTTCTGAACATATCCCATGGTATCGTACGAAATTATCGACTTCATCAACCTTTTCCTAAAGGAGAAGTTGGATAAAACTCTAGAGAAGAAACTTGAAAATCCATCAAATGCAAGGAAGCAAAGATTATTAGACCATTTATTACATAACAACTCTAACCTTCACTAATTAATATATTCATCAAAATTTAACATCATGACAAAGCTTTCTTACTAAAATTCATATAGAAGAAAAAAAGTTTTAATTCATAGGATGCCCTTTGGGAATTGAACATGAGATATGTTGCCTCTTCTGATACCACATATTGGTATCAAGCTAATATGCCAACGGTTTCAAAGCTTATGGAACACACAAAGCTTGACCCTTAACGTATCTTATACTGGGGATACCCAACTAATAGTCATATTCCAAGTTGAATCCCACAAGATTATAACATATTATAATAAAGACAAATAAGCATCGATGTGTAACCTTTTAAAGTATCTTCCTACAATATTATGACAAAGGAGAGTTTGTTTATCATAGTAGATTATGAAGAAGTTTCTAAGGTTAAAAAAATTATCGAAATCCCAGGGTAAGTCTAAAGCAAGTTATAGAAGGTTAGAGCCCCCAATTTATCATTAAGCTTGTAGACGTTTTGTTGTAATATTGCCCCTATTAAAATAACTAAATTAAATAATATAATTTAAATAGAGAACATTGAAAATGGACTAGCACTTTTAGCGAAAAGAATTTATGGCATTCGACAACTTGAACCTTGCTCCATGTATTCATATAAAGAACTTGAATTGTGTTAATCTGATATGTTAGCACTTATATAACACGTTTTGAATAACGTTTTATCTCAAAAGTGCATTCACTCAAATAAAAATTTAAATTAATCTTATATATAATTGAGTAGTTGGTTAATTGGGTCTAAAAACTGAATATCACATGCAAAAGACTTAATGAAGACTTCGGCCGCCATCTATAGATTTTCAAAGAGAGAGACTATCACTTGCCCTAGCTTATACGATTAGTTATCAAGTTCAGTTCAACCGAAAAATCAAGATTTAATTTTAAAATAAAAAGTAACAAATTTTATTTTTTATTTGCTCACAAACTGTTCATGATAGTGGTAGTGGTAGTAGTTGTATAGAGTAATAGGTATTAAAACGACTTCTAAACCGTATGTCTAAGCTTCGAGTTCAATTTGTCATACCATGAGAGATGTCACATATGGAAATTTGCAAAAATGTTATGTTTTTATATTTTTAGGTTGATAAAAAAATAATTAAATTATAAAAAATAGACTCGACTAAGGTTGATTGCACCCAATTTTTTCTCCTAAGTTAAATCTATTTATAGTAATATTATTTATTCTAAATTTATAATTTTATTATTTAAAATAAATAAAAATAAAGAAATCTCAAAATAATGTCAACATGAATATATTGAATAATAAATAATTATATATATTTTTTAAAAATAATATATTAAAACCTTAAAAAAGAAAATGCACTTTCTTGTATTCCAAGGTCGATGGGCCATAAAAAAACAATAACGGGTCCATTGTGGTACGCATCGACCCATATGTATAATGTAACATTCCCTGTAAGAAGAGGGAATATATATTACAACGAGTAGGGGTGGCTTCGAACCGAGCCGGCTCGGTTTGACTCGTCATTTATCGAGCTCGAGCACCGAAATCGGCTCGTTTACCTTAACGAGCCGAGCTCGACCGAAGCTAGGTTCGATTCGTCGGCTCGCGAGCCGGCTTGAAATGAGTCGGATCGATATAAATCGGTATGGATCGCAAGCGAGCGGGGGAGCGGGAGCGGGAGCGAGAGCGAGGGAGGGAAATTTTTTTCCTCCCCCCTCGTCACCGCCATCCCCTCCCATCGGTTGTTGTCGCCGCCTCTAACGCCGTTGTAGCTGTTCGCCGGCGTCTATACCGCCGTCCCAGCTGCTGGCCAGCTGTCTCTGTGGCCGTCCGTTCGATTTCTTCCTCTCCTCGCCGTCGCCTCTGTTTCCGTCACTGCCGCTTCCATCGCCGCCGACTCCGTCGTAGCCGTCATCCCCGACGATAGGTCCTCCCCGGCGCCGTAACCCCCCTCCCTCCGCGTCGTCTCAGTGGAAAACCAGAATAGGGGAGAAATAATCTCCTCCTTCCTCGCGAGAAGATGATCTCGCACGTGCGAGATCATAAAATAAAAAAATAAAAAAAACATTTTCCTCTGGAAAAAATTAAAAATAAATTTTATAGAAATAATTTTCTATAAACTATTAGTGTCTCATGTTTTTTTAAATATTTTTTTAATTAAAATTTTTTATTAAAAATAATATAATTTTCTAAGTAAGATTTTTCTTACCAAGATGGGGTAGAAAACTGTATAGAAAATTTTTGAATAAGTATTTAACAGTTGATGTTGTAATACTTTTAGCATGAATCAATTTTCATTGCAATTTTGTGTTTGATATTTTATTTAATCAAAAATTTATCAATAAGTATAATAATATATTAGATTGATTATTAATTTTTATTTATTTCCCTAGAAGAGACAATAAAAGGTCCATTTAAATTTCTTAAGAAAATTTTAAAATATTTCCTGTATTTTTCCAATAAGTCACTAATAGTAATAAGATTTTATTTAAAGGTTTTTTTGGGAATATGTATCATAGGAAAAATATTTTTAGTTTTTCCTAGAATATAAATTTTTATCTAGGGGCACTAAGGAGGCCATAAGAAATTATGGCCAAATTCAAAAATTACAAAACAAGCTCGACAACAATTGGAGTAAAAAATATTAAGATTGGTGTATTTTAATCCATTATTGAAATTCAATCCTGAACCTTCCCTATCATTATATTTTTTAAAAATGTATGCATAATTTTATATATAATTTATTCAAAGCCACCCCCTACGAGATCATAAACAAGGAAAAAAAAACTCTCTGTCCCTTCTTCATGGCTCTTAAATAAATTGAAAAGATATTTAGTAGAAATACGTTTCTAGAGACTATTAGTGGTTTTTTCAATAAATGTTGAAAAGACATTTTTAATAGAAATATAGGGACCATTAGTGCCTCATATTTTTTCAAAATATTTTTCTAATTATAAATTCTTTTTAAAAAATCATATAATTTTCCAAGTAAGATTTTCTTGCCAAGATGGGTTAGAAAACCATATAGAAAAATTTTGAATAAGTATTTGACAGTTGATGATGTAATACTTTGAGCATGAGGCAATTTTCATAGCAATTTTGTGTTTGACATTTTATGTGATTAAAAATTTATCAATAAGTATAATAATATATTAGATTAATTATTAATTTTTATTTATTTCCTTAAAAAAGGCAATAAGAGGTCCATTTAACTTTCCTAAGAAAAATTTAAAATATTTCTTGTAATTTTCTAGTAAGTTAGTAATAGTAATAGGATTTTATTTAAAGGATTTATAGTTTTTATTTGGGTGATTGTAAATTGATAGTGATATTTTATTTAATTTTGTTGTGTTTGATTATTGTATAGAGTTTATTTATAATGTTATGTAGTGTATGGAGTGTTTAGATTATTTTATGGAGTGTATAAACAATTTCATGAAGTGTTTATGGAATGTATAGACAATTTTATGGAGTGTTTATGGAGTGTTTATGCAGGTATTATGTATATTGATTATGCCCAATTTTAAGTAGAGGTCATACCGAATTTTATACAAGTATTATATATATAGATTATGCTCAATTTTAAGTAGAGGTTATGCCCAATCTTATACACATATTATATATATAAGTTATGTCTAATTTTATGTAGAGATCATGCCCAATTTTATGTAAAATATATGCATAATTTTATATACATTTTATTCGATATATATTTTTTGAAAAATTTTAAATGTATGTTAAGGCTCGAGCTCAGCTCGAACTCGTTGGACTCGAGCTCGATAATAATTTTAGGCTCGAGATGAGGCTTGGCTCGAAATATTTAAATCAAGCTCGACTCGAACATAAGCAGGTTCGGGCTCGGCTCGGTTCGGCTCGGCTCGATGCCAGCCGATTCACATGATCCATGGCAAAAGCCGATATTAATCACGGCGACACGTCCACCGTGATCCCAGGGCGTGCCGGTTGTTGGAAATATTAGCCTCAAAAGAAGACCGGAGTTTATGGCCCGAGTTCCGAATCGGGCGGGTTCCTGTCGCTCAAATTTATGAATGGCGGAAGAATCGGAGAGGCGTCACCGGCGTAATTTATAGCGCGGGTGCGGTAGATCAGAAGGTTGGCAATACGGAATGGCCTTCCGGGCTCTCTGGCGTGCGAGCTCGAAGCTGGCCACGGCCGCTGTAGTAGTTGGTTGTGGGACTTACGGTGTTGCCCTGGCGACGACTCAGGATCCATACAAAGCATTTAAAATCTCTACCGCCGTTCCCGTCCGCCTCTTTCGCAATACTTACACTGCGGCCATCATCGCCTTCGGTCAGTTTCTTCTCTCTCTCTCAAAGCAATTGCCCGAGTCGCTTTTTCTCTTCGTTCCACATTCTGTGCATTTTGGATTCATGGAAATTCAGAGTTTGCCTATTGTCTTCTAGAAACAAGGTTTCCAACGTTTCGTCTTTGACTTTCTTGTAAGGTTCAGGCCTTGTCGGGAAAGAAGAAGCGTCTCGTGGTTTAAACATTTAAGGCTAACAGATAAAATACTGGATTGGCCTATTGCTAGAAACCGATTCAAACTAACAACCATGTATAATTTTTCGATGTTTGCTATGACTGAATTGATGAAACTGTTGATTATATCAAAGAAAATGTGTTAGTCAGTCTTTTCCTTGGTATAAGAAGAGCGTTTTACTCCTAAACTGTACTTAGTTTGCTTTACATTGCTCTTACCAGATTATGAATACTCATTGTTGGGACTTCCAGAAGGAAGTCCCGAGAAGTTAAAAGTCAAGCACGAGGTTCACACTCGTTGTGCTCGTAGGCTCCAGGAACTATGTTTCCGGAATGGAGGAATCTATATCAAGCTTGGTCAACATATTAGTCAGTTGGTACGGCTTTATGAATACTGTGAATTCATCTTTTTTTCTTGAAGTATATACATAGATGGTTTTCAATGCACCCGCTACAAACTTCTCCTGAAAGCATAAACCATGGAGAAAACGTCTTAAATACATGCATCTGCAGGAATATTTGATTCCCGTGGAATATGTTCAGACAATGAGGGCTTCCATGCTAAACAGGTGTCCAGTTTCTACATATGATCAAGTGTGTGAAGTATTCATGAATGAGCTTGGAATGATGCCTCATGAAGTAAGTCAGTATGCGTAATAATGATCTGCTTGAGATCTTATAAATCTATTGTTTCAGTAAAGCATTTTATGGACGTCATTCTTATCATTTTTTCTTTTGTAAATCTCTGTCAGCTGATCTAGTTTTAGGTCTAGAGGTGCCGGTGAAGATCAATTTAAATACTTCATAGCAACTGGATAGATATCCACTGAAATTCCTAACTTCTCTTGGACAGGCTTTTGCTGAATTTGATCCAGTTCCGTTGGCAAGTGCCTCTCTTGCACAAGTTCATGCAGCTCGAATTCATGATGGCCGAAAAGTTGCCATCAAGGTTTTTATTTTCCTTTACTATTCCCATTTTAGGTTCATGTCAGAAATCTATGCACAAAAGATACGTATGTCATTTACCTGTAAATGTTGGTTATCCTACAAGTGTTTATACATACCTTTTCAGCTTGCTGCATGACATTTACATTTGCAATAAGCAGGTTCAACACACTCACATGACAGATACAGCTACTGTGGATTCTGCCACTGTGGGGTTAATTGTAAATGCCATGCATTGGCTTTTCCCTTCATTTGATTATAGGTACAGCTCTAGATGGTTTACTTTTTATTCCTAAGAAAATCTATCTGATCACATGGCAATGTGTTTGTATACCTTTTATTAGTCTGACCTGCATTTGAGAACTTGCTAACCTAATGTTTATTTGTGAAGGTTCCTTAGTATGATGCATATGTATATTTTGCCTCTGTTTGTTTTTGTTGGCATGAATGTTGTTCTCAGGAATCTAAGCAGCTCTTTGTTGTGACTACAGGTGGTTGGTTGAGGAAATAAATGAAAGCTTACCCAAGGCAAGTAAACTTTTCTAATGTTTTCTTCCTTTTTATGTTCTTCAGAATGGTGTTAAGTTAATAATTTAGTGTTTCATTTCTGTTGACAATTCTCAATTTAGAATCAAATGTTTCAGTTATTTTCATGAATAAATGGGCCTTTGACTCAATGGTCACATGGCTGGGGGGGGGGGGGGGGGGGGGTGTGGGTGGGGCTACGGGTGTAATCAAGGTTACAAAGGAAAAGAAGTCTTTTTTCATATTGCTTGGTGTGCCTTGTGTTACTGCACCATCTATTCATTGCATGTTTATTTTTTCTATTAACTTTTGGGCCTTCAGTTTGTTATTATACTCACTGGGCATGGTTTGTGAGCAATCATTTGGAGTTTTACTACACGATCGTCTGGGCAGAATTTTGTGACTTTTAAATCCAGCCCTGTTTGTTTTTTACTTTTCTATGGTACTTCAAAAAATTTGTTTAATGAATATAATCTGCTGCTCTTGTGACCATCAGGAGTTAGATTTCTTGTGCGAGGCTAAGAATAGCGAAAAGTGTTTGGATAACTTTAGGCGATCATCTCCCCATCTTGCAGATTACGTCTATGCACCTCAGGTTTATTGGGGTTTAAGTTCCTCAAAGCTTTTGACCATGGAATTTATCGATGGCGCTGAAATAACTAATTTGAATTCCATTCAAAGGCTTGGAATCCAACCAAGGGACGTCTCAAAGCTAGTAAGTTGTGTCAGTTACTTCTATATTTTGTGATGCATGTACTCCCCTCTAGAATAGTGTGGACTTCAATGAGGAGATGGTTTTGGCTGAAGACTAGATAGTATGGACAATTATGACCTGTTTGCCTGCATGTACCGGTTGGAAGCATAGGATGGATTGTTCTAATTGTCTTATCTGAATCAGCTATATTTAGGGTATGATTAATTCAGCTGCTCAGGCAACTAATCATGTAAAGTTGTGTAGAGGTCTGTCATTTCCTTTGTAGTAGGGATTTTTTCCCTTCTGTTCCAGAAAAAAACAAAGACAATTGCTGCGATAGTTTGTATCTTGAACTGCTAATTTATTGTCTTACCTTTTACAGGTCACACAAACATTTGCAGAGATGATGTTTAAACATGGTTTTGTACATTGTGATCCACATGCAGCCAACCTGTTGGTTCGACCTTTGCCAACTGGAAAACAGAGCATTCTAGGTTAGCTACTGTTTGTATTGGTTTCAACTTTTCCTTCTCTAGTCTTGTAGTTTCAAATTTCAATGGAGTTTCACCATAAAAGGTGCTGGGAGATTTGAGTTGTATCATTTGGTATGGTATGTTTCCGCTGGTACAACAAGGACCATACAAGAAAAGGAAAAAGATGGCTATTTGAATGGAAGAAAATTCAAAAATTGAGAAAAAAACAAGATAATTGTAGTTTTTATAACCTCAATGTGATAAAATCAGTTCAAGGGTATTTTGGTCAATTTACATGATTGAATATTTTATATTATGACATTATCTTGTTCAGCATGTTTGACTTAGTCCATGTACAAATTTTTATATTTATAGGAAGAGTAGAATGGGAGTATAAGGGAATAAGTATTTTCTATGTAAGCGGGGCATTTTTGTTATTTCTGAAATTTATGACTTGAAAACCAATAAATAGCATTGGGGGTCGTGTACAATTCCCAACACAGCTCATTCAGTGCTTGTGCCTCTTTTCTGTTCTCTTTCTCTCTCTCTCTAGAACTTTCATACTTTTTACACTCAATAACTAGAAACTATTCAGAATATTTTGTTGTCAAGTTGGTCTTGTTCAATATCCATGATATATTTTTTTTCAAAATATTGATTGGCTTTTATTGATTGAATGAAAAGGATACAATTAGAAGGCTATGAAGACCTTCAGCCTTTAAGAGGAAGGAGGAACCCATAACTAACTTTGGACGATGATGCGGAACGGAGTGATTTTAACAGCTCTGATGGAGAAATTGGGGAAGAATATTGAAGAATCAAAGAAAGAGGGGAGGAATTGAGGAGAAGAAAAAAGAGAAGATCAGAGGGAAGAAGAGAAAGCTCGGGAAGGAGAGAACGAAAGATAATTTTAATTCATTAATAATCTGTCTTACTATTCCAATTACAATCCTTGAAATAAGTAACAAAACTGAAATTCAAACTTAAAAAAAAAGAGGTAAATCACTATCTAATAAATCTCGTAAAATTAGGGGAAATAAAAACAAATGAAATGAAATAAATAAATTAAAAAATTATGGGGGTGGTGGGTCCTAGTATGGCCCGACGTTGCTAAGTGTAAACTTGTGTGACTGGTGGCACACTGGTGTAACCATTGGACAAGATACCTCTTTTTTAATACATTATATTCATTAAATATGCAGCACGAAACATGTCCTTCCATGAATGGACTATTACATTAGATAGATCCTGAATTTCATCATAAATGTCGCCTAATTTCCATGGAGGGGGGAATTTCCTTTCATTACACTAGCTGAAGCTTCTTCAATGATCAGGTGTTTTGAGAATCTCAGTTTATAGAGCTTGAGGCCTTGAAGTAGACCTTTGAAATCAGCTTTTGGCACAGTCACTAATGTCAATCTGAATTTTCTTCAATGATTAGGAACGTTGAGAATGTCAGCATATAGAGCTTGAGGCCTTGACGTAGAGCTTTGAACTCCGCTTCACTAGAGTCACTAATGTTAATAGGTTCTCAAAAAGCAAAAAGAGTGGAGTGGTCCCAAACTATGAACATGCTTTAATTTGATTGCTGGACCAAGATCTTTCATCTCAAACAAGTTATTCAGCCTTCATTTTGAAACTATTAGCAATTTGATTTGCTATTTTCTTTTGGTGCACTGGAAGGGAATGAGTTCCATTTTGAACTACCATCAAAGTTTAGCTATAGGGAGCCTTGAGGGGAAGGGAAACAAGAAGAAGGCTGAGATTGCACTTGAGGGGGCAACCAACCTATGAGCTTCTAGTGTGTTCTCCATAATGAAAGGTAAGAAGCCCTTAGTGCTAACCACCTCAAAATACTATGCATTACCTGCTCAATTAGACTGCTTATTGAGGTGAAACACCTCAAAAGTTCTCTTATTCCTATCCTCCCAGAGGAACCACAGGACAGTGGCAATGGAGGCTATCCATTGGTGTTGGCCGGTTGCCATCATTTTTCATGAAGATCATTGAGCCATGAACTCTGGGAATGAAGAGGGCAAAGCTGAGCTAGGAACTTGTTAGAAATGACACCCCACACTTAAGAACGGAACGGGCAGTGTAAGAACAAATTGTCACTACCCTGAATTCCACAACTTGCAAAAGGAGTTTATGATTCAGCATCCACATTTCTGCAATTCGTCACAGGTCAAGATCTTATTAGCTGCTGGGGGGTGGGGGGCGAAAGGGGTGAATCCAACAGATGCTGATAAGGTGATGCTGTTCTGAAAAGACCTGAGGGATCTAAGCACCAAAGTATAGCGTCAGATTCATGCCTCTAGAAGGCCAGTAGTACTGAAGACTATTGCTCACTCTTTTGTGAAAAAAAAAACAAAGTTCATTGATTGCCAAGTTTGATGCCATCTCAGAAGATTTTACACAAATTTACGAAAAAGGGGAATGCGTTATATGATGGAACAAAATGGAAATTGTGAGGAAGCTTGACTAAAGATTTATCATAGAATAAATCCAGACAATGACAATCTGAAGTTCAATTAATGGGCTTGAACTGCTTTATAGTTCCTATCTCTTCCGAATTAAAAAAAAAATCCCTAAAAAATGGTTTGTCCTAACTCTTGTAGAGTAAACAACATGGGCAAGGCAATCTTATTTGTGTCCTCTTTGGAAAATTTGTATGTCACTCTCGCTTATCATTCTAATATTTCCTTAAATATGTAGGTAAGAAAAAACCACAGTTGATACTGCTTGATCATGGTCTTTACAAAGAACTTGATTTTCCAACAAGAACACACTATGCAGCTCTTTGGAAGGTTCTTCATCTCTCGACTGCTAGAGCTGTATTGTTTGTCTCCTACTGTAGTCAAGCCATGATTTTATTGTTGTTAATGCCTTCTCATTTTTGTATTTGTTGCAGGCTCTAATATTTGCTGATGAAAAAGCTATAAAGGAAAACAGTGTAAAACTTGGTGCAGGAGAGGATCTCTATGCACTATTTGCTGGGATCCTTACCATGAGGCCCTGGAATAGGGTCATTGACCCTTCTGTAGATCATTTGGTTATCCAAGGCAAAGAGGAAGATCGTTCAGAACTCCAGGTAGTAATATGAACTTTTTGGCATCCTCTGTGTAGACATTGTTTTAATAACTATTATATGTGCCATCTCTCTTAGGCTGATTTAACTTCTATTTCTTAGATGGTTAAGATGCTGGGAAATTCTATAGATTCTTTTGGTGCTAAATGTCCTTTAGGCTTGCATCTGCAGCATATTGCAAAAAATTTCACTAATTTTTATATTTATATATGTTGCGGATATTATGACACCTCATTCTCCTTGCTTTTAGTCTAGGCAGTGGCAAATTCCTGTAAACTGAGTATGAATGGACCATATTGGGATTGCATATGTTACAATTTACATAATCAATTTACATAATCAACTTTCTTTTTACAGTTGTACGCATCTCAGTATTTTCCTCAGATCTCAGAGTTACTAAGGCGACTTCCCCCGGTGATTTTGTTAATGCTCAAGACAAATGACTGCTTACGTGCTGTCAATAATTCTCTGGTAAGCCTAGTTGCCTTTTCCAAGTAGGAGAATCTCAAATCGTTTCTAATTTAGTGCTTTGGAGTAAGAACATCTCACTTTTCTTTGTCTCTATCCAAATACTACAGATTGGTTCATTTCTTGTGCTTTGCCTTTTACGATTCTTTTAGATGTTCTAGGAGCATAACAGGTTCTTGAGAATTGGGATTTGCTTTAACTGAGGTATTTTGCTGGTTCTTTGACAGTTGCAGGGCTCTTCTCTGGAGTCATTCTTAATTATTGGAAGAATTTCAGCTGAGGCTGTAACTGAGATAAAAATGAAGCAGAAGAAATCGTTTTGGTCATCATTAAGCATTTTGTTGGAGGAGATCTTGCTGGAGGTACGTCTTCTTGGTATGCAGATTGCCGTGTGGCTCCTACAGTTTAGAAGAGCTTTGAGCAATTGAAGCAACCACGGATACCTTTTTTCCCCAACTTTTGTGCATTAATCTAGCTACAATTCATTAACAGAAGGCTCAGTAAGTGCTCGTGGAGTTTCATTTGATCCTGTATACATATAACATTGATCACTTATATGTAAGATTATTGCTTGGGGTGGCGTGAAACATTCATTTTTTCAGAAATTAAGATTCGTTGAAACCCACAAATTTGGGAGGGCGGGAACATCTAGAAACTTGTTGTAGAGACAATCATTATACATTTGTTCTTTAACTGTGCTACAAACTTGTTTGGCACAGCAATGAATTGAAGAGTACATTAAGATGTTTTACTGCAAATATGTTTTTTTAAGGGAATATCCAGACTTCAGTTCCCATTGGAACCTATCGGGTCTGTTTGAAACTCCACGGAAAATAAAAGAAAAAAAATGAGAATTTTACCATTATTATTCCCAAAAATAGTTCGTGAAAAAGAGAATTTGGTTAAAAGATGTGTTCAGTTTGCATAATCTTGTCCAACAGCTGGGCAATAGGAACAGATATAAGGTTAAGACGTTCTTCAGTACCCAAAAGGGCTACAGGTTCTAGGTATTAATCGGACTGATGCAGTAGATGCGAGACCCTAAATGCTCTACTTTCAGACCAGCGTCCTCACATCCACTGAAGAAAATTGCCTCATCTTCTTTGCCAATCCTTCTTCGCCAACTCATCAAGAAAGCTGGTTCCGGCAGCACTCTATTTCCTCCTGCAAAACAGACTTGACTCAGATACTGATAAAAGAGAAAGCAACCTCCCTGTAATACCAAGTAGCTTTATCTCAAATGCATCCAAACCTGATCCAGAAGCCGGATGTTGCTCGCCAGAGCCCTCCAGCTTTGTTTTGCAGTCTTTTGGCTTGTATGACTTGAGGAGAAACAACAAAGTTTTTATCAAGTTTGCATATTGCTTCACATCTGTAAGGAACATAGATGAACCATATCAGAGATACCATTCGAACAAGCAAACTATAATCTAATCATTTACTCCAAGGAAAAGAAACAGAAAACTGGACTTCAAACTCAGCGTAATTTTATTGATTTGAAAACTGTAAAAAAGCTTTTATCTCAAGTTGTATGGAAACCATACTTGAGTTTACTTGGTGGCATGGTGCCTGCATGGGAGAGGAGAGAGACATGTCTACAATGAATAAAAACAAGTACTGTTTCCACTATAGACTGAAGTTTGCAGTCTCCTTGAGTTGATTATTTCTGGTTCTGGACTGTTTGTTTACATGGTATGGAGTGGCAAAAGCAACAAACCTTACATAAAAGGATATCGCTGGCAATCACCAAATTCCAATGTGGATTAGGCATCGGAAACAATGCACCCCATGAATCTGCATGGAGTTTAAGAAGCCAGTTCATATATGTTGGAAATATCGTAAAAAATTTATGCATATGATGGTGAATGACTTACGACGGATGTGAGGCAACATAGCTAGTCCATTAGCCCTACAGTTGTATCCTATGTTTTCCTCAATTTCCATATCATCATAATCTGAAGTGGTGATGTCCACTTCAAATGACTTTCTCAGGAAAATAGCCAAAGCCCCAGTTCCACTGAAAACATTCAAAAAGAAGTCATACATTTTATATATAATGATTTAATATTTATCATTGCAAATGATTAATCAAAGAGACTGAGACATGTGACACATGCCATCAAGACTACAATATAAGAATGAAAACTAGAAAACGTCCAAAGAAAAATACCAATAGCAAATCACTGGATTGATTTTTGACTGAATAGCACTGAAAGTAGTAAAAAGTGTTGACCTCATAAAAGATCAGAACAGATAGATTTCATCAAGCATCAATTAGATATTTAATATTAATTCTGAATTAGTCTGGTGACAGTCAGATAGCACTAGCCTTTGAATTGGATAAGGAAATTGGATTTAGGACAGAAACACAAACGATACATAGAGATAAGTAGGCAAATATTCCTTTTATTTTTGTTATGCTTATCTTCATGTGTAAAACTATCCTCTTCAACCTAAAAAGAAAAAGAAAAATGTAAAGGTATTTTCAGTGAAGACGTCTAAAATGAAGCACTAGATTAATTTTGTTCACTTATTCTTGCCCAGCTACTCCACTAGTGCAACTACTGTGTATCCATAAATCTGAAATGAAACAAATAAAAGAACTCTTTTTTTATAATCCTTTTAGCCAAAGGACTTCGATTGTTCACATATCCTGGTTTTCTATGTTCCCTATAAGATTTTTTATCACCAGAAGCTAAAGGGTTATTTTGGGTAGATATGATCATGTTTATAAGCAATTCCAAGAAAATATAAGCACCAGAAGGTATAGGATCCCAAATGCAAAAATTAAAATTAAGAAGATTAGGTCTTATACAAACTAAGAATCATACAGTGCTCTGAATCAGAAAGGCAACTGCATCAGATGTTAGCAATTGCTCAAGTTAAAAGAAAATTGGAAAAAAATCGATAATCCATATAAAAGTGGAAATCTCACTTCACCAGTAAAACACACCTGCCCAATTCAATGATCCTCCTTCCTTCTAAATAGTGGTGATTTTGAACTAGCCATTTAGCGAATGCAAAAGTTCCAGGCCAAAGTAAATTGGCATTAAGCTGATGAAATGAGAATTCTCGGATAAGCAAGTCCTGCAGATGATGGAAAGAAGTAGAGAAGAATTTTCAAGACAATGAACACTAGTTGATTGAGATTTTAGGGCTTGCATCAGTTGCTCCTCGTCCTAGTGGTCATGATAAAAACAAAGCAGTGTACCAGCTAGAATCTGGTCACTGAAGTTGTTCCAAGAGCGGGTGAAGTCTCAGATTTATATTGTCTCTGCTTTTACAAGTCCACTAATCGTTTTGAACAATTGCAGTAATTAGCCGACTTGATGTAAAAGAAGCTCAAGGCAGAACAAAATCATTGAGAAATTTATTCACCCCGCAGAAAAAGAAAGAAAGAAAAATTTATTAGGGCTTCGCGTCTCAATAGATATCGAAAATTTTAGTCATCCTGAATATTCTGTCAAACGAAGAAACAGGAAAACTCTGGCGAGGTTAAACGTAACAGCAGCTGCTTTTATTCCATTCTCGCAGTGGCAACTTGGGAAGGCGGAAGGAGACTTACCATCTCAGGAAAGGCGTGGCTCCTTTCTACGCAGTTCCGCTCACTATCTCCGCCATCGACTTCTATATCAATTATCAAACGGTAGAACGTCAAGCCCCGACAGAAAATAGACATTAGAAAGTGAAGGAAGAAAGATATGAGATTTGTACCAGGCGAGCGATCCTCGTCTTCAACGAAAAGCGAAGAAGGAGAGAACAGAGCAATGTCCATTCGTTTTTCTCGCTTTGCACGATGACAGGAAACCGCGCCGGCGAGCCTGCGGTACTACTGAATTCCAAACAGAGATCAAAACCGGTTGAACTTATTCACTCGACCCGTTTGGTAATACTGAATATAATTAAAAAAATCTATTTTATTCTCGTGCATTTTTTACGCTGACGGGGAAAAGGGAAAGCTGTCTGGTTCGCACTTCAAAGCAAGTCGGAGTCATCCCTGCCGTCCCCTTCAAATCAGAAAAGCAGCTTTCTTATCTTTGAAAATGAGAAAAAACGGAGTTTTTTTCTGTAGTGGGAAAATCACAAAAAGCAATTCAGATCAAAGAATCCAATCCTCAGCTCTCATTCCCGAAATCCCGAAGACTAGATCGCTTCAAACGAAAGAGTGCAGAAACCGACACGTTCCACGGCTCAGATTCGAAGTTCCAGTCATCGGCTTTTTGGGCTTTTTCCGGTAAAGATAACTCGACCCGCCCACTTTTTGTCGTCGCATCGCTTGTTCGATACTCGTAAGTCGTACCCATCCTTTGCTATAAAATGATCTGAGCGGACATTTGTTCGATTACATGCAAGAAGGGGTGGAGAGGGAGGAGTGTCATCAAATGGAGAAGCTTTGAAGGTCGGCCGATTTGTCCGTCTTCCTTGAATATCAGTTTTGATTCCTTGATCTTTCACATTGCTGGGAGGGAGTTGGTGGCCAGCGCAGCAGGTGCGGTTCCATGGTAGAAATATGAGTGCAGTTGACGGGTAGAGGACAAGAAGGGGAACGGACGACGCCGTCGTTTCTTTGGATTTCTGCTCATGGTGCGACTGCAAGAGGAGGAGGCGATGGCCCCTCGTGGCTGCGGTCTCGTCGTTGGAAACTATTGCCACGATGTTATCCTCCGCGATGGCTGTGTCGTGGGGGAGAGTCTCGGCGGCGCCGCCTCTTTCGTTTCCAACGTCTTGGATGGCCTCTCGCTGCCTTGTTCTTACGTCGCTAAGGTTGGGATCGATTTTGCCTATTCGGTCACCCACCCTCCACGCGCTTTCTGCTCGGCGGCCCCCACTACTGTCTTTCACGCTCATTTCGATGGGGATGCGGAGCGAGTACTGCGGTGTGTCAAGACCTGCGATCCCATTTTCCCGTCGGACCTCCCTGATGAACAATTCGACTTCGGCCTGGCCGTCGGGGTTGCGGGCGAGATCCTGCCCGAGACCTTGGCACGAATGCTCGACCTCTGTCGCCTCGTGTTCGTAGATGCGCAGGCCTTAATTCGGACCTTCGACCCCCTCGACGGCACCGTTCGTCTTATTCCACTGAAGGACAGTGGGTTTCAGCATCTTCTTCCACGAATTGGATTCCTCAAGGTCTCCGCCGAGGAGGCTCCCTTCGTGGACGTGCAGGAGACACGGAAATGCTGCTGCGTTGTGATTACAGATGGGGAGGATGGGTGTAGGGTTTACTGTAAAGATGAGGAGTTGCGAGTCCCGCCGTTTCCGACGGTACAGATTGATCCTACTGGTGCTGGAGACAGCTTCTTGGGAGGTTTTGTGACTGGCCTAGTGCGGCGGCTCTCCGTGCCCGATGCTGCTCTGTTGGGGAATTTCTTTGGCTCGCTGACCGTTGGCCAGATCGGTATTCCCAGATTCAGTCCCAAAATGTTTCAGGTTTGTTTTTTAACTTTCTGTTTTTCCAGTTATTCTCCGCCTACTTCTTGAACTCAATGGGGTGGGTTGCAGATTATGAGTCATATAGTTGCATCCTAAAGTGTTTGGTTTTGGCTTCATCGAAACAAAATGTCTGTGTTCGAGTTGTTCTAAACACTTTAACTGCGTCCATGTCATGAATTTAACTGTTCTAAACGGTTTATTCCTTTTAAAGTTATTCATTGAATGGATATACCTTAAGGAAATTTTTTACTACCCTTTGATTTTGAGATGCTTTCAGTTTATCTGGTGAAAAAGAATTTCTGGATACAAAATGAGAAGTTCATTTCTTGCTCGAATCATTTTATGGTTAATTCTAATGGCGTACATTATAGATTTTAGCTGTTTTTGAACTGGTCTATGAGGAAACAACATGTCAGTTACACGGATGACTTGCAAGTCCAGAGTAAAACCAAGAGCTCATCAGAGTAGAGATACTGTTTGGAATATCTGATTAATTGAAAGGTACTATGGGGAAAACGTGGTTGGTTGAAATAATCAGGCAAATGATCCTTGTGTGTGATTAGTGTGTTCCCCATACAAAATAAGATGGTTTTGATCTTGATTAGTTGGGACGGATGATCATGTTTGCAAAGTGATACAGTTTGTCTGGAAGTGTTGAGAAATCATTTGGGTATTTCTCATGAGTGTTCTTTTTTTTTTCACTTTAGTGAGGTAAGTTTTGTGGACGAGGCAGAGCTGTTCTGAAGCACTTGGTTAAGTGTACATTTCCGTGGGTGTAGAAGAATGAGCTCTTATTCTTCAAATTGGTAATGCAGGGACAATAAATGCCTCATTAAGAATTTGAATCTTAGTGCAAGGTTGTCCAGTTATTTTTTTGTTAGAAAACTTATAATGTCAATTATAGTTGTAGTGTCAAGTGGATTTCAGAAGCTCCTAAATGACTTTATTTGGATTTTGTTTAGTAGAGTGAAGTACATGCATGACAATTGCATGAGCCTCATTACATTCTCTATCTCTATGGAGTTGTTCTTTTTCATGTATTTGGTCTCACATTCCGATATCTGCAAATTCGGCAGCAGATGTGCTTGCCAAAGAGGGAGCTTTCCTGCAATCTCTTGTTGTAAGGGATTTGCTCTCTCCACCTTTGTAATTTTATCTTGTTAATAAAAATACATCTTCATAAAAAATAAAAATAAAATAAAAAAACTGACTTAGGGACAAGCTGCAGCTCCTGATATTTAGCTTCACACTTCATATCTTGTGAAAACTCCACCACATCAGGCTATAAGAGCGCCAAATCAGATATAAAGGTGTTGATTGGGCCTTTGGCTCGATGGCCACATGGGGGCTTCCAAGTGTGAGGTCTTGGGTTCAAGTCTCACCAAGGTACGTGGTCTAGAGCAGTTCTGCAGAGCCTCTGGAGCAGCAATTCACTCTTTGAAAAGCTCCTCCAAGAGAAGAGAAGAGAGCCCAAAAAAGAAAAAAAGAGATATGGGCATCAGTGTGATTGGCTTTGACACTGTTTGACTGAATTTGATCTATTACGACCAGCACGGGCTCCTATCTCAAATCTTGCATGGTTTCATTTAAAGCTTTCCAGGTTGAATGGATGCTGCTCGCAACTTTGGAAAGCCAGAACAGAATATTAGGTTTCAGAGTATTGGCTTAGGAGTGTGAGCAGGAACAAGAGCAAGCTGGAATTGTAGTCTCTGGGGATATAATATAAGCATCGGTAGCGAAAGGAACAAGCAAGAGTCACAGCACTTTCGCTGTCAGTACAGCAAGTGCTGCCACAGAGCTGGTTTGACTTTATGTTATTATTGAATGTACTGTAATTTTGTGGCTGCAGAATCCATATGTGGAGGTTAACTGTTTAGCAAAAGCATTTTGCTTGGAACCAGCCCAAAGAAAGAAAAAGGACCGATAGAGGAAATGATTACTTTGTTGGGATGAGTAGCAAAGTTGGTAAACTTTTTTTTTTTTTTAAATGGTGAAGCTTTATTTAATCTTGAAAATGAATACAGCAAGGGAGGCTCCCTAATCAATAGGGAAGGAGCTCCCAATTACAATGGGAGGGCAAGTACACCCTCGTTTGCCAATCTATCAGCAATGTTATTTGCTTTGCAAGAAGTATATTGCCATGAAATCTGTAACAGGTAACACGAGTCTTTGGTTTCCTGAAAAATGTGTAGCAGACGCCAAGGCGGCTTGCTATTACCCTTCATCCAACTCATCATCATTACTGAGTCACCTTCATCCCCAACTGGTCCTGAAATTTTTTTGTGATTAGATCTTTATTCGATACAGTAATGCATTGATCTCATCTTCAGCTGAGTCCTTATGACTCAGGGGACCAGCATAGTTAGTAAAGTAGTTGCATTTCCCAACTCTGGTCAGAATTTCACTTCTCTTATATGCATTTGCAGCCTCTGGAACTTAGTTATTATCAGTTTTTATTAGAACCAGTAGAATAGTGCATATGCACGAGATTACTATGGAGACAAGAGTATTTATAGTTGCCATTACTTTCTATCGTCCATAAAGTCTTGGGACTTGTATTAGCAGCTGCAGATGGTTTGCTGATGTCATATTCAGATGTCTCATGTAAGCATCCAATGCTACAAAAATAAGGTGGCGTATCCTAATATCAAGTAAAAATTACTGGGAAAGTTTGTTGATCCCAGTTTCACTTACTGTATTTTATGGTTTTCAATGTAGTCTTCATTGTTTAATGTGAATTTTTTATGGCTTGCATCTGCTCCACTTACTATATAGCTGGACCCATTTTTCTTCAGACTTAAACGTGGTAGTTTCCTATCAAAAGGCTCTGTATCTATAGATTGAGCCCTTACCAGGGGTCAATCCTTCAGAATTCGGTTGACTGCTTCTGTAAGTAAGGCGGAGCCTTGACTCTGCATTATCGCATGGCTTCAGTACTACTACAACTCTTCACTAACTCGAAGTGCCTTGCCTTGAGCCATCTTGGAAATCCGCAGAGAAGGAGAATACTATTAAAAAAATTGTGTTATCGCCAGCTATTGCTCAGTCTCCTCTTACTTTCTTTCATTTTTTGTAAAAATCTTTTTGGGAATACCAGACCTCTTGTGGGGATCGTGCCCTGTCCACTTAATAACTAATCTCTGTTTCTGTATCTTTATGCAGAGAGTGAAAGACCGGTTGGAAAGGAAAACTTTAGATTCAAGAAGAGGTGCTGCAGGAACTGTTTTTCAGAATTCAGAAGAATTCGAAGAGTTCCGGATATATCTTTCAGAGGCCACTAAGCTGGATTCCACTACAGATCAGGAAATTGCTGACGGTCATCATCTTGACGGAGAGAACTTTTCTACAGTGGAAACAGGCGTGAACCAAGACAACCAAAGCCACAGGCAGCCATCAAAGCTTCTAGTCACCGCTGTCTATGAAGCAAGCTGACCAGTGCATTTGTTTGTCTTAGATTGAATTAGGTAGTAATTAACAACACAGGTCATTTGTCAATATTGTACGATGCTGTGAGCCCATCAAATCAAGCAGTTCTTCTGTTCGCATTTCTTTTTGAGGACCAACCCATCAAATCAATCAACATTTTCTTCATCTTTTTGCATTTCTTTTAAGTTGATGCAATGCGACAAGAGATCGATGACGAAAAAGTGTTTTACTGCACAGTAGAAATGCAAATTAGAATCAACTCTACGCTATTACAACAGGCATAAAGCGCTGCTTGACGCTGATGGAGAATCGGTAATTGTAGCAAGTTGCTTCACTGTTTCTCTCTCTTTCAAAGATTCATGGCTCATCTACCAGGTACCAAGCAATTAATTAAATGGTACATGAAATTCAGAGAAACGTCAGGTTTCCAGTCTGCTCCTGCTGGGTTGTTGAACTAATGAATAGAGCGATAAAAGCGGAAGAAAATTCTTTCGACTGGCAAATGGGAATGTGGACAGGGACGAACACGAGTCCATTACTAGTCACTCATTTCATGATGACTCACTGAGCCGGATCGGTTGGTTCTGTTCGCTCTGGGCGCTCAAATTATGGGCAGACAGACACAGAAGACGACGGATAGAAAGTCGAAACGGAAAGTCCAACTCTGCCGAGTCTTAATGTCCAGTCGTTCTGGACACGGATGTTCGGGCGTCTTGCGCGTACATGCGGAAGAAAGGCTCATTGATTCGGACTCATAAACTCTGCATCCGCCACCGAATTCTAGCATTAATTTCGTTCCTCTACTTACTCAGATTGCATTCATATCTTCCCGGATTTTGACCCTGCTGGTGACTATTAGTTGCTATTGGTCTAGGACTGGTGAGCAGAAGGTCGCGGTCTTCTCCTTCCTCCTTTACTTTGTACTGTTTGTTGCTTGTTACCCGAGAAGGGGAGGGGAGACGAAAGGGGAATCAGCGATGCAAGAGAAGAACATGGTAGGACCTAGTCGACCTCTCTTTGTCTTGTTTGGTTCTTCCATCGTTCAATTCAGTTTCAGCAATGATGGGTGGGGCGCAATTCTGGCTGATGTCTACGCCCGAAAGGTGAAAAACTCTCGTATGCTTTCTTTCCTCTCCCAGCAGTTTAAATTCTTCTGCGGATTTTCTGTTGCATGTAGCAAATTTCGTGTGTTACAGTAACTTGATCGTCACCTTTTCGTCTTCGCTTATATTGGGATGCTAACTTTTCTTTGGTTTCTCATGTTGACAATGTCTGGTCACCAAAGAATTTGGTTTCTTTGGGAATTACTTGTGTCTGGTGGATCAAGTCAGTGAACCTGGTAGGCAAAGAACTGCAAACAAAACAGAGTACTGAGTTGCTTCCATTTACGATTTGTACAGGCAGATATTCTGTTGCGGGGTTACTCTGGTTGGAACTCAAGACGTGCTCTCCAAGTGATCGATCAAGTTTTTCCCAAGGTATCTGTGTTTCCTTCTCGGAGAACTTGATGTTTATAGAAATTGGTTCAGCATTTCGTTTGGTGTAGCTACTTTATCTGAATTTTTAAGTAATTTGATACAGAATGGACTGCCACCAGCTTCACTTTGCCAGTTGTTTTCTCTTCTAACCGGATCTGTCGCTGTTCTTGAAGGCCAACCCACAAAAAAGAAAAGAAAAGAAATTATGAGAGAAATGTATTTTCTATTGTTTGGCAACAAAGAATCACTGAGAGAAAATAATTACTTTCTCTCTTAGTTAATCAATTTTCTCTCACAAAATTATGGAATTTGGGGAGAAAAGAAAAGAAAATTAAACTTTAGAGGAAATTTTATTCATCAAAATTTTAAAATATTATTAATATTTTATTTTATTTTTATTTTTCTCGTGTATCCAAACGAAAAAACCTACATCCATTTTCTCTCTAATTTTTCATAGGCATCCAAACAAGAGAAAAAAAACCTCTTTCTCTTTTCTTTTCTTCTCCGTCTCTTCCTTTGCTCTCCACTTTCTGTGTTCCAAACACAGCCTAAGTTCCACTGGAAAGTTCATTTGCAAACAGTAAGTCAGTATAAGTCTTTGAGCATTTCCAAGATTGGTTCTGAATCCTTTAGTCTGAGATTGCTATTATTTCGTTTACAAGCTACCTGATCTCCAAATTTTCACATTTATGTAGGATGCAGAAATACAACCTTCACTTGTAATACTATATTTTGGGGGAAATGATTCTATGGGTGTTCACTCTTCTGGCCTGGGGCCTCATGTACCCCTTCATGAGTATGTAGAAAACATGAGAAGCATTACAAGTCATATTACGGTAAAAACATTGAGCTTTCTGTGCTGTATCTGTATTTTGTGCATAGAGATCAAAATGATTTATTGTGTCTTTAATCAGAGCCTCTCAGAAAAAACCCGTGTTATCGTTCTTACTTGCCCTCCAGTTAATGAGGAAATGCTTCGGCAGTCACAGAGGTGCTCCTCTTTCCTTGGTTTTATGTTTTGTTTGGCTTTGATAGGTGAGATTTACCTTTTTTTTTTCTTTTATCTTGTATGTGGAAACAGCTCCATATTTAGTGAACTAGTTCGTACCAACAAGGCCTGCCAAAAATATTCAGAAGCGCTCATGGATCTTTGTGAGGAGAACATTAAAGTTGTTGATATTTTCACTGCAATCCAGAAGATGGAAAGCTGGAGAACTGCCTGTCTAACGTAAGTTGTCACCTCCTTCATGTTTTGTGGTTGTTCTGGCAAGTTTCTGCTAGACGTTTACTACTATTAATAAATCATATGAAATTGAATCTATCATATACTAGTTTTAACAAATATTGTTTCTTTTCTGTTGAAATGAGTTGGTATTTTATAATCTTGTTGCTTCAATGTTGTTGTCCAGCAACGTAGAGTGGAAACAGCAGTCATGGTTCACTAATTGAGACACAGTTAGCAACGTCTGTTGAGGAGTTTGGTGTTGCTATTTAATTATGTGAAATCTTTTCCTTTATTATCTCTGAAATGTCTATGGACATCAAAATTAGTGACAACTAATCCAAGGTAGAAACTTCTTACAAAGATGGTTCCCATCTTGACTGTGGGACTAATCTTGGTCGTCTCACCAGCAGCCGTCTGGAATCGGAAAAGAAAGGTTTCTGTATCTTGCTTGACTAGCATCTGTTACTTGCCTTGATCAGCCATGGGACAATTGCTTTGCTTGTGCCAATGTCTTGTTCTTTTTTGTTTTGAAAGGTCTCCTACCCATGTTATTAAATTCAAGCAGGTTAACCGCCGAATCCTTTTTTTTTTTTTTTTTTTTCTGTTTTGCTTGGCTAGCACCTGTTACTTGCCTTGGCACTACCTTAGGAGCATTGAGCAGCCATGGAACAATTGCACTTCTTTTTTGTTTTGAAAAGTTCCCTATCCCTGTTATTAAACTCATGCAGGTTAGATGCCTCAGTGCAATGGGGGGTTGGGGTATGGCTTCATAGTGAGGTCTTGGGTTTCGGTCTCACTAAGGATATTGTGCTTTGGGTATTGGATTCATCTTCTTCAGTGGGGACTGATGTTTTGTTAGTTTCTGCCCATTATGCCTCAGGGATGGGGTTCATCTTTCTTCAGAGGGGAGCAAGATTGTAGCAGAAGAAGTACTAAAGACACTCAAAGAAGCTGAATGGGAACCATCTTTGCACTGGAAATCCATGCGAACCGAGTTTGGAGAGGATTCGTCATATGACATTGTTGGAATTGATGGGACGACAACTGTTAACATCTCCGACTGGACTTTCCACAGAAAAATCCAGTGGGAATAAGAACACGAGCTAGAGAATCAATTCTCACAGCAAGAGATTGATCCTGTGCTGTTGAATTCTCGTTGTATATGAATAATGATGCAGTTTAAAGAATTGTTAAATTCTAGACATGATCGGATGCCAGTTTAGGTGATTATGTTGCAGCATTTTATCTAGGTTAGCTGGGGAGGAACATGGGTCTCCTAGATTAATTCTCCAAGAACATCATTAATGTTAAAGACTAATCCCACATGGATTAGTGCATAGAAAGATCTTGCTGTGAAAAAAAAGTTTTCTAAGTTGTTCAATCATTTTGGGATCCAGATATGTGGTCATCAAAGTAAGAAGGCTAGATTCACAAAATTACAAATAGCACGGCTTCAATCTCGTAAACAACATAGACCGCATCTGCTGTTGAGGCAGTAATCCCATTAAATACACAAAGCAAATGATATTAGCCCAGAAAGATCCTTTTCTCTTCGTCAAATGAAATAAAATTGATCATCGAATAATACACAACAGCAAGCCAGAAAGGAAGTAAAACCCCGAGACTATTTAACAGTAATAAAAAACTAGGGGTCACAATCTACACAAGTTATCAGTTCAGCCATGAGAAAAATGACCACCACCAGCCGTGTATACATGATGGACTTCTCCAATATACTGACACAAACCAGTCTGCACAGCCCCGAATCTGAAACCAGCTCGGGAAAAAAGATGGGTTCAGTGAACCTCCAATGACCTAGAAGCGACTCAAGAAGAAAGCTGAAACCGGCCAGTTGGTTTTCTCTTTCGCCAGCCCTGAACAACAGTAGAAATTCTTCAGAATGTTACAGATTACTAAAACAAAAATGATGTCAACATAAGAGGGACGTGTTATCTCACAAATAATGCATAATAGACAAATGTTAGGCCTGCGAAAACGATAAACGCAATCTGAAATACATTGTACCTGCAAAGACCAGTTTGCACCCAACCTTGTTAACAATCATACACAAAACACTAAATAAAAGCACAACATTAAGGTCCAAACGTAGCTTTGAACTTACTTGTACAAATACTTAATACCACGTAGTGACTGCAATGTGTGGCCAAATATTTCTTGAGCAGCAGTTGCTTGTGCATAGTAAGCAAATGCTGTGGCACAGAACTGAATAACACTGCAAAAAGAATATACATTGTGAGCAACACCAATAAAATACTGAAACCCCTGTAAATAAGGGAGAAATAAAAGAGCGCATATCAGTAGAGTATCTACACTCTTAGATATACCATCACATACTGTTTATAATACATCTAGGGATATTTGGTCATTTTACCACTTTAGTAGTTAATTTTCTTTATGTAATCTTGTTCTACATGTTAAATTATATCAGTGGTTAAATTTTTATGTGTATAGGATGTGTAGTTAGGTAGATATCAGGAAATTAAGGTTTATTACGTGTATTGGGGGATTTTTGTAATTTGTAACTCAAAACACCTATTTAAGAAGTCTGGGAATTTGTGTACAGTTCCCAACAAAGCCTTTTGGGCTCTTCAAAAAAAAATTCCTCTCTTTTCTCCTTTTTCTCTCAATTTTCTCCTTTTCCTTCACCCAAATCTGGATTTTTATATGGTATCATCAATAGATCGTTGCTGGGAGCAATCTACTACAAATTCTTACCATTTTTTAAGAATACGACCTGCTGGAAAGTGAAAAATTACAGGGTTTTGATGTTGGTTCATCAAAGTTAAAACAAAATTCTTTTCTCTACGATAACCTTAGGGTTACTGGTCTTTATGAATCACTGAAGGACCCTCTACAATTTTATTACCCTAATTGGGTTCCTAATTGATTTTTTGAGATTTGCATCACCCAACCCAATTTTGGATGCCTACATCATCACCCAATTGATGGCATTAGCCCTAATTGCTACCATTTTTGCATGATATTGGTTGAAATAACTATGAATTGCTGGTTATTAGATTGTTGCTGAAATGCGCAAATCTTGTTTCTGTGTCCTAACCCTAATTTTGTAAGTAGGGCTCACCTTAGTGTTAAATCTGGAAATTGTCTGGAAGCTTAAATTGGTTATTTTATATCAATATTATGGCTGAGAAAAGATAAGTTTATACGCAGACTAGAGTAAATTTTGGGTTTAATGGAAAGGATATCATTATGATTACTTCGGAAAGATTGACAGGGCCTAATTATCTTAATTGGGCCAAGTCTATCAAAACGTATCTTATGAGTTGAAAGAAGTTGAAGTTTATTCGAGATAATCCTCCAATCTCTTTCGAGTTTATGAACTGTATACAATTTTTTTTGAGTTGAAAAGAGGAAATCAAACTGTTACAGAATATTATAGTGTGTTCCTTGGCATATGGCAAGAGATCAATGTATATCATCTGTTTACTATGAATGAAAATTAGTTGAGAAAATAGCAAAACCAACTGCTTGTTGCAAAAATTTTGGATGGTTTAGGTGTTGAATTTGATGTTATTTAAGCCCAAATGTTTGCTTCAGATGAAATCCCTAATCTCTTTACCACTTTTAATCGGAGTATGAAGGCTGAGAAAACTGTTGTACTTGGAACAGGTAAAAGAAGTAAGATACTGGAAACCACTGCTCTTAATGCTTCCAACAGTACATCAGCCCCTACAAATTCCTCTAGAGGTAAAGGTAGAGGCTGAGGGCTCAGGCAAAGGTAGAGGACATGGTGATGGTAAGTCAGAAAAGAAGTGTGTTCATTGTGGCAGAAATAATCATTATTCTAACAAATGTTGGGTTAAGTTTGGGAAGCCTGCATGGGCTAATTCTACAACTCCAGGTAGTGGAAATGGGCGTTTAGATTCTTCTATGTCGGTTACACCAGGTTCTCCAAATGAGATGCAACAATTGATGCAGCAGTAGTAGATTGCTCAACATATGACCCAGATCTTTGTTGCTTCAACCTCAGTATTTGTAGCTCATGCTTCCATCTCAACTCCTAGTTCTACCAGTGTTGACTCAGGTTTGGCAATTTATCATGTTCACTCGCCACCATCCTGGGTTCTTGACTCAGGAACCTCCAAACACATGTCAAGTATGTTGTCATTGTTTTCCGATTTACAAGAGTCTGTGTGTCAAATATGTTAATCCTATAGATGGTTCTACCTTTCCTGTTCAAGGAGTAGGCAATGTTACTCCTGCTTCTTTTTTGTCTCCTCAGTCAGTGCTTTTTGTTCCCCAAGTTTCCTCTAAATTTGTCGTCGGTTAGTTAGCTAGCCAAGTCAATGAGTTGTTCCCTCACATTTTATCCTACTCATTGTGTTTTTCAGGATCTCGCAATGAGGAAGACGATTGGTTATGCTCATGAGAGAGATAGGCTATACTGCCTGGAGAACCATCGGCAGAATAGTATTCAAGCATTACATACCACAGATTCTCCTCTATAATGGCACTTGGGGCTAGGTCATCCGTCTGCTAAAAAACTGACTCTTAAGTCTTTCCAGACTTTCCATATAGTTCTTCTTTTCAGTGCGAGTCGTGCCAATTGGGCAAGCAACACAGAAGTTTGTTTCCAGTCTTGTCTCATAGAACCAATCATCTATTTGAGATTGTACATTGAGACATCTGGGGTCCTTGTCCTGTGACTAGTCAGTTTGGTCGTAGGTATTTTATTTCCTTTATCGATGATTTTAGTATGTGTACTTCGATTTACCTTCTTAAAGAATTTGAGGCTTTTGATGTATTCAAATTTTTTTTCAATGAAATAAAAAATCAGTTTGCTGCTTTGTTTCATATCTTGCATAATGATAATGGCCTTGAGTTCATGAGTCATAATTCCAAGTCTTTTGTCAAGAACAAGGAATTATTTATCAGACATCGTGTCGTTATCCCTTAGCAAAATGGCGTAGCTAAACGTAAAAATTGCCATTTACTGGAGGTAGTTAGGATAATGATGATACATATGCATGTGCCCAAGCCTTATTGGGGTGATGTTGTTCTTACAACCTATTTCTTGGTTAATAGAGTGTCTTCATCTGTGTTACAAGGAAAAATTCCTATGCAGGTCCTTTTGCCGACTGCAATATTATTTTCTAGTTCTCCATGCACGTTTGGATATGTTTGTTTTGCTCATGTATTTGGGTCTTCCAGGGATGAGTTGTCTCCCCAAGCAATTAAGTGTGTCTTTTTTGGGTACTCTCACACACAAAAGGGGTACAAATGTTTTTGCCTGTTCACAAGAAAAATATTTGTATATACTGATGTTACTTTCTTTGAGAATATAACATTCTTTTCATTTGTGTCTCTATCTTCTGATCTTATTGTCTCACCTGAACCAGCACAATTATCCTTGTACCAGTTGATGAGTCTGTTGGACTGTCACAAGTTGTCACTATCGAGAAACCATTACATGTATATAAACGCTAGAAAGAAGTATCACCACCGACTCTCTCACCTGACCATGACTCTACTTTGTCTCAAGATCCTGAAGGTAATGATCTACATCTTCCTATTGCACTTAGGAAGGATGTTAGGAAAAGTAAAGGTACGCAGTATCCATTTTCTCAATATGTGTTTTTTTGTTCCTTATCTGACTCCTATAAAAATTTTGCTTTGTCCATTTCTACCTGCACTATCCCATTTTCAGTGCAGGAGGCCTTCTCATCTCCTCATTTGAAGCAAGGTATGGCTGTTGAAATGGATGCTTTGATAGATCAAGACACTTGGCAACTATATGATCTACCATTTGGGGCCAAAGTTGTCGGTTGTCATTGGGTTTATACTATCAAGTATAATGCAGACGATTCTATTGAGCGGTATAAAGCTTGGTTGGTTACGAAGGGGTATATTCAAACCTTTGGTATTTATGTGTTTGAAACCTTTTCACATATTGCTCGTTTGTCGGTATTTTGCTCTTAGTTGCAGTGAATTAGGGGTAATCCCTACATCAACTGGACATTAAAAACGCATTCTTATATGGTGATCTGGAAGAAGAAGTACATATGAAACAACCTCTAGGACATATTGCTCAAGGGGAGACACATAAAGTATGCAGACTTAATAAGGCGATTTATGGACTGAAGCAGAGTCCACGTGCTTGGTTTGAAAAATTCAGGCAAGTTGTGCTATCTATGGGGTTCTCGATGAGTCATTGTGATCACTCTTTGTTTGTGATGAAGAGGTCCTCTGGAATTGTCGTGTTTTTGGTTTATGTAGACAACATTATATTCTCTAGGAGTGATATTTTTGGTATAGAGGATACCAAGTCTTACTTGTCAGCACATTTTCAAACTAAAGACTTGGGACCGTTGAAATACTTTTTAGGCATTGAAGTAGTGAAAAGTAAAGAAGGCATTGTGATGACACAAAATAAGTATGTCACAAATATGTTTCAACGGTATGGTTTGTTGGGAGCCAAGCCAACTGATACCACAATGGAAGTGGGACATAATCTCCATGATGAGTAGAGTGATGAATTAAATGACAGAACACAATATCGGAGGTTAGTGAGAAAATTAATTTGTGCAACAATAACTAGACCTGGCATTCTTTTGTAGTAAGTGTAGTGAGATAGTTTATGGAACGTCCTCGGAAAGTACTCTTAAAAACTGCACAAAGAATTTTGAGGTATTTGAAAGGAGCACCAGGAAAAAAGTATTTTCTTTAGACCTAACAGTCGTATGAAGATAGAGGCTTTCTCTGATGAAAACTATGTAGGGTCTAAAGTGGACAGAAAATCAACCTCTGGATATTGTCTTCCTAGGAAGAAATTTGGTTTGTTGGCGAAGTTTAAGCAGAATATTGTAGCCCAATTTAGTGAAGAAATTGAATACAGGGCAAAGGCTCACACAATGAGCGAGTTGATGTGGGTTAGGTTAGTCTCACGAGAGTTGGGTTTCAACCAAGATGAACTGATGAACATGTTTTGTGATAAACAGGTTGTGATTTTTATTGCAAATAACCCTGTTTTCCATGAGAGGCCTAAACATATAGAAGTGGATTGCCACTTCATTCGAGATGCGGTGATGAAAATGAGGTAGTGACTCCGTTTGTTTAGTCTAGAGATCAGTTGAGAGAAGTCTTCACCAAGGCTCCTAGGCAAGCAAGAATTTATATCATTCTGCAACAAGCTGAGACTCCAGGATATATACCGTCCAGCTTGAGGGTGAGTGTTAGAAAATACATCCAGTGTATTTTGGTCATTTTACCAATTCAGTGGGTAATTTTCTTTATGTAATCTTGTTCTTCATGTTAAATTATATCAGTGGTTAAATTTTCATGTACATAGGATGTGTAGTTAGGGAGAAATAAGGAGATTAAGATTTATTAAGTGTAAAGGGGGATTTTTGTAATTTGTAACTCAAAACACCTATTTAAGAAGTCTAGGAATTCATGCACAGTTCCCAACAAAGCCTTTCAGGCTCTTCAGAAATTCCTTCTTCTCATTTCTCCTCTTCCATCACCCAAATCTGGATTTTTACATATAGGATATGCATCATTTGTCAATTAAATCTCTACCTAAGTGAAAGCAATGTTTTGTGGTGAAAAATCACTAGACTGACCATAGCCCAATATAACCAAACTACAAGCTCAGACACTTTCCAAACAGCCACAAAACATGGGATAAAATTTCAGAAGCTTTTCTCATGAGGAAAGAAAAAGAGAACAATATAAACAAACCTGATAGAGCATAAAAGTATGAGACCCACATTGAAAAGGAAAGAGTTCATTAGAGTTGCTCCCCACCTGTCACAAGAAAATCAGTGAGCAACAAAAATGGAAATCAAAACTTATCAAACAAACAAATTACAACATTAGATGTGACATGGTTCTTTACTTCATAGGATGAATGGTTATGAAAACCAATCTTAGGCCTAGCATCATAGCTCCTGCAATCACTGCAAGAAGAAGGTAGAAGCAGAAGAAGGCAAATGCTGCTGTCCCTAGAAGGCCTTGTAAACAGAAAAAAAAAAACATATAGTTCAAACAATAATCCCAGAAAATACACCAAAGAACAGAAGATAGATAAAAAGAGAAACCAAAAAAAAAAAAAAAAAACTCTGACAGCATACCCCATACATCATCCAGCTTGATGAAAACCTCATTCAGGAAAGAAGAAAGTGGAGGATCAATCAAGAGATATATAACAATATGTGCAATCCAAGCCACAGAAACGATCAATCTGAAGACAATAAAATAGAGTATGTTAAGCCAGAAGAGTGCTGTTTGAACAGGAATCAGCAAAAGGAAATCAGTATGGAACAAAAAGAAACGATATCCATTTATTCAAAGAACCCAAAAGGTAGAATCCCTAGAACAAGTCAGAGAAAAACATTGTAAAATATTTGAAGTGCAAGAAAAAAAAATCTGAAAACAGAGAGGTAACTAGATCCTCAATCTGGGAAAATGCCAATGGTAAATAACCTATAACCACTCTTTTACCTACAAAATGATCAGAAAATGTTTCAAATTGTCTGAGAAACTCCAAGACAATCTAAACAAGATAAAGTAATTTGACCCATCACACCAGTAAAGCCAGAATATAATCTTTTATACATTTGCTAAAACGTCTAGAGCTAGACTCACTGTTATCAGGTATATGCAATGAGAAGTATCTTTTAACTATTTGATAACACACACAAGCTACACCCCTTTCCCTTAGTGAGGCTTGAACCAAGACATTACACTAAAAACCCACTCATGTGACCTTTGAGCCAAAGGCCCAATCCACAATCCCTCATGTAGCATAAAGCTGATTTTGGCTTACCCAATACTGCAATACCTATTAATAAAACAATGTCTACATAGTCCATTAAGATGACACAACCTCTAAAATTAGTTGAACCAAGTTCTCATCATTAAATATTTAAACAATAAAAGAATATACAGAAATATTGAGCCATCCAAATCTGTCATACAACTCTAATGGAAGCAACTGCCATCAGTTACACCTCTGGGCAAAATGACAACATGAAATCTCTTCCTGAGTTTGTTAAGAAGAAATCTGACTTTCCATCGAACAAAATCATCATGCTCTTGAAATACTGGGACAAAGCTGATTGTGTCACACAGAGATTTAGCTCTCTCACAGTATTTCATTGCTAAGAGGTTCATAGTTTAAAAAACATGACTATGTATTATTTCATGTGCAAGTCTTCGCCATAAAAACAGATTTCAGGATAAAATAACATTGGGCTGGTTTCTTCTCAGTGCCCTATATGGAACAAAGACGACAATGAGGAAACATACAGCTTGTTTCCCTCTAAATAATGTCACAACTCAAAATTTTACACACATTTAATGAGAAAAGAAAATTTTCAATTTGAGTGCTTACCCTATGACACCCAAAATGAGCTTCAAAAAGTAGCCAAGAACAGTGAAAGCCCAAGTGGCCTCTGCCTATATGAATTATGTGCAGATATAAGAATCAGCATAAATAATAACCAAAGTTACATTGCAGATCAATTATGTAACTTTACAGCAAGCACCTTTTCTCCTTGAGGATACATCTCCTCCAAAGCCTTCACATCTTCTTCCAAAAGGAGCAATTCCTGTAGAAGCACACAGTAGATTTCTGGATCATATTATCGATATTTAAATGAACTGGAGTGCAGAATTCATACAAAATTTCATAATAAGCTTTAAAAGAGACCAAAAGTAGCAGCGGCAAAAGACATCTATAAGAACTGTGAGGTTTGAAAAGCATCTTTGCCGTGTACCTTTTCAACTGCCTTTACATTTTTACGCCATTTTCTCCCCTTAGAACCACTTCGCTCTTCCTGGTGAAGAGCATCAGCAGCTTTTTTTACCTCTCTTGCTTTTTTGCCAAGTTCGGTTGCTTCCTGTAGGATTTAGCACCATTAATCTATAAGCATTGGTGCTGGAAAAATGAGCTTTCACTATGAAATTTACAAGAAAAAGAGTTGATAATAATAAATTATGTTTCATTGTATTAAGCACCTTAATGTACTGTGAGCGAGTAATAACAGACTTTGGGCGCCTCACAAATGAAAATATAAGTCCTAATGGCAAGCAGGCGATTCCAACACCTCCAAATATCTGAATAAAGCATCATTAAAATACAGTCAGAGCTTAACTATCTGTGAGACTGCATGCAAATGTATGTTCATTAGTAGTTAAACTGCAGGTTTCATGTTAAAGAAACATACAGAGAAAAGCACAGATCCAACAATGGTCGCGAGAGCAACCACGTATTCTGGAAAGGTAGCCCTCATGGTCCAAGTCTTTTCAGATGAAGCACTTGCTGAGTATGCAGAGCACTAGAGAAAAGGACAGCCAACAGTAAGTATAAACAGAATCAGGAAGAAATTAACCACGATTTGAGGTATATAGATATTGAAATACAACAGATTTTTTTCAATATGAAAATATCATGAGAGAAATAACAATCAGACAAATAAAGAAACTTATTTAGAAAAAGAGAAAGAGTGTAGAGGCATAGAACCTGATGATTTGATGTCCCAATACATGGTTGGGTGCTTGAGAAATCCGTCAGAGAACTGGGAAATGTTGTTGCAGATGATGAAAGATGCCTAACTGTGAAGTCCACCTTTCCAACAAGTCCTGAAACCGGTAAAAAATAAATGAAGCACTATTATTTGGGCTCAATATATTTGAAGAAGAAATTACAGATCTTGAGCTTAAACATCCACTACAGTTTCTTTGCAACTGACACGGGGATAAATAAGCACAAGAAATGTTTCATATGTATGGCACTAGTTGAGACAACAATAGGAAGTGGCTACCATTATGTTTCATTTAAACACGATGCCAAAAGGTAGGTCTTATGAAAACAGCCTCTGCGAGCCCCCAGCTTGACAAAATATTTCAGTTAGAACAAGTAAATGGTACCAACAGATGCCATGAATGGTAGGAACTCCAACTCGTTATTATACAAACAGTGGGAAAAAGTACATTATCTACAACAATTGAGAAAAGTCATGAGTGCAAATGCCATACTGCAAAGGGGTCACCAATAAAATAACACTCCCAGAGCTTCCTTATGGAGGTTTCCACGATGCAAAAATTGGTGACATACGACACTAGAATTGCAGTATTGATGGTTTGAGTTATCATATTAATGAATTGAAAATCTCGACAAAAAAAGCTCTATGCACTCGCAAAAGATATAAGATAGATGCTTCACGTCCACATCGTTGCAACAGAAAGACAAATTGCTGGAAACTAACCATATAAAATGCCCAGCAACAGCGCGCAAACAATGGCGGTCATCCCCACCCACAGCAGAGCACTCTTTACCCGATTCCCCACGCTCCTGCATATTGTGCATTACCATCGCTTACCGTCCTATTTGCAAAGAAATGAATGCAAGTAAAAGAAGAAAAGAGCTCACTTGTCCTGATCCCCTTCGTAGAAGAACATGGCGAAGGGGATAATGAAGAAGACAAGTATGGCGTCTGCAATATAGACAGCAAGCCAGAGATCCTTCATGGGTAGGGTGAGATTGCAGGCACCATTGTAGATGGCGTTCCGACAAGCCTGTCTGTTGGCCACGTCCGCCGGAAGCATTAAGATCGAGATTACGGCGACGGAAATACCAAAAACGACCACGAATTTAGGGAAATAAGCCTGGTTCTTGTCATCGGGATGCTGGTAGTTCACAAGAAGATAGACGCTGACGAGAAGAACAAGGACACACACCACTATAGCAACAATCAACAGAGCTAAATTGAAATCGCCCATTGTTGATCTCTCCTCTGCCTATCCTTCTTGCGCCTCTATCTTTTGCCCTTACTTTCGTCTTCGCCTCCTCTTCGTTTCTGTTTAATCCGGTGATAAATCATGTGATTCGATCTGTCCGAAGACCGAAATATGCCGCTCTCCCTGGCTCAAATCTGTCTGAAGGCGCCCCACGGTCGCCGGTGAGTCCTCACTTTCTTTTTCCTTTCTGTTTTGTTTCCGCTGATCGAAATCGGGGGTCTCCTGCTCGAACGCGTGAAGGGCGAAAATCGTGATTTCCAACACAAATTAAACTTAAAATTAAATGACCATATTGCCCTGCTTCATTTGAGGCTTTCGACGAGTAAGAGTTAGTGTTTTTCTGATCTGGCAAGAAGGTTTTCCGTAATTAGGCGGTACAACCTGTTGAAGAGAGGAGACCCATTATTTTATCATGAAATGACAAAATAACCTTTTGTATCTAGTACTTGCGGAGATAGGTGGCCGATATTATGGTAAAAGATAGCCACTTTTTCGTCATTCTACTCACCGTGATCTTTGCTACGCATTCTTGTTTTTTTGACAAGTTCGCGGCAGATTGGAGAATTTTTTGTTTTCGAAATTCCTTCCCGCTTTTTCTCTTACAAAACCCCTTTCAAGTTTCGACTCTGTTCTGTTCCCATTGCGATAACAAGAAGAAGCAAGGTACTTAGCTTCCTATTCGTTCGATTTTGTTTTTTGCATGGAATTACTGCTTATTCTGTGGATCCTTTTTTTTTTTTTTTGTACGGTGAGCATATACCGGCGATCCATGTTTTCTTTTAATTCTCTTTTTTCCTTTTCAATAATGAATTTAACGGCACCTTTCAGAACTACTCTATATTCATTTTCTAACTATCTGCGAGGGCACAAGATTTTGTTTGAACTTGGACCTGATGTAATAAGCGTATTAGAGGTTTAACTTCTACTCCTACAAGGTTATACCTACAGTTCTAATCAGACCCAACTGCTATCTGATACATTCCCAACACTGTTTTTTTTTTTTTTTTGTCAAAATAATGATAACGTCGTTTCTTCTTCAATTTGTCGATTGACTCTTTGGCTCAAGGGCATTGAGGGGTTTCTTACTGTATGCTTTTGGATTCAGCTCTCTTTGGATGTTTTGGTATCCCTAGCATGTGTAGCCATTTTTTTTTTGAAGAAATTATGGAAAAAAAGTGACTGAGGCTGGCTGTGGACCTAGCTTATTTTAATGGCATTATTCATTGATAAAGGGTTTCATCTGGTTGTAGAAGTACAAAGAGTGTTTCCCACTAAACATGGAACTCAGCTTGTTATTTTGATTTACTTATGCTTCATGTCATGTGTGGTTTATATTTGTCTACTTTGCTGTTGTAACTATGACTGTTGCTATCGGGATACCTTTTTGATATTCATGAGCTTCAATGATTTGAAAGTAGTTCTTCCTGCTAATGGGCTGTACATTTCATACAGAAGTTTATCTGGAAGAAAAAGAAAAGGGCTTTCAGGACAAGTGGGCTCTCACATGGCAAACTATTACAATATTGATGACATTTTGATGGAAGAGGAGGTTGAAGCTTTTTATTGTTTAATTTCAATGGTTTTATGTTTCTAAAAAAGTTAAATCTCTTCCTTCTCATTTAAGTTTGTGGTGGAGTTGCAGCTAGTATCAGTTGTTTTTCAAGTTGGAGCTAATGGTGTTGGATTGCTTGATCCTGGTTGTGAAACAAATGATGTAAGTACGGTGGAATCCTCATTTTTTTTCCCCTGCTAAAAAAACCATTAATTGTTTCTCCTTTTTTTTTTTTTTTTTTGTTAAGGTTGAAAAAGGTGCAAAGGTAGATTTACCATTCTGGCTTGCTCATGAACTATATTCAAGACAAGTAGTTTCAATCAATGTGCCAACTTGTTTCAGTCAAAAGTAATGCTCTACTTCCCTATTTGATACTCTTTCTCGCATAGTTTAACTGAAGAATTATGAGAAATAGTATAGACAACTGATTGATGAAAGGTACCCTATCCTTAGCTTTAATATGGTGCATGTGGCATTACCAGGACATGGAAGGAAGTTCAAGCTGATGCTGCCTGTGTCGACTTAAGAAGCAGATGTCCATACTTCTATGAGCTGGGCTGTAGGGTTGCACCTTTGTGAGTTTTTCTCTTTGTCATGTCCATCTGCTCAAAGTTTCTATGAGGGAAAGTCAACTTAGTGAATTTGAGTAACCAGATTACATGGTGTCTTTATTGAAAGTTCCTGTTATCTAACTCAGCTTGCTTAGTGTTGTCTTTAATTAAAAAAAAAAGGCCTTGTTCTTTACCTGATCTTGCTTAGTTGTGGCAGGGTGGGTGACAGAAGCATTGGCTCCTTTCTCCTTTACACATTTGCAGGAAGGTATAAGGAAGCCCTTTGTAAGGGACACAGTGCTGGATTCAATTCAACCCCTAAATTCCTGCCACTTCTTACAAAAGAGGAATCCCAACGTGAGATCTTTGTTGCGTTTTGTGATATCATTGTTCTGTAGCTATTGGTTTTGTGATGGTGGTCCATCAATTCTATAAAAAAATAACTTCTATAAGTTTTCTATAGTGTTTGAAGCAGCACGGTCATCAATGGCAGCTTATAAGAAATGGCGAGTTGGCGGATCAAGATTAGAGAGAGCATCCATTCTGGGCAAAAAGAGGAAGTCAGCAGCTGAGGTGTAAGCTCTGAACCCACGAGCTCTATGAGTACCTTATACAATTATGCAATTGTTGGGGAGAAAGTGAAAGAGGGATATGGTTGATATGAAGCCAAAGGCCACTTTCTTATAAGACATGCCCTGGTGAGGTGAGTTTAGACCCTTGATGAATTTGTAACTTACTCTATTGCAAGTGCAACTTTGAGACGGATAAGCTCTCTCTGGGATGCAGTTCCTAGATGCTGGTCTTATTGAGCTGTTCTCAAATTGAAGCAGTTTATTACAGCTACTGTATGTCACTTGAGCATCAAAACAGCTTATTTGTCTTAAATGAGTCAACCATTGTAAATCTAACACTAATTACTAATTGATGTTTCAAATTTGACAAGTTGCTGTTAAACTTATTTCAAAATGGGCTGTTTAGGGTGACCCAAGCTTGATTTTTGTTTGATTAAAAAGCTAGTCAGCATTGGCTGGCTTGGTAACAAACATATGTTTTTGTATGGTGGTATAAACTTATGCAGTAAAAGCAAATGCATTGTGTGGCTGTCTCCACATCATGATGAAACCCTTCTGTCTACTTTCATGTACATAAATCCTCTACCATTCTGCTCTATGAGAGTTTAGTTTCTTCTGAAGCTGGGTCTGCTTAAGTCACTCTGCACTTATACAGTTGTTGATGGAACATAAGAACCAAATTAATCTAATGAAAATTTTAAGACTTGGAAGTTTTTCTCCTAAATGAAAAATCAAATTATACTACTTCAAAATCTTAATAACTCTGATGTGGCAGTTGGATAGGTGTTGTGTGTAGTTCAATTTCCTAAATAGAACATACTTACAAGCCATAAGCATATCTTGGTTTCATTGGTCATTTCTTTCATGTTAAATGGAAATCTTGATTTTTCTTTGTGAAGCATTTGGTTCATCAGAAAGCATGTGCATTATGGAAGACTCTATGTCTGTATATACATTTTTTCAACAGCCCTGTATTAGTGGTTACACTGGACAAGTTAAAACTGCTTTTGATAAATAACTTTAACTGTTTCTAACACAAGCATTTTTATTTTTTTCATTCTGCGTATGTCCAAGTTTTCCAAACTCTCCAAGCTTTTTCATTTTAGCAGAAAATTTTTCCAGGCTTCAGGACTATGGCGAGTGATTTGGAAGGCGAAATGCTGCCAAGTACCAAGGGCCTCAGGTTCCTTCAATCGAGACTTAGATGGGTCTGTGGATCTTACCTGAAAAAACAAAAAGAAATATTGTTTCTGTCATTTGGAAGCCTTTTCAGATTCCTAAAATTAGAGTCGACACAGCCGAGTTGGCTAATCTCGGTCAAGTCCTCGAGATCCATCTCAATTATGAGAGCAAAACATGACCTACCAGGAGTCAGACCAACTTAGAGTTGAGTTGCATATTTAAATATAAATCTGCTGAGTCAAGAGGAATTTAGGCCGGGTTAGGTCGATTCTTATGTCAGAAGAACCTTGAATTATGTCAAACTATATTTTAGTTGATAGATCAAGCTTATGTAGGTTGATCGATCGTGCCATATGCTAGTGTACTATTTTAACATTTGAGCATGATACTAACCATTCTAAGGGATTTATAATTGTAAAATATTTTAATGCATTCGATTAAAATATGGTTTTAAATATTTATTGCCCTAAAGTACCATAACATAAATATGTTTAAGAATTGAAATTTGGTTAATTATCTATTTATATAGTTAGAGTTCTTAAAATTTTCTAATGATGTTTGGATTTTAGTCTTTAAATCTTTGCTTACTCTTTTGTGTAAGTTCTTCACGGTAACAATTTTCAATGTGTAGCTTTGGGTTTTGACTTGATAATTTGATTCATCATTCTTGTGTCTCATAATATGTATTAGAAGATGTGTATCTAAAATACATTGATAGCACCGTTAGTGACACATTTTAAGTTACCTATTTTATTATAATCAAAATAATAAAGACCAACATAATGTTGCAATTGGTCTAGCAATGAGATGAAGTGCTCATATGTAGGCATTTACCTTAACTATTCACATGAAATAATATTTGAGAGGTGTTACATTGAAATAATACGTGTCATTGTTGACTAACTCAATCTTTAGGAGATTAAAATAGTCTCTTGTTCCGTCCTTGAGAGGATTCACTAATTTGGTGTCTGAAACCTGAAGAATTGAAGTAAGATTCTCTCTCCCAAATCATTTAGTCATCGCTTCCTTTCTCAGCTCCATTCCCTGTAACAACTTTCGTTTGCTTTCTAGACATAAACTTTTGTGGCTCATTTGAAATTACAGCGTACAAGTCTTGTTTAACTAATAAATGAGAGAAAAGTTTGCTGGAATCAGTTTTTGCGAGAAAGGGAATTCATTGAAGAGTGCCCACTAAGGCCATCAAATTCTCCACGTGTCATCAAACCTCCTGCTTTACAGTTAGCAAAACACCCCTTGTAATTTCATTAGGAAATGGCACCAAACAACAAGTTAATGACTAGCGAGATTCTACATGATCCCTGATGTATTTTATCCATAAATAGATGAATGGCTTCTTGCTCAGTCTTAGACCTCCTCAAAGAGATCGCTCTACCACTTACAATTGGGATATTAGCCATATAACCTATGCGCAGAACAAGAAGTTAAAGACCTTATTCCAGGTATAGTTGGTCCTACTGTGCCAACTCCCCGCTCTCTGCAACGACAACCTTGCTTTTGGGTGTCCCATTCTGTCGCCCTTCTGCTTCCACTTTGTACACTACATCCATACCTGAAAGCACTTTGCCGAACACCACATGTCTACCGTCTAACCTGTACCACCCAAGTTCCAAAATATTTTTCATAATATATCATAGAAACTACACTCAATTGAACACGGGGGAGGGAACACAATCTTACCAGCTGGTAGTTACAGTAGTAATGAAGAACTGAGACCCATTTGTGTCGGGGCCTGCATTTGCCATTGAGAGATATCCTGTACCAGCCATATAATTAATTATAAGTATTATTTTATATTGTATTGAACTGATGAGCTAACTCACTATAAATACAAAGTTTACCTGGTCCGATGTGTTTAAGTTTAAAGTTCTCGTCAGCAAACTCCGTGCCATATATCGACTCTCCACCCCTTCCATCTCCAAGAGTGAAGTCACCTCCTTGGATCATGAAACTGGGAATGATTCTGTGGAATGTGCTCCCCTTATAGTGTAAAGGCTTCCCACTCTGCCCAATACCTTTTTCCCCTGCAGCACAAAGTAGAGGTGTAAACAATGTCAGTTTCACAATATGCCTAGGATTGTGTTAAGAAAAACAATGTAAGCTTCACAAATTGCCAGTTTTTGTTAAAAAAGGTTTAAACTTCTTCTTTTTTAAAAAGACTTGCATCTCATCCAAGTCTTAAAGTCAATAGTGCTTACTAACTTATGTTCACAACATCAGCTAGGAAAAGCACTGTATGGATAAATAGGTTGTCAAGCTATGGGATCACTTCATCAACATGTGGTTTATTGATCATTTAGTAAAAAGCTTTGAGAAAAATGACTTTGGATATAAGAATATATCTAGGAAAACTATGAGATAGCAATGCAGAAGACAAATATGAATTTAAAGAAACAGGGATCAATTGGCTTACCTGTGCAAAGTGCTCGAAAATTCTCTGCAGAAACACAACAGAACAAAGAAAATAAATCATTGTTAGAGGAACTACAAATAAATATTAGAATCACAGAAAGTTACCACAATAGCATGATCAGTAAAACAGTCGCAAAGTTGATATGTAATCAGAATTACTACATGCTTATGTAAACCATCCTATAACATACCTGCTGTTTTTGGCACAGCTTGCCCAAAGAGACCGATGACAATACGACCTGACATGAATTACATAAAAATATCTATCAATCTCACAATATTTTGAGCAAGAACATGAATAATTGTAAGTGTCATAAAAACAGAGGTGAGCGTCTAGGTATCATATTTCATATCAGGGGCCCTAGAACGCCAATATATATCAATTGATACATTACAATTTTTGGGCCATATCAGTCAGGCTCGATCTAAAAAAATTATCAAAAATAAAAATATTAAAATAAGGTACTGTATCAGTACTTTCAAACCCAAGACCTATAGGATAACATGAGTATCTTATGGACTATATCCCCACCCCTGCATTGAATGTGCACCGAAGTTCAGAGCACACTGTGACAGATGGCAATTGAAATGGAAAACCTGAATTCCCTATAAAAGAATAAAGATTTTCCATTTGTATACCTATTAGATTATCTTCAAAAAAGCGAAACTATAATATTGACCTCAAGAATTACTGATCGTAGTCTATGAGTACACGGTTGGAATCATACCGGCAGATTTCCCATCGATCTCAATGTCAAAGAAAACCTTGTGCGTCACTTCCTGCAGATCTTTCTTCCCCTGCATTGACAAAACAGGAGAAGTTTATAAACAGATTGTCAAGAGAAAAAAGAAAGGGGCATCCGCTACGAACTCAATACGTTTGAAACCAAGTCTTAGATGATTCTATCTAGTCTAAGAACGTAGGAGATCGACACGCACAAAATGACATTTTAACTTTGTGGAGGACCAGCAAGCGCCGACAAACAAATAGATCGAGGAGGAGCGGATGGACAGGAAACCAGAGAACGCGCATCAACTAGCGAAGTGAAAGAGGAGTTTTGAGGGCTTTTCTGACCTCTTCAAGATTGCTTGAGATGTCATCAATCCGATCTGTAGAAGACAAAGCGACAAGATCCCCAAGTTGGTTCTGATAAGAAGAAGAAGAAGAAGAAGTGGGAAGGAAGTCGGAAGCCGTCCGGCACCAACCAGATCGGAGAGAAAAGCTTCATCCTAGGTTAGGAGTTCAGTTCCAAATGGAATTGCAAGTAGTAGATTGCTGAACACCAGTAGTTTGAGGAGGAGGACACGAAAACCCAATACATGTTCATGCTCATAGCGGATTACCTGAACGAGGACAAGGGTTGCCAACAAGCCACCGAGCCATAGCAGAGCCACTGCAAGTAACTTGGTCATCGCCATGTCGCCTCTTCCGGCTAAAGAGCAGCTCTTCATAAATAAAGGCCTCACCGACTGAAGAGTGATTTTTTTCATCCCCAAATCGCGGAACCCTAAAAATAAAATTAGCATTTTACCATTATTACTCTAAAAAAAAAGTTAGAGAAAATAAAATAATAATTAAATTTTTTTAATCAGCAAAAAAAATCTTTACAAAGGAAAAAAAAGAGTAATTTGCATTGAATTTGATGCTAGAACAATGTTTCAATGTGTATTAAGAGACATTCATCAATAGTTAGATATCTAACCCCTAAGCCCTAAACCCTAATAATCTCATACATTCTAGAGTCGGGACAGGCGCTCCCTAAACCCTTTCATGTTCTTCTAATGGAAGATCAAACAAGCAATTGAGCTAGCTAGCAATTGTTTAAATTTGGTTTGAGTAGAATTGGAAACAATGAAGTACATTTTTTTTTAACAAAAATTGAGTTATAAACATGTAAACAAAACTAATTTTGCAAAGAGATTATGCAATTTCATACTTGGTTTTCAAGGGGTTCAAAAATAATTTGGAGTTTACTAACAGGGCAACTCCTTCGCTTCCTCACCTCTTAAGCCAATGGAGGTCGAGGTAAAATTGGGAGAGAGGATTCTCACTCTAAATAGGAAGAGCAAATCGAAAACAAAAGATCGGTAAATGAGTGAAAGGAAAGACCGTATACTCTTGTTTTGTTCAGTGCGGAAAGCCAAGTGAACGGAACCTAACCTAGGTGGACCGAAACTACCTAGCTCTGGTACATGATTCTAATCACAAAGAGAAAGGTTCCTCACCATAAAAGAGTAAAGTCACATATAGAGTCCTTCCTAAGGTGGTGTAACGAATAGGTTGAAGTGGACTGTTTCAAATCTGATAGGTAGAGGCTCATTGTGGACCATATTGTAACCTTAGAACAAAATAATATTAATTTAATAAGTGATATATTTTTTAAAAAAATATTAATTTAATAAGAAAATATGTTATATTATTTTATATGTCTAATTAATATATATGTAGGTTATTATAAAAATTATTATAAGTATTGGGTAGTTTTAATTTTTTTATTTTTCATTCTACCCATAAATTTAATCTAAAACCCATTAAAAACCCTATTATCGGGTTTAGACGAGAAAACCTAAGCCGAACCCGACCGTGCCGGCCTAGTCCTGGTGCAGGTGTTTCCTAGGAGACGGAGATCCTTGGACGCGTCATGGCGCCACACTTGTGAGCTATAGAGACTCGATTTCAAGATTTTCAGTTGAAGCGAAGTGCGTCCCGCAGAGTACGTGGAGTGAATCCGAGAGTCCGAGTCGTTTCGCGTTTGAAATTTGAGAGGGAGTCACCAAGAGTGGACGGACAACTACCAGTCCGCCAGAGGACGACGGGAGCAACCGTTCGAAGTTCTCCAGCTAAAGCAGCCGGGGGAAGACTTCTTGGTGAGGCTTTTTGCGGGGGGCTTACTATCTTCTACTATCATCCTCTCAGCAATGGCAAGCCCCTCTCTCTCTCCTCCATCATCCTTCTCGTTCTTGGTTTCTCTTCTTCCCGTGTTTCTCGTTTCTTTCTGGCAGGATGGAAGGGTCTACCCTCCATGGTGATTCCCTTCATCCTTCTTTTCCGCTTCCTTCTTCAAATGCTGCGGGCTCCTCTTCTTCTCTGCCTTCTCCATTGGTTCCTCAAGAGCCGGAGCACGAGCGACGGGAACAAAGCGTTACTTACCGAGTCAACATTTCCGTATCAAACCCGGCGTCCTCTGCCGACGTGGGGGACGAGGCATGGTCATGCGTCGTCGTCCTTGTTAGTTTCTGGTTCTTTGGTATGTATCTCTCTTTCCTGTACTTCCTGCGTTATTGCTTGATTGGTTTATGAATGTTAAAAATAAGATCATGCTTTGTGCTTCTCATCCCATCAGCAGCGTCAATGACTTCGATCCTCGGGTTTTATGGTTCTGTCAATTTTCACTTGGGGCCTAATTGCTCCCACCTAATGACAAAGGATTTTCCCTAAGATTGATTTTGATTTTCTGTTTCGATACCCTTATTTCTTTCCGATATATAGATATAGAAGTTTAAGTGATAAGATATAGAAATTACAATAATGCCCTTTCATAAATACAAATATATGATAACATCCCCCCTCAAACTGATGCAGGTAAGTCAATCAACAACAATTTGCCAACCACAAATTGATGCCGTTGTCAAATCATTACTTTGGTGAAGACATCGGCCACCTGGAGATCCGAAGAAATGTAAGGAAAGAGATCACCCGACTATCCAAGGTATCGCGGATAGAATGACAATCAACCTCAATGTGTTTGGTGCGCTCATGGAGGACAGGGTAGGTGGCAATCTGAATAGCACTAGTGTTATCAGCTTGAAGAGGGGTAGAAGTAGTTTGAGGAAACTCAAGCTCCGCAAGAAAACTGCGTAGCCATACAATCTCAAAACAAGCAGTAGACATGGCACGATACTCAACTTCAGTCGGGGATTTAGAAACACGAACTTGTTTCTTACATCTCCAAGAAATTAAGGCATTACCTAAAAACATACACCAACCCGTAGTAGAGCGACGGGTATCCGGACACCCAGCCCAATCAGCATCACTATAAGCAACAAGTTGAAGAGAAGAGCATGTAGGAAAGAATAACCCACGAGTAGGAGAACCTCAAAGATAGCGGATGATGTGTCGAACTGCAGCAATATGGAGATGGCGAGGAGAGGACATAAACTGACTGACCTGATGAACGATATAGGAGATGTCGGGGCGAGTAGTGGTCAAGTAGATGAGACTTCCAACCAAGCGCCGATAGAGAGTAGGGTCATCTAGAAGGTCCCCTTTATCTTTCCTGTATTTGACATTTACCTCCATAGGAGTATCAACAGAAGAAGTGTCCTCCAAACTAGCCAAGGTAATAATATCTTGAAGATACTTATGTTGGTTTAGGAAAATACCTTTGGCCCGATGATGGATTTCTAGTCCTAAGAAGTACGTGAGCTGGCCAAGATCTTTCATATGGAAAGTGGCATGTAACACCTGTTGCAGCTTGGTAATCAGTCCAAAGTCAGTTCCAATAATAATGATGTCATCCACATAAACCAGGAGAATGACCATGCCCGCGGTAGACTTATGATAAAATAGAGATGAATCATACTGACTCTGTGTAAACCAGTGGAGAGTAAAGGTGCCATGAAATTTCTCAAACCAAGCTCGGGGGGCTTGCTTAAGCCCATACAGAGGACGACGATGCTTGTAAACCTGATCAGGAGAGAAGGTAGTCATACCCGAGGGGAGCTTCATGTATACATCTTCCTGGAGGTCACCAGGGAGAGGCATTCTTCACATCCATCTGATGCAGCAGCCAGGACTGAGAGGTTGCAATCGCGAATATAGTACGGACCGTGGTCATCTTGGCAACCAACGCAAAGGTCTCCTCATAATCAATCCCATATTCCTGTTTGTTGCCCAAAGCTACTAGGTGAGCTTTGTACCGATCGAAAGAACCATCAGAGTGAAGTTTGACAGAGAAAAACTATTTACTCCCAAGAGGCTTAATTGGAGGAGGGCAACGAACAATATCCCAAGTGTGATTCTCCTCAAGTGCTCGAAGTTCTGTTTGCTTTGCATGCTGCCAACACTCATGTGCCATGGCCTGTTTGTAACAAGTGGGAATGAAAATAGAGGTTAAAGTAGAGACAGGAGAGACAATGGAGGAGAAAACATACCAATGAGGAGGCCTAGAAGGGCGAGTAGACCGGCGAAGAGCAGTGGAAGCTGGAGCAGGAGTAGGATCAGGCGCCAGGACAAGATCGTGAAGGGGCACAAAGGAAGTAGAACCAAACTCATGGGCACTACGTCGGCCATACACAAAACTAGGTTTGAACCTTTCCACAATTGGCGGAGAATCATCAAAGCAAGGTAAAAGAGATAAAGAGGCAGATGGCTGTTCAACATGAGATGGAAAAAAATATTGATTTTCAAAGAAAACCACATTCCGAGAAACACGTATATGACAAACATATGGATCATAACAAACATAACCATTTTGAGGGATAGCATTACCAAGAAAAACACACTTAACTGATTGGGCGATAAGCTTATGTCGGTCATGAGCAGGGAGATGCACAAAACAAACACAACCAAATGTCCGAAGATCGGAATATGAAGGAGAATGGCCAAACAACTTAAAGAAGGGAGAAACATGAGGTAATGTAGGAGATGGTAAACGATTGATCAAATGAACCGAAGTAGAAATCGCTTCACACAAAAAACGAGAAGGAATAGATGATTCAAGTAAAAGGGTTTTGACCACATCAAGAAGATGACGATTTTTCCTCTCAGCAACACCATTTTGTTGCGGTGTCGAAGGACAAGATCGCTGAGAGACGATCCCTTTGCTTTGAAGAAAGTCCTTAAACTCATTAGACATGTATTCGCCGCCAGAATCAAAGCGTAAAACCTTGATGTTGGCAGAAAATTGAGTCTCTAGAAGCGCAAGAAAATGCTTGAATGCTAAAAAAACTTTGGCCTTAGCCAGTAGAAAGTAAACCGAAGTACACAAACTACAGTCATCAATAAAGGTGATAAAGTGCTTGTAATGCGCATGAGAAACAACAGGAGCAATCCCCCAAACATCAGTATGAATAAGATCGAAACATTGTAAGACATGAGAGGCATTATGAGGAAAAGGTAGAACTTTACTTTTGCCAAGTTTGCATGATGGACATTCAAAAGAAAGATCAAGAGAAGAACACACTTTATGTCCCAAGACACCTGAATTAAATAATTTTCGGAGTACATCAGCATTGGGGTGACCTAGACGTTTATGCCTCATCTTAGGTCCAAAATTAACAACATTACATGCAAAGGAAAGGAAAACTAGGACTAGTGGTGGGAGGAAAAACATAAAGAAGAAAGAGTCGTTCCACTTTAGGCCCCTTTGCGATCATCGTCCCGACACTTGATCCTGCACAACACAACCAGATCGAGAGAAATGGACATTACAATTATTATCGACCAATTGACCAACAGAAATAAGATTTTTGGAGAGGTCAGGAGACACAAAAACATCAATTAAACAAGAGAAAAAATCACCAACAGCACTGATAGGCAGAGAACTGCCATCAGCGGTGTTAATTTTCTGATTTCCATAATAATGTCGGACATTGGAAAGAGAAATAACAGTATTGGTCATATGATTAGAAGCGTCGGAGTCAAAATACCATGGCTTAGAAGAAACTTTAGGATTACCTAAGAACCCAAAAGTAGAGAAAACAGAAATGATCATCTGTTGTACCATCTCAGGAGTGAGTATGGTCAGTGGGGCGAAAGTGGTAGGTGCAGCAGGAACAACCGGCGAGGCAGTAGAACTAGAGGCACCAGCGTAGGCATGATAAGCAGTATCCGACCTCCTTGCAGGTCGAATGGGCCAAGTAGAGATGATATGACCTAGTTTCTTGCAGTAGTTACAAAACTTTCTAGGGCAATCCCGAGAAACATGAGCAAAAGCTTTACAACTATAGCACTGAACAGCACGCATGTCTAGTCCCTTATTCCTCCCCTGGGTTGCATAAGCCACAGTGACAGGGGCACTAACGTTAGCCCGATGTTCGATGCCAGCCTGATTTGCTAGACGCCGCTCCTCACGGAGAAGTTCACTGAAACAAGCAACTAGAGAAGGTACAGGATGACGATTCATCAGATTAGACCGTGCAATTTCAAAATTGAAACGGAGCTTCATCAAGAATTGATCTCTCTTGCTGGTTTCATGCATTGCTTGAATAGCAGAGAGAGCTGTAACGGGAACAGTAGAATGAACAATGTCGGCATAGTCAGCCCAAAGGTTTTGAAAACCAGAAAAATATTCCTCGATGGATAGACTTCTTTGTGTGAAATTAGCCATCTCATACTCCAATTGAAAACGCCAAGCCGTGTTGTCTTGATGGTAAACTTGGGCGAGGTAACTCCACACGTCAGCCGCATTTCTATAAGGCCGCAAATTGAGAACAAAGTGAGGCTCAACGGAGCCAAGGATCCAGGTCATGACCCTAGCATCCTTGACTGTCCACTTGGACAAAGCCTCGGCCTCTCGAGGTGCGGGATCAGTCCCATCTATATGACCCCATAACTCCTTTCCCATAACAAATAAACGAAACTGAAATTCTCAGGCACGGTAATTTTTACCCGTGAAACGGATAGGGAACGAGTCTACCTTATCAGATGACATGATAAGCCTACTATAATGACAATAAGTGGTGAGGGAACTCCACACCAGAGATGGCTCTAGAAGGAGAGATTAGAACTGGAGATACCCCTGCGAGCTTGGTCACAAACTATAAAATGTGCTGCAAAACCCAGCAATGAAAGGTTTCCAGCAACTGTGTGCACCCACACCAATATGAGCCACGCCTTCGTTGCTGCAGCGGTAAAAAGGGCCGTTGCAGATGTTGCGACACGTGTACCGAGCAGAAGAATCGTCGTGGAGTGGACCTTTGCTCCCGTCGCACACAAAAAACGAAGCCAATGACCCCGTCGAACACCAAAAACGAACTGTCGAACACCAAAACGAAGATGTTCCCGTCGAACACCAAAAAACTAAATACCCGAGAGAGGAACTGCCGAAATCCGCTAAAGCCGAGAGAGGAACCTCCGAAATCCGAAACAAAACCCACAAGATCCTCCGAAATCCACTACAAATCGAGTACCGAGAAAGAGGGAAAGATAACTCACCTCTGAGAGAACAACGCCGAACCAATTTCTCCAACACCGAACCGAGACCGCCAAGGGTGCCGAAAAAGCTCGGAAAAAAAAATCAGGGCGGGGAACGAAGCTCTGATACCATGACAAAGGATTTTCCCGAAGATTGATTTTAATTTTCTGTTTCGATACCCTGATTTCTTTCCGTTACATAGATATAGAAGTTTAAGTGATAAGATATAAAAATTACAATAATGCCCTTTCATAAATACAAATATATGATAACACCTAATACATGCCAACTCCTTATTTGTACAAGCAATTCAGGTCTTCACGCCTATCCTCCTCTCATTTCTTCGAACATCTTATTGAATTTTACTTCTCTATGCTGATTCAGTCACTTTTTTGTTTGTTTTCTAGGTCAGAGTTATGTCTGAGCCTAAGGCTGGGCCAATGCTTTATGACTTCTCCAGGCCACCCTCTCTTGATGTTAAGACAAACTGGTCAGAATGTCATAATGCAACTGTACCACCCGATTTGCACAAGGTAAGCTTGTTTTTCTTATCTGTTTTTTCTCCAAAATCAACTTATTAAAGAGTTTAGCTGAGTGTTTATCTTCTTTGTTTTGTTTCTCGCATGTAGGAATGGATATATTACCTGAACAAGTGTTCTCAAGTAAATGTTTCCTACGTCGTGAAGTCTACAAGCTCATCTCCTTTATCTCTTGTCATGGCTGAAGGTGCCTTCTCCGATCTCAATCATTATATCTGGCTCGGTTCTACGTTATTTATCTGTTTACTTATTTAACTGGTACAATTGAACTCATCTAACCCGAGAAGAATTTAAGTCCTAAATTATCCATTGTAAAGAATAGGGCCATACTACACTGGAACATTGCACAGCATACTTTGGTAAGAGTTTGAAAACGAAATCAAGTTTCATTTCCTTGACAACAATGGCAAGAAGTCAACTTTGATGCACGCATAAAAAATCACAAATAATATAGATGTTGCCCATGTTGCAATGCTTAATGTTTAAATCAGTGCTTTACTTAAATTTGGGATCATGTGAAGGGAAATTTACATCTTGAGTATTTTGATATATGCATATGCTGAAAAAGATTAATCAAATTTTACAAAGCTGCTGGAAGGATAATCTTTCTGGTCTGGAATATTGGGCAGTGAAGAAAAATTGTTTGATACAGATGGAGGGGGCAGATGTACGAATGTTGCTAAGGATGTGTGTCAAAAAACTCAAAACTATGAAAGAGAGTTTAGCAGAGAAGAATCAACACAAATAGAAAGAAAATAAGAGAGAACTGTTGTGAGATGGTTTAGGCATGTTCAAGAGAAGCCTACTATTGCATCTGTTAAGAGAGTCTTTGTTGTTTTCAGTTGAAGAATAGATAAGAAAAAGGACAAAAATGACATTAATGTATGTCATGTGGTATTTTAGGTTAGGATGGAGCAGAATGGAGAAGGATCTATGTTGTTGGCCCCAATATGTTTGGGATGAAGCTAATAATTACGATATGATGATTTTAATCAGCTTCACTCACTAGGTTACCTTGTGAAAAATCTGTATTGCTAATAAGTTTGGTACTGAAATATTTTCACCAAATATTAGTTGATGTTGATATGGATGGATATTGATTTTGTGTTATTAAAGAAGTCATATTTGTATATGAATGTAATGTCTGTTCTTTAATCAGTTACTGTCTCTAGTGATTACTGGTATACATCTCAAAATAATCACTTTCCTGCTTGTCTCAGAGAGTTCTTTTAGTTTTGATGTCTCAGACAGTTCTTTTTGGTTCTCTTGAAGGACACTTCATGACTTCTGAAGATCAGTCAATCTTGTTTCTTCATCTCAATAGCATGTTCTTTTTCAGGCAATGAAAACCTCATTGAGTGGCTCGAGGATCCTTCTTATCCCGATACCACATTATCATGGAATCTTATTCGTGGTAAAAATATTTTGCCAGAGGAAATGCTGAACATTTTTGTTCCTATTCTAGTATGAGAATGAAGCAATTCTGACTTTTTTCAGGAAAAAAATTGTTTACTTACAGGAAATGGCTTGATCCAACAGAAAATTTTAAAGTCTTCTAACTATTATATTGCAGTTGGGAACCTTAATTCTCAGGAGGCTGAGGTATTCACTTTATTCGTACAGATTAATCTGTGCTTTTCCTTGTTATTTTTAAAACAAAGATCCAAATTCCAAACTTTATTCGTACAGATTAATCTGGCTACTTGAATCCTCCTTATCTACACTGCCATATCATTTCCTGCCTCAATTGTTAGATCACCCTTTCTACTTACCTTACCACTTTCATCCATAACATTTTTAATTGAAGGCTCTGTACCTCCACACACCTGCTCTATCTTTTCCTACTCCACTATCAGCAAATTGACATGAGATTAAGGCTGGATGCATATTTTGATATTTGATATAAGTTTTTCCTTGCCTTGACCTGATGATGCAAACATACTTGTAGGATTGGAACTGAAAATTAAATAATTTAGTGGAAGAGTTCTGTCTTGTTATCTTTAAGAATTGCTGGAATTGCTGAAAAGTTGAGAGAATTCTGTCTCCTGAAATCTCCAAGTATAATAAACCCCATCTATTATCCATTTATTGGATTCATAGGTTTTTTCTTACTGTACTCTCAATTATGTTTGTGTGAAGCAGGTGCAGTTGAACCTTAGCATACAAGCTGTTGTTTATAACACAACAAAGGCCTATAACAAGTGTGCACTAGATAAAAGCTTTTGCCTTTTGAAGCTACACATATTCAGATTGAACGTTGCAGTTCTCACCTCTCCTAGTACAGTAGAGGTAACAAATTTTGCAAGACCTCTTGCTACTTCTTGCCTTTTTGGCGGCCAAGTGGAAGCCCATAATAATTTTTAAGTATTTTTGAAAGCATGTATACAACAATTTGTTAAGCTGTGGAGTCTAATTAACGCCTTACGCAGAGTCGGCACGCAGATCGACCTTGTATTGACTATTGTTTCATTTAAGGGTAGTTTGGGATTTCACACTTGTATTGCGGTTGCCCTAGTTTTCTCTTTATATTTGAGGGCGCCGCTATTAGGGTTATCATTGAGAAGGATCATCAGTTGCGACTGAGAGAGGTTAGAAAAAAACACTTGAGTGTGTGCGATTTCTCTTGTAAACAACTTCGTCGTCATATTGAATTATTGTTACGGCAGAAGACAGGACGTAGTCTCACCTTGAGGCGAACCTGTATAAATCTTGTGTTTTTCGTGCTTGATTATTTCTTCTTCTGCGATTATTATTGCTCTCGTTAGTATTGAATTAGGGCGTCTAGTTCCTAACACAATTAATAGAATAAATTGCATAACTATTTTATACAGTTTGGCTTTGATTTGGCATCAACTAGATCAATGAAGTTTATTGGACAGCTCAACCTACTTCAGTTTAGCTTAATTTGAACATTCCTTGTCTGCCAGTAATTTTTTTGCGAGTTAAATACTGGTGACTTTGCATTTAGCTTAGATATTGTTCACCAAAAATGTTATGAACTTGGGAGGATGGCTGGTAGGTAGAGCTTGAGTCTTGGGCAAGTTGATTGAGTGAGAGAGTTGGGTGTGTAAATATAGGCATTTAAAGAGCTTAAGGGGAGAATAGGATCGTTTAAGAGAGAGTGAGGTGGTTGAGGGATTGGTAAGGAAGAAGGGTTAGAGCCTTAGATGGCATGAGCAGGGGGAGGAAGAGGATTCCTAGGGTTAGTAGGACTTAGGTGGTGGACTAGAGAAGTGGAATATCGGTTTGGGAGAGAAGACAGAATAGAAAACCCTAGTAAGGCTAGGCTAGATTCGAGTGGATGCTGAGTGGCTTTTGGGGAAGGTACGATGAGGGCTAGTTAGGCTATAGGTGGGGTGGCTCAACTAATAGATGACTGGGGGTGCTCATGGTGTGAGATGGGTGAGTGGAGAGATTCGAGTGGTGTGAAGTTCCTAGAGGTAAAGAAAGTCACCAACATCCAAAAACCAAATTCAATTTCCACTTCCAGAAAATTGTTAATTGGCTGTGTGAAATTATGAGTAAAAGAGAGTTGAGAGGATGGGGAAGAGAGAAAAAAGCATACAAGAGCATAACTGCTCTGGATGTGGGAGGCTGACGACCCCCATCAGGATTTTATTAAGTGAATTAGAGATGAAATTCCATCTCTACCCTTCATACACATAAACCTTAATATCTTCACTGTTACATGTCCAAATTCAACAAGAATTGGACCATAGACTAATACTGAGATACAGATTCTACTGGTGTGATCATGGATATATACACACTGTGGTAAATGACCAAAATTCCCCTTGCATCATATTTAACAGGCTCCACTCATAATGTCTTTCAAATGCTGCACTTTGTCATTTTTAAGTTGAGAATATACATAAATGAATTTAAGACTATTTTTGCTTTGTTTATAGGAAAGTTATACTGATGCTTGGTTCGTTAAAGTATCATATGTACCAAGATGGATCACATATATTGTTGGCGGAGGTATCATGCTATTGCCATCTCTCTCTCTCTCTCACTCACTCACTTTCCATCATATGTAGGTGGCTTGACTGTGACAATCTTGCTAATGATCAAGATCCTAGTGAAGTGTCAAAGATCACCTGGAGATGGGAGTGAGTACCAAGAGCGCACACTGACAACAGAGAGAACACCTTTGCTTGGACAAAAGGAGGACAACGCTTCAAGTTTGGGTTCATCTTATGATTCAGGTTCACACGATGAAGAGGAATTTGAAGATTTGCCAGGAGCAGGTTCAATAAAAGGGGAACCCAATTATCCACAGCAGCTATGTGCAATTTGCTTCAATGCACAAAGGGACTGTTTCTTCCTTCCCTGTGGCCATTGTGCAACATGTTTTACATGTGGAACAAGGTGACTCTCTTTCCCTAGTGCATAAACTGATGATGTATAATCTCTGTCTGAGACTTCGTGAGTAGTACGGATTTTTATCTATATGAAAATTGTTGCAGGATTGCAGAAGAGGCTGGAATTTGCCCTATATGCCACAGGAAAATGAAGAAAGTGAGGAAAATATTCACAGTTTGAGAGTGTAACAAACATCGTTGAAAATACTGTCACTTGAAGAGATGAAGGCTGGTAGTGATCGCCTAATTTGGTCATCAACCCCAACTGATGGTATGAATGTTCTTCTAAATGGAACTTACACACTGTTTATGTACAGTAACACTGCCCCTCAACTCTTTTTTTTAGAGTTTAAACAGATGATGCACCAACAATGTACATTTTAAGCTCTCATTCTTCCAAGTGGATTAATTCTCAAGGAGCCACTGATTAACTGCTCTGTTTTGTAATGAAGGTTACTTTGAATTATTGATAAGGGTACAAAGTTGAACAGTAATTAAAAGAGAAGCATTCTGTTGGAAGTCATTTAACAGGGTTTATTTCAATTCTTTAGTCAATCTAAAAGCTGCGTATGTTTATTTCTCCAAGCTACTACCTGTCAAAGACTATCATATTTGAAATGGTTATCTGCATATTATTAGTCATTACTAAAAGGTAAAACCAGCTCCTAAGTAGAGATGGTAGTGGGGTGGGTGTATGCTGGGTTAGTGAAAGCTTGACCCTTCTCCCAAACCTGCTCGCAAGTCGGTCCTTGTCCCACCTTGTCCATAACTGCCCACACCCTACAAGAGAAAAGGCCATCTCTACCGTTTGAATGTGTACAAAGCAAGGAGCAGACTCTTTGTGAAAGCTAAGAAAGTAAAGGAAATTTTATGAGGGAGTTTCCCCTCAACTGCAATCTCCACTTCCCACCACCTTCCTTTTTTAGATAAACACAGAGCCTCCTTTTTTTGTCTTGGGACACATCCCTAGCAGGCGGGGTAGATAAAACCTATTTGCAACTCAAATTTTGGATGGGGTTCTATTAAGTACTTTTTCCACCTTTGGAGTGTGTTGAAGAGTAAGAATGGAAGTCTTACATGATTCCCATAGCAAGAAGTGTCACAAAGCCAAAATTAATGTGGTGGAGTCTAAGATGAGTCTCATGGAAGGAAGTCTCACAAAAGATTCTCGGTTAAAAGTGTTTTAGTTATGTTAGTCTTGTTATTATGTTTAGTTGTTTAATTATTTTTGGGTGTAACTAGGATATGAAAAGTTTAATTATGATTTGATTCTACCTATTTCCTCTATTATAAATAGAGGCTTATTGTACTCGTTTAAGAATAAGTTAATGAAGTATTTATCTTTTTCATAAATTCAACATAGTATCAGAACGGGTTTTGTGAGTTGATTAGATCAACCCACAGAGATAATGTGTTTCTTTTTTGTCCCAATACCCATTGTTTCCTTGGTGTTCGCACCTTTATACTTAACTTTTCATATTAAAAACTATATAATGATGGAAAGATCTTTGAGTCTACTTTCTAACACAAAAAGAATTTTGGTAATTGAAGTTTTCTACTAAGAGAAATCAATATTTGAAGCAACAAAGTTAAATAACAAGAGAGGTTCAACAATAGCAGAAAACTTCAATTTTTGAAGCATTTTATGCCATCAAGAATGAGACTTTATACAAAGAATTATATTTCAAAAAAAATATTTGTAAGTCTATTTTGTTTAATCTATCAAACTAATTCTCAATCTAAGTTTTCTAGAGGGAGATATCAATATCGAAAGAGTCAATGGTCATACTAGAAAGAAGAAAGAGAAAGAGTACTTAGTTCGGTCATATCTCACCATGCATTGACATGAATTAAGTTTCATTTTATCTAGAATTCTAGGTTTTTAGGCAAATTTCTCTTCTAATGAGAGATTTTTGGTCAGTCTTAATCATTCCATGACGTGCTCATTGAAGGAATCTGATATCATACTTTGATGTGGTTTTTAATTTTTTACATTTTTTTACTTGGTTGAGTATCTTCCACATTGTCATCTCTAAAAAATTATAGTCACCCCCAAAAGTCATACTAGGTCAAATTTGTTAAATTATTATATTTTACCATTATAGTTTCCTTTATTTTTTTTTAAATGTCACATTTTAGATTTGTTTGGTAGTATGAGTGTTGCATAGTCGCCTCCTTCCGATTAAAGTTGTTTTCCTCTATTATTTCTTCAGTTTATCATCTTGTGTTTTATTACTTCAGAACAATACCTTTTGTGGCGATTGTTACTTGTTAGTAGGTCCATATCTTACAAAATGGAGTAGTGTTTAATCGAGAATTAATGCGACCTATTTAACATATATATATAAGAGCCTAACAGACTCTAACAAGGATTCCTCTCCAATCTCAAACTTTCCACTCAAACTCAAATTCTAGCCAAATGAGGTATACCCCAACATTGAGTTTGATCCCAAACATGACACTACAACAAGTTCTGTGGAACCAATTTCTACTTCAAAAGAATCATGTATCTCACATAAAAGTCAAGCTAATTCCTAATATTTAAGGATGTGAGATCAGGAGGTGATCAGGTTCATGGGCTAAGGCTCAATTTCCCAATCAAGTGATCCCCCTTCTTATGTGTTATAAGCTTAATATTGTATAACGATGTGACATCAAGTCAATGTATAATCCAATGCCCAACACCCTATAAGTGGCCATCTTAATAGAGGTTCATTAAGGGGTTATTAGCCTTAATAGCACCCTCAACGTATATTTTGAAGAAGAATCAATAATGGCACTAACCTAGCAAGTGTTGAGAAGCGTACAAGTTCCCCATAGATGCGAGTCATTCAAGAACCAGTCTTGTAGCTTGTCGATTTCAGTAAGCCTTTTGAAGTATCAATCGATACATCTAACTTTGTTGTTGGTGGTGTTTTGAAGCATAATGGACATCCAAGTGCAACATTATACCGTTAAAGAATGGGAGATGATGGCCATTGTACATTGCCTACACACTTGTGCCATTACTTATTGGAGTCGAAATCAGTGGCAAAGAGGAACAACGTAGCATTTATCTATTTTCTCACACGAAAGAAGATTAACCCAAAGTAAGCTCAATGGCAAAACTTCTTGGTAGAGTTCAATATGCTACTCATGTACAAGCCCTGGTACGTGCAACAATGTGGTTGATGCCTTAAGATGCAAAGTAGAGTAGAGCTCAGTGCACTTCAGCAAGAGGCGTTGGCCTCCCTTTGATAGGTTTGTATGATTCTCGTTGATCGCACCAAGGTGGCTCTTCGATGAGACTTGCAGGCTCGTAGCTTGGTAGAGGTTGTCGTTCTTGGAGGTACACGGTCTAAACCCTAAAGGGGATGACTTTTTAGTTGTTACAGTTCAGAACCCCGACAAGGCAGCTGAGCAGAGCACTGTTTTAACTCATATATTAGCAATAAAACATTAAAAGTGCTTTCAAGTTTCAAGCCACAAGATGAAGGTGATGGAGACAACGGAAGGCTGTGACCTCCCCTCCATAGACTATATATGTGGATTATCCAGAACTTTTTCTCCTTCGTGCCGTACTTAACAGTCTTTGCCACGCTATACTTCTTCGGCACCATCTCTGACAAATAATGGTGATAAATCTCAATTCCGTTTCCCCACATTCTTCCTTCTCCCTCAAACTGATCAATTCAAGAATACCCTTCACTGAATTTTCTTGCAAATCCCAACAGCTTCCTCCTTCTAAACCTCTCGACTCTTTTGTCCCTTCTTCCTCTGTTCGTTTTCCACTTCAGTATCATCTGTTTAATGACTCTCTCTACAGAACACAAAGACACCGGATTTTTCGTAGAGATTCGTTCAAGTTACGTGCACTTCCAGGGTTCGGAATTGAAAACTTGGATGGCCCTCAATCTGTTCTAGAAGCTGCTGCCGTTCTCGCTGCCATCATCATAGTTCATGAGACGGGCCACTTCGTCGCTGCCCAACTTCAGGGGATCCATGTGAGTAAATTCGCTATAGGTTTTGGCCCGGTTTTAGCTAAGTTCAACGCAAAGAATGTAGAGTACTCCATAAGGGCGTTCCCTTTAGGCGGATTTGTGGGTTTCCCTGACAATGATCCAGACAGTGAGATACCAGTCGACGACGTAAACTTGCTGAAAAACAGACCCATTTTAGACCGTCTTCTGGTCATTTCAGCTGGTGTCGTTGCCAATGTTATTTTCGCTTATATGATCATTTTTACTCAAGTTGTATCAGTTGGACTGCCCGTTCAAGAAGCCTTTCCAGGGGTTCTGGTGTCTGATGTACGAGCTCCATCTGCTGCGGCCCAGGCCGGATTGGTTTCAGGAGACATAATTCTGGGCGTTAATGGCACTGTATTGTCCAAGACGGGCCCCCAGACTATCTCTGATGTAGTTGATATCATAAAAGAAAATCCTCGTAGAAACGTGTCTCTTAGGATCAGGAGAGGGAGTGAAAATTTGGAAATCAGCATAGTCCCCGATGAGAGTCCAGACAAAACGGGCAGAATTGGAGTTCAGTTGTCCCCAAATTTTAAATTTGAAAAGATAAAGGCGAACAACATACTGGAGGCTATTAACTATGCTGGGAAGGAATTCTGGGGTCTATCCTATAATGTTGTCGACAGTTTGAGACAGACATTTCTCAATTTTTCACAATCCGCAAGCAAGGTTTCAGGACCTGTTGCAATTATAGCTGTTGGAGCGGAAGTTGCAAGATCAAGCTCTGATGGTCTTTTTCAGTTTGCTGCAGTGCTTAATATTAACCTTGCTGTCATAAACCTACTTCCATTGCCAGCTTTAGATGGTGGGTCCTTGGCTTTGTTGCTCATAGAGGCAGCTCGAGGTGGAAGAAAGATTCCACAAGAAGTTGAGCAGCGCATCATGTCATCTGGGATCATGTTTGTGTTTCTTCTGGGTGTGTTTCTTATTATAAGAGACACTCTTAAATTGGATTTTATTAGAGAGTTGTTGTGATGAGAGCCTTGATATGAGTTGGATGGCTTGTAACAGCTTAAATTGGACTCATTGTCCTGAATCATTTTACTGGCTATATCTGTTAGGGGACAAATTTGATATACACTTATCGGTTAATTAATTCACTATTGTATAGAGGAATGGAGGCTCAAGATGTTCAGTGAGACTGACAAGTGCAATATTGCTTTCCTCCGTTTCATCATTTATGTATGTTCTTCTTTCTCTAGTGCATTGGTGAGTCTAGTCTTCCAAATTCAAAATCTTTCTTTATGTGATTATGAAGAACCTTAGCATTCCGTAGCCAGCTGTAAGATTTTCTTCTCTTCTTTAATCTTTTCTTTTTCTTCCATTCCCTCTACCAAATAAGCTATCCTATTTTTTGTGTATGAATAGATCTCTTTGTGATCTCCTGTTGTATATGCAATACTTGTTAGGATTTAGCATTATAGTCTCCAGTCTATCTACAACTTGGTTGGTTACACTGTGGATTTTGGCACTCAGGTAGCTGCACAGTACCAAACTAGACCAAAATCCGAAATGGGGGCTCTGGTAACCTGCACTTCACATTGGTCAGTTGTAATTAAAAACACTTCCATTTGGTTGTCTGTGTTGTCTTAGGTTAAAATTTGACCAGGAATAGGGTGCAGCACGTGTGAATGTATGCATAATTAACATCCAAAAGAAAACTTTATGGAAATGGATGATCTTCAGACCTAAGTGAATGTTATGTGTATCAAAGCTGTAATTCTGCATAAATACAGCTAATGTCTGTTACCAGGGAAAAAAATACCAAATAATATTTGAGAATTATTGCATCTAGCCCATCTTTATACGTGCTTATGAACAGCTTGGTTAGAATTTGAATTACTCAAAGATACCCTTTTATCGACTATGATCTTTTCATAGTAAATTTTTTTGTTTAAGGACTGTTGATCATTTAGAAACATGCATGAAATGCTTTCCTTGGACCTGTTCCTACTCCTAGGTTCTCTTTCACTTCCAATCATTAAGTGCTTTCTACCTATCAAAACTGAAACTTTGTGACCAAAACCTATGAGGACAGTGGAAGTTATCCTCGGTTGTGTTGGTTGACAAATATTCATGGTTTTGTTGATCTGTCTGTCTTCGTATCTTTGTCACTTGATTCATTCACATCACCAAGGTGAAGCTGTAATCCATGCAACCTTTTTTTCTTGATGCATGGTTGAAGCTTGGTCAGCCATAACTTCATTGTTTTTTTCTTGTTGAAATAGTCTTGTCAAAGTATAAACTTTCATGGGAATGATTTGACTGTTTGAAACCTGGGAATGGGGATGCATGTTTTTTTCTTTTTCTTTTGTTACCAGATCCACTTATATGGCAAAGTTATTTGAAATGAATTGTGGAACTCTAGAAAATAGTTATGAAATATTATAAAGCTTTGAAGTATTTGCCTATAAAATCAAATGACCTTTCCCTTTTCTGCTATCCTTTATTCTGATATGATGATAGTAGCTCAGCTTCTCATGGTATAGTACGTTGGGTGTTTTTTTTCTTAATTTTTTGAACCAACTTATGTTTGAAAATTGCACATTGCAGATCTGCTCATTAACCAGAATCAATGTTCATCATTAGTTCTCTAATAATGGCAAAGGAATGCACTAGTGACTACTAAGGCCTGTTCTACTGGTATTGAGGAATTGAAATCTGAAAAGTATGAGGATATGAAGCTATCAATAAGACTAAAAATAGTGATACTCGTTGCTTAGTAAAATCCGATCGATATACCCATGTCCTCAACATCCAATATATAGACAACGAATGTTGCAGAGTTGGGATCTGCTGCTCCTTCGATGGAGCCGAGCAGGAGAGAGGTTGCTCCTTCTTCATTGTCACTGTGGGTAGCAGCCCATTGCTGTTCTATGTGAAACATAATTTACCAGGCCTGAAGCAACTTATGTTGGTGCCAACCAGGGATTAGAAAAAGGAGCTGCGATTTGCTGAAATCTATCAACTTTAAGACTACCCTTGTTGTTTGAATTCCCTGAATGGAACAAGAAACACAGAAACCAATTAAAATAATATTACCGACAAGGGGACTGGGGACTACCTTCTTTAGAGAAGGAACGACAGGGGACTACCTTTTACGAATTCCTTCCATGACAACATTATGGCATAGAATGCCGACCCAAAGTTCTCACCCAGGGTCCCAACGTTCGTCCGGGCAACACATTGTCCCTTACTGTCTCCACTCGCTACCAGAAATGAGCTCACCATTTCCACCCCAACAGCTCATTCGAATCGCAGACTGGACCACCTTCTCTCCTCCCTTTTGCCTTTCGACCCTCTTAATCAATGTTATTCCATGTTTAACCACTTGAAACTGTCATTCCCTTGCTTAACCCGCAGTAATGAGGACTGTCTCTGAGTTTACTTTTCTGCAAGTCAGATTCTTCACGAAATGCCCCGGCGATATCATAATCTCTGTTTTCACTTTTTTTTCCAGTATCTATATAAATGGGCACTGATCGAGTTTCATTTCAAGGAATGCCCGCAGCAGTAGTGACAACCCATCTCGTCTCGACGCATGTAAGTTAAATTATTCTATCTGCTGTGGAAAGCTTCTTGGTTTTCTTTTCCGTTACTTTCTTATAGTGATCAGAGGGGTGGACCTCGTTGTACATTGGGTCTTCTTCATATTAGTGAGGAGTGGGTGGATTAAAATGATCCTTCTTGACCCCATTTTGTTTAATAAATTCATCTTAGACATTACTTTTGTTGAGACCAGATCAAATTTAGTGGAGAATATAAACAAAAGATCTGGTTGCCTGTAAACTCTCCGCAAATGCCAGCACAAGCTAACTTTAATTTGTCCATTCTCTTTTATTCTCTTGCCAGTAATAACTTCTGGTTGTTGGTTAATGAAGGTGGTGGAGCTGGGGGTTGTGGTTCATCTCGCGGTCATCAGAATTTCAGGGCCTTCAAGTCTCCTGCAACTCAAAATTTGGCAGTTAAGTTGCATTAAGGGCTAGAGCTCTTTTTATTTTTGCGAGCTTCCCTTCATCGTAAGTTTAGCTTCTGGACTAGGAAAAAAACACAACCAGACCAGATTTTATAGGGGCGAAGTCACAATGCCATGTTTGTGCTTACGCTAAGATTGTATCTTTTTTTCTGTCATTAGCCTTAGAGAAGGCAGGCAGGTTCTCCTGAGGCGCCAAGAGGGATTCTGTCACCATGGAACGAACCACAATCCCCAACTCCAGTGCTTACGTCGATATATCTCAACAGGACTCCTTTCTGGTGAGATCTAAAATCGAAGAATATTTGTATACACAATTCTTTTATTTTTCTTTTTCTTTTGAAGAACAGGAATTACACGAACAGGAACAAGGGGTATTTTAAATAGCTTTGCTTCCCACGAGGTAAGCAATTGCCTTTGATTCAATTTTTCGGTCAGATGTACATCATAAATTTGATATATGAATAAAGCTTGGGACTTTTTGAGTTTAGTTTACAAGACATCAAGAACAAGCCTCTAACTAGTCGATTGCATGTGACAAACTATAAGCCTCTCCAAAAATGGAATTCTATTTCATGCTACAGCCGCTTCATCAAGAACATTCTTCGCCCATTTCCATCACCCAGAGGGGAGATTCCTTTCAGCATGTGTACACATTCTGATGATGCCATGCCAAGCCCTTCATTTCTAAAAGTAACAGCTCCATCTGTAGGTATCTTCCCCCTCAAAACCTTGAGCAAGGAGGCCATTGAAGCCAATCAATAGATTAGAATCGTGTCACTGGACAGTTGCAAATACAGCATTGATAACTTGCAGAACCATTCAATCTGGTTGAACCGGTGAATCCTGTAAGATAGGAACCTGATAGACCTATAATGGCAGAAATCGCATCACTTTCTCTTGATTCTATCCCAGGACTCCCACGATTAATTTATGATGATTTATCTAAAGTTGTAATGCCAGATCAGGTTGCTGTGAATCTACCCGAATCCCAGAAGATTGCCGAACTGGAGATGCTGGTGGCTGGAAGCCAATATTCAAGTCTGGAGGAAGAGAGTCTCTCTTCTGTTTTGGCTGGCTATTTGGAAGAACACCCTGCCAAGGAGACTGCATGTGCAACCTTGACAAGTCTGGACTAGCATTATGAGGGAAAACACCAGCTCTACTATTTTGAAACCGTGAATCTTGGCTAACAACATTGGCAGCTTGTGGAAATGTCTGAGATGCAAAAATGTTCTCATGCATCATACTTATGGTATTATGAGGTTCACGAGTTGAGTCATACGGTGACGCAGGTCCAATTGACATCCATGCACGGGCTGCAGTGGCTGAGGCACTTGAATTGTCTCGTCTTGGAAATGAAACAGAGGACATAATCTGTGAATCAATGACTGTTGGCGAGTTCATGGAGTTTAGCTGGGGTGGACACTGTGACATTTTTCCAGAAAGCATTCTCATCAATTTAGCAGGATCATCCACTGGCTGTTGGGAGCTTGCAGTAAAAAAACATGGAGAGCCCCCTTGATGAACCGAAACTGAACTTAAAGGGACCCCACTGACCCTGTTGCTGTCAGAATTACTTGAAGCTTCACCATTTGGTAGCCCCATACTGTTATTCCTTGTCCGTGAAGTATTATAATTGGCAGGTTTTGCCTCGGGTTGTTTGAAAGGAGAGGCCACAAAATTCCTATTCCTTGAAACCATCTCTAACAGACTCGAGGATGTCACTTCGGTACACTGCTCAGGTCTTCGTGAAGCTATGTCAATGGGAATGCTACTCGTTGAAGTAGAGCAACTAATTTCAACCGGCTTCATTGCAGCACCCTCAGGCTTGGCAGGAACCATGGTTAATGGAATCTTTTGCTGTTGAGACATTGCCATTGCACTAAAGAAACCAGGCTTTGCTTCCAAAGGCAGCATCCTCATACTGGCCTCCTTAGAGGGATTGACAATCAATTGAGATGTTGACTCTGCTGTTGAATGCGTGGCAAGACCAAGGTGCACATTTTGACTGAAGTTCTGTGTAGTAGCCTTTGACTTCTCTACTGTGTCACCTTTGCTTGGTTCCGTTCTAGTGTAAGGTTTACTCTTACAAGCTAGCTGCTTTTCGGTGCAGTCCTCAAGTGTTAGTACTGGTGTTGGAAGTGGCTCATATTCCCCAACCCACCCCCTACCAAATCTGTAGCCTGCAGGTAATGCCTGCTCAATCCTCTTCGAAGCAACTTTCCATGCAGTAGGTCCCAGAATAGCAGCAAAACGAGCTAAGCTCCTTGCATAAGAGTGATCTGCGTGAAGGCCAACCTGATTCAGAAGAATCAAAAGTCACATAAGTATAAAATCAACAACATTGGCAAAGCATTAGGTGATCTGCGACATACTGCAACCAGTTGCTTCACTTCACTCTCGAAAATTGAATACACAGACTCAGTTCTTGTCACTGGTTGATTAGACACATTGTAAGTTGCACGTCGATTTTCATCCAGCAGCTTTCTCCCAAATTTTGGCTGGAATCCCTTTGCTGCAACAGAATAAAAAGAGAAAAAACATCCAGAAAGAAATAAGTATCACAAAATGCATGGATAAGAGAACTTAGCAAATTGGGGACTTTTTTTTTTTTTTTTGAAAATGGTGAAATCTTAATTGCAATTTGCTGCCACAAGTTTACAAGCTTCAAAATGGGGAGTTTGACTCCGAACTTTCACAATATCCATAACAACACATGCAACTTATCTGTGACTGACAGTGTCTACAGTGTTTCATACCAATAACAATTTCTTAAAAAGCAGCAGAGAAAAGGATTTCTTCAAAAAGAAAAAAATGTAAAAGACACACTTCATACTTCTAGCTGCGTCTATTGAATCAGATCACTTCATGAGTTATACCTGGAAGTTCTTCTATCTTGTCCATTTTGTTTTCGGCGGAATGAGAATTTTTATCAGTGGCAAGGTTATCAGCATGTCCTGGCTTCTCAACACTACCAGCTGTGGCTGTATTGATCAAGATACCCACATCACCAGCAGGGGCTATAGTAGTAACTGGGGAGACATCAGAACCAATATGTTCTGGTACTGATTTGGTCGAGGACTTTTTAAGTGGTGTTTCCACCACAGAGGTTAACTTTGTTTTTTGTGTTGTCTTTGGCTCATCAACCCTTAACTTCTCAAACCTCTTCTTTGCCAGTTCTTGAATGGCTTTTGCCTTCACAACAAAATGAACATCATATTGTTGATTTTGTTCTACAAAATAATGATTGAACAATGATAATAACCAAAAGTTTAGATTTTATCACCTGTCTGAAGTATATGGTGTCTGGTGCGTTATATTGCATGGCATTAGTGCAGATGAGAAAGACATCACCCTGCATTAAAATACAGACAGGCATGATGGTCATTTGACAAAGTATGAAAGCTAAGTGTCTACATCATCTATCTTTCAAATACAATGTAGATCTTCATAATATCGAAGATATTCAAGTCTCCACATGCAATTGACTTCAATGTTCTTTTCAGTAACTCGAGCTATGCACATGTATCGATTAAAAATTGAATTACATGCAAGAAAAAATGACCAGTGTACTCCAATGTAAGATCTTCCCCCTTTTTTCTGTTATGTGACATAGGGTCATCCCAGAACTTCATCTTCTGCTCTTATCTTCCTCTCTTCAAATTCACCTCATCTAACTTTGCTGAGTGATACTTCTAAGGTCATTTAAATGTCTAAACGGTAAACTCCAAAGATATATGTTTTTGGTGCATTTTTGTCTGATATGAGGGACGAGTCTGCTTGCTACCACCACACTATGCAAAATGACACTGTGCGAGTTATCTGTGTTCAATGGCTTGCAACTCTTCCAACAGTGTTTTTTTCCTTGTGCGAGGTAGCTTCTTTTATCTCATTTCTTACAAGCAAGGAGGGTAATGCAAACTAAAAAAAAAGATGATCACTCTGTAACAAAGATAGAAAGGGGATATACCTACATCCAAAGATTATAAGCATATAATGTGATTCATTTAGAGAAGAAAATGAACAAAAGAATTATAAAACTGATTAAGAAATTTTCATTAGAACATCCAACTGTTTCATAACTAAAAATAAAAATCAGAACTTTCGATGCAATGAGATCTATAAAGTTTTGGAAGACATGTTTGATAAATTGAACCTAATTTTAACACTGATAAATTTAGAAAAAAAAAAACACTTTATTTTGTCATAGTAGTTTGAGAACCAACGGAAACTACAACTTTCTTTTTTTGAAAATGAATGGGAACAACAACTGATGAATCAGTTTTTTCAGGAAAAAATTTAAAAAGAAAAAGAAAAAGATAAACAACAGTGGTGTAAAGTGAGTAGTTGAACAAGGCCATCAAATAAAGGATAGACAAGCATTTATTGGCGCATTTGTTTATCATTGGAAAACAGAGATAATGCCAGGCGTTAAAATAATCCAAGCAAATAAAAATGGGTTTTTCTGGTGGAAACCATTGGGCATTGTGACTTGCAAGGTTCTAAGCTCCTAGTAATGATTTTTCCAGATATCCACTTCAGAGGAAAACAGAAACTCAAGTTTCAAAATAACAAACTACATTGATGAGTAATCTGCAAACCTACAATCACACAGCATTTTTTACCACTGTAGTGCTATAAGACAGTCTTCCATTGTCACACTGTAATAATTTCTTTTTTCAAAGGAGTCACACTGCATTATCGATATCTCAGAATAGTAAACACAATCTATCCCAAAAACTTTCACTCTGGGGTCAATTGAGAAGGGCAAGTCAATAAGAGGCTATAATACATGATAAGTAGTCAGTTAACAAATTGATTAATTTTATCACTAACAATCCAGAGTGATGAAGGTCTCAACCACCAGAAAACATGTATTTTAGAAGAAGATAAAACAAGACATTTGCAACAAATATGTGCCTACAGGTGTCAGTCCAAGTACGAAAAATCCTACTCAAGCATGAAATAACACGAAGTGAGGACAGACTTAATTGAATAGAACAACATCAAAGGAACACAGGATAAACAACAAGGAAAATGGAGGGTAAAAAAAACTAAGAAATCTCTACACAAATAGGACTGCCATTTACTCAGGAAACTTGCGCTAGAGACTAACCTCAAATTGCTCCAGAGTAGAGTAGGCCCCGGTAGCCAGCTTCTTCCTAACCGTCCCAAAGTCCATTGGATGCTTAATAACTTCATGATAGTCAGGCAGCTGCAATCTCAGTAGATTAAAACAAATTGAACAAGGACCCATAGCTTACATACAGAAATAAAAAAGAAAAATATGATCTTGGTTGACTTCGAGAATCCCAACCTCTTCTGGATCCACAGGCTCTGCATACACTCCGTAAGTGTCCTTCCTGCCAAGACACCAAGTACTCAATTTCAGTTCAACGAACTCCGTAAATGCAAAGCGAGTATAGAAACGAAGGAGAAGGGAATGATACCCACTTCTGAAGCTTATCGAGAATAAGCTCCAACACTTTTGCGTCCAGTAAAGGTGTGGCCGAGCTGGACAACGGTGAGCCTGATTAAAATGAAAAACATTGGGTAATCCTCAGGAAGTCAGTAAGAGGTAAATACTTAGGTGTGACAAACGGAAACACCAGGAGGGGTACAAGTACAGCAGATACCCGAAGCAGAATCCGCACCAGTCTGTTCACGAGCTCTGCCTTGGTTTCCTTGCTGCTGGCAAAACCCAGAAAAGGAGAGAATCAGTTTAGTAGGGCACATTTATAATAGGAAAGAGAGGAGGAATAAAAGAGAAAAGGTTAGTGACAGACAGTTGACTGAGACAAGAAAGGAGACAGCCAAAATCAAATACGCCCACGAGTCAGACACAGAGGGAGAGGGGAGTGAAATCCTGAAGAGTGGACCGATTTGAAAAATGAGCAGCCCTTTGAATGGTCTCCACCCCCTCGCATCCAACAAGTATACAAAGAAAGATACCTTCTCATCACCAGATGCAATCGACCGTACGCACTCATCATCATCCCCATCAATATCATCGTCATCATCATTACAGCCGTCGATTTTCCTCTTCTTCACAGGATGTTTACTCCTGTCGTCACCGTCGGAGGAATCGGTGGTCGCCGACTGCTGGTGGTTGTGGGCCCTAGGCGGCACTTTCAGAACCAACTTCAGCTTCTTCTCCCTCCTCCTCTCCTCCTCATCCTCCTCATCCTCAAACTCGTAAAAGTTGTCATAGTACTCGGAGTAATGATGCCGGTGGCGGGTGAGCTGGCGAAGGCTCCGGCGAGGGTCGGCCACCGGCCGACGAGCCTCGGATTCAGCACGAGGCGGCCTGCCCTTCTTCTTCTTCGTCGGCTTCTGCCCTTTCCTCGCCGTCGGCTCCGCGATCTTGCCCATCCGTCTTTTCTTCCGAACCTGGGTTTCTCTCTCCTCGCTCTATGTCTCTCTCTCCTCTTTCTTTACCGCGCCAGTTTTTTTATTCTTTTTTTCTTTTCCGCTGTTTTCAGCTTTCACCGAGCCGTCTTTTACCTCACAACCTAAGTCCGAGCTTAGAGCGCAGCTTTTCTATTCATCGAGCCTCAGGCTCGGACGAACGAATGATTGTTTCTTTACCGACCCCGTCCGTGGTCCGGTGCCGCAAGTCATAGGCAACGGTGGTATCTCGACCGGATGACCGGAAGAGAGGAGATAAACTTTTTAAATAATTAAATTTAACCCTCAAAATAAAATTAAAAAGAAAAGAATCTTGACAAGCGTAGCGCGAGATCGTGACTGGCGTGTCGGGAAGCGAGTTGCCCACTTGGCTCGCTCTTTCTCTCTCTCCATCTTTTGACGTCAGCTGTGTTCACAGAATCAACGCTATCTCTCTCGCCTTTCGCCTCCTTACATTAATGTGGTTTGGTGAGGTCGCCCAGTCAATGTCGCGTCCACCAAATTAGTTGGCCCGCCCTCTGGGACCCACGCGGCAATTGTGGGCAGCAAGCCACCTGATCTTCCCAAGGCATATTTCACTGAATAAGAATACAAAACTGCGTTCGAATAAAACATCCGAGTGCAGATGAACGGAGAGCTCTTTGGACTGGATTTCTGTACTTCCTTGATTCCGATTCTCAGATCTTTGCTTCCATCTGTGCGGACACGCAAACAAGCAACAGTCAATCAATAAATTAAGATTCAAAATGGTGGATGTTCGTTGATGGAACAAAACGTAGATTTTTGCTGGATTTTCATGGTTTCGGATGCTGTGTTTTCTTGTAAGAAATGTGAAAACTTCCCAGTTTCAAAGCTGAACGATTTCTTCTGATATTCGTCTGCAATCGAGTTCTTCCTCCCCATAAAATTTGGGAAAAGAGTATGGCACCATGACTAATCCTTGTTTTTTGTTTTGTGTTTGGGAGTGTGGTATTTTAATGGATTAAAGAAGCTGCGGACAGAGAAAAAGCAGTCCTCGTGACTTGTCGAGACATGGCGTTAATGCGTTCCACCGTCAGAGTGAAGCAGAATCGCAGGGTAGAGGACTTCAATGCCAAAGGAATCACATGAACATCGAGTGGTCTGAACAGGGATCGTAGTTTCGTAGTCACTGCGCCTTTTTCTTAGAATAATGTGAATATATTTCACCGTCTTGATTCTAAAAACTGTTGTTATGAACGTCATGTTCTTAAAATAAGAAGAACCAATTACAGAACTAAAACTGTCGAAACATTGGGTTTCTGGAACTGATCTCGTAAGTAGCAACCAGAATTAAACATCTGGACCTGACAATATCGAATCAATCCGAACGCCCAAGTCCTTTTCGTACCCTGAAGTCTTATATTGCACTAATTCAAGTCGTCTGCGCCAATCGAATTGCTCGTCGGCGGAGATGCTCTCGGACGGAAATTCTGGTGCTAGCATCCGAGCTCTATCTTTGCTGCAGAAGACAGGGTCGACCCTTCTTCGGTGGACGCAGAGTGCAGGAGTTGCCGTCGCATACCACGCGCCTCGAATCAGAGAAACAGCTGAAAAGGTTGGAGAAGAAAGCCATGGGTCGAGACGGCCGTCCAGCTCCGACAAATTCCGAACTTGATCTCGAATTAGGTAGGAATGGGACTAAAGAAGGATCTCTCCTATTTATATACCTTGGACGCCGTTCTTGAAGGTTTCAGTCCCGAATTTTCTCCACCTGATCCGACTCCCATGCAAACAACGCTTAAGGAACTCGTGTCTCGTAGCCGACGAATGGGAGTTGGTGACAATTTGGCGATTTGCTCTTGGTTGAACTTGTCAATTGGATCTTATTTCAGGCACACAGGGGGCTACGTCAGCGATCTTGACATTTTTGTCGAAGGATTTGTCTGATAGAAAAGAAGAAAAATAAGAATTTTGATTATTATTATTCCAAAAATATTTAAAAAATAAATAATAATTAAATTATTAATTTTTGGAATAATAATAGTTAAAAAAATTCTTTTCTTTTCCATAGCTGCTTTTAGAAATACAATTCGACCTCAATATATGAGTTAGCCAATACACCCAAAAAATCGATCTGTGGGATGTGGCATACCCAGCTCTGATATTATGACAACGGCTAGCCAATACACCCAAAAGACCGATTTGTTAGGTGCGAAAAAGTTACTGCCTACAAGAGTGGATGAAACCACTATGACAAAACCATGATTTTTGTCAAGTTGACTAGCAATTGGGGTGAGTTGGATCAGATTTTGAATTGGGCGAGTTGAGTCATAAGAAAGAATCGACTCCTTCAACTTGTTTCAAGTTTCATCATAGAATCATTGAGTCTTGACCTAATTCAACCGATCAGACCCAAATTTTTATCTGTTCAACCCAAGTCCAGAGTCTTAATAAAAAAACACTATGTTAAAATAAATGGTGTTATGGAATCTCCATGTTTTATGTAACACTTAGAACACCCATTTTATTAAAAAAATTATAAAAATACAAAGCATGTGATTAGTAAATTGTCCATATCATAGTCATGAAGCTATGTCAAGGAAATTCTAATATAATATAAAATTTCACACATTTATATAAAATCTCATATATTAAATTATCCGATAATATATTTATAATTATTAAAAATATTTTTTATCGTATGTGTCAAAATCATAGTAATTTACATTTTCAGTATTATCTGATTTTTCAAAGCATATTGTACAGAATATCCGAGGGCCATACTAGGTACATAATGTGTGAGTCAGGGACTTGTTTAAGCTGCGTGTCAGTGTGAGATCGAATCAGATCTGTCCATTTATAGGAAGGAAGGGACCAGATTTCATCTCACCCCACAAAGTCTCATGGATGAAATATGAGCATCATAAAATCTCTTACTCTCGCTTTGACGGTCAAAATCCCTTATCGCAAACCCAATCCATTCACCCAATGAGTCTCTCATTTCCCTCCACTCCTTTCCTCCGAATCACTCGCCCACACAAAAATTTGCCCAATACCGATTACTCTCTTCTCTACCTCCCCTCACCCTCCTTAGTCCTGCCCTTCCCTCCGCTCTTCTCTCTCTCTCTCCCTCTCCCTCTCCCTCTCCTTGCAGCTGAAGGATCGAGTGAGACTGATAATTTTTTTTTTATAGTTTGTTCTGATCAAATCCTGTTCAGAATGTCCTGCTCCAATCTCACAATGTGGGTTTCCTCCAAACCATCACTCTCCGACCCAAATCCCCTTTCTTCCCGATCTGTAATCATCCCCTTCCGTCTCCCTTCTTCCCCTTCTTCCCTTCCGAACCGTGCGTCTCCGTCCCAAATTCAGTGCGGTCTTCGAGATCTCCGGGATCGTATCGAGTCTGTCAAGAACACTCAGAAGATTACGGAGGCTATGAAACTTGTGGCTGCAGCTAAAGTCCGCCGTGCCCAGGAGGCTGTGGTTAACGCCCGACCTTTCTCTGAAACCCTCGTCGAAGTCCTTTACAACATCAACGAACAGCTTATGACGGATGATATCGATGTTCCTCTCACCAAGGTGCGTCCGGTTAAGAAGGTCGCCCTCGTCGTCATCACCGGGGACCGTGGTCTCTGTGGTCCATTCAACAACGCTATTTTGAAAAAGGCTGAATCGCGGATAGCGGAACTCAAAGTACTTGGGCTGGAATACACGGTTATCAGCGTCGGCAAAAAGGGTAATAGTTATTTCCTACGTCGACCTTATATTCCAGTTGATAGGTTCTTGGAAGGTGGGACTTTGCCCACCACGAAGGAAGCTCAGGCCATAGCTGATGATGTCTTTTCACTGTTTGTGAGCGAGGATGTTGATAAGGTGGAGCTTCTGTATACCAAGTTTGTGTCCTTGGTGAAGTCCGATCCCGTGATTCACACCTTGCTGCCTTTGTCTCCGAAAGGAGAGGTTTGCGATATAAATGGTATCTGTGTTGACGCGGCAGAGGATGAGCTGTTTAGACTGACCACTAAGGAAGGGAAATTGACTGTTGAGAGGGATACTGTGAGGACACCGACGCCTCAATTCTCTTCGATCCTGCAATTCGAGCAAGACCCAGTTCAGATTCTCGATGCCCTTTTACCACTTTATTTGAACAGTCAGCTTTTGAGGGCTTTACAGGAATCTCTGGCTAGTGAGCTCGCAGCACGGATGAGTGCGATGAGTAATGCTTCAGATAATGCCAGTGAGTTGAAGAAGAGTCTCTCGATGGTTTACAATAGGCAGCGGCAGGCAAAGATCACCGGGGAGATCTTAGAGATCGTCGCTGGTGCCGAGGCTCTCATTTAATTGGGGTTCGTCTGGTTCCATTCGGTTCTTCTCCGTCTCTTTACATTCTATTTTTGTGTCTATTTCATTCAAATATGAAACCTCCAAGTATCTTTTTTTTTGTGTTATAATAGGCAAATTAATAACTATAATTCAAGGCTGCTGCAGTCCTACGTGAATTCTCTCTATGCCCTCTGTCGAACTCTTCCAGGAAGTCGATAATCATCTAAGCAATTTGCTCTTGGCTGCTGCAAATAAAAATAGCAGAAAGTTCTTGCAGTTCATTCCTAAATTCATCTGTTTATTAACTGAGCATATGTGATCTTTCTTGTGGCCATTCTGCAATCTCTTCTGTATCGGAATTTGAATGGTTTTAACTGTTTTATCTTTTATGTAGCTCGAACTAATCTTCCTGGAACCCTGAAACTTAAAATCCATCTGTGATCTTTAAAAAGTCCTGGGTTTAGGGACTGTCTATAGGCAAGATGAGGAAATCTTTAAAATCTTAGACAATTTGAAGGGTGACATGCTCCTCTAGGAACTGATGCAGCTAATTGCTGTAACACAACGATAGCCTCTTCAGTTGAATTTCTTGCCATCCCAGTGTAAAGTTTGAGATTCTGTCTTCCTCATTTCTGTAATGAGTTAAAACTGGTGTGTCTGTGAAGCAGAAGGCGGAGGTGAAGGGACCTGTGTATTTAATGGGTAAATACACGATTAATAAATTACAAGTATAATATATAATTAAACCATAATTAAATATCTCTAAAATAGTAAAAAATCAAGTCATTTGTAATCTCCTTTAGGGGGGTTAGTCCATAATGAAGTGGAATGAATTACCCCCGCATTACTTAGTTCATCCCATTTATGGCATTAGTCTAGAATGACTTGAATTGAAGTGAGATAACATCGTTTCATTCGCTCAGGCAAAAACAGGGGAAAGTTGTTTCCTACCTATTTTGCAAATCATCTACTTTCCACGCGCGACGCGCGTTGCTTCTTCCCCTCCCCCTTCTCGTCAGCCTCTCCAGACGCAGAGCCCCCTCGGCCTCCCTCTCTTCCCCCCCACCCCCCCCCCCCCCCCCCCCCCCCCCCTACTCCGCGATTTTTTTTCTTCCCTCTGCCCCCACCCCCGTCGGCCGTCCTCCCTCTGCCCCCACCTCCGTCGCAGAGCCCCTCGGCCTCCCTCTATTTCCGACCCCGCCTCCGTCGGCCTTCCTTCCTCCCTCTCTCGACCTCCGTCGCAGAGCACGGGAGGCCAGAGCCCCTCGGCCTCCTGGCTTCTCTTCTCTCTCGGCCTCCCTATTTTCTCCCTCTTGGCCCACCGTCGGAGCGTCGCCTCCGTCGCCGTTGCCAAGATCGCCGCAGAGGAAGACGAAGACGATATTTAATTTTTCCTAAGTTAGGAAAAATTAAACATCGTCGGTTTAATTATCCAATTAATTAAACCATTAGTTTTTATTTTTTGTTAATATATTATTAAATAATAATATTTAAAATGTATATTATGTTATTGATAAATTAATATATTTATTTATTTATTATGTATTTATTTATTTTTATTAAAATAATGAGTTTTAATGTTAAACTATATCTTATGTTATTACAGAATAATTTATTTATTTATTATATTCAATTATGTTATTTTTAATTTTTTTATTTATTTTAAATAATTTATTCTAGTCACACGTAATTAGTATATTAATTTATAATAAACTGTAATCATTAATTGGTTTAATTATCCAATTGTTATAATTAATTAAACCATAATTATTTTTTAATTTATAATAAATTATAATCATTAAGTAATATAATATATTTTTTTATTAATTAGGATATTAATATATTCTAATACTACACGTTAAATCACTTATAAGTGTAGTAACCACGTTTATTTTTGTTAATTATATGTTTAGGTATATGTTCTATTTAAGTATATTATAAAATGTTACTTATTCTCTTTTTTATATCATATTTTTCATTTAGGGGCACTAACACTGGAATCTGTTTTCCAGCCACTTGAACTCGTCTATACTAACACCCAAACATGAATTGAAGTGGAAGCAATTCATCTCACTTCAATTCAATTTTTCACTTCATTCCCACTTCATTGTGGACTAACCCCCCCTTAGGGGGTTAGTCAACTTGAAGTCCGAGATGAAGATCAACTGTATGACGCCCTTCATCAGTTGAAGTCATTAGTGGAGCGCAAATGATATTTTATCTGGATGCTAGAGATGAAGTTGTCCTTCATCTCCACATTTTTAAATCATTCATCTAGTTGAAGACCATTTTTAATCTTCTTCGAGATGAAAGACGCGCGCGGCTTGGTTTTTTTTTTCCCCCTTCTCCTCGCAACCCCCCTCTCTCGCGTGTCCTCGTTTCCTTTTTTTTCTCTCTCCCGCACCCCCTCTCTCGTCTCCATGTGCCCCCGACGTCGCTGCTCCCTCTCGTCTCCGGCCTCCGTCTCTCGGTCTTCTCTCGAACTTGTTATCTCTCTCGCACCCCCTCTCTTTTCTCCGTGCCTCTCTCTCTTCTCTCGGACTCGCTCTCCGTTTTTGTCTCTCGCTTCTCTCTCTCTCTTATCCCTTTCGACCTCCCTTTCTTCTCTTTCTTCTCTCTCTGGCTATTCTCCTTTCCCCCAAAATACCTTCCGATTTCGTTCAATTTCCCCATTTCGATTTCGAAAATAAAAATGAAGATGAACTTGTCTACAGTAAGGGGGGGTTAGTGCCCCAAAGTGGATTCTTGAAGATCAAGTCATGTCCAACATGAAGATCATGTCATGTCATGTACATGAAGATCAGGTAAGAATTTGTGTTAGTGTTGACGCCTTCATGTATAGGAAAACAGTTTTCAGTGAATAGTGCCCACTAATTAGAAAAACATAAAAAACAAGAGAATCCCTAAACCTGTACAGTACACTTATAATTACAACATAATCCTCGAACCCCAAATTGGGTAAAACCATCATTATTACTACACGAGTAACTTATTTAATGTATAATTAAAATATATTAATATATTTATTAATTGAATTAGATATGTTATTATGCATTAATACAGTAATTACGTGAAGCAATGAAATACGCACATGATTAATTATAATATAGCCTAAAAATGAATGTTTTAGGAGGAAAAATTGATTTAATCATAACTTTAATACACTATATATTTGTACGTAATATTACCACTATTAAATCACTAATATAATACAATAAATAAAAAATAAATATAATGAGTAAATAAAGAATTATTTTATTAAAAACGAAATATGCGTAGTATTAATTGATAATACATTTCCAAAAAATTAAAATTAATCAATTGATCAAATACATATTGTAATTATATTTTATTTATCAGATTTAAATATCTAGTTTAATATAGTAATAAAATTTAATAAATATAATACATAAATAAATATACAACTTTATTACTAATGTAATAGAGTTTTATTGTAATAAGCAGTTCGTGATTAGCATTAAAATCATCAAATTACAAGTTTAGTACATAAGAACAACACATGTTCAAATACAATAAAAGATACACTCATCAGTTATCATTCCACATACAAGTCGCTATGTCATCTCGAAATTGTGCGGCTCTTGTGGATTCTAATGCACGCTGCCTCCGAAAGCTTGTTACTTGGGTATCCTCTTCCACAAGACCATCGCTATCATCGCTGTCTGTATCGTCCGTTGCATGTAATTGAACCCCATCACCTCCTCCACCAAACTCATCATCCGAATCATCATCTTCCAAATTAAATATATCATTGTAATCTTCTGTACGTATATAATTGTGCAATATGCAACAAGCAATGACAATTTTTGTCTGCACCTTAAAAGAAAATGGAGGAATGCCTTTCAATATTTGAAATCGAGCTTTTAAAGCACCAAAAGTTCTCTCAATAGTATTCCGCAAAGACGAGTGTCTTCGATTGAATAATTCTTTTTCGTTCTTAGGAATATTATCTCCAAATTCTTGCAAATGATATCGAGTTCCTCGATATGGAGCCAAAAATCCTCGTACATTTGCATAACCAGCATCGACTAGATAATATTTACTTATAATACCAAATATTTTCTACATTAAATAATTAAAGATAAAATAGATAAAATATTACTGCATAAAATATATTATTTACCTTCAGGTACAAATAGTCTATTTCGGCGAGTCAATGCGTCCTTCAGTACACGAGAATCAGCTGCTGATCCCTCCCATCCAGCTAGTACATAAGTGAATTGCATGTCGATTGTACATGCTGCCATCACATTTTGTGAGAGATAACCCTTTCTGTTCCAGAACCTTGGTTGTTCTTCAAGCGGGATGTTTGCTTTGATATGCGTTCTATCAATAGCCCCAATACAATCCTAATTATATAAGTGGGGCCATTAGTATTGACTAAATTTGTATAGTAATCTAAATAGAGGGCAAGTGATGTTACCTTGAAGTATGGATAAAACATTGAATTGTTTAAAATCCTCGAGTGTGTGCGTTCTGAAGGCTGTTTGATATAATTGGAGTGAAGTTTGAGGATAGCATCCAACACCTTGTTGAAATATTTACTTATGGACCAATTCGATCTATCAAACATCTCTGCTGTGACACTATAGGCTTGTTGTTGACTAACAGTTAAGAGGAAATAGGCAAGTTGTTCTTCCACTGAGATGGTCTTTGTCGCTAATAAAAACCCTCTGGTATTAAGTATTGTTGCCAATTTGTGAAATACAATTTGATTCATCCTGTAAACTTTTCGAAATTTAACAGGAGATTTGTCTAAGGCCTTTTGCAAATACAACGGACCATTCATCCCATAAGAACGTGGTACACCTCTGTTGCTAAGGCATAGATAGTATTTTACTATGACGACAATCATACATGCCAATCCAATCATAATTACATCCATATCTTCTTCTGTCATAATATCCATGAGAATCTGCAAATTTAAACTTCTAAATAGTCATAAACAAAAATAATAGCTAATCTTTAATCATAACCTATTCATCCAAACTCAATAATCATATTCACATCAATACTCATCCACCATATTATCCACATAATATATTAAGACAACAAACATATAAAATAGAAACTTTAACCGTACTGATAAGTCTAGCAACGTTATAATTCAAATATCGTCTTTAATACATAACAATCTTCTCAAAAAAGATATTGTACTTAAAACGCATTACAATTACTTGTTTGCACAATAATTAAGCCACTTAACCCGCTCCGCCACTGTCATTTTTAAAAACAGGGTCTTCTTACCTGGCGTATTTATCCATTCAGGAGCGCCATACTTCAGTGCCTCTGACAGGTCCGGAATTTCCATGAGGGCATTTACCCAAGGTTCTTCGACATCGCGTTCTTTATTCTCCATAACACATTTCATAGCATCAGCGATCTGGCCAACTACATCAATTAATTGTCTATTGTCTTCAGTGGGCAATTCGCTTCTCTTTCTACGACGACGTGAAGATGACCCTTTAGTTCCACAAGATTGATCCGCTGTCGAATCATTTCCACTATTGAATTGCGGTGGAGTTCCCATAACTATGTCAACATTGTCGAGCTCATCCATCGGGATAGGAGCCGACTCATCATGGATAATTTCATCACACAGATCTATAGGAGTTGTACTACCATTCCCTACGGCTATTGTGTTTCCGACTACAATAGCCAATTTGTCGTAAAGGGGGCAACCTTGTTGTCTATACTTCTCAGCCTCTTTATGCTCCTACAAGAATAAAACATCATTCTTAGTAATGCGAAACAATACAAACTGTTTTACAATATATCATGATTTACTGACCTTAATATAGTCTTGCCATACAGAATGACATGCAGTAACTCGTTGTGTGGTTGCATCCCAACCGAACCCACTAGTGTTGAGACAGCTCGTTACCGTTTGGTATGTTTTCTTCCATGATCTTGTTCGATTATTAAGCTGCTCAATGGTTTTTTTATTGACAACGTCTTCATTGAACTTACTGACACATTCCGTATATACCTCGTGCTTCCAAACACCATTGGGCAACTTGTTCCCCATATATACCTGCTCGACTAAAAGATCGAGCATTTTGTTGTCTTCTTCAAAGCTCCAAAAGTCATATGGTCGACCACTTGGTTGTTTTCTTGCAGCCATTTTCAATCTAAATCCGAGATTGTCCTCATGGAAAAAACTTTATCAGACTACCATTACTCGTCACGAAACAAAAACCACAAATAAGAAAATACCATGTGGTGGATATTTATAACACCTGAATCTCCTCACCACATGGCAAAAACATTCCATAACACTTCAAAATTTGTAAACAACATTCTAAAACATTCCAAAACTAATCAACTATTTCCATTTGAGATGCAAAACAATGCAAACACACACACACACACACACACACACACACACATCAAATCCAAATTCACCGAACACCCCTGGTAGAGCCCCATATGACTTCACAGTCACTACGAACTGTACCTCGTCAGTGATGGGGGTCGGGTTTCGTTGGCTAATGGACGCCCGTGTAGGCGACTCAACCTTGTTTGAATTGGACTAAACACCGTAAACCAAAATTGAGAACTTTAAAAACCCTAGACCCTAAACCCTAACCCTAAACCCCATAGCTCCAAAACCTCCTAAACCCTAACCCTAGACCCATAGCTCCAAAACCTCCTAAACCCTAACCCCATAGCTCCAAAACCTCCAAAACCCTAACCCCATAGCTCCAAAACCTCCTAAACCCTAACCCTAGACCCCATACCTCCCAAACCTCCTAAAGCCTAACCCTAGACCCCATAACTTCAAAACCTCCTAAACCCTATACCCCAAACCCTAATTCCAGAAGTTAAACAAAAAACCCTAGATCTTAACAACCCTAAAAGCCCCAAACCCTAAACCCTATCACCCATTAAACCTTAGCTGAAAAAAATTGAAAAAAAAAACCTAAACCCTAATTCCAGAACCTAAACCCTAACAATACCATAAATCCTTAACCCTAAAAACTTAACCCCTAAATACAAAGCACCAAACCCTAAAAACACTAAATCCTAACCCTAATAAAAATTTTAGACCCTAATCCGTAACACTAAATCCCACAATTATGCACAAATAACCCCAAATTAGACACTGGAACTAAAATTAAATCAAATACAACACTCATTTAATCAGAAAAAAAATTAGGGTGTAGTCATACCTTCTGAAATTTGGGGAAAATCGAAGCCGACGACTGAAATCAAAGCCGAACCGGGAAAATCGATGTTGACTCGAAGTGGAAATTTAGAAATCGAAGCCCAATGTCAAAATCGAAGAAAACCAAAACTGAATTAGGGGAAATCGCAGGAAATCGGAGGGAATTTTGGGGGAAAAGATATGAGCGAGAGGGAGAAGGGAGTGAGATGCCGCAAGGGGGAAAAGAGGGAGAAGAGACAGAGAGAAGAGAGGGAGGCTGAGAGGGATAAGAGAGAGGGAGAAACGAGCGAGAGGTTTAGAGGGAGAACGAGTTCGAGAGGGAGAGGGATGCTGGAAGGACGTTCACAGCGAGAGACGGAGGTAGTAGAGAGGGAGACCGGAGAGAGACGGCGGAGACGAGAGAACGAGCAGAGAGCTTGGGCTTCACAGAGACGACAAAGGGCTGCGGGAACGAGAGTCGCTGTGTGCGGGAATGAAACGATCGAAATGAAAAAAAAAACAGAGACGGTCGAGCCAGAGAGAGCCCGCTCGAGAGAATCAAGTGGATGATTCTCAAAATCGGGTGGAAAGTACTTTCCGCCCGTTACTCTTTACACATGAACTCTTGGTTCATGTATATTCATGTACATGACATGAATTTTGGCGCCCCCTAACGACATCAGGACATGAACTGCGTAATACGCTTGAATATCATGTCCTGAGTCATGTGCACTAACCCCCCCTAACACCCTATTTTGAAGATTTTGAACATGAACTTGTCCACACTAATACCCATTTCGAAGATAAAGATCATGTAGATGCATGAAATGAAGATGAATATCAAATTTCTCCTTTGTTGACTAACCCCCCTTATATAAAAGGATTTATTTTTCATAATTATTTGTAAATAAATGGAAAATATGATATCGGAGAAGGGATAGATCGATAAAATTACCATCTCCCTTAATTGGAAAAATATAACATTTTCTAAAAATGATTAAAAATGTAAATTGGCATTAAACACCTTTTATGTAATTTTTATTTTCTTTAAAATATACTATTTTTAAAATTTTAATTGCGTCAAAAATAAAAATTACAAACCCTACCACGAAGCTTTAGAGTCCACATTTTTTGACAGTTGTCAAGTGTAGCACTCAATGGATGTAGTCACGTCTTCATGGTCCGTAATTCACGTCACCGCGGACCCACACACCTCACCCTCGCACAAATATTCAAACGGTCCAGCCACCACGAGCTGCATAAGCCAATCGAAAACAGGGGCGCAGCGCAGCTGCGACTCACGTGAACCCGGACCGACGAGTTGGAGCTTTTACGGTCCCCGCCCGCTCCCGCGGCCCAATTCAAAACCTCCTTCCCTCCTTTTAGGCCATCGTTTTCCCGCCTCTATCCTTGCTAATAAAATCTCCGTCTCTCCCTCCATTTCAGCACTCCCCATTTTCCCTCTCGTTTTTTATCGCCCCCTTCTCGCTTCCTTCTGTCTCTCTCTGCCCCTCTAGCCTCAATTTCCCAAGACTCTTCTTCTCTATCATCTGTCCACTCCAGCATGAATCGGAGAGTAAGAAGCCCCTGCAGATCTACATTCTCTACCAAAAGAGAAGACAGGCTTCATAGATATCTTAAACCGGGAGCCCTTGCGCAGCTCCGTGACTCCAAAGTGAGCGCCAGGTTTCAGAAGCCGCGGTTACAGATACCTGTGTCTTTTGTTCAAAGTTTGGCGTCTGATTCTGCTCCCGCGTCGGCTCAGATTCATCAGATCGATGGGTTTCCTTGCTTCTCCGCCGCCATGTATGGCCCGAGATTTCCTCAGAGAAAGAAACTTGTTGCCGCTAAGTCGATGTTTGTTGTCACGAGCCCTGTCGTTCCGGATCCGATCATTGATATGTTCAACTCTGATCTTCTTGTAGCCCACTGAATGACTTTGTGGAAATCCTCTAATGGAATTTTCTTTTTCTTTTTTTGTTGTTCTTTTTTTTTTTTTATGTAGATTATCCAATTGTGAGGATACTTTCTTTTACCTCAATTTTATTGATAGATCTAAAATTAATAAAAACAGGAACTGCCCTTCTCTTCGCAGTAAATAATTTGTTCGATTACACTATGAATCCTTTTGGGTTTGTTCTACTGTTCTTTTGGATTTTGGTGTATGCCATTCTGCATTTTGGTGAGGAGGAGCATTTCAGGAATGATCCGTAAATTCTCTGGTTCTGTGTTTTAATGGTAAAGGGTTCGAACTACAGATTCCGCATGGTTTTTGTTCATCCTTTTAAGGCCTTTTTGTTTAACCAACAGATATAAGGTAGAATTAATTTCTGTCCATTTTCATTCTTTATTAGTGAAGAGCGTCTCCTGTTCTACATAAATTGGTTCTTTATTTGACAAACATGATCTCTTAGCATTTCTGTGGAATTAAGACACTATCAATACCCCTTACCAGATGATATTTTGAGTCTTTTAGGTTTTGATCTGCTTTTCTTATCATGCGCTGCTGATAATACTGTCAAGACAATCTAAGAATGGTTTAGCTGTTTGATCATGTTCTTATGCTATCCATAGATCTAGTGGGGCTGTGGAAGGAGAAAATGCAGCTATCAATATTGCTACAAGAGGTTACTTTTCTGAAGATCGGATCTTCATACAGCTGAGATATAAGAAGACCAGTTGCTCTAATAGTCCTCGACTTTTATACATTTATTGCTTTGAATGAAAGAGGTCAGTTTTTTTACATTACATTGTTATCTAATTGTCAGGTTTATTATTTGAAACATATGCTCTGCAGTGATTCTACCTGGCTCTAGACACTTGTCAGACTATAATATGTTCCTTTTTATTGGTTGAATGTGGTCTCTTATCATGTGCTGCAAATTTTATGGAGGTGAATCTAACTAAAAGGTGTGCTGTTGATTATTTTTCGAAAGAGGAATGCTACCTTTGGAGTCGCTATTGGTGCATTGCGTTGTTAGTTTTTTTGGGGCTACTCTTCCCTTATTTGCTAGCCTCAAACCTTGGCTTTGTTCATCTTAAAACTTTGTGTGCTCCACCAACATACTGATGTTTGTAGTTGCCTTTGTTGTTTAGCAGCTATTACTTGTTTGACTTAGTCTTTTCTTCTAGTTGAATTTCTTTTGTTCTGACTTAGTCTTTTGTTCATCAACCATGAAAATGGAACTTTGGTTCAGGAAACTTTGAACCTTGCTCGGATTGTCAGAGGGTTCATGACATCATGCAATGAATGAATTGTCCCAATGCTCTCATAAAGAGAAATGTTCTCTGGATTATTAAATTTAACCACGAATACTACTGTAGTATGGCAAATGTTGCAGTTAGTGAATTGGATGATAGTTTATCTTGGTTGAATTGCCATCGAGCTGATCATGACTTAAGTTGTCTTAACTTGCATGATGAATTTTTATGTGATCTGAGTTGAAATTTAATGAAAACAGAACAAGGCGTTACCTGTTGGGGGTAGGCTTGGCAAACGACATAGGCTTTGCGTTCAATCTGCAGCAGTATAATTTTTCAAAAAACAACTGCAGCCGTATAAGCATACACTCTCACAGATTGGCAATGGATTCATGTCTATTCATGGTAAGTGCTACTTTTTTTTCTTCATGTTTAACTTAGATAGTGTGACATGATTAGGAATTCTTAAATGGTGCCAATTTATACCATTGGAATTTAATTCTGATGATGATGTGCAACAAAATTTCGTGTGTTATCTGAGGAAATAATATATAAACTTTTGCTGTTACGTCAGCTTTTCTTTTACATCAATCTTGTGGCCTTGTCCAGTAGGACTCAACTTAGTTTATGTATTTCCTTTCAAACAATAGGAGGAATGCGCAAAATGTTCAGAAGGTATGGGAGTATCTCCAGCTTTTACTAAAGTAATCTATCTGGATATGTCAAAAAGAGACTTAATCAAAGACTGACCTCATGTCCCCAAAAATTAATTCAGAAGAGATAAATGTGCTTGGTTTGTATCTCATGCTCTTGTACTTAAGATTGCAGAATCATTTGCCATGATTCTGATGGAACCCAACAGAGCGAGAAGTATACCTGCTACACTTTGAGGGTCTAGGTCCTCCCACTGCCAGAAATCTGTCTCCCTCTCCCTTTGTCCTCCTCGTCCTTATTCCCTTTGTTGCTCATATGATGTTCAACTAACTGTCCTTGGAAGGACAATGGTGCTTGGTGGTCCCTCATCCGTGAGACCCAATCCTTTCCCATGCCCCCTTTTGGGCCTTTATTTCCCATCTTGCCCTTTCTCCCATAGACCTGAGATGTCAAGGGTCAAATACCCCCCCTCCTTCTTCCTCTCCTTTGAAAGCCACTTTGTCCTCAAGGTGAAAGGAAGGAAATTGAGAGATAATGGCATCGTATGGTTCCCATGTTGCTTCAAAGTTAGGGAGGTTTTGCCATAGGATTAGCACCTTGGGTGGTTGCCCTAGAAGATGGTGAGTGTCAAGTACCTTGGATGGGTGGACCGAAAAAGTGAAATCATCAGGGAGGTAAGTGGGTAATAGTTGAGCTATATGTGGGTGGGGGTGGATTTCTTGAGTTAGTTGATGTGGAAGACCGGATGGATTTTGGAGTGGGTAGGGAGGTCTAATTTGTAGGCGACGAGACCTACCTTTTCCAGCACTTGGTAAATCCCATAGTAACTTGGATTGAGCTTCTTGTTGGGTTTAGTTGCCAAGGATTTGAGGCAGTATAACTGTAGTTTCAAGTAAACGAAATCACCTTCCTGAAATTGGATATCTTTGTGGTGGCGGTCTGCATAAAATTTCACGTTGTTTTAGGCCTTGGTGAGTTGTCTTTAAGTTCTCATAGGATGACATCTCGTTCATACAACTGTTGGTTGACTTCTTGGATTGGTGAGGAAGTGGATGGGAGTTTGAGAAAGCATGGGGGATCCCTCCTGTAGAGGGTGATGGTATGTGGTGTTATACCAGAATTTTGCCCATGGACCCATTTTGGCCAAGATTTCGGATGATCTCCCACAAAGCATCGAAAGTACGTTGCTAAGCATCAGTTGACCACCTTGGTTTGTCCATCCGTTTGTGGGTGGTATGAAGAGCTCATACAGAGTTTCATATGGGAGAGTGAAAAGAGTTCCTTTTAGAAATGACTGGTGAAGACCTTGTCTTTGTACGAAACGAAGGTTGCTTTTATCAATTTGAATTATAAAATGTTGTCCCATGAGGTAGGGCTGCCACTTTTGGACAGCCAAAACTATGGCCATGAGTTCTCTTTCATGTATGGATTTCAATTGTGCTGTCTTTGAGAGGGCTTGGCTAAAGTAGGTGATGAACCACTCTTCTTACACGAGGATTACCTCGACTCCCTTCCTTGATGTGTCGGTTTCGAAGACAAATGTCTTAGAGAAACTTGGCATAGCAAAGCACTTGCATTGTGGTCATTGCGGTTTTTAATTGTTTAAAGGTAGTTTGTGTTGCTTGATCCCATGAGCATGAGTCCTTGAGTAAGCGAGTGAAGGGTGCAGCAATTTCCTCGTAGTCCTTCATAAATCTTTGCTAATACCATGTGAGATTGAGGAATCTCTGCAAGCTCTTTACATCTGAGGTACTTCCCATTGGAGCATCCCCTCCACCTTGGAAGGGTCAATTGACACTTTGTTGCCAAAAATCTAGCTGTGGCTTGTTGAAGGAACACTTCTTGTGGTTGAGTACCTAGTGATTGTTTGCTAGTACTTGGAGAGTCTTCCTTAGATGGACCATCAATAGGATTCGTATTGAAGAAGACAAAGATGACCTTATAGATATATGGTTGGAAGATTCGATTCATGGAGCATTGAGTTCGAACGACATCATTAGGAATTCATAATGTCTTTCATGTGTTCGAAATGTCATTTTGGGAATATCCTTTGTTTGCACCCTGATTTGATGGTATCTTAACTTCAGGTCCACTTTCATAAATATCTCAACTTCTCCCATCTCATCTAACAGTTCTTCAATGGTAGGAATGGGGAACCTGTCAGGAATAATGATTTTGTCGAGAGCTTGTTAGTCAACACAAGCGCCATTCCTTGTCTTTATTTTTTGAACCACTAAGACTAGGTTGAAGGGGTTGGTGCTTGGTTGTATGATACTGGCTGCAAATATCTCTTTCACAATCCGCTCTATTTTGTTTTTTTAATAGAATGGATACCTATAAAGTCAGATTGCGTGGGGGTTGGCTATTTGCTTGTAAACTAATAGATTGGTCACACAGTCGAGCCGGTGGTAGCGTCATGAGGGGTCGGAACACTAGGGAAAACTTTCGCGAGGAGGTCTAATAGTGCTGTTGGAGTGTCCAAGGCTGGACTCACATCCAGCTGAGAGTTGTTGTATTCCAGCAAACAACCTTGCCCTTGGGCTATGATTTTGGCCATCACCTTTAGAGAGACTTCGACTGTGGATAAGGATGGCTCCCTTTGGAATTTTATCCTGTGGCTGTTAACATTTCATAGAGAGATTTTGCCAATTTAAACAAACATCTCCTCGCAGCTGGAGCTAGGCCACACTTAAGACGACTTCGGTACCTTCCAAAGCTAATAGGTGGAAATGTTGTTTAATTCTCACTCCTTGGATGTTCGGGACAAATGCCATTGCAGTTGATACTATAGCCGTCCGCCACTATCCCCGCCATGGTGCGACATTGGATCACCGACAACCCCAACTCTTGAACCAAGATGATGCTGACAAAGTTGTGGTAGGTGCCACTATCGATCAGAACCACCACTTCCCTATCACTGATCAGTTCGTGCAGCTTCAATGTGCTGTTGGTGGTCATGCTGCACCGAAGATGAGTTGTTGATCGGGTTGGTCTTCTCTGACCTTGATTAGCCCCTCCCATTCCTCTATTGTGTCTTTGTTGTTGCTCTCTTCGTCAACTAGCATCACATTCAGTTGGCGCAACTTTCATCGATGGCCAAGGTGGAACTTCTCTTCACCGTGCGCAGATTTGACCAATTTTGTACGAGATGATTGAATCCAACAAAGAGAAGAAACTTGTTAGACTTCGAAGGCTTATGTCCTCCCAATGTCTCCCTCCCTTTTCGTTATTTCCTTCGATCAACTAACTGTCCTTGGAAGGTCAGTCGTGTGTTGGTGCCTGGTGGTCCCTTTCCCATGCTCTCTTTTGGCCTTTAATTTTCATCTTGCCCTTTATCGCATAGACCGATTTATCAAGGGACTATTAGATTCCCTTGGCCTTCTCAACTTTTTTGTGCACTTTCCTTCTATATTATGTTTTTCTTTCCCCATTTTTTGAGCCCTCCCTTATTCTCTATTGACATGACTCATTATAACCTGGTGCACATAATTAGGTCCGTTCAATGTATCTTGCACAATCTCAAATGGGTTCTACTTTGTTCAGTTTCTGTAGTTCTTCGTCCTTTTTTGTACTTTATTTTCTTCAATGCATCTTCCTTACCTCTCTCACCTCAACCACTTCATCTTTTGCAGATGTGCCCAGCGCTCTCATCAGTAATACATGACTCGTTTAATAATTGCTTGATTGGATTTTCGTTGTCACAGTTTTGGTGTATTCTCGCGCACCCTCTTAATTGATGGAATCTGACGAGTTTCAACAATGATTTTAAGTGACAGTGAGTGGCATCTTAGAAATCAAAAACCTACTCTATTACGTTAGATGATTGTATGGTACGCTCATCCTTACGAGCTTAGACTGAAAAGGATTGAAAGGATGGGCCCTGAGAGGTGCGGGCATGCACGGACCCGTACATCTCAGTCCGTTCTTGAGTTGTGCCTAGGACATGTACCTGTCTACTCTTGGCTCGAACCAAGTAAACAAGTCACAACAGCTTTAAGGCGGGGGGGGGGGGGGGGGGGGGGGGAGGGGAACCGTTACAAGCGCGGGACCCAAGCACTCTGTTTCAGGTATCCTCCCCTCCGTCCCTGCTGAAGCCTGACCCCGTGACCCTGACCCTTCAGAGGCGACACATACATATAGGGGGGCGCCCACTTACTCTCCTCGACAGAGACTATTCGCTGAATTCGGCACTCCTTGTTAGGAAATCAAAAGGTGCCCTTACGCCGTGGGTTTGCTTTAATTTAGAAGCAAATCCCCCGCTGGCCTCTGCAGTTCTGAAGAAAGGGGCTCGAGCCAGATCTGGAGATCGAAAGGCGAAACCCGATCGCAAAAGGCGCGCCGTTTGCGTGTCGTCATCCCCGTTTCTCGAGGTGAAGAAAAGAAGAAAGACTCGACTCGACGAGTTTACGGGAGGGGGAAGAGCTGCCCGATAAAAAGAAAGCAAAAGCAGACTCGACTGGACAACAGGCTTCTTCTGTGGTTCCATGATACTTCCCCTGAGTTGGGTATTTGGGTATTGTTTCGGCTAACGACCCGGCACAAACACGTTGCGGGTGGGAAATGGCGAGGACGGAGATCAGGCTGCAGGACTACACGCACAGCCCCGTCCACTACGCGGTTGCTGTCGGCGACCACGCCCGCCTCTCTCGCCTTGTTTCTGCCCTTCCGAGATTCGCTGACCCTTCCCTCGTCCGCACCGAGTCCGACTCGCTTGCTCAGGAGCGGCTCGCCGATCAGATCTCTGCCGTCGTGGACAGGCGCGACGTCCCCTCCCGCGAAACTCCCCTGCATTTGGCCGTTCGCCTCAACGATTTGCACGCCGTTCGGATGCTCGCCTCCGCGGGGGCCGACGTTTCTCTGCAGAACGCTTCTGGGTGGAATGCGCTCCAGGAGGCCATCTGCGGCCGCAAGTCTGACCTCGCTCTGGTTCTACTCCGTCACCACCACGCCACCGCATGGGCCAAGTGGCGTAGACGCCTGCCTGGTCTCGTCGCCGTTCTCCGCCGAATGCCTGATTTCTACATGGAGATTTCCTTCCATTTCGAGAGCTCGCTTCTCCCCTTCGCCCGCAGGTTGGCCCCTTCCGATACCTACAGGATCTGGAAACGTGACGCTTGCCTTCGCGCCGACACTTCCCTTGCTGGTTTCGACGGCCTCAAAATCCAACGCGCCGATCAGAGCTTCCTCTTCCTCGGCGACGGGCATCAGCGTCTGGGTCTTACCTCGGGATCCCTCCTCGTCCTCAACCGCACGGAGAAGAAAATATTCGACGCTTTCGAAAACGCGGGCGCCCCACTCTCCCCCGCCGACGAAGCCGGGTTCGCTGCGCAGACCAGTGTATACCGCCCCGGTATGGATGTCACGCGTGCTGAGCTCGTGGGGCGGACCAACTGGCGCCGGCAGGAGAAGACGGAAAGCGTCGGGGAATGGAAAGCCAAAGTCTACGAACTCCACAATGTGGTTTTTAGCTTCAGATCGAGAAAAGCTCTTCCGCAGCATCTCGATACCGAAGACGAGGAGGCGAAAGCGATGGAGCTGGTGTTCAAAGAAAACACGGAGGACGGGTTTTTGGTGGCGGAAAATCCCGGTTTTATCGAATATGAAGCTCCGAGGAGAAGGAATAGCAGCTTCGAAAGGGGCGATTTGATGAAAGAGGGCAAGGGCTGGATATCTTTGGAGCGGAAGAGCGTGGATCTTCCGAGGGCACCCGCGTTATCGCATCGCGGATTGGACGGGAAGAGATTAGGGAAGAAGACGCCGGAGGTGGCTTGTAAAGAAAACGAGTATGTGAAGAGTCTCCGTCCGTCGGTCTGGCTGACGGAGCAATTCCCTTTAAAGATAGAAGAGTTGTTGCCCTTGCTGGACATACTCGCCAACAAAGTTAAAGCAGTAAGACGACTGAGAGAGCTGCTGACAACCAAGTTCCCCCCGGGAACTTTTCCGGTGAAGGTGCTCAACCATTACCATTCAATTCCTTGACGCAACCGATTCCCATCAAATAAAAACATTTTACTGTTTAATCTCATTATCAGAAATTATACTTGTGTTTTGCTCGTCAGGTAGCCATTCCAGTGGTCCCTACTGTGAGGGTGGTGGTTACTTTCAACAAGTTCGTGAACATGGATGCGTCAGAGCAGTTTTTCACTCCCATGTCGAGCCCCAGGCATTTCGTGGAGCACTCATCCCCTTCTTCTTCTTCATCCTCCTCGTCCTCATCCAGTTTCCGGTCAAAACCTGGTTCGTTGTGGGAAGAGTCAGAATCAGAGTCAGACCCCTTCACCATTCCAAAAGACTACAGCTGGAGCAGCATCGACGACAAAACTCCCAAGATGAAGGAATCCAAATCCTCGAAGAAGCGAAGGTAGACGACGGGGGCACAGAGAAACATCAAATTCTCGTATACTGACAACAGAAAAAAAGAAACCTGCGTCTGTCATATTGTATAGTATAATATTTACATCAGTCGACCCCAACGATAGACAAGTACAGTATTCCCCATCGATGAATCTCTGTTTCTTTTTATCTCTTTCCAGTTCCCCTTTGTTAAAGGATATGATAATTTATTGACGGGCGTGCCGGGAGGGGTAGGGAGCAGACGTAATTGAGTTGAATTGACCCAAGAGAACTAGAATTGCGGGTTACGGAACGTGAGATTCGTCGGAGATTTTGCAATTTTTTGCTTTAGCTTGTCATGGATGAATCTCAGGAATAAAACTTTTGTCTATTTAATGGACTTTCGGGGACACTGAGGACCTGTGTCGTCTTCCCTTCCCAACGTTATCCGTTTTGATGGGGACTCTGGTGGCAACAGGTGGAAATAAATGTTTCAGAGTGGGCCAGGAGTTGGACGAGTGAGGTGGACATGGGCTTTGGTTAAAATATCCGATCCTAAGTTCTTTGGATTCGTTTTGAACAGTTCTTAATGTACTCGAGGAATTGAACTTATATTCATAATACTATTTGTTCAATAAACATTGTAATGAACCAAATTGGTTTGAAATTCATCAGTTTTCGCTCTCTGTAGAGAGTTTACCGAATCAAACGAATTACGAACGTCGAGGGTTTTCCTTTTCTTCTTCATGATTTTTCCTGTTCACTAGAGAGCATGAAGGAATCCGAATTTATTGTTTCATTAAAGCACAGTCCCTTCTGAAGGAGAGTCCAACGTCGTCTGTACAGGTTGCAAAACTCTCATATCCAGTATTAATGATAATCCCCAACTTGGACTCACTTGTCCAAAAACGACACAGTCTAGTGCTGGTATAAAGCCACCGCGCCTCCCCGTCCTCGTCTGTGTCGCCGCCTTCTTCCCCACTCTCTGTTTCGTCTCAAGTAGACGAAATCCCTGAATCCCAGCTTCAGGAGCGGTAAAACACAATGCATCGCGTTCCCAGTAATCTCTGTTTGTGCGTTTTTCGTTTTCCTGTGATCGAATTTCTGCTTACCGAGGTTTGAACGTTTTAGTTTGTTTTCAGAAGCTATAATGGATTCGACCTTGCCTTGTATATCAATGGCATGCATTGCAGAAATGATACAGGGAGAAAGAGGAATTTAATTTAATTTATTATTTTTTTTGTAGGGAAAGAGGAATCCCGGGAAAGAAGAAGCGCGGAAAGAGGGAGAAATGGAGGGAAGGGAAGAAAGCGCGTAAGAGGGGAAGACCACGTAGCATGCATTGGAGGAGTCTTCGGGGCGAAATCGAAGCTTGAACCTCAAAATTGTTAGGCAAACGACGTCTGCAGTGGGGCCCACATGACACAGTTTCTCTCTTCTTTCTCTCTCTTCTTTCTCTCTCTATCGCCATCCCCTCTGTCAACCTTTGCTGCTCAAAAAGACCAGAGAGGACAGAAGATAATGAAGTATTATTCGCCTGTGGAAGCTCCGAATTAGGCTGAAAGGAGTTTGATTTGGTGGGGTGTAGAGAGAGAAAGAAAGGAATCCAAAAGGGGAACCAACGAGGAAACACAACGCCCCACACGTCCTCTCTCTTTTCTTTTCATTTCGTGAAGGGGAGAGAGAGAGAGGAAGAGGAAGATCGGCCTAAGGAACGCTGTAGAGAAGGAAGGAAACCAGAAATCAATCTTCAGTACACGAAATTATTTCAGGTGGAAAGCGGAGGGAATAAAAAAAGTACTAGGAGACAGGGAGAGTGAGGAGGCAGGAGTATCGATCGATCGATATGATCTGTAACGGCGCCGGCGACGATACCTCCACGGGAGGTGGTGGCTCCGGCGCTGCTCTCAAGAAAGGGCCGTGGACGGCCTCGGAGGACGCTTTTCTTATGGAGTACGTGAAATCCCACGGCGAGGGAAACTGGAACTCTGTTCAGAAGAATTCTGGGTTGTCTCGTTGCGGGAAGAGCTGCCGCCTTCGGTGGGCCAATCATCTGCGGCCTAATCTGAAGAAGGGCTCCTTCTCCCCCGACGAGGAGAGGCTCATTCTCGAGCTGCACGCCAAGCACGGCAACAAGTGGGCGCGCATGGCTGCTCAGGTTTGAATTTGATGAATCATTTTTCGTTTTTGTACCTGTCGCCAAGTATCTCTGTGCTTTTGATTTTTGCGCTTTTCATCGTCTCCCGTTTCCGGTCGTCTTCCTCTTCCAAACTCCTCTGTATCGAAATTCGGTTTTGTTCTCCAATGGATCGACGCTTTATTTAACTATTCCAATGCAGTTGTTTATTAATGTTTCTTTCTTCTGCTACTTGCGTTTTGCTTTTTCAGTTGCCTGGGCGTACGGATAACGAGATCAAGAATTACTGGAACACACGGATTAAGAGGCGCCAACGAGCTGGGCTGCCGCTATACCCGGCGGACATACAGCGGCAGGCGGCGATGAACAACCAGCGGGCGACACCGTCTCCCACTTCGCCCAATTATTCTTCCCCGTTGCAGTTACTGGATCCCATCAGTTTCTCGACGACGGCGACGGCCTCGTCGACGACCACGGGGCCGCTTCTCGGCCACCTACACAACCGGACGCAGCCATTCCTCTCCGCTTCCCCGGTCCACCAGTTTAAAAGATTCCGAGAAACTGCTCCTCTGATCGGCTTCTCTCTCCCCTTTTCTTCTTCCGCGTCTCCCACACCGCTATTTCATCAAAATTTACACTCCCAGCAACCGCAGCAACATCATCAGCATAGTTTTCCTTCTATTCAATTCAACTCGAGCAATTTCGACCTCAACCCGCAGATTCTGCAACCGCATTTTAAGCAACCGGCCCTGGCACCGCCACCCGCCGCCACCTCCAACTCCGTCAAACTGGAGCTCCCTTCATGCCAACTTCAGGAAGCAGGACAGCCCTTTGGAACGCAGACGTTCAAACCCGCAGCCATAGGAGCCACTGCCACCACATTAGACTGGAGCAATAGTGGACTCCTGGATGCCCTGCTCCAGGAGGCTCAGGAGACAGCTTCCGGAGGAGACGATTCTCGGAGACATAGCTTGTTTGCAGAACCCCTCGGAAAGTGTAGCTTAGATGGGTGGCTCCCGCCCTCCTCCTTGGCGCTACAGTCCTCGTTAGGCCAATGGGAGGTATCAAGTGCAGACCAGTCATCAATCGGTATGTCCTCAATGCAGAACTTCACCATTAAATGTTTGAGCTTCGATTATGCACCTCATACCATTTAAATTGCTCAAAACGATCTCGCACAGATGTTCGCTTTGCTTGATTGCTTCTCTTCCTTTTTTTTTTGTTTTTGCTTAAGAAACCTAGACGGTCTGCTATCTTTTCAATCCGTACTTCATGTAAAAAGATTGACAGGCGACGTTTATTTTTCATTTGAAAAAGAAAAGAAAAAAAAAACAGAAAGAGTTCTGTTCACGCGTTTTTGCTTCGTGATTTGCATGGCGATGGCGACTTTGCAAGGAAGAAAGCTCAATTTCGTCTTATTGTTTCTCCTTTTTCTTCTGCAAATGGTTCTTTTCGCACTTATAGAGATTAATTTCAGCTCCGCCTCCTGGGTTGACTATCAAAACCACATCTGGTTTTGCTTACTGCTACCGTAATACCCAGCTCCTGAAAACCAGTTTTTGTCCTTGATTTGCAGGCATAAGGGCGAAGAAAGAAGGAGAAGAAGAGATCAACCCAGCCGACGAAGACCTGTCTACCCTGCTCGACATAATTCCCCAAACCATACCAACAGTGCCCGAATGGTACAGCGACAGTGGGGAAGCTTCAAACGGCCAATCAACCGCGACCGACGACGAAATCGGGCTTGAAATGCAGCATCTCGCGTCATCTCTCTCCGTCACGGATCAAGATTGGAGCCTTGGGTCGTGTACATGGAACAACATGCCGGGAATTTGCTGAAAGAACAGAACTCCCTTCACCACATTCATCTACAAGTCTCCCCTGTAATAGTTAGTGGCTGTTCAAAAATTTGATTCCCAGAATTGTTGTATTTCATTTGTGGTTTTTGCTGAAACAGTGAGCTGATCCTTTTCTTCCTTTCTGTTTCTCTTCTATATATCTTAGACATGCCTGGAGTATCTGTTCTGAAACGATTATATAAATGTACCCATAATTGAACACCTTTAGAAGTGATTTTATTTAGATTTTTCCGTGAAATGCTTCAATTCGCTCACTGCAACTCTCGCATTTAATTCTACTGCAGAAATTTACAGAAACCGAGGAAATGAATGAAGAGGAAGAAGGGACCCTCCCCCAAGAACAGGATCTTCTTAAGTAAGAATGTGGGCATCTTCTTCGTGGGGTTTTCCCTAAATTGCGAATGATAGATTGAGAGTTAGAGGTGGAAGTGGTGAAGGAAAAGACTGACCACGGATCGGTATCAGCTGAAAATGGGCATTCTCTCCCTAATTGAAGCGATGAGAGGCGAGTTTCAGGAAACCCAGAAATAGTAAAGAGGCATAGACATTTCTAAGATTATCTGCTACACGCCATTGACAGCTTAATTTGGGGCGGAGGCTTCTGCCTTTTCTGAGTTTGCAGGCAAGGGAGGTCTCTCCCACTCTCTTCAATCAATTAACCAGAGCTTTTTAATGAGCCTTCTTTGATAATCCCTTAAGAAAAAGCCTTATCTGCATAATAAAATATGTTTAAAAATAGTTCTTAACTTAATTATCCATTAGATTCCAATTAACATTTAAGAGGGTTCTATTTAGAAACGATTTTTCATGTCAAAAATCATATTTAAGGGATTAAGATTGCATGAGGAAAGAGGTAATTGTCCTTCCATGCAATATACGTGCATTGATTGCTATTCCCTTGTTTTAAGCCCTTTGATTCCTCTACCAATGATTACTTTAATCCCCGCCATCACATCAATCTTGTGGAGGTTTTCAAAGCACTTTCTGGCAATTCTTTTTTCTCTTTCCCTCATTCTTGATTCCGTCCCTTCTGGACCCATCTTCTCCTTCGTTTCATTCTTCAATCTTACAAAATTGAACTTTTTGGCCGCATTGGAGATTGGACTTGCTTTGTTCCCAGCTACCCCTTTTTCTAAATGGCTTCAAATGGGAATAATTTGGTTAGATGTTACTCTCTCAAGGAAATGATGGGAATAACTATTTGTCCCTGTCATTTCATTCTTAGACTCGTTCATTCATATGAAACACTTGAAACCTGGTTTCGGAAAACCCAAATCATCCTTTCTGAGTAATTACATCAGTGTCGACCTGAGAAGGTAATGGATCCAGACAAACCCGGGTGGACATTTTTTAATAAGTTAAAAAAGAGAATCGAGTAGGCGGGGTTCCCTTCTCCCTGTCTTCTATTTTATAGAGAAATTGGAGGAGAGTGGGCAGACCCTTCGTCCCCCTTCTCCCTGCCATTACTGGGTGGAACTTCGAATGGCAATTTCACGAAGACTCTCTGCTCCGTTTTGTGGGGTGAAACCCTAGACCCAAACCCAGTGTTTAAAATAAGCATTTGAATCGTATTTTATCTCAAACATAGATTCAATGGGGCTACCCAGATTTGGACGGGGTAGACAAGTTAGGGTCAAGTTTTTCCGACTCAATTTTGGACTTGGGAAAATCCACTCAACTTCGATTTTACAGGGCCAAGTCAGTTCTCGAGTTGTGCCAAAGCGGAGTCGTCTCATGAGCGAGAGTGAATTGAGAAAAGAAGCGAGTTGAGGAGCAAGCAACCTGATCTTTATCTGGGCGTTTTTGCTTTGAAAAAACGGTGAAAAATTAGGAAACCAGCCGACGGGTTTCTATGGAAGCTACAAAACCTGCAAATAGTTTCAGTTCCCATCTAGAACAGTATTAGAATGTTTTTATTTATTTTATTAATTCATTTTATGTAATAATTATATTTTTACTATTTTGCCCCTTACTCTTTAAAAACCCATCTGTATTTTGTAAATCGATTGAAATGAGAAAATTAATTTTGTGTCTCGTCTTCATCTTCCCGACTGTCTCTCCCGACGACAGAGCTCAACGGCTCTTTGCCATTTGAGATTCTAACATGGTATCAGAGCGGACGATCCACCATTTCTGATTCCCCTTCCGACAACGGCCCCTCCTTTCTTTTTTCGGCTACTATTTTCCGGCGGTTTCGCCATTATTTCCGACAAAGAGGTTTCCGCCCTCTGTTCGGACTTGAATCTGTGATTCAAGCTATTGGGAGGCTCATCTGGTATTTCCGGCGTCTTGTTTCCGGTGGTTATTCCCGGCAAAGAGGTTAGTTCCCGTTTCCATTTTATTTTTCTCTGGATTTCGTCGCCGAGAGGTTGTTTCTCTGACTGCGTTCGTTTCCGTTTTTTTTGGGTGTCTTCCTGGATTCGTTGAGGAGACATCTTTTCCGGCGCCGAGAGGGTCGCCGAGACTTGATTTTCTTCTGGCCTTCTCTGGTTGGCCAAGAGCGGAGCACATTTTTCGAGGTTGGTATCATCTCGAGGGCAGTTTGGGTATTTTGAAGATCTGACAAAAAAAAATAAAAAAATTTGGAGCTGCATTGGTGGTCAGTGCTCCATGGAGACTTATTCATCTTCAGATTCTGGTTTACGTACCAGTTCGGCTCGTTCAGTTTTTGATGAATCATCAAATCCGTACTATATCCACCACTCAGATAGCCCCGGGCAAGTCCTTGTCTCTCAACTTCTTACCGGCGAAAATTACACTAGTTGGAGCCGTGCCATGTTGATCGCCCTATCCGTAAAGAACAAAGTTGGTTTTGTCGATGGCTCTATTCTTGAACCTCCCAGTGCTGATCCTATTCTGCTAAACTCCTGGACCCGGAACAACAATATGGTTATCTCTTGGATCTTAAATTCCGTCTCTAAGGAACTTTCTGCGAGTGTTATCTTTGCTGCATCTGCCAGGGAAATTTGGCTCGATCTTCGGGATCGTTTTCAACAGCGGAACGGCCCTCGTATTTTTCAGCTTAAACGGGAATTGATGAACTTGCGTCAAGACAAGGATTCAGTTAGTACTTACTTTACCAAATTGAAAACCATTTGGGAAGAACTGCGCAACTACCGTCCTCATTGTTCTTGTGGGAAATGCTCATGCGGTGGCGTTACGAATCTGAATGATCACCACCATATGGAGTATATCATGTCCTTCCTAATGGGCCTTGACGACTCTTTCTCTCATGTTCGTGGTCAGTTGCTCCTCATGGATCCGATGCCGCCTCTTAACCGTGTTTTTTCTCTGGTTGTCTAAGAGGAACAACAACGACGAACTACTCATGCCTCGGGTTCGAATGCTCCCACTGACACAATGGCGTTTGTAGTTAAATCTGACAAGATAGAAGTTAGTAAATCTGGGAACCACCCCCACCCTGACAGAGGTTACAATGCTCCACGCCCTCCGCCTTACCACACTTCCCGGACTCAGAATTCCAGTGCTCCTCGGCATCCAAGCAAGGACAAGTATTACTGTTCCCACTGCAAGATTACTGGCCATACCATCTCTCGTTGCTTCAAGCTCCATGGTTATCCGTCTGGATCTACATTCAACACCAAGCCAAATTCTCCTGCTGCTGTTCATCAAGTTTCCCTTGCGGATGCTCGCCCTGGTTCTTCTTCTGTCGGGGGTTTTATTCAGAATCTGGACCCCACTCAATGTCAGCAGCTCATATCCATGCTTTCTACCCAACTGCGTAGCTCAGCCACAGTCACCACTGCTCCCGACTCTTCTACATCCAGTTGCTTGGCAGGTACTTGTTTTTCTGTCTCCTTACGTGGTTTATGTTCTTCCACTCCATTCTGGATTGTCGACTCCGGAGCTACTCGACATATTTGCTCTCAAGCTCATATTTTTATCTCCTTGCATGCTATTCCTCATACTACCGTTACCTTGCCAGATAATTCTCATCTTTTAGTCTGCTTTGCTGGTGATATTAAATTACATTCTCACCTTCTACTTAAAGACGTACTATTTGTTCCTCAATTCCAATTCAACTTAATCTTTGTTAGTGCTTTAGTTACTGCTTCTAGTCTTACAGTAAGTTTCTTTCCTGATTGTTTTGTTATCCAGGATCTCTCCACCCAGCGGACGATTGGCAAGGGTGACAAAGTTCAAGATCTTTATGTCCTCCGTGCTCAACATTTGCCCTCTGCTTCTCATGTTTTTGTTAGCAATGTTGCACTGTGATGTAACTAGATTACACAAAGCAGATCCTTGTTATATTTGTCCTCTTGCTAAACAACGTAGACTATCTTTTGAATCTCATAATCATTTATCCAAATTTCCTTTTGATCTTGTGCACTGTGATATTTGGGGACCATATCAAACTGTCTCTTATACTGGCCATCGTTTTTTCTTAACTCTTGTTGATGATTGTACTCGATTTACTTGGATTTATCTACTGAAGACTAAATCTGATGCTATTTCTGTGATACCGCGTTTTTTTACCATGGTTTCTACGCAATTTAATGCCAAAATCAAAAAATTTCGCTCTGATAATGCCCCTGAATTATCCTTTGTTGATTTTTTTCACGCTCACGGCGTTTTGCACCAGTTTTCATGTGTTGAACGGCCTCAACAAAACTCGGTTGCTGAAAAAAAACATCAACACCTTTTGAATGTGGCTCGGTCTTTATTTTTTCAATCACGCATTTCTGTCTCTTTTTGGATCGAGTGTATTCTTACTGCGGCTTTCTTAATTAATAGAACTCCTTCTCCCCTCTTGCAACAAAACACACCCTTTCATTTGCTCTACAACCGCTCTCCTGATTATTCCCTCTTTCGTGTTTTTGGCTGTTTAACTTTTGTTTCCACCTTAGCTGCTCATCGCCCCAAGTTCCACCCACGTGCTCGGGTTTGTGTTTTTCTTGGTTATCCAGCTGGTGTCAAAGGGTATAAATTCTATGATGTTGAGACTCACCAAGTTTTTCTTTCCAGAGATGCCGTGTTCCATGAAGAGGTTTTCCCTTTTCATACTATTACCAGTTCAACTCAACTTACTGACCCCTTCCCTGATTTTGTTCTGCCTCATTCCTCCCTCCACGCTCCGCCTTTTCCTGACCTTGATTCTTCCCCCCATCATGATTCTCCAGTTATTCCTGGTGTTCCAATTGATGATCCCTCCCCTCCTAATCTTCCTACACTTATTCCTTCCTCTTCCACTGTTGCTCTTCTTCGAACTTCTACTAGGGCGACTCATCCACCTCATTACCTGCGGGATTATCACTGTAATTTAATTACAGGCTCTTCATCCTCTGCTTCCTCCTGTACGTCTTATCCACTCTCTAATTCCATTTCTTACCATGCCCTTCTGATTCGCACAGAAATTTTGTACTCACCCTATCTTCTCAAGATGAACCTCAGTACTATCACCAAGCCGTGAAATGTCTTGACTGGAGGTTGGCTATGCGTGATGAGTTGGCCGCCCTGGAAGCCAACAATACTTGGACCGTCACTCCTCTACCTCCTGATAAACATACCATTGGCTGCAAATGGGTCTATAAAATCAAACTTAATTCTGATGGCTCTATTGAGCGATATAAGGCTCGTTTGGTAGCTAAAGGCTATACCCAACAAGAGGGTTTGGACTTTGTTGACACTTTCTCTCCAGTAGCCAAATTAGTCACTGTGAAAGTTCTTCTTGCCCTTGCTGCTTCTCACGGTTGGCATCTCGCTCAGCTTGATGTCAACAACGCCTTTCTACATGGTGATCTTTTTGAAGAAATCTATATGGATCTTCCTCTTGGGTACCTTCGGCAGGGGGAGTCCTCTCCCTCTTCCACCAAACTCGTTTGCAAGCTTCACAAGTCCCTTTATGGCCTCAAACAAGCTTCGTGGCAATGGTATTCCAAATTTTCTCATGTTTTAATCACTTATGGCTTTCTCCAATCGAAATCTGATTACTCTCTCTTCACCAAAGGTCATGGTTCCTCCTTTGTTGCACTATTGGTTTATGTGGATGATATCATCCTCACTGGTCCTTCCTCTAGTGTTATTAATGAGCTTAAACATTTTCTGCATACTCAGTTCAAGCTCAAGGACCTTGGTTGTCTTAAGCACTTCCTTGGTCTTGAAATTGCTCACTCCAAGACTGGTATTGTGCTTTCTCAATGTCATTACACCTTACAATTACTTGAAGACTCGGGTTACCTAGCTTGTAAACCTACTCGTGTTCCCATGGATCCCAAGCTTAATTTAACTGCCACTGACGGCGACCTGCTTCCTGATATAACCCATTATCGGCGGCTTGTTGGGAAACTACTTTACCTCACTTTATCTCGTCCCGACATTACCTTTGCCGTTCACAAGCTCACTCAATTTGTGGCCCAACCCCGCCTTCCTCATCTCCAGGCAGTCCATCACCTACTTCGATATCTCAAGACCAGTCCTGGTCAAGGTTTGTTGTTTTCTTCTACTTCTTCTTTGCAGGTAGGCGCCTACTCCGATGCTGATTGGGGATCATGCCTTGATTCTCGCCGCTCTACTACCGGCTTTTGCATCTTCATTGGTGATTCTTTGGTCTCCTGGAAGGCCAAAAAGCAGACCACCGTCTCTCGCTCCTCCGCCGAAGCCGAATATAGAGCACTTTCTTCAACTGCCAGTGAACTTATTTGGTTACAACAACTGCTTCAAGATTTTCACGTCAAAGTCGACTCTCCTGCGTTACTCTACTGTGACAATCAAGCTGCGATACATATTGCTTCTAACCCTACATTTCATGAGCGTACTAAACACATTGAGATCGATTGCCATTTTGTTCGTGAACGTGTTAGTTCGGGCGTCCTCAAGTTACTTCCCATTCGTTCTCCATACCAGTTAGTTGACATGTTCACTAAACCTCTTCCCTTTACTCACCTTTTTTCTTTGTTGTCCAAGATGGCTGTCAAGGATATTTATAAGCCACCTTGAGGGGGAGTATTAGAATGTTTTTATTTATTTTATTAATTCATTTTATGTAATAATTGTATTTTTACTATTTTGCCCCTTACTCTTTAAAAACCCATCTGTATCCTGTAAATCGATTGAAATGAGAAAATTAATTTTGCGTCTCGTCTTCGTCTTCCCGACTGTCTCTCCGGACGACAGAGCTCAACGGCTCTTTGCCATTCGAGATTCTAACAAACAGGCCTCACTGATTCTTAAACCTCTGCGTTCTCCGCTATTGAACAATATTCTCCCATTGCCTCGAGGTCTCACTGCTGGAGAACTCCCACATCTACTTCTGCTAGTGATTTCTTCTCTTGCTAAAGCATCGATACTGTTTGCTTTCCTAACAGACTAAAAACATTTTTTTGACTTCTCCATCTGCTACAGTTAGTTAGCCTTGTTCAAACTAAAGCTTACCATCTCTTCGGTTTCCTATGCCGGATAAATTGCCTCTCCCCTGCTTGTCTCCGGGTCTATAAGCTCAGGGAGGAGAAATTCCCAGCACTCCTTGTTGTAGACTCTAATCACAAGGCAATTCGGAAAATAGATGAAGGATCAATATTATTCAAAAATACGTTGTTGGCTTATATAAGCCTTACACAGAGATAAAATTAGAAAATAAACAATCCACTACTTATAGATCCTAAATAATACGATCTATTGACTGGACAAATTCAACTAAAAACTCTAACAACCCCAACAATTCCTCCCCTAAACTGATCGCAGTAATGCTTTTAGTTTACTTGTGGTATCACACATACCCATTGACTCACGTAGCTTCAAGAACACATCCAACTTAAGTGGTTTTGTTGTAAAGTCTGCAACTTGTTTTTGTATGACACAATGCTTCAGCTCAACAACTCTATCGTTGGTCAAGTCACGCAAGAAATGAAACCTTACATCAATGTGTTTGTTGCGTCCATGCATGACTGGGTTCTTGGAGCTTAATGGTAGAACTGTTATCACATAACACAGTGGTAAATTTGCCTTGAGAATGACCAAGCTTCTCCAATACTCTTCTCATCCACACCCATTGACAAGCACAAGAGGCAGCTGCCACAAACTCTGCTTCAGTAGCGGACAAAGCAATTATAGGCTATTTTTTAAAGGACCAGGACACAACTCCTTCACTGAGTAGAAATGCATAACTAGAAGTGTTTTTCCTGTCATCTACATCTCCTGCATAATCACTGTCTGTATATACCATCAATTCTCCATTACCCTCATTTCGATAAAAAAAACTCCCAAATCCATAGTACCTTTCAAGTATCGTAACACCCTTTTCGCAACTTGCAAATGCAACTCAGTTGGACTTGCCATGAATTTGCTAATGAGAGACACCACATACATCAAGTCCAACCTTGTTGCAGTTAGATATATAAGACTTCCGACCAATTGTTTGTACATGTAGCATTCATCTTGACTCTTTCATCCTTCATTAGTCTAACGCCAGGAACAATAGGATTCTTCACACTATTACTCTTCTCCATCCAAAACTTCTCCAAAACCTCTTTTGCATACTTTCTTTGACTAATATAAATGCCTTTAGGAGTTTGTAACACCTCCACACCGAAAAAATATTTCATCTTTCCCAAATCAGTCATATAAAATTCAAGTTTCATAGAATTCTTGAACTTAACAAACATACTCTTATCATTACCGGTAAAAATTAAATCATCAACATATAAGCTAACAATCAAAATTTTACCTCCATCTCCTGTTTTTATGAATAAGGTGTGTTCACAGCAACACCTCTCAAATCCTTCTTTAACAAAATATGCTTCAATCCGTTTGTACCATGCACGAGGGGCTTGTTTAAGGCCATACAACACCTTCTTCAATTTGTACACCTTATACTCTTCACCTTTCTTCTTATAAACCTGTGATTGCTCAACAAACACTGCTTCATTTAGCTCTCCATGTAAGAAAGCGTTTTTGACATCAAGCTGAAACACACTCCAACTATTTCGAGCTGCTAAAGCAATTACCATTCGGATCGTATCCCACCTAGCCATAGGCGCAAACACTTCAGTATAACCTATGCCATGCTATTGTGCATACCCTTTTGCCACCAACCGAGTCTTATACTTGTCAACCTCGCCATTTTCGTTGAGTTTAGTTTTGAAAACCCACTTTACTCCAATCTTTTTAATTCCTTTAGGCAAATCTGTCAGCACCCAAGTCCCATTTCGATCGGTTCTATCTCCAAGTCCATTGCAGGTCTCCACTTGGAACTCTGAACAGCTTCTTCAAAGGTAGTCAGATCTGCAGATGAGGTAAACAGAACCAAATTGTTATGCTCAACTTCTTCTTCTGAAAATTCTCCTCCACTCACATAATCTTCCATCCATAATGGTACTCTTCTGGTCCTCCCTTCTGGTAAGTTTTCTTCAGATGTTGGAGAATTCTCTTCAGGTGACACTTGAAGATAAGCTAACCTCTCCTCCTTCTGCTGCCACCTCCTCTTCAGATTCTTCTTCACTTTGATCAACTTCACTTCCTTCTTCATTACTAACTCCCCACTCGAGGATATCAAGTATTGCTGCTTCATTACTTCTCCCCCAATCCCAACACTCATTTTCTTCAAAAACCACATCTCTGCTTACAACTATCTTCTTGGACGCCAGATCATAATGTCTATATGCTTTAAACTCTTCACTCATCCCTAACAGCACACACTGAAAACTCTTATCATCTAGCTTATTTCTCTTACTGTCTAACACATGAACATGGCCAATGCATCCAAAAACTCGAAAATAATCAACATTGGGTTTGACACCACTCCAAGCATCTACAGGAGTCATATCTTTCACTGCCAATGTAGGGCTTCTATTGCACATGCGCTATCCAATTTACTGCTTCTGGCCAAAATTTCTTTGGAACTTGCTTATCTGATAACATACTTCTAACCATGTTCATGATCGTCCTGTTCTTGCGCTCGACTCCTTCATTTTTTTGGGGAAAGTAGGCTGCAGTGAGCTGCCTACTAATACCATTAGCTTTGCAAATGACATTGAACTCGTGAGAAGTGAACTTTCCACCCCTATCTGTGCATAGACAACGAATAAAAATTCTTGTCTCTTTCTCAACAAGGTTTTTATAATTCTTGAAGATAGTAAAAGCTATAGTTTTTTCAGCAAGAAAATATATCCACGCCTTACGACCGTAATCATCAATAAAGGTTATGAAATACCTCTTCTTGCTATTGGAAACAGGGTTGATGAGTCCACAAATGTCAACATGTATCAACTGCAGTCTTTGTGATGCTCTCCATAAACTCCCCTTTGGAATTGCATCCCTGTGTTGCTTTCCTACCATGCAATCAGTGCATATTTTGGATGATGCCTTCAACTGTGGTAATCCTTTCACCATTTGCTTATATTGCAATGTTCTCAGACCCTTGAAACTCAGATACCCATATCTGCAGTGCCAAGGGTGAGTAATGTCTTCAAGAATTGTTTGAAAGTAAGTAGGAGCTTTCAACATAATTCTTATAAGAAAGAACAACATCCTGTTTGTAGTCATTGTTTTTTGCATAATGAGTCCGTTCTTGGGATGATAGATTCTAAAAACTCCATGTTGTATCAAAATAGCTACACCTCTTTCTTGTAATTGTCCAACACTTAATAAGTTATTTTTCAACTCAGGTATATAGAAATCATTAGTGATTACCTGAGTAACTCCAACAATTTGCAACCTAATGTTACCCTTTCTCAACACAGCCATTTTGGAATTATTCCCGAGCGTCACAGATTTCCGGAATTCTTCATCAAGATCCGAGAACCTCTCCTTATTTGCACACATATGATTGCTATACCCTGAGTCAATGAACCAAACATATGACATCAGCAACATTTCTTCTTTCTCCTCAAGCTTAGGATAATTTGCTTATTTCTCCCATTTAGGACACTCATATTGAAAGTGCCCCAATTGATGACACTTATAACACTCAACTGTAGCTTTGTTGAATGCTTGTTTGCCTCTTCCTCAAGAAGCTCCACGAGCTTGACTGCCTCCTCTTCCACTGCTTCTATCATCGTAGGTCACTTTTAATGCCTGTTCATCTCCTCTTCCATGCTCGTTCATCCTCTGCTCATGTACCAATAAGTTGCTCTGTAACTCATCAATGGTTAGGGTGTCTAATTTATTAGACTCTTCAATCAAACACACAACATAGTCGAACCTTAAGGTCATTGACCTCAAGATCTTTTCAATGATCACCACTTGTTGCATGTTTTCACCATGAATCTTCATCTTGTTTGCTATGATGAGTGTTTGAGTGAAGTATGTGTCAACACTCTCACCCCCTTTCATCTGTAGAACCTCATACTCCTTTTGAAGAGCTTGGAGTTGTGCTCTTTTGACTCTTGTGGAACCTTGGTACTTTTGCTTCATAGAGTCCCAAATGTGCTTGGCAGTGTTTTTATTGAGGATCGTTTCCCCAATGGCTCGATCAATGGCTTGGAATAGATAATTTTTTACCGTCAAGTCATTCAGCTTTTGGTCTACAATTGATTTTTGTTGTGCTTTAGTAAGCACCACTCCTGCTACAGTAGGGATTCCAGTCTCAACCAAACTCCAATACTCTGACCGAAGAAAATTTTCCATAAGCATGGACCAATGATCGTAATGACCATCAAACTTAGGAATCACAGGTTGAACATAATAATTTTCAGCCATTCTTATCTTCTTCCGTTTTTTTTTCTTGAAGAAAAAACGCCCCTTTTTTTTCTTTTGCTCCCTTCTCCTGCCCTTTTTTTTCTTTCGTCATTCCTTCTTCCGCACGTCGCTTTTCTCCTCCTGCACGTCGTTTCTCTCCTCTTCCATTTTTTTCATTCTTCTTTTCTCCTACCGCGCTGGCACTGCTCCTCTTCTTGCGGAAATCTCACTAGTGATTTCTCTCGCCGCCTCTACTTTTCTCTGACTATCTCTCTTGCCATCGGGATGCTTTAGAATGTTTTTCCCAGAGTGATCGCGCTCAGGAGGGATTTCGCGAGAGTTCTCACGATTTCGATCTCTGCTCTCTCGCCGTCTTTTGCTTTTGGGAGACTCTTCTCGATTATCTCTCAAATTTTCTTTTGATCCTAAACCTCTCTGTTTCTACAACTGCGGCGTAGGAACAAGAGGTTGCCAATTTTTTTTTTTTCCGAAGTTGTTAAACCTTGCTCTGATACCAGATTGTTATAGACTCTAATCACAAGGCAATTCAGAAAATAGATGAAGGATCAATATTATTCAAAAATACGTTGTTGGCTTATATAAGCCTTACACATAGATAAAAGTAGAAAATAAACAACCCACTACTTATAGATTCTAAATAGTAGGATCTATTGACCAGACAAATTCAACTAAAAACTCAAACAACCCCAACAATCCTCGTTTCCTGCCCTTCTGAAATTTGTCCAATTTTTTTAACTACTAATTGTTAATGTAGCTGTACCTGATTAATTATTATTTTTTTCCAGAAATCACGAAGATCAGTTTATCATCTTCTAAATTCTATCCTCTTCTTGTACTATAAATAAGTTGTAAACCAAACAAAAGAAAGAGTTCTTTGTTCGTCACTCTACACCAGGAAGATGAGGGAAAGAATGAAGGTCAACCTCCTCTATTTTAGTTACTGAGCTCTCCATCTCAAAGTGAAAGTGAAAGCATTTTTCCTAATAATGACCCCAAAACCCATTAGTGTGCAACGTAGTGAGCAAAAGTGAATTACATATGGATTTTACTTTCAGTTTTTTTAAGAAAAATGAGTGAAAATGAAATCACTCCAAGGCTAATGAACTTACTTTCACTTGTGCATTAGCTACTCTCTCTACTCTCTCATTCTTGCATTTGTTTAAGTATTTTATTTATATAATTTAATTAATTAATTTAAAAAAGTTAAATTTTATCTTAGTTTATTAATAGAATAGTTAAATAAAATATTCTTATAAAAGTTAAATTCATCAAATTAACTTTATATAACAAAATACTCTCTTTTTATTTATATAAATTCATGATTTTTAATATTATATTTGATTACTAATTATAGAGTGAGAATTTAGATATTTTAAAAGTAACAATTTGATTAATTATTTGGATATTATAAGAGTTAGCATTTTAAATTATTTTTATATTTAATAAAATAAATAATATTAGTTTTAAAAAATTTAAAATATATCTTAATTTAGTAAAAAAGCTATCTTATGAAACTTACATCTATCAAAATGATATTATATATTAAAGCTCCCTCTTTTTTATTTATATAAATACATGATGTTTAATATTATATTTAATTACTATTTTAAGAGTTAGAATTTAGATATTGTAAAAGTAACAACTTGATTAACATTTGGATATTAAAATATTAAGGATTTTTTTAATAATTTTATTTATATATTTAATTTAATAAATAATCTTAATTTACTTTTAAAATTATAAAAAAAATTAATATCTATCTGATAAAGTTAAATCTATCAAAGTAATTTTATAAATTTTTATTTATATAAATTCATTAATTTAATATTACATTTAATTACTATTTTAAGAATGAAAATTTATATATAATAAAATTAAACATTTGTTTTAAGTATTTGTTTAAGATCGGATTCAACATGGGTTTATCGACACTTCTCGGCCACCAGATTTGTCTACTACCGAAATGGTCCTGTTCATTTGCCAACAGATACAAGCCTGGAATGATCTCTCTACCGCTAAATCTCCTCCCAGAAGCTACCTTCCTTGAAAGCTACTTTTGTCGTTCGAAGAAAAAACCAGTAGGAGGATGTATGGAAGATAAGGAGAGATCAAAGAAAAGAAGTATGTAATTTAGACTGATCTATTCAGTGTAGTTTCAGATTGTCCCTTTCGGACAGACAGAACAGATGCTGTTAATCACTGAGTTAAGATGAAGAATCATTTATCGTAGTCCGGTAGGGCTGGGTGAGACCACTGTACGATGAAAGAAGAACGGACGGGTGGTGCTCATTGGTGGAGATTATCTTTAAATCTACCTTAATGGTATCGTGAACTTGATCATAAGAGGCCAGGCTTCTGCTTCTTCTTCTTCTTCTTGCTTTCAACCCCTCAACTTTTTCTTTCCTCGATCTCAGGTAGGTTGGAGGATGGGAGCGAAGAATGATTGCATCGTCTTGTACCCGTATCCGGCTATGGGGCACCTCATCTCCATGGTCGAGCTGGGTAAACGCTTTCTTGATCTGACGGAAAGCTTTACCGTCCTCGTTATCGTGGCGGAGGCACCTTTTGTGCTCCCCAACGTCGACGCCTACATCAAAATAGTCTCTGAAACACATCCGTCGATCGTCTTCGTCCGCATTCCCCCGCTTCCTTACTTCTACGCAGATGACTACTATCCACCCAGACTCAGAACTATAGAGCTCGCTTTCGAGTTCATGCGCGCCTCCAAACCCTTTTTGCGCTTGGCCCTCCAAGCCATCTCCCTCTTCACCAAAGTCCGAGCTTTGTTCCTCGACTTTTTTGGGTCCCCCGTCATGGATGTCGCGGACGAGCTTGGGATCCCTCCTTACCTGTTCATGGCTTCTCCTGCTGCGCAGATGGCCCTCTTCCTCTACCTGCCGACCATGCACCTTAACACTACCGCCAGTTTCAAGGACCTTGATGGAAGCTTACTCGAATTCCCCGGGTTGCCCTTGTTTCCGGCGGCGGACATCCCCCAAGGACTGGAAGACAGGAACAAGAAGGCCTACCAGGAGTTCCTGGAGATGAGCAAACGTATAGCTAGAGCGGCAGGGTTCGTGATCAACACGTTCGACCCGCTGGAGCCGCGAGCAGTGAAGGCATTAGCGGACGGAGTCTGCCTACCGGACGGCCGAACGCCTCCTTGCTACACGATAGGACCGCTGGTTGCTCCCGACAAGGGAGACGGTGGCGTAGAGTGTTTGAAATGGTTAGACTCACAGCCGAGAAAAAGCGTGGTCTTCTTGAGTTTCGGCAGCATGATCACCTTCCCCACCGAGCAGCTCAGGGAGATCGCCGCCGGCCTAGAAAGAAGCGGACGCAGGTTCTTGTGGGTGTTGCGCAGCAGCGACGATAAAGACGCCGACCTCGATGCTCTTTTGCCGGAAGGGTTCTTGGATCGAACGCGAGGAAGGGGACTGGTATGGAAGTCATGGACGGAGCAAGCGGCCGTACTGAGTCGAGAATCGATAGGCGCGTTTGTGACTCACTGCGGGTGGAACTCGATACTAGAGGGGGTGTGCGCGGGGGTGCCCATGGTGGCGTGGCCGCTGTACGCCGAGCAACGGCTGATCAAAGTGCTGGTGGTGGAGGAAATGAAGCTGGGGGTGAGCGTGGAGTTTGAGAAGAGGGGGTTGGTGAGTGCTGGCGAGTTGGAGAAGCGGGTTAGAGAGCTGTTGGAATCTGAGGAAGGGAACGCCATTAGAGAGAGAGCAGAAGTAATGAAAGCAAAGGCCACATCGTCGTTCAGGGAAGGAGGTTCATCTCAGAGAGCCTTCCTCGAGTTGGCAAAGACACTCGGGGCGTTAACTAGGCCAAGCAAGGAATTTACTTTTACGTGTTTGTAAAATTGTCTCTCACATGTTGCCATTGTCTTCTCATGTTGCTTAAACCCTAGAGAGTGAGGTTTCAGACTCTAGCAACAAAATGGATTTTTGAAGTTCATGTTTATCTCCAACATAAGATCATATCAGTCATATACATAAACTTCAATTTGTGCACTTGGTGTTAGTGTTAACGATTTCATGTGACACTGGAAAACAGTTTCCAGTGTTAGTGTCCCAACTTGAGAAAAACGTAAAAAACAAGAGAATCCCTAAACTCTTACAGTACACTTAATTACAACATAATCCTTAAACCTCAAATTAGGTAAAACAACCATTATTACTATACGAATAAGTTATTTAATGTATAATTAAATATATTAATATATTTATTAATTGAATTATATATTTTATTGTGCATTTATATGGTAATTACATGAGCCAATGAAATATACACATGATTAATTACAAATAATAAATAAATAACGTTATAAATAACAAACACAAAAGTAATACGTTGAGTTATTAATTTATTAATAACATATGATATACTTTAACCTAAAAATGAATGATTTAAGAGAAAAAATTGATCTAATCATACCTTTAACACACTATATATTTGTACATAATATATTTTATGTATTATTAATTAATAATATATTGTCAAAAAATTTAAAACCATTGGTTTGATTAATTATAGCAATCCGATAATTAAACCAAAATAATTTATCAAATATTTATTTTAACAATATTTTAATTATGATTATTAAATCACTATTTTAATATAGTAATTATAAAATAAATATATAAAATAAATAAAAATAATTATTTTATAAATAAAAATTATAAATTAAATATTTTTATGACGACAGTTTAATTTTTCCTAACTTAAGAAAAATTAAATCATCGTCATCTTCCTCAGCGGTGAGCCAGCGGGCAACGATGACGGCGGCAGGCCAGCTAGCAACACCGACAGAGGCGGCGCTCTGACGGTATGCCGAGAGAGAGAAGAGAGGGAGGCCGAGAATCTCTGCAACAGATGCTCGACCTCCCGTGCTCCGCGATGGAGGTCGAGAGGGAGAGGAGAGGGAGGATGGCCGACATGGGAGGGGTACGCCGAGAGGGAGGCTGAGAAGCTCTACAACAGATGCTCGATCTCCCGTGCTTTGCAACGGAGGTCGAGAGGGAGAGGAGAGGGAGGATGGCCGACGTGGGGGGGAGAAGCTGAGAAGCTCTGCAATAGATGTTCGACCTCCCGTACTCTGCGACGGAGGTCTAGAGGGAGAGGAGAGGATGGCCGACGTGGGGGGGGGGGGCGGAGCCAAGAGAGAAGAGAAGCCGTCGCCGAGGGAAGGAGGTCGAGAGGGAGAGGTCATAGAGAGGGAGACCGGAAAGGGACGGTGGAGACGAGAGGGGGAGCAAAGATTTTGGGGAAAGAAGGGGTGCCGGAAACGGAAATGAACAGACACACGGAGAGGGTGTGCGGCAAAGAGAGGGCACACTCGTTTCATGTACATGATTCTCAAAATTGGGCGGAAAACGCTTTCTCTCGTTTATGCTTTGGACATGATCTCATGAGTCATGTTAGTCATGTACATGACTTGAACTCCGATGCTCCACTAATGACCTCAGGACATGAACTGAGTAATACGGCTGAAGTTCATGTCTTGATTCATGTTGACTAACCCCCCTTCCTCCTGTTGGCAAAGACACTCGGGGCGTTAACTAGGCCAAGCAAGGAATTTACTTTTACGTGTTTGTAAAATTGTCTCTCACATGATGCCATTGTCTTGCTTAAACCCTAGAGAGTGAGGTTTCAGAATCTAACCCTCAAAGCCTTACTTTCCTCTCTTCAGCTTTCCCTTACCAATTAGCTTCATTGAAATATCATAAATTTCCAAATTAATTTGTTTTCTACCTACTGATTTGCTTAAACCCTAGAGAGTCAGGTTTCACTGTGAAACCGATCTGAACCAATCCGGCCCAAAAAACTCCAAATTAGGGTTTCGATTTCCACAAACCCGACCCATGAGGACGAGGAGACCACGATGGGTTGCAAGGATGGAGACTGGGTTAGGGTGGGGTTTGAGGTTTTGTGCTTTTTTCTTCGTAGAGGTTGATTGGACTTGTGTTTCATCTTGTAAATAACAGTTGTGGAATAAGAGAGTGAGGGGGGAGTGTTTATGTAATTTTGGGAAGAAAAAGTAGGGAGTTGTTGCTAAAAATGACTTTTAATTAATATGAGATTATTAATATGAAAAAATTATTATTTTAACATTTATATATATATATTAAATAATTATTTATATTTGTATTCATTTATTCTTATACTTTTTTTAATTTTTTAATTTCATATAAACTTTTAAATGTTTAAATTTCATATTACTTTCTAGTTTTAAAATATATTTATTTTGATGTTTAAAATGAAATCTTAGTATTTATGACGTCCTTTTAAAATAATACTAGTAAATAATTATTCAATAATTTTAACAAAGAGAAAATACTTTAATATAAAAAAGAAAAGAAAAAAAGGGAATTGTTGCGAAGGATTGTTGAATAGGGTTTCTTCCGACCTTTTCTCTCCCTCTTTCTTTCGGTCAGACTCCAAAAGACAAACTCTGCAACGACGGGAAGCAAACGAGAATATGTCCCCTCCTTCCATTGGCAGCTCGACAATTTCTAGAGCCGTTTACTCTGCAACTGGTGGAAATGGAATTCAATGAAAATAGTCAGGAAGAAAAAGCTAGAGACGGCGCTCTTCGCTTTTCGTCTGTACTCCTCCCTTCACCACCATCGATCATCGACAATTCTGTCGTCCTCCCGAAGCGGCAGCCGTCGACGGGAACGATCGAAGCTGCTTTCACTATGGAGCTCGTGGAGTTCACATGCCAATTGCCCATCAAACAAACAAACAAAAAACGATTCCATCACGGAAGGGTTGCATCTCCTCATTTGCAGTCCGCTTCTCCAGAAGCGGCACGCGCCTCTATGCCTGTCTATCTTAGTTTTTATCTGACTACGAGAAAATCAACTCGAAAAATTCGAATTTGTTGGACTGTGGTCCCTCGAGCCACTTTATTCCGTTGTCCCATTTAATAACTATCGTACTCGTTTTTTTATTGGATCTCCCACGGAAGAAGCACTAATTTTCGCCACTTTTTTACTTTTTCCTACTTCGAATTGTGTAGTTGCCGCATGCAGGACATGGCATTTTTGTGCGGCAATTTAGGGCATTTTCCCGCAACTGACCAGCAGCGATCACCATTTCGCGCGTTCCACACATGACTGTATTACTTTAATTTCTGCTTTTTCTCGCCTGATCCGCTGTAAGCCATCACTTCTCCGTCGTCATCAATCGCAGAAGCGGCCATCACTTCTCTTCCCTATCTTCTGCAACCGTTCTGGTTGAGGATTAGGGCTCTGACAACGTCCTTCTCCGTTATCTGTATCCGCCATTTGTTGTTTGATGCTCTTCCATCATGTATATAACGGCTGCTTCAGCTGGTCTCGTAAGAGCTTCTGCGAGGGTTCGGTTTCCTTCGTTTGTACCGAGGAACCTTGCTTCGCCTCCTTCCGCGTCTCCTGCCTCTCTTTTGAGTCACCGCTCGGTGAGTTTTGCGAGGACCGCGCCGTCTGTGTGTAGACTGTTTGTGTCTTCGAATTCTTGGAGTCACGGTGTCGATTGGCGGTCGCCGGTTAGTCTGCGTGCTCAGATCAGAAGTTCGACTGCTGTGATCGAGAGGTTCGAGCGCAAGATCGCCACCATGGGTATTGAGTCTCCTCTGTGTATATATATATATATCTATATCTATATATATATATATATATATATATAGTTTACTTACTTGTTTGCTAAATTTAAAAACTATAATGTTTGAGTGGTCATTTTTAACTTTTGTTTTGATCGTTGGGCCTGAAAGGGTTTCTTTTTCCTTTTTCTGTTCTTCTTCGTTCTTTACTACCTTACGGTTTTTTTTTTTTTTTTGCCAAGAAGAGAATCTTTCGTTGACTATAAATGGTTCGCTCTATTTATTCTCGAGTTGTCTTGTTTAAATGAAATGAATGAAAACTTTGTGTTTTAATCAGGCCGTACGACTCTTTGCGTTTGTTTGTTTACGGTTTTTGTGGCTTTTACTGTTTATACCTGCGATGCTGCTGCCGTAGATAAGGAGACGAACTTAGATCAATCTCTTCAAATTTGTTTCACATAATTTATTATATGGAAAGTATTTTTTTACAAAATTCTATCGTGTCATCATGCTATAAAGCAACTGTCATGTATAGCGGGCACGTTTGAATGTGGAGTTCGGACGGTCGACTTGCTGTGTCTTTTAAACCTTCGTTTATTGGATGACCGTTACTATTTTTCTGGTCAACATTTGAAGTTACAGTATTGGTAATCACAGTACATAATGAATTATAAATTGATAGAAAGACATCCAGACAATTGACATTTCGGGGCTGTGCATCACATGGACTAGAAAGGCAGAGTGACATATTATGTCCAAATGAAGTAATGACTGCATTATAGTATGTAGCTAAATGAATTTTTTGTTTGGTTATTAATATGCTGCCTAGTTTTTTATATGCTTATTTTAATTGTTAATTTCTATGATTCAGCTTCTGAAAATGCATACAAGGGCATTTTAACCAGTCTCCCAAAGCCCGGTGGTGGAGACTTCGGGAAGTTCTACAGTTTTCCAGCTCTCAATGATCCAAGGATAGGTGATGATGTGCCTTTTATCTTCATGATCTGGTGGTTGCAACTCTCTCCATTTCTTCCATTTTTATGCCGACACTTATGGTTTCATGATCTTTAGCTTAGTTGCTTGCTGAGGAAAGCTCATTGTGTGACTTCGTTATCTGCTAAAACCCTCATTACAGTTTCTCAATTTTCTAACCATTAGCTGGAAGCGAGTTATTTACCACATTTATTTCTTTGTCACAGATAAGTTGCCTTACTCTATTAGGATACTGCTTGAGTCTGCAATTCGGAACTGTGATAATTTCCAGGTCACTAAGGAGGATGTTGAGAAAATAATTGATTGGGAAAATACTTCTCCGAAGCAAGTAGAGATTCCCTTTAAGCCTGCCCGTGTTCTTTTGCAGGTGTGTCACATGTTGTATATTTGATTGTTTATGTTTGTTTGCCTTTTGGATTTGCTGTGTACTGAGTCTTCCTTTCCAGGATTTCACTGGTGTACCAGCTGTTGTTGATCTTGCTTGCATGCGAGATGCTATGAACAATCTTGGCAGTGATTCTAATAAGATCAATCCCTTGGTGGGTCCTATTTGTAATCATGCTTGCATGACAGTCCTCAGCTTATTCTCTAATATATTTGTATTTAAGGGAGGAATTTTGTGTACAGGTTCCCGTAGATCTTGTGGTTGATCATTCTGTCCAGGTCGATGTGGCACGGTCAGAAAATGCGGTACAGGCAAATATGGAGCTTGAATTTCAACGCAACAAGGAAAGATTTGGTTTTCTTAAATGGGGGTCTAAAGCATTTCGAAACATGCTTGTGGTACCTCCTGGATCTGGAATTGTGCACCAGGTATTGTTCCTCTGGAATTTTCTATATTTTGGTGAATGATATATTTTTCTTGTATTATTGATGTTACCAGTGGGTGCCTCTTTCAATAATGAAGTAAATTGCTATGATAAAATTTCAGGTAAATTTGGAATACCTTGGTCGTGTTGTTTTCAACAACAATGGGATACTCTACCCTGACAGTGTGGTTGGCACGGATTCTCATACCACCATGATTGATGGATTGGGAGTTGCTGGCTGGGGTGTTGGTGGAATTGAAGCAGAGGCAACAATGCTTGGCCAGGTATAAAAATATGTTTTCTGAATTCATTTTTATCTATATACTCATTGTTGTTGCTAATATCGATTCTTTTCTCGAGGAGAAAAACATTGTATCCGAAATAGTGTTAAATTTCTTTTCTTGGAGCTCTTGGATTTGTTCTTTTTGTTTTTGTTTGCTTTTAATCATCCACAGTTAAAATTTGTACCATTAGGAACTATATTCTATTATTATTATTAAATAAAAGGTTCTCACCGCTCACCAAAAAACAAAAAAAAAAAAGTTTTTCTTATGGCATCTAACTGTTTTTGCTTTATTGTGATATGCTAGATGATTTGCTTTCTTTTCTTGGTTTGTATTTTAGTAGGCCTCTGCATGAGTCAAAAAACAATCTCCTGATGTATGTTGTGGCACATGTTTTTTCTATAAATGTCAAATCGATACATTTGTTTTTCATGAGCTCTTTTTCATTGACAACCTGGAAAAACTTTCCTGTGTTTCATTGAGATATATTTATCATGAATCTTCTCTTTTAAGATAAGCTTGTGCTTGCGCTTCTCACTTTCTTGATAATGTGGGGCATACATATTAACACATCGTCTTGACAGTGCTCTTGTTACAACAAACTTACACTTCTCCTTGATGCTTTCCTACATATTTTTATGCTAATTCTTTTATTTTCTTTCTTGGCAGCCTATGAGTATGGTATTGCCTGGTGTTGTTGGGTTCAAGTTGTCAGGAAAATTACACAATGGTGTGACAGCAACTGACTTGGTCTTAACAGTGACCCAAATGTTGAGGAAGCATGGGGTCGTTGGCAAGTTTGTTGAGTTCTATGGTAATGTTATTTATCTTTTTTTTTTGTTGAGTTCTATGGTAATGTTATTTATCTTTTTTTTTTGTTGAGTTCTATGGTAATGTTATTTATCTTTTTTTTTTTGTTGAGTTCTATGGTAATGTTATTTATCTTTTTTTTTTTTTTTGTTGAGTTCTATGGTAATGTTATTTATCTTTTTTTTTTTGTTGAGTTCTATGGTAATGTTATTTATCTTCTTGCTAATGAATTGGTGGACAATAGCTTTTTTATCCCATTTTACTGATGTTCTGATAATTTTGTCCTACATGAAGGTGAGGGAATGAGAGAACTATCATTAGCTGACCGAGCCACAATTGCTAATATGTCGCCTGAGTATGGTGCAACTATGGGATTCTTCCCTGTTGATCATGTAACTCTACAGTATCTCAAACTGACAGGGAAAAGTGATGAAACTGTGAGTATCTGCTAAAATTGTGAAGCTATGTTAAAGAGTTGCATAGTGGATTCTGATCACTGTTTTTCTTGAAAAAAGGTTGCAATGATAGAAGCCTATCTCCGAGCAAACAAAATGTTTGTGGACTACAATGAGGTAAATCTATTTTTGTGTTTTATGTTAAGTATATAATGGCTTTCTCTAATTCTCTCTCATCATTGAGTGGGTTATAATCTGATTTTAAGTGATCTTCCTTCACTGATGCAGCCTCAAACGGAAAGGACATATTCATCGTATTTGCAACTGGAGCTTGCAGATGTTGAACCCTGTGTTTCAGGACCCAAGAGGTGTGTTTATGTTAATCAATTTGTGTCTAGTTTTGTCTTTTTTACTTGAGGGAGGAGAATTTCCCAGGCCTCATGTCTTCTTACTTTAATTTAGCATTCTAAAATTTTCACTAACCTCAATTCTTTTGTTCATGATAGGCCTCATGACAGGGTTCCTTTGAAGGAAATGAAAGGAGATTGGCATTCTTGCCTTGATAACAAGGTTGGCTTTAAGGTATGATACTTTCTTTCTGACATATTTGCACCTTTTTATACAATATAATGTATTCAAGCTATGCTACAACTCGTGTACCTTGCTCCTTACCCACTTGACGAAATCATAATACTGTTTCAGCCCAACATGCAAAGGTAAGCAATTAACCTGGACTCCGTCTAAATAACTTAAACCATGTTCTGTTGCCTTGCGGACATGAATGAGATTATTAAGTATTTACCCCTCAATTGCAGTTTAGTCTCCGAATATTATCAACATTGTTATATTCTCATTTGAAAAAGAAAACAGGAAAAAAGTGCCTTGTCCTGTTTATTTTTAGGTCTTTACACGTTTGTCTTCCAAGTTCTCTCTGAATACAAGTAACATGTAAATGTGATATACAGGGGTTTGCTGTACCAAAAGAAACACAGGAGAAAGTGGCAAAATTTTCATTTCATGGACAGCCTGCAGAGATGAAGCACGGTAGTGTTGTCATTGCAGCCATCACCAGCTGCACAAATACCTCAAATCCCAGTGTCATGCTTGGGGCTGGCTTAGTTGCAAAAAAGGCCTGTGAATTGGGTCTGGAGGTATGTCAACGTTTAAATGGTCAACATGACTCCTCTTTTGATTGAGGTTTGAATGGCTTTCTCTTGTTCTTTTCTAGACATCATCTTGTGCATTTGTCAACCCTTTTGAACTTGAACTGATTAAACTGAACTTTCAGGTTAAACCATGGATTAAAACAAGTCTTGCCCCTGGTTCTGGGGTAGTCACCAAATATTTGCAGAAGAGGTATAACAGTTCTGTGCAAGCATGTTCATTTTGTCAATTTTTTATTCTTGAATATTTCGGAATGCCTGTGCATTGTACGCTGTGCTGAAACATAATGACTATGCTTTGAATTTGTTGCATGTAGTGGTCTACAAAAATATCTGGATCAGCAAGGGTTCCAAATTGTTGGGTATGGGTGCACAACATGCATCGGAAACTCTGGAGATCTTGATGAGTCAGTTGCTTCTGCTATTTCAGAAAATGGTAACCTGTCATTTTATGCTTTTGTGATTATAAACTGCAGTTTGTGAATTTAAACCTGCAACATTTTATTTGAAGATAAATCAGTTGATGGTGCATTCATCAAATTCCATTGTTTTTTTGGCAGATATTGTTGCTGCTGCTGTTCTCTCAGGGAACCGAAACTTTGAAGGAAGAGTGCACCCTTTGACTAGAGCAAATTATCTTGCTTCACCTCCCCTTGTTGTTGCTTATGCTCTTGCTGGCACGGTAATTACTTTATTTTTCAGCTCAGGTTTACTCCATATTATTTTTGCACTGCTTATGCTGATCTTACTGTGATTTTTGTTATTTTCTCTTTTCAGGTTGATATTGATTTCGAAAGGGAGCCAATAGGAACCAGCAAAGATGGCAAAAACGTGTATTTCAAGGATATCTGGCCCTCAAATGAAGAAATTGCACAGGTATGTGCTCTTAGGGGTGGTCCATACAGTTGCAATCTTTGACAATTCATAATTTCCAAAATTAAACACATTTGCTCTTCCAGGTTGTTCAATCGAGTGTCTTGCCTGATATGTTCAAGAGCACCTATGAGGCCATTACCCAGGGCAATCCAATGTGGAACCAGCTCCAAGTACCAGCTACCACTCTTTACTCATGGGATCCTAATTCAACTTACATTCATGAGCCTCCCTACTTCAGGGGCATGACTATGTCTCCACGTGGGCCCCATGGAGTGAAGGGTGCGTATTGCTTGCTTAATTTTGGTGACAGTATTACTACAGATCACATTTCTCCAGCAGGCAGCATTCAGAAGGACAGCCCTGCTGCTAAGTACCTCCTTGAGCGTGGGGTGAACCCCAAAGACTTCAACTCCTATGGAAGCCGCCGTGGTAATGATGAAGTAATGGCTAGAGGCACTTTTGCTAACATTCGTCTTGTCAATAAGCTACTGAATGGAGAAGTGGGCCCAAAGACCGTTCACATTCCAACTGGGGAGAAGCTCTATGTCTTTGATGCTGCAATGAGGTACAAAGCTGATGGACATGATACCATTGTTCTGGCAGGAGCAGAGTATGGGAGTGGCAGTTCCAGAGATTGGGCTGCCAAGGGTCCAATGTTGTTGGTGGGTTTGATACTGTATCTTGTGCATTCATTTTTTCAGTGGTAGTTTTATTCCCGCTTTTCACTTTTTTTTTCTTTGTTTTCTTTGCTCATTATTTCTTATAAACGCAGGGAGTGAAAGCTGTGATTGCAAAGAGTTTTGAGAGGATTCATCGCAGCAATTTGGTGGGAATGGGTATTATTCCTCTATGTTTCAAACCTGGCGAGGATGCTGATTCGCTTGGCCTGATTGGACATGAGAAGTACACCATTGACCTTCCAAACAATGTGAGCGAGATACGGCCTGGTCAAGATGTTACTGTCACAACTGACACCGGCATATCTTTCACCTGCACAGTTCGTTTCGACACAGAGGTAACTAACTCATCTTTATTTTCGTTCAGAACTAGGGGAAGTAAGATTTGGAAACAATAAGAGGTTATATGGTTTGTTTTAATTGAAAGCAGTTCATGACATGAAAGTAATCATAAGAGTAGAATGTAAGAGATTTGCTTCTTTTTTTTCTTTCTTTTTTTTTCATTTGGTTGGCTGAGAAAGCGTTGTCTTGGGATTGTGCAGGTGGAGTTGGCGTATTTCAACCATGGTGGTATTCTACCATTTGTCATAAGAAACCTGATCAATTCAAATCAGTAAATGAGCAAATTTTATGATTGCCCGAGTAGACAGAACGTGTTAGGAAGTGATGTTGCATGCAAAATCTTCATAGCAATAACGTAAGTGGTTTCAAGCCAATTGGGTGTCTTCTTTAGTTCGGAAAATAAAGTTCTTCAGTGGAATAACTCTGGAGCAACCTCCAGGCTGGGGACATTACGTTCTTCCCGGCATACAGCTGCTGCATTGTTTAGCAGGTTAAAAATCATAGTGAACATGATGAGTACACAAATTTTCTACATCTGTATCATTCTCCTCTCCAATTTTGCGAGTGCCAAATAATTTTTTGTTTTTAGTTACTTGACATCATGTTATTAAAATGGAGAAGATGCTTACATAGTAACGAGATTTGAGAAGATGCTATTACCAAAAGGATCATTCTAAAACCTCCAGCAATTTGATGCAGTAAAGTTTACCTCGTACTTTTACACAGGAAAAATCATGAAGAAAGTAGAGATGAAACATATTTAATGTGACATAAAAGCCCGACTGACGTACACCACTACGATCCTGAACTCTTCTTTTGCTAGCTATGAGTGTGCCGAGCCTTGGTCACTTGCTTTGCAAGGGCAATGGACTTGGCGTCAGTACTGGACATCAACAACTCTCTTTCCGCACGCCTTCTATGTTGTCTTGCATTTTTAGCTCTCTTGGGTGCCAGTCTTGCATCCCTCTCCACAAACGCCAGTCTAAACCTCTCAGCCATAGATAATTCCTTGGATGCAGAATCATCAGTCCTAACTACATCCTTTGAAGGTTGTGGCACAATTCCAACTGCCCATGTCTCAGGGTCAATATCCTTAACAACCTGCTCATCCATTGCCACATCAGAGAAGGCTTCTGGTGGAACTTTTAGCCCTCGAAAACCAAAAGGTGATGGCTTTGGGTTAACTACAATACGTGGACACTCGATTGCCAAAGTCTGCTTCAAGCGATCTTCAATTGTTGGCTGTCAAAGGGGAAACATGAAGGTTTACAAGCTTGAATCAGATATTCATCAACCATCAAGTAATATCGTTAGGCATACATCCTCACACCGCCCTTTTTCCATGTTTCTTGTTTCTTCTATATCACTCTAATCTTACAATGGGTAAATGACAAAGCTCACTAAGAGTGAAGGGCATACCCATATGAGCCAACGAAGTGAGTGGGAACGATCAGTAATGTCAGTGCTATCTAATTCCTCCCAAGAATCTCCTTCAACATCCTTCAATTTTGGCATCAACATGTACACACAACTACGTGCAGTAAAATTGCTGTTGGGACACCCTCTGCAAATCATTGGATTTAACTTCTTTTCATTGCCTGTTATAAAGTTTATATCTAGTTAAAACCCAAAGGCTGCAACAATCTAATCTAAAAGGATAAAATCCACACACATGAACATTGATACCCGTCCGAACAATAACCTCAAGTAAATAAAATAACAAGTTCTTAGTAAAAGCAAAAAACTATTTCCAAATATTGCCTTCAGCATATGTATAGTTGCAGATGTGGGCACACCATTCTCTACTGTTAAATAATACAAAATACAGTTCAACGCAGTTACTAAGGGTAAGATAGTGGAGATTATCTTCTCCAGAATTCTCAACTATTAAAGATAATGAAACCAATCATAATACAAAAGAAGAGAACGTACCCCCATCTTAAAGTTTCCAATAGATGGCAATGCTTAAATAACTTGGAAACACTGAATTCCGTAATTCTCTGACACCGGCTGTTTGAACATCAGAATTAGGATTCAAGGAAAAAGACAGTGATGATAAAAGCTCACCAAATAATTCAAGCGGGTTAAAAAAAAAGTGATGATGCCTACCAAAGAGTTGATATGCTAACCAAAGCAAGAAAAGGCCAGGTACCTTATATCAACAGCTCGTAAATTGTTACATATTTCTACTACTTTTCCAAGGCCAAGATCAGTAACATCAGATCCAGAGATATCTAGAATTTCCCAGGAACTTTCAGCTAAGGTCATAAGAAGTTGATCATTCAATAATTTTCTTCTCCTAGCAATAGCCACCAATGCCATCTGTAGTAGTTCAAGACCACATTTAATAATCATGACTGGTAATTTTTGAAGAATTAGACACATAAAGATTGAGATATGTGAAAGTCATATAGATAAAACAGGAGTATCTCATACAAGCTTTCTGACTACAGGGTACTGGCTGTTCAAAGATTGCTTATAAGGATCTCAGAAATATGAAAATGAGGTTCACTTTTCCTACCTTAGTATCTGAAGGAAATGATTCAACAATCTCACTAAGTTCTCCCACAATGTCCTCTAAATGCTTTCCAAGAACACCAAGACACAAACCTACCAGACTTCGAGGCTTAACCTTTCCAAGATGTGTTTCTGTGAAAAATCATAAGAATAGGCAAAAAAAGAAAAAAAAAAGGCTTAGCAGCTGCCAACTGGAAAAATCATTTATTATTCATAATCATATAATGCACCAAGATAAGAGAAAAGAGGCAGAAAAGAAAGAAAAAAAATAATGGCTTCCCATGATTGTTAGTATGCTTACTGTACGAGCAGAATTCCTCTCAGCTTTTTACAAGCAGAACCAAAGAAAATAATTTTGTTACATAAAAAAGATCCCAATTCACATAGAGTATAATATATGCTTAATACTTTTATATTGCTGGGAAGGGATTGTACTCGCTGCACAAGTCATCAACGTGACAATATCAAGAGTTAATGTGAAAACCTAAGGTTCAAATTTAAAAGTTAGTATTTCAAAACCCAAGTAGCTCAAATTGAAGACAAATTTCCAAGAAACGTCTCCCCGCACCCTGGACTATTAAGAAGAATTGGATGAGTCATATTAAGCATATGAAGGGAATAAAATCAAATGAATTGCCAAACCAGATAGCTGCAGCGTACTTTGAAAAACAAAATCAAATAAAGAACCAATTGGTGAATTTGGACTTTTCATACGTGCGGAATGTTCTTGAGTTGCTACGGACGTAGCAGGGATTATAACCAAAATGGGCTTGAAGAATTTAACGGAACAGTTTCTGCTGATATTTAAGTTTTTTAACAGAACAGGAAATACTTAACTGTAAGATGGAAGGCCTTCCTGCGTCGATTTCAGCTTCAAAGTTTCCAAAGAAGACTTCAGCTTGGCCAACTCCTTCCCTTTTTCCATCGGAATCAACAAATTTAGGAAGAAATAGAGAAGAAAACTGGGACAAGGGTTACAAATTGAAATCGTATCGGAAATTTATAAATACCACGCTCGTGTCTCAATGATATGCATCGTCCAGCGGTTTGGTCACCTTCTCGATTCTCACCGGGAACCGGGTTTATACCTTTATGGCCATGCGAGGGAATTTGGTTGGAAATTAAACTATCTAAAATTATAAAGCACACTCACACATGAAACCACATTAAAGATAGCCAGTAAGAAAGACCCATTTTGATAAATGGGGGACAAGAGCCGAGCCGAGCCGACCGAATTTGCTTATGTTCGAACCGAGATTGATTTAAATTATTTTGAACTCGAGGTAACTTAGGACCGTAATATCACACCCCACCTTCGCAAATCAACGACCATAGCGATGAAACTACACTGGCCCAACTGTGATAATACCTAGACGTGACCTACCAGTAATTTAATCCAACCTTTGCGCCCGTGATACTGGCCCGACCCAGGGCTTATCACAAGGACCTACTAGTATTTTAATCTGACCTTTGCGCGTTCCAGGACTCAAACTCGCGACGTGGGAATCCGCTCTGATACCAAATGTTAAGCATTTAGCCAATACTACCCAAAAGACCGGCCTGTTAGGAGTGAAAGACATAAGTACTTAACCCATAACCATAACACTAGCCTCGAGCCTAAAATTATTATCAAGCTTGAGCCCAATAATTCTAACCGAGCTCGAGCTTTAACATTAATTTAAAACTTTTCAGAAATTATATTTCTCGAGTTCAAGCTCCAATATACATTTAAAACTTTTCAAAAAATACATGTCAAATAAATTGTATATAAAATTATATATACATTTTACATAAAATTGGGCATACATTTTACATAAAATTAGGCACGACCTCTACATAAAATTGGGCGTCACCTCTACTTAAAATTCTTTCGAATCCAACTGAATCTACACCTTCCTATGTTCGAGTCGAGCTTGATTTAAAGATTTCGAACTCGAGCTCGAGCCGACCTAGCCTTGAGCCTAAAATTGTAATCGAGCTCGAGCCTAATAATTTTAATTGAGTTCGAGTTCGAGCTCAAGCTCTAGCCGAGTTCGAGGTTAACCTGTATTTAATACTCTAAATAAAATATATGTCAAATAAATTATCTATAAATTTATGCATACATTTTAAAAAAAATGATAGGGGAGGTTTGGGGTTGAATCTCAATAATGGATTAGAACCCACCAATATTAATCTTTTTTACCCCAAATGTTGTCTAGCTTATTTTGTAATTTTTGAATCTAGCCATAATTTTACTACGGCCTTCTTAGTACCCCTGATTGAAAATTTATATTCTAGGAAAAATTAGAAATATTTTTCTTAGGATACATATTTCCAAAAAAACTTTTAAATAAAATCCTATTACTATTAGAGACTTACTAGAAATTACAAGAAATATTTTAAAATTTTCTTAGGAAAGTTAAATGGACCTTTTGTTACCTCTTCTAGGGAAATAAATAAAAATTAATAATCAATCTAATATATTACTATACTTATTGATAAATTTTTAATCAAATAAAATGCCAAACACAAAATTGTAATGAAAATTGCCTTATGCTAAAAGTATTATAGCATCAACTGTCAAATACTTATTCAAAAATTTTCTACACGGTTTTCTAGCCCATCTTGGCAATAAAATCTTACTTAGAAAATTATATGATTTTTAATAAGAATTTATAATTAGAAAAATGTTTCCAAAAACATGAGGCACTAATAGTCCCTATATTTCTACTAAAAATGTTTTTTCAACATTTATTGAAAAAACCACTAATAGTCTCCAGAAACGTATTTCTACTAAAATGTCTTTTCAATTTCTTCAAGAATCGTGAGGAAGGGACAAAGAGTTTTTTTTTTACTTGTTTATGATCTCGTACGTGTGACTTTCACACATGCGAAATCGTCTTCAAGCGTTAGTTTCTCCCATTCTCGACTCTCTCTGGACTTTGGTTTTCCACCAAGGACCTATCGTCAATGACGAAGGCGATGAAAACAAAGGCAACGAAAACAAAGGTGAAGAAATCAGAGGGAAGGGAATGTAGCGGCCAACGAGGAGTTGTCGACAACGACAAAGGTTGATGGATCCAGCGACACATGAGCCCGTCAACGAGCCGGCTCGCGAGTTTTCGAGCTAAACCTTGATTCGATCAAGCTCGGCTCGTTAACTCAAACGAGTCGTATTTGGATCTCAAACTCGGTTAGAGATCCAAGTATACCGAATTGAATCGAGCCGAGCTCGAGCCACTCACAAGCTGCCTTGGTTCGAAGCCACCCCTAGGGGTGAGGGCTATAAGTTGAAAATTATGGCTTAATATTTGACTCTTGGTTAAATGTTGAATTGGGTATTGATAAAATGTTTTTTTATATAATTATTTAATTAATAAAATTTTAATTAGGTATATTTATAAATCTTGAACAATAGTTTCCAGTTAAATCGGGTTCAACTAAACACAATCCTTGTTTAAGTTAAAATCATGAAAGACTTAGAATATGATCAAAACTTGGTTGACCCAACCTGGACTATCAAGTCAGGTTGTGGAACATTTCCTTATGTTAAGTACAAAAAGAGGAGGGGAGGGGAGCGACGATCTTTTCTTTTCTTTTCCTTGGGACAATGAAGGTTGTACAGAGTTTAGGGTTTAGGGTTTAGTATGATTCATATGTGATCTCTCAGTACATAGTTTGAGATTTGTTAAAATAAATAATAATGGTATAATTTTTTTTTCATATCCCAATTCTCCAATTAGTAATATAAAGTAATTATTAAATTTTATTAAGTTTATTAATAATTATTAAATGTTCAATCTCATAAAAATGCTTTTGTCCTGCGCCATATCATCTACCTCACCCCCCCGTAGGTGGAGTATTTAAATTCCTACTCCCGCGGGCCACCGAAAGGTCGGGAATCTGCGGTGGTCCTGGAAGCGAGCATAAGCCGACACGATCATTCAATCCTATCCGTCAAATATTAAATCGACGGCCATAATGTTTCACGCCGGTTCTTATCGACCTGGGTTGTTAACCCGGGTTAACTTGTACGGTTACGAGAATTCTCTGCGGTTTATAAAAGGGCTCTTCGACGGATCTTCTCATTACCGCGCAACGTATTATCTCGACAATCGCTCGAGTCTCCTGCGTTGCTGCGTTTCGTGATCCTCCATATAGGCGCCGAGCTCCTGGTGGGTAATTTCATTTCATTCTTTCTAGATCGGTAGTTTGATTCTTATGGATTTGTTGGCCTGTAGGATGTTATTATATAATTAGATGTGAGGGTTTCTGGTACCTAGGGTTTTATATTGATTTTGGTTTGTCTATCGGTTTCTTTTGGATGATTAATGCGATTGTTTTTCGTACGTATTAACTTTCGAGATTATATGTCTTGCTGGTGCTATGACGTTCATTATTTGATTTGAAGGGCTAGGGAGAGCTTGCTCTCTGACACATTAGGGCTTTTTATTTTCTTCTTTTGTTTAGATGGTTGCGTGATTCTGTTCTTATTTCTGTTGGTGTTTGAATTTTGGTGTCCGTTTGAGTCGGGTTTTTTAATTTATGAAATTGTCGATTCTTCCCTTGTCGTTGTTAATGTATTATGTTTTGTGCTTTTCGATGTCTCTTATTGTTTATGCGTTTTGCTGTTTGATCTTTTAATTCAGACGCTGTCTTTACCAATTACATGCATGTGCTAGTTAAAACCTACTGTTGTTTACCATTCTGTGCTTGATTTACCCTCTAATTTATCTTGGGTTCGTCTGTTTCCCGTCCGTTTTTTGTTGTGGAGCCGGGGGTACTGAAGGCATGAAAGGCCTATTTGGATTACTTGTCTCATTGTAGTAATTTTGCTCGTGTTTTTTGTAGTTAAAACGGATATAACAAACATGGCGCCTAGGTGTGGGCATGAATGCCTACTTGGATTAAGTTAATCTTAGTGACATGTCTCTCTTTAATTTTTTTTTTTTTTCATTAGTTTTTCAATCGTCAGCCTGTGATGTCAATGGCGTAAATACATGTGAACTGCTCACCTCTTCTTCTTTCGTAGCAATGGGTTTCTTAAAGATGATTGGTGCATTTTATTTGATTGTACAGGGAGTTCATCTCAGTTCGCAGCCAGTTGGAAAGTTAAAACTTCCACAACCAAGTTTCATGTCTGATCTTAACCTACAGATTCCCACTGCCTATGATCCATTCGCTGAGGCAAATGCTGATGACTCCAGTGCTGGGTCGAAGGAGTATGTGCATGTGCGCATACAGCAGAGGAATGGTCGCAAAAGCCTGACAACCGTCCAAGGTTTGAGAAAGGAGTTCAGCTACAACAAAATCTTGAAAGACCTCAAGAAAGAATTCTGCTGCAATGGTACAGTAGTCCAGGACCCCGAGCTTGGCCAGGTCATTCAGCTTCAAGGTGATCAGCGCAAGAATGTTTCCACCTTCCTCATTCAGGTAGAGGACTGCCCTCCCCTGTTACTAATTCTTCTTCTTCTTTTCTCCTTGTGTGTTAATAATCATTTATTTTCTCTTTGCAGGCTGGGATTGTGAAGAAGGAACATATCAAAATTCATGGTTTCTGAGCAAGGCAAGATTGCTTTGGACGATCTTGTGAGGGCTACTTGAGTTAGATAAGGAAGGCGTTGTGGAAGACTCAGTTAAAAGTAGGGGTGTGATGATAGTAGCGTCTGTTGTAGACTGGCTATTTCTCGGTGATGATGGAATATGTTATCGTTTATTATGAACACATTTTACATCTAATAAAAACAATTTGTCGTGTGTTTGCCAAATCCGACGTTGTTGATTAGTGTTTATAGTTAAAAACACGGTCACTTAATTCGTGAAACTGCTAGTGTTTGCAAGAGATGAAGAAGAATGCTGATGATGGATCTTGTAAACGACTGCAGTTTAGTCTACGATGTGGGCTGAAGTGCACATTATTCAGTGGTGGTTGTGACTAGTAGTCGCTTTGCATTCTTCTGATGTAATAACCTCTCTTGATTCTCATGAGATTACCACCTTTTCTGATAATAGGGAATGTAAATAAGAATTAAATTTTTTAATCCTTTTCCCCCCTTTTATACTGATAGATTTTCACGTCAATTTCTGCTGAAGAAATAAAATTAGTTTTTTTTTTTTTTATCATTTTAATTTTTTATAATGCCCAAAGTTAAAATGAGATGCTAAGAACCAACGTAAGTTAAGGGAAGTTGAAACCATTCGAGCTGAGACAGGCTACATGTATTCTCATGTACCAGAATGCTTTTTTAATGTTTTAATGTTTTGAGTCTTCTCTATCTAAAACTTGGGATTGTACCCTTAATGAAGGAAGATACAGCAGGTTCTACGTACGTCAAGCTATCGAGTCTTTTAACATCTCTCTCGTCAGTAAAGCAAGTCCAGACAAGAAAATATGAGACATTGTATTACCAACCGTTCAACCAACTCATCTTCTCCTTGGCCCTCTACCAACTACCGGTCTTCCACCATCCGGTCTCGTTCTCCCAATAAGGTCCCTGGATTTGAATATTTAAGCGCCTACCTTCCCTCAATTCTTCTACCCACTTTCTCTTCCTACTCTCTCTTCCGTAAGGCTATCTACCATGGCTGACTTGGAACACTCGTCTGAAGAAACTTCGCAGCATTCTCAAGGTCTGTGTTTTGCCTCCCAACTCCCCTCTCCCTCTTTCTTCTCTCTTCTTTATTATATTGATCTTCTGATTGTCCTGTGATGTGCGTTCAGAGGAAAGTAGCCAGGATTCTAAGGCGGAGTTCTCCGAGGACGAGGAGACCCTTATTGAGAGGATGTTTAATCTTCTGGGAGAGAGGTTTGGCTCCCCCCTCCCTCTGATTCTGTCTACTGTTATTCTATCCTCCTCTTTGAGCATAATTAGCTGATGAGTGTAGCTTTGATGATGGCCAGGTGGTCTCTGATTGCCGGTAGAATCCCTGGAAGGACAGCGGAAGAAATTGAGAAGTATTGTACCTCGAGGTACTCTTCCAGTACTAGTTGAGGACGACTGCACCAGAGTTTCTCCTTGTGAAGATAGAACACTTTTTTTCTGGTTGAAGATGTGACTGTATATGAAGAGTTTCCAACCTTCTTCAATTGAGTTAAAAAAGAATGAATTTTGGGGAATTGGCTGGGGATGAATTTTCATGTTTCCAAATACCTCCGTACAATAGTCCTCCTCCATGACTTCATCTTGCTGTCATGCCTGCCGATGAGTGTTACCAAAATATTCATCTTGCTGGCATGTCTTCCGATGAGTGTTGCCAAAATATTCTAATTCTATGTAATTGATTGTGACGCTGTGTCTGTTTTGGCAATAATTTCTCCCAATAAATTTGATGTTTAATTCAAACTCTTATGTCGAAAATCACTGGACCTTCCTCGTTTTGAACCCCATGCCTTCAATTTTACTCTTGTTTGAACTCTGTAACTTGCAACTTGCCCGTAAGTCACCTCAGGGGAAGATAAAGTCAGGGTCTAATGACCAGAGCGTAAAATTGGCAGCAAAATTACCTACTCCGAAGATCCATTTTCTTATACAAGGATTATGACGTGTTCTCTTTGCAGGAGAGAAGCATTAAAATATGTTACCAAGAGAAGGTGAGACAGTGCCCTTTTCGTATCTTATCGTTTTCTGTATCGAGAAAAACTAATATATAACTAGGAAGAAAGGGGAAAACAAACAACAGAGTTGATCATGCATACACTCTTAAGGGAGTCATCAACATCCATAACAGGCAAAAGAAATGGCCAAAGGAGCAGCTTGAAGCCAATTAAGAAATCTTGACCAACCCCAGTCCTGCTTGAAAAAAGTTTGTGTGTCATGACAAATGTTAACCAAAGTGAATCAGGGCAAAACCAGTTGTATCTGTCAAGTCAACATTTGATCCTGGAGTTGATAAAAGTTGCTGTGTTAACAAGCACGCAGGGAGAGACGAGGAGGTCTAACACTTGTTCATGCTCGCCTGCTGTAGAAAGGGTTTTTTTTTTTACAGTTGAAGATGGTTCCACTGAAGAAGTCATTGAGGTTCATTCTGAAAAGAATGCACAGTGAATTGAACAGCTCACCGGGATGGAAATCCGACTGGGAGACAAGACCCATTTAAGCCAAGGCATCATCATCACTGTTCTGGCATTTCTCTGAAATTTTGAAGCAATGAACACCTTTTCCATGCAAAGTTCGTGGACAACCATTTCCTAAGTTTGGGGCTTCTGAATGAGAAACTTCTGCAAGCACTGAAGCACCTTGTACTCTCCCTTGTTTGCATAATCGGGCAACTAACTCATCTAAAAAATCTCTTGCAGCGTGTGGGTTCTTGCTTTTTCCCAACTTTGATCATCGAACTATACACCACATCGGGCTTATATCCATCATACCTTCCTTAAGTAATTCATGCCTCACAGAGACCATGTACTAGTATACTATAGTTGATCTCATTTGGTAAACACCCACTTTGAGTCATCATCTTCCACACTTCAACCGCTTCATGGATTCTTCCTACCTTGATGAAACCCTTCATCAAAGAACTCTCAAGTCAAGGCATTTCGTGTCAGTCCCATCTCCACCATATGTGAGAGAATCCTTTTGGCTTCTTCCACATTTCTTTCTCTACGAAATCCATCTATAAGGGCAGTGTAGACCACATTATTTTGTTTGCAACCTTTCTCTATCATCCCCTGCCACAACTTTTTTGCTTCTTCAAAATTACCTGATTTAAATCCACTGATAAGGGCCGAGTAGATAAAACTCGTTAGGAAAATGACCTCTTTCCTCCATTGAAGCCATCACATTTATGGCTTCTGCCACTGTCCCTTGTTTGACAAGCCCACTAATTATAGTACCAAATGTGACAGCAGTAGGGAGTTTTTATCACAAGAATGAATTTATTCGACTCATCCACCATATAGTCGAATAAATTCACTGCTTTGTCGGGTAAGCGTGCATTTCCATATGTTTTTATCACAAGAATGATAATATTTTCTGTAACCACTCTACGTTCACTCTTCATTCAATAGAAAACCTTCTCTAACGTTTCAATATCCCCAGAATCTGCAGAGTTTTTAATAGCAAAACAAAGCGTCGAGTCACCTTGCTGGTTATCATCGTCTGGTAGGATAGCAGCCACACCCAAAGAAGGGGCAGCTTCTGATAAGAGAACACGGAAAATATTTGAGAGCTTTGCCCAAAGTTGTCTGGTTAGTTCAACTAATCACTCAGGAACACCTGGTTTAATCTCACGCATCTTCACAATACTAATTCTAGCCAAAGTTTTGGAAAAGAATAAGTTGGCTCTGATATTTTACCTAACATATCTTATGAGAAGAAGATGACTTGGTTGTTTAGATGCTGATGTAGCATGTTGACATGGCAAAGACTCAAGAGAAGACAGTGAAGACTTAGAGACTACCAAAGAGAAAAACTGGAACAGGTTAAGCTCTATCTTTCTCATGGATTTGTTAAAATTGATAAATTTCTTTGTGTAGACTAGATGCAGATTGGGAATTGGAATAAGAAGAAAATGAAAGTAGTCTTGAAGAGGGATGGAACCTGAAACAGGTTGGAGCTTACATCTCCCTCGTAGAATACCATTCACATAATGATGAGATGTTAAAAGAAAGAGTCGATACAATTTTTTGTTTTTTTTATGGTGCTTTAAGATCTTTGCTTTATAGCCATTTGTACGTCTGAAGTGTTTGCTTTAGGCTTTATTCCTGAATCTTCTAATGTTCTCCTTTGGAGTTTGAAGCTACATAGTGACAGATAGTTGTTGAACTTGCATAATTCCTTTGTTTCGATCAGGAGAGCTGCAGATGAACAGTGAAAGCAGCCAAACATATAAAATTGAGTGAGAGATGATAATCAGCATTAACCAGACGGAAAGTAGGGTTGATCATAACTATATTCGGACCCTGAAAGGTTGGATCTCTCTCTCTTTCTCTCTCTCTCTTTCCCATGGATGGACTTGCCTTTCATTTGGCTATCTGAACTCCAATTCCAAACTGCCATGAATCAGAAATTGCAAAAAAAGAATCAAAGTTCTGTTTCATGACAGTCATGCCACTGCTTCAATGAGATTTGAGAACTCCACGGGTCTTGCGGAGGATTGTAGAAAAGCAACTTTAGACTCTGTAAAATTGCTTCTTTCTACCGGCAGATTCCAGAAATCCATGTAATTAAATCAAGTATGCCCAACTAAATTGTGACTTCAACATACAAGTCATTAATCCAGCTACTCTACAACAAATTTTGCAGTGCTCTTCACATTGCACTCAAGAGAAAACTAAAACCTGATCAAATTCCCATATCTAACTAAACCTTGCTTCTTCATTTTAACACGATAACTATTGGAAGTTTCTTTCTGAATTTGAATTTGGCAAATGCAACAACTTCCAAAGCAGTGAAAGAAATGGTTAGAGCCGCTCATTGCTTGAAGTCAAGTTCATATTTAACCAGCATATTATTCCATCTTAGCAGATTCCCCAGAAGGTCCCTCCCAGTGCCACTCTATAAGTCTAAAGCAAGCACTCATAGTGATTCGTTAAATTTTGTTTTAAAGACACAAAGCAAGGAAATAAAAAGTAAGTTTTCCTAACCTGTTTTTCTTAGAGAGGAGTTTGTTTTCGTTGATTTTTCTGCCTCCACCGTCTGTAGTATTGCTGCCGCCTTCCTTTCAGTTGTCGGGAACTATTACTTTCGAGAGCTTCTTGTCACCAGCAGCAGAAATCAACCGTCAATTCTTCGTCTCAACCACGAAATCCGCAATTGTGTAAAAGAAAGAAAAACAATACGTAGGGCACACCATTACTATTGCTGATAATCATACGCGGAAAATTATTTTGGACTTTCGCTGCTTTTTTCAATGCCTTCAAGGATTCAAAGAACCAGTGGATCCAGAAGAAATCAAGAAATTCTAATTGAAAAGTTAAAACTGAACGAAAGGGCAAATTCGGTAATTGACACAGACAGTGAGTCCGGACTACTCCATCTACTTCCATCCAATGCGCCATCTGTGGTCCCACGTCACTTGGGTCCTCTCTTCGTACATATACTTTGCCGCCACTGCCGCGAGGAGGAGGCGACGCCGCGGGGAAGGGAGGAGAGGATATCTTTCAGACGCGGCGACACGGAGAGCTATGGAATTCGAGGAGAGGAAGTCGAAGGTTCTCGCTTCTCTCTCCTCAATAGACTACACGGACAAATCGCCAAAAGGGTCTTTGGATTTACCTATTGTCTCTCTCATCGACTCCATTAATCAGAACCCATCTTACTACACGACCAGCTCTTGCTCAGGCAGAATCTCTATCCTTTCTCAACCACTGAACCCCTCCTCCATCAGTAAGAAGAAAGCGCGGGGTGGGTCTTGGCTATACATCACGCACGACCCGGCTGATTCTAATACCGTCCTAGACATTCTCTTCGGTGTCAGCGATTCGTCTCCCATCGCCTCAGGGGATTTAGTATTTCGCTTCGAGCCTTTTATTGTTGCTGTCGAATGCAAGGATGTCAGTTCAGCTCAGGAGCTCGTCTCCACTGCTATTGCCTGTGGCTATAGAGAGTCCGGTCAGTTTGTATTGCCACCCACGCGCTTCTGTTTTTTTTTTTTTTTTTAATTAAATTCTCTTTTTTTTCTGAAGTTCAGTAGAATACATTACTGACATATGCTTCAAATGCTTTTTTAGTATGCTTAAGTTTTAAGTGTTATTTATAGAGAAACATCAGAACTTTTTGAATACAAGCATTGCTGCCCTACTACATTGGTATATCCTGAGATTTGTTCACATATGTTTGGCAGGCATCACAAGTTTACACAAACGCATTATGGTGGCCATTCGCTGCTCAATAAGACTCGAGGTACCTCTGGGTGAGATAGGTAACATTATGGTTTCACCCAAATATTTAGAGTATCTTATTGGGATAGCCAATGAGAAAATGGTGGCCAACAGAAGGAGAACTGATGGTTTTCTCCAAGTTCTTCAGTCTAAGGTAAGCTTGATTATTGAACGTTTCCATATATCAAGATGTCCACTAACTTTGAATAATACAAATAGGTTTATCTGTAACATGATAATGATCTTGATGGATGTACATCAAAAGGGTTTCTAATCTATACAGCTTCTTATCTAAGTTTGAAGTCTGAACTTCTGTGGCAGCATGAGTTCATTTTCATGCTTTTAGTGGGTCAAACTGGAATTTTTACAGGCTCTCTTAGAACCGAAGGAGTTGAGTGTAAAAAAACAGAACTGTTCGGTCAAAGGGGCAAGCTCATTTATTTCTCAAGCCAACGGTCTGTGCGATGTTGTAGAAGCAACATTTGAGAAGGACAATTTATCCTGTGCAACAGATCATACTAAGTTCGGTACTATTTGTGATAATGGGAAAGATGAATGTGATACTTATTCTGCTAGACTCAATATCAAAGGTAAAGAATCCAAAATTAGCTTAAGAGTTTGTTGCAGTAGGATGTTTTACCCATCAGGGCAAGAGCTAAGATAATTATGGTACTGAATGTGCTATACTTTGTACAGAAGACAATGGTTCTGACTGTTCATGCAAGAATCCTGCAAGTGATGTAAATGATCCATCCCTTGGGGGAGTCAGAGATATCAATTCAAAAAACACAAATCAAGATTCTCATTCAGGTAAGATTATCTTAATTGGTTTTGGTTCAGAAATCATGATTGACCCTTTTCGAATTTCTACTTTCTTTGTGCTGTTATTAACATCATTGGTATTGAGATTGTCTCCTTATAATTCAAACTAAAAAGATTGATCCAAACCATTTTGAATTTTCTCTGCAAGTTTGTTCACATTTAATCCTTGAGTTAACGAACTCCACTTTTCTTGTTGTATATTGTACAGGATATAAATGCACTTTTAATTTACTGAACATAGCACATTAATCTCTAATGCAATTGAAATTAGCTTCCCAAGTCTATTTTGCATCACAAGCGACATTTTCTTAATTTATTATCAATCAAAAAATTACTTATAGAATTTGATTAACTGTATATTGTGCTTGTCTTTATTATGTATTTACTAATCTGTAGCTTCTCTACACATCGATTAGACATTTGCAATCTGTTTTCCAGGTGTATCAGAAGATGCCGAATCCTGTCTTTCCATCAAGATGACAGTTAATGGGGAGCCAATTGCAAAGCTCTTTCTCTGGGGCCACTCAGCTTGTACTGTAAAAATTGGATGCCAGAGGCAAATTCTAGTATTCGGTGGCTTTGGAGGCTTAGGACGACATGCTCGAAGAAATGATACCCTCATATTGGACCCTCTGTCGGGTGTGTTAAGAGCAAGTAATGCTGAGAGATCTCCATCTTCACGATTGGGTCATACATCTTCAGCAGTAGGAGAGCATGTCTTTGTGATTGGAGGAAGAGGTGATCCTACAAAAATTTTAAGTGATGTGTGGGTCCTGAATGCAGCCAAAGGTGAATGGAAGTTGTTGGACTGTACTGGAAGCGAATTCAATCGTAGGTGATCTTTTCAATCCTAACTTTTTGGATCTTGTTATTAGAGTTAATCTTTGAGCAGTATTGATCATCTTTTCAAATTTTCAATATAGTGTAGAAGCCATGTCGATGCAAGGAGCTGGTGTTGAGCTCCTGCATGTTGCCATTTGATGTTAACGTATGATTTGATCAACAATCTTAGTTACTAAGAAGTCTGCAATATTTTAATTTAGTAATTGGTTAAAGCATCAAATGGCATTTCCTATATCTTTTCTTTTCTTTTCTTTTCTTTTCTTTATTTTTGTTTGTTTAAACAGGCATAGACATGCAGCTGCTACAGTGGGCTCCAAGATATATGTATTTGGTGGTCTCAACCATGAAACTATTTATTCCTGCATGCATTTTCTAGATACAGAAACTTTGCAATGGAATAAAATAAGCAATGAAGGAAAGGAGTGGCCTTGTGCTCGTCATTCACATTCTTTGGTGGCGAAGGGGATGCAATTATTTATGTTTGGGGGCTTTGATGGAGAAAAAGCCCTTGGTGATCTTTACAGTTTTGATGTTGGAACCTGTGCTTGGAAGAAGGAGAAGACAACAGGGATGGCGCCCTATGCAAGATTTTCGCACTGTATGTTTCTTTATAATGATCATCTTGGAATTATTGGTGGCTGCCCCATCAAACAATATTGTCAAGAGATGGCTTTGCTTAATCTCAGTAGTCGAGTTTGGAGGCATGTGAAAATTGAGTCTATAAGCAAGGATCTTTTTGTTCGTGGAACTACCAGTGTTTTTGGTGATAATGTTTTCCTTATTGGTGGTGGGGCCTCTTGTTATGCTTTTGGAACCAAGTTCAATGAGCCAACAAAAATTAATTTGTGTCCACTGATATCTTTTGACAAAATTCCACTTGAAATGAAAGAACAGCCGATGGTACAAGACAAAGAAGTGGTGGAGAGCAATGGCAATGCTATTGATGGGAAACCTTTTGTTTTACAGTTGGAAAGAAAATTTGGAAAAGTAGGAAAGGACATATTAAAAAGATTTGGTTGGTTAGATCTTGGGAGGAAGGTTCATTGTAGCCAGGATGGGCTTTACATATGTTTTCCAATTACAGAAGGGTCTTATTCCTTTCTTCAGAGAAAAGTATTTGAGTCCTTAGGTGTTCCTGGCATCTCTGAACAATTAATAAGGAAGGATATTTCTATAAATGAAATTTCTGTTTCTGAGGCTTCAAATACCCTGTTGGCATGTGGGGGTTCTGTACGTATTGATGATGTGATATGTATCAAGCAACCACCAAAGTCTCCACACAAGATGCTGAAAGAAGCAGTTTCATCTTTGCTCGAGCACAAGGGTCTGCCTCGCCAGTTACTAGAACAGTTGCCAACTAGGTGCGTCCATCCAGTAGATATCAGTCCATCTTATTTTTGTCTACTTGATGCATTATACGTTGCCCTCATAATAATCTTTACAAGTTTTTTAAGATTTCATCATTATGTACGTAGCCTGAGAACACCATCAAGATAATGTAAATAATGATTTACAAATATGAACCGATACTTTAGGTGGGAGTGCCTTGGAGATATAATTGTGCTTCCAGTCACATCCTTTAAGGATCCGATATGGGATTCAATTGGTCATGAACTCTGGACCATTGTTGCTGAATCACTTGGGACACAGCGCCTTGCACGTCAGGTAATTATCAACATTGCACGGCTACAATGTTTAACGTTCATCAGAGCTTGTGACCCCATGTTTCTTATGCTTCTTATGTGACAGAGTTTGTATCAGACACACATCCCTGTATATGTAATTTATGTTTGTAGTGGTGAATGTTTTAAATTTCTCTCCCTTTCTTTGTCCTAATTGTATTTTCTGGTTTTCTCTAGGGTAGAATTGTCCCAAATGCAACAAGGGACAGTGCTCTGGAGATCCTTGTGGGAGATCATGGTTGGGTATCTCATTATGAAAATGGAGTGTCCTATTCCTTTGATGCCACAAAGTGCATGTTTTCCTCTGGAAATTTCTCTGAGAAGATTCGCATGGGCCGTCTGGACTGTAGGAATGAAACTGTTGTGGATTTGTTTGCAGGGATTGGATACTTTGTGCTGCCATTTTTAGTAAAGTACATTATTCTGATTTAATTCTAGTTAATATTATTCTGACCATGAGTAACTCCTGAGGCCTGAGTATTGTGGACAAAGTAACATATTGAACTTCTTTCAGGGCTAAGGCAAAACTGGTTTATGCTTGTGAGTGGAATCCACATGCTATAGCAGCTCTTCAACATAATATTCAAGCCAACTCTGTGGCAGATCGATGTATAGTACTAGAAGGGGATAACCGGGTTACTGCACCAAAAGTATGTCTAGGGAGGCTGAGTTTCACTTTCTTGTCTTTATTATTATGGAAGAAGTTACATCATTTTTAATGGTGTTGTTTTTTCTCCAAAAAAAAGACATCGTTTTTATCTAAGTGAAAATCAGTTTTCTCTGTCATGTTAGATATCAGTAGCAATTAACTTACTAGAGACTTTATTTCGTAATAGCTTTTCTCATTAAACTTCTTGTTCTCCGTTAGGGGCTCTTCTAAGCATGTTGGAGTCGGCTGTACTTTTTCCAAACTGTACTTTACTACTTTCCTTCAAGGACATACATCTGAACCACAGTTCTGACAATGGCAGGGAGTTGCTGATCGCGTTTGCCTTGGCCTTCTTCCATCAAGTGAGTGTAGCTGGGTTACTGCTGTGAGAGCATTAAGGTATTGCAAGTGATAACAACAATTGTTTTTTCTGTGATTGGTCAATTAGCTGTACACCCTAAGAACAGGGCAAAAATATCTATCTACCCTGATATTAAGAGTATGCCTATGTATACTTGCAATATGATTGATATTACCCAGCTACCATTTGGCCCAATTTTTGTTTGTTTTGATGCGTAAAAATACAAAGTTGACGCTTAATACTTTTAAAGTTTTAAAAAGTAATAGGCCCACAGCTATGGTCTTTGTGGTAGGGGCTGTAAACCTCTCCTGTCAAACAACCCGGCAAAGGGAAACTTCCATCTGCTGCCTGCCAAGGCAGGCGGGCGTGTCCTCTACAAAGAAAGTTGGGGGGGGGGGGGGGGGGGGGGGGGGCTGCTCCTGCAAGATTTGAGCAGTGGGTCCCTCGAGATGGCATCTACTATTGAAGGGCCAATATTATCAAAACTAACAGAATTGAGGCAAAAAAGTACACAGGTGTTTCAATCATATTGCAAGGGTATATAGACATTGATTATAGTATCAGGGGTATAGAGACATTGATTAGAATATCAGGGGTATATAGCCATTCTTGCATATTTCTTAGGGTATGCAGGTAATTAACTCTTTAATTATATATGTTGTTGAAGACCTCTTTTTTAACAGCTTTATAAGATTGAGGATTTAAAGGTTTATTATCTGCCGTAACTGTAGGTGGAATTAATTGTCAGCCTCCAGTTACATAGAAGCAAAAATAACCGTTCTTTGATGTCTAATTTTGGATATCTAAATTCATTCCAGACTTAACCCTGATTTTTATCTCTTCAGTAATTAGGCTAAGCTTCAGCATGATCCAATGCCTAACTAGTTCTATAGTATAAAGTTCATGATGAGTCATATCACTGAGAAGTTCATTAATATGATTTAAGTATCTTTATATTTTCATCAAGACTATAGTAAAGTGACTATTAATTTTTAATCCCTCAGAAGAAATAAAAATATACCTGCTCATATGCATGTAACACACAGATGTGTAAATTAGTACTTGTGACAGTTGAATTTGGACCTGAATACATACTGAGACCTGAAACCAAACCTATTTAGGCTGTCTTCTGCCTAACTAATTCAAATTCAGCTTTATGTGGGACCTAACTTATACTCAATATCTTTGCAGCCCTTCTATAGTTGATTGGACATATATCTGTCAATCTTTTATTTCTTTTCTACTCCATTTGGTTCTTTTTTTTTCATTCTTTGTATCAGAGTATGCTTTAGCGTTTTTTTTTCTCCTGCAACGTCTATATATGGTAACCATATGTACCTGTGGAAACTCAATCTTCAGGCCTGAGGGTGGTGTATTGCATGTGCATGGGAATGTTAAAGACTCAGAAGAAGGTTTATGGGCCGATAATGTCGTTGCATCAATAGATAACATCGCCAAATCCGAAGGTAGTGAAATCAAATGTTCTTTCATCCGTCACTGGTGGATCAATAGTTTTAGATGGTATTTGCCTTAGATGACTGGCCAAGATTGATCTGATTCCCAACTGTTTTATTTCAGGTTATCACTGGGCTGTTTCAGTCCAACACTTGGAACGGGTAAAATGGTATGGACCGCACATTCGACATTTGGTCGCTGATATCAGATGCAAGCAGCTTGGCATGTAAATACTCAACTACTGCTCAAAAGTTTACGTAGTTGGTGAACTTTGAGATTCTTTACATTATACCCAACCACTTATGGCTGGACAGCCCTTGCATATACTGCTACATAGTGATCACAGATGATAGATTCTTAAGTTATAACAGAAGAAGGTTTACTATATTCTGGACTGTTACAGCGTGGAGGGACGTCAGGGTTCTGTGAGTACACACCCAGCGGACAGTACTGCAGCACTCTAGTGCTGCCCATAATGTCATCACTCTTGTTGAACCCTTTTTCTCTCTGGCAATAGGGTGCGGACAAAGACAGAAGAGTTGGGATGTTATCATATCGAGTGTGCAAAGGATGGAGGCCAACCCAACAATGATTCAACTGTATGATACATCAAAATAAGGAGAAAAAATAGTTTCTGCAGCCTGTCTTAACGTATTTTTAATACTGTCGTAGTTGGGATGAAATGAATTCAAAGAATTGGAGATACTTTTTGTCACTGTCGTAGTTGTCTTTGCACAGAGAAGAATGACATTGCTGTTCAATGAAAGATGTTTGGTTTTCGTTATGAGCCGAAGTGGCGTTGGATAACTTGATGGCATCCCAGGCTTAAAGGATAACCCAAAAAGACTACAAATTTTCACTGCGAACATAGCAACATGAATCAATATAGTTTTTCAGTAAAGCAGTCAAAATACAGGAAAAGAAGACGAAGAAGACGATCCTGTACAAGTGCTCTCCAACAGAGTCGTTGATTGTCTCCCAGAAGAAAGTGAATTGAGCCGCTCATGGAATGATGAATTACCGTCTCTGACGACTTTCTGCAACCAAAGAAAGAGTGCCCATCTCACTAAAGTAAGAGAAACTCACGAATTAATACTGGCTGGAATGGGAAACCGGTACAAAAGCTCAAAGCTTTATTAAGGGAATCATCATCTCTTGTATAGAATTCCAATGCCAGGCTAAGACCTTGGAAATTGGTCCCATGTTACCCTGTCTTTAATCTTAATTACCCCATTTCTTTATTCACAGTTACGTTTATGATCAAGATGATGATTTTGGATTCTTAATCAGGGGATAAGATAAAACAAACAATCACTGATTTATCATCATTTTTCATATTTTTATGTTCCAAAATGTTAAAAATTTCAACATAGATAAAGAATTATAAACTGAAAATATTGAGTAACGATATAATTTGTAAGAAAATCAGGCTTGTTTGTATGCCCATTAGGGGAGAGCATCGAGTCGGGTTTTTTAGGGAACTCATCCCGATCTGACCTGAAAAATCTGGGTTCGGGTTTCGAATTTCACCGGTCAGAGACGATTAGAGAAAAAACTCATAGGGTTTCGAATTAAGGATTGGTTTTCCTAAACCCGACTCGAATCCAACGCACATATGAGACACAGATATAAAATACGGTGAAAACCCCTAATTTCCTCCTTTCTCATTAAGGGAGAAACCTCCTTTCTCATTAAGGGAGAAAAAATTAAGGCCAAGAATTTTATTTAAGTAATAAAATAATTATTATTTTATCTTTCTTGAAAAATAAAATTTTAGGTAAGATTAAATTCACTCAAAAGAATCCATAACCCTTCCATTCTCAAAAATACTGACTAGAGTCATTACTGACCCACATTTAAGATGATTAATTAAGATAATTATATCCAGAACTAACATTACTGCCTACAGGCCCAAGTTGCTCTTATTAAAAGCCGGGTGAGACATGTCGGTGGGGAATTGTCTAAGGCCCAACTAGACTCGGTTGCCGTGGGCCCATCTGATAACGCCACCACTTGGCTCTGGGACCCACTAGAGCACTTATTTTAGTGCCCAGAACTGTAGAGTGAATGTGAAGCCTCCTCAGAAGTGTCGGTGCTCACTCATGTCCTCTTTCGTCTTTTACTCCATGTAATATCTCGTATTTTCAGAGGTAAATAAATATTTTTTTTAGTTTAATTGAAATTTAAAAAAAAAATATTTTAAATAAAATTTAAATTCGTAATTATTAATTATAAAATTAGCTGGTTTCCTCCTTTCGATGTCTTCTGCGTCACTCCTCAGAAACTGTAATGCCCGCTTCGAGAAAAGAAGACACCTGCAGAAGCAGTGGAGCAGCTGACTGCATTTATCGCCGGCAGCTCTTCCTCCATTATTGAATCTGTTTAGAATTATTCCTCGGAAAGGAAGCACTACGAAGGTGCTTTTGGACTCTTTCCAATTTAATTGTTTCTTTCATAGATTATACTCTCCACTGCTTCCTTGTCTCCGCCATTAATTAGCAACGGGATGTAACAGAAATTACCATTCAGAAGACAAGGACAGGCTGCATCTTTTGCTGTTTTCTCCTTCATCGTATCTCGATTTAAATCAGAGGCTGCTCAATAATTTCAAAGGGATGTGATCCTGATCAAGGCAAGACGGTCTCACAGTTGATTGTCTGTTTCTGGGCGAAAAAACCTCTGTTCTCTGTTGAGAAGAAAAACTAAAAATGCAATTATCTTGTGAGGGTAATGTACAAGGAAGAACTTGAATGAATAGGAATGCTTCGATTTTTCTGCACAGCGACGGGTCTGTAGGGGGGAAGTTTCATTGTCGATCGCGTTGGCTTAAATTGAAAGGTATCCGTCCTCCATCGTCCATCGTACGAGACAATTATGGGTCACTGGTTTACATTTCTTTAGTAAGATTGGCTAATCATGATCAATTCTTCCCATTAAAAACGTTACCTTTTATAAAGTTTTTTTATTTAATAAATATAAGATTTTTATACTCATTAATGTATATACGACTATCTTTTTACCCTCTACATCACTATAGGCACATAGATAATTTGGGTAAAAACCCTTTATGTGGTGGCATGTGAGGGGCTATGACACAAATTTAATATAGTATCAGAGCAAAGTTCTCGTATCTGGGCATCCACCCAAAATTATCCATGTACCATTACATGAGGAGTCTCTACCCAAATTATCCACGTGCCAATACGTGAAGGGGGGTGTTAAAAAGATAGTCCCATATATATTAGTGAGTATCAAAGATCTTGTATTTATTAATTAAAAAAATTATTAAATAGACTAATCATTTTAGAAAAAAGGAGTTCGACCCAATTTAACACATTATACAGGTATACTTGAAAGCTTTGTTGGTAAATTTAAAATTAGGGCTTAATCCGGAAGTAAGTTCAATAAAATAGAAATGACAAAAACCGACGAGTTCCCCTAGCACTCCACGACGCCATGAAAGTCAAAATTAACTGCCGTTACGCTCTCGTATGCGTAACAAGTGTCCGAAATCCGAACCCGAAACCCAGAATTTGATGCCGTTGCCACTTCTCTGAGTCTCTCCACAAATTCTCTTTTTCCTTACACCTCTCACCTCTCATTCTGGAGTGCCTTCTGCATTATTTAAGAAGCCTAGTATAGGCTGAGAGCAGACTCAATCTCGGCAGGAGAAGATAATGGCGTCCTCCACTCTCTTTTTCCTCGCTCTTCTCTCCCTTTCTTCTCTCGCTTTGACGCCTGCTGTTGCAGAGAATGAGGAGCAAGACCCGGGCCTTGTCATGAACTTCTATAAGGACTCTTGTCCACAGGCTGAAGATATCATCAAGGAGCAAGTGAAGCTTCTGTACAAGCGCCACAAGAACACTGCGTTTTCGTGGCTAAGGAACATCTTCCATGACTGTGCTGTTCAGGTGCTGAACTTGAGGATAACTATTTATGCACGAACTGGAGTTCTTGCTGCTCTTTTGATCTTTTCCTTTTTCTGTTTTTACTTACTTTCTGGTGAGGATCTGTGTTTCTCGTCTCATTTGTTGTTTCTCCGTCGATGTTTTGGCTAGTCGTGCGATGCTTCGTTGCTGCTGGACTCCACGAGGAGGACCTTGTCCGAGAAGGAGACTGACAGGAGCTTTGGGCTGAGGAATTTCAGGTACCTTGATACTATTAAAGAAGCTGTCGAGAGGGAGTGCCCTGGAGTGGTTTCTTGTGCAGATATCCTGGTTTTATCTGGAAGGGATGGCGTTGTCTCGGTAAGATTGTCTTAATTTCCTTAGATCTTCGATTTTGAAGTTAAAAAGACTGCCTTTTCCTCTCGTTAGTTTTTGCTTCCTTCTTTACTTCCAGATCATCCTGTTTTCCATAATTTTTCCTATAGTTACCTCCTTCAGATTTTATTTTCTATAACAATCTAAGTGGAAATTTCCTTTCTTGTAAGGTTTCTACTTTCTGGTATGAGTGGATCATGCCTTACTCTAATTTCTCTCTGTTCATCCAGACAATCTCCCCCCTCTCTTTCCCGTCTCTGATGGCTTACATAAAACGGATTCATGTTCCCCTGCTTTTCATTGACTTCCATTTTCCTCTTCTGATCTTTCTAATTACTAGCTATTCTCTCTGTAAATTATTGTTAAATGGATTTTCTTGCCAATAAATGGATAATGCGGCTGAAAACGATATGAATCTCTCTGGAACTTGAACAATCTGTTTCAAACTGTGCAATCCAGTTGGGCGGACCCTACATTCCTTTGAAAACCGGCAGAAGAGACGGCCGGAGGAGCCGCTCAGACGTCATCGAACAGTACCTTCCCGACCACAATGAGAGCATCTCCGTCGTCCTCGACCGCTTCGCCGCCATGGGCATCGATACCCCCGGCGTCGTCGCCCTCCTCGGTAATGTTCCACCCTACCCATGATACCTATCTCATACGTGTCCACGGATGATGATGTTAACATGATAATGTGGATGTTGAACAGGAGCCCACAGCGTGGGTAGGACCCACTGCGTGAAGCTGGTCCACCGGCTGTACCCGGAGGTGGCGCCGGAGCTGAACCCAGACCATGTCGAGCACATGCTGCACAAGTGCCCGGACTCCATCCCAGACCCGAAGGCGGTACAGTACGTCCGAAACGATCGCGGAACTCCGATGGTCCTCGATAACAACTACTATCGGAACATCCTGGACAACAAGGGCCTGCTCATCGTGGACCACCAGCTCGCCTACGACAAACTGACCCGACCCTACGTGAAGAAGATGGCCAAGAGCCAGGACTACTTCTTCAAGGAGTTCGCCCGGGCCATCACTATCCTCTCCGAGAACAACCCGCTCACCGGCACCAAGGGCGAGATCCGAAAGCAGTGCAGCGTCTCCAACAAGCACTGAACCGGACTGGAGGTGTTCCTCTCTCCGTTCGTGTCACCAAAATAAGATTAGGGTTTCTCTAGTGATGGGAAGGTGCGCCGATGGATGATGGTGATGATGGTATGTGTAGTAGGTAGCATTGTAGGGGCTGTTCTCTTCACTTTTGGCTTTGTTTCGGGGCGAGGAGTGGAGGGGGTATGTATGTAACGATGGTGGTGAACGATGATGTTACAGCATTATGCATTATGGATCATAGTAGCGCATGCATCAATCTTTCTCTTTCGTCTCTGTCTTTATACAAGGTTTCATGCGAAGTGGAATCCTATGATGAAAAGTAAAATGAGTGGACCAGAAGGGATATATGGAGTCGTATTGGATGCTAGTGTTCCACCCTTCTGGCCTACTTTAATTTGATTTTAATCACTGATCTAATCAAAGCTCTTTTGCTTTCTTACCATCCTGAACAGGTTTTGAGTTTGCCTTACTTACGTCTTAATCTCTTTTCTTTTACTCACTTTTCCTGAAAACAAGATAATATCTACCAGCAATACGTCTCAGAGTTTGGAAATACCGGCTTTCATGTGACTTCATATCAAGAGCAGGTACACTAACAATTTTTGGGTATTACAGGTTGTTCAGTGCCACTAGAGCTACTATCAGAATCCCCATCTGCTTCTTCCAATGCTCCATCCCTCTTCCCAGTATTCTTTACTGCTTTGGACATGAGAGGGTGACTAGAGTGGGTGTAATAAGGCTGCGAAACGTAGTTGATTACCGGAGGGAATGCGCGATATCCATAGGCAGACGGGTAAGGACAGTGCCAAAAGGGAACTGGAGAGAACGGGTTCACAGAATATGGTGGAAACACTGGATACGGCGGTGGAGCCTGACCCATGAGTAGTGAGGGATCGGCATGGGACTGGACTGACGGTTGGGTTGAGAGTGCTTGAGTGGGAACAGCGGCATAACCCATGAGCCCGAATTGTACCGGAGGTGTGTAGGCTGAAGAACTAGTTGGGACAGAAGATCTTGGTGGATTTTGACTCTTTGTCGTTGAAGCTGCTTGTTTCTTGCCACAAGTTTTTGCAGCTGCCATTGCCTTCCCTGATGGCTGCTGAGCAATGGGATTGACCTGTTGTGAAGATGGACTTGTTAGTTTGCACAAAGAAGGTAGAACCTTATCTTGTTCTATCGAACTTGTGATTAACTACTGCTTAAGCAAGTGTTCTGAAGATCACCTCACAAATACATAGTCAAGGTTGATGCAGAATTAAAAACTAATTCTGACCCAAAATGAGAATCAGAAAATTGTATCCCACATGAAAATGGCAGGGTTGACACACCAACCTCTAGTTCCTGCATATTATATGTAGCCTTGTTCTCACTGAGAAAAACTCATGGAACACTAGAATGCAAACCTCATAAATTCTTCAGATTTTGCCCAACCCCAAGGGTCTGTTTGGAACCCCATGGAAAAGAAAAGAAAATAAGAATTTGACCATTATTATTCCTAAAAATAGTTAGAAAAAAGAGAATTTGATCATTATTTCATTTTCACTAACTATTTTTTGGAATAATAATGGTCAAATTATTATTTTCTTTTTTTTTTCTAGGGGTTCCAAACAGACCCTAAGTCTATTTCTCTCGACCTTCTCTAAGCACTCGTTAGAGAGTTTGGAAGAATACAATGAACAGCCAAAATTGTCCTCTTCTATGACTGTTGAACTCTGCTGTCTGCTGTCCACATACCATAAGCTTGATGGAGACAAAAATAGCTGATACTAATAAACTTGAGGTATATATTTAACAAAGATCAAACTCCAAAACTGTAGGTTAATGATTAGAGGAATGTGATCTCACCTCCAATAGATAATAATCACATTCAAATATGATTCAGGATGAGAATGCTGCACAAACCCCCTTAAATATTTTCTAACTACCCACTGATTAACCATTCCAATGGACTGCCATAAATGGTGAAATGATATTTTTGTGAATTATCCAGAAAAAAGCCAATTAATCAACAGCCATGATTGCTGCAGACCTAATAAAATTTGGAAATTTTTATCATTTGAATGTGGGTTCTTACCATCTCACAAGTTGTCGGGCAAGAACGAAACAACTCCTCCCCTTCTGCATCTTCATCTGGTCTGCACCAGGATTGATAACATGACATATACTTTGTTAGAACCCTCACAAGATGTGCAAGCATCAACTTACAAGTTCAAAGTGAAATGCTTTAACAAGTAACCGCTGAAAAAAATCTATAAGGACATTATCTGGGTACCTGTAATATTTTTGAAGCAGGTCCAAGTTCCTATATTTTGTTTCCCTTCGAACATGATCATCAGGAAAACCAGCCATGAATAAAAGTGTGATACCCAAGGCTTTGAAGAAGAAGCTGCCACTTCTAATATGTATAAGTAGTGCCATTTTACACGTAAGTGGGCCAAAAGACTTGAGCTTATTACGCCCCATTCTCTGCCTGACATACCTGATATACATGCATTACACAATTTTATACATTAGGTGGAAAACATAAACGTTATAAAGTTGTCCTAATAACTAAGTTGGTGACTAAATATTTGTACTAATTATGGGCCTGCTTCTGAATTTCATTTTTCCATGAGAAAGTAAGGAGTTAAATTTGCTCATTCTTTTGCAATAACCTACTTAGAAGGCCTAAAAATCGACAATTTCTCAACTGAAGCTTCTCACATATGAAAGAGAAACTTAGGCAACACTCTCAGCAGCAGAATCTAGTACAATGATGGTGCTAAGTGAGCCACAAGCAAAGGCAACAACTATACCATCATGCACTGAACAAAGATTTCATCCACTTTGTATGTCCTTGTAAACATTGATTGACATAATTTGAAGTTCCCAAGTTGTGGTATTTTGAGCTAGGATAGGTAGTTGGATGCCCATTCAGCATGAAACTGAACAGCCTAGTATTTTCTGGTGGTTGTCAAGACCTATAAAAATATACTAGGCAGTTCAGTTCAACTATAGTGGATGAAGTAGAAGTAATCCTGCTCTGACATGCTACAACAGAGAAACTTGGTTTTTGTATTGTGAAACGCTGAAAAGATAAAATACTGAATAAAGTAAAGAATTACACTCACTCATTTTGAGGAAGATTTCTTGTTCGTCCTCCATATTTAATGCAAAGAAACAAATATGACGGGCAGCTAGGGTCCGATGGCCGCATGTCTTTCTCCTCCTCCAGTATTTTAACAGGACAGAAAATTGGATTCTGCCGGTTTGGGTAGAAGATTTTCCTCCGGGCACCAGGATGCTCATACAAAACGTGTTCCTTCACATATGTTACTAAGTGTTGGCAAGTATACCAAAAAATTGAATTACTAGAAAGAATAAACTCACAAAAGAATAATAGTCCAAATTACAGAAGACGACAGTTTCTACAACACTTAAAATATCACTAAAGTTGATACCCAAAATACAGTATCTTCAGCCATGATTTACTAACTGTTAACAACTTAGATTGGTGATTACAACGGAACTAATTCAGAGAAGAGCAAGAAGAATAAAACACAATAGACTATATGAAACTCCTGTAGATTGAGATTGACTCAATCAGCAAAAAACAAAAAACAAAAAAAAGACAAAAATGCCACATAAACCCCCAAGATTAGGAAATAGATAGAAGAGAACAAAAAAATCTTAAAATTTAAATATTTATTCTTATTCAACTTCTTCCAAGTCTCCTACTGCAGGTTTAATGGACTTCAAATAATATCTTATTTGTAAATTGAAAGCTATATACCACTCACAACTTTGGAAGGAGAAAAATGTTTTGAATGGTTTCAAAAAGAGAAACTTCCTTACCCCAGGATCCTTTGGTGAGACATATGGTTCTCCTTTCCTCAATATCTTGAAATCGTTGAAGTCCAATTCATACATATCTTCACATCCATGCCTGATGCCGAGTGATGCAAAAACAATAATTTTGCGAATGGTGTGAGACTGAGCATTTCTTAATGTAAGTTCTTCTGACTCCATTATTCTTCGGACTTCCTTTGGACAAAAAGCCACCTTGGGGGGTTTTCTACAGTTTACACCATCCCCATGTCCTTTCTCTCCAATTTCCTCACTTGAGATCAGCATTTCGAGGGAGCCATTTTCCCTTCGAACTCTCATGGCCTCTTTCCTGTTGATTTTTACAACATCCATCATACACGAATCCAGCGCCAAATGATTCCTCTGACCCTCAGTCTTTCCATCATCAAGAAATTCTTCCTGAAAATTTAGATGATGTTTTAATGGACTGGTCACTAGATTGTTGTCCTCCCCATTCCTCTCTTTGTCATCTATGTCACTATCTTCCTCATCACAGTACTCATCATCATCACTTTCATCACTATCTCCACAATCTACAGCAGAATCTCCTTCCTTATTTTTGTCAAATTTCAAAAAATAGATCTCATCCATGCCCATCCAATTGACTAGGTGATCATGTTGGTTCAGAACATTCAATGCAGCATATGCAGAATGAAGATTTTTCAGTGGATCCAGTTCTGCAGGAGCTTCTGTTACTCTAGCTTCATCTTCTCTTGTTTCTATCTTTCGCCTCTTGAACTTTTTGAGGCTTCTGTATATTGAACCGCGGAAAGCATCCTGATGAAAACAATTTTGAAATACTCAAGAAGAGGTCCAATAAGAAATATAAAGAAGATAGAGATGAGACCCAATTCAATGTACTTTCAATATAGATCTTTAGATCCGGTGTAACAAGAGAAAGGCAAATGCATTTCCTTGACACCAAATGCCAAACTATGACAGAAATTTTACAAAGGTTCTCAACTTTCATATCCATTGCTATAGATAAACATCCAAGAGAATTTGTTAGCAAAACAAAGACAATATAGAAGGGATTCACCTATCTATTTAAGCGAAAAGGTAAGAAGGACAACAGTAATGTTCAAGTGTTTTGAAACGGTAAAAACACAACAAAAGGATGATATTGAGTGGGATCAAACACAGAAAGTCATTCACAAAGGAATCAGACAAACGGTATTATGGAAGGACTATGTTTGACTAAAGTATCTCACAGAAAGAGTTGCAGGGACGAAATAAGAGGAGGAAAACACGTTGGGCAAGAAGGGCATGTGCAAGAAAAATGGTTGTGTTTAATCATTTAACTCCACAGTGGTGGGACTAAGGGTGCTAGCAAATGAAGAACAGTTAGTATACCATCAGACTCAGCACTAGTTTTAGGGACAGATTTAATAGGAGAGTATGTCCAGGTATCAGTCGCTCGTGATGTCCCCTGATTACTATTCAACTCTTTTTATATCTACCAGACCTAGTTAAGCAAGAACCAGGTAATTCGGACATTGTTGTCAACTGAGATCAAGTGCATACTGATGTTCAACTTTAGCTCATTTGCTGAAACTGCTCTTGGTCCAATGTAGTTCAATTCTATTTGAGAAGCTGTCTCAAGATACCAGAATTTTCTATACATGAACCTTATCATCCATTTGTAACAAGGATAAGACAAGAAAGAACAGGAACTTTTTCACTTCAATTGACTTCAACAATTATGAACTCGAATAGCCACTGAAAAACACTGGCCTGATATTTTCACTTGAAACTCGTCAGGATAGCCTGCATTATCAGCTGCACAGAGGGCATTCAAACTTTTAAAGGTGCTATGCAACCTATTTTACTGTGAAAATCAGCAGCCAGTCCGTTCAAAATTTAAACAGTTTCTTACGATTATGCTAACATAGTTACAAAAGGACTTGCATCAACATAACATTTCTATTCACAATTATCCAAGCAGTCTGCACTATTTTTAGTATAACACTACATTTTTTGAAGTTTCACAGCAAACACTTGCAGTGTTGCTTCAATACAAGTTAAATGATACCACTTTTGACAGCAATAACTATCAACTTGAACAAAGTCCTTGAACGACATCTTTGCAATGGAGTATATATGAGGCTCAAAAATGTTTCATTGAAAAGATCTTTGACACTACAATCCACTGAAAGACAGCATGGAAAACAAAGAACAGAAAATTTTGAGAATCTCATCATGAAATTTTTTATATTCTAAATCCTCTGTTCAACCATGATCCCTGTTTATACTAGTCAAGAAGAATCTATGTTCTCTTCATGAGTTTCTATATATCATGAGTAATTTTTCATTCAACAATCAAAATGGAATCTCTTAAACATTGAATTGGTTCGTTTACAGTTATATTTAGCCCTTACTGTCTTTTATTTGTTAACAGTCCTCCAAAACTATTCACACTATCTGAAAATTGAAATTCCCAGAAATCATACTTCTCTTAAGTTTCAACATAAGAGAAGTACCATACTCAGAAGGAACAACAGAACGTCTTTCTTGGTGATATATCTACCATACTTGCTCAGCTACGCAGAGAGAAGCGTTCTCTCGTTCTTGTATTTGGGCTTCCAGAAAAGATATCCTCTCCGTTAACTCGGCATTCTTTTGGCGCTCTCTTTCTAATTCAGCCGAAATCTCTGCAGAATTAACGAGACCGGTTCCATCTGCTTCTCTTTCTTTGCAAACCAAAGGGACTTTAGGAGCAGAAATTTCATTACATGGACAGAAACCGTTGTTTCGTAAAGAAGAGTCCGCAGATACAAGATCCATTCCATGGTTTTTACTACACAATGAAGGAGTTTTAACCACAGCAGTGCATACCTGGAGCTCTGACATTGAAGAAAAACTCAATAACAAGAGCAAGTGAAATCTGAAACTTCTTTCAATTCGAAAACCTCAATACGGAACAAAAAAATTCAAAGCCTGAAACTGAATCCACATCAAGAATGATCTTTCACATTCAGTTCCAGATATACTAAACCTGAAACCTCAATTCACATGCAGAGGCTTAGGAACGTCTCATATAAAATCCTAAAAGAAACATATCAAAAAGCCGTATAAGCATGAAAGCGAGACTCAAAAACATTCACTTTCAAGACAAAAAAAATAAAAAAGCCACAGCCATTCACGAAGCACGCAAACAACCAAGAGGTAAAACCTCTTAAAGCCGAGTTCGGAAAATAGTCCTGTTGCGGAAGAATCAGAGAAACTGGCTCCACGCACAAGAACTAAAACGACTAGGTAGCGCGAAATGGAAACAGGGTGATAACAAATCACTGTAACAGACTAACAGCACGAAGAAAACTTGAAACCAACAACGGAAGACTTCAAAGAAAGTCACTTTTATCTAGTGAATAGAGGTTGACAGCAAATGCCTTTGCAACTTCCCAGGTAATGAAAGCAAGAGAGTAATATGAACAGTGTACGAAAGGGACAGATGAAGCGGGGTGCCGCGGTGGCGTCTTTTCTCAGAGAGAGAGAGAGAGAGAGACAGTGAAGCCCCTTTGCTTAGATTTCCTTTTCAGTTTGTAAAAGAGCATCGCGGCAGCCCCATGCACCGCCTCGTGCTTCAGCGTCGAGTCGTTGAAAGTTTCTTCCTCTTTGCTGGTCTCCTGTCAATCCAAAAGAGACTTGTCCCGAGAAAAAGAAATACAATGCATCAGAATCCAAACGAACATGATGGAAACATCCACCAAAATCCTGCACTTCCTGGAGCAATTTGAGCACCCAGAAAACAGTAATAACAAAATACAAAAATCTCTGCAACAAAATGAAGGAAACTACATTGCAGAATCAATCACTTGTAATTTTCCATTTCCATTCTTGAGTGTGAAAGTATGAAGAACAACCCTTTTTCCTAGACAGAAAAAAGTGTGCACACGTGCATATTATGCTCTGCAAGAAAGAGCATTAGATTACTACAAGCTCAGCACAGAAAAACAACCTCACGTGGAAAGATGACCTCATATGGCTGTCTCAAATGCAAGCTGTGTCAGGAGAATATGAGACTAACCTTGGATTCCATCATTCGATCATATATTTATGTGCAGATGAAACCCATTAAAATTTCAGACCCAAAAAGATTAGCAAGTGGACATCTAATTTATCCTTTCTTGTATTGCAGTCCGTGCTTAATAAGATGAAATTTTGTCATCTGCAAGGCGTTGGGGAGTAAAGTAATCAGCCGCATGTGACTGTTTATTAAAGATCATTGAAATGTGAGCATGTGTGCAGTCGAGAAATGGAGAAATGGCCCATTGAGAATGGAGAGGTGAGAGATTGTGGAAGACAAAGAGGTTCCTTTCTTTGTTTTGAATTCTTCTGCTTTTAAATGAATTTCTAGGCACTTCTAGATTATTTGAAAGCTGCTACTAATATTTGACATAAACCAAACTTTTACATTTGAAAGCTTTTGTGAGGAAAATGGATTAAACTCCCCATAAGTTGTGTTTTGATTTAGTTTAACCATGATTCCTTGATCAAATGACTAATTGCTTAAATATCATTGCATCTTATTCTATTTTTTCTTATATTTTCAAGATTGTTTCATTTCAGATCTTTAGTGCTTTTCTTTTTTTAATGGTAATGTAGAAACATAGTATCAGCATAAACATGCAGCGTAAGCAGCTATCAATTACACAGGACAAGTTTTAAAAATGGGAAAGCTTGTTGTGATATTGTAATCAACCTGGGTTGAACTTGACATTTATAACTGAAAGAGTAAGAGAGTAGCTCACGTTCAATGAAGTTGAAGTTTTTCACGTTAAGAGAAAAAAGATTTGGTCTACCAAAGTTGCCTGTGATAGACTTAGACTTGTTTCTGGAAATTCCTGGAAATTGATTGCATGCATCATAGAAATTTCTGCTTTCAAACATACGTTCAGTTCGTTTTTCCTTCTTCAGTCTGGTGAAATTACTAGTTTTATGAAAGCACGAATAGATTTTGAAGTTGTCTTGGGTATTAAAAATCAACCCAATTAGTTACAAATAAAGCCAAATTTAACCCATCTATGATTCAAAAGAGCTTCAGACTGCACCAGGTTGAGTGAAATCCTGTCACCCTCGAAAGGTAGCTGCATAAGCTTATCACAGAGCTTGGTTGCTCTGAAGAAATGGAATGAACAGGAAAGCGTGATACATGTTCTTCCCTTGACTATATCAGGCCTCTCTGCCCCTATTGTAATTTAATTTACATAGAGCCTCTGTGGATTTTTTTAATAAAAATGTATTTATATATATATAAACAATAAGATTTACAAAGGAAGATGGAACATATCCCTCACAACCAGAGCCTCTGTGGATTGCGTGATTAGCCTGGTTTTCATGACAAAAGCTGGCGGAGAGGTCTTCGCCACCAGAAGGAAACACAACTAAACAAGCTCCTTTTGAGGTTTAAACAGAAATAGATAAACAAAATAAAAAGATTATGAAGAAAAATAAAAGAAACAGAAGAAAACCCAATTTCTAAACTACTTGGTGACGACTGGATTATTGGCCATCTCACCTAAGACAAATCTAAACTCGTGAAGGATAAAGCATGACACACTGCAGTGGATGGAAGCAACTATTGCACAAATGGGGTAGCCAACTTCCCCCAGCTCTTGATTCAAGTGTATGCACAAGATTTTACTATACCAACAAAAAAAAAAAAAAAAAGTTTGGGTAAACTGCCTCACCGACCAGTACATGTATTTGTCGAAGGGACACAACTAAAGCTCGGCACTGCAGAAGCATATGGGTTCAGTATATAAGATCAGAGAAGTCCATATAAACTCGTGAATCTAGAGAAGCTTAATTGGTTGTGTTGATCCACTTCTCATCATTGCACAAAATTCTTCATAATTGATCTTGCCATCCTGAGGTATTAAGCCAAAAATTAGCAGCAACATCATCTATTACTAGTGAGGTTTCCAAATGGGTGTAAAAAGTACTTACATTATCGGTGTCAACCTCTGATATAATTTCCTTAATGGTGTCTTCATCACCCATACCATACTCCTTCATGGCCAGTTCCAGTTCATCTCTTGTGATAAACCTGGTACAACAAATCCAAGAGAAAAATCAGGACATATTTTAATCGTAATAGTATAGTGACTTAACTCTTCAATCAGATAAAAGAAATCCACTTCAGGGCATCATCGGACGAACTGATTGAAGAATCCATACAGCTGATTGCCACGTCCAGGAATCCCAGGCGATTGGAGTATCCACCCTTTCCTCATTTTTTTAGTGATAAAATCTAGTGGTTGTCCAAATGATCAAATTCAGGTATTGCATGTCAATTCATTAATTAGAGCCTCAAGCCATATTTACTCAAGGTTTTATTCCATACGGTCCATAAGAAGCCCCAATGACATATACATAACAAAGTTGTTTGAGAAAAAAATGAGTAACAAAGCAAGGAACTAACCCACTCCCATCTTTGTCAAAATGTTGGAAGGCACTGTATAGATGTTCGTCCCTCTCAATTTTATGTCTGTTTATAGTAACTGTGACGAATTCAATGTAGTCTATCGTCCCATTTCCGTCCACATCTGCCTGTGCAAAAAACAAAAACAGAGCAATCCCATTGAAGCACATATGCTTGAAGACAGAGAGGCTAACACAAACAACATGGGAGTGGTGAATTTTATGGAAGTATTAGTTATTTATCTTACAGCATCCATGAGTTGCTTGACCTCTGCTTCTGAGAGCTTAGAACCAAGTCGAGCCAGTCCAGTCTTAAGTTCTTCATAAGTTATTGTACCACTCTTGTCAGTGTCCATATTTGTGAACATGGCCTTCAGCCCTTTGATCTCTTCTTCAGAAAGATTTTCTGCTATAACCTGCGAAGAGTGACAAAGGCACATCAAGATCATAATATTTTACATGGAAAAATTCAAAGATTTCACCAAAACATTTTATGACCATACCTTGAGTGCTAGCTTCTTGAGCTTGTTCATAGCCCTGAATTGTTTCATCCTCGAAAGGACAGCACTGTCTATTGGTTTGTCGGATGCATTACCATCTTCTCTTATCCATGAGTGCTCTGGAAAGAAGGTTTCACCAAACTAGGTCAAAAGCCAAGTGAATTGAATAGCCACTAAATACAGGAAAACGCATTACATACCAAGAACTTGAGCTGAAGTGATTCTTTTCTTGGGATCTTGGGTAAGCATTCTCCTAACCAAATCTTTGGCACTGTCTGATATGGATGGCCATGGTGCACTTTCAAAGTCAATCTCCCCTTGCAAGATAGCATCAAATATTCCCTTCTCGTTTTCTGTAGAAGCCATACAATTAAGTTGTTAAAGGTAGATTGTGAACCAATCAACCAAAGCAAGCATCAGTGACAAAATTTCATTGGAAAGCCTGAACCTGTCACTCTTACCAGCCCAGAAAGGAGGTACTCCACTGAGTAGGATATATAAGATAATTCCTGCACTCCAGATATCTATTTCCTTCCCATAACTACGCCGAAGTACTTCAGGAGCAACATAGTATGCACTTCCTACTATGTCTCGGCACACTTTTCCTGAGAAGATTATAAAATATGTAAGTGCCTCATGATTCTATAGGTGATTTAACAGTGAAACAGAATGTCTTTCCTCAACGAGGTATCATCCACTCAGCAAGAAAGTAATAATGATAAAGCCCATAGACAAATGCAGTTACAATATGCAGTCACTAACGTATTCACACATCAGGAAGACTATTCAAATGCATTTTTTAAAGAACCCTTTTATTCCTGAAATTTAAAAAAAAACCCATTTTAAAGAAAAGTCTGGAGAATTTAGTTCTTCATAGCTTTAGAGAGAGAATAGTAGCATTTCCGCACCTCTTGTTTTTCAGGAAAGTGAAATTTTACTACAAAGCCTCAAAAAAAAAAAAAAAAAAAAAAAGAAGACACTCAAAGCTGATGAGCACAACAACAACCACCACAATAAAGCAAGTCTTTACAAGCTTGCAACTCAAGCATGTTTACTGGTTTATGCTTACTTGTTTGAGATTTTTCTCGAGTTACATAGATTTACCAGTTACATATACTCCAGGTCCTCCTCAGAAGACTTAGTCTCCCATCACCTAGAGAGGTGGATACTAGCATTGACCATATAACAAAATGAAGTACTTATAATGCAGGAAAAAGCACTTTTCCCTCAGGAAGACAAGCAACGGTGCAGAGTGCAATGAAAAGGATATGCAATTGTGGGTCATATCAAGTGATTGCATCATCCAATTGAACTCAGTGCCAGTTATTGAGGTTCCATTGCAGATACATAACAAGATCATAAGGGACCTTTTCCAGACCATGTTTGACTATCATGAAATGTCCCTCATTAGATCTTAAGATCACCAAGAAGCTCCATGACTATTCCTGCAGGAGACAATCCTAAGTTTGGTGGATTAGGGAGTTCATAGAGAAGAACCAGCTCACTCGGTATGTGTGAGGTCTAAGCAACAAGTGGAATCTGTGGTTCCTGGACTCCTACTTGCCAAAAGGCTGCAAATAAAGATAGCAGGAAAACAGATGACGTTCAATGCTAAAAATGTCTTATAAGTCTTGAGATGTAATAAAGCCACTGAAGTTGATTACGTTTTCCAAAAACATAAAGGTGAAGAAGTATCACAGTTCTCAAGATGACCAAGCAGTCAGGTCCCATTCCTTAAGTCATATGCTTCTGAGGTTCTCCTAATCATCTAGTATATTAAAAAAATTATGGAAAATGTAAAATTAAAATTTTGGAAGGCCCTTTTAGTGCCATATGTGATTATGATTTCTTTACGTCTCCAACACATCCAAGAATCTTCAGAATGATGGGGGTAGTCTATCCTAGATTGCGAGAATGAGGAACAAAAACTGCTTCTGGTGAACAAAACTATTAACTATAAAAAAGGAAAGGAATGAAATTTACAACATCCATTAGAAGTTGAGTCTGGACTTGTGATATAAATCCAAAAAGATCAATCAATGTGTGTACAGATTCAGGTAATATTAAGGGTTTCAATTTTACATCCTTCATAAAAAAAAATATTAAGGGTTTCAAGATCGGGTGTCATTGAAGAAGAAAAACTGAAACAAAAGATAGAAGTCTACCTACGTATCAGTTGTGATTCTCCCAGTGCAAACCAGTGGAAAGGGGTTTTGACATACCTTAGTTGAATGCAGCCACAAGGCATTTGTTATATTTCTCAGTGAGATGATTCAACCAAGTTACTGCTCTTAAACCTGGACTAATAGTCAAGTATTGTCCTCCAAACCACCTCAAACACTTGAATGGCATCTCAGAACAACAATTGCACAGAGAAAACCATACATGTGCATAATAACATCTGCACCAACCCAAGCTGCTCTCCTTACCTCACTCAAAAAAAAAAAAAGATTTTGAAGGGAGGGTTCCTACTATTTGATGATTATATAAAGATAGAACTAAATAGCTACTTACCTGCCTGTGAAAGTAATAGAATACAAAGACATCACCCATTGTAAAAGCGTTCCTTTCTTAAAGTAGCGGGTTCTAATGAATAATTATATTTTAGCCAGAGGCGTTGACAGCTCTTCTATGGTCTCCAACTCTATACAGGCAGATTCTCCACCTTTCCAATGGTGGAAGGGGATTCAACTATAGTCTTTAGCTGGACTAGCAGGAGAAAGTGCTCTCATAGTCATTTCTTGATGTATTTTGATGAGATTGAACACCTATGAGATTCATAGCAGCATTCCTTTAAAAGTGTGAACATCATTGCTAATGCTTGGGCTAGGGAGGAAGTTCCTCAAGAGCATTTCACTGTAGGAACCTCGCTTCCCACTGAACCATGCCCCCCACCCCCATTAGTATCTCTTAGCAGAATTCACTTTCTCATTGTTATAAAAAAAATGTATATATTTTAGCTGGGGCTAAGATCATCCATTTTCCTTGCAATAATTTATTCCAGATATTATAAAGTATTAATTTATTCTGAAAATGAGCTATTATAAAGTACTGATTGTTACTTCCTACATCTATCTCTATATCAAGATCAATATCTTTATATATACATACATACATACAGATGCACATTTATATACACAGCCTTAACTCAGATAAATAAATACATTCAGACACATTAAAAGTTGAATAAATGGAAGGAAGTTTTGACAGAAACAACAAGGAAGAAAGAGGAACATGACCAGGAAGGACTAGGAGATTGACTGGATTGACTACAACTTTGCCCACTAGTCATTACAGCTTAGACATTGCCTTATTCAGCACTCATCTGGGCATGGATCTAGCCAAAGATACAATCGCCTTCCACCACACTGGACCAAAAAGATTCTCAGAAGATCTAAATTAAAGTTTCACTATAGGGCAGCCACACAGATTTGGGCTGCAAATTTCCATGTTTCAGTTTTCACTAAGGTGGTTCACAGTAGACATCTCCAAAGATCAAATGCCAAAACAGAAAAAAAAAATGTATGATATACAGGACATAAGTCGGAAGCACTGTTTCCAAATTCAGGAAACTTCTTCCCACAGAATCCATCCATATTACTTTTCCAAGACATGGAAACTAAGACCAGGATCTTCAGAGTCTTAAGATACCAAAAAGAAAGACAATACATAAAACTTGGTAGACCAGAAGCTTCAATGTCTAACAGACATTGTGCTGGTCTCCAGCAAAGAATCTAGAACAGAGAAAGTTGCTATGAAGATCTGAGGATTCTTCGCACTTAATCAAGGAAAGGAATTGTCTTAAAGACTAATTTGGGCATATTCATTGAGACATGAAACAACTCACACTGCCAATTTTGAAAATATTTCACAACCCGATACTTCTATGAAAGGTGACTTAGTTCCCTCCAAGACTTACTTATCGATTCAAACAGTAAAAAGCTCTTTATAGAATAAATGGAGCATTACCTTCCTCAATGAAGACAGAAAGCCCAAAATCTGTGGCCTTCAATAATGCTCCTTCGTCCTTGGACGAAAGCAAGAAATTCTCAGGTTTGAGATCTCTGTGCATGACACCCATAAAATGACAAATGTGAACAACATTCACAATTGCCCTACAGATTGTCGCAGCAGCCCTCTCAGAGTAATGCCCTTTGGCAATTATACGATCAAACAGCTCGCCACCAGCGCACAACTCCATAACCAGATGAACTGAATGCCTATCCTCATAAGCCCCCTTAAATTCCACGATATTCGATTGACCACTTAGATGCTGCATAATCTGAATCTCCCTCTTTATGTCTTCTTTGTCATTTTTATGGACAAGTTTCCTCTTTGCTATCGACTTGCACGCGTACGACTGACCAGTGCTGTTTTCCGTGCACAGATATGTTACACCAAACTGACCCCTTCCCAACTCTTTGCCCAGAGTGTAAAAGGATCTCATATCTTCAAATGGCTTGCCTAAAATGGTGTCCGGTGCATGAACAGGTTTGGGAGGCGGGCCCATAGGAGATGGCTTCGAAGCAGGCTCATATCGCCTTTCGGGTATCGGATAAGAGTTCTGTTGAGGTTGTTTGTGCTGATAAGCTGGAACTGGTTCATGGGTTCTGTGTTGATTTCTCAAACCAGTGTAACTATTAACATCCGGTACTGAAACTTTGCTTTTGCCGCAACACTGGCCCATCTCAAATGAAGCAACGTCTGAGATAGAGATACTGGATCGAGAACCCTGGAAGATAGATCTCACTTATACCAAAAAAATATCGACTTGGGTTATCCCGATTTGGCCAACGAGACTGATTTCCACTTCGAACCTGGCAAACAAAAAGCCGGTACCAGAGCTTCAGAATAATCACAATAGGAACTCCATAATTTCACAAAGACGAACAAAAGAGTCGAATCAGGACTTCAGAAGCATCCCAACTTCGAAAACTCGAAGTTTAATATGTTGGGCTAAAAGGTGAACTAGCTCTGGCGATCAGATTATAGATATTATCCCAGATTCAAGATAAAGAAGATGAAATAAGATAAGAATGGATCAAACCCAGAACAAAATTCTTATACCTGATCCAAATTTCGGAACTTTCAGAACGTAGACATTAAAAAAAGGGGGGATACTTTCGCTTTGACTCCGACGCAGTGCCTCTTTACAGACCTTTTCAGAGAATACAATAGTAGTATTGGAGAGGAACGCTTATTTAGAGTCATGGCAATCAGAGCGAAAAAATAGGGATCAAAACTCTGAAATGCCAACGCGGCTATTATTTGAATGGCAAACTACAAGGCAGCCACCATTTTATGAACTCTTAAAAGGAAAGGAACCTTCGTCTTTAGAAATTTAAACTTTAAATACGTAGGTCTATGCAAGCCTGCAAGTGCAAGGTGGATGTACAATCATTTTCTCAAGGTCAAATACGCGGTTTTGATTTTGTCCGGTTGGCGTGTCCACTCAAGATGGCCCTTTTTGACCCTTTGTTCCAACCTTCTGGATTAGTGACAAACTTCCACCTGAGAACTCGGTTTTGATTTTTGCCTGGTTGACGAAGACGAAGACGATTAACTGAGACACTGTTGAATATACCCACTTCTTCATAGTTACAGTAATTCGAATCAAAACAAATACTTCTACATTCAAGTATATTACGTACATGGCACGTCTGCTGACAGATCTCCTTCGTTAGATGTGAACCTCTTGATTTTATGATGGAAATCCGATATTAGTTGCGACAGCGATTGTGACTTGCATATGAATTGAAGATTTAGTGGATAGTAACGCGGCATTAACTACTCTCTGCGTACCTCAGAAACCCAGAAAACTATGAATTTTGCTGCATCTCTGGCACGCCCATCTCTTTTATGGCGTCAACCATTCAGTATCCTCATTCGTTACCGTAAACTACTCAAGGACAGGATTCTTCTCATGTAACTTGAGCTAAGCAGAGTTTCTCAACGCTGTAATTGGCAACCAGAGCCTAGTTTTTTTTTTGTTTTTTAAGCAACTTTTAAAAAACCAATTGAGGACGAGGAAGTGCCGAGTTCATGCCAAAATCTTCACCGACTTGCGATAAGAATCTGGATTAATAATGGCTTAATGCTCCATCATTGAGCATTTGCAGGGGAGTCTGACCCATAAAACAAATTTAACGAAGGATTGGATAACCTTCTGCATTTTCTTGCACATCGTTGCCCACCCTGGTGAGATGTTTTTCGAAGGGCCTAGTAACAATAACTGGAGGTGGATGAGCTAGTATCGTTACTCTCATACTTTGGAATTCATTTCATTGATTCTAGCATTGGCACTTAAAGCGGTTGTTATTGTTATAAAGTGGGGCTGAACTTACAAAATCCAAGTATTTGAGTGCATGTATTTCAAAATCAATTGATGATACTTGGTCAAGTATATTTGAATAAGTGAAGTTTTAATTTGGGATCTAGTTGTCGTGTTCAAAATATTACTTGTGATGTGTCTCCCTAAATTTGATAAACCAATCGTTCCCGTTGCTTATTGCTTCCGTCGGGATTTGAACGCGGAATGTAGTGCCCAGCTCTGATACCATGTTAAACGCCTAACCAATACAACCTAAAAAACAAATCTGTTAAACACAGAAATCCAAATATCTAACCCATCAGTGGACCAAAGGTAGACGGAACCTAACCCAGGTGGACCAAAACCACCTAACTCTAACAAAAGGTTATTAAGATTTGTTTGTTGTCATTGAATATAATACCCTTTTGTCGGCAAATGTTGTTGAAATTCCTAGTGTGGTAGGGCGATGTTCCCTAGCGAGCTGCTATAAAATCCATTTTTGTAGGTATAGGCAAAATGGCTTAGCTAGTTGCTAAAAAATCCCTATGTAATTCTAGGCTAGATAACCCAATTTATTATTGTAACTCTATGTGAAAGTGTGCATTGTAATTAGTTGTTGTGATCAATTGGACGGTGTCAGTCCCTAGAGGGTAGCATTGTAATTGATTATATAGATAATTAAGATAAGTATCGTTTAACAACTTGAATATAGTAAATTAACTTGAGCTATAAGATTAGATTATCAGTCCAAAATAGGATCGTGAAATAATTATAAATTCCATTATTTTCTTGGTGTTCGAATTTTTGTGTTTGAACATTGAATTTGAACTTAATTATGCATATTTCACTATTTAGAGTGCGAAAAGACATAATGAAGTAAGCAAAAAAAATTAGAAATGAGTCAAAATTAGCAACTAAATTAACAAATCTATTCATCTCCCCTCCCTCTAAGTTTATTTATTAAGATGCCTAATACAAGACCTCAAGCCAACCTATAGATATCTCCTTTTATGTATGTACCCTCAAAACTTGGATCATGGCTAGTAGAAAATGCACCTTGAGGACTTTTTAGCAATAAGGTAAGTGTACAAATAAGTGTCAAGGATAATAAATATAACACAAGGCAATATAACAAAAAATATATTACATAATATAACATAACCATAGTGTTATGATTCACTGAGTTGACTCATGACTCAGCCAAGTTAGGTTCTTAACCGTTTCTGCAATGGGCTGAGTTCCCTGACTTGCCACCAATTTGGCATAAGCCCATTATTCGAATGGTCCAATTCGGAAATCCAAGGATCCGTGGGTCGGGTCACGGTTTCGAATAGAATCGTAACACCTTGCCTGGCACGGTGACGCATGAAACCGGTCTTCTGCACAAACCTCAAAATGGAGGCTTTTCGCAGATGCATGTAGAGTCAGTGGGTAGCGATCTCATTGGTAGCAACGCGATTCTGCATTTTAAAGGCATTTAAAAGAGCACAGATAGATCCGCCCTGTCAACCCGCGCACGTCCTCGACACGCTCTGTCTCCGCATCGCTATTAACGGAGTTCTCATTTTGCCTTTAAGCTCTTTTAGCGTATGACCAATACGGTCCTGTCCTAGAACAAGAAAGGGGAGCACGAAATCGGATTCCCAGCATTTGATATCGTTGTCATTTTTGCTCTAATCTAGGGTTCACGAAAGGTGAGCTATTTGCAAATGGAACCCTCTCTTCTCTCTCATTCGTTTAAGGGTTCCTTCTGGTAATGGCATACTGGACTTCTTTTTGGTTGTTTCATCTCTCAATTTTTTTGTTTTTGTTTTTGTGTTCTTTCTTTTTCTCCTGTATGGGACGCTATTGGCGGGAAAAGTGACGAGAGAATTTGAAGCTGTTTTATTATTAGATTTTCGCCTGTCCTTGACTGAAATAGTGATTGTGTGGTTTTAGGGTTTCGATGCTAGTATGGGTAAGAATAAGATACCCGTTTGCGTTTAGTTCTGGTTTGGAAGCTCGTCTTGGGGACTAGTGATATGATTCCCAAAATGTATTTATATGGATATGTGTTGGTCCATCTGGTTTTCTCTGCTATACCAGAGTGATCTTTCCATACATACTCGTTTGCCTGTCTATGGTCGTTCTGGGGACGACATTGTTTTTTTCGTTTCTGAAAGAGAAGGGGAATAGTTGTCCTTGTAGAAAGTTAAGCAATTTCTGGAGTCGTAGGAGTTGTTCCTTTGTCGAAACAAGATTAACCTTGACAGTTCTTGTATTAGTGTAGGTCCTGGTCCAGTATGCTATCAATTTGTTATTTTTTATGATGGTTCACTTGTAGAATTGGCTGGAAGACTGTTGCGTTTGGGTTAATATTCTTGGTACTATTTTATTTTCCCTTTCTTCGTTGTTTCGGGCAAGTGTAGAACATCTATTACATCCCATAACGTTTGATACAAATTGAAGTTCTCAAGGGCTGGGAGCAGCCGGCACTTCGGTGACACTATTTATGTTGTAGTGACTTTTATTAGTTGGATGCTTATTTAGGCATTCAAATTTGTTATTTTCACTCCTTAGACTGGTTTGTGGGGTGCAACAGGCATCAGTCACTTGGCACAAAACATCAGTTCCCGTAACTCACAGTGAGGGAACATGATCTTTTGTTGATTAGACTTGCTGACATCTGATTCATTTGGATGGATTGCAGGATGCTGCTTGTCGTCATTTGATATTTTTAAAAGAGAAACAGATTTAGGGGGATTTGGAATGATAGGACGTTTGTGGTGATATAGACTCTATGAAATTGTCATTTGATTTTAATGTTCCAATTATATTACTTTGTTTTAGACTCAGGTTTATGAAGGAGCCTGGAGGAAAAAAAGATCGATTTTGACTAGTCACTCTGAGTAGCATTGCATTAGATAAGCTTTGGTATGGTGTATACACTATTCAGGAGCTGCCTTTCTGTTTCTGGTCTATTCTGCTTGTGTCATCTGATTGTTCAAGGGTATGGCATTCTGAAGGAATGTACTTGCAGTCTTTTCATCATTTATGCTTATCTGTGAGCAACCCTGAAAGGCTGAGACATAATTGACAGACAAAATTAATTTGAAGCAATTATCTGGTAGAGGTTGTGGAAACACTTAATCACATTGTTTGAAATGCTCTTGGTAAAATTTAGTGGTTGTTTAACTTGATTTTCTAGGTTCTCACATATTTCCTCTCTCAGATGTGTCCACTCCCAAGCTGCAATTGCTGAGTGAAGGCCTTCTCCTAGGATCATTGCTTATGGCAACTTCAACTACTTTTAATCTGTATGCCTTTTCATAGTTAAAGATTATAAAGTAATAGTTTATTTGGGAATGACATCAGGAAAGTGCTTGATTTATACATTTTAGAGCTCCCTATTTAATTCCATTTTATCCTATGTAAAGGGTTGAAAGTCTTCTTTTTTGGGACTTCCAAAAGAATGCTGAAAATTGTATTCATTCATCAATAAAGAACGGTAGAAGAAAATTGAAAAGAAAGGCTGCTCTACACATTAGTGAGGAATCCTGCAATTTTATGAACTTCGTTTTTAACATGAACAAGTGTTGAAACGACAATTGGCATCCTCAGCTTGCTGAAATGTAGCAATTCTATCTTTCTTATTGAAACAGTGGCTTCTGTGTGGCCAATTAATACTGGTTGAATCCCCTTTGATGAGTGGCAAGACATAATGCTTTTAAGTTTATAACTACTTCTGGAAGATCTGGGACCGAGGAGTAAAGGGGTTTCTGTTGCATATGGTCCCCTGATTAATTGGACCCTGAGCAGCAAGAAATTGCCGTGAAAGATTAGCTTTGAGAAGTCTGTTGTAGGAGTCCTGTTAAATAGGTGAAGAGTGATGTTCCCAGGTTCTGTACATATGTAGGTGTGGTAACTCTTGTGCCTCTTCAAAGGCATGCACACTATAGTGTAGTATATAAGGAAAATGTTAAGTACACTTGGGCACGTGAAGATATAATTCTTTACTCATGATGTGGTGGCTAATGTGAGAATTCACATGGCTCCACAATGCTCTCCATTTAGGTAACAAAAATATGATTTTTTACTTGTTTTTCTTCATATGTTCTTTTTCAACTCTCTTCTCCCTTTTTTCCTTTCCATTCTCTAAACTTGTTCATCAGGGGCTGATGATACCGTCTTGAGTGGTGGAATAACTTGCTGGAGGCCATACCAATTGAACTAGCCTTTGTTTTTATTTCCAGTCACGCAAAGGTGTTTACTAATGGTGAACATATTGGTTTAAAGGTTTCAAAAGCCCAACAAACCTGCTATTGAAAAGGGGGATGTTGAATTGGAATTTTTTTTATATTAATTGCAAGCTATCTTATCCTCACTGCTCTTCCTATTTTCTCTCCTTTTTGCCTCTTTCCAGCTTTTGTGTGCCTGAACTCTTTCTCTGTAACTGCCTCTGCTCTATCCCTATCTGTGATTTCATTGCTTTTCTTTCCTGTCTTCCGTTACCGTTATATTTTAAAAACTCATATAAGTTGTGTTTTGTGGACTATGGAATATGTAAAGAGCCTCTTTTGCGTGGAGAAAGGCTGTGTTGTATGTGTCACTGTACTCTTTTTTCTCGTTACCAGATTGTCTGAAAAGAGGATTTCTAGGACTACTACTGCAAGGGTCATATGTACGTAAAGTTAGTATTGGGGTTAAGTGTAAGGTTCCCAGTCGCACTTGCGGCTTACAGGGTATTGACAAGAAGGGGTTTGGAGGGGTATGCAAATTTCAAGAATCTGTTGTATTATACTTTTAGATCTAGAGTTATTGAGGAAAAAAAAGTAAGTTTTGAGATTTTTTTTTTGAACAGCAAAAATAATTGTTAAGATGAAACCCTGAAGGCTGAATCTCTGAAATGTAAAGAACAAGCCAAAGAAATTAATTTTGGTGCTTTAGTTTATGCAACCAAGTTATATTGGAAAGGAGAAATAAAGGATAAAATAAATTAAATTGCTTTGACATGGCTGCATGTGTTGGCTGGTTAACAGGTAGAAAGTTTTGCTTCAGTACAAGTGCAGTTGGCAAACCTCTAAATGTCATCTTTCAAAAAAGAACCTCTTTTATATATAGTTGTCTGTGTTTGCATATAAAATTACTTGATATTGCTAGAACGTGGATAAATATTGTAATAAACTTTACAGTCTTTTTTTTTTAATGCATAACAGACTGTGAGTTCAATCACTGACATATAATAAGTTAGACTTTACAGAGTTGGAATGGTTGGGAAGTTTGATTTAGGATAAATAAGAACTCTAATCAAATTCTGGGAACGATAACAGGCAGAAATACTAAGGATTATGTGATTGCAATTATATAAATAGGAATACTGTAAGAGAAGTACAGATGATACACAATATTTCTGCTTAGATATTATTCCACAAGATCAATAACTAGACAGAGATGATGGGATGGACCCATTGAGAATATATGAGACAAAAACACCTTCTGAACACAGGCAGGTCAAAGCATCTTTGGATCAAGTCTGATATCCATGCTCTGAAGTTGAAAGTTTGGTTCTGCAGTTATGTATATGAAAATTTTGCAATTTTATAATATCATACTGTATCAGCTTCTGTTGTTGATGTTTTTTCTATTTTTATGTGTGTGTTTTTTTCTCTTTGGTTTTCTTTATAGTATGTGTTGGGCTCTCCTCCTCCTCAGGAGCATTCTCTTAATAAAATTTCTTTTCTCAGCATTATGAAAAAAAAAAAAAAATGAACCAGTATTTAAACCCTAAAGATGGGTCATTCTGACTTGTCTTTTTAAAATAGTTTTAGCTAGTATCATGCCATCCTGAAATAATTCTTGAAGTGATTTATGTCCATAGTTATTCATGATTTCCTGTATATATTCTCTGTCCTTATTACTTAAAAGCAGAAAGAATTATATAAATTAGTAGTTTATGAAATAAGTATTGTGCTTATAGGTTATCATTGAATCCCAAGGAGCATGAATGATGAGCCAAGAGCATCAAGGGGCTAATTCTGTTACTCCAGAAGTCCTCTCTGGGAAAAGGAAACGGGGTAGGCCTCGTAAGGATGACAGTGTGGACATGACAGGCATCTCAGGATCTGATGTGGCCAAGAGGAACCGGCGCCGTAGAGTAGATTCTTCTGATTGTACAGATACTGCTCTTGTGGGGCAGGTGGTTTCAGGTGTTCTGGATGGGTCCTTCGATGCTGGGTATTTGCTTACAGTTAGAGTTGGTGAGACAGGCACAGTACTGAGAGGGGTGGTGTTTGAACCGGGATTATCTGTCCCAATTTCTGCTGTAAATGATGTGGCCCCACACATCAAGATGATCAGAAGAAATGAAGTCACTTCACCACTAAATCAAGTGCCATCTTTAGCTGTGGGACAGAACCCCTCGAAGCTTCTTCATGTAAATGAGGCCGCCCATCCATCAGAAGGGTCACCGACCAACCGGGGTCCAAAAGCGGATAAGTATGATGGTAGTGGTCCTTTGAGTGTGCCTCTGAATGGCCCCAGCAATGTTACTCAAGGTGCACCTTCGGAGATGAAATCTGAAAGCAAAACTGATGCTAAAGTGGAGATCTCAATTGGTACACTAGCTTCTCAACCACAGACTGAGAAGGGAAATTTTGTTGACTCAATGCCTGTGGATGAGACTTCCCTGTTGCCAAAAGGGGCAGATTGTGATATTAATGAGCCTCCCATGGTCACACCCCAAATTCTATCTTCAGAAGTTAAGGCCGATGCTTGCAATGAATCGGCTGTTGTAACTTCTCACACTAATGAAGTGCCCGGTGATTCCTGTGATGTGCTTCCAAGCCATAACCAAGAGCCTTCAATAAATGGCAAAGACAGAATTGAAGTGTCACAGGAAAATGAATCATCGATCCAAGTAGAAGGACCTTCAAATGTCGAGCCTGCTGCATTGGACACACAACTGGAATTATCTTCTGTACCATCTGCTGTCAAAATACATAATCTTGGTGCTGCCAGTGGAACATTAGATGCTGTCAACCAGGTACCTGAAATTCACAAGTTCAAACATTTTGTTCAGATTCTTTTTCTTTTGGAAAGTGAGAACCCTCTTCTTTGTTTTTACTTGTGGTTTTCTTGAGGGGAATTATTGCATAGCTTGGAAGCTTTTTGTGGGTTTCTCTGGTGGCTGTGTTCCTAGAACAGCTTTAGGCAGAAAATATTTTTGGTTATGGATGTGTTAACAAGCCTGTGACTATCCATAGATAGTGTTGTAAGACCTGGACTCGTTCCCAATTCAACTGGAACTATTCCCCTCTCTGGGTCATAAATCTCGAGAACCAGAGGTCTTGAAAACCAGCTGACTCAGCTGTGTCTTGTGGGTGAATAGCTGATCCTTTCAGGTCATTTGGATCTTTCTCCTTTAAAAAAAAAAAAGTTATGGGACCAAAGGGGAGGTAGCGGAGGCCTCTTGTTTGGAAAAGAGAGCCAGTTCTATTTTTCAATTGAAAGCAGAAGAGAGGGGAAGCCCCTTTTGTTTTCCATTGAAACAGATTCATTGCAACAAACAAAGGGGGAAGAGGACCCCTCCTGGTGTTTACCATCCCTAATTCAACCCACAGTCAAGCTGGTTGGACGGGTCCCTGCCATCTTACCAGGTTGATACCTGGTCTGCTTCTGGCAAAACATTATTTATGGACGTCATGAATATGTTCACTCTGATTCACAAGTCCCAAGCTTTCGGTCATTTTGCTTGTCTAAACTGATTTTATACTTTCAGGATAATGGGGCAATGTTGGTGGATGTATCAGCAAATTGTGTGAGTGAGGTACCTGCAGTTGCACCAAAGGGCGAGCCTTTGGAGGCTTCAGATGAGATTCAGAAACCGGATGAAGCTCCCCATTTTACTGCAGGACCAACATCTGATGCTGCAACTGTGAGCAAAGAGGATAGAGAACTGGACTGGGAGGCAGAAGTCCCAGTGGAAGATGTGGACGTGATGCAAACCAATCTTAGTGTTACTAAGTCTGTTGAACTGTTACAATCCAATGTTACCTCAGCTGTGGAGTTGTTACAGACCAATATCAATTCAGCTGTGGAGGAGTTACAACCCAATGTTACCACATCCTTGGAGATATTGGATGCTGGCCCAACCATAGAGAACAACCCGCAGGATGAGACTTCACATGTAACTGAAGCTGTTGAAGATGCCAACAAGGATTTAGAATCACCGAAGAAAATAGGAGGATCGCAAAGAGAAGTTACACCTGGTACAGCAGATGATATGCCTAATGAATCAAAACAAAAGGAGCCGGTCTTGCTGGATCTTATGGGACCAGCCTTTTCAAATGAAGCCGTTTTGGAGGCACCTAATCATGAGAATCCAGCAGCTGATGGAGGAGGATTCATGGAGCTCGAAAGAGTAGCTGACCAAAGCATTGACATCATAGTCGAAGGTCCATTACCTCAAAATGGCTAATGTGCAACGTGGAGCATACTAACGTTCTAGAAATCTAGGTTTGCCGCAAACTACTGGCATTTTAGCTTTAGTCCTTTTTTGTGAGCGTCAGGTCGTTCATCTCTGAGGTTTTTGTTATGAAAGAGAGATTCAGATTTGCCATAGTCTTCTGCGACATATCCTGTATACATGTACGAAGTGGCTGCAATGGCAAAAACTCCCTTCATCAATTTATAATCTCGTAATTTCTGTTGGGATTATTAACTAATGGAGCCTATTATGGAGCAGCTTATTTAAGGAAAATAACGTGAAAGTAGGGCCAACCTTGATTGGACTTGAGCCTAATTCGACAGCTTCGTTTCCTGATATTTATTGCTACAACCTAATTTTGGAATGAGATTCACAGAAATCTGCACATTAGATACTATAGAACTATTTAGGAAAGTGGGCATCTGTCCTCTCCAGTGGAGGGAGATGGGTTTCTTTGTCTTAGCTCGGGGAAGGGTTTAAATTCACCTTTATTTTGACAAAAAGAAAAAGGGTAGGACTGCCCCTTTATTTTTTTGTTGGTTCACTATGTAAATGAGGGAAGGTAGGGAGGCTCTTGAGTCTTTAACTCCACCTTCACGTCAGTGAGTAAATAGGTCACATTGACACTGCTTTTGCATAAAAAACTTGAAACCAACAACAAAGAAAAAAAGACGAATGCATGGGGCCAGTTATGAATATGGTCTCCTACTTACAGATTTTAAGTCACTCTAATGTCCAGATCGGGTTTGGATTATTGGAATTACCCATGAGATAGATAAATGGAAAGAGTAGCAAGACCTGATATGAGTTTGTTCAGAGCTTTCTTCTTATGATTCTCCTCGGCCAGCTTTGGTTCCTCTTGAGCTGTCCTCCAAATATTAGTGAGAGCAGAGTGCAGGCCTGCTGGGCGAGCGAGCCAAGGAACAGCGACGTCCCAGTCCCACTCTGCACATTGACGATTTCTTTAATGAAAAACCAAAAGATTGTTTAATCAAGTAGATATACCAGACTGCACATGAAAGCAGAACACCCACCCACTTGGGAAACTCCCGGTAAATAAGAGGACGATACTGGACGCTGCAGACTTGCTCTTACTCGATAATTGAACAAAGTTTCCCCCAAGTTTCAAGAATCTGTTGAGTGAAAGGTTTTGAACTGAGGTATACAATGAGGTGACAGAAACGAAGAGAACTTCACTGTCAACTCTCTCCTCCTTTAACCTTTCCATGTCCTGCCTTCTCCGGAAGGAAAAAATAATAATAAAGCCCCGACACATTTGAGGAATCAACTTCGAAAAGACTAAGCATTTTCTGAAAACGTACAGATTGCATGTGGCGAATGCGGAGTATATAATGCTGCTGTCTCTTGCGGGAAAATGTCTCAGGCCTCCTCATCCATTCTAATGCCCCTATCTGTACAAAGATCAGGGGTAGAGAGGGATCAAGGAGCATCCAGTTAAATGCCTTACCATCTCCACTTCCTCTTTTAATTGGCCACCATCCTCGGCCCACTGCTTCCGCACCCGGTTTTGGGTGGTAGGCTAGCAGCTGCAGATATTTCACCTAGCTCTGATGCTGCTCCCATTCTCTTCCTGCCACTGAAAAACTGTTATAAATGCCAAGCGGATTGTGAAGCTTCACACTATCTAATTGCAACCTTGTGGGTGGAGACAGATACACGCTCCCTGTAAAGGTTTAGTGAAAACTATATCTTAGTCCTATTGAGCTGCTCTGTCTTCTCTTCGGGGGTGGCAAACCTGATCGTCGACGCAGAGACCGGATTTCGAGTGAGGAAGAGCGGTTTTTAACCTGCTATGGACGATTTCGAGGCTGCCTTTTGGTTGAGAGGGCTCAGAAAGGTGGTTTTTGGCGGGGTCTCTTGTGTTTTCGCATTGGGTTAGTTTCGATTTCTTTGTTGCCTGTTTTCTTCCTAATCAGGACAGAGGACGGGAAGTTGTTTTTTCTGTATTTTCTTCTCGTTTCCCCACTTCTTCTTCTGCGCTCCTAAGAAAGTGATCCTGAAAAAAATACAGAGCAACTACTTACGCTGATACTTTCGTGCAAACCAATAAAGATTCAATTGAAATAATAAAGTTTTGAAACGAAATTCTCATTTGCTCATATAGTGTCTAACGTTCCCGAATGATTTCTCCAATTTGTCGCAGTGGGTGCTTTTGTAGGGACTATAACAGGAGCAGTTACAGGCCAAACAACAGAGACCGGATTCTTTCGCGGTGCGGGCATTGGAGCAGTGGCCGGCGCCGTCGTCTCTATGGACTTCCTCGATTGTCTAATCGAGGGAGAATCATTCTCAAAGGTAAAAGATTCAGTACTCAACAAGTCAGAACTACATGACACAAAAATATCAGGCAAAGTGTATCTGATACATTTGATCTCCAGATTGCCGTCTTGACGAGCCTCATAAACGGGAAGATCTATCGTGAATGGGTGGGTCTCGCCATACTCAAGGCATATCAGTGGCAAGTAAGTACCCATGGTTCATTCATGTATCCAACCATTTCATACACTAAAACATAATAAATAACCCAAGGACACTAACAGTTTCATGGAAAAGTAGATTAACGAGCTAGAGAATGAAGCTGCTGTAACCACCTTTGACATGTTCAACATTGGCGCCGGTAACGGAATACCGCCGGAATTCGTCAAGAAGCTGCCGGCATTCAGCTTCTCCCAAGAAAAAGCCTCTGGGCTGCGTGGAGAAACCAATTGTGCGATTTGCCTCCTGGTAAGCTACAAAGCTGTACTGTGTTCAACGTTGTTAAACCATCTAAAGGTTGGATGGAAACTCCAGCTTAGTAACGTAGGCGTCATGGTACAGGAGTTCGAGGAAGGAGAAGCAGCGAGGAAATTGCCTTTCTGCAGACATTTTTTCCATATGGCGTGCGTGGACAAATGGCTGCATAGACATGGATCTTGCCCCGTATGTCGGCAGGACATCGCCCAAAAATAATGCTGATCGACAAGGGAAATTATACAGAGCAAAGGGGTATGTCTCATTAAGTAATAAATGAGGAACAGATTAGAAAAATGTGCAGATCAAAAGGCACAAAAATTTTATAAAGATTCCAGAAAATCATCCTGATACCTAGTTCTAATATATGCACGCTCCTGAATATACACCAGATTTCAATATTCCCGCATCTCTCCTGAACGACGTCAAGATTCACACCTGAAGTCCTGCTGTGAACTAATATCGACTATACTAATGCATACCAGAAAAATAATTTTATAAGAACCACAAAGTTATAATTTGTGTGCTTGCATTACTTTAGCTACTTCAATCAAGGGAACCCAAAGGACAATACTGTATCTAACACCAATCTAAATCTAAAACTCGAGAAACAATGGGAAGATACTAAAACAGCTGCACAGTGGATCTGGAAAATTTGTAACATGTAGTTAAAATTACAATGGACAAAAGTTGAATATTAATTCAACCAGAGACTACAAACTACAGCAGCAGCAACAAGAAGATGCACGCAATAGAAGACCCAGCTATGCAACCTGTTGGGCAACACGTACATATTGTACCTATCGACTCCTGCCTAACATTTGAACATTGGCTTCATAACTACCACAATTTATTTTTTGAGAACTGCTACCCTGATCTGTACAATTGGGCCCTTGCCTTTCTTTGAATCCTAAAGACTGATTGTAGTTTCAATAACCTCATAGTACACTAGGACAAGCACAAAAAGTATCACCTGCTCTCACCTGCTGCTTGTAGGAGCTGTCTTTGTAGCCCTCTCTGGTACACTTAGGGTGAATGTCATAGCCACAGTCAAAGCACTGGTATGCCCAACCAGAACCCTGCTCCTCACACTCACAGCAGATGTATGGACCGCCACCAGACGCAGCTGAGACCAAATTCAGTACATGTCGATGACCTGCATGGTGAAAGGACTTGGGGTAATTCTTGGCTTCTTCATCCATTGTTTCTTGAAGGAAGAAAAGCTGGGCATCTGTGAAGGGATATGCCATCTCTGCGTATAGATTGATTAGATTCCTCCCTTCTTTTGTAACAGTCTTCCCATCAGGACCAATTATAACAAGGGATGGAATTCCTTGAATGTAGAAGTACCTTGAAAGTGACTTTACATTCTCATCCCCATATGGTAAAGCAAGCCAAGGCATGGACTGATAACACTCTAAGAACCCTGCTTCATTCTTATCGATGGAAACAAAAACTATCTCAAAGTTCTCTTTCTTTGCTTTCAGCCTGTTATAGACAGAAACTAACTTTGGTGTGAATTTCATGCATGGAAGGCACCACTGAGCAGAGAAGTAGAGTCCCACTGTTTTGCCCACCAAACTTGAAATGGGTACCTGCAACTTTTACAATGAGTACACTTTCCAGTCAAAGAGTGAAAAAGTTCTGTTGGTCAAAAGTGTATGTTTTCTCGAAACTATACCAACCTGATCTTTCTGGCAAACCACATAGTTTCTACAATCACTCAAGAGTAGTTTCTCTAGTGTTTGTGAGGCATGATTTGCCCTCTCTTCAGCTTCTAAATTTGACAGGCATTCAGAAGTGAACGGGAAAGCTTGGCAACCATATCTATAGATGAGATCAACACCATCTGTATGAATAGAATTACCACATGGGTCAAGTATGATTAGCGAAGGAATACCTTCAATTTGAAACCTCTTAGTCAAGCTCTTCTTAGATTGTAAATCAGAGAATGGTATAGCAAGCCAGGGCATGGTGCCGTAGTACTTGTCAAAGGATTTCTGATCCTCATCGGATGACACAAACACTACTTCAAATTTGGCTTCTTCATCCTTTAATTTGTTGTAAACAGACGCTAAGATGGGTGTGAAATTCTGGCAGTCAATATACCAGTTTGCTGAAAAATATAACCCAATGGTCTTCCCTTTCAATATGTCAGCAGTAACCTGCAAAATTCCGGGTTAGTTTGTCTTGGTTGTAGTCTTGCTCTGAGATCAAATACTACATCTCCCCAAACTAAACATATTTCAATCAACTAAAGGAAAAATGTTCATAAGTCCCTTCACTGATTCACCTCTTACATAATGGGAGAATCTCGACATACAGCAGAGCAATGTCACAGTAGTAGACTAGTTTTTTTTATTCTTTTTTTTTTCTTTTGGGGAAGATTGAAAGTAAAACTTTAGTTATGATTCAGCTCAAAAAGAAAGAAAGATACATGAGAGCACATCGCTAATAGAGACAGAGACACAAAAACATACCTTAAAACATAATACATGTACATAATCAAGAAAAAACGGAAACACTTTCAAACCCGGGGAAGGAGGTGGGTTCTTTAGGATTTTAAATATAATTTGGAAGTAAAGAGGATTACATTGTGCACATTTTACAAGAGATTCAGAAGACCTTCCAGAAACTATTTCTATAAAAAGATGTTCAGAAAGACCAAGAATATAGTGTTTGTCAGAAAGAAAAAAAAAAAAAAAAACTTCCTATTGATTGCAATGACTTCACGATTAATATCTAACTTCAAACCAATTTGAAAGGTTACCAATGGCTTTCTATGGAATATGAGTGCAAAGAAAAGTAGCTGAAGAAAGCAAACGAGACATTCTCCAATATCATTCGTACGACAAATTTTCCGGAAATTTCCAGGAATTTGGAGAGACCGAGACGATTTTGAACTCATTATGCACACGAAGCTACGGATATATCCGTTCTATTAGCACATAATTACATGGATGCAGAGCATTCAAATCCACCAAAATATCGCGCAAATCTCAGAGAAGAACCACCGAAAACGAGTAACATCTTCCAATAAATCGTAGAAAAGAATAAAGATACTCGGTTGAGAAAAGGAACAAACACTGATAAGACCTAAATCTCGTAATTATGAAAACAAAAGGCAAGAAAAAAAAAAAAAAAAGAGTAACACGAAGATCAGATTGAATCGATAAGAGAAAAAAACAAACACACTCACACACACCTGATCCCCGCCGGGGGAAACGAAAAACTCTCTGTTCAACAGACACGATGAGATCACCTCTTCGGATTCAGCAGACATTTGTTCCGAAACATCCATGCTCATTCACTCCCTCACACACTCTCTCTCTCAGTCTCTCGCTCTCCTCCCCCCTCGCTCTCCCCTCTTTCTCCCTCTGTTGTTGCCATCATCGTACCGGGGAAAAAAACAGGAAGGGAAGTCCCACCTACCGGAGCTTACCACGTGGTGCCACAATCTCCACTCACCGGGCACCATCATGTCCAATGTCAACCGTCCAACTGGCAAAAGCACCATTCCGATTGGCGTCATTACCTAACAGTAGTCGTATTAACAATAAACTCTAGTAAATAAACAACAAAAATTAATTTTTCTCATTTGCGGCTGACGAGGCTTTCATCCGTCCGTAGATCAACCCAATCGGGCGATTGAAAACTCCTCGTTGAAAATGAAAAAAGAAAAGAAAAAGGAAATGGATAGTTGCGTGTAGCGTGAACCAAGCATCTCCGCTTTAAAAGCGTGTCCATTTTATGTGCGCTTTAAAGGCCGCTGCGGCTCATAAAGCAAAATTTTCCACGCCAGTGGCGCTGTCGTGCTGGAATTAGAGTACTCATGCCTTATCCCGCCCGAAACAGTGCCCTTGTGGGACCGCCACGTAGCTGCGGATTTGTGTGGTACGAAGACATGTCACGAGTTCTGCTATTTTCACTTTTAATATCTCGTCTCGTCGAGAAATTAGATATTGGTTCACTTTTCTCGAGAACGTGGCAATACTCGCACGTAAAGATTTGCTCAGATTTCGTTGAATCGCGTGCATGTCTGCAAAGCCGCTGACGATCGCCACGCGATTTGGTGAGGGGACCAAGGGAAAATGGTCGGGTAAGACTGTAACTCTGCAAGGTTCAGTCAAAAGCCTGTATTCAACGAGAAGTGTAAAGCTGCCTACTTCGACGTGAATTGAGAGAAATTCGGAACTCTGCTGTTATCTATATCTATCGACAACTAGGAATTCTCATTCCGTGTCAAATTGTGTTATCTTAGACTAATCCTGTTGCTGTTTGATCGCAGATTGATTTTTTCTTTTTTCAGTTTGAAATGCGATTCCATTTCTCCTGAATTTTTTGGTAGGAAACCAGTGAAATCAGCGTTTTAACTCAATCGTTTTAACTCTGATTTAGCTAATAGTTCAGCTCTACTTTGTTTCAGCCGTGAAATCAAGATACAAATAAAACTGGCTAGAGTTTATCTTTCTTTTCTTTTGCATTTCTGTTTTTTCAGTTTCTCTATGCGATTATTTTTTTCCGAGTAGACTGACCGGTAGTATAGAATATAGGAATGATGAATAATATTATTGTGATTATTATTGATCAGGTGTAAACTATTTATAAAATTATATAGAAAGATTGTAGGTGATTAAGTATAGTAAACAGTTTGATATGGTCCCCAAATATCACAGTGCACAAGATCAAAGGGAGATGTTGACAAATGATTATGAGATTCAAAAGATAATCTACGTTATTTAGCGAGAGGACAAATATAATAAGGATCGGATTTATGTAATCTAGTTACATCACAGTTTAATTGATCCTTCAAAAAATCAAGTCTCTTAAAAGAAATGTGTCCTAGCCTATTATGCTAAACATGGGCAGAAATATTGTTAACAAAAACATGAGAAACATAATTCAAATTCTGAGCACGGAAGACATAGAGATCTTGGATTTTGTCACCCTTGCCAATTGTCCGCTGGGTGGAGAGATCCTGGATAACAAAACAATCAGGAAGAAAACTTACTGTGAGGCCAAAGTTAGTAACTAAAGCACCAACAGAGATCAAGTTGAATTTGAATTGAGGAACAAACAGTACGTCTTTAAGCATAAGGTGAGAATGCAATTTAATATCACCAGCAAAGTGGACCAAAAACTGAGAATTATTGGGCAAAGTAACAGTAGTGTGTGGGATAACATGCAAGGAAACAAAAACATGAGCGTGAGAACAGATATGTCTAGTGGCTCCTGAGTCTACAATCCATGATTGAAGTGAAGAAATTAGAGGATTTAAAGTTACAGAAAAACAAGTACTAGCCAAGCAGTTGGATTTAGAAGATGTCAGAGCAATAGTGACTGTTGTTGAGCTATGCAGGTGTGTAGAAAGCATTGACATGAGTTGCTGATATTGAGTAGGGTCTAGATTCTGAACAAAGCTTCCAACAGAAGGAGAGCCTTGGCTATCATCAGCAACAGAAACTTGATGAGCAGCAGCATGAGGATTTTGGTTGGTTTTGGGTGCAGGGCCAGGCGGATAGCCATGGAGCTTGAAACAACGAGCGATAGTATGACCAACAATCTTGCAATGGGTACAAAAATATTTGTCCTTGTTCTGAGTCCAGGGAGCACTGTAAGTCTGATTCCAAGGAGCATTGTAATTCGGATTCCGGGGGGCACTGTAAGTGGATTGAAATCTCTGAGAGGACTGTAAGCCAGGTTTATGAATGTCTGTCTTCCCAGATTTAACCGTAAAGGCCATCGTGTCAGTGGGAGTATGCGAACTCCAGGCTTGAGTAGTCTTCCTTTGTTGTTCCTCTTGGACAACCAAAGAAAAAACACGATTAATAGGGGGCATCGGATCCATGAGGAGCAGTTGACCACGAACTTAGGAGAAAGAGTCATCAAGTCTCATTAAGAAGGACATGGTATATTCCATATGGTGGAAATCAGTAGGATTTTTAACGCCACCATACAAGCATGTTCCACGAGAGCAATTAGGGCGGTAATTGCTTAGTTCTTCCCAAATGGTTTTCAGCTTGGTGAAATAAGTGCTAACGGAATCCTTGTCTTGACGCAAGGTCATCAATTCTCGTTTAAGCTGGAAAATACGCGGGCCATTGCGTTGTTGAAAATGATCCGAAGGTCAAGCCAAATTTCTCGGGCAGAAGCAGCAAAGATAACACTCGCAGAGATTTCTTTGGAAACCAAATTTAGGATCCAAGAGAGGACCAAGTTATTATTATGGGTCCAAAGGTTAAGCAAAATAGGATAAGCACTTTGAGGTTCAGGTATGGAACCATCGATAAAACCCACTTTGTTTTTCACGGATAAGGCGATCAACATCGCACGACTCCAACTGATGTAATTTTCATCGGTGAGCAGCTGCGAGACAAGAACTTGCCCGGGGCTATCCGAGTAGTGAATATAATATGAGTTCGATGGTTCGTAAAAAAGGGAACGAGATGAACTGGTATGAAGACCAGAATCGGAAGCAGTCCTCGATGAGTAAGTCTCCATGGAGCGCTGACTGAAGCAGACCACCGATGCAACGCAAAAAAAAAAATGCACCAATCTAACACAAATCTTAACACAAATCGGCCAACCAAACAGATCCAACCAAATATTTTCCCCAAGGCCAACTATGAATGCTGCGCGAAAAAGTACCTCCGCGACTAGCCAGAATTTTTTTTTTTTTACCACTGCCAATACCAGTTATGTAGTGCCTAAAAAAAATTCAATCGACCACTGCCAACAGTTTCGTATCTCCTCAAGAACGGAAACGCCCAGACAAGAAATCTAACCGGCAGCGGAACCAGACGAAGAAAAAAAAATTAGAAGAGGTGCGAAAGCTAACCTCTTTGCCGGAAAATAACCAACGGAGGGAGAAACCAGCCATTGCAGAACGCCGATGGCCGAAAATAGGTCCCCGAAGGCCGAAAATCTTCGCCGAAATTCGTCCTCTTGGTAACAGAACCAGACGAGATAAAATTAGAGGAGGGTGTGGACTAACCTCTTTGTCGGGACGACGATAGCCGAACCAGACGGAAAAATAATCAACGGAGTGAGCCACTGCCGAAAACTGATGGCCGAAACCAGTCGCCAAAATTTATGGGGAAAGGGATGAGTAGAGGTACGTCGTCTGGAGATAATCAGAGAATGAGGATTGATCGCTCTGATACCATATTAAAACCTCAAACGGAAAAGAGTCGTTGAGATCTGTCGTCGAGGAGGCGAAGTCGGGAAGACGAACAGTAAAATAAAATTTTGATTTCTCATTCGTAACTTTACAAATTATAAGTTTGGGTTATATACAATGACTAAGGGTAAAATGGTAAAAACTTAAATATTACAAAATAATAAAAAATAACATTCTAATAAGATTGTAGGTGATTAGAACTCTACAATTTGAGTTTATCTCTAATTCAATCACTAGTTATTTTTATCTCTATCATTATCTTTATGTTTATCACTATGTTTATCTCTATCTCTATCATGCCCCTGCAAGATGGAGTCCAATCTTGATTTTCAAAAAGAGGAAATATGTTCTTGGAATTGGTTTGGAGAGAGCAGCAACACTAGTAGCGGCTGAGTAGAGCCGCAACACTGAAAACGGTTAGGGTAAACGAAATTGCATGTCCGGTGGAAGAGCAGTTACACTAGAGGCGGCTGGTGTGGACGAAATTTCATCATCAACGGCACTGGTGATAAATATAAAGATAATAATAAAGATGAGATAACTAGTGATTGAATTAGAGATAGACTCAAACTGTAGAGTCCTAATCACCTACAATCGCTCTGTATAATTCTATTTACACCTGATCAATAATAATTACGATAATATTATTCATCTTTTCGATTTAATCAGGTACATTTTTTTTCCCCGCTTGTTTCTGTTTCATTAGTTGTATCTTCTTCCACATCACTAATTTCTCTGTTTGCTTGTCTGTGTCTGGATGCTTTTGTGTTTTAGTTCGTAGAAAGCCACAGCTCCCAAAGCCGGCAGCATTGTCCATCTTGTTCTCCAGAAATCAACAGGTTAACGTTCACCTCTGTTGAATCTACTTTCTGTTGTTTCTAGATCTAGAAGGAGGTTACTTTCTGTTTGTTTGTCTTTATAATTTTTTTTTGTGGTTTACAGTTCTGGTTGTTCCGTCCTGAACGCAGACCTGAAAATAGATTGGCATTGCGTGAACACAAAGGCTTGAGGGTAACAAGAAATTTGGGTTGGGTAGAACCATATTGGAGAGCATGAGATGCAGAGCCGCGAGGAGCTTTAGGACGGCAGACTCGCCGGAAAGTGAAACAGTCAGTTTCAGAGGCGTGACGGGTCCGACATTGCGGAGAGATTCAGGCCTGAAGTGTACAAGAGAGCCGATTTTAATTTCCAGCCTTCTTTTCTGTTTTGATTGTATTGATTGTATGTCTATGTATAAGATTGGGTCACGAAGTTCCTATCAATTATCTGGGACTCACATTTAGATGAATTTATAAACGGTTTTCACATATTCTTGAATCTTGAGCATATGTGAAGTGGGTCCCCTTGTATAGGCCTATTTTGGACAATACGACTATTCTTGTCGTTTATGATAATTAAATTAAAGTTAAACACGTAATTTAAGACTAAGGGTACATAGGTAATTTTCTCATTGCCACATGTGTAAGTACGCATTTATAAATAGGCTATACTTTGGGACGCTAGAAGGTACAGCAGAGATACAAACTAGGCCGAAGGTTGAACTACGAGGCTTAAGCGACCTCCTAGAGATAGCAGAAAGGAATTCCACAATGGCATGGTGTGCTGCTAGATTCTCGGCTAGTCCGGCGGTCGACATCCGCGCCTTACGCAAGGGCGCTTCTTTCGCCGCTGGCCACCGCTGCGTGTTTTTGGCCGGCTCTAATCTGCGGTCTTCCTCGCGGCGACTCAATCCCTTTGCTTCCATCAACGCCGCCCTGGCGTCGTCTATTTCCACCGAGAGTAAGATCTTTTGTTATTTTTAAGATCCTCATTTTAAAGTTGGTTAGGTCTTTGGAGATGAGAGAATGACTTCATGTGACACATTAGGGAGTAATTAATGAGCAGCGGAGAATGATCGGTTTTGAGCTGAAGTTTTTAGCTGATTGTGAATAATCTACTGCCGTTAAATGATTTTTCTCAAACAGCGAAGCTCCCTATACTTATCAGTGGGGTTTCACTATTTTTTAATTTTTTACTCGTAAATGTTGGAAGAGTATTTTGCAGATTGTGTTTATTGGTATTGAGTGATTTGGAGAACTTGTTTTGAGCCATTAAGAATTTGATTTGCGCTGTGTTTGTGATGTGAGACACATTTTAACAAATGCCCCTCGATGTCTTTGTTGCTAGAGAGATCCGGTTACTTTTAGCTTTAATGTAGCTAGTTACAACTATTTAATTGCACAATTCCCTTTCTTCAAGCAGTTATGTAGGTTTACCGATTTGTTACTTCCAAAGAGTACTTGTACTTATTCATTTTGTTACTCCATTGAAGAAACTGTGTTCATCCTTGGTAATTTCATGTTGTGCTCACTGAACATAATCTTTTCGTTTGTTTGTCTAATGATTTAGGTAAAAAAGAAGCAGTTCAAACAGAAAAAGCTCCAGCTGCGCTGGGACCATATTCTCAAGCCATCAAAGCCAATAACCTTCTTTTTGTTTCTGGTGTTTTGGGTCTTGTCCCCGAGGTTTGTTGACTATGCTGGCTTATCTCACATTCATCATAATGTGAGAAGCCATATTTGATGCATGTCATTAGACTGTTTCTATCTCTGTTTGTAGCAGTTGAACTCACTTAGTCTAGATCCCAACTGCAGACGGGGAAATTTGTCTCTGACAGTGTTGAAGAGCAAACTGAGCAGGCAAGTCAGTCTCCTAAAATTGATGTTAAATAAAGTTTTTGTTTCCACATTTATACTAGGAAAGGATATATCTTTACAAGCACTGATAGTCTTCCACTGATGCATATTAAAACTGCAAGGATTGTAAATCTTTGAGGTCTTTGAAATTGGTCCATCACTCGGTATGATTTTGGCAAATTTTGGGTTGAAGGTTAACAAAGGACGTTATCAGACATCTCTTAATATTATTTATTTTTATTTATCTCTGCCTTTTTCAACTGATGACTCTTATGAACTGAGTCAGTGGTCTTTGAAATTTGCTAGGTGCTGAAGAATATGGGGGAGATACTGAAAGCTAGCAGCTTAAGCTATTCATCAGTTGTCAAGACTACCATTATGTATGCTTTTTTTTTATTATCATGGTCATTCTTTTCTTTTCACTCTTTCATTCTCTGAAGTTCAGGATTCCAAAATGTTGCACCCACTAAAAGTGGACTTGAAACTTCAGGTTGGCTGACTTGAAGGACTTCAAAAAGGTGAACGAGATATATGCCAAATGTAAGTTTTTTCAAAAAGAAAATTTGTTTCTGTCAGCTCTGAAAATTACTGGGACACGGTCAATTGGTACTTTGCTCTATTAGAAATAATGTGTGCAAGTTCAGAACCTTGAAGGGTATTAAAATATGGATGACCAAAAAATTATTAGACCTGTTAATGCAGTGCAAATAAAGAATAACTTATAAAAATTAGTGTACTGAGTGAAAATTTAAGTGATGAATGAATGCTGTTTTGTATACCTCTTCACATACTAAACCAGTATTAGTTAATTTATTAACGTGCTCAATAAGCTTAAGTGGCTACTCCTTTTTATTTCTTAATTAGTAATCGACTACTCCTGTTTTAACCAGCGAAGGACTTTAAAACATAAGATACCCAATTTATGCATAAAACTTTAAATGGGAGGATTCTTGGATATCACAGGGTCTGCTTGTGCCACCAAATCAAAATAAAATGGTAGATTGTCCATTTTCCTTTGCCTAATTTTTCCATTAGAAAATTTTCTTGTTGGAGAAAATTTCCATTGATTGGTTCTGTTGGATTTGTAATGCCATAGGAAACAATGGGGAATTAATTGTAGTGCTTTTATCTATACTTGAAGCAAAATGAAAAGTTTTATAAATAAGAAAATACCAGGCGGAGGTAAGATGTTAATGGTCAAAGACCACTTTAATGCATCTTTAGTTTAGTTTTCCCATCGTCTCCTATTGTTTCCTATTGTTTTCTATAGGAGAAATAGGGCTCAGGGTTTTCCATCTACCCAACATTTTGAATGGCAAGATGAATCAATCAGAATTTTTTTCATCTTCAATAATCAACACAAACACCAGAAAATTTCAGTGAAACTAATAATTTTTCTGTCCATTTTTTTCTATTGTTTCCTATTTGCACAAACACATCAATTAGTAGTTTGATTTGGTGACATTTACTATTGCTATTTGATTTCTAGCTCTTTATCGAGTTTTATGACATGATTGTTTATTCAGCCGTTCTTTGTTTTCTTGAAATGGTTTTTTTCTTATGTTTTCCTCAATCTCTTTGTTGGCTGTCCTCTTCTGTCCTCAGCTTCATCTTTCATGGATATTTCTCTCTTTGATTGAGTAAAAGAAAATGTCAAATAAACTGGAAGAATCAGTGCCCTGAACGGCCTTTGGCTAAAAACTGGGAACATGCTTGCTTGTATCCACAGTCTTTCACCTATGATTTGCCTCTGCTTACTAATTTGTTGGTTGAGCTATTTCTTGTTTCAGACTTTCCATCTCCTGCTCCAGCCCGTTCGACATACCAGGTTGCTGCTCTCCCAATGGATGCAAGGATTGAAATCGAGTGCATTGCTACATTTTAGTACCCTCCAAATTTCAAGTAGCTGAACCGCAGGGAATCACGTTACTTTGGCCAGCTTCCTGCTTGTGCTCTAGAAAACAATTTGAGTTATCGATAGAAGAATCCATTGGCGCGTAGAGCAGAAAGTAGCTTGTATGCCTTCTGATTGTAAAACTTCAAGGAAATGCATTTTTCGTCTTCCTTAGCAATGTTGGCTTGAATGATCGCTTCCACAAGCAGGCGTCGGTTGGTCATTTTGTAATCCATCTTATGTCAGATGTCCGCTTGTCCAGGTTGGACTTCACAACAACCGCACTAGCAAACTTTCTTTGTGAGAGTACAGTGAGCAGCATGGATTTGTTTTTTGGTATGACTTTGCCCAAGTGGGAATACATTTTACCTGCCTAGTTGAACTGTAGGGTCTCTTGGTTGCCATGAATGGCTTTAAAAAGGTGTAGAGGTACATCTCTCAATTTAAATAGAAACTTAGGGGAGAGTAAATTCACATGCGTTCGTTAGGCCTTCGTTCTACCCAACACCCATATGGGGTCATTGCTAAAAAAAATTATTAAATTAAAATGAATAGCTAATACCCATTGGTTTAGTCATTTTATCGATTTAACGGAAGATCAGAGTTTTGCCCAAATCACATGTAAACTCTAATATGTACTATAAACGTATTACTAAGAACCCATTAAGATTATTAGATACCATTTATTATTAATATTGAGATTCAAAATATTTTATAATTTTATAATTTTATATTTGAAAAAAAAAGACTGGACTCAATTTTACCAAAAGTTGGCTCCACTCGTTTTTTTAATGAAAATTAACTTATTTATAAGAATAACAATACTATTATCTCAATTTAAAATTATTAAAATATAATTTTTTAAAAAATATCAATATAAATGTATATGATAATCAATAAATATATAATAAGAATTTTTTTAATTTAAATTATTTAATTTAATTTTAGTTGTAAAAATGAAAATTGGGTTAGCTGTAGTTAGGTCTATAATATCATCTCTATTTTTTTTTCCTTTTTTTGTTCGCTTTATAAAAAAAAATTTAAGGTGACCGCCACAGTTCTCCTCCACCTGAGCAGCAACGATGGCGTCTGCGTGAATTTCGGCCGACAAAGGTGTCGAAAGGTAGGCATTGATTCATTTGGTAAGAAAGATAGAATCCACGTTTCTGTTGCTTTTGGACTCATATTTTAACCAAATACTCTTGTACAGAGGCAACTTGTTCCATATACTTAGGCACCATACTGGAAATTTCTGGTAAGAATTGCTCCCAGTTTTATTTCACATTTCTGGAAAAAATTCTGGCTATTGTGCCTTGTAACTTTATTTTTCTGTTGTTTTCATCCAATGATGATTTTTCTAGTCCGAGCGGTGGATTTATAAATTGAAGCTATTTTTTTCTGGCTATCTGCTATACCTTCTAGCTTGTTTGGTTTCTTTTGGATCTTAAGGTGGTTCAGATAAGTTGTTTTCTTTCTCTTCTCTTTTCTATCTGGTTTTATTGGTGCTGTTAATGGTTTGATTTTCGACGTATTCGATTTGTTTGAATTACGTATGTAAACATTTTCATGCGGATACAATGCTTATGCATGCATTTTTCCCTCTTCTGTCTGATTTAAACTTTGATTTGAGCTTCTAAGATTATTTTTTCCTTTTCAGTTGTTTGGATCGGTTGTTTAGTGTTTTTACAAAGGTCTTCATGGTTTCCTTTTAGTTGGACTATTATTTGATAATTCAGTTAGCTTGTTCAGTGTCAATTTTCTCCTCCTTTCTTAAACGCATTTGAGTTTTTCGTAGTCGAACTCTCACTTTCTAACTCTTTTATGTTGTTATTGATGGCGATAAAGTGCTTCCTGTGTTCTATCAGTCTACATTGAATACTTTATGTGAAGCTCATTTATATTGTGTTGTAGTGTAGGACGTTGCATTTAATTTTTAGTTTTATCTGTTAGATTAGGGTTCAATTGTCTATGTTCTTTTCATTCTCAAGGTGGTACTCAAATCATGGAAGGCATTATTGTTAGAAGAGTGATCCCCTCAGATAACAGTTGTCTCTTCAATGCTGTTGGGTAGGTTTTCGTACTTTTTATTCTTCAACTGCTGTGAAGTGAAATTCTGTATCAATTGTCACTCTTCTATCATACTTACGCAGATATGTGATGGAACATGACAAACACAAAGCTCCTGAACTAAGACAGGTTTGTTTATTTCGTACTTGCTAATATTGCCATGCCTAATAAATTGATGTTTTTGGGAGTTTGAGGTGTGTGAGGGGGTTAGTCTGCGAAGGCGAGCAATCTTTTATGATTTCTGTCAATCACATTTATTAGTATGAATTAATAATTTATTCTGAAAACTCTTGAATAATAATGCAGTAATATGAACTCATTTATATCCTAACCTATCAACAGGTAATAGCTGCTACTGTTGCTAGTGATCCTGGAAAATACAGTGAGGCATTTCTTGGAAAAACCAATGAAGAGTATTGTGCTTGGATTCTCAACCCCGAGAAATGGGGAGGTATGCTGAAAATTCCTTTATCTTCTGAGAAGAATTTCAAGGCATATCCATTTGATAAGGTTGATAACATTGTTCACTAACTTCTCGCTTTATAAATTATGTACAGCTGTACAAAATGTGGCATACCTTTAATCAAAAGAACATGGACCAGTTGTGGAAATTAAATCGGAATTGGGGCCATCTGAGTTTAAAAAAAGGACTCATACAAAATGTATAGTAGGATACAGACAACAAAAAACTTTTAAGAAGCCTTTTGAAATTTTAAGGAAATGAAAAGAAAGCATTGACAAACTCATACAGTTTCTATGTCTGGAAATAAGGGGAACATTATGTGTCAGGACTTTACTACAAATGATGAAACGGTCTCATGGAGAAATATTTAAGGAGCTTGCCAATATTAGTATAATTTTTTATTGTAATGTACCTATATTTCTTAAATAACCTACTATAATTTAGAATTCCGCAATTAAAGTTTAAAAAAGTTCTAGATTTGTTTCAGTAAATATTCCCAAAACATTTCGAAAATGAATTTCCTATGATGTGGTGAGTTTCGGGCTGCAGCGTGTGAAAAAATATCAACCTGTGATGAGCTAGCCAGAAGGAGATGTCCAATTGTGAATAGGTTATGCAATTTTTTGGGGGATTAAGAAGAATTGGCTAATTACATTCTATTACAATGTCCATTCTGCTCGGTCATGGGGGGCAATCTCTGGCGTCAGAATTCGTTTCCCTGGCTCTTTCTCTAGCTTTCAGCCAGCAATTCCATCAGGGTCCTTTCCGCCGCTTGGTAATTCACTGCACAAACTAGCTCTCACTTCTGTTCTATTGCGTACTTGGAAGGAAAGCAAAAAAATGTCAACTATTTCATCGACCAGCATCATTGAGTCTATTATGCACAACATTCTGCAATGGGCACGTGTCATCAAATGTATGCCTCTAAGTCTCCAGCTCCATCATTCATATGAACTGTCGAACTATTATTACCTTCAAATCACAAGATTCGTCCCCATGACTACCCCCTCCCTGGGCTGGTTGAATCCAAAAATTGACAGCAGCTCTTTTAACAACCTGGGTCACTGGAGTTGGAGGTTTAAATAGAAATCATATCGGGTCAGTCCTATCATTCTTAGTTCCAGCAGATTCATGTTGCACCCTAGATGCAGAGGTTTCTGCCCTCTTTTTAGCAATCTATCTCCTCTCTCAGAATTTCTCAGGTCCTGTGGTCGTTGTAGGAAATTTAGCAAAAACGATCTCGTGATTTTCAAAGCTTGCTGACCCCCCTTTGGAAGCTGGGTATCTGTTTGATAAAATAACCTCCATCACCAAGATTGGACAATCTCATGGACTCATATTCTGCAATCAGCAAATTCTTTCTCAGATCAATTGGCAAAAGAGGGTGTTTCCTGGCCACTCGTTGTCGGCTACTCTTTCTCTTTGTAATTTCTGGGGTGGGTTTCCCTCCCTTCCTTGTATCTTGATTAAGCATTAATAAAAAAAAGCTAACCACCTCACTTGCTGAGATTCCTGGTGTACTGATTAGGTAGAATTTAAGAAATGTTGCAGGCCTCTAAAACTTATCAGTTGGGTGCCCCCTGACTTAGGGTCTCTAAAACATAACTTTGATTGTAGCTCTTTTGGAAACCTGGGGGTAGCCAGCATTTATGGTGTGATGAGAAATCATAATGTGGAAATTTTTCTGGTCTTCTTGGTTCTCTTGAGCCCTCTTAGGTGTAAGTCTTTTCTGGAAGCGAAAGCTTGTCTGATGCTTTTGAGGTTAAGGCTCAACTACGGCATCCACAACTGCATTCTCATTGTTGAATGGAACTCAAAGTTAGTCATTGATTAGACAAAGAATTTGGCTGACCCTCATTGGAGACTCCAGCAGATAGGAAGCTTCGAATATCTCTTAATCAGCGTAATCACCTCAAATCACTCGGAAACTCACTCTCATATCTGCCAACTCCTTGTGGATACCCTTGCTAAGGAGGGTTCTTACTAAAAACAGCTTGTTGTTGGGAATAGTGTACACTATTTGTTCTTTGTGCATGCGGCTTTTGTCCTCCCTTGGGTTATCTTTTCTTTGCTGTTGCTCTGTTTTCCTGGTGCTTCCTTCTTTGTGATAAATCACCACTATAATAAAAATTACAAAGTCCAACCACCGGTTTCTAAAAAAACGGTTTCTTTTGCCAATAAAGAGTTCAGTCTGATTTTTTATTTATTTTTGCTGTTGCTGAAGAATTTTTTATTCCAGCCTTGGTTGTCACTTTCTGATATTATGCATGCAAAATTGTTGACTGTACTTAAAAAGAAAATCTAGTTATATTTCATTCGTGACAAATTTGTTCTCAAGCAAAAGGTTAGAAAAATTGGAAAGTTTTACAGTTCAATCCAAATGTAGAGAACCCCTTAAAACTTTACTAGTACCTTGTAGTTGATAGTTACAACTTGTTAGCTTCCCAGTTTCTGTTCCTTCCAGGGGAACAGCTCCAACATTTTATACTGAATTGATGCACTCCTTGGGTCTTCTGTGAATTGAGAACATAATCTTCAAATTTTGGAATATGAGCATGATGAGAAAGCTTTTGACTGAGAAAACTGCTTGAGTATTGCCTGAACAAGGTCACTGCAGCTTTATTCTTTTTATTTTTTTATTCTCCTCTTTTCTGTTTGGTAGGTCATTATAGTTTAAGAGACAAAATTTGTAGAGCTTATATAAACTAAATTCATTCCAGTACTTTGCCTGTATACTTTAAGGGAGAATGTTTATTGAGTTTACATTAACTAATTTCATTCCAATACTTTGCCATTGCTGTCTTTGGCTAAAATCTGTTAAACGATGGGTTTAAAATGCCATTTCCCTGTAAGAAAAGAAGATGATAACAATGGCTTTTTAAGTCATTATCATGAATAATAGACAAACTACATCAATTTTGTGTCTGTGGGTATAGATTTTCAATTGCCTTATGAATACTCTTCTACTTAGGAACAGGTGCTAATTTTATCTTGTAAAAGGTGGAACAACATTCTTTCCCAAACATTTTTTTGAATAAATTTTTTGGCTTACATCTGGATGCATGCATCAGGAAACACGTATCTGAATACATATTTGACGGAATTTCGTAGTTATTCTTCTAATTGATTGTCCACTCAATTCTGGATCTGCCTAAAATAGTTTTTATCTCATTAAGTGGTATAAACTCTAAGTAAATATTTTGCACTTACTTTTTGCAAAATCTAGGCATCAACTTTTCGAAGATTTATTTGCCTACAATAGCATTGGCCTATGAGGAAGTTCTGCAGGTGGGCTTAATCTGAGTGAGTTCATGATATTCAGTCGCTGCTCCTGTGGTGGTGCCCGTTACCCAGACATTTTGTTCTTCAAGTTGCAGATATAGGGTCGACTAAGTCTGAGCCTTTCATCTTTCTGGAGTTGAGCTGTTCATTAAGGTGTATAATGCAGATATGCTGGATGTTGAACTTATCTCTTCTCCTACCCACTAGGAGGACTGTGATTTCTGTGTCTTATCTAAGTGGAATGCCTAAATGGCAGAGCATCTGTTGATACGTCTCTTTGATAGTTTTTATGCAGATAACTTTAAATCTATAAAAGCAACCAGCAATTACAGGCAATCAACCAACGTTATTCTAATAGAAAGATTATTGATTCCAGTAGAAGTTGTAAGATGGTGATTAGAAACAACCTGGATTACTGGGATTTGGCCAAATAAGTAAGAAACCTATTTTGAGAAATTATCTCATTTCCAAGTTGAAAGAGAGGCTTTTTCCATTTCACGAAAAGAAAAAAAAAAGGCTTGCTGTAGTGCAGAAGGCATGTACTTTCGTCTTTTTTATAGTATCATAATTGTGTTTACTAGCATCATCATCATTGTAAAAGCAATTATACTTTCCTTTCAAGAAGTTATTCCTTCAAGCAGTCCATAGGTCCATTCTTATTATGCTTCCCGTGTTATATTTTTGCAGGTGCTATTGAACTTTCAATATTAGCTGAGTATTATGGACGTGAAATTGCTGCATATGATATACAAACTGCTCGTTGTGATTTGTATGGACAGGTTTGATGAATCTCGACATTAAGAATATAGTCTGTTTCTTGGTCTACTTCAAATCTACTAGTTCTTATTGCTCTTTCTTCTGGTCTCCCTATTTATGAAGCAGGAAAAGAAGTATCAGGAAAGGGTCATGCTAATCTATGATGGCTTGCACTATGACTCATTAGCTGTATGGTTTTGCTTTTCCTTTGATCTGATTTTCTTATTCATTTTTTTTCCTATCTGAAAATTTGACGTTTTTCAGTATTCTTTTTTACCATTAGTTATTGATCATATAATCTCTAATTTTCTTCCTTCTATTGCTCAGATATCTCCATTTGATGGAGCCCCAGAAGAATTTGATCAAACTATCTTTGCGGTACAGAAGAATGGCACCATTGGGGCTGTTGAAGGGCTTGCTCTTAATATAGTAAAGGATGCACAGAGGTAACAGTTGTGGTCTTTCTGGATCCTTTTCCATGTTACTATCTTATTTCTAGCATACGTGTATCATCAGATTGGAGCTCCTTATTGTAAAGTGAGTCTTGCTTTTGTGGGAAACCTTTATCTCATACAAATTTTGTGTCACAACTTCCCATCAGGATAATTGTTTCATGTTCTATGATGAAGTATTAAAAAGTTAATCTTTGGAATTTTGTCCTTACTGGAGGTCTGCCCATTACAGAAAGTGATTCTCTCAGTTTTAGCCTCGTTTTGGCCTTTAGTTTTAGGATCAAGTGAAAATTTCCTGAATTGATCTACTGAAGACTGAAGGTTAGCTGAAAGATTCCAATATTCCTGACTATGATATAGTTGATGAAGAGGATGTGTGGCCCTGCAGTGGGGTAAAAAAACTCTCCTTAACAGGAGCTTCTCCAAGATTACAAGCGGCTAACTACAGATCCTTCACTAAAAATGTGCTCCAGGAAAGAGGCAAAAAAGCTCCTCTTCCAAGTACTTCAGATTTAAGGTCTTTGAAACTTGAAAGAGACGGATCTCATCTCTTGTAGAAAAACAGTTTATCATAGTTTGGGATGATATATTCCCTCAACTTTTGTGTTTCTATAATATGAGAAGCTGTTTGCATTTCCATTTTCTCTCTCTCTCTTCACTTCTGTTGTTCTTCTCGATTAGTAAAGCTTTCTTCACATAACCAAACAGAGTTGCCTACTCTATAGATTTGCTTTTTAACAGTGAACTTCCTAAAGATGCTCTTTGTTTGTCTAGTAGTTTGCGAAATATGCTGGTTTCAGTGGTTTGCTTGACCTATAGTTTCTCACTTAAGAGTTCTGTGCTTTAATTCTGAAAAAAAATTGTATCTTATATTAACTTATGCCTGTCCTAATTGGCTTAATTTTATTGCACCTCTCAGAAAAAGGAGTTATACAGACACTGCCAATTTCACACTTCGGTGTGGAGTATGCCAGACTGGTATTGTTGGCCAGAAGGTTATTACTCCATTGAGCCTGTTTCAAAATTTTGATTCTTTGATCAAGCTTGATACGTAATCTTTCTAACTACTAGATAAATTTTGCACTGACCAGGAGGCTGTGGAGCATGCACAGGCAACTGGACATGTTAACTTTGAAGAATACAGGTAGCTGCAACAAGAGGAAGGTGTGCTCATTACTTGGTTATCTAGCAGTCCAGTGTTTGTGCAAATGAAGTTTGGCCCTCGGGGAAGCCCGTAAACGAAATTTGGCAGAACTGAAGTTCTTATTGATTGGACTGTTTGTTGTTGTCTTTTAAGAACATATTTAGCTCTATCTTTAGAAATATAACAAAATAAGGTTGACATCGCACTTGAAAGAAAAGAAAGAAAAGGAGGAAGAATTGATTGATTATGTCTTTCCCTCTATTTGTATGTTGAGATGGAGGGCGGAGTGTATTTTTCGTGGAGCTGTGAGCATTCCTACAAGTGGACAGGTATTATTTAGGCGACCACCCAGTCATTCTTTAGCCATGTGATTATGTTTAGATTTGATTCTATACTTGTATTACCACTCCATGATGTCGCAAAATAAGGTTTGATATTACTGCACTGAAACGACAAGAAAAGGAGAAAGAATTGAACTATTCGTATAGAAGATAGATGGGGCTATCTGCTATTCAGCAAGTGGACAGGTAATGATTAAGCCATAATCTGGCCATGTGGTTGCTTTAATACTTGTTTCTATTATCAAATTCTGAAAGATTGGGAAGATTGTGCATCCCAGACAGCTCCCGGGTTGCCAATAATCCAAACCCGCAACTGGTACGATCTCCACAGTTTCCATGGGTGTCGCTTCTGAAGCCCTTATTCCCATGGGACAGACAAATGCGAATCAAACTTGATACAGGGTGTCCTCCCGGAAGACACGCTCAGTTGTGTGTCTGCCGGCCCAAATAATGCAGCAACAGCTGTAGAGCAAGCTCTGCCTGCCAAGAAATTCTTTCTTTTAACGATCCGGACGAGTTCAATTCGGAGTCTCAGAACATGATGAAATACTACAGCAAGCAACCTGCTTCTGTATGTGTTTTCATTTAGATTTACACATGTTACAGTAAGTAGTAGCAAGCCCTGGCTTTTTGTGAATTAGGGGATGATGTCCATCAGCTTATCCAGTGATCATCAAGGGAATGCACCAGAAGGAAAAGAACAGAGGATTCCATCCCAGGACGCTCGGTCTCATCAGTCGTCCTCGGCTCTGTTGGAAGAAAAAGAGAGGGTGATTGTGGGCGTGGGAGACCGAGACACTGGGCCATATCCTTGACAATAGCCTTTCCATTATAAGCTTATCTAAATTGCAATGAAAAGTCCCTGTTCCTGCAAGACGATCACAGCTGCAGGGATTTTGATTTTGGGCCCATGTAGGTGGGTGGCAGTACGTTCAGCAGTCGTAGTCGGCTCGTCGTGTTTGGGGTTTGGTTAATGACGTCCATCTTCTTCATAACATGACTACTAAAGCTAACTAAAATCGCTGAATTGGCTTACAAACACTGAAGCTTTGGTGAAGGCCAGGCATTTGAAAGAAAGAACCAAATGGACAAGAATCACACCTCTCAAAGGCAACTAACCTCTTCGTCTTGGCTGCAGACAAGGTATGTGACAGGCAAGTGACCGACCTGACCCCACTATCATTCTTCTCCTGTCAATTGCATCGTCGTGTACAGTCTCAAGAAGAGCTGTGGGATCCATTTGCTTATCAGTTCGTTCACTGCTCTGCTGATACATTGAATTCCTTTACTATTATTATCACTTTCGTAAGCTTAAATTTTTTATTACAATAGGCAATACTCATATGTAGCTAGATGACATGAAGTGTCACCTGCTAGCCTTATGGTATAGTTATATTTAGGCAGAAACATTCGTTCCACTATTTTATGATCGACATATATGTAACACATTACATGACACATGTGAATGCTCTAATACTATTATTATTTTTTAATTCGTGCCTTAAAAGCCCATACACTTGTTTCTTTATTAGACACAAGGATGAGTAACTAGCTCAGACTCAAGAGCAAGTGAAGATTCTATTCTAAAACAGGTGAAGCCATGGGCCGCCCAAAACCATGCTTTGGCTCTGGTTTTCCCTTCGACTCCTATTCTCTCGAGTAGTATGTGAAGAGCTGTGGGCCTCCTCTACGGAGTTCGAATTTCTGTTGAAGATAATAAAGCTGTGGCTGTTTTCTACTACAACCAAAGGAGGCACAGTCCTTTTCTGATGGAAAAGGAAGCAAAAGGCATCGATGTTTGTTTCATGGACGTCTCTCCCTCTGCAATCCCCGGAACGGTCCTCTCTCTTTCTCACTCTGGACTCTGGACCCCGCCATGAATTCTGAAATCTCCCCTCGCTTTGTTCTCCTCCACAACCTCTCAGTTCGGTTTCGTTTTCTTTCAACTGGGTTGTCCGTCGATCAGTAAATCACAGTTTGGAAGCTTAAGTAAATATTAAAACTCCGATTAACACTATTTTGAATGAGGTACAGAAGGTTCGCGATTTCGATCAGCTCAATGGCTAGAAACGTCGATTTCAGATGGCCAAATCATAGCGAGAAACAGATCATGGGAAGAAAGAGAGAGCGAGAAAAGAATTTGATCAAAATTTTCCTTAAAATGATCTCTCACTAGAAACTCTGGGTGAGGCTTATCGTCGTGCATTTGATCGTCAACCGAAGAACCCCGTCTGACTCCAGACGGCGTCACGCACCCGGCTCATGTCGCGGCCCTTGAGCGTGCGCCCGACCCCTTCGAAGACCGACGTCGCCGCCGCCTTCTGACTCTGGGCGTACTCCCTAGCGAGGTACTCGTGGGGAGGGATGCGCTCGCTGTCATCCTCCTCCACCGAGTCATCGTACCCGGCCTCCAGCAGCGACTCTGTTGAATCGACCCGGAGGATCTTCGGCCAGTTGGGAATGCTCACGGGGGCGGAAGCGGCGACGTGGGTCCCGCGGGTCGGTGCAGGTGTCGTCTTGTTTTCCGGCGCGTGGAACTTGTGGATGATCCTCGGCGTGGCCTTGCCGGGTTTCTCGAACGCCAACGACAACCCGCCCAGGTGCCGGTGACTATCCTCTCTCCGACCTCGCTGCCGTTCGATCCATCGTCGTGACGTCCGGTTCGCATTAAAGTTACTGCTCTCGGAGCCTATACGAGTCCCCGGGACGAAGTCACCCTCCTCGGCGTTTCCCGCCATGGACCAGACATCTTCCTCCCCCAGCTCGGAAAGATCCGCATCAGTCGTCACCTGATCCTGCCCGCAGCCATAGCTTCCCAGAAACCGATCTTGACGGTCCGAAGGTGCGTGCCTTCTTCCTCTCACCATAGTCACGCCTGTCCCGGGTATCATCTTCATGTTCTCAGTCTACAGGCGACGTGAAAGTCCGGCAGACTACGCCGAACTCGCACGTAGTGGAACCTGTATCATCGTCACAGAGCGAGAAGGCGACGAGAGTGGAGGAGGAAGGAAAGCGAAGCGGAAGAAAATAAATAAATCTTAAAGAAAAATGACACGGAACGGCAGCGATCATCTTCTCTACTTATAGCGACTCGCACCCGGCACATTTCATTTCATTTCCCTCGCATTTCCCCTCGTTTCATCTTCTCCTGACGTCATCCAGGTAGAAAACCAATAAAATAATAGTGCCACGTAGATCATGGACGGACCCACGCTTGAATTGTTGACCTCGTCAAATGGTTCCAAGCCCCCGGCGGGACCACGACCTCGTGGGTGCGGCCTGAAACCATCTAATGACTCACCACTTCCCGCCATTCTCGCGACTCTCCAAAACAAGGACACGTGGCGCTCGTAGCGACTGTGGGTCCCGCATATTCCTTCCATTGGAACATCCTCCACGATTATTGGGAGCATGACTCGCTGTGAGTGGGGCTTAACTCATCCCCTCTTTCCAAATCTGGCTTCTGGACTCGAATAATTCGACCTGAGTCAAGCGGTTAAAATGGGATTTTACTAGGGCTGAGTCGAGTCGAAGTTATTACTTTCCTGCCTCTCGCTCGATGATTAAAGGCTACTAATTATGGATTATAATGTTTACATAGTCTAAATGAGTTAATTAAAAAATAAAAAAGAGGGGAGTAATGGAGTGATGGTCATGGCACAATGGACGGTCAAGAAAGAGAAGGCCCACAGAGAGTTGTCGTTTTTGAAGTAAACAAAACCTTATCATCATAACAAGGCCTTCCCTATCATCCTTCCCCATGCATCACCTTTTCCATTACTACGACACACAGGGCTGTTGCTGCCGCTAACTCGCTACCATTCTCACTACCAGAAAATTCACCTACCCCTTGCCTACAACTGTAGCAAATACGTACCATTATTGAGCGCTGCAGGGACCCATCATCCCCAGGCCCTCCTCTGCCAAAAGAGATCTCTTTCGGATTGGTTGAATCAGAATCTGAATCTGAATCCGCCATCCTGATTGTCCCTAATCCTGTTGTGCTCAATCAAGAGCATACCTACTACAGTGTCCTGAGTTATAAATGGACGATTCTGCTCACTATCTCGGACCAAAACAGTATAAAGAGATCGATTTGAATCGAGTGGGAGAAGATGTTATGGAAGTAATAAAATAAAATGGATGGTGCAAGTGATAGTGTTTTCCATGTGAAATCATGCTTTATTAGAGATAAAATAAGATAAGAATGATGGGGTGATGGCTATGATGGTGCTTACTTTAATGGGTTTGTTTTGAGAAGAAGAAGGACGTCTTTGGTTGGATTCTTGTGCGGACTCTTTGCTGTTTATGGCTGCGGGCATGTGAACTGGCAGCAGATTCGTGATGATACATGTCTAGACACACGAGTGTGAGATGAGATTTTGGGGGCGTAGGGGATCTCTTGGAAACCGGAAAGACTGTACCTGGAGCGATCAGATCTTCAGAAAAACAGCGTGGAGGCATTTTTTCTTACTGGGGAGGAAGAAATTGTTCCCTATCTTTCCCATTTCTTCATGGAGGTAAAATATCAAACAGTTTGAGGGCGGTGCTGTAAAACAAAACTAGGGGAGCATTAGCATCTCGGTTCATTTTTCTTACTGGGGAGAAAGAAATGCTTCACTATCTCTCCCATTTCTTCATGGAGACAAAATATCAAACAGTTTGCGTGCGGCGCTGTAAAACAAAACCAGGGAAGCATTAGCATCCATGGTGAGTTTATCATCAAGTCGACTGAGAGTAATTGCTTCTCTCTCCTTTTCTCACCTGAAGAGTTTCTGAATCTTATCTTTCCTATCCAGTAGTTGGTTTTTTGTTGTTGATCAACCGTTCAAGAACTGGGCTGCTTGTTGCTCTTTGTTTTATTCTGATGAGCGTTCTGATTGAACTATATTGGAGTCTGGAGAAACTGAAAAGTAAAAGAAAGAAGCCAAAGAACAAGGAACGAATTACTTTAAGAGAGTCAAGAAATTCAAAACAGATGGTTAGTGTATAAAGATTAGGCTTTTACCTTTTCTTTTGGCCAGGTACTGTTTAAATCTGTTAAAAAACGACTTAAGCTCTACTTTCTTCTTTCAAACTGATCCCAAAGTCTGCTTTGAATAAAGGTCATGCCCAGCAAAGTGAGAACCAGCTGAAACTTCCAGCCACTGTTTGTGGCAGCATTTTATGAGATGGGGCCCGTGGTTGTCTCTTTCTTCCCAAGGAAGAAGAAGACACAGGGGAAGAGTATTCGGAATTCATCCTGTTCAATCAAATGAGCACATGATACGTGGTGAAACTTTAGGTATATAAAACATCATGGAATAAGCCCAAGACCATTGCCATCCTTACTCCGAAGCCCATTACTATCCTTAGTGTCTCCCATCATTTCATGGGCTACAAGCCCATTTTAGTTTGATTTTTTGTTTCTAATTGATTTAAATGGTTGTGGAACCATAAGACGTTTATTTGGGCTAACTCGCAAGGTGGTGTCTGGATATTATATATTTGGAAAGGGATAATGGAACAAGTCTACTTGTTCAAACTCAAGCCCATTGTCATCCTTAATCCTAAGCCCATTATCACCTTAAGAGTCACCGACCTTTTCATGGGCTATAAGCCTTCTAGTTTGATTTTCTTTGCTTCTAATTACTTTAAATGGGTTGTAGAACCAAAAGACGGGTATTTGGGCTTACTCATCAGGTGATTTCTGAACATTATATGTTTGGAAATGGGTAATGGAATAAGTTGGCATGCATGATGCATCCATGGAAGTTGCCGAGGATTGCATGGGAGAATACAGGAACATTTATCTCCTTCCTTGCAAATACTAACAGTATTGACTATGGAGGACTCAATTACCAGGGTAATTTTGTCTTGAACTTACTCCGTAAAGAAAAGCAAACCAGCAACAGAAAGGAAAAAAAAGGCTAAAATGTTTATCCTTTCCTCATAGCCCGAGTTGCGAGTGTCAGGTTTAAAGCTTTTGGCAGACAAGAAGAAGCTCAACATTTGGTATAAAGAAATATTTATGTCTTGTTTGGATCGTAGAGCCAATACAGACGTCCCTTCAGAAGGGAGGAGAGATCGCAGAGGTTAGTAGATAGAACAAATACAAGAATATGGACAAAATTATCAGTCGTCCTCTGGAATGCTGTCCAGCACAGGTCTCCACCCTCTTCCACTATTTACTCTGGCGACCACCCTTCCATTCCTTTTAATCATATCTACCAACTGTTCGATCGATCCATGCTTGTTGTCCTTCAAAATCTGATTCAGCTCTCGTGGGGTTACCATTATTCTCAACCTCACAACATTCGTGGCCTTGAATCCACCATTATTTGCGGCAACAGTGTCTCCTACTGTAAATCTCACCACCTTCTTCTTACCAGTCACCATCTCAGGTGATTTCAATGGCGAGCTCGACGTCTTACTTTCCGTAATCTCCATCTCCTCCGGTGCGCAAAGTACTCTGTTCGTCATGAAGCAGTTCCCCATCACCAGGCGGCAAATGATTTGCACAATGCAAGTAATGCAGTCGAGAAGACGGATATCGGAAGAAGGAAGAAAATCTGGGTAATAACAACAAGAAGAAGAAAAATTGATTTGACGATGAAACTCAGATAGAAGTCTAGAGAGGAGGAATTTAAACTAGACTCACTAGAAGGGATTGAGAAGTGAAGAGAGCCTGGGAATATAAAGCAATAATATCACATGGGTTGCCGGTGATTAAGCCGTAAATTAATTGGAGATCCAGCAGAGATGGTGGAATCTTCCACTCCTGGAGCTTTATACACTTAAACAACCCTCTAGAAAACCAGAAAACTGATAAATAAAAGATCTGGTTTTGGCTTCTCTGCAGATGCGGAAGATGCGGAGAAGCACAGCAGAAATCACAAACAGTGCCTCGTCAAGCAGCTTATGCAGCTGACTTCAATATTTTAACACTCCATATCGGTGGTACCTAATATGCTTTCACAATTGACATTTAAAATGCTTCCGTTTCTCTGCATCTTCACACTCCGCCTTCTAAAATGGTTAACCCAAGTTAGAAAATTCTTCCCTGTTTGAAGACAAATACTGAAGCTGATAAGAATTGGGACTAATGTCGATCTCTGCTGTCATGAAACTGTTTTCTGGGCTATTCTTGATTTAGTTTTCGCTGTTGACAAGAAGGATTGCCGCGTGGTGTACAGTGATAAGATTACGAGCATCTTGCACATGTCAGGCTTGTTTTTTAAGATTATGATTAGGTAGTGTGTGTATAAATGGACCCGATATGTTATGTAAAACCGATACGCCCACCCACTAACAGATAGTGTAATAGAATTGATGATTGGGTCAATGAAAATTGAAAGCTGTTGGTAATAGTGGCTCGCTGGCTGAATATCAAATACTTCTGGACGAGAGTAGCAATCTGCTGACGAGTGAATCTGTTCAGATATGCGAAAAAAGCACAGACGCAACAAAACTAAAGGCCAAGATTTCTTACCCGGGCTCAAAATAATTCATTTGGAGTAAAAAAAGATCCAGATAGTGAGGTGATCCTCAAGAATGATCACTTGTAGTTTACAGAGCCCCTTTCGCTCCATCAAACGATGATTTCCTTAACAGAGCCTCGTCAATTTTGTCAAATGAAGACCTATCGTTGCTCTTAAGCAACGATCCCATCTTCCATGTTAATAATGTCCATTGTATTGAAGCCACACTCTTTCAGATTCCAAAATGGGAAGCACGACTCAAATCTTCTGTTTCAGTACATGACGCAATTGGATTTTCTGACTTTCCAGCCTTGCTTCCATGAGCTTTGCTTTCAAGCTGTTCTTCTGGGCGCTCCTTGGCCACTCTATGCACCCTTTCATCCCTCGAGTTATATGAGGGTTCATGGAGTCGGGGGAGCTCCATTGCCCCACACTAGGTGGGCTTAGACCGACTTCATCCGACCTTTGATCAGGAGATATGAGCCCAGTGGAAATTCTCCCATTCGATGACCTCCCATTTGAAAGCCTTCCATTCATCACTTCCACTGGGATTGTCTTGCAGTTATCTCCATTAGGTGGACCTGATCTCCAGAGTCTTGAAATAGATGATGACTTCTTCTTAGATGTCTTGACTGATGCAGAATAAACTTCACTAATTTCGGTATTTAATGTTTCATTATCTGCATTTTCTTCCCATTCCGTTCCACTTCCAGAGAGGATGCTCTCTTCACGGTGCCCATCAACAGATGGATAGCTCCCCTCAGGTGAATTACTAGAACCCTGCTCTTCTTCCTGACTAACAGTTTCCCACTCACTACCATCTTTGTCAATTTCCCCATTTCTATCAATGAACCCATTACCGTACCTCTGCACATGGTTGTCGTCAATTCCATTGATCTCTGGGCTTACTGTGTGAATCTTGGAGGCCCGGCTTGCTGGACTGTAGCCATAAGATGGCTCGATCTCCCTATCATGAGCATCCCCAGACTGTAGGTCTTCAATTACAGAGAAGATATCTTCTGAAGTAGGAGGCTGGTAAGTGAACTCCTTAATGTCTTGAATGTTGACTGAGCTGGCTGCCTCTTTAAGCAATTCAGCTTCTCGTATTTCCATTACATCAGTAATACCACTTCTTGATCTCAAAAAGTTCTCCAACTCAAATATAAGTTTGTTCAATTGGCAATATTTATTTTCAAGAGTCAACTTAGCCTCAATTAGCTTCATTTGAACCCTTTCCTCTCGCCAAACTTCAGCCATCTGTAACATCTTCCTCTCTTCTTCCGTTTCCTCACGTATTTTCGCAGATTCCCTCCTGAGTGCTTCAAGTTCGGCTTTATCTTCACCAATCTCCTTTGCCAGCTCATCACATACCTCCTCCATGAGCTCTCTGCCTTTTCTTTCTTTCTCATATTCTTGCAAGAATCTTTTTGCAGACAACTTGGCTTCAGCCAGTTCATTCACCAATTTGGAGTTCACGATTTCCATTCTTTGGCGATTTTTTCTCTCTCTGTTCAAGTCAACCTTGACATCCTCTATTACTGCACGAACTTTTTCATGTTCCCTGCTTTGCCAAGCCGCTTTTTCTTCTGGAAGCTTCTTCAAGAAGTGATCAAGCTTCTTCTTGGATGTTCTACGTTCAGTCTCAAGCTCGTGAATGCGGTTTCGAGCTTGCTCGAGCTCTGCCTGAAGTGTGGAGACAACTGAAATGGTACTGATCTGCTGGTCTTCCAGAAGCTTGAGCTGACCATAACATCGAGACATATTATCTGGTGTTTTCAAGCCTGCTGGATCCCACTTTGTGGCCCTCTCCATGGCAGGATTGGGAAAGGTGATTGAAGGTTCAAGCTAGTGTTAGAGAAAGGTCAAATGATCAGTTCAAGTAAAGGGAACAACCAGAACAAGAAAGAGAAAGAAGATCCTCAGATGAGCAAAGGTAGAAACAATGATTACCTTATACAGAACGCCATTCTTCTGGTTAGAGACGGAAAGAGGACTTCGTATGTGATGCTTCACCACTGCATCATACTCTGCATTGTTCACATTGTGGAGACCAGGAACTCTGATATGCTCAGTGACAGGCTGCATTCAATAATATAATAAGCTTGAAATGCTAAATGATTTACTCATTATTTGCTAACCATCAATTTGGAAAGGAATTTAGCATTCAAACCAATTTTTTTTTTCTTGAATAACGGTTATACAGACATACAAGATACCCAGACACCTGTGAGACTTCAACCCAAGATCTCAAATAAAGAATTCTACTTGTGTGACTCTTGAGCCAGTTCATAGATTCTTACATTATGACTCTGAACGGTAACAAGATGCGAAGGAAGCTAAAAGGAGAAAATGCATGGGCAATGAAGAAACAAATATCGTAAAAGTAAAAATTCCTTACAAGCTAAAAAGACGATGTAGGAATCCAGGCAAAGGACATCCAATCCAAATAGAAAAAGCAGGTTAAGAAGAAGAAGAAGAAATAACTCCACTACATGATAAACATGAATCACAAAAAAACGAAGAAGCCATCTAACAAAATATGGAGAGTAAAAAAACACATATTTCCACCATTCGCGTAGAGAATAATTAGTTCGAAAGTAAAGCGCATCAGACAACGAAATTATATCCAGAAAGTTTGAAAGAAAACAATCTAGCCGAACAGAAAACACAAGGTGTAGTTACAAAATCTTCTGCTACTAAAACCTTAAAAACAGATCTTGATGAATCTCCACAAGATTGAACTATCCGATGAGTAAAATAAACAAAATATGATGCAATTTTGTTCAGCTTTTTCAACTAAATAAAATCTAAGCAATGGAAACCCTAATAAAACAGCCAACAAGCCTACGTAGATACAGATCATTCTATATCAAAAGGACCAAAAGACAGTCTTTGCGAGGTGGGACACCCAAATGCGCAGCTTATACACAACAGCCAGCGAAAATCTCGCTATTTTCGCCAAAAATCAAGAGTATCCACCAGAGCAATCAATTTCTTTTTCAGAAAAAACGTAAAATAAACAGTTAACAGGAACTTTGTACTCAATCATTTGTTTACATTCCAATCCAAACATACCTCCGCCACAAGCTGCTCAGGCGACGCTCTCTTGGACCTTTCGAAATCAGAAACTTCGGGAAGCTGCAAATGCCAAAGCCCAGCCGCAAGCTTCCTCGCCGAAACCAAAACATCATCCCCATTCTTCTCTTTCTTCCGTCCTCTCGTTCCTCCTTCTGCCGACTTCCCCGCGTCCACGGAAACATCTCCATCATCGAACTTCCACCGCAGAAGAGGAGTGGCCGGTCCAGTTCTCCTCCCAGTACCCACACCCTCTTTCCTCAACCTGACTCCGAAGCCAGAGAAACTAGGGTTCCTCCTCCGAAAACCTTTCCGTTCATTTCTCCTCCTGGGCGAAGGATCAGAACCAGTAAACGAGGCAACCCTGTCGGAGGACAAGATCGCGGCAAAATGTGGGTCGTCGGTTTCCGTCATCTTCTCCCGGGAAGCCCGGTCGCCATATGCATGCAGGAGCTGAATCCCGATCCGTTCCGTTAAGCGCGAGACAGCGTACAGAGAGCGAGAGAGGAGCAGCAGGCAGGGTCTCGGCCTCAGTCTATGACGAAAAAAAAAAGGGGGGTTTTCAGTGATTTTGTTGACAACTAGGCGGGACACAAGTACGCGTATCTAGTGTATTTATACAAAAACGTATCTCCAGCCCAAGCGACAGTATTTTAAAAAAAATATTAAAAAAATTATATTACAAGGTCAAATAGTCTGTTGATGTGCTATGACGCAAATACCCCTATACTTGATGGAGGCTCTGTCTGTCACTGGCGATAGGGAGTAGGCATCATTTGGACTTGTCGCGATGTGGTACAAAGCAAGAAGACGGTAGGGAAGTGGACACTCGGGCATCGACACCTTCGCAATTATTCTACAAGACGATGAGAGACATGATATCGACAAACTGCAAGACGGAAAAAGGCAAAAGGGTCAGAAGGAGAGAATGGTAATTTTATGATGATATTATTTACTTCTGGGTAAATGATTACATTATTATAGGAGAGAAATTCCAGGAGAAGGGGACGGAGCGAGGAGCGATAGATAAGGGAACACGTGTCAAGAAAGTAGAAGTACATGTGAGCGTTGAAGGCCAAATAAGTGTAAAATAATGCGAAGAAAGAGACGAGAGGGGACACGCGGGTCAGTCAAAACCGGGGACCGGCCCTCGCCCCGTGAGCCATTTAAATTGCCGGTTTAGGTCTAATTTGGACCATTTATTCGTTTTATATTTCCTGAGCTTACTGTCTTAACCACTTTAATATCGTTACCGGAATCTGATTAAATGAAACAAAATCCCAGGAATTAGACAGTAATGACATGTTACGTACCTTGTAACGGTTACAAGATTAATTAATATTGCTCATGTTACAATAATATTACAACAAATGTTACTATTATTATTATTATTATGTTGTTTTTGTTAATGTTAAAAAAATATTTAAAAATAAAAAATTAATTTAGATTTTATTATTTAAAAAAATCATTTAATACTCGATTAACTCAAATTCAATTATACCCAATTATCTTTTCAAGGTTAAAAACTATATTAGACTTTATAAATATTAGCTCGTAAGCTGATAATATTTTATTTAAACATTTATTTTGTTCGCCATTTCGATATATTTTCTAGTAGAAAAATATATACTCAAAACTAGTTTTTTTCTCTTAAAAAAAGCATGTTTATGCTTAATTATCCTTATCGTATATGTCCTTAATCTCTTAATTAAAAAATAATAATAGAGGGGTCACTTATGGAATTGTAATCAACACCAAAAACTCGACTTCGTGCTTACTCGGAAGCTATAAAGACACGATACTGACTTCTCACCAAACTGATAAAACTTTCGATTGGTTCAATGAATCTGACATATTTATCTTACGTGAATAGATCTCATTCATGTGTGAAGTACTACAGAATACCATTTCTTATCTAAATGTTGTTCTCAAACGCCTTTCACCGGTTCATTAAATGAGACTCATTCAGTCTAATACAATTTGACTCTTACTCCCAACTGTATGCCTTATAACCATGAGTTCATGCAGCAGCTTTATTAAAGGAGAATGAATAGGAAGTACGTGAACGTAGCTTTGACAGTTGCAGCCCCATACGTGACAGATTTTATTAACTCCATGTAACCAAACAGTTGCATTTGTTTGAAATCACCCACTCGAGATTTTTATTTGGTATCTCTCTTTGTTGGTTCATAAGAAAGAGCCAAAGGACAACATCCTTTGATTTTTTGGAATCGAACGAGGCCCAGCAGAGAGACATCCTCGTCTTCGAAAGCCTCTGTAATATCAGAAATGGGGAGAGACTGAGACAGCTCTCTTTGACGTGTACCAGAACTATTTAAATCATGAGTGACTACTTACCCAGAAAAACGGAAGGGTTGTAATTATCATAGACGTAACCCATGTTCGATTGTGGAGAAGATAACACATTAAGAATAGGCTTGCTCTTTTCTGGGTAAGAAACCTTGTTCGGAGTCATTATCAACGTCTGGGTCTGTTTTTCCATTGCTGAAAACTGTATGCACCACCTTGAGAGAGATAATGGATCGTTAAGTTGCAACGACAAGTTAGTTCAACGGTTCAGGAAGATTTTCGTCATTAAGGGTATGTTTGGAAACCCTAGAAAAAAAAAAGAAAACGAGAATTTGATCATTAGTTAGTGAAAATGAAATAGAGATAAAATGGATCGTTAAATTGCGGCGAAAAGCTAGTTCAACGGTTCAGGAAGATTTTGGTCATTAAGGGTATGTTTGGAAACACTAGAAAATAAAAGAAAACGAGAATTTGTTCATTATTAGTCCTAAAAATAGTTAGTGAAAATGAGATAGAGATAAAATGGATCGTTAAATTGCAACGAAAAGCTAGTTCAACGGTTCAAGAAGATTTTCGTCAATAAGGGTATGTTTGGAAACCCTATAAAAGAAAAGAAAACGAGAATTTGATCATTATTAGTCCCAAAAATAGTTAATGAAAATGAAATAGAGATAAAATGGATCGTTAAATTGCAGCGAAAAGCTAGTTCAACGGTTCAGGAAGATTTTGGTCATTAAGGGTATGTTTGGAAACCCTAGAAAAGAAAAGAAAACAAGAATTTGATCATTATTAGTCCAAAAAATAGTTAGTGAAAATGAAATAATTATCAAATTCTCCTTTTTATTAACTATTTTTAGGAATAATAATAATCATTTTTTTTTTTTCGTTTTCATGGAATTCCAAATAGACCCTCAATGTGATTCACATAGCTGGTTGTTAACTTGTTATGGTCATGTTGAGGCACAATGAGAGGCATAGAGTAATCTTATTTCATCATAGACTTCCATTCTCGACTTTCGATCGTGAAGATTAATTTCTCATATTCCATCAAAAGATCGACTTAGGTAACATGTTTCTTCTTGTTTACTCTTTCTTTTCTTTTCTTGTTCATAAGCAAAAACTAAAATAAAATTTTCAAATAATTTTTTTAAACAAAAAAAATCTTTAATTGATAATGAAAGGTGTTAAATAGGTAAGAATATAAATTTTTAATTAATTAATATACAAATTTTATATTTTTTATTTAAAAAAAGAAGGTAATAAATATGTACCAATAAATAGGATTTGTAAAACTATTTTTTTAATTATATAAAATTAAATAATATCTTAAATCAATAATATAAGGTATTAATTAAATTTATTTATTTTAAAATAATTACTAAATTTTTTTAAAACCAGAAGTTAATATATATATATATATATATATATATTTAAATTATAAAAGAACTTAAACCAATAATGAAAGAAAAATGGAAAAAAAAGGTATGTTGACATGGCTTATTGATGATGTGACATAATGATATGTCATACTCATGTTTGATGATGTGGCAATTTGATGACATATCAGGTGCCATTGTCGTACTTGGTTCTATTGCTGATGTGAAGTACTAACGTATCACAACATAAGTGGTCAAAGCTTACATGTTGTCTCTGACTATACACATATATAGTTGACCGATCAAAGTTGGATATTTTTTATATCATGTTTGGAAGTTGATTATTTATTTGTTAATATTTATTTAAAAAATAGGTAATTTTGTAAAATTCCCCAAAATAATTAATATTCTTTTTATTTTATTTAACGAATTAATCCCCAAGCAAGTGTCCATGTAATTGAACTCTGGACTTTGGGAATCTCTCAAGAATTGATGGAACCTAAGCTTGATAATTCATACGGAACATACATAAATGGATGTCGCTAATTCCTACTCTTCAAAGCTCGATTACTCTCGCTACTTCAATCTAAAAGCTCTCGACAAAGATAAAGAAAACAGTTCATGCCGACATTCGTGACCTTTCAGAGTGACCAATGGTCTCTCCCGTTCTGTGAAGAAGCGCCATTGCAGCCTGGGGAAAGCTTTGAATGGGAATTCTCAAGATAAAGCCAGCGCCATCCTCGTCCTCATCTTGGACAAATTCTACCCTCGTGCCTCATTTCAAGCGTCCCCACGGCTTGACTACTTCGAAGATGGATGTCATACGTCGAGCTCCAGAACCCTCGTGTTAGAAGTGGATAACGGTCACGCATGATTCGGAAAAGAAATTACGGAAACGGAAACTCGATCTTCTGGTTTTCCTTTCCCATGCATGGTCCAATTCCACCGTCTTGCACCTGCGCTTCCGTAATTGAATGTTAACTCACAAAGAACCTCATATCGCATTGTTCTCACTGTAAGGAAGAGAAGAAAATGCTTACATAGTTGCACCTAGCGATGTCATCTTATGTCCGATTCTCCGTCTGCTTGACATCACGAGTAAAGGAAACAGTTTTTAAAATTTTGAGTTTCGGAATGGTGCTGTTTCTTGATCGAGGATAATGTAAGATCGCACGTCATTCTCGAGCCTATTGTCAGCTCAGATGACTGAAACGATCCTGGAAGAGGGTCCAGTCTGATCTCTTCCATGCCTTTCGATCCCTGTTTCAGTCCCAATCGAGAATCACACTCTATTGGAATTTAGCAAAAGCGTGATTTGTTTGTATTCTTCCATGCAGCCAAACAAGACTGGCTCGTTTCCTAGAGCCCGGTCTCTTCTCCTGCACACGTCCGATGGAATTATCGTCTTCCTGTTTGAAAGCTTTTGGGTTACTTTTATAAAAGAGAAATTAACGAAACCCAAAGAAAAAGCAAAAGGTCCAATCCCTATCCTCTCCATGAATCAAGATGCATTGCTTTAGTGAGCATGTATACTTCTTGCATTTTCGTTAAACAATCAATGAAGTACACCGTAAGATACCTGAGAAATGAACAGTGGCCAGTGTTCGACTTGCAGATCCTTTGGCAAGTAGAAAAACCAGGGTGAAGAACAATAGAACAGTTCTTCGTAGATACAAGATCAAAAAGATTTATTCATGCTATAAGATTACAAAGATTTGCACTTATTAAATAAAAATATTTGTTTCATATTGGATTTACAGAGGAGAACTTTGATGCTAAGCGAGTAGGAAACCCATTAAAGGAAGCTTCAACCTGGACAAGAAAACATTATTTCTGTTAGCTCAAACTTCCATCCAGAAAAGCAAGCCCTCGGTATTTGACAAAGGCTTGGACAATTAAAGAGACCTGCAAATGCAAGCATTTGAATGCATGGAAGTGAGCACCTGATGATGAAATTATTGTATAATGTGCCGTCTCCTCGTGGCAATTAGAATTACAGTAGCTTAAGAAACAAGCAATAGCTTACCGCTGCTAAAGATTACGAGAAAGAATCATATTCTTTGGCTGAGTGAGAAAAAGCAGTCCACTCCTCGATTAAAATACAGATTGAAAGAGAAATTAAAAGGCAGCTAGAACAATCATCTAAAGTTTATACAATCAGAATCCTGTGATTTCTAGGCCCCAGCCTAAAAGCATGAAGACTAAGTAGATTAATTGCCTGAGTTGCCTGTAACGACTCAGGAATTGAGAAAAGAACGAATGACCTTGATTTCCAAGTTTGATTAAAATATTTAAAGAATCGGCGGCTACGTGTGAGCGGGAGAAAAAGTGTACTGTTTTTTCTCTGTTCATGGTTGTGCGGTCTCGGAGTTTCTGATCTCTGACCGCAAACTGTTAAGAGAACTGAGGAAGAGGAGAAGAACTGTCGCGGAGAACAAGATTTGGCTTTTGTTGACCGCGAAATACGTGGTGTAATTGGTGATTGAAGTAAATCCATCTGTGTTAGGAGTGACGTTCAAACGTGTTCAATCTTAATTTAATTGTTTGCATGTGATTTCCTCCTCCTTTCTTGGAAATACTCAATCAAATGCAAATACTGAACTGCTTACTGCTACAGAGATACTTGTTTTCTAATTGATATAACTGAAACCATGACCAGCCAGTTGAATCAGGTTGAATAGGATTCAGTCCCTCCGCCCACCATAGTGGAGGCGCCAGAAAATTTTGGAAGACGGCAGACAGTTCAGGGGCGATTGCGTTCCCTAATCCACTAGATTTTAGTGGCTAATTCAATAAATCAGCTGATCCTACAAATTCTCTTCCTCCTTCCTCAAAAGTCGACTTCTCAGATTCTATTCTGGGTGATATTACTATTACCAAATTAACTGTTGATTGTCAATTGTTAAACCAGTTAAACTGGATCCGGCCGCCACCTTTCCGATCACGATCAGACTGATTTTGGTAACATTGGTTCGAAGAGAGAAAGAAGAAGAGAGGGTCTATATTTTGAGGAGAAAAACTCCAGAACTGATATTGTATTCCATCTTCATTAACGGAAGAAGAGAATTGCCAGAAGAAACCAAGGCAGTAGTCAATTGGCCCCTAACAGTACTGTCTGCCTCGAGCTAGAAAAGACCAAGCTGCTAGTTGCCATTACAGACCTGGAAATGCATAAAGGATCAAATTTACTTTTGAGTTTTCACGTGGGTAGCTGACAACTTTTATCTTAATCGGACAAGGAGATGGTCTTGCCGTCCTGGACTTCGCCGCTCTCCACATTTTAACTTACAAGAAAGAAGAACCCAAAGCTTTTCGTGATTACGTTTTTATTGACCAGCAAGAACATCAAATTCGAACAGAATTGTTCACCCAGAAAAGCGATTCGAACAAAATCCTGTTGAGTAAATTACAAAGCGATTTGTTTAAAAAAAAAGAATTATAGAGCTTCTGAAACAAGAGACCACTGAATAAGTCCTTTTTGAGTGCCAGCCACTCGTGCGAATGGGCTCTGATTAGATAAACCACCACAGCTTATCAACATTTTTTTTGTTTCTGTAAATTTGTACTGACTTTATTTATCCGAAGTCGTTGCCAATCAGACAAAATCCACTAATAGAACTATTCCGACGGACTTCATGGATTCAAAAGAACCAGGGACCCCCTGACAGATGAAGAATCAAAAAGATGAGAAAACCTTTCCAGGTCAGTTTCCTTAATGGGACGATTGCACTGATCCACTAGAGACTTTCCCGAGTCTTTCCACCCAATTCATTGGTAGGTAACAACTCGAAAAGATTCTCTCTCACCTGCCGCCAGCCAGCAACTGGAAGTGGAGTTTTGGCCTGTGGAGAAGAAAAAAAGGCGGCCGTCCGTGCTTGTACCAGGCAATGTGAGTCTGTCAGTGGCAACTCAAGCGATTCCATCGCTTTCAACGTCAACGATTATCCATGCAACCACGTTAAGAACAGAAACCACTCAGAGAAAGATCCCTTTCCAGAGCCGCGTTCACATTGATCTCTTTTTCCATAAGAAAATTCCATCCCAAACCGTGTTTATATCAGGGCTTCGCCGATCTGGGTTCTCTCCAAAATTCTCAACGCTTGCAATGATTAGTGTTCCGGGATTCATCGTCTGTGCACGTCGAGTCTGAGTCTTCCGGTTTCTGGTTTCTGCTCGATCGGCATTCTGCGACACCAAAGTCACCTCTTAGACAAATGATTGGAAGACAAGTTCGTGGGTCTTTCACATCAATGTTTAACATCGACAGACGTTGTGAAATTGGCTTTTACAAACAGTGAGGATCTGGGGACATAAGAACAACGAGAAAAGTTAACTATTTAAGGAAGAAGATAAACAAAGCTTTGATCTATATATATTTTTCAGTTAAATCAAAGTCAGACAGCAATCGAATAGTGAACTACTGGTTTAAATTGGATAAATCAATGCCAAAGTTTTTTTTTTTTTAAAATGGGGTCAGCAGTTGATCATTTTCAAGCTTGTTTTATGAGATTTATTTATCTTCTGTTTTAAGTCTCAGTCAGTCTCTGTAACCAATTTCTGCTTGATTCTTCGGCCAGTACTCATCCAACATTGACGACAAGTTGAACACTGTTGAAGATGAACTAACAAAAAAAAATTCTGCCAGTCGTTACAGTTTTTATTTAGCACAAACCAGCATAATTATAATTATGCAATTCCTACAAAAATAAAATAGTGCGCTTATTCAAGTTCTTCATTTCTTCCAATGGAGTAGGATTTGAACCAAACCATGAAAATTTTCGTATCTGCTTGTTCTGTTAATTTTGATTTTCATCACGAATGATTATAGTAAATGCCTTTAGGCCCTAAAGAGAAAATACCCCTCTATTTTTCATCTTACAAGAGAAATAAGGAATTACAAATTTGAATTCTCTTATAAAATTGTCCAATAATAGCCATTAAAGTGAACTCCAACTGAAGCAAACCCTTGATTCCACTCATGTACAGAGGCAGAGGCCGGCGGCAGTTGTATAAGGAAGTTGACCCATTTCTAGCAACTGCCTGTAGTGGCCATTGATAAGGACTCAAGAACGTGGAATGATGATGCAACGCTGCATCACTGATGAACGTTAATCAGTTGCTTCACCAGAGCTTTAGATTCTAATCACATGCGTTAAGAGACCAATTAGTTAAGAACTTAAACGCTGTTTAGGATCTAAGAGGAGACCCAGAAGTGGGAAACTGTGGGGATTCTCTTTTTGTCTTGTTCAACTTCTTCCAGTCGCCTCTGACCTCTGCATTCGAACGTTTGGAAAGTTTAAACCCATTAATAATGGAAGCAAAACTGATAAAAAAAACAGATAGTGTATCGCTGTCCACTGGAATTTAATATAAGACTACTCGCCTGAGTCTTTCTCCCTACGATTATTTTTTTGTTCTATATAGAGGCATGAGAGACTCGAGAGGGAAGGTAGGTGTGGTTCAGAGTAAAAAAATTACGGATTGTGGAAAAGAGGTTTTCATGGGATTGGTACAAATGACCAGGAGTTTACTTGGTCTTCTTTCTTCTTTGCTTTTGGTCTTGGTATTCTTAACCAGATATGGATTTTCCAGTGGTCGGGAATGGTCATCTGACCAGTTCGTGAGCTCCATTTTTGCAGTGTTTGCTATTTGAGCTCGAGACCTGACTTGGGCCCCAAAGAAATTCCTGTCGAGTTGTGTGAGTTCGGGCGATTTCCGACTCACCAAACTCACATCTGGTAAAATACCTTTTCAACAAACATGTATAGTGCAATAGTAGCAAGCTATAACATTAAGAAAAGTACGCCAAAAAGCGAAGATTCCCCAGTGACGCTGCGTTCACACCATCCATGGGTCCTTCCGCAGCGTCCTAGATTCTTTCCTGAACCCCTTTCACATTGATTTCTCTCTTATCCCTAAGACAGCCACGTGTTCAAATCCCGACAAGCCATCTATTGCTTGGCTACCTTTGCTTCTCGCACTGCTCCGAGCCGACGATCTATCCCTTGAATAGACTACATCACGCGACGCTGATTAAACCCGCTAAAACTGAGCCAAGCAGCCGACTTGGGGTTCCTACGCGAATGGCACCGACGCCACCGCTTTCGGGGCTGTTCTGTGACATTCCGGTACAGGACGAGATTGGCCGACGTCGAACGAAAAGGCCACCTTGGCAGAAAGTCATCCGACGTGGCAGTTTGAATGTTTCCACTTTCCGCTACCTTCGTATCCCTTACCCTCAAACTTTATCTCTCCGCCACACCATCCTACCTCACCAGTGCCCACCCTGTCTCTCCCCTCTGCTTATATATATAAATCACGCCCCACGAGTCTTCCGGATCTCCTTCTTCAGCTTCACAACAACAACGCAGAGACAGAGAGAGAACGCGGAAAAAACTCATACCGGTTCAGGTTTCGGAGGGCAGAGAATCAGGAGTAGAGAGAAATGGGCAACTGTCTCAGGCACCACCGCTCTTCCCCGGCCTCTTCCATGAGATGGGGAGACGAAGACTGGGGTCTGTTTGGCGAGCAGGAGCCGAGCCAGATGGATTTTAGGAAGGTGGAGGAGGAAGAGAGCTTTCTGAATGAGAAGCAGAGAGTTCCCTCCACGGAGGTGAAGATAAAGATCAGTAAGAAGCAGTTGGAGGATTTGTTAGGAAGAGCCGATGTGCAGGGGATGTCCATCGAGCAGATCCTGACGCAGTTGATAACCGTCAATGGGGAGTTTCAGTTAAGGCATCGCCCGTGGAAGCCTGCCTTGCAAAGCATCCCGGAGATTAATTGATCGACGGCGTCGACGATCATGAAAATGATTTTTTTTTTTTTTTTTTGTGTCACAGGTGGGATCCTTCTCTCCCTGTTTCCCCTTTCGGGACCTTTTTGCTGGTCGTGTATGATGATAGCTTAGGTTTGTAGAGAGAGAAAACTAGGTTAGAAGGATATCTATTTTCTGTTGCTTTCCAATGTAAATAGACAATGAATAGATACCAGTACAAATTTGTTCATACTCGCATCTCTCTCTCTCTCTCTCTCTCTGTTTTCTGTGTACTGTTTTCAGGGTTTCACTTTCTCATAGCTTTCAGATCTCAAACCCATGACATGGTAATTGCGGCACGAGAAGAGATCCTTCTTTCATCAATCTGGGTTAATTAATCATGATTTTTGACAAACTTCATCGCAACAGGAAATCGTTAATAAAATAGAAAATTAAAAGGAGAAAATAAAAAGAAAATCTTCTGTAGCATGAGCTCGTTTCAGTTTGGTGGCGGAAATTATTTACTCCATCAAGCCATTCAACCAATTCGGAAAGCGACTTAAGAAATTTTTATTAATTGCAGGGCCGAGATGATACACAACCGGAAACTGAGACCAAGAAGCCACCCTTGATTAGTAAAATGTTGGGGATTCTGAAATCCATGACCATGACTCCTCTGTAGCGGTCTTTTAAATTTTAATTGCTCGCTTAGAGTGTTCATGACTTCATCATTTTGATCCCTATCCTCGTTTCGTATTTTCAGGGTCTGTGTTACGGTGCTGCTATTTTGTCGGCCGTAGCAGCGAGGGAGACCTTCTGCTACTGGTTTCACGGGATAACAGAATGAAGCTATTCCGTCAGCAGAGACTGGATCAAACAAGTTACTACTGATTTGGTGACCGGAAATGAAACCCAGATCATTCCCAAAAAGACCAGTGGCCGCTTGTTACGGGATATGAATGCGGGCCAGGGCGTGTTTAGCTCTGATACCAAGTCAAAGTCTTAAGCGAATACTTATCAGGTAGAATTATTTTTGCTCAAACTCACTTAACTTCAGAGTTTTGAGTCAGATACCTAGCCAATATAATCCGAAAAAATTAACCGTTTAAAATGTGAAAAGTTAAGTACTTAACTCAGACCACAAACTCTAACAAGAGTGGACGAAACAACTTCGTCCAAATTTTAAGTTCATTAAATAAATATTTGATAAAAGATAAATATGGAATAAGATTAAATCAAAATTTAAATGATTTTATTTAAATTTGATAATTAACTTGAAAAATGAATATACCTAAATTTATTATAGACTTATGCTTATATTTTTTTTGTTTAAATAATTCCGATAACGCAACAAGGATTAAACCATATTTTTTAAGGTATAAATGTATTAGCCTAGTTTTTATCTCGTCTCCTACCTGCACCCAGATCCCGCTGTCGTTCAATTAAAGGCCATTGAAGAACTCTCCGCTCATTCATGGTGACAGTTGGGAAGAAACGAAGCAACCATTAATTCACTGCTTCAAAATATTGAAATCCGATTCCACGGATTTCAGATGTGAACGTAATCGTGAAGTGATCCACAAAAGAAAAAACGAATCAATCAACTGAAAGCAATCTGGATTCCGGAAGCATCTGCTTATAATCGTTCCGGAAGCTAATTACGCGGGCTCCTAGCTTTCTTTCCAGTGGGTCCTCGCTGAAAGACAAGACCATGATTTTTGGAACGAAACGGCGAGCTTAATCGAGTCGAAACATGATCGAACATGGCAATGTGAAAGTGGATTTCGTGTGCGATTGCGGGTTTTCACTGTTTGTAATGATTGGATTAGAAAAACAGAAATGTTGCCGCGATCGTCGATTTCTTTACGAAAAGGAATTGCTAGTGTAAAGAAGAGGGGAAGAGAAGCTTCTTGTCGGGATAATGAAGCTATTTTGATCGACCATCGATCTGAAAAGGACGATAAAGATTCAAGTTTATACGAGCACTGGATAACTTCGATTGAAACACGGGGAGATGATAACTGAACTTAGCCATCATTCTCAGTTCGTGGCTTATCAAATTCTGATAATGTTTTTTTGTTAAATTCAATATGAATTTAGATCACTCGAGGATAAATATTTGAAACATAAATAGCTTTTTTGTTAGTACGATTCGATTATAAAGAACCCTAAATTTGATCCAAAGATTTCGTTAGACCAAACAGGAGATTCGAGCTAACGAGTAGTAGTTATCAAATGAGCTGTGCTGCCCACCAAACACATCAACTCATGGAGCAGATGAGGCTCTTTCATTTCCAAGTAGACATATTTTTATGTTTGCAGAGCGACAATGCGAGTGAAGTAGGTCCGAGAGAAGGAGATTAAGCAGTAAATGGAGGGATCCTCTGCAGAGAGCTTAAATGGGTGGCCCTCGCAGCAGAGTAAATGCGCCTTTGCTCTGATCTGTTTTTAATGGTCTCGCCTGATTCCCACCAAGATTTCGAACCTGCATTTACGCAACTGCTGCAGAGGTTGTGGAATTGCCTTATCTAGAAGAAAAGAAGTGGCTGTGGAGAGAGCTCTCTAGGGTTTTTTCAATAAAGAGTTGGGATTTGCTAATCCAGTTGAGATGGAGGGTGATTAAGACCTTTTACCCTAGAAAAATAAATAAATAAATAAAATAAAAATTTGGTCATTATTATTTCTAAAAATAGTTAATGAAAATAAAATAATGATTAAATTCTCATTTTTACTAACTATTTTTTAGAATAATAATAATCAAATTTTATTTTTTTTCCATGGAGTTCCGGACATACCCTAAATAAGACCTAGACTTGACAAGGAATCAATTATCACCGCACCCCCTACACACACCTAGAACACCTCTTGCTAGATATCCTTACAAGACGCGAGTAGGCAAAGGGTCTGTTGGAACTCCACGGAAAATAAAAGTAAATGAGAATTTGACTATTATTACTCATACAAATCGTTTGAAATAATTAAAATAGAACTATCAAGTATGTAAATTGTTCGAAATAATTAAAATAGAGAAAAAAATTGTAAATTAATTTTTTAAAAACCTGTATTGGAATAGTTTTATATTTCTTCTATCGTGATTAAGTTCATTAATGGAAATAAAATCATAGAAGAAGACTTTGATTTTTAATAAAATTAGTTGACTAATTAGACTCTAAGAAATTCTAAATAGAGCAGTAAAATTTAAAATTCATTATTAAATTTTTGTTATAATTTTTTATTATAGTGCAAGTTATCCTTTAATGGAGAAGCCATGTTCTCTCGCTGAACGAGTGAGGGAATGCAGCAAATGGAATCAGGGTCTTCCTCCCGATGCTGAAATATGGTTTAAAAAACCTCAGAGGAGTGTTGAAGAATCGTGGGCATCCGATAGTAAACTTGCATTTGACTTATTGAAGATAGAAAGCTTTACATTTTATAGTAAATTTACAATTGACGTGTTGAAGATAGAAGATTGAGAGCATCCTCACCTGGGATTTCTTGTTTTGATTAAGCTCATTCTGGTAATCTCTGAATAATCCATTTGCTTCACAGGCTGTGATCACTTAATCGTGTGCTGGGTTTTTTACTAGCATTGGATAAGACTTGCGGGGCATGCAACCGCACGTTCGTTCTCGCGCACGAGCACGCGGCGCCATGGACGGATCAAGACTGGTGAACGAAGCGATGGGAGGAGAGAGAAGCTGCGGTAGGGAAGAAGCTGTGAGTGATGATGATGGATGATGATGAATGGAGGAGGGGCCGAGACAGGCATTGGACAGTTACAGAGATTTTAATAGTGGGTCTGAAATGAGCACCTTAACTTGAGCAGTAGTGAGGGTGGGTCCCAGACCGTGGAGCCAGCTGCCAGCTAGCATGAAGCAACTGCTTTTCTAGCCCACCTCTCTTCCTCTCATATTCACTCCCGCTCGTCTCTCCCTTTCTCTCTTTCAGACTCGTTTCTCTCATCACTGCTGATGTCTCAGATGGGTAGATAGAAGAAACCACGATACTAGCTGGGTTTTCTTCTTTCGCCTTTCTTTTGGGACTGATTGTAAGGAGAAATGAATGAGGGGGTCTTTCTCTCTCGGAATCTCAACTTTCTCTTCTACGCCTTGCTCTTATTTTTCTGTAAGTGGTATTTTTTCTCCTCGCTGAGGGGCTCTTCCTTTTTTTTTTGGTCTCATTCCTCGCTTGGTTTGCATGAAAATTTAAACTTGTCTTTCATTTTCTGCTTACCAACTGCAGCGGGTTGTCTGATAGGGTTGGAATTTAATGGCCACGATCTAATGGTCGACATCACCCTTTAATTCCACTGTGCATTTCATTGTGGTTTCCCTGTAGCAACTGGTTAAGAAATTTGTGTCATGTTATTAATCCGCTCATTGTTCGAGCTGTAATTTTGCCTAGAGTAGAACTTGTTCAACTAATACTCTGTTTCAGTGGCAGAAGAGGAAACGAACTCTTGAAGCCAAGTCATGTGCTAATAGCTGTAGATGAAAGTCTCCCCTTTACCAGTGGGATTATATTTTGTTTTGGTTATTGTTTGTGGATGATTATCTTAGCTATCGCATTATCAAATGTTGAAATTTATTTGGTGAATGGCCTGTCTGAAACCTCCAGCAGGTTTTGCCACAAAAACACTTAAAACTTCTGTGCTGCTGAGGCTGCTAAATCCCTGTTCTGGGCAATGTGAATAATCAAAGCTGATTTAAAATGGCTAGAAGAGAAACCTTCTGGCTGATAACTTCAACACCGGGGGACATGTGAAGATCTGCATCTTTTGCCAATATGTGTAAACATATTGTCTAATGTTGCTATTTCTGTTTGTTGAAGTCAACTTGTGCTTTCTGTGCTAAGGTGGTTTAGTGCTCCTTCTTCACCTGTAATTTTAATTGCTTAGTGTATCTTACATTATTGTTTGATGGAATATACAACTTCTGCTGTTTGTTATGTTTCCAGCGAGTTTTTGACCATGTTATATACCTTCTAACCAGGTGTTCAAAAGCACAACTGCAAAGAATTGGATTCTGTTTCTGAATTAAAGATCTATAGGCTGCAACTAGGTTCTGTTGTCAAGAAGGAGAAGGGAAATGCTCTTCTACCTGCTACTCCTCCACACAGCTCACCTGAACCCTTTATTCCTCTCTTGGGGCCTTCACCTCTGACACCTTTTACAAATGGTTCTGTGCCAAGATTGTCAGGTAATATCTGTTATTTTAATTGTTTGAGTCAGAGGCTTTGGTGTTTTAGAGGCTACAAAGTAAAAAAGGCAGTAGAATGTTCACTTGTTAGTTAAAGTCCTCTTCAGAGAGTCCACTCCCTGAAAGGAGACTCTTTGATTGAACATGCTTGAGATGATGGGCCATGAGCATTCTCAAATCAAAGGACCCTACTCCAAAGTGTGACTAAATAAACATTTTTCCAGCTTCTGTGCCCTTTTTTATCAACATTTTGGAGCATTGCACATCATCGGAGTACCCTTCATTTTATGATTATTAGAACAAATGAATGTATGAGGAAATAAAGGAGTTCATACCCTCTGCGCAATGTGTCCTTTTCTAGTCCTAATCAGTGAAGTTGTTTTCTCCTTTTTGTAGGACTTTGTACATTGAATTTTTCTGCTGCTGAGAATATGATAAGCATAGCAGCTGTTGATTGTTGGGGTTTCTTCGCTCCCTTAATGGCCAATGTTATCTGTTGCCCTCAGTTGCATGCCACTGTGGCAGTTCTCATTGGTCAAACCAGTAAGGAAACAGGGCAACTTGCCCTGGATAAGATTCAAGCGAACCACTGCTTGCCAGATATCCAGGAGATCTTAGCAGCCCAGGGTGCAAATGGGAGTCTCAGTCAGATATGCTCCATTCGTCCATCAAACCTCACTGAAGCCTCTTGTCCTGTCAAAGATGTAAATGAGTTTGAGAGCATGGTTGATTTGACAAGGCTTCTGGCTGCCTGTGAGAGAGTTGATGGGGTGACTGAATGTTGCAGTCAAATTTGCCAGAACGAGATAGCGGCAGCTGCAACAAAACTTGCTCTTAAGGACGAGGGTGTCACAGGTATGGGTGGGCCTGGTGCTTCTGTTGATCATTTGACTAAAGTTGATGGCTGTAAACAAATTGTACTCAGATGGCTGGCCAGTAGATTAGAACCACTCATGGCAAAGCAAGTTATTCGCCGAATTTCTAATTGCAACTTGAATAAAGGTAATTTGCTACTTCATTCTCTTTCTATTTCCTCAATGAGTTCATACCCTTTGAGTTGTTGTTGATATTTGTGTATGTGGGTGCATCACTTGTGCAATTAGAGGAGCCTGACCGCTCTATTGTGTAATAGCTGTAATTACTTTATCTAGACACCTTTGATTCGAGTAAAGATGAAGTTTTTTCTTAAAGTTACTTTGAAGCTGAATAAGAAAGATTTTTTAAATTTATTGTCCAGTAATTTAGACTTTGTTAGACCACCTATTTCGTATTATAATATTAAAAAAATGAAAAAAGGTGCAAACAGAACAAGCTAGTGGGTGATAATATAGTAGTTAGAGACCTGTCATGCTTTAGGGAAGCTCAAAATGAGAATTTTGACAAGTATTTGAGATAGCTTCAGGGTGACCCCTGTAAGTGATAAAATAAGAGAACTGTTTGAGATGGTATGATCAGTGCATGTGCAAACCTGACAGAGAACATTTAAGAAAGGCTTTATGAATATATTTTGATGAACTGCAAGAAGTAGAGGAAGGCTGAAAATGATGATAAAATTTGTAATCTAATACTTCAAAAAGGCAGTCCTGATGGTGGATCTGGCATACTATGTCACAGTGGAGGAAAAATTGTATTTTAACTATCTCATGTTATTTTCAGCATAATGATGTGAGAGCAAATCATGGTAATTTGGAGCTCTAAGGTTCCGTTAGTTGAAGAATAATTGAATTTACTCTTTGAGAAATGAATTACTTGTAGCCAGAAGGAAGAGCAAGATTCTGAAGGTGTTTATTAGCTACTTTACTATTTTAAATTTTACTTTTATTGAAAAACTCAGGTGATCTGAGGCATTCTGCTGCAACACTGAGATGTAAGATGACACTATGTAAGGGACTGGGGTCATTGCTAGCTTCTCTTAATGGAAGAACTATATTAACTGATTGACGTTTTAGCGAAAGATTTATTTAAATTAAACTTGCATTAATCTAATGTTTGAGCAAATAATTATGTTCTGACCTCGATATATTCTGCTGGAATTGATCCTTTTTTTGGTCACAGCATGTCCTCTGGTGTTTCCTGCTACCAGAAATGTAGCCAAATACTGTCAGAATGAGATTGAGAACCAAACAGCCTGCTGCAATGCCATGGATAGTTACATATCCCACTTGCAAAAGCAAAGTTTTATAACGAACTTGCAAGCTTTGGACTGTGCTGCCTTGCTGGGTGCAAAACTGCAGAAAGTCAATATCACAAAAAATGTTTTTGGTCTCTGTCATGTATCCCTCAAGGACTTCTCTTTACAAGGTTGGCTTCTCATTAATATATGTCTTTTGATTTCCTTCGTCTAAATTTGTTTCATCTTTAATATGTTCATTATCTTTATATAATCAAACCGATAAACTGATTTATTACCTTTTGTCTTTCTGGGGTATGGTTGAATCTCTGGTTGGCGTGACAGTTGGATTACAAGGTAGATATCACTGCCTTGTTTAGTGCATTTTTTTCACATACAAATTACAAAATTATTTGATTTTTCTCTGTTATATTTGGTTGTACTCTTTAACTTTGCAACTATCCAGAATCTGGATGCCTCCTTCCAAGTTTACCGTCGGATGCGTCATTGCAGTCTACAGGGATTGGTTTCACCTGTGATCTTAATGATAACATTGCCGCTCCTTGGCCATCCACTTCTTCACAACCATCAATTTCTTCCTGCAATAAGAGTATGTACATTTGATCCACTCAAATATATACAGGATGTGAAGGTTATGCATTTCGTCCATCTATGTTCATTTGCTAAATGATTAGTACTGATTTGCTGGCCTTTACCATGATAAGATTGATATGTATGGCCAGGAAGTTTGCTATTATGCAACTTGGTTTGGATAATGGTGTAAACTATGATCATGTGGTGAATTGTTGAAAGCTAATTCCTTACTAAGAGGTTAGCTGAAGTTAGGAAGCATCTTCCTCACTAATAGCATAGGATTTTTGTGAGGCTAATGTGAGATCAAGTTATAGAACCACAGAAGGGTGGGGACTTTTTGTACCCAGCAGTGATTGGTATGAGTTGACTAATCCTCAAAGCTGGACACTTTTTGGTCTTCAGCTACTGCTTACTCACATTTTATAGCCACTATTTTGCTATCAAAGCTCACTTTTTATCTTAATCTTCTGACATGAAATGACTTGTCTTGATCCTCCACTGTAAAAGACACTACATTTTTTTAGGTGACACTTCCCTGTTGAATTAGCTGAAGAAAAACAACACCAAATATAAATGTATAATCATAATATATGTATATTAGCACTCTATGTCCATATCCCTTCTAAGCTGACTGATTACTTGTTAAGCTCTTATGTGACAATTGATGGTGGCTTCTGACATGCATGACTGTTTGTTTCTTCCATGTTTCTTGTCTAGTTTTGGTTTCTAAATTTTTTCTGTTACTTGTCAATGACATTGCTGTGAATTACTCAATGCAGCCATCAGGTTGCCAGCGCTTCCAGCCGCTACCTCAGCGTCAAACAGTATGTCTTCTAACCGCATTCTGTCTACACACAAATAGTTGACTTCCATCATCATTTTATCTTATACTAGGTAACTTGATTAGAAACAGAAATAAAGCACCATTAACTAACAAAAGAGCAGGAACTGTCTTCGTCTATATTGTATTAGGAGAGAGAACTGGTTAACTTGTAGTTTATCTCACCCTATCTCCTCGTTCTTTTCTGTTGCAGACTCAGATCTGAAATTCAGGGGATTATATCTGTTCTGTGCTTCCATGATGACTCTGGCGGCTCTTCTAAAGTTTTGATAGGCTTCTTTGTCACTCGTTGGGTCTGTAATTTTGGCGGACAACTTCCCCATACAGATCTGTCTCTCTTACCCGGACCAGATTCAGTTACCATCCATTATAAATTGTGAGTCCACCGAAACTACATCTTGTCCAGAGCTGCCATTCTTGTGAGTTAACCTAATAATAGCGTTGTATAGAAAAATACAAAAAATGAGGAAAAGTATATGTTTGTAGCAACTTAGCTGTCTGCAGTAGGAACTTCTTTGCTGCGATCCCTGATTTCATCTTTTGTAAATTGCAACTCGATGATCTGTAAAAAAGTATGATTGCTCCAAGGCAACATCGCCCGAAGATTCGAACTCAGCTTATTGATGTTCCATAATCTCCGATTATGCTTTAGAGGCTGAGCATAGCGTAAGCAGATATGCAGGTACTCTGACCTGTGATCAGTGGATTTGTACTGCTGAAACATCAAGTGTCAGTCTTTAGTAGCTTTGTGAACAAATTGACAATAGCCCTAGTTGACAAGCTTCTTGATTGTCACAAGGGATTTGCATCTTGCCCAGAGCTGGAGCATTCTTATCATGAGCTTTGCGCAAGACGCAAAAACTGGTGGGAAAATAGATAGAAATTACTGTAAAATTGTGTCCAAGCCCATATTTTTAACTAAGAAATTCAAAATATTTGTATTCAAATACTGGATTATTCCCGCCCAGCAATTATGGGCCATAAGCTTGATACATACTAGCCGCAGCATGGGCCTGCCTCGTCGAGTGTCTCGATTTCGCACCCGCCTTAGGTGTGCACTGAATTCTATTATTCAATTTAGTAAAAATCCCGATCGTGTCGAAGATGCTCGCTTCACGTAGGTCTGGGAAATGCGAATTTCGTCCATTATTTGGCGCGCAAACGACGTGAAATCGTCTGTTATTTTAGCGCTCATCCAGTCACTCAGCCATTCGCCTTGAGTTTTCAATTTATTTCCCTCCAGATATTGGAGCTGCGTTTGTTACTCGTGCTCCTTAACACTAGCTATCCTCTACCTGCAATCTCGGAGACTCGCCCCGTTGGCAGCTGCATCGATCACATTTCTCATTGCCACTTCTTCTTTCTGCCATGGCAGATTTCGGTGGTCCTTCCTTTTCGCTCGGCCTCGATCTCGATTTTGATTACCACCCAAATGCCACTTGCGCAGACGAAGCTATTCCTGAATGGGCTCCTAATTCTTCAGATGACGAAGATGGCGTTAATATTGATACCCTAAATCCAGATCAAGAAGATGCAAATCCACCTCCATCCTTGAAGCGTCTAAAGCGAGGACCGGCGACTCAGCTGCCTGCGGCTGTGTCGCGGGAATCTGTGCAGCGATCCAACCTTGACGATGAAATTGAGGATTTCTCTTCGGAAGAGGAGCAAATCAGAGGTAAGAGGTTTATAACTTTCCATTTGATATATTACTTGATCTTTATGGTTATATTTGAAAGCATTAGAGTGTGTTGCCTAGGAGACCCTTTTTAGGGCAAGTTGGATTGATCTTTTGGGTATGTGGAGAGGAGATGAAGGGAAAGAATAATGTTTATTCATCTGCGTGTTAGCCATTCTTTTCAGGAGGTAAGTAGGGTAAGGGAACCACTATGGTCCCTTCCAGTTTTTCTTTTGTTATTGCAAGTTTCAGATTCCAAAAGAAAAAAAAAATCAATGTGCTTTAATGCATGTTTACATGGAATCATGGGGTACCCTGTTAGAGTGAGATGTTAAGTATTGGAAATAATAATGGCAAAGTGACTCGTGTTCGAGTTTAGTGAAGTTTTATCAATTATATCCTGGTACATATTACATGTTACAAGGAGTGAAAACACAGCGTTGGGGCCACCTAGAATTTTCTCCACGGTGAGCCCATGGAAAATGCATGTAGCCAGAAACGAAAATTTTCATCAATATCTATACAATATGAAAATACAAATTATAGTAGTCGTGCTTTCTACTCCTGCACTTTATTTATAAGAAGGGAATCTGCTACAAGTTATTAGAGGATACATTATTGTGGACCTCCCTGCCTTCAACCTTGCTATAGGAGTCATTTGCATTTGCACATGCATTCATGGCATTTTGCCTAGCAACCTTTTTATTTGTGATTTGATGGTTCATACCTTTTTGGCCACAGTCTTCTAGCCTAATGATTAGCTGAGTTACCTGATATATTTTCTTTTCCCAAAAGATCAGCATTGCTCTCAGTCATGATATGATAATGCTGCAATCACCTTTCTGACTTAGTTTACCTATTATACTTGTGATTTAGGTATAGCACAGACTATTTGGGTTTGTTTATCTATATTTAGTTTTGTATGAAAACTTATTTTTTGTAGCTGCAGAATACAGAATGTGAAGCTTTACTTTCTGTCTCAAGTTCTGTTCCAAGTATTGGACATGTAGTGTTCTTTTCATGCCAAAATTTTGAGTTTGTTTTCTGTGTATTCTAGCTTGATTTGTTGACCAACTTTTGTTATGAGGTTTGCTAATTGTGGCTCTCAACAGTCAGAAGTATGTCATACTTTCTTAGATTATGCTTGCCAAAGACGAGATACTGGTCAAGATTAGTTTAAATATCACAATAAGAATTTACTTCTGTGAATCAACGTATCAAAGTTTCTCAGAATCATAACTGCCGTGAAGGGATTTAGCAGTGATGCCTCTTCTCCTTTTTCTGCTGGTTGTTTTTTTATGGGGAACCAGATCAGACATGTAGGAGTAAGGGACCAATGTCTATTATATTTACGGAACTTTGACTTTTATCCATCAAGTACACTGTTTTAAAAGGTATCACACACTCCTTGTTAAGCCTATAGATAAGCTTATTGTTCCATCACTGCAAGTAAACTCTCCAAAACACTGGGAAAATAGAATCTGCCAAAGCCCAAATCCTGAATTAATCACTAAAATTAATTGGGTTTATCAGGCATTGCTTTGTGTTAATCTGGTATCAACCAAATCTAAGATTTGAAAACAAACCATGTATCTACCATCTTATGTTGTAAAATAACTTCTTGGAATGTAAAACCTTAAATGAACTTTTAAACCAAAGGTTTCCATGATCTTGGATGATTGTAATTATTGAATCATGAGCCTCATGATGGGAAGTTCAAAATGTATTTGTGGTGGCAATATTTAATAGCTTTTTTCTAATTGTGTTAAACAAAAGAAAATTCAGTTGAGTTTGTGAAACTTTTTCCTTGTTAGCACACTCCATTGCCTCCATTGTCCACATGTATGATACTAATGAAACATCATTTGTCTTTAAAGGACTTTAGAGTCCCTCATCTGTTATGTGGTGAATTTACATTTAAAATAAAGTTTGGATTCATTTGTGTTCTATATTTATGCAAGATTTCTTTTTCTGTGACAGGTGAACGTGGATGTGGACAAACTCGTTCTGCATGTAGCAGTTCAAAGTACAATCTACGTGGTCAAGGGGTCCTGACAACTCGTTCAACAAGTAAATCAAATCCCCATAAAAGTATTCCTGCCTCTAATGCCTCAAATACTGGAAGTTTGGACTCAAGTCGCATCAAGGGCATCTTTCCAAATATAACTATTAGTCCTCTTAGAAAGATACAGTTTCTAGATTCTGATTCAGATGAACCTTCTATGAGCAACACTGAAGCCAGTGATGTTAGAAATATTGGGGTCTCATCAAAAGGTAAAGAGTGCAAACTTACTCAACCCATTACCAAGAATCGATCATTGAGAGCAACATCCGAAGCTGAAAATGCAAGATCAGACTTGGCTCAAAATAAAAATATAAATTTTGTAACCCCTGCTCTGGATCAGTTCTGTGAAGAATATTTTACTTCCATGAAAGGTAAAAGACAGGATCTTGGGAAGAAGATGGAAGTTGGTGCTGGTACTTCTAATTCACTTGTTTCAGAGTACTTTAGGGCTGAAGGGTGTTTCCAGAACACTGAGGTCCTGGATAACAGAAATTACCATTGGAACTTGCCTAATCCTGCTCCTCCTGCTTATCGCTACTTTAATCATAGTGATCCTCGAGTCCGGGAGTTAATTCGCAACCGCTTACCAAACTTCTCTCCTATTGGTGTTGTGAACAACAGAGAAAACCAATATTCTGAAGCATCAGTAATTGATTACACGTAATTTACCTTTACCTTCTGGCTCATGAAATTACTCATTTATTGTCTGTCAGAAGATGTTCTAATACGTCCATTTTGATTTTAGGAGTCAATTTGGCAATAAAGACACTTCAGTTCAAATTTGCAAATTTGGGAATGACGGTAAGGAAGCAAGTTCAGGAAGAAAGAAACAGAATGCAAGGAAGACTACTGTAAAAAAAGACTCACCAGGTTCGGTGGGTTGGGTGAACCCCAAAAGCTGTGACTCTGTTCCCAAAGATGCTGGCAGAAGACGAGTTCATGCAAGTGATAGTTCCCGTGGGCATTGGTATACTGACTCTGGTGGAAAGAAGGTAACTACAGCTTCCAAATAAAGTTGAGTCTAGAGTTTCCATTACTTACCATTGATTCAGCGGTTAATTATGTATTTTACTGAATACTGCAGTATTCCAGCCGGTTCCTTCAGATTGTCTATATATAATTTATCTGTTTTCGGCGATTGGTCATGCTTATGATCAGTTTTACTCTTCTTCAGGTCTATGTGAATAAAAAAGGGCAAGAGTTAACTGGTCGGGCGGCCTACAGACTTTACAAAAAGGTTGTTTCATCCCTCTAATTTGCTTTACAAAAGTTTTCACTAATTAATCTCCAATCATGTGTCATGAAGGCCCGTGTGATAATATCATCTATGCTACAAAGATTAATCTAATACATGCATGGTTTACTGTGTTTTTGCAATGTTTTTGTTGGGCAATATACTTTGCATGCTTGAGGTTACCAGATAAAGGCTTTTTTTGTTACCCCAAGGCAGGGTGGGTGAACCATACGATTCTTATCAATAAGTTTCAGAATTTTTGGTTTTTGATATTCTTTTAGATAGAGACAGACTGATACCGTTGTACGGCTCAATATGCATATTATATCGGCAGATATGTTTTGAATTCTAAAGGTCCTGATAAGATGTGCAATCCCAAAATACCTGTTTCTCATCATACATGCAGTTTGACCTTGAAGCAAGACCATTTGTGCTATATTGAAGCTACTCATTCCTGACCCAGTTGTCTCGTGTAAATGACAGGAGAACGACGGATTTAAAAAGACTAGAAAAAAGTCTGCACCCAAGAAGAAACCTAAGAACCGATGAGATGTAAATATGCAGTTGCTGTCTTTCAATATAGTGTAAGATCACATCTCCATTTCAAATTCAATGTAATTCTGCCTAGTATTCATTTATTTATAGACCTTATTCGTTTGGAGACTTGCTGGATTCTATTGTCGCCTGCCCCTCAGTCTCCATCTCTTGCTCGTCATCGTTGCCGATTGAATATAACGTTCCCCAGAGGCTTCGATTACCAAAAACATTTTGAGCCATCACATCGAAGGAGTCTTACATTGTTTGGGAATCTATTCCTCTATACGTAAAAGACGATATACTTCTCTTTCCTGGTAATACGTAGCACAAGGGTGACAGAGACAAAGGCCCCAAAGGCCCCAATTATGCAGCAATCTGGTGCACTGTTGCAATTGTAGAAAATGCAGTGCTTTATTCTGATGGATCACTGGTAAACGTTCTTACGTCTTCGAGCTGGATACGTCTTGTGCACGTAAGTAGAAGCAAAACAGCATATGAAAGAGAGATTTCTGTATGGACGCGCTGTGGGAATCATTAACTTTGATCGCAGCCATCCAGAAAAAATAAAAAGAATGATCTGTCTTCCGAGTTTTTGTATGTTTGGAAACTATAATGGGTCCTTGAGGGTACATTTGGATTGACATTTCAAGCATTATTTTTTTAATTGAAGGCTTTTACTGGTCTGCAATTTTACTTTGATATCCACCCCACTTAAGTTAGAGGCAAAAGGAAAAAAAATTCACATATCGAATAATGTATCTAATTGAATCCAAATACAATATAGAAAAGGGCCATGTCTGCCAAAAATTTGTTTTAACACGAGATGTTAATCAAATCGTCCAATTCTAATTGACCATTTCAGAGCCAATGGACCATATCAAGACAAGACAATCAGGCTGTTGACAAATGAATTTGTGACCAAAGGTTTGGATTATGGGTACGGTGTTGAGACCTCTCATTGATGATGTCTATGCTGACGCACAGAACGCTCCCCGACGGCTCAGGCCCCTAATAGAGACCGGTGGATATCCCTTGCTTTCAGAGTCCAATCTCATGTCATATTTTACTATTATTATGACATGATGACGCAGAGTCGATTGAATGATAAAAAACAAGACAACATCTGTGTCTTTGACGCGAGTCCTTGGCTTCTCTCTGCCATGAACGTGTAAAAGACTACCAGACAGGCGGGACCTCAATTTACATATTCCTCCTTCACCGGAATCCCCATACGTCGCTGCTGCCTCGGCCGCCTGTAAGTAGACGATTCCAAATTCCGGATTTTCCCTTTTCTCAGTTCAGGCCGTTCAGCGTCAGGTAAACAAAGTTTGGTTTTTTTTCTTCTGTATTTTAGGTTAAAAAAATTTAGTTGGTAAATGCGTGAAAACAAAATGAGTTCATGAAAATATCAGATTCAATCTTCCGTTGACAGTCAAATGCAGTAGTGCTATAATAGTTAATTTGATGCTAGCTACAGAGTCCGGTGATTTCATCGGTGAGACCGGGTAAAAGAAACAAGGTGAAGAAGAAGAGGAAGACACCACCTTATTTACCCTTGTTTGCTCACCCTAGAAAAACTACTAAGAAGATCCAGTTAAAAAACAAGCTCAGAGGAGGGAAGGAGGCGCATCCTTCCTTTTCTTCATTGAGAGAGGAGAATGATTCTGATGCGACAGGTTAGAAGATTAAATGTTTAAAATTAGGAAAAGAAAATGCAAACCCGTCTTCTTCTTTCTTCTTACTGACACATGCATTGAATAAACAGCGTTACATTAGAGCCACAAGCTCGTCGTCTGTATCAACTGTTCCTATCCGCTGCTCCACTTCTGCTCATCTCTCTCTCTCTCTCTCTCTCTCTCTCTCTCTCTCTCTCGTTCTGCCGCAAGTTTCCGACATAAAAAGCCACAACGTTAGCGTTTGTCCGAAGATTGTGCGTTTTTTCAATTCTCTGAGCAGGGAAAAATGGGTTCGCCGTCGTCAGATTCAGTACTCGATCAGCCACTTCTGAAAGAGGTGGCGCCGCCACCGGTTTCGTTGTCACATTCCGGCGGTGATGGAGCGAGCCACCAGCTTGAGAGCGTCCTGTCCGACACTCGGACTCCTTTCCTCTTCCGTCTGCGCTCGGCGACTTGGATGGAAATCAAACTTCTGTTCCCTATCGCCGCCCCCGCCGTCATCGTCTACATGCTGAACTATCTCATGTCCATGTCAACGCAGATTTTCTCCGGTCATCTCGGCAACCTTGAGCTCGCCGCGGCCTCCCTCGGAAACACTGGCATCCAGATTTTCGCATATGGGCTCATGGTATATATAGATTTTACTGTTGGTCGCTGTTAGTACGGAAAAAGAGACCAGGCGCTTCTTCTTACTTGATTGTCTGCATTATTGTTCTTTCTTCTTTCTTTTGAGTAATTCTTGATCAATTGTGCTGAGCTGGATTGATCGAAATGATTTAGAGTTTCCATATGATGGATTCAGTTAGGCATGGGGAGCGCGGTGGAGACCCTGTGCGGGCAGGCCTTCGGTGCCCGCAAGTACGACATGCTCGGCGTTTATCTCCAGCGATCGGCCATCCTTCTGACATTGACGGGGATTCCCCTGGCGGTGATCTATGTCTTCTCAAAGCCCCTCTTGATACTGCTCGGAGAATCGAAAGAGATCGCGGCGGCGGCGGCCATATTCGTCTACGGCCTCATCCCACAAATTTTCGCCTATGCCATCAACTTCCCTATACAGAAGTTCTTGCAGGCGCAGAGTATTGTGGCTCCCAGTGCTTACATCTCCGCCGCGACACTTCTCTTGCATCTTCTCCTAAGCTGGTTGGCCGTTTACAAGATCGGCCTCGGCCTTCTGGGCGCTTCTCTGGTCTTGAGCCTCTCGTGGTGGATAGTGGTGATTGCTCAGTTTGTTTATATTCTGAAGTCGTGCAATCACACCTGGAAAGGATTCTCAATCAAGGCTTTCTCCGGCCTGCCGGATTTCTTCAAATTGTCGGCGGCCTCCGCGGTGATGCTGTGCTTGGAAACATGGTATTTCCAGATATTGGTGCTGCTCGCCGGACTGCTTCCCAACCCGGAGCTGGCCTTGGATTCTCTCTCCATATGGTACAGTACTGTTCGCTCTTCTTTCTTCGTTTCTCTTCGCGCTCTCTCGACCTTTTATTAACCTTTTACAGAGTTGAATCATCAAGGAGAGCCATAATGGTGCTCGTCGTCTTCTAGTCAGCAGCAGCTTCTTGGACAGCATTTTCACCCGCCTTTTGGTCACAGAAAATTTTATCATCTCTTTTCTTGTTCCTCCTCTCAACCACATCCACCTCCCAACCATTATCGTCAACATTGTTTTCCTGGTTCGTGTGCTCCACAGTTTTTATCGAGTCACTCTTTTTCTCATTAAGTTCATCGACGATCTCAAGCAACCAATTGCTACTTTCCGTGTTGCTACCGCAAATCTATATTATAGACTTATCTGAAATCGGACATCCTAGAATCCTCCCCCACTTTCTTTTTCGCCGATTTTATATTCCACCTGTTCGTCCCAGAAGAAAAAGTATGTGCAATTTCTAGACATTTTTAATGACAAAAATCGACTTGGGTTTGTGGGAAGTAGGCCAAGATAAAATTTTCAGAAAAGACTTGTTTAATACTCGAGAATGGAAAGATAGAAAACTGTCGGCTTTAGCTCATTTTCTTCCTCTTGGCTGTTGTTTATTGACTGAAACTAAAGTCGTGTATCGTTTATCATTTGCAGTATGACTATTTCTGGATGGGTGTTCATGATCTCGGTCGGATTCAATGCAGCTGCAAGGTAAGTCTCCCGTTTCAATTCACTTCCTTCTGAAGAGTCCATATGGAATGCTAGAATAATCAAACCATGATACTGAATCCTCGTAATCGAATTCATTTCTCTCACTTCTCAGAAATATACAAAGAAATCTTACAACAGAAAAAAACAAACTCATCGATTTCAATCCCTGTTCTTTTCTGCCACACTTTTCTACGTGATTGCAGAGCCTTTGGAGTTTTGTTGCAAAAATTGGAATAAAAGATACAAAACTTTATGAATTACAATTGAAAGCTTTTTCAGAAAACTCGGGACCAGATTTTTCTAAGCTATGAACTCCAATAGTTAAAAAGTAAGTTCTTGCAAGAACCTAAATTTCACACACAAAAAGCTAAAAAAAATTAATATCAAAGACATTAAGAGTATGAGATTATACCTGTCTTTATACTATTCTTTTCCTCTTTCTGTGACGCGTACGTGAATCATATGAAGATTTCCGTATTGTCGCCCCAAAATTCTTTTCTGAACCATGCATAAACACTTGGGTTCCATCCGCCATGAACAACGTAGCATCTGAACATGGAATGGGAGGAGCGGGAATTTCTAACCTCCCCCCACCGTCCCATTAGAGCTTCAGAAACTACGTTCCACGGTTCCAATCATGATCAAAGAGAAGCGAACTGACTTTGGCATTTATTCGAACAGTGTAAGGGTTAGCAATGAACTGGGAGCTGGGAACCCAAAGGCTGCATCGTTCTCAGTGGTGGTGGTCACATCCATCTCTTTCATCATCTGCGTGATCGCTGCGATAATCATTCTCGCACTACGTCATTCCATAAGCTACGCTTTCACCGAAGGAGCAACTGTGTCTGAAGCCGTTTCGGATCTCTGTCCACTGCTGGGCCTCACCCTCATTCTCAACGGGATCCAACCCGTCTTGTCTGGTAACAACAAAAATCCGGCTCTGCGGAAAATAATATTTTTACTCCATTAGCTTATCTTCTCCGCGTGGCTATGTTTTCGATCTTTTTTTACGACAGGCGTGGCTGTTGGGTGCGGCTGGCAAGCTTTTGTGGCTTATGTGAACGTCGGATGCTACTACGTAGTTGGGATCCCTCTTGGGGCCCTCCTCGGCTTCAAGTTCAACCTCGGAGCTAAGGTTTATTATTTCACTTTCACCTCTGTTCGTTTCTCCTGCAATTTCACGACACTGAAAACCTGAAACCATATGAACTCCTGTTCTTGAAATCATTCTGAAAATAAAATCAGGTAGTGAGCACTAAATTGAGTAATAAATCGAGTCATGTACAAGGGTTTATCTTCTTCTTAACGACGAAAAACTGAGCTCCACAGGCAAGGTGAAATACTAAAAAGACATTTTTGTGTTGGCAACAGGGCATTTGGTCAGGGATGATCGGTGGTACAGTGATGCAGACCGTCATTCTTATATGGGTCACCTACCGAACAGACTGGGATAAAGAGGTGATTTTTCTTGCTTTCTGAGATTAATATTAATTTTTTTATTAATAATAATAAATCATATAAAAATAAGAGATAAGTTATGAAGAACTAATTTAAATATTTTCTAGAAATTTATTTTCCTATATTTCTAATATTTTGTATAAAATAAAATTAAAATTTTTATTTCATCCCAAAATACTGGCACAAACCACAAAAATATTTGAGATGGTTAAACCATTTTATTTTTATTTTTTTCCAAACACAACCAGGTGTGTTTGGATTCAATAAACCCTATCAATTGAAGACTCCAGTAGACATCTCCATTCATGACACCTGATAGCGTTGAGAAGTACAACTTTCTCAACCCACTGAAGTAATGCAGTCAGCTTTTACAGCTTTTGCTCCCCCATGATATATACGTTTTCCAGAACATTTGATTCAAAAAGAAGAAAGCAAGACGAGAACGATATCTGAATACTGAAAGGTCTGAATGTTTTGATTGTGACCGTAGGTGGAGGCATCGATGCAGAGGTTGAACAAGTGGGGAGCCAAAAAAGCTGTAGCAGAGACTGAAGAGAAGTGAAAGAAACGAGAAATGTCCAGTGCGGATTCTCTGAAGCTTTCTTTCAACATGAATGTTGCTGCTCGTCCCTGTCGAATGAGGCCTCATCACTATCGGAGAATCCCCTGCTTTTTTCGTTTTTTTTTTCCTGTTCAAATGAGGATCCGGAACCCATTTTTATCATGACAGAAGCATCATGAACTGCTTTGTTACTTGCTAATTGACTGAAAAAAGAAGAAAAAAAAAGATTGAAGCAATCACAATTTATCGGCTATGGACTGGCCACCAGCTTGATCTATATCCAGTTAAAAATAGCTGAGAGTTAACATCCCAAGATTTGTGTCTTTTAAGGTTCCTAATCCATTACAAATGGACACATAAATAGGGTAAAAACTAGAATGTCCAGAGGTTCCTCATCCATGAGCAGAATATGGAGTTAGATAGCTTCATTCTAGTCTCACCTGACAAGATTTATTCAAATATTAAACGTAATTTTATATTCACAATATGACCGTCTGTTTCTGGTTCTGTAAAGAACTACATGTGGAAAGGAATCGAATCAAATGCTCTTTACCTGTATGAATGCATTTTTGGGACCATCTGTGGATTTAATTTTTTATATATGATCTAGAATGAATCTTGTGCAGATCATGAAATCCTTTGGTTCGATCCAACCCATTTGTTCTTATAGGTACTGACGTCTGAACCTTTAAAAAATTAGAAATCATGGAAGGAAAACAAAGATCAAGTAGGGTGGAGGGAAACAAATACACCACCAGCCCGCTTCCTTTTTGTTTCTGGAGGTAGGAGAGGAACCTTCTAATGGTGGCAAGGAAGGCTGAGTACCTCTTCCCCTCTTCCCTTTCACCTTTACATCTATCAGCAAGGGTGAACACACCTATCCCCACCCACTCGGTGCAGAAGTTTAGCACAATGGTTGGAGGATAGGGGCACTTCCCCAATGACTGGACTCTTTCCCCTTTACTGCTAGAGTAACCAGACTCATTACTTTCCAATCTATCACCACTGTCACAGGTCCGAGAACTGATTTTAACACTGTAAGGAAGAACTATTCAAGCACGTATATCTAAAAGATAAATGATCATTTATTTAAAACCCGATCAGACGCGAAACAGAAATACAAAAAATTTTTAAAACCCTGCACAACTCAGATCACCCTCAAATTCTAGACATGTTCCGACATGCTCGTGTATCAGCAATACAAACAACCGATTAGAAGCAAAGATGCCCTTTTATTATTCACATTATACCCATAATAGAAGTGTTACACCGGCAGGAACTAGGAACTGTAAAGATACATTTTTTCCATATATTAGCTTTAATAATATGTCACAAACTGAAAGTACAAACTAAAACATAAATCGACCAAGATATGGTGTTTGAATTGACTACAGCCTTTCCTAGAGCAAAATTTGTATGTTTCTCATCATTATAGTGACTTTACATAAAAGCAAAAATGCAGTATACAGTGTCGTATGTTACTGTTCTGTTAACAAGAAGAAAAAGGCCAGAATCTGCGACATGCTTGATACAACAGAAAAAGATCTTTTTTTCAAATAGTCTAGGTAAGCAGGCAGATGCCGAGGGTAAAAGTAATTGAAGGTGAAGAAAGCACATACTCGTGAAATGCTGACATTAGGCCATAAAGAAGTTTAACTGGGAGGTGTATAAGAAGGCAACCAAAAAGAATTAACTTTGTCAATGGGATCTGTACTCAATCCTTTTTTTTGGAAGACAGATCTGTACTCACTCTTTCCACGAATTATCAGATGTATCTGAATGGTCAGCACCCCTTGTGTCTCCTTGTCTCTGTGGAGAAGTCCTGGGTCTCATTAGAAGTCTGCAAGTCCTGAAAAGTAGCAAACGAAACCCACTCAGAATTAAGCAATAACAACTTGGGATTGCTCACAGGCCTCCATCTGAAGGCTTTCATAGCACCCTCACAAAAAGAATAAGCTTCTTCTGCCATAATTCTCCATGAGGACCATTTCAGATACCAATATTAACAGTGAACTAAGAGTCATGGATGTTCAACTAATAAGAAAATTCTATTGATAAAATAGGAGGTAGATGCCTGTTCATAAAACATCAACTACTTCAACCCTTGCCTTGATAACTTAAAGCCCGTTGCAAGGCTCAAGTGATATCCAGACCTCTCCCAAGGATGATACCCACTTCTTTAACAAGGATCAGAACCAAACAAACTGGATAGTTGGAAATGTAAAACCAGCAACATCTATTATCTGGTATAATAATAAAGTCAAATCTTTCGAGAAGCAAGTTTTGTCTAGAGTAACACCAACTGATCCAGCTCCTAGAGGAAAAGTAGGAACCAGAATAATGAACACAGCATACATAACTATGGAAAAATTTGAGTTGTAGTCGGTGGTTGGATGTGAATTGGAGCAAACGACATTCAGGCATGATCTAGTTTTCAAAACATTGCTTGGTTAACCAGATAAACAACATTCAGTCACACATTTTCTAGGCCATTAACCATGAATTTGACTATAAGGATGAACAATGGAACCATAATGGAACTCATTCAGTTTTAGGAAACTTACGCATCCAACACCTCCATCATTCTTTTGATTTCACTTGACCATAGAACTGGGTCACAATTCTTAGGAAGGGAATCTTGTAGCTGCATTTTCTCCCGAAGCCATTGTTCAGCCTTGTTGCATTCATTTATCACCTGCAAATTTTATAAAAGAAAATGAAGAACAAAGAAACTAGAGAAAAACTTTATTATCTTTCCTTTGCCTCGTTTTACATTTTATTCTTTTGTAACCGGTACTTATCATAATAGTACTGAAAAGATAAGTAAAAGGATATGATTTACCGCATCTCTATCACAATTTGCCATTGATTTCACACCCGTTCTGTAATCCACAATTCGCTTCAAAAGCTGCTTGGTCACATGTTGCCTGGCATTGTCATCTTTGAACCGATTCTCAACAGGGTCCACAAGCTATTACCAATTATAAGAAAGATCACCACAGGAAAGAAGAATAAATGAAGTGCAAAGAGAATATTAAAGAGGTTCATCCAATGGGGTACCACTAACCTTCTTTAGTTGCTCTAACTTGGATGTGTACACCATCTCTGATTCATCATCTCCATCATCATACAACCACTCCTCTGTCTCTTGTAGACTTTTGGAGATCTCCTCTTTTTCCACATCAGTACAAAAGCTCCGGTATAAATCGAAAAGCTATTCAAGTGTATTGTTGTAAATCATGAATGTATTAAGAATGAATCAAGAATGTAGGCCACAAAAAAGAAAAAAATCCTGAAGATACTTTACCTTGTTTCTAGTTTCATAAATAAAAGCTTCCAGGGCATTTCTTTTGTCTTTTGTTTGCTCCATCATTCTGTCCTGATAAGCTAACTGAAGCTCTTTTTCTTGGGCTTCAGACACCTCGGCCTTAGACATACCCCCAAATATGGTCTCACTAACTGGTATTTCAAGCCTCCTACTTCTGCCTCTTTGCATCCCATCAACCTGAACATGGAGTTAAGTATCCTAAATTTGGTGGCTTCAAGAAAGTTTGGAGAGCAGGTGGAAGGAGGGATGGGCATGAGATTTTTCAAAAGAAGAAATATATTTGTATTTAGAATAAAAATTTGAAAAGCTAATTTAGTTGACTTCAGATATAACTAAACAAATATTTAACGCTGTGCAGCCATATCGCTCAACCTGTCACCAAAAAATTGTCTGTTATAATAGCTTTAAGGATTTTTATTTATTTTTAAATGGTAACAGCTTTAAAGATAAAACTTCCAAAATCCAAACATTGACGAAATACCTCAAGCACAAAATCTTCATTGGGAAATTTTTTTATAGAACTAGTCCAGAACTTTAAAATTTTGCACTCCTTTTTGGAGTAACATGTACCATAGAAATTCTGCACAAAATTTTGCACTCCTTTGTACCATAGAAACGCGCATGCACATAAAAAAAATATAAATAAATAATACAAATAATTTTTTTAAAAAAATGTATGTATTTGCGATGTGACTTGTTCTACATTTATAGAAATATAGGGTTTAGATCCCTAAACCCTAACCCTATATTTACACCAAAAATTAAATTAAATGATAGTACAAAGAAGGAAATGAAAAACTCTGATTCCAGTGAACAGGAAACAGAAACAAAAAGAGTAAGAAAAATTAAAACATGACAAACAGTTTACTAAAAAAAGACCAAAAGAATCTGCTTCTAATGATCATCAACCACAATGCAAAAGTTTAAGAGCATACTCCAGAAGCTCGCCATTCACCAGAATTTGCAGCAGCAATATGCGCAGATTCAGCCTTAGAACTGCCACCATTTTCAACTCCATTGCATGCCACATCAGATTCAGAACTAAACTCTGCCTCCATTTTATCTGAACTTGCAACTGAATCATCTTCCTCCTCTTCGAGAAGCTACATGAATTGAAAGAATACTCAATGGAGTTACAAAAATATAATGGATGGCAGGACAAATACAAGGAATTACAAAGAAAAGGTAAATAATAAACTATTTATTGAATCATAACAATAGACACTCATACTTACATATGCTGACTCCACTGCTACAATCCCATGCAAGTTCAACACAACTCTCACTTTAACTTTGGATTTTCCACCAGTAGACACTTGAAAAGGTCCAATCTGCACAAGTCATAGCTAGTAGTACTTCAGAATCAACTGTGGCAGCATTGTGACCATGTAAAATTCAAAAAATTCAAATGCAATCTCCTTTTTTTTTTTTTACACAAAACATATAACTAGACATCTGAAATCAGGTGTATCAGATAAGCACAAGAAACCCTAGGTATTGGATGAGAAGAAGTCGAACTTCTCATACACCTATTGGATAGTAGTCTAATATGTGATTTTACCGTCATGTAATATTTAGTAAGAAAGAATAGCTCCTTAGCTCAGCATTCCTGAGTCAAGATCTTGAAGCAACCAAAATCACTTTTACCACAAATGCTCACTCAAACTGGGCATCTAACATTTTTTGGTGGTTACACAAAATACTTAGAGAGAATATAAGCTGAGAAAGGTCTGAAAATTGGGTGGGAAATCCATCTGACAGGTTTCAACATGGGAAATGCTAACCTGGGTTTTCCAACTCGACCCCAATTTTTACGGGGCTGGATCAGGTCAGGGGGTCAGATCACTCCTTCTGTTTTGGGCGAGACCCTCCAATTCACCCAAGTCCAGCCTTGGACTTGGTTGGAGCCAAACCAACTTGGCCAACCTGACCCGGACCGGTCGGCCAGTCGGAGAACCTTGATACTAACAAAGTAAGGTTAATAATTAATAATGTCTGTAATGACGAAACATTCATCACTAATCTCATCCCATTGGATAAACCTAGCTCATCTTCACGGCATGATTTTAATAGCCTAATTATTGCTCTCTCATAAGATATTATTCAGGTCAAAATACAATGAGATAAGAGTGTACAAACACGTATTACTAGCTCTAGTTTGTCTTTCCCATAACAAAAGCCCAAGCACACATATGACATACCTTGACAAAAAAAATGCACAAGTAACAAAAGGGGCATATAATTGATGGCATGTATGTAGAAAGATGGTTAGAAATGGCTTTCCAGCGATTTTTAAGACCTCACAATGGAAAATGATGACAGAGAGAAAGAGAGAGAGAGAGAGAGAGAGAGAGAGAGAGGAATTTTAAGAAGTATTAGACAAATTTTCAATTTTAAATCCCACATTAAAGCAGACTATTGCCAAAATGATAAGTTAATATATCACAACTAACAATATATAGGAAGCAATCAAGCAATCAAAGGTAGAACGACCACATACCATGAAAGAGCTGATTTTAGGAGCCATCCCAGAAGGTAATTCACTTGGATCCATATAAAATGCATCCAAGTGGAACATGTTAGTTCGATGGAAAGTAAGGATTTTCACACTTGGGATTGGTTGACCCTTAGGGAATAATATGTTATTTGAAAGAGTGCAAATGGGACCTTCATCTGTAGTAAATCCAATGGAAAAAGGAAAGCAATCTTGAACCTGCACATAACAGGCCAAAAGTGTTGACATACAAAATAAGAGGAAGCAGAAAAGGAACTACCATTAGCATCACAAGTGGTTAAAAAAGTTAAAATTAAAAAAATAAACAAAGAAAAAATTAAGAGGAAAAAGAAGAAGAACAAGTGAAACTCCTAATCGTAAATTTCCTGACATAAATGGTCCACTTATAAGTTAAAGGTAGATCTCTTCCAATTGTCAACATTCTTTAAACTTGAGCTACTTTTCTAATAAATAGTAATGAAAAGATGCTAGCACCATCACAAAAAGATCTATGAGATTTCAGTTTCAAAAGACAAAGTGCAGATCTTTTCTCGCCTGTTTATCACTTGAAATTCAGGTGAGATCCAGAACCTAAGAATTATATCAACAGCAACCACCAGCAAGATAATAAGAACTATTCAAACACAATAATAATAAAAAAACCTATTGAGATACATAAGTATATTTTTTTTAAAAGAGAAAAATAAATTATATTAATAGAAGAAGCTATTTAATTAAAATGTATGGTAATAAATAAATATATTAATAGAAGAAATTGATGAATTTGCATCTGAGAAAGGTCATTCGAATAACAAATATAATAAAATATGTTACAACCATACATCAAGAGTATATGCAGTTTCATAACCTGTAATGCAGATTCAACAACTGGCCATGCAGTGCAGTATAACAGAGAGAGCTTCAACTATGGAACTAGTCACTAAAAGTCTGAGTCAAATACGAAATTAGTTAATTTCTTAATCACCTTATATCAGCAGAATAACTAAAAAATTCTCCCAAAACGATTCAATGAAACTGCAGATGTTTGTCACCGTTTGCTAAATTTTATATCAAACCACTGGTCAGCACAAACCAGATTCAGGATCACTTATATGAAACAGAGCTAGTACCATCCAATAGAAGTCCTATAAAGGGTATCACCAATCATAGGTTTAGTTATGTGATAATAGTTTACTGGACCATGTTATATATCAACATATTGGTTTGCTGGACCATGTGGCCATGTGGCCATGTGGACTTCGGTCTTCCTGATAAGATTTTCTCTGTTGTATCAATTGACAATGAACTTGGCTGGACATATTGTACTCAACTGTTAATGTTCTAAATATCTAATGCGCATGCACACACACACATATATATACCAATTTACGTACACGCCTGTGTGAGAATGTGCTTGAACCAGAAAAACACTGAAAACAAACTGATGTATTGCAGTAGGAAAGAAAACTTGGACTAAGACCTCATATTCTCGAACCCTAAAAATAGGGCTAAGCATTGCACATTGAAGAGCACATCCACGGGCTACACATTCACTCGCATTAAGTTTACGGCTTGGCTCCCTTTTGAACAGAGCAGTCAAAAGTCTAATAATTGCTGGTATTCGGGAGCCAGATCCCACAAGCTCTACCGAGTGAATATCGTCAACACCTAAACCTGCATCAGCTAAAGCCTTGTTGCATGGAATAGTAATCCTCTCCAGTAAATAGGTAGCAATTTTCTCAAATTCCTCCCTCTTGATAAATCCCTTCACATCTTTCTCATCCATCAAGCACTCAATATTAATTGGAGCCTCAGCATTTGCACTCAAAACCTTCTTCACCTTCTCGCATGCTGCCCTCAACCTCGTAGAAGCCCTAACACTAGAATATACATCAATTTTATACTCTTCTATGAACTGTTTGGCGAAATGAGTAAACAAGACCTCATCAAAGTCTCTTCCTCCCAAGCTTCTCTCAAAAGCATGAGAAAGAGTTCTCATTTGACCTGCCTCAAAGGACACAATGGAAACCTGAGTATCACAGTGACCTATATCCACAAACACGACATTAGTTGGGCTCCCAAGCAAGAAATCGGTTTTATAAATTCCATACCCAAGTGCAGTAGCCGTGCAATCATGCAATAATCTCAAAGGTTTCAATCCAGCAATAGCTGCAGCATGCAAATAAGCCCTTTTCTGAAAATCTGTGAAATAAACTGGAATCCCAATCACGCAATCTGAGACCACCGTATCCGAATTTTTCTCTGCTATCTGCTTTAAATGAGAGAAGAGCATAGCCATAATTTGAACCGGTGTGAAAGTGCGGTTATCCCCTAAATAATGCAAATGCACCAGTATACTACCATCAGGTGCCTGAGAAGTGGCGTATGGAAGAAGCCGGAGCTCGTTTTGCACATCTGGGTGACAGTAACTTAAACCGATCAATCTCTTAACCTGAGAGATTGTGGATTTAGGGTTCATAGTAGCAGAAGCAGCTCCTGCAGAGCCCAAGAACCTTTGCTTCTCGCCGAATGAGACAACAGCCGGCGTTTCACGCTTCGACTCATCATTCAACAGAACATCTATCCCCCGTTGCTTCACAACGGCGATAACGCAGTTCTCGTTTCCTATATCGAAGCCGACAACACTCATCTTCCCCAACTCAAATCATCAAAACAACTATCCCGAGAAGGAATTCAAAAATCAATTAATTGGCATTCCTCAGCTGAACATTAAACCATTCATAAGAGATAAACTCCCACCCTTGATCAGAAAAAACAACCAGAGAAGCAAAGCGAGTCACGCTATATCGGCCTAATTCGTCAGCACGCCCTATCTCTCGCAGCAATCCGCCGAACCAGCTGGAAAACTCTCTACATATTACCAACTTTGGTGAGGCAATGCCATTATCATCGAAATTTGCAGCTCGGATCAACGGACAACATACGTAAGCTCCAAAATCAGGGTGGACTGCAGACGACACCTGCTCGTTTCAGAAAGAGCGGGAAAGAAACCCTAGAAGGAAAGAGAAATCGACGGGACGAGCGTAGCTGGAAGTGGGTCTCCAGGTCTCCTCGGCCTTCGGTGACCACGTAAACAACGACTTCGAAAATTCTGATAGCAAAAAAGAATGGTGAGGGATCCACAAGCTAGCTCGATTCTGACAAATTTTAAGTAAAAATAATTTTACAAAATAAATTTGAAATCATTATTCATAAAACCATTTATATTTTAAGTATAATTAATAATTTCCAGAGTTTATTATTCTTTTTCGAAATTATGATTTTGCCCATTGGGTTAAATGGGTTGGAGACATATTTCCTGAACTTTGACCTATGTTAATGTGACTTTCAATGGTTTATTACAAAGTTACTTTATGAGTTCAAATTATAATTAATGGCTTAGTACAAATTGGACTGAACTTCTTACGTTTCTGAGATCATTCTCATCTGATCATTTCAAACACAATCTGAAACAATTCTAGACAGTGAAATTGGCAAAGATTGATTAACGAGATTGTTCTCTGTTAAAACTTTTCTTTTCTGCTTCTCCCCTGATCCCAGCAGAACTCACACAGAGAGGTACGACAGAAACAGCAAAATGCTAGAACATGTTCTTCGGTGAAGTTCAATTTTCTCCACTCTTGTAACTTGTAACTCAACAGCGTAGATTCCAAAGTCAAAAAGCTTTGGACAGATTTTCATGATCAGAAGCCAACTGAAAGAAATTACAATCTCCAGTGCAGCTTCTTCTTCCTAGATTAACCAAACAGAGGAGGCAAGCTTACTGCAGCTTCCTTCCCTCGCACCACCCATTTCCAGACCTTGAGTTGCCCCACAACCTGTCGAGACAGACTTAACCTCGAGGCAAAGAAGCTTAGCTGTATGCTCCTCCTCAGTCTCTTCAGCCTCCTTCCCATCCTAATCTTCAGTCTGCAGATTTTCACTCGCATGGACGCTTTCCTCCTCCTCGCGTCTGCTTCCTCCAGCACCCTAGCAATCAACCACTGCGCCCGTCGGTGCGCCAGCTCTTCCGGGTCTTCCCTGTCCAGCTTTGTGTACGAACAAGGGCGCACCAGACAACCCATTGATGGATATCGAACCAGGAGACAGAGAAACAGAGAAGAAAAAGCAGAGGGCGATCTCAGTTCCAGCAGCAGATCGAAGCAGTCCAGATATAAATACACAGAGAGACAGGAGGAGTTGTTGAGAGCAATGCTGTAATGGAGGTGGGTCCATGTGCGGTTTCATGTGGTGATCAAAGCAGCTGCATGCGACCTTGGGTTGGCCTTGAATTAGTGGGGGAAGAAAAGAGGGGATCTTTGCTGGCCTACCGTCACAGTGGGACCTTGCAGAGAAGGAGAGATAATGACCCTTCACCCATTCATTACAGCAGAAGGGAACTCCCGGGGACGGGAAAGACTGGATTTACATATTTAAAAGGTTGACATTAGCTTAATCTTAAGAAAATGTGTCAGACAGGGGAAGCTCTAACTGGATATAAACATCTCCTCAGCTCCACCTGCTCCAATTAAATTCTCCCCAATTTGGTATGATCAATGCTTGCACGCCATTAAACCCATATGAATCAATTTTTAGTTGAGGAATTGCAGGCTTTCGATGGTTAATGAGATGAGATTAAGCCTTTTTTTATCAGTTTAAGAAATTCTGGAGCGTGGAGCGTGAAGTGAGCAAGTGAAGCCTCTGTGGTCAAAGAAAAACAGTAAAAAATTGCCCTGCGTAGGGAATTGGGGGATTGTATAAAGCACCGTCCGGGCGTCGAGATTTTAAAAATGTAACAAGAGTCAACGACAGTGTGTGCTGAGAGTGAGTTGGAGATGTGCCCACAACGTGGCGCCGGCTCTGAGCAGTCGGTGGTCGTCGCGACCTTGTGCCTCTGTACATGAAGTACCTAGTCTCAGGCCATTAAAAGAGGGATATGCGGAGCTCCGTATCGAGTTTAATGGGTTTTCTCTTTGTCGTTTTGATGGCTCTGTGATATGGTCGTAGCATTTAAGGAGAAGATCGAGCAAGAGCAAAAACGCCATTGTCAGGGAAGTAAGTTTCGTCAGAACCGAACTGACCCGGTTTAACCGGATCGGTTCTAAAATAGAGGACAACAATTTTTACAAATAAAAAGATAAAAAACGGTCCGATCGTGAATTGGACCGGTTGGACCTCTACAAAACCTCTGCAATGAAACTATTAAGGCAAATGCCTAACCAATCTACTACACCAATCTCTTATTTTTCACATTATTTTATAAATCATAATTTTTAACCATTTTTTTAATAGAATAACTTCCCTTGTGCTTTTCCATGGTAAAACTTCTTCTTCTAGGCAAAAACTTGTCAAATTCACTCTAACCCCCCCTTGCACTGTGATACTCAAAAAATTGCTCAACCTTCTTCACCGAAAGCAATCGGTTCATTATAATCCATGTAATTGGAACAGTTTAACCTCATAACTCGTACTAATTCTAGTGCAAAGCTGTGGTTCTATCTTAATCAGTCAAGTCAAACTTTGAGACTAATCGAAAATAGGGGCCGACTCCCCCTTGTCCCAAATCGTTTTATAATTTGGATGTCAAGGAGAGGGGAGGCTCACCCCTCCATTTTTTTTTAAACGATATTGATTGACTAAATGTTGGATCAGACTGACCCTTATTATATAAATTTTAAAAAATAAAAAAATTATGAAACAATTAAGTAGTTATTTGTTGAATCTCCTATTGTTTATATATTGTAAATGGAACTCTGTTTGTCACATTCAATCACTAGACTTAAGTCTCTACATACTTCAATTTTCCTTCATTCTTATTTCTTTCATTGTCCATATAAATTCAATGTTTGAACTTTTGAAGTCTTAGTAAATATTATTTTTAAATATTAAATAAATAAAATTGTCATTTTTTTATAAATAATAGAAAAGATGACATTTTCTATACATTATAACTTTTATAATTCTTATAATACAGTAAGAACTAGAGATGGAGTTTTAATAAGAATTCTCTCTAACAAAGATTGTACAATCACTTGTTCATGTGGTAATGGGTGACCGTAATTTTGTCTTTTATTAAAAGATGGTAAAAAAACTCTCAAGAACACGCTAAATGTTAAAAAAAAAAATCGTAATCTTATAATATAGAAGGGTATTTTATAAATTTATCAAATATATGTTTATATTAAGTCGATTCGAGAATTTTTAGCTTAACCCTATTCCCGAAATTACCTATCACAGGTTTTCTATAGTAACACTAGTTCCCAACCCATGGGTGGTAATTCAACTTTTTCCCATTAAATTATCACGGAAAGAATTTGTTTTCGTGTTTCCAATATGAGAGGTTTTGCTCAAGAAAATTATATTTCATGGCGAAATTGAAAATCTTTACCCATAAAATACAATTTTTGTAGGCAAATATTTTTAAAACATACTGATACAAAAATATATTCTTTTTCACAGGCAAAGAGTTTAGCCCTTCCAAGTGATTTTGTTTTTTGTGGGAAAGGTGTAATTTTAAAAAGAATTAATTGAACTTTTGTGGGTGAAATGTAAATTTTCCCAAGTAGAAATGATTGTTTATAATATATTTAATAATTTTATATTCTCAATAAAAATTTAGCATGTTTATAATATATTTAATAATTTTATATTTTAGAAAAGCAAACTTATTAGTAAATTAGAATTTATCATGTTTGCATTTTATAAATCGATTTCTCAAACATATATTAAATAAAATAAGAATAAAAATCGGATAATAAAAAATCGAATATGAAATAACTCTTAATTATTTTTATTTTATTTAGTGAAAAATAATTAAATAATTAAATAAAATATTTAATCTGGTAAAATGAAGAGTCCTAATTTTGGGTTCTCAAATAAATCCCCATAATTCCGCAAATGATGCCCATACACGCTGATAATTGCCCCAGATTAATTTTTTATAAAATAACATGACAAGGGCATTATGGAAATTACACCCTTCATCGTTCCTTACCCGTAACGATAAGTAGACCAGTGACCACTCAGCATCGATTTTGGAAAAGAAGCGCGCCGAAGTCGCTGGTTGCGTGTGCAATTCCTCTCCACACGCACAGTCCACAGGTTCGGCGCCGCTGTCCAACGGCCTGCTCGCGGATAGAGACCATGCGTGTGGCAGAGAAATGTCACACGCTAGCGCGTCTGTACCCTCTCAAGCGTATAAATATCGACCCACCAGCTGCGATCCTGCCCACCCGTGAGAACTCTTGTCCTCCAGAGACCACTCTGCAAGACTCTCTCCCTCTCTCTCCAGCCATCTCTGGCGTCGCTTCCTCTTCACATAAAACGAATAGGAAAAAGACAACAAACGTGTTTCATGATCTCCATCGCCATAAATTTTTATATCTAAATGATGTCTTCTCACTGAAATTCTTTATCCTTGATTGTTTTTTTCTTCTTCTGCAATCGCTGCCACTCTTTCCTCATCATGATATGCTGGATGGCAGGAAGGAGAGGTGCTGGCTTGGACTTGGGATTTTTTTCGATCCTCTGTTTTTTCGAGCTCGGCGCAGAGAGGTTGCGGAGAGTCTGAAGACATTCTGTTTTTTTGCTGATCGCCCTTATATTTTTTCTGCTGAAGGACTGTACTGTGTGGATTGGATTTATTTTCTTCGTATGACATTTTGGTTGAATATCTTTTATAGAATCGAGAGGATAGTTTTTCGTATTTCAATTGTCTTGTCGATCGTGCCAACATTAATTTCTGCTTCTGATTTTTAGATTTTGACTTGAATCTAGTTGGAGTACTTCTAGAACTCAAGCAAAATTAGGAGATTTTTTGCCAGGTGCTGAAATTTCGTAAAATTTATTAGCCGTTTCAATTTGAAATCTGTCCGGTGCTAGAACTCGGTGTTTCTGTTTCAATCTTTATGGAGAGTTCTGGAAATTCTTTTCTCCGGAATCGGAGATTGGATAGTTGCTTCAATACAGTCGATGAATCTCCCAAGTTTCATCCCAAGGAATCTAAAGACAAGAGACCAAAAGAAGAGGAGACGGCTTTTGTGGACGATAACAGCTGGGGTGCTGTCCTTATTTCGAGCATAAGAATCGTCACATGCTTCGTGACGATGATGTTTACTACCTTTATTTGGGCTTTGATCATGTTTTTGCTAATTCCATGGCCAAATGCAAGAATCAAGCAAGGAAACGTGTATGGTCACGTCACTGGAAGACTGCTGGTAAACACTCTTCTATTAAAAGCAAAAATTTCTCTTTTCTGTTTTTACCTTTTTTCTCAATCATAGGAAAGTTAGTTCCGACCAAATTCTTCGAATGAGATTATAATTTGTATCTGGTTTCTGCACTCCGCACCGAGTAATTCTCCTGTCTTTCTCTATTGTTACTGGTGAATTTCTGCCTTTTGTGTTGACATTGTCGATCATTTCTTCCCTTTGCTCTGCTCCGATGGCTGCACGAAGCTGATGTGTTGAGTATCAGTTCTACGTGGTCCAGTCGTGGAATAAAAATTAACGCATAGTTTTTTTCTTTTCTGCTATAAGAAGTTGGTACATCACTAAATTGTTATTTTTATTTAGTTGCCAGATTGGAGAGCTAGGGTGGTCAAAGAGGATAACCTCTATGCTTTCAATACCTCTGCCTAGTCTAGACACTACTAGACGCTTGTAGGCTGTTTAGATTTCCGTTGGCTGATATCTTTTCCGAAATCCAGACTGAAAATGTTGCGTACTATACATTTGATTATTGAATTTCATTTTAAGCATGTCCTTTTAAAGCATTTCATCTCTTTTTGCGTCCATGAAAATAGAAGAACATGAACTGACTCTGTCTTTCCGCACACACATTCCAAGTAGCTTCATTTGATCTGCTTTGGCAATCGAGCAGAAGCCGCAATGATACCGTTTGAGGAATAGTTTACATACACATTCACGTTACCATGTCAACAGAAATTAACAAAGCTTGTTACATTGGCGGAAGTGCTGAAATCCCCTAAAGTTCTTATATGTTGTAGAATCTGTCTAACAAGTTTGCCTAGATATAATTCTGGGAAACCCAAAGTGCTGAGATCCCATGACTTTCTTATATGTTCTAGAATCTGTGTAACAATTATCAAGTTTTCTCTGCCATATTTCTTACCAAATTTATTCTACAGCAGTGTACGCAGTAGGACTATTGATTGTACTTGGTATGAATTTGATTACAGATGTGGATTTTGGGGAACCCTTTAAAGATCGAAGGTTCTGAATATTCAAACTTGAATGCTATTTACATCAGCAATCATGCATCACCTTTGGATATTTTCCTTATAATGTGGTTGACACCAACTGGAACTGTTGGAATTGCCAAAAAAGAGGTATTTTTTAACCTCACTTTGACGTTCAAAATCTGAAATCTTATAAGTCATTTCCTCGTTACCTTGGTGTTTTGTGAGAACAACTACCGAACTGACTCAAATTTAATTTTCTTCAGATCATTTGGTACCCTCTATTCGGACAGTTGTATGTATTAGCAAATCATCTTCGCATAGACCGCTCTAACCCGCCTGCCGCGATCGAGTCGATAAAAGAGGTACAATTCATTTTTCCTCTCAGTTTCCGGTTTCAACTGCCTGTTAATGTACGTCTCTGACTGACTTAGTCGCCAACCCAAGGCTGCTCGAGTAATTGTCAGAAACAAGTTATCTTTGATTATTTTTCCTGAAGGAACCCGCTCAAGAACTGGACGATTGCTCCCATTCAAAAAGGTAAGAGCTGCCCCCTTAAAGTGGACTCCACTGTTTTTGGGGATTTTAACTAGTCGTCATACATGTCTTATACAACTCGAACCCCAGCGAGTAGCTGATGCGTAATGGTCGATGAATTACAAGAGATATGATTCTCCTTTACTTTCTCTATTGACAGGGATTTGTTCATATAGCAGTGCAGACGCGGCTACCAATTGTTCCCATGGTGCTTACTGGTACGCAGCTTGCGTGGAGGAAAGGAGGTTTGCGTGTCAGACCTGCACCATTGACAGTGAATTTTCTTCCTCCCGTAAAAACTGACGATTGGACCGCCGACAAAATTGATGACCATGTAAAAATGGTGCACTCACTATACATCAAACATCTTCCAGAGGCCCAAAGACCTCTGCCTTCGGAAGGAAGTGTTCTTGGCCGCACGAGTTCATAGTCGTGCTCGTATTCCACTTCATTTCAGAGGCTTGGGCGGGAATCTTGCGGGCTGGAGTTCTAAGCGTCGCACTGCAGTCTTCTTGAAGTACAGTTTCTAAATTCTATAGTTTAAGACAAACATCACATTCAGGATCGTCCACCGCTTCATAACAGACGGTAATCTAATTTTAGCACCTGCTACAACCTATCTAATTTCTTCGTACATTCTTCTGCCCATCTTTTTATCAACGAGCTATAAGAGTTTTTTGTTTCGATCAGGGATGCGAAAATTAATTTTTCTCCAGCTCGATTGTCCGATCAAACTAAGTTTTAACAGAGAATTCCTCGTACTAAACTTCTAATCATGTTAGTTCCAAAAGCTAAGGTTGCCCAAAAACCTGTGCCCAAAAACCTGTCCCTCGTTCAAATCTATTAGTAGTTTATTAGTCCAATGACCTGATGCCAAGGAATATCGAATGCATACAACAAATTACAATTTTCAAAAGGGCAATCTAATTTTCAAAGGACATTCTATTACTCCGATACGATGGAACTCCCTTTTTTAGATGAAAAGAGACTTATCTCGCTACAAATGCACAGGGCCAAAGAATTAGGGCAAGTAAAAGACCAGGTCCACAAAAATTACCCACGGGATTTCTCTGAAACTGACAAGATTTTGCAACCTTATTGCCAAGCGACGCTGTCAAAGGTCCACGCGCCTGTTCGGGTGCACGACTGCCATCAAGCAGAAATGGCCCATTGGTCAACCATTTGGACGGCACGCCTTCCCAAGTTTAGGACACGACAGAAAATGATTGCCCCCAAACACATAATTTCTTTTACAAAACTAAGGGTACACCTGCCGACATATTTTGAAACGAGTGAGTATCAATGCAGGGTTAAAAATTATAAACACGTCCCACACCTAGAAGATCGACACTAGGACTACAATTATAACTTGTAGAGAAAACTGACTGATCGCTAAATAACAAAACTGGGGGATAAATTGTTTCAATATTTCACAGATACCATCACATACAGGGGAACTTACCGCCAAAGACACTTGTGATCGAGGGAACCACTGGAACAGGTCGAATGGCTGGGATAGACTGGGAGAAAGGAAGTTGTGCTGGAAGTGCAATAGATTGCTGTCCACCAGCCACTAAGGGTGGTGTCATACAGAGCTGGAGAGCAGGAGTAACTCTTCCTGAGATCAACGCATGAAGATTCAGTTCATAAGATCGACAAAACAGCTAAACTCACCAAGAAATATTAACGCATTAAAAATTCCATATATAAATGGCAAATTATGAGTAAAAAATATATACTACTATTGTAATGATGAATAAGGAATCGGCATACATTTCTGCACTTCTAACAAGGAATATATCCTAACAAACTCCATCTACATAGCAATAGCATTTAAACTATGGAAGATCACACTGAACAAGTACCTTGATGCTTCGGCAGATGTGGTTGATGTGGAGTACCCAATAGATGGCACCCTGGCCCCTGCGACAGAGCAGGTGCTCCTTGGATCGCATCCTTCAGTCAAAAAAAGTAAAACTATCATGATTCCAAAACTCATGGGACAAGAATATGTCCAGGTAGAAGCAAGAAAATGATGATTTACTTCATAAACGCATTGAAGCATAAAAAATATCACTTACATGAGAAATGGGGTGCACATAAACAACTTGTCCTAAACGTCCAAGCATGACCTGGACCATGCATATCCAGCCAAATTGTTATAAAACAATTTATAGAGAAGGATTCATGCCCATCAATCAAGAACTTACTGTTTGAGAATTTGGATGGTTTGGTGGAAGATATGCTGGTCCTGCAGGATATTGGCCACTGTATCTTACAGGCTGTTGCCTACTACCTACGTGTCCAACAATCTAAAAAGCCAAAGACTAACTGTCACAAGAAATATACATTACCAACAAGAGGACAGAGCAAAATGTAAAAAAATCACCGTTTTTCTAAATCAGGTAAAAATTACATTTTGACTATTTTATTTTACGTAGCTAGAAGAATAAATAGCCTGTGGTTAGCAAAGAGGATGTACCGGCAAACCGTACTGAGAGCCAGTTCCAACACTTCCAGCCATCATGTTATTGTACTGAACAAATTTTACTGGAAGAGAGGATCGGCTTGCAAATGAGCTAACTTCAACACCTGGTTGCGTGGTAGCAACAGCTCCTCCAGGAGTATTGTTTGTAACATAGCCAATGTTAGCAGTTGTTGAAGCTGACATCGGTGCCAATCTTGAATAAGCAGATGAAGGTGAAAAGGTTTTTGCACCTGGGTTGAGCTTAAATTCCTGTAAACAATAACAATTGTCAGCATCTCATCAATCTAATGTGACATCAGAAAAATATAAACGAGTTACCTTTGCATTTGACTTGAAAACAGAAGAGACCAATCCGTTTGCTGATGACAAAGGACTGGTACATGAAGATGAGTTAACATTCATAGCAGAATTTGAAGATGAGGATGCATTAGCTGTGATAGACTCGGCGGGTGGAGAATCTGAAAAATTATGGGTATCAATATGTTGGCCTTCAGGTGCAATAGCTGAATGGACATGACTAGTACAAGTTTCTTCATTGAAAGATATCTTAGATGACAGCTCTACATGTGGTTCATCTTCTGGTTGCTTATCAACCAGGCAAGTATTTGCTGCATTAAAAACATATTTCTCATTTAATCTTGTGATACTGAGTCGACACTAGATTCCAAATAAAAATAAATAAATCTTTAAATCAAAGTGTTCAAAAAGAACCCAAACATCTAAAACGGAAAATTATACTCACAGGTTGAAGTGCAGCATGCAACTTCGCATAGCATCTGCATCAGACAATTTACAATGAGCTATGCACATAAAACCAAAAAAAAGTACTTTTTTAACAATTAAATTTCAATTTAATTTCAGATTCATTAGAGATTAAACATTCTTTGCTTCAACTTACAGTTTCAGCCTTTTGATTGCTGGATGCTTCCTCTTTGCCTGTCTGTCAGCACATTTGAAAATTTTCTAATAGATTAAAGTTTGCTAAAAGCCACTATAGTAAAAAGAAGATGAAGAAGATGAGACAAGTCCTTTTTTACATAATTATAATCTGTTCTAACCATTTCACCCTAACTTATGGATATAATAATCATAATTTACAGGATTAGGACTTGCAGTTTTCATGAACTTTCCCTATTCCATTGCCCAACCAGACTGTGTGTCATGAAGATGACCTAATTAGGCAGTACCAGCATCAATCTTAAGATACTTACTTTCGAATTGTCACCTACAGCCTTTGGAAACATAAAGACCTCATTTTTTATTTTTTTTGGAACTTGCTACATATTTTAGACTAGAGTAGCAGCTAGCATTGATATAATAGTATACATTTAACCCATTTTCCCCCTTCTCCAGCCCTTATCATTTTAGAAGATTCAAAGAAGTTCATAGGTTATATTCACAGTCAAATCCTAGTCCTGGAGGTTAACTGGAATCACTAATAAGTAGCAAATGTGAGCAATCCATGTGAGATATCAATTTAGAGGGAAAGCATGCAGCTGATTCTCCAGCCAAAGAGGGTGTCTCAATCATGTCTTCAGCTACCCTCCAGAAACAGAGTTGCATGTTTTTTTTGGCCTCTTTTACTTTTCTTTTCTTTTTCTTTTTCATTCCAATGTCGCTTTCAAGCCTTTATCAGAGGTCTACCTAAGAAAAAAAATCCGATTACCATCATTTTTTTTTTAAAACTAAATGAGAAGTAAAGATAAAGATTCACCTCTTTGATTAAAGTCACATTACATTTGCTGTCTGAAACTTCCCCTTCTATCATATCAAGTGCCACTTCACCCTTCGTGAGGAAGCCATCTTTGTAATTGGAATTTGCTGCATTTGTGTCTTCAATCTGGTCCAAACTCCTGCATTGACAGTTGATAGCCAAACATAGTTTGTCTAAAATCAAGAGAATCTATATGAAGACTAAAAAGTGACCCATGTCTTAAAGGTAAAATGACAACAAAGGAAATGATAATAGAAAATAGTCCACGAACATCAAGAAAAGCAAGTAATCATAATGAGCCCAGAACTTCATATATGTAACAGGTTAGACAGTTCGAACATTTATTCATAAATTCAGAAGAAATAAGAGCCTGCTACTTAAGGTGTAGAAATTGATCGACTGACTTCAAGAAAGGTTTTAAAAGCTAGTCCAAATGTTTCCACTACATGTTTATTGAATTACAATAATGAGGCTGTGGATCAGGAGTCACACTGCTTTTAATAGTGTCATTTGGACAAAGTTTTGCAAAGTGTGTGATTAATGGCACAGCTTGAATTGTGCTTGTGCATGTGTTTGATTGGAGAGTGGGGGTGGAAACGATGCAATCAAAAAGCAGTACTACAAACCCAGTATTAACTTAAAAGGCATTATTTTTTTCTTTTATTTCCTTTCCTATTTATCCTTTTTTAATGTTCAACCCCATACCCTACAGAGACCTGAACCCAAGTGCACACATTAGAAAACCCCCTTTGTAACAAATTGAACCAGAAGCCCAATGTACTCCTTTCCTCTAATATAAATAACTTTTTTGACTTTTTAGGAATAGAAGAATCAATGTTGAATGATCGTATGCACCATCAAGGATAACATGCAAATGTTGATGAGTTACATTGTTTTATAAGACGTAATGAATTCTTTCTCAGCATAAAGTAAAGTTGCATTCAAGTGAGGCAAGAGAAATGACGCATGCATCACAAACTGAAAATGCTTGAGAAGAATACTTGAGGTTATCAAAGCATGTGCTAGCATGAAGGTGAAGATGCAAGCCACTTGTTTGTTTTTCACTTTATAGTTGTGGGGATGATGACAGGAATAATGGAATATGGATGAACATCATTAAAATTCTGAAAATAAAACCCAAACTCTCCACCATTGCTATTTTAGAACCCAATAGTCCACAGGTACATGATTTACTAATAGGCATTTTTTTCCGGTCAGGAATGAATTTTGAAATGTATATAGTTGCTCACTAATCAGTTAATCTAATTGGAAAGAATAAAGAGTTTAATCAAAGTCAAATACTGAGAGGGTGAGTGTAAGTACTAATTCAAATTGCCCAGTTGCCTGCCATCCTAATAAATTATGGAAGAAACCAAAAGGTTTGACCAGCACTTGACAGATTTTAAATGATTGAAGAAAATATTCCTTTTTTTCCATTCAAATATAGAAGTTAGGCGAAACCTAGTAGATGGCATAAGTCTCATTCCTTTGTCTCTACATCTTTTATATATCCAAACATAATAAGTATATAAAATATTAGATAGTATAAAAAAAGAACAATAAGGTGTTAAATGATTCAAATAACTCATCCTAGTGTCCCTGCCAGCTAAAAGAATGAACTATGATGCATTCCGGTCCTCACTCATGGCCATTAGTAACATTAAAAGAGGCATAGATATTAGTTGTCTTCCCATAACAACTGGAAAAACAGCGAATATGTTGAAGCCTCTCCCTGACCAGAAAAAAAAAGATATTATTACTTTCCATCAAGAAATTAAAGAAATTAGACTGGATGCTGTTAGGTCTGAAGCTTTTCTACATATACAACTGTTATAATAGATGAAAGAATCCCTAGTTATTCTCTCCTCTCTTTAATCCAAATTTCACTCATTTCTCAAAAAAATAAACGATTATAGATGAATGAACATTTAAATAGTCTTTAGTCCAGACGGATAAAACTTGGTACTAGCCTTTTCAAAATAAAGTTATACAAAATGTAATATAAAATGTTTCTTTTACTTTTTACAATATTATAGACATTAAATTTCTTCTATTGCACATTACCTGGAGTCGCACTCCAGGAAAGCTAGCTAGGATGGAAGTACCCAGCAACACCTCGTTATTGGCCACAGCTTCTCTCTCAACTGATTGTTTTATATTTTTTAGTTCTTTTGATTTTCTCTGCTTGTCATGTAATCTTTGACTAATTTTGACAGTTTTCATGTTCTTTTCTCTTAGCAGGTCTATTGAGGTCATCCGTCCACCTTCTTCTGCTGTTGTATTGGAATCTTTCCCCCTTTGTACCTCTCTCATCCAGGATTCTTCTCAATAAAATCCTCTTTCTCATAATTATCAAGAATAACAACGGTATTTTCCAAATCAAACTAGAGAAAGGAGAAAAGGCAAAAAAATGAAGCAAAATACTAGAGATCTATGATACTGTCCATATAGAGGTAACAAAACAATTACCTAATTTCCCCAATATGGGATCCTTCAACTGCAAGAATTTCAAAAGCTTTACTAGGTTCTCCTTCTATTTGGTGCAGACCAGTGCCTTGCTGCCCATGTCCTGAAGCTACTAAAACATCACCTGCTGCATTACTAACAACTCCATCTCCCGGGAAAAAAAGACCCTGATGAAGCAACTGTTTACATCAGAAAATTACCAAAAGCATTGACCATTTTAGTGGACTAAGATCCTATACCTTTGCTACTACTTGAACAAGATCCTCAGAGAGCACGACAAGTGTATCTATAAGTGCTCCCTCCTTTAAGTTAGTGCTCCCATTTTCCCCTCTCTGGGTCCTCCTTGCCTTCTTCAAAACAATGCCTACACAGCAAACCTAATAATTAGTCCTCTCCATGATGCAATCAACCGATTATGTAACCATGTAAAGCTATAAAAAGCATAGAAGAGGCCACACTCTTTGTACTTTACCAAAATTTATAGAAAGAGTGAGAGAGAAACAAATAAAAGCACCAATTCTGTGGAACTACAGGATTGCTCATAATATGGCAATGTCCCAGCCAATACAAAAGAACTTTAATCGGGAGCTCTGTCCAAAACTCTACAATTAATAGAATCCAAAAAGAAAATCTTATCCTGATATATGGCGAGTACACGACGTTATAACAGAGGTAAGCATTACGGAAATATAACAAAGACAACAAAAATGCCAGTAAGTATAGAAGAGGCCAACTTTTTGTACTTTACCAATATATGTATGTTAGAATACCGGAATAGGGGTATTTTGGTTATTTCACAGTCCCATACGGATCTTATTAAGTTACGGCAAGCTAGACTTCATATCATGACTTTATATTCCAATTTTCATGGAATTCTGACTTGAATTTATGGAGTTATAAGCATCTTTGTAATGAAGGGCAAAATGATCCTTTATATAATTTTTCACTTAAGTGATGGGGTAAAAGAGAGGGCTCGAGTTCTGAGCCCTCATTCAGTGCAGCCTTCAGGGCCGCTTGTTCCTCTTCTTTATCTCTTTATTTTTCACCTTTCTTCTTCCCTAATCCTCTCTATACTGCAATTTCACAATATATATATTATATAGAAATAAAGCACTAATTCTGTGGAACTACAAGGTTGCTCATAATATGGCAATTTCCCAGCCAATACATAAGGACTTCAATCAGGAGCAACATTCAAAACCCTTAAAGCTAGATTAATTGATGCAATCGAAAAAGAAAACCTTATCCTGACATATGGTAAGTACAGGGTGTTGTAGCAGAGGTAAGCATAACGGAAATAAAACAAAGATAACATAAATGGCGGTAGTATAAAAAATATGAGTAATAATTATTATCATGAACGGGCAAGCTGCTTTAAAAGTCAACAACCATAAGAAGAGGATTAAATAAAGAACCAACAAATAAAACCAAATTAGGAAAAAAAGAGCAAAGAAATATCCAAAGAGGTTTACAGACAAGGGTAGCCAAAAGACTACAGTACAAATGCTTTTATTCAAAACACAATGCCGGCAATAGTCAAGAATATCAAAAATCAATAACACTCCATTATCTATTATAAATATAAACAACCAAGGTTCTTGCTCTCTCTCCAAAAGTTCCCAGAGCAATGGTTTGATACATAGCCATTTCATTTACTATCTCCTGATTTTCGAAAGAAAACAGAGAATCTACATTTAAGGTTAGCATCTCTAGACATGTGAACAGAGGTTTTAAATAATTAAAATCCAACCAGAATTCAAGTATTCATTGGTATCAGCACTTACAAAAAGTAAAAAGGAAAATTAGATACTCCCCCTTCCAAATAACATTCTAATGCTGTCAAAACATTCTTGAACCTCTACGACTTCACATCCTTCGGGCAGAAATGGTTGAAAGAAACAAAAAAAAAATACTTCTCACCCTTTTTCCAGATCCTTTTCCTGTCTCTCTCTTGATTTGCAAGATAGTATTATGACTTATTGTTATTCATACAGTCCCAATCATATTGCTGTTAATTTCCTACAGCCTTCCTGTCCACTTCAGGATTTAAGCTGCTCGATTAATAAACAAAATACAAGATGCAACACCGGATAAGGTCGATTGAAAAAAATATATAGTTCTGCCAATGTAAACATGAATCAACAGACATAAGAGTATACCAAACACAATGAACATACTTAACCAGAAAGGAAAACACACACACACACACAGAGTTTGGAGATATAGGAAGACAAATTAATAAAGTTTACACAAATCTCACAAGTCGGAAATTCATCGACAAAATTGACGCCGAACAATAGTTACATTCTGTATTCAACAACACATTTCTAGTTCATGCAATACATGAAATCAACGAAAACTTTCACAAATACGACTTGGAAGAAAACCATGAATATCCAAAACAGATACAGAGCCAACCAAAGTTCTCTCTCCGAATCAAATCGACAAAACAAGTTCTCCAGTGGCTAAACAAAAAATGAAATCGTCTCAAGAATCTGAAGTACAAACAAAACAAAGCAAACCGATAAATGGTCTACTGAACAATACAAAAAGCAATCAAGTAATCCATCTCTAAAACTACAACAAATTCGATACACGCACCGTAGTCTTCTTCGACGCATGCAGTGTGAAAGATGCCCGAGTAGATCGCTCCGTCTTTGACCTGGACCTCAACAGGCAGCCCTATAATGCACATAGTGGTGAATAACAGCGCATCGGAGAGCTTGGGAGCAGATGTCCCGTCGGCATGCTCTGAACTCCGGCAAGCCATCTCCATCATTTTCGGCTTATGCTCTCTCAGTCTCTTTTTTACTTTCTGCGGTTATATCTTTGTCCGGAAACTAGGAATTGCCGGGAGGGACCTTTCAGGTGACAGATCGCGAGGTCTTTTCGTCGAATCGAGGGTACAGAGTCCGTGGATCGGTTTCGTAGGAATTCCGCCAGGACGCCCCGTCGAGGCGGATACAAAATTTATTGGCGCGGTTTCTGTACCCGATTCCGAGCCTCATGGAATGTTCGAGAAGTCAGAAGAGAATGAGAAACCCTCGCGAAGTCGCATCAGTCTCCTCTCTCTGGTCCTCGTAACCAGTTAAAAATCAGAGAACTTGTAAAAATCATAAATCATACACTTTTATACTAAAATTTTAATTTTTTAAAAATAGTCACTTTTTTGTCATATTATAAAGTGACGTTTTGTATAATTTTTTTATAATTTTCTATTTCTTATTTACTCTTTTTTATGTTTTGTCATTAGATAAATAAATAAAAATATAAAATATAAAATAAGTGATAATCGTGTATATAATAAAGTGTATGTAAATAGAACTTTATATATAAAACGAGTTATTTATTCCATTTATATGGGGAAGAAAGCAAAATTATTTAATTTATAATTTACTAAATTGTCAAACTTTATTTTTATACCCAATATTTATACGCGAATGAAAATATAAATATATATGTTCAATTCATTATTTGTATGCCTTTGCCCAACTACTCGAGTTGTGAGTAATTAGGCCGGTGATGTTCAATGTGTTTTACGTATCTATAATTTGTGACCGTATAAATAAAATATATCTTTAAGACTAATTTTATCTTCGAACCATCACGATGCCAATGTAATGATGTTTTTATAACTGTGTTAAAATATAATAACTCTATAATTATTTATTTATTTATTTATTTACGAATGAATCGATAAAATATAATAATTCTATAATTTTATTTATTTATTTACGAGACTTCTCTACCTTGAAATTTTCAGAAATTTGATGATTTTTCTTTAGCTATAAAAACTTTGTGCTCTTATAAAATTACAAGAAAATAATAATATAACTTATAAATATAATAAAAGTCAATAATGGAAATATAAATACGTATTTCAATATTTTATTGTGATACGGTGAGAGAAAGTTTGAAATTAAAATATATTTAATCGTTATAATCACAAATATATGGAATAAGACCTAATAGAATTAGAAATTAGAAATTTTAATATTTAAATTATTTTTTATAATTAAATTAAAATTTAATTACACCCGATCACGAAGACCCAAGATTACATGAACTCGAGTTTAGAGTAAAGAACCGGATAAACCGATGAAACCATAAATTGTTTGGTCTGGGCGGGTTCGCGTTTGCCTGCCGTTTCCAATCCCGCTATCAAAGGGAGTCGGTCAAATACCGAAAAAACCCTAACCCGCTAAAACCCGCTAAAACCCTTCCCTGCGTGCAATCTTCTCCCTTTCCACCGTTATACGTTCATTACCTTTCCGTGGTTTCTTTTTCTCTCCCAAGGATTGAGATTAATCCATTCCTCTCTTCTCGAATTAGCGCACCGCTATTTCTGTCGACCATGAGAGTGGCAAAGTCCAGAAAAGGGATCAATCGGAAGCTCTCGGAAGTAGAAGAAATCGAACTCCTCGTTCAGTGGATCGATGCCCAGAAACCTGAGTCTGGTTCGAACCCCCTCGCTATTCCTCCGCCCCCTCCCGAAGCTCCTGTAGGTCGACTTCCCGATGGGAAAGGCTTCTCTTCTTACGCCGGCTGCAAGAAATTCAACCAGCTTCCCATCTCGCAGAAAACTAGAGACGGTCTGGCTCCAAAGTACAAAACTATGAGTGAAATTCAGCGTGCCTCGTTGCCACACTCGCTGTGTGGCCATGACGTGCTTGGGGCTGCAAAGACGGGTTCTGGAAAGACTCTCGCGTTTATTATTCCGGTGAGTTCATTGAATGATCGTTCTTCCTGTTTTTTTTTTTTTTTTTCCGGCTAGTCATTTTGGGATGGAACCGAGCTCAATCCAACAGTCTCTTCGATGATTCATATGTTTAGTAGGCATATACATGGGGTCAAGTTCCAAAATTATTATTTATTTATATCTAAAATCCGCTGTTTTACACTAGACCCAGTTATTACTTTACCAACTGTCGAATATCTACCTGCTACCACTCTGGTACTCCTTTTCTCTCCCTCTTTTTTTTTTTTTTTTCGAAATAGAATTTCATTGAGCAGCTAAAGAGCTAAGTACTGACCATGCTAATAGGTAAAATATGATCAGAAAAGAGATTGAACGTTATCTTTTTTACTTCTCATTTTAATTTAAGATAGTTTGTTTCATTCTAAATTAACGTGTATAAGTGGAGTAACAAGACGTAGATGTCAAATTGCTGTAATCTTCTTAGCTCTCTAAACTTTTATTTGTCTCTCACACAATGTTTTTTTGACTACTAGTTGCTATGATAGTCACTAACTTAATATCACGGGAAATATAAAAGCTTTGGTTAATCCCAGACTCTTACTGATTTTCTCTCTTCAGTTCCTGCACTTACCTTTGCAACCACGCTTACACAACTTCCATTCTTTTCCTATTGCTTGAGATACTAGTATGAAGCTTTTTCTGCATAGACTTCTTGAAGTAAGCTTAGCAAAGTGTATGACAGTACTGATCCAATATTTTCAAACCATAGTACCATCACAGGATGCAAAGAGTCTGGGGAGCAATGAAAGGCCTTCTAACTATTTGGATAATGTTCATTCTTTTCCAAAATTAGATTTTAAAATATTTTAAAGTAAATAATTAATAAGATTATTTGAGCTGGCATATGAAAAAGGTGAAAAGATTATAGGTAGTTAAGGGGACATATATGAGCCTTAATATGTGCCGTTAGTTTTTGTGGGGAAAATACTTGCGAATATTACTTCTTGCATTTCGATATAAAATGAAATGGAAGGGAAAGGGGTTCCTACCAAACATAAGGATAAGGATTGTTGGTCGACATGAGTGTAATGTATCAATAAATAATGTTTTATTCATGGAACTTATTTGAATTTTCTCTTACATGCTCTGAAATCTTAAAAATCTTCAAGAGTAATTTCGTTTAGATGATGTGCTCCATGATGGTATTTGGCTTAGGATCAATCATGGTTATTCTGCTTAACTTGATATCAAATCACGCTTTTTCGGTTCCTAGCTACTGTCTTGTGTAGGATCATCACTGACTTTTGCAATTTAGCTGCTGGCTCTGTCTGCTTCTATTACCGGAACCCAATCCAACTTGATGGAAGGGATGAATTTTCTGTTCTAATTAGGTGACACTGCCAATAACAAAACCAATTGTACAACACTTTGTATCATTTTATTCACTTTCTGGTCAAAGCACTGAGATCTCGTTAATCTTTCTACATGTGAACAGCGACACCCTTCTCCTCAGTAGCCAAAGATGCTGAACCGCACATTTTAACAAAAAAAATCTTTTTCTGTTTTATTTTATTTTCAAACGTTGGTCACACGGACAAAAACTATTTCCCAAACTCTAATGAGACTTGAATGTAAGACCCCAAATTAGAGTACCCCCCATTTGGCCATTGTGACATACGCCAAAACCACTCATATTGAAAAGTTCGTTTGCAGTTTCTATTAGATGTGATGTAAACCCCTCTGTTTGATATTGGTATTCCTTGCACACGTGTTGTCATTAATGAATGATCTAGTGCATGCTCAATATGGACCCTTGAAACATGTCAGTGAACACATTTAAGAAAAAACCAAAGAAACATCAATAGCCCAAGATGCTTGTTTGTACAACCAACTCCATTTCTCTTGTGAATGTGCTTTCAGTTTCATGCAGTATATTAACATTGTAGAGCAACACATTGGAAGTTTAGATGTCATTTTTTAGATTAAACTCTAAAACTGTATAGTTACTTTTTCTGATTCTCGATTTCTTGCATTGCTTGTTATGCTTGTTTGCCGTTCCATTTGTTTACTGATTTTAATGAATGGAAGCAATGGAAAAAAGCAAAGGTAAACATGCTTATCCTAATTATTTGCAGGTTTTGGAGAAGTTATACCGTGCAAGATGGGGCCCCGAGGATGGGGTGGGCAGCATAATCATTTCCCCTACCAGGGAATTAGCCATGCAGCTCTTTGAAGAATTGAAAAATGTGGGCAGAAATCATACCTTCAGTGCAGGTCTGCTAATTGGGGGGCGTAAAGATGTGGATGAACAGAAGGATCATGTCAATAACCTGAACATTCTAGTATGCACGCCGGGGCGGCTTCTTCAACACATGGATGGGACTCTTAATTTTGACTGTTCTCAGCTCCAGGTCAAGAGAAATTGGTCCTCTTTGTTTAAGACTTTCAATGTTGCCTTTGCCATTTTAGCTGAGTTAGTATGTGTTGCCAGGAAACAGATTTTGGTGCTTGATGAGGCAGATCGAATTCTTGATGTGGGTTTTAAAGGAACAATAAATGCAATTATTTCTCAGCTCCCAAAACGAAGGCAAACTTTGCTATTCTCAGCAACTCAGACTAAGTCCATTCAGGATCTGGCTCGGCTCAGTTTGAAGGACCCAGAGTACTTGAGTGTTCATGCGGAGTCTGTCACGGCCACTCCAAGGCGCTTGCAACAAACTGTGATGGTTGTTCCTCTAGAACAGAAGTTGGACATGCTATGGAGCTTCATACATTCGCATCTCAATTCAAAAATACTTGTATTCCTTTCGAGCTGCAAGCAGGTAACTTTATTTCTCTTCCCTTTTGAGCTGCACCAGGGGGATTTACTGTTTATAGAACCTTTATCATCTGACTGGTGGTATTTTAAACAGATTTTTTTTTTTTTTTTGAGAAGTGATAGATTTTATTAGAGAGGGGAGAACAGATGATATCAACAGGCCGGATACCAAACAGGAAAAGGAAATGCAAAAAAAAAGTTAAAAAAATAAAAAATTAACAAATTACAATCTCCAAATCACTTTTGGACACTTCTTTCTTTGCAAGGGTGCCAAAAGCCAAGTTGACACTCCAAAGGGCATGGGACCTGGATGCTGAGGCATGAGCCATGAGATCATCAATTTCCTCAAATACATAGAGAAGCCTCGAGAGGGGTAGGCTGCTTTGGTCGTCCTTCAGGACATTGCTCATACTATTTACCTGCTAGTTTAATACTTTCAGGGCAGCATTAACTTCTGCTACGGTAACAACAAGGATCAACAGGAATTTTGAGTTTAACTTCCCATCTTTCTCCCTCAGAGACTTTAATGATTGAAAATCAAAGAGAATGAGTTGAGTTACAAACAGAGAGAATGAGAGCATTTGATAAAACCCTTGGGGTCACACTTTTACTTCGTTTTTTTTTAAGTATCATGCTTAATTTAAACCTCCACTTCTTAACAAATATAATTAAATTTTAATATAAACATTAAAACAAATTTTCACTTTTGATTATTAAAATAATTTAATAAATTATCTTTTTGCAAGCTCTTGATTATTAAGCTTGTGTATTGCTTTTTAACAAAAAATATTTACCAATTATTTGCTTAATAAATATGTACTTTGTTTTATTTTCATTGATTTCAAGTACTCTTAGAATTGTTTCTCATATGCAAGTTACTTATTACCTTTTGGCTTATGAACTGTTTACTATTTTTAATTTTGATAGAATAATATATATAAATCCTTTTGTATTTTCTTAATTTCTTTACTAATTTATTATATATTTATTACTTTAACGATGTAAACATTGCAAACATTAAACGTTAATTCCATTTTTCTAAATTTAATTAAAATTTTAAATTTTATTATTTTTAATATATTTAAATAAAAGGTATGGTGGATTATGTATGGAAACTTAGGGTATGTTTGGAACCCCTAGAAAAGAAAAGAAAAGAAAATGAGAAAGAAAGTGATTTTCTGCTATTTGGGGGCAGAGAATCATGGAGAGAAAAGAAAATGAGAGAGAAATATAGTTTCTCTCTTTGTTATAATATTTTCCATCTTAAAATGATGGAATTCCAAGAGAAAAGAAAATAAATAGAAAGGGGTAGAGAAAATTTTATCGCGCTTATTTGAAATCCTAGACCTTTCCATCCTCCTCCACCAAAGAGCCAGAAAGCTTCCTTCCCTCCATGTGCCAATATGCTCACCCATCTGCAGTCACCTCCCTCTCCTTCTCTCACTCTTTCCAACTTCTCTTCGCTCCTCTCTTTCTCTATTTCTTTTCGGCATGGAATTCTCATCATCGAGCTCGCTGTCACTCGCAACCTGCGAAGACTTGGAATCAATGTGGTGAACAACTCATTTCCTCAGCTGGGTCATTGGTAAATGATACCTTTTTTGTATCATTTTGACTGTTCTTCTATGAATGTGCAGACATGGGTTCCTCACCATTGATATTACCTTCGAGAATACCACCACCTATGATGCTTCAATAGTAGCGATGATGTGCGCTTTGGATTGATCAGTCTTCTTCCACTATGAGCTTCGTGGGTTCCACAACATTCTACACCAAACTCAACCGTCAGTTCTATAAACAATGTGACATCTACGACTTCATAAATTTCATCTTCAGTGACGTTGTCGTGGCTGTGTTTCATGATTGCAACATAAGCGTTTGCAAACTGGGAGGAAATCATCCAAACAAAATCTTTGCTCAATGAAAATCTGACAACTAGTTCAGTTCTCAACTATTGCAGCACCATTGCGGCCGAGGATCTCAATGATGTGAAGACATATGTGTCGACCTTGGAAGTCGTTATTGACGATTGTAGTCATGGCCAAGGATCTCCACTATTGCTCATTGTGTGTATTTCACTTTTTTTCAGGGATGAGAAAAACAAAAAACAAAAGTTAAAAACATAACCTATAAGGTAGTACATGAAAAACAAATATTTGAACCATCACCGGCCCCTCCAAGTTGGATAGATGGTGATTCTTTGTTTTGCCTTTCATTTCTTCTTCTCTTTTCTAATTAGTACTTTCTCAATCAGGCAACATTGATCATGCTTGCTTCATCGAATCCCTTCCCCCAAAACCTATGAATATCTCCAGCCCACATCGTCGGCGATGTCACGAAATGCGCCTCCTTCCGATTGTCCATTTGGGTGCGATGGAATCACAGTTGTCGCACAGTAATGCCATTTCTTTTCGTTGTTACTTCCCGAGGAAAGCTCATCCCTTCCTTATACCTAACATGAGACCAACATAGTGGTACCAGTAAGTATTATTTTAATCCTTCATGTGTAGCCATGAATATTCTGAGATTTGTTTTTTTTAGCATGGGGCCTCCGTTATAGGGTTTTGTATGGATCAAAATGGAGGTAGTGGCGGCGACGCTGAAAGTGGGCACGGATGTCGATGGGGAGAGGTGCGTGCTTCTTCCTCAAATGTGCATTATGAAGAAACTACAATAGATAAATGTTAAATTTAGGATACACAATAAAAAACAATTAACATTCAAGTAACAGTCTATCCCTTTGGGTGGCAAGGAATAAATTACATATGATCAAACAATTATCTGTCATGAGTTTAACCAAATACTTTTCCAACTTGGTTGAACTGAATAAAAATTCAATTTTCTTTTCTTTTCCATTTTCCTTGTGTATCCACACCGAGAGGCCCTGAGAAGGAGCAGAGAGTCTTACCATCATTGTCCTTCAGCCTTCGAAATTGAGCTTGGTCACTCCCTGTGAAGGGAGAGTCCTTTCCATGTCAGGTGTAGGCCAAGGGTTGGAGAAGGAAGCCACAATGGCCTAGTTTTCAGCAATGTAGGCACTTTCCATACCTTCAAATTCTTTCCTAGTGCCTACCCAAGATAGGATGTGATGGGTGATCCTGTCATGAAATTTTTTGAATGGGTCAGCAGTGCCTGTGCAGGCCCATTATTTTTTTTATTTTTTTCACACACACCATGTGAGATATGCAATAGTGGCCTGCCAAAAAGTTCTTTGCTGGGGAGTGGGATAGGTATGCATTAAGTTATGCAATCCCTGAAGCAGGCAGAAAAACAAATGATCAAGGATGTGATCAACTGATTCATCCAAGTCTCCACAGAGACGTCATAGGTTATTGACTTGTGGGCATCCTCTCTTATTCAGGTTGTCACTGGTCAGAATTTTATTTCTGGAGGCACACCAAGAGTAACTTCCTTCCAGATTATTTTGTCTTCACTTGCACCTCTGAAATAGGTTCCCTCGAGAATGGACAACAATTTGCTGGTTTCCAAAGCTTCATCATCAGTAGGTTTCTTCTGAATTTTAACTCCTAGACAGTAGGGGTGTAGAACTAAGCAATTTTTGTCTCATGAGCTCGAGGGATATTGTAGTGGGAAAGGAAATTCTGAGGCAAGGGTGGTGTCTTTGATCCAGCAGTCTTCCTGAAAGAGAACAAAGCCGCCGCCATGAGCTCTAAATTTCGTAGCCATTCTGACTTTTTTGATGAATTTAAGAATGGCATTCCACCAGGGATAGCAGTTCTTGGCTGAAGTGGTAGAAGGCAGCCATTTTTATGACCTATATTTACCTTTTGCAGCTATAATTTTCCACCACATAGCTTCTCTATCAATGCTGTATGTCCATATCCATTTAGCAAGAAGAGCCTTATTCATGTCTTTTTTTCGTCTGATAACCAATCCATCAAGAAGTTTTGGGAGGCAAATATCCTCCTAGCGAGCTAGATGGTATTCCTGCACTCGCAAGATCCACTCCAGAGGAACTTCTTTTCCTTATTTTGATGGTGTTGGCAGTGGAGGTAGAGCACTCAAGCATAGAGAGTTTATAGTCAGAGTGTTCCATTAGTGTGGACTTAACGAGGGTGGGTTTGCCAGCCTTAGACAAATTTCTTTCTTCAATTGATACTGACAATTGCAGATTTATGTCAGTGGACCTTTTGCTTAGTAATAGCTTTGAATAGGATAAGATTGCTTTCAAATTGGTGATTCTTATGTGACAGATGCAGTAACAAACTATAATATGAAGGTGTCAATCTCATGGAAGTCAGCAACAGGATGGAGTCACTCCTGGCTTTATGAGGTGATGATGAGGCTGAGAAGTGATTCCTCCTCCTTAAGGTTGAAGGACAAGGGCAATAATGGATCGCCTTGTGGGAGGCCCTTTGAGCCATGAATGATCATTGGCGGATCCATTGATTAGAACCGAGTAAGGGGTCCAGGAGATGTAGCTCCTCATCCACATTCTCCACTTGCAACCAAAAATCCAAGCGAGCCATGATGGAATCAAGGAGGTCCATATTCATTTGCTCAAAAGCGTTCACAAGGTTGAGTTTTAGGAGGATTCGATTGAGCTTCTTGCGCTTGAAAAAATCAATCAGCTTTTGGGTAGAGAGGATAACATCTTGAATTTGTCTTTCCCGGGTGAAGCCACAGTGGTTCTGATGTATGACTTTGGGAATGATATGCCTGAGGCGGTTGGCAAGGACCTTGGTAATGATCTTGTAATGTGATAAGGCTAATTAGTCTGAAATCGGAAGGAGTGTTGACTTTGTATTTTTTAGGAACAAGAGCAATGAACAAAGTTCCCAGGAATTGCTAGTGAAACCCTTATCGTGAAATTTGGAGAATAAATTTCGAATGTCATCCTTAAGAAAGTGCCAACTAGCACGATAAATCTCAGCAGCAACCTGTTAGGGCTGGGAGCCTTGTTTGCCGGTAAGATCAGGATAGTATCTTCGATTTCCTCTCTGAGAAGGGGCGTTCATGCCAGTTGAACTGTGCATGATTGATCTGCAAGAAATTTAGTATTTCCTCCCAATAGTTGATGTCCCCAATGGATTCCACCATGACAGTGATGACTTCTTCTCTCTAGAAGTCGGTGGTTGTACTGTCAATGTAGACCAAGTATCATCATACCAATTTAAAGTTTGGGGAGATCAGACTCCCGAGTTGGTGAGAACGTCCCTGAGGAAGTTGCTTTTCATTGCTAGCACACAATTCAGTTAATCTAAGCTGAAGACATTGAGTAGCCATCGATGCAGTCCCAAAAAAGTAACTCAGGGAAGTTTTACAGGTTCTGTTGGGTGACACCCAGTTTTGCAGGGCCAGGGCATGCAGGCTTGGATTTACACAGATGGTGACAAGGCTCATTTGTTGGATGGATATGTTTTTTGCTACTATTTCTGGGGTTATTTGGATTGTGTTGGTTTGGCTCGGAGTTGGGTACGATTCTGTGGGTTGTTGAAGGGGCTGCAAAGATGGTGTTGTGTGGAGTAGATGGAGAAGGGTTTGGGTTTGGTCTGTAGTCTCAACTCCCGGCGCAGGTTGAGCGGAACTCAGGAGTGGTTTGGGTGATGGCTTGAGTGGGAGGATTTGGTGTTGTGTGAGGTGGGTTTTGTATTGGGGATTGAAAGTTGGGCGCTTGTTGTGTGTTCCATTGCTGGGTATTTTTTGGATTTGCAGAAAAGAGACTGTTTGTGCAGGTGGTTCAACCGGCTTGTGTGGGATGGTTTCTGTGGTGGAGGCTGGTGGGGTTAATGATCGGTTGGGGTAGATTTTCCAGTGATGGCATGAATCATGAAGATCTGGAATACTGTATTTCTTGTTCAAAGTTATTTTTTCCTTATCAGGTAATCTAGTTCCACCACTTTGTTGAACTAAGGTGAGAAAGCTCTTCAAGTATTTGGATGAAGGTCCATTCTTCCAATAGAAACAGTAGAGATCTTCACAGCACACTGGTCGTTTAGAATTGTCGGTTCCATGTGGAGTTTGCTGATCCTATGCAGTAAGCATAGGCAACCATGTCTCCTCTTACCCATTCATTGTTCCATCAACACCTCCACTCCTTCGGCTTCTCCTCCTGGTTACCTCCGTCCATCCGTGTTCCTCATCTGAATTGCCCTCCTCAGTCTCTCCTCTTCCGTTTCTCCCGATCAGATTGTGAAATTGCGGTGTCCTCCCTTGATCTTGATCCCACACAGTTTCTTGCTATAGGTTCTCGCCTCCATCACATTCCATATTTCAGAGAATATCTGGCAATTGAAATAAACCATCTATTGGAGAAACTATAGTGTCTACTTTGTGGAGTGCTGTTCCATTTTATTCATGTAAGAGGGATCGTGTGTGTGTTTTTTTGGGTGTTCACATGTTGTGATCTCCTTTGGAGACCTGTCCTGACATAGTGTTGCCTGGTTACATGTACCCTCTATCTCCATTCTGCCATATCTCTTATGTGCTTCCACCATTTAGTTTATTTTTCGGCCATTTTCAACCTTTTGTATTTCTTATTGATCCATATGTGCAACATGAAATTATCTCATTCTTAGTACTTTTTTATTTTTTATATTTGTTGGGAATATCTGTTTCTGCAACCAAACACAGATTGAATTTGACAGAGATGATCATCCATAGGTGAAATTTGTCTTTGAAGCTTTTAGAAAATTGCGGGCACCCATTTCACTGTTGTGTCTGCATGGGCGAATGAAGCAAGAAACTAGGATGGCTATATACTATCGGTTCTGTGAGAAAGATTTGGTTCTCTTTTCAACTGATGTGGCTTCAAGAGGGCTCGACTTTCCAGCAGTTGATTGGGTTGTCCAGGTAAATGTCATAATAGAGAACCTGTTTCTTACTGTAAGAACTCTCTTAACTGCAAGACCTTTGTAATCTGTACTGTACTTTGCTTCTTAGGTAGATTGTCCAGAAGATGTTCCAGCTTACATACACAGAGTTGGTCGAACTGCTCGTTTTACCTCTGTAGGGCAGTCTGTTCTGTTTTTGACTCCCTCTGAGACCCAAATGCTTACAAAACTGCAGGCAGCAAAAGTACCAGTAGAGTTAAAAAAGGTAGATTATCTACTTTAATGATTAAAAGATGTCTGTTCAGATTAATGTGTTTTTTTTTCTAAGTTTTATGTTGGCAATGGCAAAATAGGAGGGATGGCCTTCACTTCATGGATGAAAAATAAAGTAATTAGAATATTTTTCTCGGCCCTCTATGAACATAATAACTTCTCACTATCACTTTTCAGGCCAACACCACAAGGCTGCAGACTGTATCGGATTCTCTGGCTGCATTGCTTGTCAAGTGTCCTAATTTGCAGCAACTAGCTCAAAGGGCTTTCATCACATACTTGAAATCTATATATTTACAGCGGGACAAAGAAGTATTTGATGTTTTGAAACTGTCTATTGAAGAATACGCTGCTTCATTGGGTCTACCGATGACTCCAAAAATCCGTTTCTTGAGACAGAAAAGGAATAATGAAAGTGCACCTGATGATACTCCAATGAAAGATGAGGACAAGTTTAAGCATCATAGAGCAAAACACCCAGTGACTGAGCCTGTGGAAGAAGATGATATTCTTGTGCCAAAGGGAGAGACACACATAGAAGATGGGGGAGAGACAGAAAATGGAACCTCAATGTATGCTAATTTTCTTTTATTTCCCCCTCTAAAATGTCTTGGCTTTGACATAATAATAATAATAATAATAATAATAATAATAATAATGTTGTTGTTGTTGTTATTTTAATTTCGAGTATTGTGATGATCTACCGAGCAGGAGTTTGAAGAAAAAGAAGAAGCTCAAGATCAACATCCATCGACCAGTTGGAACCAGAGTAGTATTTGACGAAGAAGGAAACTCGCTTCCCCCTCTTGCAGCAGTAGCTAGTGTTGAGGGTGGAAATGGCATCGTTCAGCTTGACAAAGGTAGGCATTCTGTCCGATCTTGTGCAGTTTTCAGTTACTCTTTTATGGTGCTTTTTTCTTACAAGTCCGGTTGCTACCTGTTTGCAGTTGAAGAGCGGTACAAGAAATTAAAGTCAGAAATGAAGCAGAGGGACAAGGATGATAAGCTTCTTTGGAGACAACGTCTCCGTGAGAAAAGAACCAAGGAGAAAATAAAGTTCAAGAGAGGTCGGGCAGAAGAAGAGGGTAAGGATGTTGATGATGAAATGTTAGCCTCAGATGAAGAGGGAAATAACCAGCTGAAACGTTCGAAGGTATATTTTGATAGTGAGAGTGACGAGGGGGCAAGAAAAAAGAAGGATCCAGTCTTTGTTTCTGATTCTGTTTCCCTTGTGGAGCAAGAAGCACTTGCTCTTAAATTGTTGAGTTCTATGCATTCATAGCCCTCCAAAACTTCATGGTTGTATCTTCAAACAGAATGAATTTGGAAAACCCTGCAATCTGTATCCCTTGTAGCAAATAAGTTTATTTTTACTGATGTGAGAGTCCCTATTAGCTGTTTTATAATTTTGAGTCTTTTGTCGGCTTTTTCTAGTCTGCAGTTTGGTATAAGCTTCTTACTTCTTTTGCTTCAATCTGCAAGGATTACATGAGAATGAGGTAAATTAAAAGCATGAGCGTGTCCCAAAACGCCTACGGTTCTGTCGTATATTCTACTGATTATGCTGCAGTCTTTGTTCTTTTGTACTTTGGCCATTCATTTATCCCTTCCCCTAGTAACCCAATGGTTGCATGAAATTAAGATCCTTATTGTCTTCAACCCTTGTATAATTTGGGTGGGTCTCAGCTAGAAAAGAGGCCATTTAGTTGGTTCTCGTGTCCTATCAATTGCCTTCAGTTAGCCCGACTTGTAGAGGAGTGCAAGAACCACTTGATCTTAGACTCGCCAACTCCATGGGACAAAAATGGGTTTGAGTCTTGCGTGTTCAGGGAAGGGATTTTTTTATCCCCACTTTCTAATAAGGTTATATAAGCAAACTCTATTGCAGAGCAGAGTTGTACGACAGAATTGGTTTTATTAATCTTCCCTAAAGAAAAATGGTTATTGAGTCAAACCACTTCTCGCTAATGTTTTTTGCTTAGATCTCACATTCGAGTATTGTAGAGTCTACCCTTCATCAACTATGCTGTTTGCACGGGATATTGCAATAACATCGAAAGGCGAATTTTTTAATTACTAACATTAAAATTGTTTATACGAATGGCTTGTGTAAGACTACGCACTGATGATCATTCGTGTCTCCACGTTGATAGGACAGACATAACTGTCTTGGTTTTATAAAAAAAATTGTAACAATTTCAGAGCTGGTACAGTACACAAGATGGTTAGAACGGAAGTAAAAATTTGAAACTACCATTGATGAGAATTTAGCGAAGGCTGAGATTTGTTGTTCTTTTCTTAAGCCCTAAGAACCGAGTTGTTGCTCTCCCTTTCCTAGTTTATTAAAAAATAAATGATTTGTCTAAACAATCCCAATATAAGGAAAATATGCGTTTTCTTCATCAACTGCATTCTCGTAGTTATAAAACCTACTCATCATCAATCTATCGATTTCGGACGCAGCTTTATGCAACTAATGTCTGTTTGTAGGATCTGATGTAGTTGCTCTGTTGATTCCAGCTCAGCTCATCTCGTAATCAGCCTGGACCTGTTATAGACCCCCGGCTTCAAGCATTATAAATCCAGCTTTGAGCAGAAAGATCCGATGAAACACTTCTCCTAATAGAGCTAATTATGCAACAAAAGTTACTTGAAAAAAAGGCAAAGATAATTCAACAACCGAGCATAATTTATGTTATCGCTTCAAGTTCACTAAGTATCATTAGGAGAACCCACAAACACTTCCAATTCTCAATGTATCACAACTAATAACAAGAATCCAAGAAATAAAATCTGATGTAGAGAGAGCTATTGTTAGCACTGACAGCACAACTAAAGAGGTATATAATTAAAATCTCCCCTCAATATACAAAAGGTCAAAGAAGGATCCAACTCCAGGAGGACGCAAAACCACCAAATCCGGTAGACTCCACAATCAGCCAATCAACCATCAGAGCATCACTGAAGAAAGGTCGGCACATGAATTATTAGACTGTACTCTTAAATAATAGAAGATGGGAGGGGCAGAGATGACAAACACAACAGGAGATCTTACCTGTTGTTGCTGATAGTTACTGTATCCAGGGTAACCACCATACGCATACACGTTAGGGTCTTGATGCGGTTGAGTATATCCATATGCCTCGTAGCCTTGATTGTATCCATAATAACCAGCATTCCACTGGTTTGGATCTGGCTGTTGTGGCTGAACCCACCCGGCAGAAGAATCCTGTTAATTCAGTTCACAGTTAATATGTAGTACACATGAATCCTCGTAGACTTGTCATGCAGTTATAACAACATATTGATTAGAGAAATCAACCAACCTGTTTGTTCGATGGACTACGACCCCACGACAGTCGAATGTTTTGCCCGCCCACCTGAGTCCCATTCAACATGAGCAGAGCTTCCTCGGCATTAGCCCTGCAGCAAAGATGCACAAAATCTCATTACAAGGGTTGCTAGGAAATGGAATAACAAGCAGGTAATTTGGTAAGTTGCACACCTTTTAGCAAATTGAACAAAGCCACATCGCTTGCCAGCAGGTATTTTAACATGGACCAATTCCCCATATGTGCTAAAAATTTGTCTCAAAATTTCATCTGTAACATTTGAATCCAACCCACCAACAAATATCTGCACCCAAAGATGTCAAACTTTCATAACCATATGCTAACAAAAATATGTTCCAACTTTAGACAGAAAAAAATACCCACAGTAGTATTATTTGGATCACTCTCGGACTGTGTTCCTTGATTATTCTGGTAAGAAGCTGCAAATAACAATATATGTAAAAAATTGTAAAGAACATAAAAAGAGATCCTAGTCTAAAGCACCTTAGGATAGAACAAGAGATCTAACCTTAAGCACCTTAGGATAGAACAAGAGATCTAATCTTAATCACCTTAGGATAGAACAAGAGATCTAATCTTAAGCACCATAGGATAGAACACAATAATCCACAGGTTGAAGTTCCTAATAAAGTAAAGGTAAGTTTGCCCAAAGAACTCATCTTTTTTTCTTTTTCAATAAGAAGAGAATACAGATTGATGTGACTAAACAGCCACCAAATGATATGCATAGCCTCATTCAGGTATCAACTTACCACGTGCACCGAATGGGTCAATGGTTAATGACAAAAGGAGAAAGAAGTACCAGTCACTTATCCAATCAGTACCATCCAATCTAATAGAAATACCAAGAAAGGAGAAAAATTATCGTGAAGACAACCAACACTTAGACTAGCTGCAATGTATTAGCTAGCATGGAGAAGAGTTACTAAGTTACTTGGATAATAACTGAAGTTGTCATCTGTAGCTCTGAGTGTCATCTGCTGCTTCCATGCACAATTAAAGAAAAATGCAGGATGACACAAGAAGCAAAAAGCCTTTCTTATGAAACCTATACCAACACAAGCACCTAATATGTGGTAAAGGTCTGAACCATGCTACAACACCCGAACAAATGAACCAAACCAAATTTTCCAGAAAGAAGGATGCTGCCATAATGTACCCACAGGCATGCAGTTTAAACAGAAATCACAACACTAATCAACTAGATATAGCAAGAAAAGCCCAGCTATACAGCAACAGTACTTTCATCAGATTGTAACATTGTTGTTAACAGATGCAGCCATATATGACAGAGAATGCGAGATCCCAACATGAGAAATACTAGCAGAAATCAATGTGTATACAGATTACATAGTCAAAGCTTAATAAATTTTAAAGCAGAACATTTCCTCGCAAATACAGATACTCTTGAACAAGTTTACAGAAAATGGAAAAGAAATACTCTAATGATAGTCATACAAATTCTGTGGATTCGATCCAATTACTCAAAGACCACAAGACTGTCTAGTTGACATAATTGGATTCAACTGAAGTCTCACCAGGTTGTGAGGTACTCTATGGGCGTGCAGCAATCAACAGACCAAATTAAAAAAAAAAAAAACTGATCTCAGACATGAGAAATACCGACATGCATCAGCATTTTCCCAAGACAAGATAGCAAAGTTAAATTTTTAAGCACATTTCCCACTTCCTCGTTATAGAAATATAAAAAAGAAAAAGAAACCCAGAAAACAGATAAGAAAAATCAAAGGAAAAATAAGTGCATGCAACTACAAGAACTAAAAGGAATTGCAGAATCAGGCTTTTAAGTTCCCATGCAATTGTGCTTTTCCCAGAGAATCAGGCTTAATAACAGCAACAGTGAACCCCCCCCCCCCCCCCCCCCCCGCGCCAGAAAACAGATAAGAAAAAAACAAAGGAAAAGTAAGTGCATGCAACTGCAAGAACTAAAAGAATTGCATAATAAGGCTTTTAAGTTTCCATGCAATTATGCTTTTCCCAGAGAATCAAACTGGAAAAGGGAACACTCACTGTGAGAACTCCTAAGCTTCCCCAAATTGAATTAAAACTGGAGAACTCACAATAAACTCATAAATATAACGACAGAAACGAAAAGAGTCAGAAAGAAGTAACCATTGATTCACTAGAGTGATAATTAAAAAACATAAAAAAGTAAATTCAGTGAACGAAGGAAATGTAACGACTGAGTGGTTTAAATGTAAAGAATAGAAAGGAGAAAGTAATTTGAGAATGTAGCATAATGCTACAGAAATGGGAAATTAAGGACATAATTACGACATAAGCATAAAACTGACCTAACCGAGGCACGCACTAAAGGGGGGTATGCATTTCACTGCTGAAATCAGTTCCAGGCCCTAAACGAAGAGAGCCTCTGGGCATCCTGCTTCGAGACAACATGAGTACTTTATGAGTTTATGTAACTTAAAGATTAAGTGGCCCAATTCACAAAGTACTAGGAAGGAAATGACTGTGTACATCTATGGAAGCAACAAAGTTCTCCATATCTTCAAATTCATAACTGAAAGAAGGAAACAAGCTTAAGAAAACTCAGCAAATAAAGAAAGTGCCAATGTTTCAACTCAGATAAACGGGGAAGAGAATAGGAAAAGAAATCTCCCAGAAGCTATTTCATGACACTTTGTTATATTCAAATAAAAAACACCACTACAACAACAAAAAATGCACACGTGTATGATGCCAAATTACATACCTTTAGAAGCAAATTGCTGGGAAGTGACATTTTTCTTTGTTGTAGCTGGACCAATCCGCATTGGCCTAGTAGAACAAAACATCCCATTCATTTCAGTCATTGCTCGCAACTGTTCACTTTCATCTCCAAACCTAACAAACCCGTAGCCCTTGGAGCGTCCAGTAGTCCTATCAGTGACAACCTTTGCACCCTTAACTGAGGAGTAGTGGCTCCTAAATGTCTCTTGTAGCATGTAGTCAGTAACATCAGAAGCTAAATCCCCTACAAATATTGGGAAGTCAGCACTATCATCAGGACGTCTCTCACCAACACCAAATGATGCCCAATTCAGTCGGAAATTCTGCTCAACATTGGGCATTGGAGTTCCGTTATATGACTGAAGAACTCTTTCCGCTGCAGACTGATTGACAAACTCAATAAAGCCATAGCCTTCTGATTGGCCAGTCTGCTTATTCCAGATGACCTTTACAGAAACAACCTGCAAACAAAACAATAGAATGATAAAAAAAAACAAGAAAAATAAAGTCTCATCTGAAAAACAAGAATATCAGATGACTAGACAAATCTCACGAGAAATAGAAACCAACTTGTGTCATGAGAAGAACAAACATGTTTATTTGCTGAAAAAAATATCACTTTGAATTGTTTTTATTCATAAAGTGCAACAAGTACCATTATCGACATCAGAATCATATCCAGCTAAGCCATCCTCTATCATTACATAGCTCCCTGCCAGAATCCTTTATTCATCCATTTCCATTTTTCAATTTCACTACATTTTTCAGAGATTACATTGACAAAACATACTCAATGCCCTCCTTGCTAGTACTCTGCTTATGTATCCAACAATTTATTCAAAACAATAATAAAAATTTTACAATTATTAAACTCTCTGGTTATCCCACCATAAAGTTCAGATGCATTGAGGAATTCGACCTCTTAATAGCAAAACACGATTACCATAATAAAATAACAAGAATCCTCACTAACGCTTTTTTATAACAATTCTAATGGTCCAAACAAGTAACATAATCCAATTGCTAAATTTACCGTACCTCTTCTCCTAGCACTTAAAACGCGCCTTAGCAAAGTTTCTCCAGTGGAGAGACCAAAACTCCTAATGTAACGTTTTGCATATTCAGCAAACAAGTAATCGTTGAAGATAATCTAATTATCTAAAATTTATCTCTACAAAATTTGATATATATGTCGAGTCTTCCATCTACAAGCCCATCGAGGAATAGCACCAGCTTAAACAAAAAACTTTAAACGATATTGTAAAAAAAATCTGAGACCATAATAAAACGCGCCTAGCAACACAAAACGCCACACAGAAAAATAAAAAATCTTGAAAAAATGGCCCGGTCCCTCTCCCCTCCAAGAAGGAAAGAAAAAATGAAGCAGCGGGAATCCCAATTCTCGACTGAAGTAATCATCAAAACACATCCAGATCAAAGAAACTGATTTATTCCTAGACGATCATACATGAAAGTGTGAGAAAACCAAAGTCGCAGCACAAAATTGTGACACAGAGGATACCATATACCTCGCCGGTGTGCGCGAAACAGCCGTGAAGATAACTCTCCTCCATCCAGTACTGGAGATCCCCGATCCAAAGAGTCCGGATCTCGTCGCTGCTTGTAGGCTGCGGAGCCGGCTGCGGTACCTGAGAATACTGCGGCTGTGACGGCTGTGGAGCAACTTGCTGCTGCGGCGGCTGGGGTGGTTGCTGACTCCAGGCAGGTGGAGGTTGCTGCGTAGGTGGCATCATCATCCACTGCTGCTGGTGCTGCTGGTGCTGCTGGTGCTGTTGGTGCTGCTGATCCATGGGAGGTTGACCCATGGAAGTTGGAACAAATCCTGCCGGTGGCTGCATCATCTTTGAAACCCTAATGGGAGAGAAAATAAAACTCTTAACCTGAGAGAAAAAATAATAGAGCCGCTGTCCGTACAAACGCAGAGAATTCTGAAAGTTTAGTAGATAGGCAGCAAGGTGGCACCGGTAGGTTGAAAAAGAACCGAGGTTGAAAACCCTAGAGAGTCGGGGAGAGAAACCCTAACCCTAAAGAAGAAAATAGGGTGAGAAGAGTTCCTCCGCAAAACAGCGAAGAGGTTATAAAGGTGCGGCAGGAAGGGATAGCGCGGAAACAAACGGTGGATATTGTATCTTAGACAACCTAGCCAAAGAGAATTCTCTGGAGACTTCTGATGTCGAGTGCCCTGTGACGGAAGTTGTGGGCCTACGTTACTCGAGGGTACACGGGTAATCGGATCTCCTCTGTATGTCCTCGACTCTAGAGACAGTGCTAGGGCAGGAGTAAATCAGCGTGTCCTCAGCATTGAACAATATATGGTGCCAAATTTGAAAAACCTAATAGTGGTATCTACAGCAGGTTGTGTATGTAGGTCAATGACCAATTTATGTGTTCCCTAAGTTATCTATGTGTTGTAGGCTTCGTGAGGTAGGAGTCTATGTTGCAAACCACCACCTTGTGGTACCGTTATAAGATGCATGTGGGTGTATATTGTTTAATATGAGGCAGATGGTACTATTGAGATGTATAAGGCCATACTAATGGCAAAAGTTCCACATAGATGTGTGGTGTGCATGTCCTCAAAACCTCACCCATTACTAGGTTGTCTTTTGTTCAAATTATAATCTTGTTGTAGTTAATCAAAGTTAGCCATTATACCAATTTTACATTAAAAAATATTTTTTATTTTTATTTTTATTTTTATGGGGATTTAGTCGAGGATATATATTTGGAATAACCTCTTGGGTATGTTATTTCTCAGGAATAGACTAAGAATATACGTCCATTGCACAAAGCTATTTATGGCTTAAAACAAAGTTCAAGAGCGTGGTTTGAAAAAACTTCGTCGTGTAGTGGTGTCCTTAGGTTTTAAGAGGAGCCATTGTGATTGCTCCTTATTTTCTTCTGGAATTGTGATATTGTATATGTTGACGATATATGTTGTCTCCTAGTGACAAATAGGGTATTGATGAAGTTAAAGAGCATCTGACTAGTCATTTTCAAACAAATAACCTAGGGTCACTTAAATATTTCATTGGGATTGAAGTAGCAAAAAACAAAACAAGTATTGTTTTGACTTAAAAAAAAAAAGTAAGTGACTGACAGGTTGCATGAGTTTGGGTTGTTAAGTGTCACAAATGCTAGAACCTTATGGAAGTTGGTCATAATCTACACGATGCGACCTGTGATGAGTTATGAGATAAAATTCTATATTATGACAACAACTAAGCTGTTATTTTCATTGCAAATAATCCAGTATTTCATAAAAGGACTAAACATGTGGGGGTTGATTGTCACTCTATCAAAGTGCAGTTATGAATGGTACCTCGGTCATTGCCTTTGTCGAGTCTTTTGATCAACTTGATGATGTATTTATAAAGAACTCTTAGAAAAAGTAATTTATACTCTCCTAGTATCTTTCTCTTTTCTATTCTTCCTTCTTTCTTCGCTTTTCAGGTTTATTTTGATTTTAGTTGCTTGTCATAAAAACTGAAAAAAACAAAGCTGCCATGATACCTGAAGAAAAAGCTAACATATAGAAACTGATTACTGAGTATTGCAGTCATTTGGTGTCTCGGTTATGTTCTAGTGTTTTTTTGCAGGCCATGCAAGATGGAAAAGGCTAGTAAAAATTCCTAAAATAATACTTACCTTTCATGCATTATTGTCATGTGTACTTCAGGAACCAACGTGAAGCATTAAAGACTCAGATTCAAAAATGAAAAAACAGAACTGAACCGATAACCTTTTTGTACTTCTTTTCCTTCTAAACAGCTCAAGCCGTTCAGATACTATAATACAAGATGTTCATAGTTACAATTTGATAAATAAAGGCATCTGATTACCTGAAGAGTATACACATACTAGAGCGGAAAGAAACACATTCATTTGATCACATCAAAATGGAGGGAATGAAAAACTAAAACTTGTGGCACAGATTCTGTGTCTACCCAACAGATCCTTCTAGTTTCAAGCTCATCAGCTGATTCACTTCAGCTGCAAACTCAAGGGGAAGCTCATTGAAGACATCTCTGCAGAAACCACTGATCATAGTAGCGACAGCTTTCTCGTGGTCAATTCCCCTCTGCTGGAAGTAGAATAGCTGATCTTCACCGATTTTGGAGGTGGTCGCTTCATGTTCAATTTGGGCAGTACGATTCTTAACCTGTCGTTTATGAGTACAAAAGCAAGTGATCAGCTTATATGCAAGCAATACCAAACACATCTCGGAGCAAGAGATAATAGCTCCAGAACAAGAAGGTAATGAACAAGAATTGAGACACCCATGTGTGAGATGATTTTTATAATTATACAACTCTCGTTAATAGCTTATTTTAAAGCAACTAGTTTTTTAAGCCGATCAAACAAAAGCATTTCATTCTGACCATTACGGATTCATCGATTCATTCATTTATTGATTCACTTATTTATTTCACAGAAAGCCACCATTTTTAAGACCCAATTCGTGGCTCCAGACATCCTCAAACCACAAGCATTTAGCACTGAAACCTTACTTGAGATCTTTTAGGGTCTGTTTGGAACCCCTAAAAAAGAAAAGAAAAGAAAACGAGAATTTGACCATTATTATTCCCAAAAATAGTTAATGAAAATGAGATAATGATCAAATTTTTCTTTTCACTAACTATTTTTTGGAATAATAATGGTCAAATTCTCGTTTTTTTTTCTTTTCCATGGGATTCCAAACAAGCCCTCAAGGAAACAATTCAAAAGAAAAAATTACAGCAAGGATATGTAAACACTTGAATAGATATCTATACTCTATCCATAGAAATACTAAAATCCAAAGTTTTTTCATCAGCACATGCAAATCAATAGTCAAACCCAAAATGTGGAAAGTTTTCAGTCCAATCCCATGTAGAAGCTTCAGCAACCCATGACTCACTATGTAAGGCATCCTACCAAATGACAAAGCCCTCACTAATGGAATCTGGCAAGTAGCAAAAATCAGTAGAAAGAAAATTAAGTAGCAATACTCCCTATATCACAATTAATTGGCAAGTGTCGCTCAAGCTGTTGCTTTCGATGGCCACCTCTGGCAGTTTCTCATTACGGGGCTCGGGTTCAAGTCTCCTTAAATGCAATCATTAGTTTTTCTTTCTCAGACTAATACTCTATTAAGAAAAGCAGAGGCCACACCAAGCTGGTGCCTCCTAGGGAACGGTTCATTTTGTTGAACTTAACGATTCTGCAAAGCACATTAAAATGAATTCTTCTATATAGTTGTATGGGAAGGACTAAATAGGGTCCCCAGCTTAATCAGCTAAGTTTCAGATTATTCACTGCAGTGTCGAGTGCATCTTACACTTCTGATCTACAGGCCAAATGTTTTCTATTCTACTTAAATAGGTTAAAGAGATAAAAACTATTATATTTTAGAATTTAGAAAAGTGCAGGAAGAACAACGGAAAAGGAAAAAAAATAAAAATCCGAGGATAGCATAAGCTAAGATAGAAATAGTTAGTACCGCGAGAAAAGAATTTTTTGAATGCTACACACTGGAATATCATATTTAAAGAGTATGGAATCCAAACTAAATCCTTCAGCACTACATAGGTCTACTTCAGCTAAATCGAGGTCATCTCTCTACCCCAGCTTTAGATTTCAATTGAAGTATAAAGACACCTCTCTAAACAGTAAATTGAGCAGAGCAGACCTCTTTGTTAAAGCTGCCATGCTGGAAGAAGGGATCAGTGAGGTCAAGTATTCATTCTTTCTTAGAAGAAGACAGAAATTTGTCATAATCTACAATCTACTACTTCAGTATTCTCTTAAATATAAAAGGAATGGAGAGGGGGAAAAAACACTTCTATCTTGCATTTTAAACTTTCTACATTAAAAAGGAAGAAAATTTTGACAGAAAAATTGATAATCTGTCTACCCACCTTAAAACCCCTTACAAAATCAAAACCTTACTTTTCAGAAATCCTAATAAATGTCCCAGCTAGCAAATTTTATGATGTCAAAGCATCTTCTTGAATCAACGGAAGTTGGCAACTATGACCTATTGTTTTCTCCATGCGTGAATGATATTAAAAGAAGTATAACTTGAGCAGAATAATGGAGAAAGTGTTACCTGTATGTAAGGATAAGTGTTGGCCCCAGCAGTATCCCCTATAAGCATCGAATCACACTGTGAGAAATTCCTTGCATTATCTGCTCCAGGCTGCACCTGAACCAAACCCCTGTAACAATTTTTCGATTTCCCAGCAGAAATTCCTTTAGAAACTATCCTACTCCTTGTATTTTTGCCCACATGAATCATCTTGGTCCCTGTATCTGCCTGCTGGTAATTATTCGTCAAAGCCACCGAATAGAACTCACCCACTGTAGCTGCCCCTTTCAGAACCACGCTGGGATACTTCCAAGTAATCGCAGAGCCTGTCTCCACTTGTGTCCATGAAATTTTAGACCGAGCTCCTTCGCATAACCCTCTCTTCGTCACAAAATTGTAAATTCCACCCTTCCCTTCCTCGTTCCCTGCGTACCAGTTTTGCACCGTGGAGTACTTGATTTCAGCATCCTCCGCGCAGTAAAGCTCGACAACGGCCGCGTGGAGCTGGTTCTCGTCGTAAGAGGGCGCCGTGCATCCTTCTAGATATCTGACAAAGCTTCGCTCCTCGGCCACTATCAAGGTCCGTTCAAATTGCCCAGTTTCACGGGCATTTATCCTGAAATAAGTCGATATATCCATGGGGCAACGTGTGTCTTTAGGTATGTAACAGAAAGATCCATCACTGAAAACCGCGGAGTTGAGAGCAGCATAGTAATTATCCCCCGGCGGAACAACCCGGCCTAAATACTTCCGAACAAGATCAGGGTACTTTTGAGTCGCTTCGGAAATCGAACAGAAGATCACCCCGTGTGCTTCTAAGGTTTTCCGATGCGTCGTGGCAATAGAAACACTATCCAGCACCGCATCAACGGCAACGTTGGCTAATCGCTTCTGCTCGTTCAAGGGAATCCCCAAACGATTAAAGTAATCAACGAGTTTCGGATCAGCTTCTTCCAGACTATCCAGTTTGGGCTTCTGTTTCGGCTCGGAGTAATAACAAAGGTCTTGAAAATTGATAGGCGGATAGCGGTTATCAGACCAAGTCGGCTCCCTCATCGTGAGAAAACGCCGGTAGGAATCGAGTCGGAACTTGAGCATCCACTCCGGCTCTTTCTTCCGAGCCGATATCAGACGGATGGTCTTCTCGGACAAGCCTTTGGGAATAGCGAAGGACTCGAAGTCGGAGGTGAATCCCCATTTATAGTCGCGCTTGAGGAACTTCTGGATGGGATCCTCGGCGGAGTCAGGAGACCCCGGAGCAGGCTTCTCAATGGTTTTAGAAGGGGAATCGATCTCGGCGCGGGTTGTGGAGATGCGCAGACGGCTTGAGTGAGGGATTCTTTTAACGTTCTGAATTTTCGGAAGCTTCGGAAGGAAAGACGTTTGGAGGGCTTCTCGATCGGACTGGAGAGCGTAGCCGGAAATTATTCCGTTAGCCAGCAAAGACGCCATGGATAGAGATGATCTTCGGCAGAGAGCGATTTCCCGTTTTTTCTTGGTAGAGCACCGCCGCGACTTTTGCCTCGTAGACGAATGTCGAAAGACAGTAATGCCCTTATACAAGCGTGCTTGCCACGGAAAGAGATGTCTCTAGACCACACGAAACACACGACATGGACGAAGATCGGAAAAGAAAAAAAAAAAAAAAACCAAGGACGATTTAGTGCTTAGAGAAACAAGATTCTCGGGAAAAATATAAAATGAAAAGCAAATTCTATGGTGGAAAATGAAAGTTAAATTGTTTTACCGGTTGAAAGTGAATCACTTGTTCGAGTTAGTGTACGCAATGGAAAATTAAAGTATTTGTTTGTATTAGTATGTACAATATAAAGTATGGTGTAAAGTACAAAGAGATTATTTATTAATCAAATATTTCGATAGATATGACTTTAAAAATAATAATTAATATTAGTTAATTAATTAAATATAATAAATATAATAATTAAACAAATGGTTACTTCTATAATTGTAATCAAATTGTAATTTTTTAATATCTAAATATGTAATTGTTATATACAAATAATATTTTATCATATAGTAATATCAAAATAATACTATTTTATTAACTAAATATATAAAAAGTAAAATAATTACATAAATACTTATTTTTATAATTAAAAAACTTAATACAATTATTATTTTAAAAGTATTTAAATTTTCACTCTTAAACTGTTCATTATCAACGTACTGCGTAAACAACATAATAATAAAAATAAAAATAACACAAATATAACTCAATCTAATATTTGATATTAAAAAACTATAATTTTACATATAAAATACAACAAAAAAAATTAATTTCATTCAAACATAATATTCAATAATTTTGCCACATCTGAATTTACTAATACATTTCAAAAATACGATGTTTTTGCATATTATACTGCAAACTCCCTCTGAGTACTTATTTGAGTATCCACATCATCTTCATCACTAGTATCACTATCTTCATCTTCATTTGCATTGTTATCTTCACAGTGTTATCGAACATCTACCAAATAATATTTGCCTGCAATAAAATATATATCTATCATAAACTAATGAAATAATAATAAATTAAAAAATACTTGAGAGAAAAATGACATTTACCTTAACGAACACAAAGTTTATCTCACCTAGTTAATGCTAACTAATTAGCATGGAAAAAAATTAAGAGAAAATAAGGGAGAGATTGAATACATTTTAGGAGATAGGTTGTTTAGACAAGTTTTAATTACATGAGTTACAAGAATGAATAAAGGAACTTTTAAAGAGAATTAAGAGAGCTCTTTTCATGTGAGTTAAAATTGAAAATAAAAGTGGTGTAAATTGGAATGGAGTTTATGGGAGATGTAAGCTAGAGACGGAACATAATTGAGGTGTGATGTGGAGGGGAGTTTTCTATGGGGGGCCATGAGTTAGAATGGGACCAAAGCAGTGCAAGGAAGAATGGAGCATGGACTACATAATGTCATGTCTTCACCAAATCTACAATATTTTTGTTCACATAAGCAAAGGAAAAGAGATCTTAAACCTACATAAACTATTGTTGTGTTTCTTTGTATTTCAAGGTTTGTGCACCTCAAGAACCCAACAACCCTGACTTCTTTTATGCCAAACTCTCTTCTTCCACCATTCTCTTACATGTCAGATCAAAATTCTTCTTCTTTTTCCATTAAAGCCTCCAGAATCATTAAAAAAGGCAAGTTGGCCAACATATTTGTGACCTAGACCATTCATCAAATGGCAAACATAATGCACACATCACATATCTAATTACACAGATTGGATAGTCTAATAATTGAAATAGAACTATAATCTAGTAATAAGTGTCAGTTACTCTTTTCATAAACATACATTTATGATCATTAATAAACCTTTATGATGTCTGAATTAGAGTGCTACATACTTATGATAGTTACACACAAAGAGATAATGAAAGAAAAGAGGAAAAGAAGCTAACAAGATGCATTTTTTAATATTTCCGGATTAGAGTGCTACATGCTTGGAGAAATGTCTTGCATTATTTGCAAAAAAAAAAATCTTTAATTGGAAGCTTGCATCTTTTATTGACCAAATAATTCTTCCATGGTTTTCAAAATCTTCCAACCTAGTAAACTATGCTAGAAGGATTACTAGCAAAGCCAAAGTAAGAAATGAGAGTTTGCATAAAGAACAACAAATATGAGGCAATAAAGAACAACTCATGTAAAGAGAGGTATTTGAGCAACACTACATGTGTCGATATTGTTCCATGTAGGAACAAATCCTAGAATTGCTAAATATCTCTAAGAAGCATACGAAGGAGATTGTTTCTTTCAAATTCAAACCTCCCGCAAGTTTTGTGGAAAATTTGCTTCAATTGGATAAACACATCACATATACAATAGCATCTTTGAGTATTAAGTTTTTTAAGCATCACTACAAGTCATTTCCATCCCGAGTAAATTTAGCTCAAATTAGTATTCGACAAACCCATTCCAAGATTCAAGGGACTAGAGCAGTCATTTTCCTCGGTTTACTGCAACATTGGTCTCTAGCACAAACTAACTCCAAGTGAATAATATCCTACATATGATTTGCTTGAAAGAGGAAGAAATTATGCAAAGTTAAATAGTTTACAGTCTGTCTCTATACTAAAAAAAACATTGTTCACTCGCTTAAAATATTTTGAAAATGGACCAAAAAATTAAAATGAGAGGCAGATGAACGATTATGAAACAAGAAGAAGACTAACCTTCGATTTCCAAGAAGAAGGGTTTACCCTAATTTCCGCCGAATCGAGGGAGAGAGGTTGCTGAGGGAGGAGTGAAATCGCTAAAGGTCACGAAAAAATTACTACAACTTCCTTTTGACAGGCCAATAGGCTGATGTAATTCAACGTGTAAAAGTGAATTCACACGTCAAATAGTGTGCATTCACTTTCACTCGTTTTATGAGTAAATGGAGTGCAAGTGAATTCCCTTGTGAATTAATTCATTATCACTCTGAACTTACAAAGTGTACTAATGACATTTTAGTGCACTAACAAGACCAGTGTAAAAAAGGAGTGTACTTAATGTTTTTATTTTATATTTTATTAAATAAATATTTGGAAATGAAACGCTACCCTGTCATTGCATGAGGAAAGTTAAAAAAAATACAAATTATCTACAAAACATGCGTAAAATGTGTTAATACTGAATACATATAACAAAATCGGGCAAAATACTCGTCACTTAGGAAACTTGAATCGCCTTGTTTATAAATAAAGAGAAAAGCAAAAAAATAAAATAAAAATCTTTAGGGGACATTTTTCAACGTCCTTAATTTATTAATGACATTTATAAATTTTCACAAGAAGTGTATAATTGACTTATAAAAATTTGAGTTACAAAGTCAACAAATCAAATAATGTTTCCATGTAACAGTGGTAAGTGGTATAAAATAAAAAACACGGTAAATATGAAAAAAATATAAGAGTTCATACACGAGTAAATGATTTGATGTACATGTATCAATAATAGAGCCGGTTCCCTCCAATTACACGTAAACTATAAATAAGACCCAATCTTTTTAAATAGATTGTATTTCTCTTTCTACATGATCCGATAGATTAGTACATGATATTGTTAATTATTATTATTTTAATGTCTACATAGTAGTTTGAATGCTCACTTAGTGCAACCAAATTTCAACCAATTGAGCCTATTCAATCACTAATCTAGCATGTTCAATCTGTTTTTTGACAATATCAATTGAAAGAAAGATCGTGTCTAGTTGATCCGGTTCAACTAGTAGGTCTGATATGAATTTATTAACATAGTTTAATCATCATAGTTACATTAAATTACAAATTGCAACCAACAATTATGTTTTTTTTATGAAGATGTATTTTTATTTAAAGAAAAAAAAATTACAAAAGCGGAGGGAGTACATCCCTAACAACGAGAGATTGTAGGAAAACTCTTTATTTGGCAAACACATCTGTTGCCGAATTTGCATATCTCGAAATATGAGACCAAATACAAAAAAAAGAAGATACAATATCCAAAATCTCTTAGAATACGTCCCAGTGCCTCCATGGGGGAGAAGAATTGCGCTGACACTAACCAATCACCACTTTGGAGTCCTCTTCAATATGAATAGGCTTATTACATTTGTCTTTGAACACCCGTAATCCATTAAGAAAGCCATGTAACTCAGCTGATGTTGAGTCGGATTCAACCAACAATTATGTAATAAACCATGAAGTAGTCTTGTTCCCTAAGCTATGATCATATCATCATTCATAATGGAACTATATAATAGCGTTGACATCTTAAACCTGTGCTTTTAATTAATCAAATTAACCGTTTAAATAAACTCTGATTCCTCGTACATTATCCCGTGATTCTTACGTGAGCACACGCACGCAGTAGTTAAAACAGGCCGGCGAGTAGTGGCATTTTTGAAATTATTACCAACTCACAGGGTTGTCTTCCTTCCACGAAAGCGTTTTACTGAAGCAGAGTGAATTTTACCAACACAATCGACAATCCTCGCTTCCCGGTTTTTCTGCCCTCCACTAACGCCTGTTTTTCCAATCTACACAGATTTCCCCAGAGGAAGGCCTTCCAGCGCGTTCCCTACTCTGCGAAGCCAGTGGCGGTTCCGTAATTTAAACTATTCCGCATGACTGTTAATCCCGTGTGTTTCCTCTAATCTAAATTCGAGGGCTCGGAGATTTCAATGCACTCGCAGTCACTAGCGAAGAGAGGGAAGGGGGGAAAAACTGCTTCAAAGTCGTCTTCAGCGGTTTTGAACCTTAAAAGACAAAACCCCTCCGATTAGGGTTTTCGCGACAGGTTTTGCTCGTCGTGTCGTGGCCAATTGGTCGCTTAGCTGCTGCGGTCCTCGTCTGCATTTTTAGGGTTTTGTGCTTTTGTTAGAGCTTGATTTGCAGGGAGGGAAGCCCTACTTCGGCCCATGGCGGCGGAGAAACTTAAAGACTTGAGTCAGCCGATCGATGTCCTGCTCCTTGATGCCACCGTTACCGCGTTTTATGGAACTGGATCTAAGGAGGAGGTTAGATGTGGTTCCGTTTATGGGGTTTATTTCTTTAATGTGTTGCTCTTTTATTTGGGAATTTGTCATCTCTGAAATTTATTAGTTTCTCATGGTTGTGCTGGCGTTTCCTTTCTTGCACAGCTCATTTTCCTGTCTGTGATTGGTTTGGGGGTTATGTTTGCTAATTAGGAATGTTGAGAGGCTGGTAGTATATCTTTTCTTTTCTTTGTTTCATTTTAATCGTATTTTTGCTATTTTTAGTTATGAATTTACTGCCACTTCACTGTGCTGGAAACAGATGGTGACCTTTTTATTATACTTTTGTCCCCTCTGTTGTTATTTGAAGCTCTCGGTTTACACCTTCTTCAAGTGGACCCGAGATGCAATCCTCAACTTGCACAATGCAAATTTCCTCTTAACTATGGTTCGTTTGTTTCATTTTTTTTTTTTTTTTAAACTTGTTGCATCTGGCTACTGAGAGAACAAGTTCGTCATTCATAAAAAAATTCATGTGAGAAGAGAAACGGAAGCGATGGACTGTTTCAGCTATATTACAACTTTCCGTAACTTCCAGTACCGCAATTCTAAATCTTTTTTTGTTGTGGTTGTTCCTTTTTGAGTCTTCGTTTACTGCACTTCTGTTGTTATTTTTAGTATGATTTTTTAAGTGATTATAAGATATTCGAAGAAGGGGCGTTATTTAATTCTTTATCTAGAGAGTCACCTCTGGCCGTTGCACTTATTTCTTACAAAATGTCTTGGATGTAACTTTTGTGTGCACCCTTTTGGTTCAATATTTTCCTACATTTTGACAGAGAGCCGCTGCAGATGCCATATTGCGAGAGTTGCAAACCAACCCAGATACATGGCTACAAGTAGTCCATATTCTTCAGAACTCGCAAAATCTGAATACTAAATTTTTTGCACTCCAGGTCAGTTTTCGTATTCCTGTTAAGATATACAGCTCGCTGATGTACTAGTCACCATTGATATATAGATGATATTTTTCACCTTGATATAAATCAGATATCTTAGATCATTTTGGTGGATTATTACTATTACTGTTATGATCTTTAGATGCTGGGACTAGCTGTTTTGTGTGTGTAATCTTATCTTATGTGCATCGTTTTCAAATGTTTGGATATGTTTCATGAGAAGCATAGATTCAAGACCCTCTCGCAGTCATGTTGCATATCTGAATAATATGATTTTATTAGTTCAGCTTGATCATACTATGGAACATAGAGTGGCACCTTATTGATGAGCCTGAAAGTCTCCTCAGTGAATTGGCTATGTGGTCTGAGCAATTGTCTTTGATGATTAAAGTGAAAAGCAAAGCTTGAGCTTTAGAAAAAAAAGGAACAAAGAAAAATCACTACAAGCTGAACTTTCATGTGAAATATACTAGTTTTTAACTTGAGGTGTCACATCCATGTATTTCTGTTACCATAGCATCTGTCACCATGCTAATCTTCCTATACACCACTGGTTTTTCTATTTGAACATATGTCCCCTCTGTTACAATGCTAATCTTTCTATACACCAACCTGAATGTTGGATTGACTATCTGAGTTTTATTAAGTTTGATTCACGACGATCTGTTTTTGATTTCTAATTCTCATCTTTTTCTGGCGGTAGTGTCTTTATGTGATTGCTTGTTAATGGCATCAGAATCTCCCGTTGAGTTAATGATTGTATAGTTTTATATATAAAGAATATGCAGGTCACCTGGGCGTTTTAGCTTTATCTATACTGATTGAGTGTGCCTTCTATAAGTATCGAAAATTGAAAGCAGCTGCTAATTTGTTATTCTTCAGGAACTGTGGTTCCTGCTGCTAACAGGCACTTTTTGCAATCATCATTGTGGTAGTTGTCCTCAACCAGGTTATCCTTCATAGTGTAAAATGAATGCTCTTCTAGTGTGGCTTACCTGCCTCACTAATGAGACTGTCGTGCTAAAAAGAGTTGATGGAGACAGACAATTCAGTCTTTCTCTTTGTAGAAAATATATGTGAATGTTAAGCTGTATTAATAGAAGTCTTCTCTTAATTTCAAGGAGGTATTATTATTATTATTATTGTGGTAGATGATGGTGGACATAAAGGATACTGGTATACAGATGGAAACAGTGTAAATCTGTGGAGCTTTTTTTTTTTAAAAAAAAAATCACATTCAGTACCTGCTGTGAAGCAGTTTTTGTATCACTCATTAGGCATAACTTGTTATGTACTGCTTAGCGTCTGATGCAAGCTTTCTTTTTCATATCAATGTGAATGAAATCATTACATATTAAGCATTATATTTGTTTGCAACATTTTTTTCTTAGAATAATCTAATTTTTTCTGGTACAATGTGTTGTACTTATTGATGCAAGAAGTCTAGTTCTTATTCGTATAGATCATGATGCCGAACCTTTTTTTTTATTAGAATAAGTTATTTTTCTTTCAAAAGATTATGAATCTGACTTTTATTCAATTTGGATGGATGTTATCCAGGTCCTCGAAGGTGTCATCAAGTACAGATGGAATGCATTGCCAATTGAGCAAAGGGATGGAATTAAGAACTACATTTCAGATGTTATTGTGCAAGTATGCATTATGATCTCTCTCTTTCTCTCTTTTTCTGCTTTCAAGATTTATTTGCTACTCATTATGGTTTTGGTGATGAAGCGACTGTACTGATCCTTTTATTTTTAAAGCTTTCAAGTAATGAAGCTTCTTTCAGAAGAGAGCGGCTGTATGTCAACAAACTCAACATAATATTGGTTCAGGCATGTATTGGATTTTTTTGTTTCTCTGGGAAAAAAATGTTTTGATAGTGTAGCTAATTGGTCCAGCCCTACTGCAACCTTATCTTGTTTTTATGATTTTCTCTAGAATAGCCTTTTTTTGGCATGCGGTTGCTTGAACTTTTCATTTTGCCATGTCTGTTTTGCTTTTGGAAATTACAGGTCCTGAAACATGAATGGCCAGCCAGATGGAGGACATTTATTCCTGATCTTGTTTCGGCTGCAAAGAGCAGTGAGACAATCTGTGAGAATTGCATGGCGATACTGAAGGTGTCATCCTGCTGCACAGTTTTCTTTTGTTTTTAAATATCAATTTAGTTTCTCTGTTGTTTGTGAATAGTGATGCTCTTCTTTTCACTAGAAGATTATCCTTGGTATTTACTTGGACTCTTAATCCAGCTCCTCAGTGAAGAGGTTTTTGATTTTTCAAGAGGGGAGATGACGCAACAGAAGATCAAACAACTGAAACAGTCACTGAACAGGTCAGGGGACAGATTAGTATATGATCCTTTTCGGTCTAGTGTGAAGTTTTGATGTCTTTGAGACTGTTTTTGGTAAAATAAAACCTAGTCAACTAACTTGGAATATTGAAAATGCATTTGATGCTTGCTGTAGCAATCTTTTCGATTTTTTTTGTGTCTCATGCATGGTTGTTTAAACTATCTTTTCTGATCTTAATCACTATTTAGTTTGTAGAGTAAATCTTTTTGAATTATTTTGTGTCTTATGCATGGTTGTTCAAGATATCTGGTTTGATCTTAACCTCTACTTAGTTCGTAGAGTATCTCTCTTATCAAGATATTATTGTGTTTACAGTGAATTTCAGCTCATTCATGAGTTGTGCTTATATGTACTATCTGCATCCCAGAGGACTGAACTTATACGGGCAACCCTTGCTACATTGCACGCTTTCTTGTCATGGATCCCTCTTGGCTATATATTTGAATCTCCACTGGTTTGTTCATTTATCAGATATCAATACAGAATGTAGTTGTGGTCTATTAACCGCAACTGATTGTCTTCTCACCGAGGTGACTTGGAGCATTAGTCTTACAAATGTTTTTCATTTTTTTGCAGTTAGAAACCCTCTTGAAGTTCTTTCCAGTGGCAGCATACAGGAATCTTACACTCCAGTGTTTAACGGAGGTCAGAATTTTCCTGACAACTGGTTAGTGAAATATTGTTACCTCTTTTTATTGTTGTCTGATTGTGTGCATATGACAGGTTGCAGCTCTGTCGTTTGGTGATTACTATGACTTGCAGTTCGTAAAGATGTATTCAATTTTCATTGTTCAGTTACAGGTGCATTATTATAATGTGTTTTTATCTATTTGGGCATTTTATATTTATATTTTTATTTCAAAAAATATTTCTTATTGTTATTAGATGTCTTTTCTCACCAAAGAAGAAAAATTCTATCAGTTGTTGTCGATTATTTAATTTTGTATTTTGTTAATTTTTCGTGTTTTATTCAGTTTGTTTTGCATCTTTGTTAAAAAAAAGTTGTGCTGCTTCTTGTTTTAGTGCTGAGAGGTCTAATCTTCTGCAGGTGCGTTATTATAATGTGTTTTATCTATTTGGGCAATTTATATTTATATTTTTTATTTCAAAAAATATTTCTTATTGTTATTAGATGTCTTTTCTCACCAAAGAAGAAAAATTCTATGAGTTGTTGTTGTATATTTAATTTTGTATCTTGCTAATTTTTCATGTTTTATCCATTTTGTTTTTCATCTTTGTTAAAAAAAGTGTGCTGAGAGGTCTATCTTCTGCAGGGCATTCTCCCACCAGGAACAAACATTCCAGATGCCTATGCCAATAGTACCAGTGAAGAGCAAGTGAGCTTTCTTTTGGTTTTAGAGTCCTTTCCTGCTTTAGGTGCTTGTCTCTGCAACTGCTTCATATCTTTTATTTTTTGCCTTACCTTCTTGCTTCTTGGTTTTCCTTGCAGGCATTTATCCAGAACTTGGCTCTTTTCTTCACCTCATTTTTCAAAGTAAGTGGCTATCTGTGATCAAAATATCGTCCAGCTGATTGAATTAATTCTTTTTACAATGGCATTAGGTGAGATCTAATTGTGCATACGAATAATAGGATTTGATGTTCCTTTGCTTGTATGAGCATTGGTTGTACTTATAGAGATGATTGACTTATGTATGAGATTGGATGCAAGTTGATACCTGCTTGGCATTATTGAAACATATAATGAATGTTATTGTTGAATTTTTTTATTTATGTTGTTATCTCCTTTTGCAGAATCACATTCGAGTACTTGAAGCCGTTGCAGAGAATAGAGCTGCACTTCTTTTGGGTCTTGAATATCTTATTAGCATTTCTTATGTTGATGATACCGAAGTTTTTAAGGTACAAACATTGTTTTCTGTGTCCTTTCTCAGTCTCTTCTTTTTTCTTATTGGCCTTTTCGAATCATCTTGTTTTTAAACTTGTGTCTTCTTTATTGAATGGGTGGCAGGTTTGCCTGGACTATTGGAATTCATCTGTTCTTGAATTGTTTGAGGCTCACCACAACTTAGACAATCCAGCAGTCACTGTAAACATGATGGGCCTTCAGGTATGGTATATGACTATCTGTAATTTCTTTTCCAAATTTTACCAGCATGCATCTATATTGAAAACTCATAGTCATGATCTGAATATATGTGGAAAGTTGTAAAAAATCAATTCACTTACTCTGCATTTTATTTCCCTCTAAATCTCGAGTAGCCTTTTCTACCAGCAACTGTTGACTTGGGAATGAGCATGGCTATTAAGGGCTTGCATATGAATCAGAGTGCTCTTATTATATGCTGCAAAGCTTTACCAATCCCTCATAACAAGGGACACTCCAATTCTATATGGATCTTCAGATGTCTGGATCGAGATTGGAATTTTGTTGCTTTGATAGCTAGCGTGTTTGGAATTTTTTAGACATCCAAATTATTGTTGGTACCTGTCGGAATTTTGATTGGATATTCAAATATTCTTAAAATAAGAAAGGAAGTTTAGAAAGTTATTTTTTAGTAATTTATATCTAAGTGTGAACGCCAAACAGAACCCAAATGAGGGAATGAAACTGAAATAAGCTATTGTGAAGCTAATATATCTTCTCATCAACATTTTAGTGGGACTACCCACATGAACCTACTTTTTATCCTCTATCATTTACTAATAAACATGAAAGGTAATACTAAAAAATAGCCGTAACATTACCAGAGTAGCCTTGTTTTAGTGTCTTATCTGATTAGCAGTATTGGTATGTACATGTTTGTATTGCACTCCAATCAAACGGAGGTTCTTCAGGTAATAGGGTTTTAGCTTTTTGGATGTGAAATATGTATTGAACCCTTAAAAAACCTTTTGAATGTCAAAGCTGGTGATGAAGCATATTTTCCAAATAATATCATTTTGTTTGATAGGTATTTAGTTTGTGTTTCTCATGTTGTGGTTTACTCCTTTTTCTTTTGCAAAAATTGGAAATCTGTAGTAGAACTCCGTACCCTCAGGGTAGCATTTTATTGATGACATTTTTCATGCACCAGTGCATTTAATGCTTGACATCATCTATTGATGCTAGCAAACCTGATCAACGAAACTGCAGGCTCCTCTGCTTTCTAGTATGGTTGATGGTCTTGGTTCACAACTTACTCAAAGGAGGCAACTCTATGCTGGTCCATTATCAAAATTAAGGATGCTCATGATTTGTCGTATGGCTAAGCCTGAGGAGGTTTTGATAGTGGAGGATGAGAACGGCAACATTGTTCGTGAAACTATGAAGGATAACGATGTCCTTGTGCAATATAAGGTGTGTATTGCTGTCAGGCATATCTTTTATTAAAGGAACACTTGTCTTCAGAGACAGCAAGTTTTAATTGTTGTACAAGTTGAAAACCATGACTGATATCGGCGAGTGTTTCTGCTTTTTCGCTTTGTTATTAATCCATTTCTTCTTTTGGTGCTTCCTATGGGATGAGATCGATGCTACTAAATCAGGAAAAGTTCACTTGCTTTATTTTCATAGAGCAAAAAATTTTGAACAATTGATCTGTTGGCACGCAGCCAAATGGGATCATTTATCTGGTCACAAGCTTGCAATGTGTTGCTTTGGGAAGATTTAACACTGTTGACCACTTGTGGAGATCCTAAAGTAGACTGACTCCAAAATAGCCTTTGCTTGAATAATCTCTTTTCTGTTAGCATCCTTGTCACATGATCTTGTGTTTTGGAGGTCTTTTTTACTCACTTCATTAATTACAGATCATGAGGGAAACACTGATATACTTGTCGCACCTTGATCATGAGGATACAGAAAAGCAGGTCTGTGCACTATTATCCTCTTATTTTTCTGTTCCTGCACAACATGCTTGTCTGTAATGGCAGTGTTAAATTTCATTTTTGTGGTTTTTCAAATTTCTCCTTGTCAAAATGTACATATATCTTTCCGTTAAAAGTTAAAACACAGTGATTCAATTATTGTGTGTTATGTAACTTAGATGTTGGCCAAATTGAGCAAACAACTGAATGGAGAAGATTGGACATGGAACAATTTGAACACTCTGTGTTGGGCAATTGGATCTATATCTGGGTCTATGCAAGAGGAGCAGGTATTTTTATGGCATTTGTACGCTTCTTATAGTTTCTTGTTAGCAGTAGTTGTTTCTGTTGTAAAATGGTCACTTGGGAAGTCAGTTATGAGGCCACACTTTCTGGTCAGATGTATTCTCACTGACTGACTATTTTGTGTCTTTATATGTTGCTTACATGTTAGACTTGGTATTTTTTGTTTGTTGTAAATCTAGAGAACTTTTCCATTTCTTGCAATTAATGATACTTTCTTAATCTTTTAAGTGATCAATATTTTCTGATTATAAAAAATTACTCGGTTAAGCAATTTGTGGTAAATTTATAGGGAAAATGCTTTGTCAGGTTTATTGTTATTTTTTTTTTCTTAAAATTCTTTGACTTTTTACCTTGCAGGAAAACAGGTTTCTGGTGCTTGTCATCCGTGACCTGCTAAACCTATGTGAAATAACGAAGGGCAAGGATAACAAAGCTGTGATTGCCAGTAACATTATGTGAGGGATACTGAAGTTTGTTCTTGGTTTGTTTAGAAAATATTTTTTTTGTCACTCTATTCACTGTGTTAGGTGAACTGTCAGGTATGTTGTGGGGCAATACCCTAAATTTTTGAGGGCCCACTGGAAGTTTCTGAAAACTGTTGTGAATAAGTTATTTGAGTTCATGCATGAAATACATCCAGGGGTGCAGGTAACCTGTTACATATTTCAATATGTGAATAATTTGGCTAGTAATTTTTTTTGTGAAATGCATGCTAACAGAATGACCTCATCCTCATTTCTCAGGATATGGCATGTGATACCTTCTTAAAAATTGTTCAGAAATGCAAGCGTAAATTTGTCATTGTACAGGTAATTGTTTTTTGTTTTGTTTTCTTTCTAGCTGTGCAAGCTCAATTATTTTTAAATTACCGAAATTAGATGTGGTTTTATTTGTTTAATTTTCTTCTTGGAATTTGCAGGTGGGTGAAAATGAGCCATTTGTTTCTGAGCTTTTATCTGGCCTTCATGTTACTGTTGCAGATCTAGAGCCCCACCAGATCCATACTTTCTATGAGTCGGTATGCTGATAACATTTGAGTTGAAGGAATTCATGCATACTATTTGTTTGTGTATATTGAGGAATTCAGGCACTCTTTGTTGTGGTGTGTTTAACATTTCTGATCATTTTTAGGTTGGTCAAATGATTCAAGCAGAATCTGATCCTAAGAAGAGGGATGAGTATCTGCAACGATTAATGGAACTTCCAAATCAGGTCATTGCTTTTTGGTTCTCTCTGTAATGGACACTTCAATCTTGATAGTTTTATTTAAATATCCATTTTTTGTTTTTTTTCAGTATTTTTTGAAAATTTCTCAGTATTAAGAAATAATATTAGCTGATGACATACTTTGATGATGCAGAGATGGGCAGAGATTATAGGGCAAGCTCGTCAAAGTGTTGATTTTCTCAAGGATCAAGATGTGATCAGAACTGTACTGAACATATTGCAGGTAAATGAGGCGAAGTGTTTTTTTTTTCTTGTCTTGTATCAATTTCAGTTTCATGTTTGGGGATTGTATCTATTGCCTTGTGACTTTGAATTTTCAACTTTCAGACTAACACAAGCGTTACCAGTTCACTTGGAACATTTTTCTTGCCTCAAATTAGTTTGATCTTCTTGGACATGCTTAATGTCTACAGGTATGTCTGGGTTCAAGAGAAAGTAATCAACCTATTTTTCATTGTATTTTCTTTGGCATCTCTAATGAGTTGCATTTTGCATGGAATGCAATGGATGGAACAGAATGTACAGTGAGCTTGTATCAAATAGTATAGCAGAAGGAGGTCCTTTTGCATCTAAGTCATCATATGTGAAACTTCTTAGGTAAGCCAAAAGCTTCTGAGGTTCAAGTTCATTTACAGCATACATTAGTTATTGATGCATTATGAGAATAATGCATTGAAATTGTTCAAACAGTGTTTAAGTTGATATATTCTGATTCAGATCTGTTAAACGGGAGACTCTCAAGTTAATTGAAACATTTGTGGATAAAGCTGAAGACCAACCCCACATTGGGAAACAGTTTGTGCCACCGATGATGGATTCTGTTCTTGGGGACTACTTGAGGAATGTAACTGATGCCAGAGAATCTGAAGTTTTATCACTTTTTGCTACAATCATAAACAAGTATGTTTGGATTCTATTACTCTCTTTTGTTTAACAAAGAGTTTAAGCCACTTTATACGAATTTAATTAACAGGTCTGTTTATTAGAATTCCTTACCTCTAAATTTGGTTTGTGTAGGTACAAGGTTGTAATGATGGAGGATGTCCCTCGCATATTTGAAGCTGTTTTTGAGTGCACGCTTGAAGTGAGGATTTGACAGTTTGTTTGGTCGATATTTGTATTGTTAAGCCCCAATTTTCAGCTAACAGTGAACACATTTCACCTTTCCTTGGCAGATGATTACTAAGAATTTTGAAGATTATCCTGAGCACCGCCTCAAATTTTTTTCTTTGTTGCGTGCCATTGCTACTCATTGCTTCCGTGCTTTGATTCACCTTTCCAGTACGGTTAGTAAAATTTCTGTCAGCTCTTATAAGTGAAATACTTCTCTTTATGCTAGCCATTTTCAGTTTAGTTGTCTTTAACTAAGCTATTCATGTTCTACTTTATCATTCTTGCTTGTCCTCAGCAACTGAAGTTAGTTATGGACTCTATCACTTGGGCATTCCGGCATACCGAAAGAAACATTGCAGAGACGGGCCTCAACCTTTTATTGGAGATGCTGAAGAACTTTGAGGTGAGAGATGTCTTTTTGTTTTTGAGTCTTGTGTGCTGTTATGTTTACCGTCTTTTTTTTTTCTGCAGGCGTCAGAGTTTTGCAACCAGTTCCACAGGACGTACTTCATCAATATTGTACGTGAAATTTTTGCTGTTTTGACGGACACATTTCACAAGCCTGGGTTCAAGCTGCACGTATTAGTTTTGCAGCACTTGTTTCGTTTGGTATTGCACTTTTCTCTGCTGTTATTTTCTTATTCTAATATTTTTACAGATATTCTGTAGGATTGAGCTTTTATACATTGTCAGGTTGACTCTGGTAAATTGACGGAGCCCCTGTGGGATGTTTCTAGTGTTTCTCTTCCTTATCCAAACAATGCTGCATTCGTTCGTAACTTCACTATAGAACTTCTGGGGTCATCATTTCCAAACATGGCGATCACAGAGGTAGGACTAGGAACATTTATCTTTTTTATCCATGTAGTACGTACGTTACTCTGTGGCCTTTTTTTTGGGGGGGGGTTTGGTTACTTTCTAACAATTTCATACATTGGGATCCAGGTGTCTCAATTTGTTGATGGCTTGTTTGAATCAAGAAATGATATATCAACTTTCAAGAACCACATCCGTGATTTCCTTGTTCAGTCAAAAGAATTCTCAGTGCAGGTAAGTGTCTGAATATCCTTTGTGGTCAGATTTCTGGCTTCCGGGTCTGTCCTCATTTTACCAGGTTGTAAACTTTCATCATTGAAGCGGAATGGAACTAAATTAGTTCAATATTTTATTCTCTTGTAGAATGTGATGCCTGAGGTTGCTAGGAATGCTATTAGGAGGTGTACATTGGTTAACTTTGTAATTCACTTTGACAGGATAATAAAGATCTATATGCAGAAGAAGCTGCAGCACAGAGGGAGAGGGAGCGCCAGAGAATGCTTACAATTCCCGGGCTAATTGCACCCAGTGAGTTACAAGATGAGATGGTGGATTCGTGAGCTGTTAACTTCCTTTTCTTCACCTACTCTTTGTTCTCCATGAATCTGAGGAGGCGCTTCACAAGGATTTGCCAGATTTTCAAGAGCGGCAACTGCGTGAGTGCTCAACTTTTGATTCTCTTTTCCTAACTTGGAAGATAGGAAGGTTTTCATTCCTTTGAGAGGGCCCTTCGTGTCTGGTGATACTTGCATGACAATTGGTGTTGTCGGTTGAAGTAGCTGAGGGTTCTTGGCCATTTACAGGAATAGTAATATAGATTGTTGGCCGAGGAAAAATCTGGCGTGTTTGTAGTTTGGTGTTTCTCTAGAGGGGGGGAAGGGGGATGAAAGTGACATTGTGTCTCTCCTTAGGATACTGCTGAGGATCCCTTTAGCGTAATGTAACTTGCCAATTGTGCTGAGGTGGGTATTGTATTTTGTCGAGCTTGAGTCGGTCCATTTTTCCCCCTTTTTCCTGAAGTTATGTTACCCTGCCTTGTCTTGGATAACAATGTGCAGTGTTAGTGAAATATATGTGATATTTTCTCATTCTCAATTGTTGTGTATGGCGAACATGTGGATCTGTCAGTCTCTTAGGTGGTTTATCGCGTTTGACGAAGGAGAAGCTGTTACTCTCTCATTGAAAACAAAGGCTCTCAAGCTTATGTCCTCTTGTTAGGAACTGTGAACATGTTTTATCAGTTTGGTGGCCTATTGCAGAAGCAATATGTACTCATACATCGCAGTAGCCCTCCGCGGCTACCAACGTGCATCGCCATCTAGTTTTATCAGCCAAATCCGATTCGAAGGTGGGTGTCTAGGAATTTGAAGTTTATAGGGTTTTATAAAAATCTAAGATTGCTGAGATAACGAGCCGTCAACTGAATAACCATTGATCGGTGATCGGACAGCTGAGATAGCCGTTGATCATTCGTGATCACATGGTTTTCATAAGAAACAAAGTATTTGCACCTGGGCTCGGTCAATGGCTCCGCTCGCACGTGGGACTCTTAACGGAGCTTGCTAAATTCTGTGCTTCTCAAACGCAGTCCCCTATGAAGCCAAACAGCCCCAGCCGCGGCAGACACTTTCTTGGAAAAATATTCCTATTCCGTCACTCTCCTGTCTCAACTGACTGTCCACGCTCGCCCATTCGCTTGGAAAGTAGATTCGAAGAACAGAAAAAAAGTTAAAAATAACAACCCTCTTCATTAAAGTTTGATGTATTTACTTGGATGTCGTTCTACGCTGATTTTTTTTTTTTTTTATAAATGTAGCCTCAACCGCTATCCTCCCTCACCGATCAGTTTTTCCGGTTGGGCGATTTGCAGGAATGGAGGCAGAGAAGAATGCTCAAGCTCTGGTGTGGAAACACATCTATGGCTTAGTCGACTCCATGACGCTGAAATGCGCGATTGAGTTGGGTCTCCATGACGCCATGGCGCACCCATGAGTCGGCCGGAACTAGCAGCCGCGATTCCCATTCCTTCCATTGATTTGGATCGTTTGTACCGGGTTATGCGTTACCTGGTCCACATGAAGCTCTTCCAGGTCGTGGGGGAGGACGGGAAATACGCTCTGACTGCCACGTCGAAGCTGATTCTCAAGGGGGAAGATAAGAGTCTGGCCTCCTTTGCTATGCTGCAGTATTACGAGATGGATGCATGGTATTTTCTGAGCGCGGCGGTTGAGGGGAAGACGACTCCGTGGGAAAAATGTCACGGGGTGGATTCGAAAGCTAACCAGCTGCTGAGCGACGCCATGATGAGCCATACTAGCATGGTGACAGAGGCTCTGGTCAAGGGGTTGAAGAGCGATGGGATCCTTAATGGGGTGTGCTCCCTTGTAGATGTCGGCGGCAGCACTGGGGTAGCCGCCCGAGCCATTGCTAAGGCCTTCCCGAGTGTCAAGTGCGCCGTATTCGACCTACCCCCATGTCATCGCTACTGCCCCGGAGTACCCCGGGGTGGAGCGCATTAAAGGGGACATGTTAGCTGAAGTGCCAAAGACAGACGTCGTCTTCATGGAGGTGAGCTGCCCATCCATCTATTTTTCCCTCCTTTTCTCATCTCTGCAGCTCCGCCGCGGTTGGTAAAAAATGGCGTCCGCCTGCTATTCGATTTTTTTGACATTAAAATAATCCAAACGTCAATGTCATGTTCATTGTTTTGTCCGGTTTAAAACCAAACATTTACTTGGCAAGTTCGTTTTTTGAAATTTTTTCTATGGTCTGCCTGTATTTCAGTCTGTATTGCACGACTGGGGCGACGAAGATTGCGTGAAGATTTTGAAGAAATGCAAGGGGGCGATACCAGAAAAGGGGAAGCTGGTGATAGTGGATATTGTGATGGACGTCGAGTCAACTTACGAGTTCACTGGTGCTCGATTGGGCATGGAGATGGACATGCTGGTAACAGTGGGTGGCAAGGAGAGAAGCAAAGCAGAGTGGGAGAAGCTCTTCAAGCTCGCTGGCTATAGCCGGTACAAGATCTCCCCCATCGTCGCCATCGAATCCATTCTCGAAGTTTTCCCTTAAATGTCCTCGTGAATCAATCTCGCATTTCATTCCATTGGATTGTAATCCGCCAAAATGGGATGAGGCTGAAAACTGTTTCATCAACAAACTACAACGGGTATGAAAGATTGAATTCCACGATAGAAGCAGAAAGAAGCTCCCCTGAAAAATAACTTTGCTTCTTTTGGATAAGTTATGGTCCATGCTCCATGGTAAAATTTTCTTTCAACACCTTCTTCATTATTGATGACGGTATTACTGTCCCGTAATGTTCCAAAAATCTGCTCGGTGAGAAGATGACTGACGAGGTCCTTCATCACCCCTTCTGTCCGTTCTTTCCCTTTCCACCTCTATTGACTATGGACGTGTGCAATGTTCATCGTTCCTCTTCCTTGGGGACTCTGCGTCACTGTCCAATCAATGCCTAATCGATAGTGACGCCCTTCTTTTGCTTTCTCTCTCTTTTCTTCTTTTTGTTTTCTGTTGTGACGAAGGAGGGTTTCTTGTCGACAGTAACCAGGTGGAATCGCGGAAAAAAAAAAAAAAGTGAAAATTGAAAGAATCTAACTGAAAATATATTAATAATAAATAATAAAGACATAGTGTGACATGTGACATCTTCCGGATAAGGTGAGGTGACTCTCCCTGTATATGTGTACTTAGTAAAAGTGATAGCGAACAAATTAAAGAAAGAAAATATAGGGTGGTTAAAGAGAGATTACACAAAATTTTTGGAAGACTTTGGGAAAGAAAGCTAAATCTTCTAATTTAACAAGAACAAGTGATTGTCTTTGTCACTACTTTATCACCATCTTGGACCACTAAGTTATAAGCTAACACCTCACCTTTCAAATCTACTACCTTGCGATTAGATTGGATTTTCAATTCTATCGACATTACATCAGGATTGATTTTAATCTTGTTTTACCTTACCTCATATCTTTTTACAAAAATATTATTTTAGTCCACCAGAGTTAAATTATCAACAACTACCTCCCTCAATCTAATTATTAACACTTTGGACCTCCTCCTCCTTCCCACGAGTCAGTGTCCGGTATGATGTCGTATCATCCGATACGTGATGATACTGGTAACACGAATAGACGCCTTCGAAAGGTCGAATTAATTACGGTCTGTTAATTAATTTGGCCCCTTTCATTTATAGCTTTTGGATTTATATTTGGAAATAAATGAAAAATTAGCGTAACTGAAATTTTACAGCTTTCTTGCCGAAAACAGAATAATGGATACGGGCGATATCCTTTTGTGGCTCGTTTCACGATCCGATCACTGTACACGTGTTCACGTTTTTTTACCAAAATAGAGGCCCCACATGTGGGTTACACGTGGAAGATGGAGGGTTCTGTTTTGGATTTACAGGTTCGTGTGAAGTACGGTGGGGGTGAGGAAGTGAAAATCCCAAATGGTTTTCACTTTGTGGGCCCCACAGGGTTGAAGAGAAGGAGCGCCCTTGAGTCGGGGTGTCGTGGAACCTGGCGGTGAGGCTTACCTAAACCAACTCCCGTCGTTGCTGCTCTCTCTCTCTCTGTCTGGCATCGTGCTTGTTCAGTCACTGAGGGAGACCGGGAAGATGGAGCCGGAATTCAACGCCGGAAAATTGTACTTTGGTCCGTTTCCGACGAGGAAGGACATCGACGAGATGTCGGAGACGCCGCCGAAGAGGGGCTCCCACCGCCGGGCGCACTCGGACACCTTCTTCCGCCTCCCCGACGACGACAATGACCTCCTCTTCGACGCTGACACTGACACCGACTTCTCCCTCACCCAAATCGATCTCCAGGCCTTGAACATGTCGGAACCTGAATCCAACTCGGCGGTGTCGGGTGTTCTCCCAGCTAAGTCGGATGAATCGAACGAGGCTTCCGTGGAGAAGCCTAAGATCCCTGCTGGCGGTTCCCATTTCAGGAGCTTATCGGTCGATGCCGCGTTTTTTGATGGGTTGGGATTTCAGCCGCCGGCCGCCGGGAGCGGAGAGGCCGAGAAGCAGGCTGGGAAGACGGGTCCTGAGAAGAGGATGCATCGTCACAGTAATTCCATGGACGGGTCAACTTCGTCTTTGGAAGTAGAGACTGGCATGGAGTATACGAAGAAGGCGATGACAACTGAGAAGCTTGCTGAACTGGCACTGATCGACCCCAAGAGAGCTAAAAGGTATCTACTTCTCTCCCAATATAGTGCAGTTGATATTATATTTCTTAGTCCATAGAACTGACACTGATCGACCCCAAGAGAGCTAAAAGGTATCTACTTCTCTCCCAATATAGTGCAGTTGATATTATATTTCTTAGTCCATACCTTGATTGCGTTCTATTTGATTACAAATTCATCTCAAAGATTTTGATTTTGTTACTGTTGAGTTTTGTTTCTTTTAGTCGAGAACTTGTTCCGTTAAAATATTGCTCTTAGTAGGTTCTCTTTCGACTGTTCTATTTATTTTTGGGTCGTAGTTTCTTCTTTATTGTCGCAGGAAAGCGAGGAAGCTAGCTTATTTGGTTCTTCCGATGTTGAAGAACCTGTTGGATTAAGCTGTTTGAATAAAGTTTTTGTGGTTGTGTCGAATTGAGTACTTGATTTGACTTCTCTTTCCGTTTTCAGGATTCTTGCAAATAGGCAATCAGCAGCACGATCAAAAGAGAGGAAAATTCGATACACTGGTGAGCTGGAGAAGAAGGTTCAGACGCTTCAAACGGAGGCAACCACTCTCTCTGCACAGCTCACACTCCTACAGGTATCAATTATGAGATGGCTGTATCCGTTTGAATCTCTTTGGAATTATTTCCATGTCTATTCATACTCTCAAGAAACGACCTTTACTTTTCTAATCTTTTCTTGTCATGAACTAGTTGTTTGTTGTTCTAATATAGTCATTTATATTGCTTTACTAGTTTAGAATGTCAAATGAACTGTCTATATAGGAGACGTTCACTTTTTTTTTCTTTGAACTTGAGATGTTTGCTTTGTGAGAATCACCAATTTATTTATAAACGTTTTGATTTGGAAACATGAGCCTTCTTTGTCAGTTTCATTCACTAAGTTCCAGTAGAGATAATGATCTGTTTTCTTATGAATCTCGAGTTCTTATTCAGAGCTGTTGGTGAAAGCGAGAAGCTCATACGTCAATAGTGGAATTTTAGAGTAAAAATTATTCTTTGTGTAAAATGAGATCCGTGAACTTATCTTCTGGTTTAAATTTTGCAACAATAAATGTTGAATTTTAGTATTTCATCTTTTGGGGTTTTCGTGCTGGTGCATGATTTTCTGTGTGGTCCCTGTGGTTGGTGAGAAGGCAAAAGAACCTTTTGGAGTCCAATAATTGTCTGAGAAGACTTGACTGGTATGAAATTTAACAGTATGTTCATCCATTCACCGCTTTCTCTCTCTCTCTCTCTCTCTCTCTCGTGTGCGTGTGTGATCTTGCTCTGTGGTTTGTCTCTGGATATAATGCAAATATTGTGACAACTGAACCCTAAAAAGCTGGTGGAAACTTCTGTCTCTGGTTCTATTGTCATTCAATTGGTTATATTCTTTTCAAAGGAAAAGAAATATATGTGAAGGACATTTGTCCGTGCTGTCTTTAAACGTCATAACTAGCAGGCAACATCTGTGGTTGAATTTGTCTATTTTTATCTTCACATTTTCTGCATTCTTAATGCTTTGCATTAAATAATGGTGATAAAAATTCCTTTTTTATGAAACAACGTATGATAGCAATTGATGATTCTTCGGTAGGATCCAATCACATCAATAGGAGATTCATGCTTTTGGCATCTTACTGGGGAGTTTGATTTTCAGTTTCCAGTGATATAATATTTCTACATAGGAATGCACATCCCATCTTTTGTTTCTCGGGTGCCCCATAAAAGTGTGGCAATTACAATGTCTTTCTTTATTTATGACATCTTTTTTTTGTTTTTTCCTTCTTTACATTGATTGCAAAAACTTGCATGCAGGTACTGTATGTACCTGTCAAACTTGAATTCAAATCCACGCATTATGCAGAAAAAATGAAAACTCTTCAGCTCAAATTAGATTTTTTTCTCTATCCTCCTTTTCTATTTTCTTTTTCTTTTCCGCTGTCTGTGATTTGCTGGAGTGAGGTTTTAATTGATCATAGGCTATGATAATTCTGCTTTGATTATTCAAGGTGGAAAGTCATGTGCTATGTCAACACCCTCTAAGAAACCTGACCTGCTCAATATTTTCTGCTAGAAGGATGAAGGATTCTAAGTATGTGGCTTTTTTCTGAATTTATTGAGTTTTTAGCTCTTTAGCTCCAAAAACCAACTTGGCTCGTGTGTTAAGGTTGTATATGTCAAATTTTGTTAATTTATATGTTTTCTTTGAGAAATGTGTCAATTTTATTTCAGTTTCAAAGTGAGAAGAATTCTTAACAGATAACACATGATGAGAGAAGGAAGTCTGTTTCCCCTCCCACCCAAGTTAGATGGTGACTAGATCATCTCCTAGAGGATGTATTACAATCTTCTGCTGTCTATTCAGTATTAGGTTGTCAATCAAAAGAAAAAGGAAAGAGAAAATCAGTGGAAGGGTTAGGAGGATGGTATTTCTTTTCAATAAAATTTCATTTGCAAGTTCAGACTATCTTTTTTATTTTAATGTAATTACTCAGGTTGACAAGGCCACAACATACGGAGACGGCTGTGATATTTCATATTATGGCTTATGTTCTTTTGACATGGGTGTGCAGGATATTGTATAGATCAGTCTACTGGTATAGTGACTTGAAGATTCGTACCGTATGCATCAAGCTTCTTTCGATTTTTTTTGTGTGACATACATACACATTTCTTATGTTTCTGCAGAGAGATACCAATGGGTTGACATCAGAAAACAAGGAGCTCAAACTACGATTGCAAGCTATGGAGCAGCAAGCGCAACTTCGTGATGGTAGGTTGTCAGATATAGACATAGCATGTGATACCTGGCAATGACTGAAGAGAGAGATAACCGCTTTACCTGATATGAGAATCGAATTCTAGGGGAGAAGAGAGCCATAGAGCTGTTTGCATTATATTATTCTGGTGCTGCTAGCACAAAGATTATTGGAAAAAAAAAGAATTTTTTTATTAGAAAATAAAAATATAGCATAAAGGGTGGAATGAAGCAATGCGACAAGCCTTGGGGGGAAGGGGAGATGGGCAGAGATTCCCCACATACTAAAAAATGATTAGCAATCTACAGAGATGAGAATACTCTTGACTGTCATGGTTCAACACAATTGTTCAGTTATAATTGAAGCTTTTTTAGCTAGTCTGAGGACTCTTAAGCAAGAATAATGTGATGGTTCCTACTGAAACAGCTGAAACCACCTGGACTATTCATAGGAAAAACCTGTTTACCTCTGTATACTGGCCAGAAAATTATTGTCAAATCGTACTTTCAGTATATTAAGTTCATTGAGAAGTTGCAAATTACAGGTCAGGATCTACCACAAGAACCAAGTGGAACCATGGATCTGGTTGCTGCTGTCTGGGGTTGTCTGGGAGGATACGATCAACAATCTCATCCTCTATTTTCTATTATCTGTTTACAGAAGCTAAAGCAGACCTTTTGTTTTTCTGTTTTTTCCGTCTTTTGGTCAATTACTGAAAAATATTTCATGGACCTGTAACATAACATGTCTCGTATGCCATCCTTCAGCTTTGAACGAGGCTCTGAGAGATGAAGTGCAGAGGTTGAAAATTGCAACCGGCCAACTCCCACCGATTAACAACTTCAACAGAGGCCAGCAGCAGTCTGCAGCGCCTTTTTTCTCCCAAGGGGTCTCCATGAATCAATTTGGTGGCCATCAAAGCCCACCTCTCCATATGTCTCAGTCATCTGCAAGCGGCCAGTCTCTTGTGAGTCGGTCTCCAAACTGTTCGATGGACTTCATGCGAGGGTCGAATCTCCGCTGATTTCACAGTTGTGAGCCAGTAAACAGATCAAGATCGGGATCGTGATCGAGTTTTATCCCCATCAGGTTAGCACCAGAGAAGGAAATGTGTACATATAATGTACAAGTAAGCAAATTGAGCTCTTTATACATGTAATTGAGTGTGTTGCACTCTCTGTCGACAATAACGTGTAGGAACCATTTATGCATTAGCATTGAAAACTGGTTCTAACTGGGTGAATTAATACTCATGGAGAAGAATTTATTTACTGGAACTTCTCTTTGGTACTGGAAATTTGAAATAAATTGATACTTTTCCCTGTTATCTCGTCGTCGTAGTTGCTAAAAGATGATTGAAATGACGATGGGTTGGTGGTGTGGCTCTCCTTTGATCGATTCCCCTTTAAAACAAGAGCATATATAAAACAAAAAACTTTCATTGGTCATTTGAACGAGTCTTTTAGCTTTTGATTTTTATATTAAACCCTCAACCCTACCGTTTCAAGCACAATAGCCTCTAAAGCCAAAAAGATAAAAAGAATATGTGTGCTATAAAAGTCGAGTCTTGTATATAATAAAATGATGAATTCCATTGCCGGGATTTGAACCCGGGTCGCCTGGGTGAAAGCCAGGTATCCTAACCGGACTAGACGACAATGGATTCTTAAGTGTTGTCAACTTTACTTTATATCATAAAATGACTAACAAATTAACTTCGACTGTGTTTGGTGGCATTTTTTACTTACTGAAGAAGAGAAAGAAAGCATTTTGTTCGTCTCTCTTTTTTTCTTTAATCTGTAAATTCGTCGATAATTCTATTCACATACTCAGATCTACTTCTTTTGAAATTTGATCCTTCGGAGTTTCGATCTCAGCAGGAGTCTGAACAGAAGGAGTGCAATCTTAACAGGGTCGTTTCAGATTTTTCTGTGGGCGTTTCAGATCGGCGGGATTGCTTCTTTGGTCATTGTAGCTTCAGAAAAGCTGCTACAAACCATTCCTCCGCCATGGATGTCCACTTGAAGGTCCTCTTTGATCGGTTTCACGAGCAATTTGGGTCAGGCCCTGGTCTTGGACCTGGTTCAGGCACTTGTCTTCGGAAAGTAGATTCGATTTCGCCTGCCTTCATCAAGTCCCTCTTCCGTGCTGCCGCTGCTCTGTTCCGCACTGATCCATGGAAGCGTCTGCGGCCCGTGCACCTCTTCGGAGTCCGCGTCGGCAAGGACTCCGATTGGGTCCATAAAAAACAACCTTTCCTATGTGCCCAGTTCATAGGCGGCGACGGCGGTGACCTGGGATTTATCATGTTTAGGTCCCAGCAAGATGCCGAGCGTGTGATGCCGCCGGGGTCTCGCGTTACTCTCCGTGTCCCCAATGTGGAAGTCCTCCGTGTTACCTACGAGCCCGAGTCCTTAATCTGTTCCTCGAACCGGCAGATGATCCGATCCCTTTCGCTGGAGTCATCTGGGACTGATAGATATCCGAGTATTGATGTCGCGCGTTGCACTTCCACAGGTGGGCTCCGTTTCCGAAATCCCACAATGGAGGAGCTCAAATTCGTTTACGCATTCATGAAAGCGATGATACTGGTGCACCCATTTCTTCAGGAGGACAAGGATGGGGGCCCTAAATGGGCACGGTTTGTGAGTTTCGAGCCGTTTATTGAGACTGTAGATGTGCAGTGGCCGCCGGAGGTAGCTAAGGGGGGTTGGGATGTGGTTGCTATCACGGTTTCACATCCACCTGGTCAAGCATATGAAGAGAAAACCGCTTCAACTCCAACCAAGAAAGCCACTGAGCAGGCTAAAGAGGAGGGAAGTGGGGTTGCAGATTTTAAGGTGAATTGGGTTGTTACAAGACAATGTGTGGTGTGTGAGAAGGAAATTCATGGGGATCAACCTCTATGCTGCGAGAGGTGCCAAGCTGTGATCTACTGTGGGTCAGTATGTCAGAAGCAGCACTGGAAGGAGAGTCATAAGAGTGTCTGCGGGCTGTATAAGGCCATGATGGACAGAGAGGAAGAATTAGCCATGAAAGTCTTTGTTTTCCCTTGTTTCTTTGAGCACCCATGTAAATGGCTTGAATCAGTTGGTCTTCACCAGCTAGGCATGTGGAGGAGGAAATGTAACTGTTATGCTTACTCCCCCTTTGGCATGCTTCCTTTCAAAGGGGGAGTTTTGGATGCTTGGGGTGGATTGGGAGATGGTGAGTATCCACCTGACTCTCCCATCCCTAGCTATGGTGGGAGCTCAAACCCAATCCTTCTCTCTGGGTGGTCCGAGTACTATAACCTTCGATCCTTACCTTTATCAAGCCCTGTTGCTGCTATACTCTCCCACCCTCTGACTCTTTATTACATACTAACAGCACTCAGTATCGGTTCCAAGAATTTACTACTAAAGGGGAGAGAAGTGGTGCTTCACTACATTGGCCCTGAATGTGAATTAGACTGGATGCCTGCATTTACAGAAATTGAGCATCTCTTAAACGGATCAGGCAACATTCAGATGATTATGGTTGGCCCGGAAGTTCCCAGTCATTTATCAGGGACAGTATCAGGGATAAGCAGCAGAGTAAGGGTGAATTTTGTTCGCGGGGTTTATCAAGAAGAGGCCACCTATCTGCCTTCTCCCCATGTGATAGTGGCACTGAATTGTGGACTGGAGAGTGGTGGAAGTTGGGGTGGAGCTCTTGAGTTGATAAAATCTCTGAATGTGCCTACCTTCCTCACTGATCAGTCAGAAATTTCTTGCGCAAATGCTAAGCAGGTTCTTAGGGCAGCAGGATTACATATTACTCTCCCAGTGACTCCCAACCCGTTTCGTTCTCCAGTGAGAAGGCAGGCTCCTTCAACTAATCTTCCCTCTTTCAGCAATGGATTTGTGTTTGGAGTGAATACATGAGTCTGGTCATGAAGATATATTCAGTGACAGTGCTTCAGTACTGGTGATATGGGATGAGCTGCGTGTTACTTCAAGTTGTATTCTTTCGCTCAGTGTACTCCATGAAATCAACATTTGATAATCTGAGCTTTTCTTCTGTAATATGTCTGCATTCTTTCTTCAAACCTGTTTGTCAACAGTAAATTAAGATCTCCACTGGAGTTAGTCCTGCTCTCTCCCTGTCATTGGCATATTTCCGCGAAAAGAGAGCATTGGGGACTATGCTAGTATTGCTTGATGTATAATGTAAACCTGTACTCTTTCGATGATTGGAGCTGCAAGTCTCTTTCTTCATCTGAACACTATCAGCACAAAGATCATTGTATTCATGTCTTGCAGCAAACATCCTGTGAATGCCACATTCACTTTTTTTGAATCTCGCAGCTCGAATATTCATGGCAATCCATGTAAAAGATGAATTGGATAAGTTCGGGAGAAGTTTGCCTTCTTCTAGGTGAAGTGATGGGAGATTCTTCTAAGAATGGTGAACAGTAAACGTGACTATCACTTTGATCACCTAATCAACCAGTAGATATCAAGCTACCGGTACTCAGTCAAACCAGAGTCTCACGCAATTGATGACTCTTGTTCGTGCACATTGATCAGCTCTTGTGGGACGATAATGAATTTGTGACTGTGGCCACCGAGACGATTCTTAGTCTGTAATTAGATAGTGCTAGAACCAGGATATTGTAAATTCCTCCATTAATCAGAAACTAGCAGATGGTCCCAAAAGACCTCTCACTCTCAAAGGTGCTCATACAGATGGCAGCAGAGCAGGTTTTAGTAAACCCAAGCTGGTGCTGCAACCGTCTTCCTTGTGTTGGGGATGATTTTTTAATTCCGTCCCTATCTTCTAACTCTACCTGCACAACCTGCAACCTCATTCATTCCCATCCCTCCCACGACCGATTAACTTTTTAATCGCAGCGGTATAAAGAGGTAACAAGGAAGCGAAATAACAAAATTTATTAGAACTGTTTATGGGAGTACTGATTGAGAGTGGCGTCCAGACAAGGGTTGAGCAAGGGTTGAAGGAGATCTGACAAGATTTATCTGAACCCGAGGGATCCACGAAGACGAAGTTTGGGAGCGGGATGAGACGGAGATGGAATGTCCAGCCTGTTGTAGGTTGTTATGATTTGCGAGCAGGTTTGGTCGGAGTTGGGGTTGGGTTTCACCAAATCAGATTAGTGGCCAACCAGTACCAGTCGATTGAGAGGTCAGAATTTTGATTTTGGCCATTTGATTTAACCAGGTATTGATGCCACTGGATTGGGACTTTTTTAGTCACTTCATTTCTGGCAATTCAATGCGTATCCCCTCCCCGGCTCCCCCTCCTTTAAAAGAGGAGAAGATTTACTGAATCACTCGGCGATCCTAACGATTCAGGAATGGATGTTTCTCAAATTCAGACTTCCTCATGGCCGTTCTTCCTCACCGCTCCTGTTTTGTTTCCAAGCCTCTCAAGACCGGAGAATTACGTTCATTGGACGGAGACCCCCGAATCCCATATATACTCGGCCGACCTCCCTGGTATACTTTTTTCATCCCCGGTTGCTCTTGTCAAGTTCTTCTCGTTTGATCTTATTCGGATTCTTTTTCATTCCTTTCGTATTTTTATTTTCTTTTTGTTTAATTTCTTCTTCTTCTATATGCTCTCGTCAGTTCTGAATGGTGTCGTCGAATATCCAGTAATTTTATTTTTCGTGTAGGCGTGAGGAAGGAGGAGATCAGGGTGGAAGTTGAGGACTCGCGCTACCTCATAATCCGGACGGAGCGGGTGGTGGACTTGGGCACAGAAACACCAGCAAAGAACTTCATGAGGAAATTCCGGCTGCCGGAAAGGGTCGATTTCAACGGAATCTCTGCTGGGTTTGAAAACGGGGTGTTGACGGTAACCGTCCCGAGAGCATTGCTGAGAAGAAGTCGCCTTATTGACCCAGCAAATTTACCCGATTCAAGCGAGTTTCTGCTTGCCCGTGCTGCGTGAAGTACACTGTGTTCTGCTCTCTCCTCTGTTTTCTTCTGCATTTCATGTTTTCTAGAAGCTTGTTATTTATTTTATGACGGGGATTGCAAATTCAGACTCAAGAATCCTCTGCAGTTATCATATGGCTATTGCATTAAATATGAACTACGAATGTGGTCGACGTCGATTCGATCACATTAAAAAATCTGAACAGTGTGGGGAATCTGAATCTGTTGGTGTCCGTTCAGTGCGATATTTTCCGCGGCAAGTAATTGTGGACATTAATAAAGGAACGAAAGCCCGGCGGTTTAGCCGATACCCTTACATGGACAAGTAGCAAATATCTTTTGTTATCTGTAAGTCTGTCGGCTATAATCAGAATCTGCACGTCACGAGTGTCCTGTTAATTCTATTTTTTTATTCTCACAAGTTGGTTGCTTGTTAAACGTAAATTGATACGATGAAACTGGGATAGGCGGTCACCATTGAAGACGCTGCAACTAGTGCAGATTTCCTTTTTTTTTTTTTCTGTCTGCGCTTTGAAATGCGTGAGAAAGAGCCATTCTCGCAATTTCACAGACCTGACTGAACAATAGGTCCAACCAAGTTGTTTGAAGGTTTTCAGAAGAGAGTTTGTAAGCAATCTTTTTGCTAAGTGAAACGGTAGAAAAGCAAAGTCAATGAGAGCGAAGCACATGATGCACAGATTGTGTTCTTCACCACGAGACATTGAACTCTCTTGAAACTCTCCCGAGTCCCGAGTCTAGGACAATACAAAATACTAGTACACATGCATTTTCCGAGTATAACATATCCACTATTATTTGGCACAATTTTTTTCAAGTGTCTAACAAAGCCTTCAAAAGACACCCACGAGTCTTCCCTCCCGGGCCACACTAAGAACAGCACCTCAACCCAAGCTTGCGCTCACGGATAATAGGTAGGGAACCAACCAAACACAGTTAACACTTGCACCGCCACACAAATACACCATACGGCTATCCTTCCCGATACCACTTGTAGACAAATGCTATTAACAACGCTTTCATTCACATGTCCGCTTGCTCGCAGAGGTCAAGCAAAGCTAGTGTCTGCAGACATCCACGAGGAAAACAGAAAACATTTAGTACGCATAAGAATGGGCCACTCGGAGAAAAGAATAAGAAAAAACAGAGTTGAAAAAAGCTGCCACCATATACAGATAAAAGAAACACATTGATTCAAGAACTGGTTCAATCACTAATCAAAGAGATGCCTAATTTACATGAAAAATTAAAACAGAAGAAGTTTAGGTCCATACTTCAACACAAGTGTTACAGCAAGCAGACAATAACCGTTTTTTTTTTTTTGAAAAAGAAATAAACAATTACCGTAAATACTGAAAACATTGTATACCTCTGGAATAGATAGTTCAAGCCGGAACTTGGGACCGTCATAGTGATGCAAAACTGGCCTGAAAGCATCTTCCTCCAATGCCTTGCAGAGTTTCCTCACACGGATCCTCACCTGTAGCATTTGGTTAGTGTGTGAGTTTTTTGTTTTTTTCCTTCAAATAATCGATACATGAGACTTCCAAAGTTAAAAACCGAAATGGCACTCATAACCTCCTAGCTTACCTGAGCAGGAAATCTTGATTCACCTTTACATTTTTTATCCTCCCAAGCAGTGGGGTCAATGTTAGATCCTCCAAAACTGGCCGCCTGTACAAGATGAAAACCAAAAATTAGCCAAAAAAAAAAAACAAGACACGTAACTATGATAAGAAAAAGTTATTAGGTTTCACAGATTAAATATATTAGATAAGTTTTTTGTTTTGAATGTTGAACGCCTTACCATGGTGAGGCTTGAACCTAAGATATCCACTTAAGACCGCACTAGAAACCCCCCATATGTGGCAATTGAACCAAAGGCCAAGAAAGCCATTTAATTTAATTATTTTTTCAAAAAAAGTTTATATACTGTAAGCTAATTCCACAGTCGTTAAATGGAAACATAGCCTTAAGCACTTCATGCCAGGCTATGTAACAATTAAATCTCTGTATGAAAAGTTTATTTTTCATTAAATCTCTGCATTAAAAGTTTATCAAAAATAAACTTGAGAGAGAGAAGGAAAGATTTCCCCTACGCAAGTGTTACTGAATTAGATCAGACAAAAAAAAAACAAATAGCCAAAGCATTTTGGTCTGCGGAACATCATATAAGATATATATGAATGAGACAAGACAATCATAGCTGCAATGACATAGTAGCTGAGCTGCAACTAAAACCATGAGATTTCTTTTAATGGGTTTGCTTTTGGAACATTGAAAAAAAAACAATGGAATTAAAAACTTGAAGCAGAGAAAATAGAAGTTTGTCTTGAGTGTTACCTCAAATATCCCATGCAACTGGTGAGTCGTATAGTTATAGAGGAAGAGAGGTAATCCAGGAGTTATGGCTCGAACAGAATCACGGTATCTTGGTGGTAAGCCTGCAAAAATAGATGTCATTGATAAATTATAACAGATCATTCCATCAACATTCATATCAGACAGCTGGGAAAAAAAAAGCAGCAGCATAGCAAATAAACACATCTAGTTTTTTTATCAAAAGGTGTTCACCAATGAATCAAGATGTAGATTTCAACCCTAGCCTCTTATCTCCTTCAAGAACATAAATATCCATTAACCTAAGCGCTTCACAAAGAGTTCTCCCCAAGCTAGCAGGCCAGCAAACTCGAAGTTAGCATTTCACTGCTAAATTAGCTTATTTTTCCTCTTCATGAAGCCAATTAGAAATTTATGAATGAGGGTGAACAGTTATCAGTACAAAATCTTGGTATAAACAAATGAAAACTGAAACTGTCAAATCATTTCTCAGTAAATCCATATATCGTCACTTGTCACTCATATTAGCAAGAGAAATTGAGATGGACAATGAAGAGATGAAAAGATCAACCAAAAATATATTTGGATGACTGAAATTTTTATTAGATCAGTTGCAACATACAACAGAAAAATGATTCCTGTGATTTTTTGTAAGATATAAGTTTCATTTGGTCATCTCAATGGGAAAGGTAAATTGAAATATCATTCTAGCACCATTTATATGTATATATATGGATCAAAATTAACACTTTTAGGAAAAACACAAAGAACAAATAATCCTATGAAGTAATTCACTATACAGCATGACATGAATCCACACAAACTAAAATATAAACAGATATTTTTTTAGTTTACAATACCGTAAGTGATGAAGTAGGCCATTGGATGATAAATCATTTAAACACAATAACTCAATGACCTTTAAAGTCAAGGAGCAAAATATACGAAGACAAACAAAGAAATATCTTTGTTTTTTAAAATCTAAAGGAAAGGCAATTGCGAAGACTCTAAAATAATTAAGTGAAAATTATTAAACAAATATTACTTCCACAGAGCATAAATATTTTAATCAGTTTTCAAACTAATCATCTAGACATTACATAGAGAAACAAACATAAAATTTCAAATTCTAGACAATGAAACAGTAGTAACTAGAGATGAAGTATGGTTTACCAAAAAGCTGCCGCTTAAGATCTTCTTGCATAGTGTCATTGTTACAAACGAAAATGTAACCTCCTAGAATCTCATTCCGTGGAAGCATTTCAGATGAAGGCAGTGTCTTGAAGCGCTTATCCACAGCACTGTAGTTGTTGCTGTTGCTGTTGTGGTTGTTATTATTGTTGTTATTGTTATTGTTGTGGCTGGCTTCCTTATTGCTAATATTGTTTCCATACTTGCTACCAAGCGGAAGGTTCACATTGCCCAGATTGTTACTGTTGCTCTTCTGATACACCGGGTTCAAGTTATACAGTCCAGTCCTTGAAAGATTCTTAGTAATTGGATCTGACATCTTGGTATCCAAACTCAAGAGGTTAAAATTGAAATTTTCGAATTTGTTGTCTTCCTGAAAGCCAAGTTTCTCCCTATGTTTGGCTTCAACTCCAGCCTTGGAAAGATCAAGGTTGTTCATCCGTTCCCCCTTTGATCTTGTCTGCTCAGCCAATTTCGATGCAACCATCAACCATTTATGGTCCTCTGAGACTTTTAACTGTCCCCGGAGCTCATCTCCCAGCTGCCAAAATGTATGCTGGCTGTCCATTTTCCTGAAATTCAGTAGACGATACAAAAAGGCATCTTGTAATGAGACAGAGATGAAATATAAAGAGAAACAACGAGATTTAAAAGGCAAACACTAAGATGATTCAACAAATGAAAGAAACAAAACACATTTTTGGAAGTACTCGTAAAAAAGATGTCCTAAAGACAATGACCTAAATTTGTAATACACCAAACCCTAACTTATTGAATTTTCACAAATCCAAGAAGACAAGAAACACTTTCAGAAGTATTAACTACAGATGCTCAAGAAGCCAAGGTAGCAAAACCAAAACAAAGTAAAGAGCTAAAATTCGAGCAAAAGAAGTTCAACAAAATCCAGAAAAGAAAAGAAACCATTCTCAAAATATTTTTTCAACAATATTTTACAAATCCGACAACACAAGCAACAACAATCCTCGCAACAAAATTAAATCATTAACATGATTTAAAGTTCATGATCAAACTGAAAAACTAAGCCACAAGAAAAATTGCGTGATGCATTTCTCCTCCTTTTTTTCTTGAAGAAGATATCATAACCAGCTGCACTGCTTTATTCATGGAGAGGGTAGGAAACGTGGTATTCTCACTAAAAATGCATCAATCAGCAGTTGAATCAGAAAAAGAAATGAATACTTTCAAAGAAAATGCTGCAAAGAAAAAACATAATACCAAAACGCCAGACTAAAGGAAACCAAATTTACAACAATTACACAAAAAAAAGTCAAAATGCAAATAACTGATAAACAATAAAAAACCAAGCGTTAAGAAAAACAAACGAAAGAAATTCCAGTCTCATTTTAAGAGAAAAATGCTAATTATGACTACAATCCTCCAACCAAGATAAACAAAAAATGGAGATAATTTCAGACTATCAATAATAGCAAATTTGACTAACCAAGACGGCGCAGAATCTTCAAGATCTGCTTAGATGGCGGAAGCCAGGTTCGATCGGTTCAGATCTGGTGAGAGAGAGAAGGGCGCAACACTAGATTTAGGGATCAAAAGGCGAGACGCTCCGGAACCGGATAACGCAACAGAGCCGAATGAAAGAGATTTTCGAGTCTATTTATACTGTGGCGAAACAAAATGGGCCGAGACGTGTGTGAAATTACCAATCCCCCCACTGCCGACTAGGTTTTTTTAAATAACCGGAAATCACGAAAATGCCATTAAACAATAATGTCTTCTGATTCTCCACGCGGCCATCTGTGACTCGCACACGAGAAAAGCTGTGATATATATTGACACTTATACCCCTATACTAGGTCTTTATGACCTCAAGTGGCTGACTGCAATTGTCTTATATGAGAGAAATGGCAGTTAAACAGTCAGCACCGACCGGCTGGCGGATAACATTGACAAGTGTAAATTAAATTACGAATAGGAATTATCGGGTATCGTACGAAAATATCTAAAATTGAATTTGATAATCCGACATGTGAGCAGAGAGAAAATAACCGGAGAATCCAAAGGAGAGTTTCTCGTTTCTTTACAGGGTTAGATTCGTCCGTGATGATATCTTTTTTTTGTTTATTCGTAACGAGAAGCCCGTTAGATTCATTTCACACCTCGGGGGTTAGTGCACTACGAAAGTTTACGGGGAAAGGTATCGTAAATGGAAAGTAATTGTTTGTATAGGTGTGCACAAGGGTGTAAAGTGTAGATAAATTATTTATTAAATAAAATATATTGATATATCTGATTTTTATAAAATTAAATTAATATTAGTTAATAAATAAAATATATTTAATACAATAATTTAATAAATACTTATTTTTATATTATTAAAATTATAATTTTATAATATCTAAATATAAAATAATTATACAAACATCCTACTACATTGTGTATAACACAAATATCATAAAAATAATACAAATATAACTCAATTATTTATTTAATATAAAATTTTATAATTGTATATACAAAAATACAACACACAAAATATTTTTCAAATTAGGGTGGGAAAATAGAGTGGGAAAATAGGATGGATCTAGTTCATTTTTTTAGCCTTTTTTTGTCAAATTAGAAGTAGGGGTTTAAGGTTAAGGGTTCGGGGTAAAGTTGAGTTCTTAAAAATATGGCTGGAGGTTAGGTTGAGTGTTTAGAAACTCCACTTGACTCGAACATTAAACAAAGTTAAAATCATTTTAAAAGGAACGAAAGAAAATAAAATAAATTATTAGTTTTAATTAAACTTTATAATTAAAAAATAAAATTGGGAAGTAATTAAATACTAAGTATTGCATAACGAAAAAGTCCAAAATATGAATATAAAATAAAAAACTGAAAAATGAGGTTATAAAAAAAATAAAACAAAACATAAATAATAATAATTATTATTTAAAACGAGTTACTGTAGATCATCTTCCTTGCTCAGCTAGTGGAACGAATAATGGAGGTTGCAGAGAGGGGAGAGAAGTTGTCGGTGCAAGAGACGTTGAGAGAAAAAGAATCGAGCGCTGGGGAGAGGTCAGAGAGGGGGCGACTAAAATTGCCGAAGGTTGCGAGCGAGAGAGGAGTTGGAGAGGTTGCAAAGAGGGGAGAGAAGTCGCTGAAGGTTGTCGGTGATGGGGACAACAAGAGGAAGGGAGTCAGAGCGTTGGAGACAGGTCACATATAGAGCAATTGAAATCACTGAAGGTCGGTCGCAAGCGAGAGGGAAATTTTTTTTCTCCAAAACCATAATTCGATAGAGCCTTCCATCCCAACAGCCCGAGCCCGATGTAATTGAAGAAGGGAAAGTGAAATATATTTGTATTTTACTTTTCTGTTATACTTACAAGGAGGGGTACCCCCTCCCTTGAGGGTACTAATTGCACTTATCAGTGCTAAAAGAGGAGAGCTCTACTTTTTATCAGTCCTCCAATTTATTCCAAGTTTTATTAATATATTTATAATTTTATATTATATAAATTAAAAAATATTTAAATATTTTATTTAAAAAATAATAATTTTTCTGGAATCTGAATGTTGCCCACAAAAGCGAGAGGCGCGTGGAAATTTTGACGCCGAGGTATCATTCCTTGAATTTGGCGCAAAAAGACGAAGAGTGATTGTCCAAATTTATTAAAAAACTTGAGGGTCATCATCAATTTTGACCCGACATGCCTAAAGATGGGGATCACAACGTGACCACAACAATGGCTGACTGTCAGATTCACATTTGCTACCAACCTAAACGAAGGATTTCCTCTCCTTTTATATATTTTAATTTCGACGTTGTGATTTCTTTATTTTTTATAAATGAGACAGTGACACGTAAATTTATAATATAATAATAATAATAATAATATTATTATTATTATATTAAAAAAACCTGTTGAAAAATTTGATGCCACGTAATTTCTTTATTTATATAAAAGTTAATAGAACTGATAATTATAAATTTTATATTTTATTATGAAGGGTTAAAGCGTCAAATCTAAAATAAAAAGAAGTAGAAATTATTTATTTCTATGTTTGTTTATGAATTAAAATATATTAATAATCTGTTTTTAAATATATTTGCATAAAACCAAAATTTAAGAAATATTTTTATAATTCACAAAAAGTTCGTGAATAGACATCAAATTGGTTTCTATTTACATAAATACCCATAATTCGACTTTTCCCCATTGTCGTGCGGACATTACACGACAGTGTACTCACGAGGACTTCTATTTTTCTGTTACTAATCATACTGTTGCACGAAAAAGATATGGAAACAGTTTTGGCCCTTCCGAAGGGGCTCTTTCGTCAATTTTACAAAAGCCTATAAAGCAAGCCGAGAGGACATGCCTGTCTAGTCGGAGTTACAGAGGGAAAGACGATGAAGACGATAGAGCTCACGGTCGCTTTAATGGTAATTTGGCTGATATCGGCTGCTGCTTTGGAAGATTATGTGCGGCCACAGCCTCGCAAGACTCTTTCTTTGCATCGGACGTCCAGGCATCCTTCTCAGCCTCAGCAGGTTAGAATCTGTAGTGAGGTTGTCTCTTTCTGTATCTGTTTTATTCGTTCCTTTGGAAGAGGTTGCTTTTTGAGTGCCTTTGTTCTCTCTTCTTTGGTTACATTTTAAAGCTGTGAATGTGTGTTGGTGGAAGATCAAGATCCCTGTATTCTGTATCGGTTTTTATGCTAGTTCAAATGGTTAGGAGACAAGAGGTATACTTTTGAAAACAAAATTAAGCTGAATTTGGATAGTCTTGATCTGGATCTTCAGTCTATGTACTTTCTTGTAGTCTGATGATTTTAATTTTACGTCGGTTATTCAATAAAATATACTTAGAAGGGTTTAGAAAGTTTTGAATTATATTAATGCGTTACTCTGCGGCTTCTTTGTCATCTGTTTTCCTGAATTCTTGTCTTCGATTTGAAGTAAGTTAGCACTTGGAGATAAGAATTATTGTCATTTAAGCAATATAATTTCTAGTCAGTGAGAAATGGCCATCGATTATAAGGACATGAGAAGCCTGCTTATGCAGAAAATAAAGTACCGTTCAAGTTAAGGAACATGAGTATTGCCATCGGCCGGTGCCAGTTTTTTGTGATAAGGTTAAAGTAGCAAGGGTTTAATTTTAGTAGAAAAAGGAATATACTAAGTATTTAGAGTTAAGCGCTATCCTGATCTGAACTGGTGTTGCTGCTAAAACGGTATTTTATGCTTTGAGTGGACAAATTTTGTGGTTTCTTTTGGACCAGTGGAGCACAAACCAAGGGTGTTCATTTTTGCAACTTGTCATGTAACTGAACCAAGCAGCATGTCATAGTATTTAATTCATTCCTCCAATTGGGTTCCAAGGGCTTTAACCATGGGCAATTCGTGTTCCTCTTTCTTTATGACCATTGCCAACTTTAGCTGGCATACATCTGAGGAATCTGTGGAATTGAAATTGTAAATCTTGCATTACCATTTTTCACTTTTAGTTTGTATTAGATTTGGATAGAAGCCTTGTGAAATGATTGGAGTCTAAACTTTTAGAAAAGGTGCCCATAATAGATCACCAGTCGTTCATACTTCTGTTCTGACAACAAGTTCTTGAATTATTATTTTCATATTGATTATAGCCTCAATTACTGTCATGGCCTGTTTACAGGTTCACATTTCTTTGGCGGGGCATAAGCAAATGCGAATCACATGGATTACAGATGACATGTACTCTCCTGTAGTTGTTGAATATGGAACATCTCCCGGAAAATACACTTCATCATCCCAAGCAGAAACCACCTCCTACAACTACTTATTTTACAGTTCTGGGAATATCCACCATGCTGTGATCGGACCGTTGGAAGATGACACAATTTACTTCTACCGCTGTGGAGGCCAAGGTCCTGAGTTCAACTTTAAGACTCCTCCCTCGGCATTCCCAATTACATTTGCTGTAGCAGGAGATCTTGGCCAGACAGGCTGGACCACATCAACTCTGGACCACATTGGGCAGTGCAACTATGATGTCCATCTCCTCCCTGGAGATCTCTCTTATGCTGATTACCGTCAGCATCTATGGGATTCATTTGGCAATCTGGTGCAGCCTCTTGCCAGTAGAAGGCCATGGATGGTAACTGAAGGGAACCATGAGATAGAAAGTATTCCATTGTTTAAGGATGGTTTTGAAGCCTACAATGCTAGATGGAAGATGCCTTACGAGGAGAGCGGGTCTGGCTCAAACCTCTATTATTCTTTTGAGGTTGCAGGAGTACATGTTATTATGCTTGGTTCTTATGCAGATCATGACAAGTATTCAGATCAATATTCTTGGCTGAAGGTAAGATATTTGTTATGGATTATAAAGTTTTCTTCTCCGTATGCATGTTTACTTATGCAGGCATAGTGTTTTCCTCAATTTGTTTTTGTTTTTGTATGTGTCACCTTCATGGTCGGTTTTGCTTAAATCTGTGACTCCCTTGCCTACAAATCACTAGCATGAAAGTAGGCAAAATACTTAATCATTTATTTCAATTCTATGATCAATTTTAGATGATGCAGATTTTCTCTGTTATGATGTCTGAACAGGATGATCTTTCAAAGGTAGACCGGAAGAAAACACCATGGCTTCTTGCACTATTTCATGTGCCATGGTATAACAGCAACAATGCTCATCAAGGTGAAGGGGATGACATGATGGCAGCCATGGAGCCCTTGCTTTATGCTGCAGGGGTGGACATTGTATTTGCAGGCCACGTGCATGCTTATGAACGATCGGTAATCCGTCAACCAAGCATTCTTTCCCAGTGACATTTCATCTACCTGGTATCTAATAAGATTTGGCCTCTTTTTGATGATTAGATGCGTGTCTACGATGGAAAAAGAGATCCCTGTGGACCTGTTCACATAACTATTGGAGATGGAGGCAACAGAGAAGGCTTGGCTCAAAGGTGAGTGTCTCTCTCACTTCATCTTTTCCATTTAGATAAACTGCAATACTTGAGAATTTGAGTGCTTCGTGTTCACGTCAGAGTAGATACTCTTCTGTTTTTCTATCTGATGTATCGATGAATTTATTGGCAGATTTAAAAACCCCAAGCCAGATTGGTCAGTCTTCCGTGAAGCAAGTTTTGGCCATGGCGAATTTAAGATTGTAAACTTCACTCATGCATATTGGAGCTGGCACAGGAATGATGATGATGAACCTATTCAATCAGATACGTTTTGGATAACCTCCTTAGCTAGTTCACAATGCATCCAGAGATCCATACTCAGGAAAATCCTCATGTCTCCATAAGCTCATAGGTTTGAAGTCCCAATGCGCGTGAAGTTTTCAACATGCTATTTTGTCTGTTAGTGTATAACATGCTAGAATGTTGCCCTATACATATTATATATAAAGAAGCTTTGATATGTATAAGATAATGCATCCCTAAGGCTCTGTCAGGATGCTTTAGTCCGCACAACAGCATATAGTAACCCGTTTTGACTTCTTCTTTACTTATGTGTTAGTATTCTCTGAAGGAATGAAATGCCCAACAAAACATCACTTGAGCATCTCGCATTGCTTAGCTCCCCTGCATTTTCATCTAGACGAGGACATTAGCATTCTTGGTCAAGTATCAGAGGCAAAGTCATCGGGAAATAGGATTGAACTAAGCTCATAAGATCTGCGATTTTGAAACAGGACAATACATACCATGGGCGCCTATATCCTGGCATGAAGACCAAATCCAAACATTGTCACTGCATGGGGATACCACAGGACTTGATAAATCGGTAATGTCCACCATCTGTTCTTGTTACTCAAGTTGTAATGCTCCTAAGATCTTCCTAGGAAAGCTCTCAGTGGATGCGTCCATGGTAATTGTTTCTCAAACACGTAGGCTTGTTATGGCACTGAGAAATAGGTTCGGTCCTATTATAACATGGTGAGCTCAATCCTGTCACTGACCCATGTTGAGCGTTTTAATGTAGTTAGTCTATTGAATTCTGAGATGTTAGTGTGTCAGAACCCTGAATATTCTTCCCCTTCCAGAGCACAGTCTTGGCCAATCTTGAACAAAATAGGAATACAAGGAACCAGGTTCTGAATACCACAATAGAAAACATAGCTTGGGAAATCTTTGTACAAAAGAGATAACCCAAGAAAAGAGAGAGAATATGAATTCCAAAGTGATCACTTTTCATAAATAATTTTTTAATTTGATAACATATATATGAGTATGTCAACTTTATTAATTTAATAAAATAATATATTAAAATAGAATAATTAAATTAATTATAAATATATTATTGTTTTTAATTAATTTAATATGGTAAATAATGATAAAATAATATGTTTTATTTTATATAATAATCATCAAGTAATATATAATAAATCTATTTACTCAACATAATAATACATACTCATAAATTAAATAAATTATCAAAGATTAAAGTTACTACTCTTAAAAACATTCATGTTATTTAATTAATTAAGAAAAATTAAATTAAATAATAAGTTGTATTTCTAAAATCAATGATAGAGAGAAGAAGAAGTAAGAAGAAAGGAGGAGGATGAAATAATAAGAATAGAAGGTAATTCGGGAGTGAGAGGTGGAATTTCAGATTGTGAAGGAAATAGCTTAATTATATTTTTTTTCTCCACTTACAGTGATGCTTTACGGGATTTAATCGACTCAAACTAATTATTGTTTTATTCATGAGTTTAATGAACTATTAATGGTGGCAGGTGGTTAGGCTTGGATCGAGTTGATTATTCTAGCCAGTCGAATCAATGAATCAAATTAATCACTAATCAGCCTGAACTGATCTGATCAGATCAGTCGTTACTCTTTAGGATTGCAAGATCATTAAGAATAGAAACTGTAATTCGTTATACTTGTATTTATAACATTGTCTGAGATTCACAGGATTTATCATGAAAAAATTCTGAAAAAGAATGATTGTTTCCAAGGAATACCAGTTTCAAACCAGTGAATCTAAGTCGGCATCTTAAATCTACACAAGGGACAGACATGGCTTTTCTCCAGCCACGAGACGATACAGTCTTTGTGAAAGATGTGAGCGCATGGCATCTGGGCAACAGCTGCGGCAACCGAAAACTGATTCAAACAAACGATACAGACTTCCTTAGAATCTTCTGCATCGATTTGCTTCATCTTCAAGCTCTCGATGGAAGAGCTCGCCGCAGGAACCATACCCGGTTCCTCTTCCTCCTCCTCCTCCTCCTCGCTCTCTTCGGGCTCCTCGTAATAATTCAGATCAACCACTTCTTGAGCCTCCACAACCAAATCCAGTCGTGCAAAACCCTTGCCGAGGGCCTCCTTAGCCATCTCGGGGCCGAAACTGGACAACTCCCGCCGAATCAGGTCTTGAGTCTCCTCAAACAAATCGGAGTTGCAGAAGATGCTGTCGAGCCAGGACTGCAAGTCCTTGGGCTGCGACAGAAACTCCATGTCGGAAGTGAAGTACACGGGGGTGTTAACATTCTCTCGTGTTGTGATAATGGGGAATCCCAGATCAGAAATAGCTCGATGTTCCCAGCTTTCGTACTTGCCGAACTCAAAATACGCTGTGTGTCGTAGTCCTCCTTGATCCGACCCGTAAGCTTTGATATCTACAGTATGGCATGACATGAAACGCCTTTGAGTTCCATCGGTAGGAGACACCGAACGCGAACCGAGAAGATTCATGCCTCAAAGGAACGAAGAAGACGAAGAAGAAGAAGAAGAAGAAGAAGAAGAAGAAGAAGAGGGGACCCTCTGAACTGGAGTATCTTGAATCTTAACTTGCTTATATCACTCCTTTCGCAGCCTAGTTTAAGAAACAAAACCTTTTGCAGAGTTGCCGTATTTGGGACTTGCCGTATTGGAGTCCCAACCAGGTTAGGCTTTGAAAGCTGAAATTGTCAACAAGGGCGGGGGATCCCTTGTCATGCGTATGATACTAATGAAATAATACTAATAAGAAAAATAAATCTAAAAAATTAATAATATTTTTTGTGATTTATTTTATGTAAATTGTATTTTTTTAAATTTAAAATATATTATAGAAAATTATGTTACCAAAAATTATTTTCATTTATATAAAAAGATATTTTTTTATTAAATATTTTAAAAATAAATATGTATTAATAAATACAATATTAATTTTCTAATATAGTTGAAGGAAGGTCTCCCCGACCTTCCTACCCATTGTCTCTCTCTCTTTCTCTATAGAAGTGTGATGGGGCTGGAGAGACAAAATAGGGGGAGGAGAAGTTGAGGGGGTAGGGTACCCTCCTACCAATCTTCAAGCTATTAATGGCAGCAGCACTTGAACTCAGTAGGAGCAATAGAAGTAGAAATTGTATTTCATCATGCTTCTGTAAGTTATCTCGAAAATTTCTAAGAAATATGAATTTCTAAGCCATGATCAGCATCTCAAGTATCATGGCTTCTCTCCTGCCACGAGATCTTAATTTGTGAAAAATATGAATGCATGGCATCTGGGCAACCTCAGCTGCGCCACTGATAACTGATTCAAACAAACGGCGCAGACTTCCTTTGATTCATTTGCACCGATTTTCTTTGTCTCCAACCTCTAGATGGAAGAGACCGACGCTGGAAGAACCATACCCGATGTCTCGTTCTCCGCACTGATCTCTTCGAGCTCGTCGTAATAATTCAAGTCAACCACATCGTAACAATGCAAGTCCTGGGCCTGCATCAGAAGTTCCCTCCATGTAGGAGGAGAAAGATCTAGGTCTGTAAGCATTCACTAGTGTGGTGGTCAGAATAAGAGAGGTCTTGAACGCTAAATACGCTGTGAGTGGTCGTCATCCTCCTTGGTCGGACCCATAAGCTTTCGTTTCAACAGCACGGTACGGCATAAACCATCTCTGGCTTTCGTCTTCCCTGAAGAACGAACGTGAACCGAGAAGGCTCACGGCGAGGGGGGAAAAAAGAGAAATCTAGACGGCCAAACGACCGTTTTTGAGGAGCTTCCGCGTTCAAGTCTGTTTGTCTTAGCTTGGCTTCATGCCCTTTTCCTTGCCTTTTCTTACCAAAATGTGCTATAAGCATGACGATCAACGCGTTTTCTTAAAGACACTTTTGAAAATTTTGTTATTCAAAATACGAAATTAATTAATAAACTAGAAATGGGGATCTGGTTGACTATTCAATCTTTTCAGTACGAATCATTAAAAAATAATTACGCGTCGGAAGGTCACAAGATGATTAGTTAGCCATCTTGACGAATCACAGGCAAGTTGGACTTCTCTCTGTAGATAATTTTTTTTGCCTTGTTCACTTCAGACGCAGTTAATCCCCTACATTGAAGGTCTTATCTGACTATCTGAGAGTATTTTTTGATATTTTGAAGAAAATCAGGGGCAACTTTTACTGGGGAACCCAAGTTTCAGTTCGGAAGGGAGACCCGCGGCACACTTTGATGGAAAAATTCGTATTTTCTGAGCTCTTTTGAAAGTTGAACGTTGACCAAAACAGCTTCACCAACTCCTGAATTTAGACTTAGAAAAGCTTCTCATTGCAGGTAAAGTTCCAGTTACTGAATCCAATTATAAACCCCTCCTACGATCTTCTTTGCCGATCTATAAACCCCAGAAACCAGATCGAATTGGTGAAGACTTCTGAATCGTAAAAATGCACGATTTTTGCCTCACAATTCCTTACGGGTTGATAGTTCTAGCTGGAGGGGTTATGGGTTATCTGAAGAGAGGAAGCACGGCTTCCTTGGCCGGAGGAGCTGGGTCGGGGATTCTGCTCCTCATTGCTGGTATTCTTACGCTTAAAGCTTCCGGAAAGCGCAAGAATTCATACTTTGGAATGATACTGGAAACAGGTATTCATCATCTGGAACTACTTTTTTTATTTGGTTTTAAGCTTCTTCAAGTGCTTCAAACTGCTTGTGGGTCGAGTCTTGTGATTAATGAGTCTGATTACTGTAAAATTTGCGAGTCTCAGATCTGGGTTCCGTTAATCCTTAAATTAGCTTGAGAGGAAGAGTAGGTCTGCTTGCATCTCATTCATCTGGTCGTTTTTTTTCCTTTACGAGGACTTACTTGTTCATTTGTTCTGGCGTTCATATTTTCTCGAACTCATAATCTGCAGAACCAGCTCCTGTGATTTTAGCATCTTAGCACTGTGTTCTTGGAACTTAGTATCTCTTAGTCTTATAGAAAACCTGGTCTTTTCTCTTTTGAATAGCAGCTTAAGCAATGTCTTGAAGAGAATTCGTCATGTTGTATTTGTTCGAATCTCATATCCAGTAGTTATTTGATAAGCTGGTCTCAAACTGTTTGCTCTTTGTTGCTCTTTGTCTACATAATTTTATTAACCTATGTCAGTATAGCTCAATTGCTTGTCTGTATATCCAATACAGGGTTTCTTTCATTTTCAATCCATAGTTGCTTTCATGTGTTTCCATCTTCTATATTTGTTTATATTTTCTGACATTTGATTCTTTAAAGAAATTATGTGATTGTAGGGAACAATTTGTCCCCTGTTGTGATTATTGGTGTGCATGCCAAAAAATGTAAAATTGATCAAAGAAGCAATGTATTAGCTATAGCATGAGCTCTTTCTGGCTTGCTTTGCTCACTTATAACTGAATACTGTCGTTCCCAACATACCAGGATAGGAAGGGGTGAATGAACCATCACACCAATGAAACATGCAATCCAACCAACTAGACCTGGATTACCTAATGAACTACTATTGAAATTCAACTTTGAGAATTCCCAAGATTAGGAGGAGTCCAAGAAGTTGAGTAGGGCTACTACCAATCGTACCATCCGAAAACTCATTTTCTTTGAGAGTGCAAAACTAAGTAATAACCTGCTGAGAAATGCAATCAGTAGAGGAGAACTTGATGCATCTTCCTTAATAGTGTCATTTCATTTTCTTTCTTTGTTTTCTGGTATAGTTCAATTTGGTTTGGAAACAACAAACTGAGATTGTTGGTTGTCATGATAACTGATTCAGGAGTTTGAAGATCTGTCTTAAAATTTCTTCATTGGTTTGTAACAGAAAATTTTAATTTTATTTTTTGAATAAGATTGGAAGAGATTCATTAAAACAAAAGGAGGATTCCCCCACTACCAAGGTACAGGCATTTACAATCAGAAAAGGAAAATTACAGAGACACCATGCCTAACAAAAAGAATCATAAACGTATGACTAAGCCCGAAAGAGTAACCCCATCTCTTGCAATGTTGTCAGCCATAGAGTTGGCTGAGCATGGGTGTGGAACCAAGAGTTTGAAGATTGTTGTGTTCACTTACAGTCAAGGATTTCTTTAGTAGTTAGATATCTGGGTGCTTTTTAAAAACAAAATTATCTAACTAAAGTTTAACTGGAGGTTTCTATGTGATCTTGGAAATGCAATCAAAGCTTTGAGGATAAAAATTCTGTCTAGTTTTGAAGCATATTATTCTTTGTCATTTGTATTACGAAATTCTCTTCATGTTATGAACTGAAGTTTACATGGTTTGGCTATTTAATATTACAAGTGCACTGAGATAATACATATAATAACCACTAAACTTTCTTTTTGTGATTTGTGATGTTTAAAAGTCCAAGGCTTCTTTGGAGTGATCATCTCTTTTAGATATTTTCCTTTATTGTTTTTTCTACTTGCTCCAATGATTCAACAAATATGCTATATGAACTTGCTACTAATTGCTTCAAGGTACTTTCAGAATTCTCCCATATCAAATTCTGACTGTTGGAAAGAATTTTTAGTCAATTTAAGTATCTCTGACTATCTTTATTTTTGCATTAGGAAGGAGCATGACAAGTGCTAACTGTTTATAAGCCTTTCTGTAGTGTTAATCCTGTTTCTGTTACTAATATATTTGTACGTAACAGTTGTGGCGGTTGTCTTAACATCGGTTATGGGACAGAGATACATTCAGACCTCCAAGATAATGCCAGCCGGAGTAGTAACTGGCCTCAGGTATGTCTTAGTAGTATCTGTTTCTTTTCTTCTTCCTGTGGCAGGATTCTTGATCCCAGCTACTGAAGTGCACTTTCTATTGCAGCATTATGTATAACATATGATTGTTCTTCTTGCAGTGCACTGATGACTGCTTTCTATCTCTACAAGCTTGCAACTGGCGGTAACCACTTCTCTGCTAAAGTCGAATGATGCCGTGATGCGAAAGGAGTTCGTCCTGTTCCGTAAATTTGTTTGCGAATATAACTTGATGCAATGTTGTATTTTGAATATGAATTCTATCACGAATTAATACATGTCTTATTTGGATGAAAATGATTTTTCCTATTAACGCGTTTGGCTTTAGAAACAGATCACACGTTTGAGATTTCAAATTTTTAACAGAAACTGTTTAGTGTTTGATGTCAGTGATAGTTCTTTATGTGTGTAATAATATAAACTTCTGTTTGAAGCAGTCATTGAACTTGATTACTCTGTGAAAGAGAGATTACAAGAAGCTGGTCATAAGAAGAGATTATCTGGAAGGAAGATTCCTTCTGAAACTCGAGAATAGCTTGGGGATCTGATCATGATTTGTAAATAATCAGTGGCTTAAAGTGAGAGAAAGATCATGGGTTTTATGCAGTAGAGATGTTCATACAATCTGTAGCATGATTCTTATGCTTATCAGAGAAAATCATTACAAGAAGTTGATCAGATTATATGCTTAAACGCAGAATCATGAATGCTGATCCGTTTATCTGCTGAAACCCCTCCAATGCATAAGAATCATGGTCAGAATTTCTTTGTTAACAAAAGAACAACTTGATTTGCCAAGATCTGAACTCTTCAGAGGCGATAATGTAAGTAGAAATTGAGGTCAAGACTTGCGAAATGTAGGAATCTCTTCGTCGAAGCATACGAGCGAGAGGATCACCCATGAAATTGCTCGTGAGTTTCTCTATCTCTGGACGGCGTCTACTGAAGGTGGACCTCTCTGCAGGGGGAATGTTTTTTCTACAGAATAAAGTAGGCGAAGAAGTGATAATGGTATAAAGACAGAAGAGCTTCAATAAACTAACAATTTGATTCGAGTACTTCAGAGATGGAAAGATGGTTCTGTTTTTTCCTTCCTGGACATTGAAGAAGATCGATTCGATGGGTTCGGATAACTATCGAATTATGATTTGCCATTGCTCTCCTGCATCGAAGTTCAAATCCAGAAGGATATTATGCAGTAAGATTCCGTAAATAATTGAAGCTGGTAGACAGGTGGAACTCACGGTCACAGTGCATCAACAACAAGAATCTCTTCAATCGGCTTTCTGCCAGCTTGAAGTCCTAGTCCAATGAGTTCCCTAGAGACATCTGTCCTTTCACGACCTTCAAATTTGTATTATCAGAGTCTGCTTCCTTCAAAAAGACATTCATTTGAGCTTAGCACCTCTGGCTCATGGGAATGCTGTTCCTCTTCGATACTTGCCTGCTCGTGGGTCTGCACTGAACTCAGATTTGCCAGAACAATCATTGAAACGAGCAGTCGGGGAATTCCATAAACACCCCATATTTTACTGTAGTTAACTATTCATTTTGTCAACAAATTGGGTCGCTCAATCGATAATGGCAGCTGCTGCAATCTTCGTCACCCTTCTCCTTTCTCTCTTCACAATCTTCGTATTCGTTCTGATCGATAGAGGAAGGAGGCAGTCATCAGAAACTGCCACCTGGTTCTCTGGGCTTGCCTCTCATCGGACAGAGCCTCAAGCTGCTGCGTGCTATGCGAGCTAACACCGCTGAGAAGTGGCTTGAAGATCGAGTGAAGAGGTACGGCCCTGTTTCGAAGCTGGGCCTGTTCGGATCCCCTACGGCTCTCCTGGTGGGTCCTGCGGCCAACAAATTTGTGTTTACGACCGACTCCGAGATTCTGAGCAACGAGCAGCCTCGTTCGATTCAGATGATACTAGGGGAGCGGATTCTGTCGTCCTTGAGAGGGGACGACCACCGGCGAGTGAGATCGGCGTTGATATCCTTCTTAAAGCCGGAGGTATTGAAATATTACGTGGGGAAGATGGATGGAGAGGTGAGGAAGCACGTTGATACGTACTGGAAAGATCAACAGGAGCTCAAGGTAAGCACCATTTCTGTCGAGCTGAAATTTCTGTTTCTGGAAAGATGACAGGATTTTTGACATTTCAAAACTTTCCAGGTGCTGCCGCTGATGAAGACCCTGACGTTTGACATCATCTGCTCCCTTCTGTTCGGGCTAGAACCGGGACCTCGGCGACGGAATATCATTTCATCCTTCTGGGAGATGATGTTGGGGATGTGGTCAGTTCCAGTGAATTTGCCCTTCACACGATTCAACCGTAGCCTGAAAGCAAGCCGAAGGGTTCGAACTATGGTCACCGAACTCATTCGTGTGAAGCGGCTAGCTCTGGAAGAAGGCTGTGTTTCTCCGTTCGAAGACCTCATCACCTGCTTGCTTAAAATCCGAAACGAAGACACCGAGGAGCTGATCAGCGAAGAGAAGACACAGGACAATGTTATCACTGTAATGGTTGCAGGGCACGACACTTCTTCAGTTGTGCTGGCTTTCTTGATTTGACTTCTTCATGGTATCCAAATTCGACTGTTCCTGTGTCTCGCTCCTGCTTACTTGTGCTAGAACTAAACATGGATTGAACCATTTGGTTTTGTAGAACAAGAAGACAGCCAAATGCAAGGACCCAGATGAGCCTCTAACCAGGGAAGACCTTTCAAAGATGAAGTATACATGGAGGACGGTGACAGAGCTGCTGAGAGTGATATCACCAGTGTTCGGAAGCTTCAGACAGGTTCTGAAAGATGTAGAGTTCAACGGATATACAATCCCGAAAGGGTGGCAAGTAAGTTACATCTCTTAAATAAAGGATGCTTTTCCCCATTTTTTTTTTCCGGTTCTTCCTTTCACTGACTTCTGATGCTCGTTTATCTCTTGACTGTGTGGAACTCTAGATCTTCTGGGCCGCTCCGTCGACGCACATGGATGAGGCCATTTTTGCAGAGCCCTGGAAGTTTGATCCATCGCGCTTTGACAGCCAGACACCTATAACACCTACTCGTTTGTTGCATTTAGAGGCGGACCACGGATTTGTCCTGGAACTGAATTTGCAAGGTTGGAAATTCTGATCTCCATGCATCACTTGGTCACCCAATTCGACTGGAAGCTATGCTGCAAAGATGACACTTTCAGGAGGGATCCATTGCCAGTCCCAAATCAGGATTTGCCTATCCGAGTTGAACCCAAGAGAAGTGCTTATCGAGCCTCTGATGCCTAATGTTACAAGATCACATTTTCTTCTACCTGAAATATCCAAATGAGAGATGATGCCTCATCCTTTTTTTTTCTTTCTTGAATAATGATGATCTACATAAAGAAAAGGGTCAAGATCACAGTTCAACCAGATGTTCCTTTGTAAACAGATGACAGGTTCAAGATATACTTTTGAAATTTTTGACAGAAACTGTTCAGTGATTATTTCCCTGATGAGAAAATCAATAGAAGTAAAAATAATTGATTTTTCACTCTGTGAGTAGAATAACCTTCTTCTTCCTGCATGGAGCAGTCACTTAAAATTATATCAAGAATAGCTTGGCAATCTGATTATAATTTCTAAATGATAAACAGTGGCATACATAAAAATAATTTTAAAATATTGTTTTGACACAAGTAAACACCCCTTCGTCCCCAGTGAGAATTTAATCGAACAAGCAACAATCCTTCTGTTTTTTTTTTTTTTTGCCCTCTGCAATCAGGTCTTCATCTCTAGTAGCAAAGTGGGTCGCCCTGATAATGGAAGCTGCTGCAATCTTCATCACCCTTTTCCTCGTGCTCTCTACCATCTTCTTGTTCTTTCTAATAGACCGAGGGAAGGAACAGATCAACTAAGAAACTGCCGCCTGGTTCTCTGGGCTTGCCTCTCGTCGGCAGAACCTACAACTACTGCTGGCTATGCGAGCGAACACTGCCTAGAAATGGCTCGAGGATCGAGTGAAGATGTACGGCCCTGTTTCGAAGCTCAGCCTGTTCGGATCCCCTACGGTTGTCCTGGTGGGTCTGCGGCCGACAAATTTTTGTTTACCAGCGATTCCGGGACGCTGGTCAACGAGCAGTCGGTCCACTCACATTATACTAGGGAGGCGGAATCTGTTGGCCTTGAGAGGGAACCACCACCGGCGAGTGAGAGCGGCAGTGACGTCTTTCTTAAAGCCAGAGCTTGTCAAAGATTACGTGGGTAAGATGGATGGGGAGGTGAGTAATCAACATATTGATATGTACTGGAAGAAATCAACATGAACTCAAGGTATGCTCCATTTCTTTCAAATTTTAAAATCTAGCCGGACTGAAATTTCTGCTACTGGGAAGATAACAAAATTCTTGACATTTCAAAATGCATGTTTCAGACGATGCCGCTGATGGAGACACGCACCTTCGACATCATCACCTCCCTTCTGTTCCGGCTAGAACGGGAATCCCAACTGGTAGAAGGTGTTGGGAATGTAGGCTATTCTAGTGAATTTGCCCTTCACACGATTCAAACGCAGCCTGAGAGTCACCCAACTCATTCGTGAGAAGCGGGTAGCGCTGGATGAAGACCGCGCTTCCCCTCGCGACGACCTCGTCACCTGCTTGCTTAATATCCGAGACGAAGATAACGAGGTGAAGAGGAGATCCAGGATAGTGTTGCCCTCGTAATTATGATGACTTTTTTTATTCGATTTCTTGCCAATAATCCAGATATTCGCGCAAATGTTCTTCAAGGTATATAAAATCTTCTCTTTTCTGTACGTCTTGCTCCTCCTTGTACGTTCTAGAACTAAATATTTGTGGATTTATTTCGAATGCAGGACCAGAAGTAGCGAGAGGCAAGGACCTGGAGGAGTCGTTTAACCTGGGATAACCTTTCAAAGATGAAGAACTCATGGAGGACGACCACTGAACTACTCAGGGTAATTCCCCCTATCTTCGTTTCTCTCTGACTGAAAATCTTTTTATCTAATCTCTGTCATTTATAATCTTCACAGCTAACAGTGATTTTCCTATTTGCCCCTAGAAGCTGTGGGAAATGTTTTTTTTTTTAAAAAAGGCCTCAAATAGGTTTCAATAACATTGTGGTTTCTACATATCAAACTAATATACATTTTAAGCTTACTTCCAGATGTTGAATGGCTATTCTGTACAGTAAACAATTAAGAGCCAGCAACTGTAAGAAACGTAGTTCTAGCAATTCAGTGACCTCTGATAGTCTGGGGGTAGAGAAGGGCACCTCTCATTCATATGACTATACGGCTCAATGGTATTGTAATCTGGCAGTTCCATTCTGTACCTGCCTTTAATCTGACAGAAAGGAAGCTTCACATCATCATCTTCATTGCACCATTTCGGAAAGCGAGTCATGTTATCTTCAAAAAACTTGAGGGTATAAGCATCTTTAATCTGCAGGTTAAGAATAAGTTAGCAAAAAGGGGTGACTACAACTGTTATAATTGATATATTGGGCCAAAAAGCAACTGCAGATAGAACATTTCTGATGTTCTCAAGACCAAGTTAAAGAATTATATGCGACAGCATAGAATCCAAAATGTGTCTTCCAAGTTGGTATCTGGATAGCTAAATAAAAAGTTTCAGAGGAGATCAGCTTTAGTCCACTAAGTGAGGCATCCTGGCAATTGTAGACTTAAAATGGTGGGAGTGGACTCTAAATGCAAAAACACATGAACAGAAATCAAACCACTGAAACCCAGAGCCAGACACCAATATCCAAGCTTGCCTCTAGTACTTTGGCAAATCATTTACTAGCCGAACTTTCACTTAGTTTTGACTCTAACCCGTCCTCAATGAGAAAATAATTGACATCTCACTTCTAATAGCATGCTTATGTCTGAAATTGCAGTAGCTTCCATACCAAAATATGCAACTGCACTCAGAAAGGCACGGGCGTTTATTATAGCCATGAAAAGAAAGTTCTGGAAGTAATAGAAAATAAACTTACTGTGAACTCTGTGACTTGGATAGAGCTGGCCAAGGGATCGAAAAGCCCTGCTTTTTTATACATTTGGAGCACAAATGCAACACAAGAGGTTGAATATCCATCAGAGTAAAGCCAATTATCCTGTTCAGGAATTGTCAGCAATCTGTCGAAAGGAATACCACGCTTTTCAGTCTCAACAAGAATTTGAGGTAAATCAAGGTCCTGCAAAAATGACATGTATTGTTTTAATGTTGAGGAAGAAAAGTAACTCAAATAATAGGAAAGAAGAAACTAAAGCAATGCCAGATGCCCAAGCAATGATGATTGAACAATGGACAGAACAGAGAAGCAAAATGTCCAGTCAAATAAGAAAAACAGAGTAACTTTTATATTAAAAAGAAAAAACCTACAATGAACATAGACTAATTTTTACCTGGGTACCTAGCCGCTTGTTCAGCGCCTCATTCCACATGTTAGAAGCATACTCAGGTTGGATATGATTCCACATTGTCATAACAGAAGCAACCTGGAAGGTGCCAGATGTTATCCACATGATGAATATAGACCAAAACATCCTACATGTCTATCTGAGAACATCCTCAATCTGAAACTCCAAAAAATCACATTTAAAAATGGAAAAGCAGTAACAAAAGCAAAATACCAAGTGAGCATCCAAAGGTGGAGGATAGTTTTTATTCACAGTATCTATCCAGCTGAATATCATGTTATGATAACCATAAGGTTTCCCTGCCATGCTTTTTGCATACTCCCAAGCAGCAGACTCATTAAATTTTGCTCGAATGTCAGGATGAAGAGGAAGCAATGCGATTTGAGGATCAGAATCATCTTTGTTGAGCTCAAACTCCCACCACTCATCCCAGGGCAATAAAGCTATAATATCTTCTCCCTATTATGAGAAAGAAAAAGAAAGAAAATAGAATGAAAAATATGACAAATTATGGAGATTTTGAGAATAGAGTTGCAAAATTGAGAAAATAACAGTTCATATTTACAAATAAACAAATTTAGTAGACAGAAGATTTTATCTCCCCATGTACACTCTGTGTGAACCATGTTTAGGGAATAAAAAAAAAAAAATCAGAAGCATTGTAAGTAGCATGAAAAAATTAAATACCTTTTCATTTTCATGTCCAGATTCACCAACCCAAAGATTTCCTTCAGAATCCTTCAAGCAAACTGCAGTATGACCAGCATAAGCCCCAGAAACCCATTTCTCCAAGGTCTCAAAACCACCCCATCGTCCTCGAATTTTTGATAGGACCAAAAAATCTCCTGTGTGGATATCATCAACACTGATATTTGAAATCCATGGTTTTGGACGTTCTTCAAATGTTGCCCCCATGTGCTTCTTGAGGAACTCAAGATTTGAATTCTCACCCCATCCAGTATTTGCAAAAAGAGGAAATACATCCCATAGGGCACGGAGTGTTCCCAACGTACCCGATTCCAAGAGGAATATTGAAACCCCTTTATGTTTCACCTAAAATGAAATAAACACATCCTTTACTTTCATGTTTATTCCTTTCATGGAGTTAGTGAGAAATTTTTGCTTCATAACTGAAACTGAAACATATCATCATCATTATCAAAGTTGACAACTATGAACAAGTAAATGGATTGCCAAAGATTGCTCGCAGAGATTTGAATGCAAATCTTTGACATTGTTTTCCATCAATAACCATACTACATGCTCAAAGAAAAGTAACTGGGGACTTGAAGCTCACATATTCAAGTTCTTCTTTTCCTTCCCACTCTTTAAACTCTAAAGTATGTTCCCGAGCCAAAAAGTAGTAGTCCCACGTCACACGATATGGAGTTGCAAAGACGTAGAGATCCATGCATGTCCAGCTATGAGCATTGCTCACCTGTTAGTGACGAAACCATTGAGGAGCTTAGATAAAACAGTAGCACATGTTGCTCCATCTAAAGCTGGTAACTAAAGATCAAATCACACATCAGCTTTTCTATGATTTTGCCTGAAACAGACGTCATGTGAAGACAGAGAAACATAAAAGTGCCAGTCCCGTTAGTTCACGCCCATTCAAGCTGAAGGATAAAATTCCTAGCAAGTATCCTCATTATAATTCCTCAAATGTCAACCACACCAGCCAAATCCAATTACAATAAAACAACCAAACTAGGATGGACAACAAAGACTAGAACCTGGAAGAAATATCGATGACCTTTTTTTAATAAGATGAGCAATTTTATTAAGAGAGCCCGAAGGGAGACAACTTACAAAAAGAAAAACAGCTAAAAGAAAGAAAAACCAGCAAATTACATCTAACAAAGTGACAGCACGAGACAGCTAAAAATCAATCCGTAAGTGGGAGGGCATCACCAACAACAAGGTGTTGATGGTAAAACCCTTCTCTTGCAAGGGAATCGGCCCACTTCACGGCGGATATGCATCCACGTAATAGTATATTGAATGGCTTAAAAATCAAAAAAAGAGAAAAAAATCTAAAGCTAGTACGTTTCAGTGCTGACGGGAAAATGCTTATCCCTTTTCAGCAAACTTTGGTATCAATTTGCTCGATTTCTCCCGACGAATAAGAGAACCAAGAGGAACATGCCAAAGGAAAGACAAAGCAACAGAGAAACATGACCTCTAAAACAACTCTTGCACAGTCTAAAACCAAAAAGCCAACAACTACCCAGCTTCCTAAATTCTGATTCCCACCTACGAAAAAGAGTGACTTTAAAGCCCCAGACGAACAAAATCATATATCATACTTACTCCAGCCATTAAAAGCCAATAAATCATTAAAATTTTACTTTTTCATAAAAACCACATCACTAGCGGCCGACAACTATACTGAAGTCAACGAATTCCGGCCCGCAAACAAAATATACATCCTAAAGATCAAACTCCCCACCTTCAGATGAAGCGTACCCCCACCAAACGCACTCCCGCTCTTGTTGTGAAATTCCATCCACGCTCTGTTCTTGTAAAAGCAAGCACCCTTCCATTCGGGAGTAGAGTTGGAAGACGAAGCGACGCCAACAAAGGTCGGAAGAAGATCGACGGGGCTGCGTAGAGAGTTGAGGAGAGGCCACGAAACTTGCCTTGGGAGCAAGGGAAGAAGGTCCTGGGGACGAAAAGGGGTTTTGATGGCACGCACGTGGAAGAAGATGGAACGAAAGAGAAGAAGACAGAAGATCCACTGGAGCAGCTTCATGGCAGACAGACTACAGAGCAAGAGCCGGTTGGTTGAGTGCAGTGGAAGTTTGTGAATGATTGAGATAAGAGTTGGAGGACATGGCACGAGTTTTGTGGCTTTTGTCATTTTTCATTTAATAAAATCGAGTTTTAAAATTTTTATTTTTAGCCAATTTTTGATAGATTAGGGCTTTAGGCAGGGTTAACTAAAGCGATTCCACGTGGGAATTTTGAAGGAATATTCCAGAATCCGGAATCCAGTCAATTTTGGGATAGGAGAGCTGGAAATGGGGCGGAAGATGGGTTTTGTAACTGGGCTCGTATGACGGGCTGCTACAAAGCCCGCCCTTTGCTAGTCGTGGAACATTAGGTCTTGGGACCCGCGATTGTTGAACCGATCTCGGTTTGTCCGATCTGTAAGCGTGTCTGCTGACTAACGGAAGAAACGGCTAGAGTCCGTGGACCGTGGCTATGCTGAAGAAAGACCGGGAAATCCTGGAGAACAAATGAACGCATTGCCCCCTTTAAACATGGAAGCATTTGCGTTTCCTCTCTCCTCCTTTTTTTACGCTCATTCTCTTTCGGTTCTATCTGGCTGGACCGTCTCCTTTGAGAGCTGCGACTAGGAAGTCGTCTTGAGTCTCCGCAGAGGAAAAGAGAATGATATCATGGCTACGGCAGTTGCGTGCTGCGTTTGGAACCTCATTTCTGTGGCTGATCTCTTTGATTTACTTCACCCAGGTTTTTTTTTCTTTAATCCTTTCTATTTATTGGTGTTTGAGTTTTTGAATTTTTCTGTTTGTGATTTTTTAAGATTCTTCTACGCCCTTTTCATGATCGTTTGAAAATTGAGGATGGCGTAGGAATTTAGAGTCTTGGATTGGTTATTGAGAATTGAGGATAGCGTAGGAATTTAGATTCTTGGATTGGTTATTGAGAATTTTGGTGTTCATGGATTAAATGGGTGTTTTTTTTAATATGAGAGTGTCAGATGATTGACATTCTATGCACTTGGATTATTAGGTAGGGAGATTGAGTAGGTCTGGGTTAAGACATTTACGTGTTCATTTGGATTTGCCTTTTCCTATCTATGACTGAAGCAGAAGCGTTGTGCATCTTGGAGCAAATGAAAAATAAACAAGCTATAGTGTTCATATTCCAGATTGTTTTGTTATTCTTCTTTTGAACACGTGAATGTGGATTGAGAAAAACGCCAGTCACAAACAAGAGAGAAAATTTTCTGTGGTTTGGTATACATACTTGCTACCACGGAGAGAATTTGAGAATCCACTCATACAATAAGTTCTACAGCTCTCTCAAACTCATTTTCTCTCTTTCATCCCACCATACTCTCTCAAATGCATACCAGACCATAAGTAGGAAAATTAGGAAATCCTTCCCCTCATAATAAATATTACCCCTGCAACGAAATGGGCCCAAATCCAACTGCAGCCCAATTGCAGTGTGAAATGTGAGACAAAACCCAACCAAAACAAATCAGACAGTGGAAGTACAGCACATAATTTAGCATACATGTTAGTGAAAAATATATGACTTTGACTTGTGAGTATTATCATCCAAGTATTATTGAGCTCTGGGGGAGCATGAAAAGATCCTTAAAGTTAGCATTTTGTGAAGAAATTTACAGATGGTACAAGATTAGAAATGTATTACGTTTATAATGGTTTTGATGATCCTTTACCTGGTTGACATAGAAGGATGCGTGTTGAGTGGAAAAAAGTCCCACATTGAAAAATGAGAAAAAAAGTTAATCGGCTATAAGGTTGAGCTATAGGTCTCCTAATTGGCTAGTCATTTTGGGATGGAACTGGGCTCAATCCAAATTCCAACAATGTGGTTTAAGCTACAAACTGGCTCAGTGCTTAAACCAATTCTACACACTAAATTTTTCCAATAATAATTATTTATACCATCAAGATGCTTTAGAGTTTGGATTTAATGAGGCTGATCTGACTTTATCTGCTAGAAATATTACTGGTTCTCCTTTTTCTTTTTGCTTTCTGAGGTAACCTGAGAAAGAAGTTATGGTCTGGAAATCGTAAGTGTAGCTGTTTCTCTACTGAAAATGTCTGTCAGTGAAATTTTTTAAGGTTTCAGTTAACATAGTGAAAGAAATAAAAGTTCTATTACGAGTATGTCAAGAACTCTAGTACTTGGATGTTGAATTTGGATTATATAATTTGTAACTTATTCTCAGTTTGTTTTATAACATTGGAAGATTTTGTGTTTGTCAATCAAAAATATTATTATCTCCCTGCAACCTATATTTTTGCACTGGCACCATTAGCTTCATGCATGTTGACCATGAAAACCTTATATTGCTGCATTTTTGCTGAAAACAGAAGATCCATGTCAATTGAAGAAAATTTAGACAGAAGTTGTTCTCTACACTACTTAAATACAAACGAATATACACATACACACACACACACACACTTTCTCTCTGATAATTTTCATGTTAGAACTGCAGAAAATAGCTGCTTTTCTTATCTCACACCTTCTATCTGGACCTTGTGTAGGGTTTCAGATCCTTTGTATGGACAGCAATTTCTTATCAGATGAAAGACATTCTTAAGTTGTCACCCTCTGCCTCACAATTTGTAGTTTCCATTGCATTGATCCCATGGAGTATAAAACCTCTTTATGGGTAGGTCATTGCTTCCTCATGCATCCCCTGTTTCTTACTTATCACTTTGAGAAATTTGCAAAGAATTTCTAGATTTATCTAACTGCCAAAAATTTCTCCATTTGCTGATCCCAACTTGTTTTGATCTTTGCAGAATCTTATCTGACTGTATCCCTATTAGAGGGGGTAAAAGGATCCCATACATAGTAGTAGCGACTGTGCTTTCTCTTTTCCCATGGATTCTATTAGGTGTGGAATCATCTTTCAGGAGTTCCATCACATCCCTGATGATTCTCCTGACTGTACAGAATGTGGGTTCGGCCATGTCTGATGTAGTTGTTGATGCCATGATCGCAGAAGCAGTCAAATCAGAGAGGTATGTGCATTTCATTATGAGTAAAACCAAATTAGTGCTGAGGGTTGGGGCAGTTCAATAAAGCTGATAGGATATAGACTGTTTCTGACCCAGTGTCTGAAACTCCTTAGGCTAAGTTTTAGTGCGACATAGATGAGTTTTCTATGGCAACGGAGTGCTTACCATGGCCAAAACAGTTTGAACAGGTCAAAAAGTTAAGGATAATCTTCATTTTATAGAAGTTGGTTTCTTTATGATATTTTCCTGTTCAGCAAGGATTTCACATACTATTGCTTTCCGGACAAGTTATCACAGACACCTTACATGGTAGAAAATTATTTTTCAGTGCGATATGTCGCTTACCGGGCCAGGTATCTTGGATCTTGTACCTGATTTTTCACTACAAGGTACAAGTTCCGATATCTTGTCATGAAACCCTGGTTCGCATGTCTATTTGGAATGCTAGCTTTATTTTCCAGATCACAGTCTTCTTTTATGGTGTTTTATTTTTCTAATATCAATTTGGAAGCGTCTTCTTGTGTTTTAATATTCTTAAAGTATTTTGTCTGAAATTTTGTTGAAATTTCTGATATCGACCTGATTTTAATAAATGAATCCTAGTTCAAACTTGGGTAGCTTCACAATTCAACTGATTGAGTAATACTCAAAGATTGGTTGTCCATCTAGGTTCATGCTGATCCGATCAATGCCAGGGGCTATCCTTTTTCCGTTTATGATTTTTCCATGTAGAAATTGATATAACTTATTACCCTTTAACAGGGCATCATTTGCAGGTGATCTCCAGTCAATATCTTGGTCGTCAATGGCCATTGGAGGAATATTTGGAAGCTTTTTAGGAGGATACACTCTGAAGAATCTGTCAACAGACAAGATTTTTTTTCTTTTCTCCATCCTCCCAACCATCCAGTTATTTTCTTGTGGTTTGGTTCAAGACGTTCCTTCAGGAACCAAAGTGCTGTTGGGGAATGCAAGTTCAGAAGACCCATTTGGCAAACTGAAGCTTGATGCTAATTCTAATAAGACTTCCAAGCCCGAGCAATTTGGTTTTCAGAAAAGGAGGAAGAGTAAAGCTAAAAGTAAGAAAAGGAAAAGAACAATCACTAGCTCTGTTAATCAGAACTCTCAGAAGTCATTGGTGAAGACATGGTACGCATCACTAAGATCAGCTGTCGTTAGTCTGTTTCTGGCATTTAAACAGCCTATAATACTGAGGTATTTATTCCCTTTTTCCTCTAAATTAAAAATCTAGATTGTTGTGCCATCTTTAGTTCCTAATCACAAAACTTTGGTCCTTGAACATGTTGTGGTAAGGCTAGACCAATGGCATGGTTTTTCTTGGCCCGTATTAGCATTCCAAACCTCTCAACAGTCATGTTCTATCACCAGACTGAGTTCTTGCACCTTGAGGCATCATTTTTGGCATATGTTCGTGTACTAGGATGGTTCAGCCTCATGTTTGGAACATTCACGTACAATCGCTTTTTGAAGCACATGTCCTTGAGAAGAATTCTCATGTATGTAACCTTTTAATTCTGTTCCAACATTAGTAGTAGTTAATTTCACATCAAATTAGCTTCTTTTGTTTTAATTCTAAATGGTTGACCTCATATAGGTGGGCCCATGTCGGATTGGCTACTTTGACCCTCCTAGATATTGTTCTAGTGTCCCAGTTAAATGTGAAGTTCGGCATCTCGGATAAAGTTATGGTGCTTTGTGGATCTGCTCTTGCTGATGCTATCAACCAGCTAAAGTAAGTGGCTTCTTCTTCATAAATAATTTTCTTGTATTTTGGCTTTTTTTGCACTGTTATTGAAGGTAGGCTAGACTGGCCAGCTGAACTGTATTTAATTTGGCCCAATCCTTCCACTAGGTCTATGCTTTACATGACCTAGAATGGTTTAAACTTGGTTAATTAGGCTAGGTTTGTATTTTGGCTCAGTCAGCTTGGCCATTTGTCATGGGGAAGGATCCCCCTCTCCTTTGGCACTTGCAAGGGAAGAGGCCCTGCCATTGTCACTATCAACAGCAGGGAGGGCAGAGACTCCTCCTTTTAACTGCAACGATTGGGGAGGGATCCCCTGTTGCATAAGGTAGTGGAGGGGGACATAACCCCACTTCATTCTCGGAAAGATAATTGGGAAGGGGGCATAGCCCTGCCTTATCAGCGGAGGAAAGATTCCTGCTGAAAGAAGGGGGAGGGGAGGGGCTATGCATCTTCCCTTGGGAAGATTAGGGAGATGGTTCTCCCTCAATAAAAGTTTTTTTTTTCCAAGAACAACTAATAATGTCGGATGATGTCATCTTCGAGAATACAGTGTTCAACCCTAATAGACCGAGCTTAAACCGGACTCAGTCATCTTGCCAAGTTGGTGACCATGTTGGGTTTTATAACATTGTTCTTTTGTCCTTGACTTTTAAGGTTATCATTGTGAAAATCTTATCTAAGCATATATACATATATGTATCTGTGTGTTCAGGCAGTCTATACTTATTATTTCATCTGTCAGTAACCTTCAGCCCTCTTTGGCTTCTTTAGTATTTCAATATGTGATAAATGGGGTTGAGAAGAATTTCATGCTTCCGCTTTTTGGATTAATCAGCAGATACCTTTTAGTGAATGCAAAGATTTGTAATATGTTGTTGGTTCTTTTATACTACCATGCATACATATCAGAACTCTAACATGTTGTTTGATCTTCAATGCTAACATGTGTTCATCGTCCAAACTATTATTCAGGATGATGCCCTTCTTGATCATTTCAGGGCAGCTATGCCCGCCCGGTATTGAAGGAACTCTCTTTGCACTCTTTATGTCCATAAACAACTTTGGCTCCACTCTGAGCTCCATTTTTGGAGTTAGTCTCGCTTCAGTTCTAAAGATATCGTCAGACTCTTTTGACAATCTTGTCATTGGTCTCTGTGTTCAGCTTGTTTGCACATTTATTCCTGTTGGATTTTTGTTTTTGATACCAGCAGAAGTTACAGGGAAATCGTCCTAACTGCTTAAAGAGACGTAGACTTCCCTTTTTTAAGAGTTTATACACAGGGAATGACAGCCAGATGGTGAAGATTATGTTTTATTCTCATAGAACAGTAAGGAAATTCATGAATTTTTGCAGTTAACAGCTTGCATATTGAGGAGATGTAACTAAATATGCCACTTGTGTTGGAAAATATTACTGAAAAGATACTGATTTTAGCTTGTTTTCTGCTTGAACAGTCCCCATTGATTCAAGATTAAAAAGATTGTTTTTATAAATTAGGAAGAGCCTAACTTGGGGTCTTCGACTGTCTACTTCCCTCGCGTTCTATTCCTTGTACTCGATTCCATGTGAATGTGCTTAGCTTTCTCGTGCATAAGCTCGACTCCTTGTGTATGTATTCGATTCCTTTTCTTTCAAAGTCTTGTTTGTAATGGAAGTACAAATTATTTTTCTTGCTTTTTGCATTTGTGCTCGACTCCTTGTCCGTTTCTGGTTCCATTCAAATGGAAATCCACATCGGGGCTTCCGCGGATAAGCATCTGACGACGTGAAACTGTTCAAAGCCAAGGTGGGTGCAGATAATTCCAGACGGACCGCCTCTGGAGAACACCCAAACCCAGATATGATGTCAAACTCCCAATGTCGATTATTGACTGGAAGCTGTTTTCAAGTCCAAGGGGCGGCAATACGATCCTGTAAGCAAAAGTAAATTTAAAATCACCAAGATTGGCTTTTGAAGGGACGGCCGCCTTTTGGGACGGGGAGGTCGCCCCCACGAGGGAAGCAAGAACTCGATTTAATCTGGGCAATTGAGATGAACGACAGCCGCCATCTCTCTTCAACCCCCGTTACTGCCTCTTCAAAGTTCCCCTGGACTGTCCGATCTTCTTCTCTCAAAAAAATTTGTCAAGAATTTAATAAATTATTAAATATGCTTCCATATAATTTAAAATTCGGTTAGTTATATGATGTATAATTACTTATATACCCTTACAATTCTGTTTGAATACCTTAGGTACCCCTGTAATATTAATTAAATAAATTATAGTCTTATTAACATAAAATGGGGCATGCAGGGGCTGAAGTGTCAACCCTGGCGAACCTTCCAATCTCCCACACTTTCCTCGCCTGTGGACGATCCCGGAATCTAGTGTTACATTCTGTTAATTCATGACAAAAAGTGACCAGTTAAAATCCGTGCCTGTGTGTCCTCGTTCTGCGGACTTCACCCAAGCCCACCCGCCTCAGTCCAGAAACGAATTATTTGATTTCCCCTCTCTAGAGTTAAAAAATACAGGAATACTCCCGCCGCTCCTTCTCTCCACCTTCCTCTCCCAGTCTCTCTCCTGTGGCAGAGCTGAGACGCTTAGGTGGTTGATAGATCGAATCGGCAGCCGTCGAAGACCGTCTGGTATGGTTGAGATGTTGTGTGATTGATTCTCATGGTATAGTTTTTTCGGTTTGTTTGATTTTGGTTCTGATAGTTTGTTGAGTTCTTTTTCTTTTCTGTTCCTGCTAGGATTGAGCTCTGGGAAGGGAGAAATGACGAGATTGCCCTCGAATACTTCGACGATGGATATTCTTGCTCTGGCCAACTGGTGGGATGACATCAACGAGTCTCCTCAATGGCAGGATGGGATTTTCTTCTTCCTCTGTGCTGCTTATGCGCTTGTTTCCTCCGTTGCGCTGGTGCGGTCCTTTTTCTTTTCCTTTGGTTGTTTTTATGATGATTCGGTTTTGATCGTTCTTTCCACGGTGGTTGGTGGTGTCATTGTTGTTCTTTTTGCGGTGCTGGTGAAGTTTGGGAACTGGATTTAGTGGATGCGATGAGTGAAGTTCCGGAGATCGTGGTCTTTGAGTTATCTGTCTTTCTTTCTGTGAAGGTCTATGGGAGGGAAGCTTGGGACCTTACTGTCGTGCGGCGGGATGGCGGATTTTGTTGGAAGTGTTTGTTCCGTGCCGTGGTTTTGTCAAAATAGAGCGAAGCCGTTTGAGCTTTCGTACCTGGAATGCGCTTTGTGTGTGTGTGAAAAGTCAAAATTTTTGTTTTTTTTTTATTAGTTCTGTTCTTATTGCAGTCAGAAGAGCCATCTGTACCACTGATACTCAATGTTTTCTTGTTTTTGTTGTTAAAGCTTTTGAGTTAATGAGTGTCCTACCTTGTGACTTAATTTGTGGTTTCTGAAAGTTAATTGCAACATTCTTGTTAGTGATTATAGAGTTAATTATGCTACGCCTTCGTATTTGGATGCAAGACCGCTTCATATTTGTTGCTGAAGCAACGACTCTGATTTTCTGTCTTCGAGGGCTTACTTCGGAGATTTACTGCTGGCCTACATCTCTATCCTTTTTATTCTCCCAATTTGTTTTCTTGTCTGTCAGGAGGCACGTCTGTTTACTTTTTGTTCTTTTGCTGCTGCTGGCAAAAAAAAATTTTCATTTGCTTTTCAGACTTTTGGGTATAACGATGTTAACTTGTTACAGTTTACCTTTTTAATTTCCTTGTCTTTGAAAGAAAAAAAAAAGACAAACTTAATAAGATATTGTCGTAATGGAGGAATTCTAACACTTGAATTGTGGTATCTGTTGGCTTCATTTTTTTCATTTTAATTCTCTTCAGTATGGATTTGAATAACTTTGCAGACACATCGCTTATCTTTGAAACAGACAGTTCTAGACACAATTAAGAAAACCGTAAACTTGTTAAATCGTTGTTATGGCAATTGGATTTGGATGCAGATTCAACTAATACGAATTTGATTCTCTCCAATACGGATTTGAATAACTTCGCAGATGCATCGCTTATCTTTGAAAAAGACAGTTCTAGACACAATGTACAAAAGCTTAAACTTGTTTAATCGTTGTTATGACAATTGGATGTGGATGCAGATTCAACTAATAAGAATTGATCTGAGAGTGCCTGAATATGGCTGGACAACGCAAAAGGTTTTCCATCTGATGAACTTCATAGTGAATGGAGGTAACTATGAATCTTCTCTGACACTATAGTTGCTCTTTGTCCTTTATGCATATTCTTCTTTCTAATTAATAACCTATATTGCAGTACGAGCTGTTGTATTTGGATTTCACAAGCAAGTATTCTTTTTCAAGCCAAGGGTGAGGCCCTTTATCATATTTATACGTTGTACAGGACCAATAATTGATTCTACTTTCCTGATCATTTTGTGAAATCACCATGTTGGGTTCCAAAGAACCAAGACATGGGTTGATTTTTTTTTATTTACTAATATCAATGCTTGGCCACAGAGAAAATGCTGGGAGAGGCTTTTTATTTTTGTTTTTGTTTGTTTAATTGTGTGCCTCATATATTCTTGAAACAGGTATTCACTTTAGTGTTACTAGACCTTCCTGGGATCTTGTTTTTCTCGACATACACATTGTTAGTTCTCTTCTGGGCAGAGATATATCATCAGGCAAGTAAGCATTTATTTCCGGTTCTCCTTTCTGTGCTTGTGATGTCCCTTTCTACTCATGTAAAACTTGATAACAAAACCTGTGGACCTCTGATTGGATCTCATCCCACAAATATAATGCAGGCAAGAAGTCTTCCAACAGAAAAGCTGAAGATAGTGTATATTTCAGTTAATTGTGGGATATATTTCATACAGGTAAGCAACCCTGATTTCTTTCATTTGCTTTTAATATTTTGATATTCGTCACTCTAGGTATAAGTATTATGCCCTCTATGATTTGTAGACCATCAGCTGTTTCTTATGCATAACGCTCTTGGCATCAGGTCTGCATCTGGATATATTTGTGGATAAGTGATAATGTTGTTGTGGGGACAATTGGAAATGTATTCATTGCGGGTAAAGCTTCCTTCTTTGACTCTTTTACCTTGAACTACTGAGTCATTTTCCTCCTTTTGCTTGTTATTGTTTTTTGTGATGGATCAGAGCTATATTTCTCCTTGCATGCCTTTTGCTAAAAAGTATTTGACTAAATTCTCCACAGTGGTATCATTTATCGCGGCATTGGGTTTTCTTGTATATGGTGGAAGGTGAGTAAGAATAATCTCTTACTTTCTATTGCTGTAAGACGCTGTCTCTGTCTCTGTCTCTCTCTCTCTCTCTGTGGGAAGTTGTGTTCTTGAGTTCAATTCTAGACTTTGTAAAGAGTTTGTTTCATTATTTATTACTTCCTAAAAAAGGTTTTGATTTGTAAGATAGATTAAGATGTTTAATGTCTGTTTTTTATTCTTCATTTTTCTTTCAGACTATTTTTCATGCTTAGGCGCTTTCCAATTGAATCTAAAGGACGGCGAAAGAAACTTCATGAGGTGTGTGCTGCTCTTTCTCTGTATAGAGCTACTTGGGATGTTCTTATCTTTTTGGTATAAAATGCTGAAATAAGTGAATAAACAAGTTAGGGCTCAAAAACATGAAACATAGGGGTTTTAACATTTAAGTAAAATGAGAAGAGAAATCCTCTCTCTGATCAGTCTGGTGTGTTATCTTTTTTTCTATTTAAGTAGACATTTTGAGATAGTTTGGCCAAACCCTAAATCTTATAATTAACAAATTGGACTCGCAAGAAATAGAGGAAGCTGAAAATAATAATAGATACAAGAGGAATCAAAAGACTTCATAGTGAGGTAAATTTTTTGAAAAATAAAAAAAAGAAAAATAACTAAAATGGTTTTAGTGGATAATAGAGCAAAAGGATGAGAAGAATTCCTTTACTCCTCTCCTTGCCTCTTTAATAAAATCTCATTCACTACCTAAAAAATTGAAGTTTCTTTACTTTGTGGTCACAACAAAGCTTTGGAGAAAAAAGAAGTAACAGAGAAGAAAAGGAGTAACAGATAAGAAAAGAAGTCACCACCCCCATCCACACTACATCCCATACTCTGTTATAGATGTGCTCATCAGTATGTACCGAGATTTAGACAGTAAAAAAGTGTGCTGCCATTCAGTCAGTTTTCCATGTTTATAGGAGGCAATGAATCACACTTTCCTTTACTCCTAAGAATGATTTTCAGATCATGCCGGTCAGGCTAGACAAATATTAGTATGAGAAGAAAAGGAAAGTGCCATTTTTAAAAGAAAAAAACGGAAGCAGAGAATGCTGAATTCAGTCGTACATAGGGAGTGTTTACACATCTCAAAGATAATGTCTACTATGGTCACTTGCTTGTATGTTGAGTAAAACTACTCCTTAATCATTTACCTTGTTTGCAAGAGAAAGTTAAACCTATATTTAATAATGACTACTTTGTTCAGTAACTTAGTGCCAATTTTAGTGATATCTGTTTGCATGCAGGTTGGATCTGTTACGGCCATATGTTTCACATGCTTTCTTATAAGATGCATTGTGGTAAGTACCTTAAACCTTGAACATTGCTCCCCTGAAAGAAGTACCAATTGGATGTACATTTTGAAGTACCTTATCCCACTAGTACCCATCTAGGCTGTTATTACTTATAATACCTGTTGACTGTTGGAATGTATATTTTGTCTTTAATCACCTGATAGAAGATTGCGAAATGATGAAAAAAGTGTTAAATATTCCGAAGAATGTTACATCCATTTCAATCACAGGTTCAATGAACTTGAGTGGTCTTCTATCGACTTGATTGCTCAAAATAAGTGACCAGATAAAACATTCATTAGTTGAATTGCTGCTGTAGTTTAATAGTCACACTGGATTCTTGCTCATCTGCAGTGATACTACTTTGGTTAGTGGAACCTGCATTGCCTGTAATCATCCTATGCAAAGATAATCCTTGTGAGAGGGTTTGCTCTGAGGAACTGCAATTGTGATTACTGCTACAAAGCCCTGGGGATTTTGTTTTCTTGGTTTTGTTGTGTGTCATCTAAGTCAGTTTGTCCACAAAAAAATGTGCCATTTGTCAGTCACTTGATATTGTTACCCCTTTTGTTTTGTGTGAGGAGTGCTAGGAAGAGTAACTAAATCTTTAGGAAGAACTTTGTGGTAAAAAAATAGTTGCATTTTGAACAAGCAGCGGTGATGATGAATTCAGTGAGAGTACCGGAATTAGACGAATTTGACATGATTGATGAGATAAGTGAAGATCGTTTGGCATCTGCAAAACAACGGTATGAGATACAACATACTGACGGGTGCCCCAATTTGCAGGTCATGGTTTCTGCATTTGATGCTAATGTGTCTCTCGAGGTGATGGATCATCCAGTTTTGAACCTCATATACTATGCGGTAAGTCTAATTGTACTCGCTTCTCTGCAATGATGTGTTCGCTGTCGTTGAATTTGTCTCTGAAATGTTTCTCCTATATGCTAATGTTTTGATAACAGCTAGCGGAGGTCCTTCCTTCAGCACTCGTCCTCTACATCCTACGCAAGCTGCCCCCAAAACGAGTATCAGCTCAGTATCATCCTATTCGTTAGCTTGTGACAGAATCAACGACTGATATCTTTGTTGAGAACTCGTAATGGAGCTGAATTGGAGAATAGATGTAAAGAGAGATTGGATGGTTAGGGTGTACAAGTACTTGTGAGGAGGCTATCATGTAAATTTTGTCGACCCTCTTTGTAATTGCAGAAGGGGTCGTAAGGAGCTGTAAGCATCTTGCTTACATAATGAAGATTTGGAGGCTTTTGGGGGATTCTTCCTGCATTATTCTTTCTGGAGTGTATTAGATATTGAGCACTCATAAAGATCTATTTTCGTTCTGAAAATGCTTCCGTGTGCGTCTTGTGGATTTGTAAGCCTAAGGTGTAACACAGATTCTTGCTGATTTAACTTGGTTCCTTGCTCTTTGGTTAAATTCTATAAAAAATGGCTATCAACTGATCTAAGGCCTAGTGAAAGAGGTTCCTGCGGTTTAATTTTTTTGTCATTGCTGAATTGTTTGGAGTACGAAGCTAATGATAAAGAAATATGATTTGGAAAAACAAATGAACACTGTTCCGAGCTGAAGCTCTCTGAACTGATACCTCAGGTTACCTGAGTAAACGTTGTTATATAAGGCTCGTGCGTCGTCCACATTGCTTCTCGTTCCGGAGCCCAACAAGTAACAGCTACTTTGCATCCGTTTGCTCGAGTCTTCAAGACAACCTGTCATTGCTTTGAAATTGTTCACTATAGATTCAAACCTCAAACATTTGCCTAAATAGTGATCACATTTGGCAAGGTCCGCCTGCCTGTAATTGGTGCATCAGACGGTAAAAAATTTCAATGGAGAGTCGATTTGCCACTTATTTAAATTTACACTACTCATCTCTGCGAGACTTGAGATTTCACGTTAAGAAACAAATAATTTCTCTGTTGAGCCAAGAATAAATACAAATGAAAAACAGCTCTGGAACCAAACATACTGAACAGTTTGAAGCGTCTAGAAGCAGACGCTGAACAAAATGAGCAATTTGCACTCGGTCAAACCAAAAAACAAACGGGAAAAACAAATCCATATCAACTTTGATATACACAAGCCTAAACTATCCAACTACAGACCTCTGGTAATCCGTGAAAATACATACATCAAATAATTAACCCAAGTAAGCCGAGTTTCAACCATCTATATAACGAATAAACACAACTCTTGCATTGCCCATATTGACCTTTTGACAAGAAAGGCAGGAGACGGACCAAAATGCCATGGGGAATTAGTTGACGAGAAAGTTTTCAGCGAGCTAACTGGAATTTATATTAGTCTTGGTGAACATCCCGTGGTGGAGGAGCAAATCTTACATCTGTGGGCCGGGTCACCACTACAGCCTCATCAGCAAACAATGATTTGATAAAGGCGGGAGTTCTCAGTGGGCGCCGCCCTGTCATGGTAGGGTAGATATCCTCCAGGAAATAGTATGCATGACCAGCCATCATTCCCTGAAATAAATGGAGGGTTTGAGTAATAAACAAAATTCAATTAATTGTCCATCACTAATTAGTCCAACAAAACTCTCTTACGTCATCAATTGGATGACATTGCTAGGATGCCACAAGTAAACAGTTGATTGGCAGGATATAACGTGCACATATCAGACACAGGCCAAAAAATTGGACAATAAATCCAAAATCCAAATGCCTTAACTTTCATGTAACTAATTCCAATGCAGTCAGGATTGATCATTGTGATCGTGAATGAGTAAAAACCTAGCAAGCTCTTCTTAATGGTTTAAAGGATCAAGACTGTACCAGTAGATCTACCCAAGCACTTGTTCCAACAAGAATGGTGAATCCCAGCAGAACCTATACAACAAACAAACAATAGGTCATCGAGCTGATCAAGGTGGTCAAGAGTTATCTAAAGAATTAGATGAAAGAAATATATTAGCTATTGTCAAAATTTTCAAAAATATTTAATTTGAGAAAGAATTGGGAAATATTCAAAACAGCTTAGTCTCAAAAAATGTAAAAAATAAAAAATAAAAAACAGATTAGTTTGAAAGTTCCTTGCAAATAAATTACTAAAGTATTGATAGTACAAAAAGTACAAAAATATCTGATCCGGTCAACAGAGAAAAAGATCAAACAGCGCCAGAAAGTAAAAAATCAGCAAATTATGTGAAACTTGAGCCACAATCATAAGGCCAAACAAGCAGACAGAACTGCAGCCAGCAGATGCATATGACTGCCTGTTGAGTCAGATGAACTGAGACAGTAAAACCACTCAACTTGAAAATGGATACAGCTCTATAGTCTTTGGAAACTCTGAGACTGCAGGAGACAGGACCCTCGAAGAGACCAACCATATGTGGCTTATTTAATTTATAAATGTAGCATTATTAATTAAATTCGTCACTGGAAGATAAAAACAATTTGAAAGGAAAAAATAAAATAAACAACAAGAATGACTGCAGAACGTCTTATTGGGGAAGAAAAAAAGCAAAGAGATGAATAACATGCAAAATCACTAACAACAAATTGACCAAGAAATGTTAATGGTTCCGAGTTATATGAATGCAATGATTCTATTATTGGTTATCATTTCTGAAAACTTAAAAAAGATGAAGTAGAAAAACAAGCAAAGAGATGAATAATATGCAAAATCACTAACAAAAAAAAGTGACCAGGAACTGGTAAAGGTTCCTAGCCATATGAATGAAATGATTATATTATTTCTTATCATTTCTCAAAACTTAAAAATGATAAAGTAGAACTGAGGGGGAACCTCTATAGAGATAATGCTGATGATGATGATAGTATTATTATCATCGGCAGTGTGGTTCTGTCAGGATGTGGAACTGAACTCACCCATGGTAGATAAGCAGCTGTGAAAGTAAAGAGACCCAAGAAACTCATTTGAATGAAAGGGTTTTGCTTGCTCCAAACGTATACCTGTAGGACAGATTGCAGAAGACAAGACATCAGATAAAAAACAAACATCCAAGTGAATGGTTAGGATTGAACGTGAATTGCAAGAAAAGTTACCATCATAAAGGTCAGAGAATTGCTTAGGAAGAATATTCTTGCAAATGTTTCAGACACATAAGGCACCATCCCACCAACAAAAACAATCACAGTTAAAATTGTGGCTCCAAATAAGAGCATGTAAAAGAAATCTGCGGTCCTCCCCCTGAATGAGTTTTCCTCAAGTAGCTTGCAGTACCGAGCAAGAAAAAACATGTGGAATAGGAAGTCCAAGTCTGTGAATGGCAAGAAAAAAACAAAAACATCTACTGAGCTGCATAAAATTAAGAGAGCTACTAACAGAAATGATAAACTTTTAAATTTTTTACTTAGGAAACAACTCAAAATAGAATTATCTCCTTTTTCCCAGAACATAATAGAGAAACATAACTAAGAGAGCCATTGATGAAGCAAGAATTGGAGCATTTTACCAGCAGCAGTACCCCATCTACTATAATCTACAATTTAAAATCAAATAAATCTTTTTCATTTAGAAAGATCTTGGAAACCTTTCTCACGAGTTACTGTTTGAAAGTTCTTTGTTGAGCTCATGGCTTTGGCAAATCATATGATAATTCCCTGGTCATGCATTCCAGCTTATATTCATATATTGAGCATATTTCTTCTACTTTGCTAATTTTAGGTAGTCTCTACTTGTACGAGAGTTGGGTTGGAATCCACTTTATAATTGTGGTAAGCATACAGAAAATGATGTTGCTATATTTTGTGGAATGTTTTCCAACATTGGTATCCAAGGCTATTCCCAAAGAAGTGAAATGCTCCCTACTCTGCTAGTCCTTATTGACTATGGTTGCCAACTGAGATGTTATCCCGGAGGTAATCATGATACAAACAACAATCTCAGTTTGAGAGTTCTAAGGTTGAGAATAAACTTGTACAATATTATCTAATTAGATGTCAATGCATAAACACAAATTTTAGAACAAAAAAATGTACGTATTCAAGATTCAGGATCCAGAATTACCCATTTTCCTGAAGTAGAAAAAGTTTGTGATGAGACGCCAGAATTCATAGTGCTGGACTACCCGTTTAGGATTCAGATACAAGTGATAAGGAGATATTATCTGCACAATCCATTGTGAGGAAAATGAAATGAGCAAAAGAGCAACCCGTAACCATCCTAGTCCCAACTCCATAAACCATGACAAATAGTAGTAGCATCAGTCACGGAAGAGAAAAAGATAGTACTCAGTCTGCCATTCACATAATAATGTACTAAATACGAGAAAAAGAAAACATATACTCGCCAACTACAGAAGACTAAAACAATCAGAGGAAATACCCGAACAGAAACCAAATACACCATACACACATAAATATTGAAAATCTCACTCGCGTTATGAAAAAAATCGAATAGACTTTTTAAAAAACGAAGCCCAAAAAACAAGAACGTTTAAAAGCACAAGCACGGGCTCCAACAAAAAAGAAAAAATAAAGAATAAAAAACAAACAGAAAACTTCTGAAACCTTGAGAGATAAATATTAGTAATCATGCTTCATAAATCCGAATAAAACCTCTAAAATTCAGAACCCTAAACGAAAGCTAGCATCGTAAAATAAAGTTTCAAGATCATGATATAGGAGGGGTGGAATAAAAAAAGAAAAAAGCGCGCACACACATATACAAAAAAAAAAAAAAAATCACATAAATAAACTACCTCAAGTGAACACCCGACTGTTGTGATAATTGCAGCGGTGAGATACGATCGAGTGATTACGGGCATCTGCTTGTACCATTCCTCCACAGCCTGAGCCATTCCGGATCCCCAAATAAGCAAAAGCTTCAACCCAGATTTGAACAGGTACAGCTCAGTATTTCTGAGAATGCAGCCGAAAGCCGGAGAGAATCAGCGATCTCCCGAATGGGAAAATTGTAACGATTCTCTTAAAAAAGGGGTCTGATATATCTCGATTCACCTCCGGCCAAGAACCAACAGCACTAAGCCTCTCTCTGGTTATATATCAGGCTTTTACCTAATTGCCCCTTGTTATCTCTGACGTGGATTTTTGTTCTGGTAATTATTTGGGTTTCTATTGGCTACAAGAGCGGGTCCCATTAATAAGCGAAAGAACGATTGGGTACCCAGTTTAAAACGTGACGTGGCCAGCTCAGAATTAGAAAAGATAGACGCGGCAAAGGCGGCCGTAAATGCTGATGTGATAACTGATAAGTGACACTTGATTAGATTATTTTTCAGTTATCGTTCTCGGTTCGGGCTGGATGTCGAACCCGGCCCATTCACCGGGTTTGATACGTCAATAATTTTGGCTAATATTTGCTGGATCAATTAGGTTTTACAATTAACCTGGGCTTATAATAACTGGGCTAAATGGGCTGGGCCGGGCTTTTTTGCCAGTATGGCTAGTTTTGCCCTAAATCCTGCTATATATACTCTTCAGCTTTAAGAAAGCAGATTTCTTGGTTGGAGTTCAGGGTTTTCTACCTTCGTGTTCGAGGTTTCTCGCCGCTGTTTGTCACTCCCGAGATCATGGCGGAACAGGTTGGCTTCCAGCTCTTTATTAATCTATTTCTCATTTTTTGTTTTCGCATCATGCTGGGAATCGTCTTAAGTGCTCCAGCCCTTGGAATGTCTTGGGCGGAAGTAAATGTTTGTCAATTGTGCTTTATCAGTTCCTGTAGAGCTAAGCCCCCTTTATGTTACGAAGCGTCTAGAACTAGCTATACTTATTTTCTTCGAACTGTTCAGTGTTATAGATGCGTCGAAAGAGGACTCGGTGTTCTTAGATTTTTTTTCTCCTTACGTTTGATTCGTTTTATTTTGAGCAGACAGAGAAGGCGTTCCTGAAGCAGCCCAAAGTGTTTCTATGGCAAGTTTCTGCTTATTGGTTTTATTTTGCTCTTTTGTCTCTGTAGTTGAATTTTTCGGTTATTGTTCTTATTGGATTGTTATGCAGCTCGAAGAAATCCGGGAAAGGAAAGAGGCCTGGAAAGGGTGGTAACCGTTTTTGGAAAAGTATTGGCTTGGGCTTCAAAACCCCGAGGGAAGCAATTGAAGGTAACTCTGCTGCACGAAAATTGATCTTCATTTTAAGGTTTACTCACTGTAATGTGTTGATGCATGTACTCTGGCACCTTATTTGTTTGCCGCTGATTTTGATACGTAGTCTACTAGTGTGGCAAGTAGAAAATACTGAAGGTATTGAATGTTGTTAAAGATAAAGTCTTTTTTGTAATTGAATCTAAAATTGTTTTTGAGGGGAATGAGCAAATGGCGTAACTACTTTCTGGCACCGATGTCACCTGATCTTATTTGTTTTTGTCCTATATGCGATATAGTTTAGAATACCTATTGTTAAAAAGAAGTTTGTAGTACCCAAATCGACTCATTAGTTCAAGAGCGAATTCAACTATCAACACCTTCATAAATAAAAATATTTGAGACATGAACTGCTTTCCCTTTTTTCTTTTTGGAAGCTTCTAGATGTTTAAGCAGATGCATAGTTGTTAGTTGTCCATGGTTCTGGTCACAATGAGGATCACCAGATTATGATCTCGTACTTCTTTCCACTGGGTGTTATATCTCCTCTTGTCTTCACACATAGGAGCTATGAGAACTTGAGATTTCCGGGTTTTGGTGCTTCAGTTTACCCACATTCTTGTAGATCCAATTGGATTATAGGAGGATTCTCTTGATATTATAACATCTATTTGACATGGAGATGTATGGGACTGATTATGAAACTTCTGGAATTGAACATGCATTTATTGATTGGAATGAGTAGTCTAAATTTTATTATGATGTGTATAAGGCTCCTTTTTTCTCTAGATTATGATTGTGTAAGCAACACTTTGACTGACATTCCACAATATATTTAAGATCCTATAGAACTGGCATGTAACATTCTACAATTTATTTAAGACCCAATAGAATCTTTTTCTTAATTACTTCTTCCTCCCAGCTTTTATTAGTTGAAGTATTTCCTTTTTTTTGAGCTAAAAAGTGTTTTTTAAATAAAGCCCGGAGGCAAATAGGAGCATTACAAAGGGGGGTTCTGTTTCAATGTGAGATTGGTGGTTAATCCTCTCCCGAAATAAAAGAGGCAGCAACCACATGAGCGGATTTAGGTACATGAGACCACTTACGAACAACATTTATAGTCAAAGTCTTGAATCTAAAAAAACTGCTGCTAATGGTGCCAAGGAGGTTCTTTGACTGCAATACTCCAGCTGATGATACAATCTTTATTCCAGCTTTTATTGGACTTCTTTCCATTTGCTTGATCATTTCCATTAGGTAGCTTTTGTACCTTTTTTAGTAAATTTGCTTGTCTTTCTAATGTATACCATTTGTTTTCAAGGTTAGACTGCATCTTTTTACTGATTTAGTTTGAACTATTCCATCGGGTTTTAATGCTAGGTGCGCTTACAGTCACTTTAGTGGACTGTTCCCTTGGTTCAATGTCTAGTGTGAGGTATTGGGTATCTGTGCGTGTTCATAATCAACATATCAAAAAATAATTATTGTCACTTTGTTTTAAGTGTATTTTTTTGCTATTTCTGCATGTGCTACTGTTTTTGGGGAGGGGGGTCGAGATTTTGAGGATTCCACTCTGTGCTCACAAGTTTTTTGACTGGTTGTGGTTATTGATTAACTTGCAGGGACATATATTGATAAAAAATGCCCCTTTGCCGGCAGTGTTTCTATCAGGGGTCGCATCCTTGCAGGAACTTGTCACAGTGCAAAGATGATGAGAACCATTATAGTTAGGAGGAACTATCTTCACTGGGTCAAGAAATACCAAAGGTAAGAGAAGAATAATTTCTTCCATGCACTGATCCCAATGAGAATGGATAGTTTATGTATTTTTGTCATTTTCAGGTATGAGAAGAGGCATTCTAATATTCCAGCACATATATCTCCGTGCTTCCGTGTGAAAGAGGGAGACCATGTTATAATTGGGCAGTGCAGGTATCACTAACTGTCTGAATCATTTCACATTGAATCTTTAGATGATTTGGAGAAGCCTCATATGACTGTGTTAACCCTCTTCAGGCCCCTGTCCAAGACTGTGAGATTTAATGTGTTGAAGGTTATTCCGGCAGGATCCTCAACTGGTGGTGGGAAGAAAGCTTTTGCAGGAATGTGAGGATTATTTTTGAAATTATCTAGATGTTGAGAATCAATGAATTTTAAAATTTTTGGATTCAGATGTAGTTAACATTGTTCAATCTTATAACAAAAAAAATTATGTGTTAGTGCAAGAAATTTCCGTTTGTTATGGTTGTCTCAAAAATAGTAGTTCCTGTGGTGGAAGGTTGTGGGCGGGCCATAACAAAGTAAGTTAAGCATTTATTTTACTGATTTTTGATGTTCTGCTCATTGTTTATGCTTGGTAGTCTAGCTCGTGATGATAGAAAACCCAGTTTACGTGATTGGATAGCTGCAGGGCAGATTTGTTCCTTCATTTTGAACTGTGTTGTGACAATGCACTGCTCATACTAACATAAACTGGGTTTTGCTCCTTGTGACTGGCACAGAGCAGCCTTCCTGCTGTTGAAGCATTGCAGAGAGTAGGTTGCTTTTACTAATCTCTGCAGCTTTGACGGAATAGAGCAATTCAGGTTTGCGCCAGATTCAAATTCAATACGGGTTTTGTAGTTATGTAAGCAATGATTTTAATGCAAAATTTATTTTCAATGCATATTGATGAATGATCCAAATGATGATAACAAAAAGACGAAAGGAAATGATACATTTATTGGTTGCATCAAGTAATTATCAAATCATGGGAATTCATAATTTATGTCTGAAACGGTGGAGGCCCCCTACCTCAAAACTTGTTCAAACATATTTTCAATCCGTCTAATAGGGATGCATATAGTGGAAAGCTTGTCTAAGTCAGTTTTTAAAGGGATCCGTTTAGTCCAGTCTGAGCATGATTTGGAGATATTGCCGACGAAGACGTTTCAGAGTCATTGATCCAAGAACGCGGATGAGCACCAAATAGATTCAGGACTTCCTATTCCACTGTTTTTTCTTGCTCTAATAAAACTCACTCAAAGGGAGGATTGCAGATTTGTTTAAAAACTCTTACAAGGAATCTCCAATCCATTGACAGATGTAATAAGTCTCTTCTTGTGAATTTTTCAATTTCATTGGCAAATTGTGGTTAAGAATGAGGGAGACTGAAACTGAAGATGTTAATTAACATACAAAGGTTAGTCCACAATGAACTTGAAATGAAGTTAAACTTCAATTCTTCTTAAATAAATCGATTCAACTTTAATTCATTATGAGGTGTTAGTGTAGACGAGTTCAAATGCATTAGAAAACATATTCTAGTGTTAACACCCCAGAATGAAAAATATGATATAAACAAGAGAATGAGTTAACTTTTTGTAATATACTTAAATATAATATATACCTAAATAAATAATTAACCAAAATAAACATGGTTACCACACTTATAAGTGATTTAATATATACTATTAAAAATATATTAATTAATTAATTAATGAAAGACTATATTATATTACTTAGTGATTACAGTTTATTATAAATTAATATAATAATTATATGACTAGAATAAATTATAAAAAAAATATAAAAAATAACATAAGTGAATATAATAAATTAATTAAGTAATTAATTTAACTGAATAAATAAAAAAAATATTTTATTAATAACAGAAGAAGGATTTTTTACGTACAATTAATTAATATAGTTTTACAAAAAAATTATTTAATTAATTATAAAAATGAGATAATTAAACCAAAATAATTGATCAAATGTTCTCTTTAACAATATTTTAATTACCAATCTTAAATTTATAATTTAATATAGTAATAACATTAATGAATGTAATAATAAATAAATATATTAGTTTATTAATAAACTATGATAAATTATTTTATATATATATAATTAAAACTTAAAAAACATGCTTGAAAATTAACCGAGTTACTCACAATAGTCCACAGTTTATAGCATAAAAGTAAACGTTTATGCCTTGGAATATAACAACGAGTTAGTGCATTTAATATTAAAATCATCAACTTACTAGTTAAATACATACGAACGACAAAATACATGTTCAAAAGCAATAAGATACACTTATCAATGATCATTCCATATGTTAGTTGTTATGGTATATTAAAATTGTGCAACTCTTGTGGATTCTAATGCACGCTGCCTCCGCATGTTTGTTGATAGGTTGTCTTCATCTACAAGATCATCGTTATCTTCATCCTCATTTACACCTGCTAATCGGACCTCATCACCCCCTCCACCAAGCTCATCACCCAAATCTCCATACCACATGTCATATTATCGAGGAGTTTGTTGTCTTCTTCCAACCATTTATAATCTAAATCCGAAATGGTCCTCATGTAAAAAAAATTATCAAACAACTTTTACTCATCATAGTAAATAAGGACACATGGAAACACAAATAAGAATTTAAACAAAAACCATGTGGTAGATATTTATAAGTCATCCGAATCTCCTCACCACATGGCAATATCATTTCATAGCACTTCAAAATTATTCAACAATATTCTATAACATTTACAAATTAATAAAACTAATTCCATAGCAGATGACGTCGCAGTCACTATGAACCGTACCTCGTTAGTGATGGGGGTAGGGTTTCGTTGGCTAATGGACACCCATGTAGGCGACTCAGCCTAATTTGAATTTGACTCAACCCACCCATTAGCCCCCTAAACCCTAAACCCACCTCTTTTTTTTTTTTTTTTTTTTTTTTTGTGGAGATTTCCTTGTATCATTTTGAAGTCTTAAGTTGGTGAGTTTTCAGTCTCTAAAGCACAATACCAAGTGCTCAATCCATTCAGAAAGTTGAGAATCCACACCCTGACAGAAGTAGTGGTGCTTTTCTTCATAATTTACGTAGCCTCACTCTTTCATTCGTCAAAGGTTTCCATACATACATAATGAATAGCAACCGATACCCTCTTCAACAGTTGAACTAACCAGACAGTGATTACTGATTTCACTCCTATGACTCAGGTATCTTTGAGTGACATATATAGCTGTTAAACCAGTAGCTTAGATTACAACTTCACCAATGGAGACTCTAACAGAAATCCACACTAGTTAGATTTCAAGATTGAGCACATTTCATAAATCAAACAAGCTCAAATACATTAAATATTAGAACCTCCTTTTCATTCTCTGAAAAATATTAGGACTGGATCATATCAAGAACACCGTAAGTCCAGAAAGAACCATAAAAAGGTTAAAATCTGACAAGTCTATCAAATCCCTATAAATCAAATCAGTAAGTTAAACGAGAGTTTGCTTAATAAAAAAATAAAAAAAAGGGTCTTCATGACATCCAACTAATTAAAGGAACGAAAATCCACACCTGCGAAATGATCAAATTAAAAACCCCTGGTGAAATCCAGCTCCTTGCTCTAAAGCTGAAGAGGAACCTAAACAAGCCGATCATCCAAGCGATTATAACGCAGAAGATTGCATAAAAATAAAACTAGCACGATGCCTATAAGCAGAGGAACCTAGGCGCACAACCTTTGCAGTTCAGTATTCAGATCAAGAAGCCAGTAGACCTAAATTAAGCCAGAAAAATGAGAAAAACCTATCACATTTTACAAGAGTTGAGCATCAAAGAGCAACCCTTACCAAAGTTCTAAAAATTATAACACGAATTCCAACCATCCATTCAGCATGAAAACAAAGGAAGAAAACAAGCCCTAATCCAAGATCATTCCAGACAAAGTAAATACCTTGTGGACTGGAGAAAATTTTCCAACAATGTTCGTCAACGAACTCCTCGATGCGGAGGTAACGACCGAGACAAAAAAGAGAAGAAACCAGGTCAGCTAAGGGTATTGGGTACTTATTCTGAAATGGGAAATCGAAGGAAATCAAAACCGAAATGGGTTAAATCGAAAGAAATTGGAAGGATTTTAAGGGGAAAAGAGAAGAGCGAGAGGGAAAAGGAAGGAGGCCGAGAGTGAGAAGAGAGAGAGGCCTAGAGGGAGAAGGGAGGCCGAGAGAGATAAGGAGAAGAGATGCGAAGACGATGAAGGGAGAAGAGATGCGAAGACGATGAGAAGGGAGAAGAAGCCGAAGGGAGTGTAAAAACCGGAGGAAACAGAGAGCAGGCAAAAAACAAAACCGTCGGGAGAGGAAGGCCGAGAGAGGGAGAACAGAGCGAATCAAGGAAAAAAATTTCGTCGGGGACGCTTCCTGTGAATGATTTGCAAAATCGGGTTTGAAACACGATTTCCTGATTTTTGCATTGAGAAGAGTACCTGCGTGATTCAAATGAAAAGACGTTTATTCATAACTAACGGCATAATTGAATGAACGGAATAATACGCGCAAACTTCATCTCAAGTTATTTTGTACTAAACCCCCCTAAGATTATGTCAAATTGACTCTGTCCCCAAGCAGAATCCGGCATCTTCCACATGACGTCCGACCATACACCTTTCAGCAAATCTGCCCACGTCGTTGCAAGAGTTCAGATAAACTCCGGTTCACCGTGCATATCTCTGGCGAAGTCTATCACGGGATCGAACGCATCCGGCTTATGGCTCCTGTCCTTGTTTGCTGCCTTCATCGGCCACCTCGTGGCCGACCTTACCTCCGGCACCTACCACTGGGCCATCGACAACTATGGCGGACCGGAGACTCCCGTTTATGGCTCCTATATCAACACTTTCCAAGGTCCCGCCATAGTTGTCCCTGGCCCAGAGGTAGACGCCGGAGGTAAGGTCATAGGATCAATTGCGTCCCGCTTATGGCTCTGGTCCTCGTTTGCTGCCTTCATCGGCCACCTCGTGGCGGACCTTACCTCCAAGGACTGGAGCCATAGTTGTCGATGGTGGCCACCTCCGTTGCGCTCCCGTTTACGACTCCTTTATCAACACTTTCCAAGGTCATCACCTGTCTCCGGTTCGCCATCGATCCTGTGATAGACTTCGCCAGAGATACAGCAACGGAAGTGCGTCCAGTTACAAGCCATGTAAAGTGAACCGGAGTTAATCTGAACTCTGCAACGTCGTGGACTGGCGTCCAGTGCAGATGGCTGAAAGGTGTATGGTCGGACGTCACGTGGACGATGCCGGATTCTGCTCGGGACAGAGGGAGTTTGAGCTCAGTATTTAAGGCCGTGTCTGACCTGCTTTTTCAATTTGACATCATTTCAGTGATTCCCTCGTTTCCACTTTTATCAACACTGAAAGCTGACTTATTATAGTATATCTGAGCCTTTGAGGGACCCATTGTTGCATGATTATATGATCTCAGAATTGCATAATTTTTTTTGTCGACCCTCCATGAAAGATTCCCTCGTTTCCGCCCAGCATCCATGAACATCTCTCAGCGTTCCAGAGACGAACTTGCTGCCAAAACGACACAGAACGTACCCATTGTTGCATTATATGATCTCAGAATTGGATAGTTTTTTTTGTCGACCACCATGAAAGATTCCCTCGTTTCCACTTTCTCTCATTTCCGCCCAGCATCCATGAACATCCCTTCGCGTTCCAGAGACTGCCAAAACGACACAGAACGTACTGCACTGCCAGCACAAAAGACAAGCGGAGCAAACCGGGACAGCTTTAGTGTGAAGTGTAAAAATTGAAATCTTTATTCACCACGATTTGTAAACAATATTATATCACATATTTATACAGAAAATTAAAAATAATAATTTGCTAAATCTGACTTGGTGATCCGTCGGTTCCAGCAAACGGAAGTATGGTATGCAGGCTTCTATTTTATTATCGTTCACACTCCCCGTAAGCTGAGCGTCGGATTGGAACAGACGTGAAGTTTAGATCAAAAAAATTCAAAGAGAGGGCATGGAATACTTTTGGTAAAAATATCTGTAATTTGCAAGTGAGATGCCACATACTGTGTGTAAAGTTTGTCTGCAACAACAAGTTCTCGAAGGAAATGATAATCTAACTCAACATGTTTGACGCACTTGTGAGATACTGGATTGGAGTTGAGGAAGATGACACTTTTGTTGTCACATAAGAGTAGAGGTGGTTGTGGAAGTGGAACATGTAGATCGGTAAGACGATGCGTAAGCAAAATAATTTCAGCTACAGTGTGCGCGAGAGCACGATACTCAGATTCACAGCGGGAACGAGATACCGTTGGCTATTTTTTAGCACTCCAGGAAATCAAATTGTCCCCAAGATAAATGGAGTAGCCAGAGGTGGAGCGACGAGTATCAGGACAGCCAACTCAGTTAGCATCAGAGTAAGCGACAAGAGTAGTAGGAGTAGTGGATGGACGAAAAATAAGGCCAAAGTGAATGATACCTTTGACATAGCGCAAAATACGTTTAACAACAAGAAAATGATCTTCAGTGGGAGCATGCAGGTATTGACTAACAGAGTTGACCGCATGGGCGATGTCAGGGGGAGTGATGGTCCAGTGTTGAAGGGCACCAACGAGAGACCTGTAGAGAGTGGGATCCGAAAATAGAGAACCAACAGATGTTGTGAAATGGCCATAGGCGTAGGAACCGGCTTGCTATCAAGTAGTTGAGTGCGAGTAAGAGTATCTTGTGCATATTTGAGTTGACCAATAAATAAGTCATCAATAGTTAGCGAAGATTCAAGACCAAGAAAGTAGCTGAGCAGACCCAAATCTTTAGTTGTAAACTCAGAATGAAGCTCATGAGTGAACCTGGTGATAAGGGTTGAGTTGTTGCCAGTAATAATTATGTCATCAACATAGAGGAGCATATATATAGTGTGTGAATGCTGATGAAAAACAAATAGAGAAGTGTCAGCACGACTGCATGAGAATCCAAGTTGAATGACAAAGGAACTGAAGCGCTGGAACCAGGCACGAGGAGCTTGCTTGAGACCGTAGAGAGCTTTTTTTAATTGACATACGAGATGCGGATAACGAGGGTCAATGTACCCAGGAGGTTGTTCCATGTAAACATTTTCAGTGAAAGTACCGTTGAGGAATGCATTTTTGACATCAAGTTGGTGAAGAGGCCATTTGTTGGTCACAGCAAGAGAGAGCACAACCCGGATAGTAGTAGCAAGGCGTGCTTTGAGACGCTCAATGGATCCATTAGGCAGGTATTTTGTTCGAAACACCCATTTGGAACCCACTATATTGGTGTTTGTAGGTCGAGGGACTAAAATCCAGGTTCGATTATTTTGTAAAGCTCGAACTTCTTCATCCATGGCAGCAAGCCAAGCTGGATTCTTAGAAGCAGATTTGAATCCTTTAGGCTCAGTAGAGACAAGGAGAGCAGAGAAAAGTCCAGAGGAGCCCACGATACCGAGGTTGGCCGGATGGCGTGGTATGAAAATGACAGTTTTACCTCAGGTTAGCATAGGATGAGAACCTAACGGTAGTGTGGAGATTGGAGCAGGAGGAGTGATTTGTGTCTCGGGTGGTGTCGGACTGGAAATCTGATGCGACGAGGAGGGACCTGCAAAAGAATCAGTAGTCTACAAGGATGCATTGACCGGATCAATACAAATTGAACATGAGTTTAATCCGGATTGAGTAATATGCGGAGAATGGTGTGAGGAGGAAGAAAGAGTTTACGTGTGGATAAGACTGGGTTCCAGAAAGTTGGAAAAATGGAGAGAGTAAGGGGGTTGAGCCTGTGAGGATTTTATGAAAAGAAAGTTGGTTTCTTCAAATTGGGTATGTCGGGTGATATAGATCCGTGAGCAGATAGGATCAAGGGAGTGAAATCCTTTATAAGAGGGACTATAACCTAAAAAAATGTATGGAAGACTACGAGGTGAACATTTGTTAGTCATGAAAATTTTCATAATTTCGAACATAACCATATAAAAGTTCAAACGGTGATTTTTAGCAAGTTGACATGAATTACATAAGGATGGAGAAGGCAATAAAGAGTTAAGATAGAGATGTCCTTGTTTATGTAAGGAAAAGATAACATAATGATTTACATGTCCTAGGCAAGCATCCCATAAGTCATAGGAACCATGTAAAAATTTATTTTTAAGGACCAAAAGAAAGGTAGGGTTTCCACGCTCCAGCACATATAAGCCTCCATCTCTCTTACCGGTTGCCACCACCATTCCTGTGAGACGATTCTGAATTGTGAAAAAATTGTTAGTAAAGGTAACGGTGAGAGGAAAATCAGATGTTAATTTACTGATGGAGAGAAGATTTTTAGTAAGATGTGGAACAACTAAAACATTTAACAACAGAATATTTGGGGTAGGAGAGAGAATACCAGTATGGGAGATACGTAAGGAGGCACCATTCCCCACAATTACAGAGTCCTTACCCGTGTATGGAGCAGACTGATCCAGGATGGATGTGTTATTGGACATATGAGCAGATGCTTCAGTGTCCAAGAACTAGTCAAAGGGTGGTGGTAGCCGAAGAAAAAACTAAAATATTACAATAATACCCCTGAACTTAGGGTTTAGGGTTTTGACCTTGGAACTTTAACTTAATTACATCAATGCCATCTCTATAAGATGACCCTTTATTTACCATCCTGCCATCTTCTATGATTTTTTCATTTTGATTCTACGAGGATTTCCTCATATGTAAGAAAGCTCAGACAACACACGCTAACAAATAGTTTACAAGAGAGATCGTACACACTTACAAGTATTGTTTTTAATCCAACCTCTTTCAGCTACAATAGATGTTTATCGGATGATAAAACCCTAATAGCGGTGCCCCAGATATAAAGAGAAAACTAGAACAACCGTGATACAAGAGTAAAATTTCTAAACTGCCCTTAATGAAAAATTAGTTAATATATCATGGACCGGTAGGGGAGCTTCCCTTTCCCCTTCAAACCCCCACAAAGACCTTATTGCGAAGGTTGATCTGCGTATCAACTCAGCATAGGGCATTGATTAGGTTCCACAACTTAACAATAATAACAACAATGAATATGGATCAATGCCCAAATAACATGTACCAAATAATGAAAGTCCTGAATAAGGACACATGAAATAATCCCTATACTAGTCCATCCCTGAATAAGGAAGCTTTAATACTTATGATATCAATATCTCCAAAAATATAGCTCAGAATCACAAACATTTTCTGGATCAAGAAACTAGACTCAAATATCTTTAATTTGATATCAAATTTGACATAAAAATATTTGTTCTTGATTTTTTTTATGATCTCTTGATTTTCTTTATTCTGTATCAAGACCCTTGTTGACTCCAATGAGAATATCTCCTTAAATATAGATCAGATTGACATAAAATTTTCTCCTTTTGAAACTAGACTTTAATGTCTTTCCTCCAAGTATAATTTTTTTCATAAAATATATTTATTTTTGGAAAAAGAATCTGATAGATTTTGGAATCTATAATCTGACTGAACCAAGTATTCTTTCTTCTTTTGCCAGTGACCATTGACTCTTCCAAGATTTATATCTCCATCTAGAAAACTCAGATTGAGAATTGGTTGAATAATTAAGAAAATAGACTTACAGATATTTCTTTGGATATATATCTCCCTATAAAGTCTCATTTTTATGGCATAAGCCAGCTCAAAAGTTGAAGTTTTTTGTTGCTGATTGAACCTCTCTTATAATCTGACATTTGTTGCTTCAAATATCAATTTTTCTTTGTAGAAAACTTTGATTGCCAAAATTCATTTTTTGTTGAAAAGTAGACTCAAATATCTAAACTGCTATAGATAATAGATCATAAAAGGATTATATTATCTTTGTGAGTTGACCGAGTCAACTCACCAAACCTGTTTTGATACTATGTTAAATTTATGGAAAAGAGAAAAAATTTATTGACTTGTTATAATTTTAGTACATGAACCCCTATTTGTAATAGAGGAAAGTAGTAGAGTTCAATAATAGAAGTTTTAAGATAATAAAATAAGCCAACATAAATAGAAGACTAATATAACTTTTAAACTGAGACTCTTTTGTGAGACTCCATCATATTAGTTTTGGCTCTCTGTGAGACTTCTTATTGTGAGAGCCACGTAAGAGCCTTCCATATCTCTCTTCAACATTAAGTCGAGTCTAAGCATGATTTGGAGATATCGCCAATGAAGACGTTTCGGAGTCCTTGATCCAAGAACGAGGCCGAGCACCAAAGAGAGAGAAGAGAATCATCTCCATCCCCCTGAACACTCGGAAGTTGTCCAAGAATTCGTTGGATAGACCACTGATAGTACAGTAGCTGCCTTCATGGGGTGGGCGGTGGTGCTTAGCATGCTTCCGAGGGGAGAGCAAAAGACCCATCTCCTGCAATACAATCACTAGAGGGGGGACGCGGCTCTTCGGACGATGCGCCCATTCGTGGAACTGTGCACTGAAGGTTGTAAACCCACCGTACACTCCAAGGAATGAATGCAGAACGGGGTTGTTTATGAGGAAGTGGAGAGGAAGGAGGAGGAAGGCAACACCTCGGGCAATCTTGTATGTGCCACTAACGGCTTCGTAGTAAGTGATGGACGACGGCCACCTGTGATGACCTTGGAAAGTGTTGATATAGGAGCCGTAAACGAGAGTCTCCGGTCCGCCATAGTTGTCGATGGCCCAGTGGTAGACACCGGAGGTAAGGTCCGCCACGAGGTAGCCCATGAAGGCAGCAAACGAGGACTGGAGCCATAAGCCGGACGAGATCGATCCCGTGATAGACTTCGCCAGAGATATGGCAACGGAAATGCAACCTGTTACAAGCCATACACGGTGAACCGGAGTTAATCTGAACTCTGCAACGTCGTGGACTGGCGTCCAGTGCAGATGGCTGAAATGTGTATGGTCGGACGTCATGCGGAAGATGTCGGATTCTGCTTGGAACAGAGGGAGTTTGAGCTCAGTATTTAAGGCAGTGTCTGGATTGTGACCTGCTTTTCTCTCTTCAATTGGATATCATTTCAGTGGCGTGAGGAAATTAGAAGAAATTCAATTCGATGTCAAGTCGCCATTAACCTCCCACGTTTTTCAGTCTAGTAGCACATGATTTGGTGAAACTTTAATTATTGTTTTGCTATTAATGATCGTTTTTTTTTTGTCTTCATATTATTGATTTATTTATCTTTTTTTTTTATCTTAATGGGGAAAAAAATAAAAAATTATTTGAGAATTAAAAAATAATTAAATATCCTTCTACTAGTGAAATTTTAAAATTGCTGATCGAAAAAAAAAATAGTGAATCATGGGTCGACATCTATGCCGATAAAATTGGAAAATTAGCAAAGAGAGAAGACATCTATCAATGGATTGGAGATTCCGTGAAAGAGTTTTTAAACAAATATGCAATTCTCCCCTTGAACAAGAAAAAACACATGTGGAATAGGAAGTCCGGAGTTTATGAAAAATATGTGCATTTATGAAATGATTTGTGAAGTAAAATGCACCCCCAAACTTGTACAATAAATGGAACCATAAATGGAATCAAGCATCCTAAAATTACTAAAGCCCTCGTTTCCCGAAGCAGTATCACTTGCCTGTCATATGCCAACCCCTCAGTCCACATCCCCCCCCCCCCCTAAGCCCATCCCTCCTCTCCAATGAATCTACCTGGGATTTCGACCCCCCTTTTTAGTCCCCTCCCCCCCTTTTATATTCACTCTCCTACTATCCTCTGCCCCACCCCCCTTCGTATTAGCCTCCCCCACTCGGACACCATGGAAACCTCAACCCCCAAAACAATCACCCCTCCCCTGCGCACCTATACTGGAAAACAAAATGCCAACACCCCTTACCGGTATACCTATTCCAGGAAAAAAAAGGGAAAAATAAAGCCAAAAAAGCACCCCCGCACCTTCCGGAAAAAACACTGAAAAAGATAAAAGTCAAAGACACTACCCCCCCCCCCCCCCCCCTTCGAGCCCCGCTAAGCCCAATCCTCCTCTCCAATGAATCCACCTGGGATTTCAAACCCCCTTTTTAGTCCCCTCTCCCCTTTTATATTCACTCTCCCACTATCCTCTGCCCCACCCCCCTTCGTATTATCCTCCCCCACTCGAACACCATGGAAACCTCAACCCCCAAAACAATCACCCCTCCCCTGCGCACCAATACTGGAAAACAAAATGCCAACACCCCTTACCGGTATACCTATTCCAGGAAAAAATAAAGGGAAAAATAAAGCCAAAAACAGCACCCCCGCACCTTCCGGAAAAAAACACTGAAAAAGATAAAGTCAAAGACACTACCCCCCAGTCCTTCTATTGGAATTTCCCCCTGATTGGTACGATCTCCCCCCTGCACTCCCCTCTGGAATCCCCCCAATTTGGTCCGACCTTCCCCCAACTATAACCTCTGAATCTACCCCAACCACGACCTTCACTCCCAATCCGCGGGATGAGCTCCTCCTGTTTCTGCTGGAATAGGAACAAGACTTTCCACGGGAGGAATTTTCAAAAATGACGGAGCTCGCCAACATCTTCTGTGCGGGCTACCTTGAAGCTGGCACTGTGGCGCAGAATATCAACACCCACTGGTCTCCATGATCGTTCTATCATGGAATGTTAGAGGACTCGGCTCTTTGGCCAAGCGAGCCCTCATCAGAGCGGCGCTTTTTTATGTTAAACCAAAAATTGATATTCTTCTTGAAACTAAGATGCATTCTTTTGATTACTCAATTGTTTGTAATTTATGGTATGACACCAACCCAGCATGGGCATATGTGGATGTAATTGGCCATTCCGGTGGCATAATTGTCATCTGGGATCCAATTGCTTTTGATGTTATTTTCGTCGTTCTGGGACAATACTCAATCGGTCTCCAGCTCCTGGATCACAACCTCGGTACTTCTTGGGCGCTGGCCAGCATCTATAGGCCAACTCGTTACCGTGATCGAGCATCTTTCTGGGAGGAAATCTTTCAGCTTGTCCAATTATGGGACCTCCCTTGCCTCCTTGGAGGAGACTTCAATGCGACTCTACTTTGCTTTGACAAAAGTCCTCCTGCCTCCCGAACCTCTTCAACCATGAGAGTTTTTTTTTATTTTATCAATAGTCTTACTCTATCCGAGGTTCCTCTCTCAGGGAAAAAATTCACCTGGACAAATTGTCAGAATCCCCCTATTTTGTCTAAATTGGACAGATTTTTTGTCAATAGAGAATGGAACCTCCTCTTCCCCAACGCCTCTGGCCAAGTCCTAAACAAAATAGGATCTGACCATTGGCCTATCCAACTCAACACTCGGCCAGTTACGTGGGAAAGATCTCCCTTTTGGTTTGAGAACGCCTGGTTATTAACCGAGGCTTTCATCCCTTCTTTGAAAACGTGGTGGCTCAAGTTGGAAAATCATCCGAATTCAGGCTAGGCCCTCCCTCGGAAACTCAAAGCTCTCAAGACAAAGATCAGACTGTGGGATAAAAATCACCGAGTTTCAGTTGCTTCCCAGAAAGATTCGATTCACCGCCGCATTTTTGAGATGGATCTACTGGAGGAACAGAGGTTAATCTCTCCTACTGATTTACTGGTTAGAAAATAATTTAAATTTAGAATATCTTACGTTTCTTCGTTCTGAATCTGTCCGTTGGAAATAACGTTCAAGATTTCGTTGGATGGCTGAGGGTGATGGGAATACAAAGTTTTTCCATTTCATCGCCTCGGCCAGGAGGAGGACTAACCGTATCACTGCTCTCTATAACGGAAACCAAATGGTTACGGATAATGCCTCCATATCTAACCTTTTGGTGAAGTACTTCGCAGAGCTATATTCAGAAGTCTGTTTTAGAAGACCAAAACTCCATCAGCTCGACTTCGAACGCATTTCAGCTGAAGACAGTGCTGATCTTGAAAAACCATTTTCCTTAGAAGAAATTGAACGGGCTGTCCTTGACCTCCTAAAGATAAAGCCACCGGACTAGATGGCTTTAATGGTGAGTTTTATCACTGTTTTTGGGACCTGTTAAAAAATGATGTTTGTGCCCTTGTTCACAATTTTCTTCAAGTGGGAATAACTCACTCTGAAATCGGCGCATCTTTTATTGCACTTATTCCTAAAAAAACTAATTCGGAGTTACCCAAAGATTTTCGCCCTATTAGGCTCACTTCCAGTTCATATAAAATTATTGGGCGTTTATTGGCTAATTGGCTGAAAGCAGTCCTTTACAAGGTAATTAATCCTTGTCAAAGTGTTTTTATCCGAGACAGAAACATCCTAGACTCTTCTCTAACTGCTCATGAACTCCTTGATTCTTTCAAAAAATCTTCCCTTCCAGGGTTTGTTCTGAAAATTGATTTTGAGAAAGTTTTTGATCTGGTTGATTGGAAACTGGTGGACTATCTTTTTAACCGTATGGGTTTTGGCACAAGATGGAAATTCTGGATGAGGAGTTGTATTTCATCTCCTTCTTATTCTGTCTCGGTAAATGGGAAACCTCGAGGTTATTTCAAAGTTATAGGGGGATAAGACAAGGCGACCCCCTATCTCCATTTATTTTTACTCTCGTTGGAGAATACCTTACCTCTATGATCCGGTTTGCAAAACGTTCGGATTGGCTAAGTCCTGTTTTTTTTTATCCAAACCAAGACGTTCCCATTCTACAGTATACTGATGACTCTATCTTTTTTAGAGAAGGGTCCATGAGACAAATCAAACACATGAAAGCAATTTTGAACATCTTTGAATTGACCTCTGGTCAAAAGATAAGCTACGAAAAAACATCAATTTTTGGATTTAATATTGAATCCTCTATTCTCAACTCAATGGCGAACTATCTGGGTTGTAAGGTAGCGTCCGTTCCGAGCACATATCTGGGCTTACCTTTGACTCCGCTCTTGCCTACGAAAAACTCCTGGTTTCCGATTGTTGAGCGGCTTGAGAAGCGTCTGGCTTCTTGGAAAGGGAAATTTTTATCCAAAGCTAGTAAGTTGGTTCTTATCAAATCTTGCCTTCATGGTATCCCATCTTATTTTTTATCTTTGTACCATTGTCCAGCATCTATTCGGGATAAAATTGAATTTTTGAAAAGAAGATTCCTATGGGATGGGCCAAATGGGAAAAAAAATTTAGTCTTATAAAATGGGAAGATGTTTGTAAACCACTTGTAATGGGGGACCTCGGGATTCGGGACATGGCTACCACAAACAAGGCTCTGCTCTTAAAGTGGATTTGGAAGTTCAACATGCAACCCAATCTTCTATGGCACCGAATGGTTGCAATAAAATCCGGAACAGACAATGGCTAGTGGACGAACGGGGGAAGATTTTACAAGTTATCCCCTATTTGGAAGAAAATTGTCAAACTCTTACCTACCTTCAAATTTGTCGTCAAATGCTACATTGGGAGCGGTACATATACTATATTCTGGATGGATTGGTGGATAGGGTCAAGTTGTTTAAAGGAAAGTCATCAACGTTTATATCAACTGTCAAGATCTTGTAGCACAATGGTCTCTGACCATTGGCAGTCTTCGGGCGGTTGGAATCTACATCTCAGGCGAACATTGAATGACTTTGAAGTTGTTGAAGCCACTTGCCTGGTCAACTTGCTCTCTGATGTGACTTTAAAGAGCTATACCGATACACTCATCTGGACGCCGAACAAACAAGGTATGTTCTTTACAACTTCTGTGTACCATCATATGATTTCGTATCTGCCTCCTCTCATAGAACATCCTGTTGCCTTTGCATGGTCGCTCCCGATTCCTCCTCGAGTTAAGTTCTTCATCTGGACGGTATGTCGTATGAAAATCTTAACTTCTGACGTTGTGCAAAGAAGTGGCACTAATATTCCTAATCTAGAATGCCCATTTTGCAACACATCCCCTGAAACAGTAGATCACACGCTTCTACATTGCGAATATGCTCATAAGATTTGGACCGAATTAACGGACAAAATCGGATTATTATATTGCCCATCGCAAGATTTACATAACACTATCTTAACTTTGGTTAGCTCACATCTTCCAAAATTGGGGAAATTTTTTATCTTTTGCTGTGTTGGGCACATTGCGTGGAATTTATGGAAAGAAAGAAACAATCGTAAATTCAATCAAAAAGCTCTCCCTCGGAATATTCTTTGTGAGCAAATCATTGATCAAGTTAGCTCTTGGGTTCTCCTTTGCAAAGAATTTTGTAAGTTAAAAGCAACAAACATGCGTGAAAATTGGCTAAATGTTGCAGGTATGTCTTTTCCATCGAAGGCCCCTGTAATGGTTGAATGGTCTAAACCTCCTCTTGAACATTTTAAACTAAATTTTGATGGAAGTGTTCTCGGGTGTCCGGGGCCAGCTGGGTTGGCAGAGTAATTCATGATGATCAAGCGAATCTTCTCTTCGCATACGCGGGTCCAATTGGAGTATTTGACTCTACTTGCGAGGAATTGCATGACCTCCTTGGCATCATTGGGAGCTTTTTGATGAAATTTGTAAGTTAATTTCTGTTTTACAATGCACTTGGAAACATGTTCCAAGATATGCTAATCACTTAGCCGATGCTCAAGCGAAAAAAGGCATTACCCTCCAACATCTTGTTGTGGAGGAAATGTCTTTTTAGCTTCAAGGTATGTAATTTTTTCTTCAGTAATATATTCACAGCTCTTCTCAACAAAAAAAAAAAAGCATCCTAAAATGAGGTTTCAAGGACTTTATATAATAAATTAATTTACTTTATTTTTTTATTAATCTAAACAAGTTAAAATTTATCCTAATTTATTAATATAATAATTAAATAAAATAATCTTATAAATTTTAAATATACCAAAGAAATTTTATATAATAAAATACCCTCTTTTAATTATATAAATTATTGTTTTTTAATATTATAATTGATTACTAATTTAAGAGTGAGAATTTAGATATTATAAAATTAAAATTTTGATCAATTATTTGGATATTACAGAATTAATTATTTTTTAATCATTCTATTTTATATATTTAATTAAATAAATAATATTAATTTAATTTAAATTTAAAATTATTCATTAATTTAGAACAAGTTAAAATCGATCCCAATTCAGTCAAATAAAACTATATTATAAAATTTAAATCTATCAATGTAATTTATATAATAAAATACTCTCTTTTTATTTAAATAAATTTGATTTTAATATTATATTTAATTACTATTTTAAGTGTGAAAATTTAGATATTGCGAAAGTAAAATTTTGAATAAGCATTTGGATATTATAAAGTAAACATTTGTTTATTTTTTTAATATTTAATTATATAAATAATCTTATTTTATTTTAAAATAATTATTAATTTAGACAAGTGAAAATCTTTCTTAACTTACTAATAGAAAATTTAAATATAAATTATCTTATAAATTTTAAATCTATTAGAGTATTTTATTAATACCCCCTTTTTTCTTCTTAGATATATTTATATTTTTATTAAAATATTGATTATTTTTAATATTTAAAATTATGTTATCTTACTTAAATATTTTTTCTTCCGGTGCACTAACCTTTCTAAGTAATCATAATTCCCAGGTCTTCGGTACCATAGGTTGGCCGAGGAAAGAAATCGCGAGAGTGTCGGCAGGTGAACTATTCCCATCTTGGGCGAGACAGTGAGATGGAGAAGCAGGTGAAGAAGACGGTATTGATGGTGGGTTTCCTCCTCTTTTTTTCTCTGTCGGGTGTAGGAGCATGGACGGGTGAAATCAACGGAAAAGTCGTCTGCGATGTTTGTGGGGATGCTGCGATAGGTCCTGAAGATCATGCGTTGGAAGGTAATCTGGTCAATTTTTTACTGACCTGTTCATGTTTCCAGGGTTTCATCACTTGCTTGTGCTTTTCGTTTATTATCATGCTTCATTTGGTTTGCTCCCAAAATATATAACTCTCTATTAATCCAGAAAATTAATCAAGTCCTTGTTTGATTTCTCATTTCGACTACGGTGGAGGATAATTTACTGTTGAAATGCTGCTTGGCATCTTACTTTCTGTTGCCTTAATTTTTGTTTCTTAGAATTATTTATGGCAATGTTTGTTCATTGTCGCATCAAGATTAGGTCTTGAAGGCGACCAAAGATATTCTACGTTTTCATTTTGATAGCCTCTGTTTCTTTTTTTCTATCTTTGATCACAGAGCCCCTTGAAATAGTGATTCACGAGTTAATCTAACGGAACATTAACCCATTTCGTTTGGGAATGACCATGATTCGCATCAACTTTTTGATTTTGGTTAGGTCTTGGTGCATGATGGTTTTTAGGGTGCCTTCTCTGAGTACAAATTCATGGTTGCTTTCACCCTGACACCCATTAGCAGCCAGTTGTAAACAAATGCCAGGGATCTACTTGGTTGCCTTCAGGAAGAATCTCTGAGTACAAATTCATGTTTGCTTTCACCCTGACACCCATGAGCAACCAAGTGTAAACAAATGCCAGGGATCTACTTGGGTTGCCTTCAGGAAGAATCTCTGAGTACAAATTCATGGTTGCTTTCACCCTGACACCCATGAGCAACCAGTTGTAAACAAAGGCCAGGGATCTACTTGATTGCCTTCTTATTTCTGCTTTTTCGCACATGATTTTGTTAGATGTCTAACCATGCACAGTGACATAAATCTCTCACCTGAGCTGCACCAAGTAAATCTGCAAAATCCTACTCAACTGATGAAGGAGGTTACTCCCTTATGAAATACAGTGAGAATCGGAGACAGAGATAATCAGCGATAAAATATTTTTTCTAACCTAGCCTATAAAAGCAAAGCCTCACTGTCTTCTTTCCCATGAGTCACCGTTATGGCAACATCCTGGAGCCTGATGTCTGAACCATCACCAAATGGAACTCACCTATATTAGCCAGTATTTAGTGGTGAATAATTTGTACAAGTGAGAACCGCCATTACTGATGAGCTGAGACAAAGATTAAACTGCAAAACATGACTACCATTTTGTCCTTATCTGATGTCACTTACCTCATTGAGGCTGTTCTAGAGAAACTGAGATTTTCACAGGCAGTTCAATTTGAAATTTGGTTGACAGAGGGATATGATAATCAAAATCCAGACATAATTGCAATCGTATGAAGGAACCGGTTTCGGCTAAGGCATTCTTCTGTTATTAATGGTCATTCATTTTTGCCTTTCTGATCCCAATAGCACCTGTTGTAGTCAGACTCGTATTTGCTTATCCTATGCAGGTGCTGAAGTAGCTATTCTCTGCTTAACGAAATCTGGGGAGGTCGTCAATTATCAGGCTTTCACAAACTCAAAGGGGATGTACACAGTCGCCGAAACTATGCCAGAGAGTAACCGGTGGGACGCATGTTTGGCAAGGTCAATCAGCAGCTTTCACGAACACTGTACTCGACTGAGTGGCTCCAACTCAGGAATCAAGTTCAGTTATAATCATCCATCGGGATTTTCTCATACTGTTAGGCCCTTCTTGTATAAGCCAATCAATGTTCCTTTGTACTGCATTTGACTTTATAACTTGTTTGTTTATACAAAGTTATGGGAAGAAGAGTGGGAATAATGCTGCTTGGAATATTATTTTAGTAAAGAATATACAGAAATTGAAGTGTTGAGCATCTTGCTTCTGTGCAACCCTTCTTTTGGGTTTTGCCGGTGTTTTTCAGGTGCTGCACCACCCCATGAACATAACAAGAAGATGAAACCAAGGTCGTTAATCACAATTTGGTTTTACAAAAGCAGACTTAAAAACTCCCTTTCACTGCAAAGGCTTAGCACTGCATTGCTGTCCCCGAACAGATGTAAGTTCCAACCTTGTATCTTTATTGGGTGTTGCTGGCATGGTCTACAACAAATCTTCCACAGATTGTCCTCTAGTTCATGGTTAATAAAATAGCTTCAGAATACAATGACTTGCCACTTGAGGCTGATCTCCATCTGATTGAATTTACTCTGTCCTGCATGCTACACTCCAGAGGCAACCAGCCAGCTGTAAGGTTCAGAATAACTTGTCAGAAATTTTTAGTAAGAGTAGAAACTAATAACTAGGAAGACTTTGGACTGAAGCTCAAATGAGCAACAGCACAGAATTTGTTGTCTGATCCCATTAGCAGATCTGGATTTGTATGACAGTGAATGTAAAGTCATCAGAAGAAATCCAGTTTAAGCCAGCCTACCTCAGGTAGGTGATATATGGCTGTGTTTCTTCTGTGTCTAATTCTGGCTGAAGAAAAGCCAAATCAACTAATATTAACTGGAATAGTGTATTAACCTGCAATTTGAATAAGATCACTGATCATATAAGACCTACGCAGGTACAAACTGTTCCAGCTGATGCTATAATGTTCAGTAATAGCTGTCCAGTGAATTATGCCCAAGCCCAAAGAAGGGGAAAAATAAAGAACTATCAAACCTAAAACAATGAAAGCTGACACAGAGCAGGAGTTGTACAACAAATAAATCCACCTTACTCTTCATATTGTTGCAGTTGTCACACCTAAATACAATGAAAGCTGACACAGAGGAAAAGTTGTACAACCTAATAAATCCACCTTATTCATATCAATGTAGTTGATTATGCAGTAAAAGGGGTCACTTAAACTGTCCCATAATCGGATATTCAAACTGGAAGTTACAGTGACACACAAACAAGTTCGGATTTATGATTCTCAGCATCAACCACTTCTACTATGTTCTTGCCGACTAGCATGTCATGACAGTCAAACTACAAATGTTTTGGTTGTTAATTCTAACAACTCCCCTCAAACAATCAAAAAGTTCTATAAGAGATCACAGCACTCATGGTTCGAGCAGAACATAAGGCAGAAAAAAAAAAAAAAACACAGCACGGAAACGCAAGCAAATATTTTAGTAGACTCTGCAAAAAGATACTAAAACGACTTCAGGTGTAAACCAATAAACATAATCAAGTTTATCCTGACTAGAAGAGGAAAAGTATAGCTTACGATCAAGAGGTGTTCCACCTTCATTGCTCAAATTGCATCTTGGTCAACAAAATCAGACCAACTCTTCCACTAAAATAAACTGCAAAAGTAAAATCAGAACAGCGTGTTCTTGAACATACTAATACAGATTAGTGATTCTTTGAGAAACATGAACCTCACCTCCCAGACTAAACTAGCTGCTCTTTGATAGCAAGCCCCACCAACAAGAACAACAAGCCCAGCTTCACGACCAGAATTTAGAAACAAAAAGAAGTTCAGAAGGCCTTTCGATCAAGTATTCAGCTGCAAACAAAAACTCAAAAGAGTACTCACGGTGCAATAGGTTCTTTTCTACCATAAAAAACAGAGCAAATTAGAACCTTTTCACCAGGAATAAATAGATTCAGCAGTGAGGTAGAAGAGTAAACCAGCTATTTATCCAAATGAAGTTCCGTTTTATCCAGGCAAGTTTTTTGTTTCTTTTGTGAAAAATGATTTCAAATAACTTCATTAGCACAATCTATACAAATTGCACATTCATAAATGCAAACCATGTTGTAGTGTGGGTAAAGTCCATACCCACCCCCACTCCATGGCCCCAGAGATGGCCAAGCCTACAAAAACTGGAAGATATAATTCATTCAGGATCATCCTGCATCGAGATAGTATTTAATAATCAAGAGAAATCTCCAATTTTATTTGGGCCAAACAAGAGTACTATTTTCCTCTCAGTAAGACTGTCCATGAGAGTGGGTGGCCTGGGTGGTTGTTTCAGAATGGCACACTTTATGATGCTAATGGCAAATTGAAATTTTAAAATAAAAAAATCGATCTTATAAAAGAAGACAACTCTTCAGATTATAAAAGAAAATGCAAAACCTTCCATGATTCATTACTGTAGCTGCCCAAACTATAAAAATTTCTAAAAACTACTTAGGGAGGCTGTGAAAACTCAAAAACAGCACATGCTTCAACCATTCGCTATATCCACCCTTCTGAAAAAGAGAAAAGGTTGAAGGAGGCAGACCAGAAACCAATCGACTAATTGAAATCAAGTTCGGCAAGTTCCGTACCCGTAACAGGTCGCACAACATTCGACTCCTTCCTCTCAGCACCAATCTCCGCATTCGGTCCAAATCCTACCCTGAAAGGAAAATTTTCCCTTTCGAAACAAACCCAATGACTCTGGTTTCCCGAAAACGAACTCCACGCGCCAATTAAAAAGGCGTCGCGAATGGCAAGAGATTGTAAACGGGAGAAGACAAGTGGCCCGGAGTCCGGAACCCACTTGGTTGAAGGAGAGAATATCCTCAAACGAAACGAAGTGAGACAATGATCTGTAGCAAAAGGTATCTGCAAACAGTGGCAAACAATGGGAATTGTAGCTTAGTTTAACCGAACTACCAGATCCTCGAATTATTTTTCTTCTGTTCCTCATGATACTCCTCAGAGAACTGAAAACGGCCATTAATGGCAAAACCAAGAAGAAACAGGATAAAGAAATACGAGTGGAAGCTGTTAGGATTTTAAAAGGGTTTAGGAGATTTTCCGAAGACGCAAAAAGACAAAAAAGAAATGGGTCCCCAATTTGTACAGAAGACACAGTTTAAGAGCGATTAACAGTCCACGACCATAAAAATGTAATCGACAGCTCTTCCCATCTGCAGATGATCATCACAGGAAGTGATACAATCTCACCGCTAACAATTCTAACTAATATCCTGACGATGTTTCCTCTGAGATGCCGGAGGCCCTTTCACCTCGTTGATTTACACTGCGGTGCTGGATTCTCAACCTTTTCACCTGAATCAATTGGAAAAGATAGAAAAAGGGATCTCCTTCGCGGTCTCAGGGAGCATCGTTTTGGAAATCCCAAGCGGCTCGGCACCTTCGTTTGTGGAAGAAGCAGATGCATTGCAGAGGATACCGAAGGCAAGATTGGTGAGGACGAGGCGATACAAAAGTGGGCCCACGAGGGTTTTTTTTCTTTTTTTCTTTTCCGTCTTTTCCGTTTTGCACTCGGCGTTTGCACCACTGTGTTCCAACTCACCGAGTCTTCGACTCGCGATTCGAGCGAGTCGGATTGGATTTTGATTTTCCTACCAAATCTTAGCGCTTACCCATGGCACTCCGTACGACCCATCAAAGCAGATCTACGGCCTAATTGAATGATAATTAAACCTGAAAAACAATTTAAACCCATCTAACGGATAAGATAAAACACGCGGTTTTAGGTGGGACCTAATGTTTAATTTCCCGCGTTGTCCCTTCGCCATCCACGTAAGCGGGTAACTAGTCCGGAATCTGTTTTCCTGGAAAGTAATAAGGTAAAGGGGGTGGGGGGAGGTGGGAGCCTCAGCACCAAAATCTCCCGAGTTTTGCTCCTCGCCTCTGCTTCAGCCATTCTTCTCTCTCGCTCAGAGATATGTCTCCTTAATTGGAGGGACTTCGTCGGTCAGGATTTCAGTTTTCTCGTCTGCTTTATCGTATTTTTCTACTGTCATTGCGAGGTCATTCTTCGTGAATTGTCTTTGCAGAGACGTTCACCGGAGGAAGAAGAAGGTAACGCTTGGAAAGTTTTCAGAGGCCAGATGCGTCGTCTCTTCTTTGAGCTGTAGAGAGGACGCCGTTGTGGACTGTCTTTGATAGCAGCAACGAAGACGGCTGCTATCAAAGTCGATTTCTTTTAGTCGTAGACGGTGGGAGGTGAGTAAGAGTTTTCATCCTGAATTGAGACGGTTCCGTAGTTTTAATTCTCAAAATCTCTGTGAATTTTTATTTTGTTCTTTTAGTTTGTTTTTTCCTTTCTTTTGTTTCTTTTTCAAGATCTTCGAGTAAATTCAAATGAAAGATCAATTCACAGCAGCTATGCTTTTTCCCTGAAGACGAGGAAGAAATCACGAATTCTTTCGCGGGAGGCGAGCTTTAACATTGCGAATTATATGATCATATATCACCCTCTCTTACTAGCTGTCTTGATGTGTGATACGTCGCAGCGTCATTCCGAAGGCGAAGACATCGGACTACCTGCAACGGTTTCTCATGCTTCTGTTTGTGATTCAGGGGACGCTGATTCTGAGGAAATTTTGGCGACAGGAGGAAAGGAGAGAGGGAGATGAAGTGTTTACCGTGTTGTAGTACAGATGACAATCCGAAGTCATCCCCATCTAGGAAGTCATCCAGGAAAACATCAAGGAAAAGCCAAGATCAGAAAGACGGCTTTAATTTGACTTCCTTTATCGATCGTCTCTCCTTGAAGACTGGTAAGTTGGGAGAAAATTTTTACTATTTCCCCCTATCTACAGAATATGAGACTCTGTTTGATATGATCACCAATCTCGTCATGGATTATCCACCCTTCTACGTATCTGTGTGCAGATAGCAGCAAACAGAGGGCCATAGCAGAGGAACTTTCGCGCATTGGCTGCGACGGAAGTACAACTGCCAAGGCTTTTGCATTTCGTGAGTTAGCAAGTGCGACTAAGAATTTTAAAAGTGATTGTCTACTGGGTGAAGGTGGATTTGGAAGAGTCTACAAGGGGCACCTTGAGAAAACAAATCAGGTATGTAGTTTTCTATTGCTGTAATTCTCTTTTGCTGCATTTTTCTCAAACAGCGTTTTCGATTTGCAAAACCCAGGTAGTGGCTGTTAAGCAGCTAGATAGGAACGGACTGCAGGGGAACAGAGAATTTCTGGTGGAAGTTTTGATGTTGAGCCTGCTTCATCACCCCAATCTTGTGAATTTGATTGGGTACTGTGCTGATGGTGATCAAAGGATTTTAGTTTACGAGTACATGCCATTGGGCTCTTTGGAGGATCATCTTCTCGGTACAACTTCAGAAACAATCTTGATACAAAAATCTTAATCCTTAAATCAGAGATTATAACGCTTTCACTACGTTTTTGCAGATTTGCCGCCGACTAAGAAGCCCCTGGACTGGAATACACGGATGAAAATCGCCGGAGGTGCAGCTAAGGGTCTAGAGTACTTGCATGAAAAGGCCAGCCCGCCGGTAATCTATCGGGATTTTAAAGCATCAAATATATTGTTAGATGAAAACTATAATCCGAAACTTTCTGATTTTGGGCTGGCAAAGCTTGGTCCTACTGGTGATAAAACCCATGTCTCCACCAGAGTGATGGGAACATATGGTTACTGCGCGCCGGAGTATGCCATGACAGGCCAATTAACAACAGCTTCAGATGTGTATAGTTTCGGTGTTGTGTTTCTAGAAATTATCACTGGTCGAAGAGCCATCGACAACTCGAAGCCTACATGCGAGCAGAACCTTGTTACTTGGGTACGTGCTCGACTTTTCTTCTGTTCATCTCCTGTTTTCCTTCTTGATGCGAACCTTTTCGTGATCAAATGCAGGCTCAACCACTCTTCAAAGATAGGAAGAAATTCACACAAATGGCCGACCCGGCCCTTAACGATGAGTATCCTGTGAAGGGGCTCTATCAGGCTCTGGCTGTTGCAGCCATGTGTCTCCAAGAGGAAGCACTCACTCGACCATTGATAAGCGATGTCGTAACTGCTCTTGAGTACCTGGCTGTGAAAGATGACCCAGAGGGTGCATCCAAATTCCTATCTCGTAGTTCGACAGATGGGAATTTCGACTGTAGTGATAGTGATCTAGAGATTGATGATAGACCTCAGTCGGAATCAAACGGAAATAGAAAGAACAGCTCTTCTCGCGTGGAAGAAGATAAAGAATCGTAGCAGAATGGGCGGGCCAAACAGGGAAATCACATTATCAAGTGGATCAGGGTAAGTAGCAGAACATGAGGTGTTCCTCAGAGCAGAGTAGAGATAACATTTAATGGCTGCTCTTCTGTTCGGAGCCAAGTTGTTGTGAATTCGATCTATATATTGTCCAGCTTGATTGGAGCTCCATTCATCAAAGGACATTGGCTGCTGTTCAGAGCCCTCAATCGTTGCGAAACAACAAACTTCGATTCCATGTTAGTTTAGAAAATGATGTTGCAGAGGCAAAGAGCTACTCCTGTTGGTTTTAAAATAGTGAATACAAACTTGAATCTGTGATATAAAAAATCTTGATCAACCAATCAGTATGATGTTCTTGGATACTGTGTTTACTTTGAGCTTGGACAATATCGACAACAAGAAGTGGAAAGAAGAGTATGCAATCAAATATCAAGCAAGTCTACTCTGGAAGGTGATCGATCTAAAAGAACCCAGTAAAGTTTACATCTAAAGAGTTACGTTTAAGATCACTTAGAATGCAGCTGAGCTCTCAAATGGATCTTGTTAGTGCCTAGCCAAATGTTTCCAACAGACCGGTCTAAAAAACCGGCCCTGAGTTAGAAGCACTGACTTTCCTCTCTGCTTGCAAGCAATAAGAATAACTTATGAGACTAAATTCACTGAGCTCTCAAATCGATCTTGTTAGTGTCTAGCCAAATGTTCTCAACATACCGGTCTAAAAAACCGGCCCTAAGTTAGAAGCATTGACTTTCCTCTCTGCTTGCAAGCAATAAGAATAACTTATGAGACTAAATTCACTGAGCTCTCGAATGGATCCTGTTAGTGCTTAGCCAAATGTTCCCAACAGACCGGTCTACAAAAACCAGCCCGGTCTGTTGGGAACATTTGGCTAGGCTCTAACAAATGGTATCAGAGTTGGGCGCCAAGTTCGGCGTTCGAATCCTCGGACCAGCAAATGGGGGGGATTAGGAACGTGAATTGTTGGTGACAGATTTTCGGGGGGTACACTAGCTTTTCAGGAAGTTCCTATCGGTGGGGACGAACACAAGGGAAGTCCTCGACATTGATGCGTTTCAAAAGTTTGTCCTCAGGTCCGAATACATGATTCATAGAAGGAGGAAATATGTGAGGACGAACACGAGGGAAATCCTCCTCTTTGGTATCATAACCCCTAGTTAATCATTTATATCTTCTTACAGATCTTCTTCAAACCCTGCAACGTCCACAATAACCTCTATTGGTTCCCCTCCCTTTCATTAATTATGCATAATACACATGCAATAACAGTTTTCAATTGAATCTTTTATAGAAATGGGACTACTTAATATAAAATTACAATGCTTGTAGCAGAATGGGATTACCTTCTTTGTGACATGATTAATGGTGTCTCATATTCCTTTAACAACAAAAAGGTTTAAGCCTTGGATGATATGGCCAATTCCGTAAGATATCACGAGGCTAAAGATGGGCAATGAGTCAACATTCAAACGGTTATCCAATTGTCAAACGGACTCGGATTCGGACTCGGGTCCAAACTCTTTACCAGGAAGTCAACTAGGTTGAGTTGATTTTAAAGAGTCGGCCCGAGTTCGCTCGATTCTCGATCCAATTTCAGTGGTCCGATTTACGGAGTCTTAACAGCATCCATGGCAGTCTCCGTTATTTGTCTCATCAGGCGAGGATCTTTTCTTAGAGAGAAGGCCAGCTATTTCGTGTTCCGCCGGTGATAGAAGAAATAGAACTGTACGTTACCAAAAACCCTTGTTTCCCTCGTTTTCTTCTTCTCGAAAGGGGTTTAGGCTTCGGGTTCTCCTCGCTCTGCGTTTTTTCAAATGCTCTCGACCAAGACGTGCTCGATACTTACAGTAACTCCTCCGGACATCTGTGTTCATGAGAGTGCCGGTGTTGCTCTGTTTCTTCTTTTGAGACTTCACCTACTACAGTTGTGACTCGCTGCACCGAGGACTTCTCTTTGGTGTTAGGGGTTGTATACTTGGGGAGTTGCGCTGCTCTTTGCAAGACGGCGACAAGTAGTACCACTTCGAGGCTGGGGGGAGCTGCTAAGGCAATGGCTGTTGTCGGGGTTTCTTCTCAAGGAGTCGCTCCTTTTAAGACTTCCGTCCATCCTCTGTGGTTTTCTGCTTCCTTTCGCCGGCGCTCTTCGGCAGCCGCTCGTTCTTATGTTACTTGTACTGGAGGTTCTGAGAGGTTCGATTTCATTTGTTCTTTGTTCTTTGTTTTTGTTTTTCTTCTCTGTCATAGTATTCATTCATATGCTTTTTCGGGTGTTTTTGTGTGGCACTTCTTCATTTATGTTTTTTTAGATGAACTAGGTGATTTTCCTTCTATTTGTGGTTTATTCTCCTTTAATCTTTTTTTCAATGTTTAATTTCATTTGAGTTTGGTGGGGGACTGCTTGGACTTTGATTCTTAGTTGAGTGTGTGGATTTCATTATTTAAGATGGGGAACCGAATTATGCGGGAAAGTTGTAGGTACTCTCTGAAATTGGCATGAGATCTTAGCGTGTGTATTTGAGGAGTTATCCTCGGTCAAGCTGTTTTTCCTTTAATTGCATGCTCTATCTTTGCCAAAATTTATGTGGACGAGCCCATACGATGTTAAAAATTGAAACTTACTAGTTTTTGTTGTCTGAAAAAGAGAATTCAAGAAATAAATGTATCAAATGCGAAGAGAGACTGAGAGCATCTCATCTTTGGCATTGGTCGTTGTTCTAGTATGAAATGGTTAATGTTCCAAATAGGCACCCCAAGGTTTGACATTCAATTCATATGGGGATAAATTTATTTTTTTCAAGCCTACCTTGATGGTGACTTCACACCAGTAAACAAGGTGTTGTAATCTTCTGAACTAAAACACTGAACAAGAGCTTGATCTTGGTCACCATAGACAGCTTGTAATTATCAGTATGTAGGCCTCTCAAATTTTGGTGTCGCAATCTTTTGGCTGCTAAACCATGATGGCATCCTCATTAGGGTAAATTATGTCTTGCTATGTAGTGTTGTTTGGGGCCTCAATTTTGAAGGTATATTATGTTCTGCTTGCCTTCACTTGTTCAACATTTTTTCTTTTGTATACAAGGATGATTTTTTGTTTCTAATTTTTTTCATTTTTTCAAATTTTATTACAGGCTGGAAAGCTGTTCGCTGCAGAACCCAGATAAACCACCAGATGTTGCAACTTTCCCTCCATTTAAATTCGGATCACATTCAGCTACATTAAATAAGCCAATTTTCCTGGACTTGGAACCTCATTTTCAAAGGCTGAGATGTCCATCCGCACATGTGTCACCCAGCTACGAGAAACATTCTGGTTCCAGGAAATTTCTACGACCGGATCTCCGCAGCTTGCAGAATGTACATCAAGAAAATATTTCAAAACGATACCTTGATGAGCAACTGCCAACAAGGGATGTTATTCCACGTTTTAACACCAGTAAATCCAGAAGTGCTACTGGGACGGCAAATATAGAAGTGAATTATGCTTGTGGTCCTTCTGGATGGCAAGAGGAAACCAAAAGATTGAAGGCTGTTAAGCTTAAGCAGCATGTACGTTGCTTTCCAGTCAAAGCAGCGAAGCCTGAGATCCTCGAAGATGAACGCACATTAACTGATGCTACACAAGATAGAAATTGTAATGAAGAAAGGAACCTTTCAAGAGCTTCTCAAAGCTTATTTAGCGGAGTGTATGTTGATAATAATAAATGGGATTCATTGCCAGGATCTGGAAGTGATGGAAGAGGTGGTTCAGTTTATATAACTCCAATAGAGAGTGCTGCATCTGATGCCACATCACCTATAAATGCTTCTGTTGAAACCCACATTCAGAAAAGAGATCCCCCCAAAAGAAGTGAAGTCCATTCTTCTGATCCTCGTGAGAATCTTGTTAGCATCTATGACAAAGTTTTCATTGTTGACACTGTTTCAGCAGCAAGAAGAGTTGTGAACAAGCTGAAGCAGTACAAGCATCTTATCCATGCATGTGATACAGAGGTATGATTTATTATTGGATAACTGGTAAAAGTTTGTGTATGTTCATTCTGTTATAATTGTAGCTAATCTATCAGCCTTTTGCTGACATTAATTGGCCTGAATATTTTCTGGTTGGTATTATTCAAAGTTGGGTTGGTATTATTCAAAGTTGGTTCTTACCTGTGAGATATTGAATCACCTGGAAGTCATTGCTTGTGCTGCGAATCATCTTCTCGATCTTCAAATGACAAAAAAGAAAATCATCTCCTTATGTGATAACAGTCTTGCTACAGGTAGCTAAGATTGATGTGAAGGATGAGACTCCAGTTGATCATGGAGAAGTCATATGTTTCAGTATTTATTCTGGACCGGATGCAGATTTCGATGGAAAGTCTTGCATATGGGTTGATGTGCTGGATGGTGGTAGGGATGTCTTGATGGAATTTGCTTCTTTCTTTGAGGATCCATCAATCAGAAAGGTAAAGCTATTATTTGAATAGTTTAAATGATAGTTATCTAAGGAGCCAATGATATCATTATGAACAGATGGTTTGAATGGTTATTGTAGGTTTGGCACAATTATAGTTTTGACTGCCATGTTTTAGAGAATTATGGGATCAAAGTGTCTGGTTTTCATGCGGATACATTGCATCTTGCACGGCTATGGGATTCTTCCAGACGTGCCAATGGTGGTTACTCTCTTGAAGCACTTACAGGAAACCTGAAAGTCATGTCCGACAGGCAGAAAAAGGATGACGATGGACTGATTTTAGGGAAAATATCAATGAAGTCCATATTTGGAAAGAAAAAAGTTAAGAAAGATGGTTCTGAGGGTAAGCTCATTGCTATTGCTCCAGTTGAGGAGCTTCAGAGAGAAGAGCGAGTCCCTTGGATTTGTTACTCTGCCTTTGATTCAATTAGTACATTAAAGCTTTATGAGAGCCTGAAAGTGAAGTTAAAGGATATGAATTGGGTTCTTGATGGAGTAGCATTAGGCTCTATGTACGACTTCTATGAAAAGTACTGGCGTCCATTTGGGGAGCTTTTGGTTAAAATGGAGACTGAAGGAATGCTTGTTGACCGTGCCCACCTTGCTGAGATAGAGAAAGTGGCTACAGTAGAACAGAAAATAGCAGCTGAGAAATTTCGTAAGTGGGCTTCCAAGTACTGCCCACATGCTATCTATATGAATGTTGGAAGTGATACTCAATTACGGCAACTTTTTTTTGGTGGAACTGCAAATAGGTGCAAATCTTCACTGTACAAATTGCTCGAATAAAATTTTTAGTATTCAATTTGATCTCTCTATATTTTTGTGAGCTTTAATTTTTGTTGCTTGATGTTCCTTCTTCTTATCTTGTGTTCATGAATATGATTTCTGTATATCTTGCATTTTTTTACAGGAAAGACCCTAATGAGAGTGTACCAGAAATAAAAAACTTCAAGGTGCCAAATATTGATAAAGTAATTGAAGAGGGCAAGAAGGTGCCTCTGAAATATCGCACTATTAGTCTTTGTAAAATTGGTAATGAGATCCAAACAGAAATGTTTACACCAACAGGGTGGCCTTCACTTAGTGGGGATGCCTTAAAGGCAATGGCTGGAAAAATATCTGCTGATCTATGTATTGTGGATGGCACAGATGAAACAGATGAAATTCCATCTGAGATTGTATTGGATAAAAATAGGGAAACTGGAAACAATATGACACGTTCAGATGATGTTGACACATCTGCTTATGGTTCAGCTTATCGGGCATTTGGTGAGGGTGAAGGGGGGAGGGAGGCTTGCCATGCTATTGCTGCTTTATGTGAAGTTTGCTCTATTGACTCCTTGATTTCGAATTTCATTCTTCCCTTGCAGGTAGCTTCCTTTTTAAGCTGTAGGCTTTGTGTTCTACTTTTGCTGACATGTGAACAGAGTGAGAGAGTGTATCGGTGGGTAAGAGCCCCATAGTTTTATGCCTTGTTATATACTCTATTCCTCAGCCCAGTTGTTGGGGTGTGCTTGGGGTTGTTAGTGCAACTAACTTAGTGGGTAAATGGTTCTATATTTGATTAGTGGGCCAGAATTTTGTCTCATGGTTTTTGACGATCCTGGACTTATATCTTGAGGTAGTGTTCTTGTTTTGGTTAGTTATATTGAAAGGATATGGCCCAGTTCAAAATGGAGTTACAGCAAATCCAAGCTCGTGTCTATTTATGTTCTGTGGTCATGTTCTTCATATCTCAGGCCATGTTGTCAGTTTAGCCTTGACAAGGGGAGAGTATTGGTTGGTAAAAGCACAACTGGTCTCTGACCTGTAGGCATGGTCCTGTCCACCATAGGCTAGCATGAGAGGGTTGTATGTGGTGAATAGTCTTACTTCAGGTTTGACCAGGGATAATCCCGGATTTCTATGAATTCAGAACAAACTGGCAAACTTCAGTCAATCATTTTAGGATGTGCCAGCCCTACTTCAAAAGATATGTAAATTAATTTCATGTACTTTATGTCCATATCATATCCACGATATCTGGAGATGTTTTACTTCTATCATTTTAGGTGGTTGTTGATGCTTCTGAATTTTCTGAACTGCAGGGCAGCCATATATCAGGTAAGCAAGGACGCATTCACTGTTCACTAAATATCAATACTGAGACTGGACGGTTATCCGCAAGGAGACCAAATTTGCAGGTCTATTATTTATTTACTTTAGTCATTTCCTTTTTTCCAGAAATACAATTTTTTTTTTTTTTTTTTTTTTTTAGTGAATGCCAAGATTTTTGTTGTGTTTTGAGAAGAATGATCCTATGGAGGAGAAAGAGAAAAAAAGGGCCTGAAAAATGAAAATAATAATAAAGAAGACAGCTAATAAAAAAATGGCCCATGGGAGGCCCTTGAGCTGCATTCCTAGTTAAGCTTTATTCAGCCCTTTGGAAGATTTTTCACTGATGACACACCTAGCGTAAGAGTCTATTGAGCAAGCCATCTTTTTTCCAATTACACCTAATTACTGGTCTAGGGAACTATTGAAACTTATGAAGCTTGCTTGTGCAGAAGAGAGTATGGTGACTGACTCTTTCTATAACACCTCTTTTGAATCTACTGAGATTCTATTCCTTCTGTGTCTCTCATTTATCTGATAAAGCGTGCCACTAGGAGCTGCTGTGAAAATATTCCAGGTTTTGGCAGTGACTAAATGATGAGTTATAGTTTTCACTAAGTCATAAAGTTAATGATTTAGCTTACTAACAAAATCTGTTATGTCTATTGCTATAACTATAACTGTTTATTTTATTAGATGAGCTCCGGCAATGTTAAATTCATTTTCATTGAAACCTGGATCAGACTAGGTGCACTGGCCTTTCTTGTTTTTGGTCTATCTGGTTCTCCAACATTTTTTAAACATGATATAAAGTTGGTTCCAAATCCATCCCTAGATGACTAGCCCAAGTTATGAGGCTTCTTCCCAACTAATAGCCTATGACATTAACCTATGTGGGAGAGATCAGATTTGCTAGCACATGTACTAGCAGTGGGGCTGGTGCCCTCCAATCACAAGATAAAGATGAATGACACTCATTTAAATGGACAAATAGGTCCCCTTCATCCTCTCAATATGATTGGAGGGTACCAGCCCAATGCACACATATATCTATCGACTGTTATGATAACTATGTGAGATTACTCCCACTAACACTTCCCCTACGTTTAGGTTTAAAATGTGAACAACACAAATAAGGCACAAACTGGGCCAATAAGGTAGACATTTTGCTCCAGTGCCATCTTAAAAGTTGGGTCCAAGTCCATTAAAAAATGACTAGCTTTAGTTAGGAGGCTTTTTCCCCAGCTAATAACCATATGACTTTTCCCTATATTAACACTTGTTAGATTATTTCCGCTGGTAATTCTGTAGTGAACATTACTTGAGGTTGATAAAAGAACTATGAAGGAGACAAGTATTACCTTTCTGGAACTTGAGAAGTCACTGAGGGAAATGGTTTACAGTTCCTTATTAATTGAGAAAAGAAAAGTTCAGACTTTGAATGTTTTTCCCTTTTGCTCTAATCAGAATCAACCTGCTCTAGAGAAGGACAGATATAAGATCCGAAAGGCTTTTGTCGCTGCACCTGGGAATTCCCTTATCGTTGCTGATTATGGGCAGGTTTGTGTGTGCTTTGATCCATCAATTTCAATTTATGCCACTGGAATTTGATACTGTCTCGGTGATAGCTTGTCTGAAAGTAATTCCTCTTTGTAGTTGGAGCTGAGGATCCTAGCACATCTGGCTAACTGTAAGAGCATGTTAGAAGCCTTTAAAGCTGGTGGTGATTTTCATTCTCGCACTGCTATGAATATGTATCCTCATATACGGGAGGCAGTAGAGAAAAAAAGAGTACTGCTGGAATGGTACCCTCAGCCTGGAGAAGAGAAGCCTCCAGTTCCACTGTTGAAGGTAAGAACCAGGAAAATTTTACAGCTTACTTGTGTTTTTTTGTCTGTTATTTTTTGTATCTTATTCTGGGATGTAATCTCTCCTCTTTAGGAGCTTCTTTAATGGAATCTTATTTTGTAAAAAAAAAATAGTTACTGAACAGTGATTTTGAAGTTTGTTTTTTTGCATTTATAAATTGAAGGAAACTGGGATCAACTGTTGAGTAGAAAGGCATCTCCCTCTGTTTTGATTTAATTTAATTTTAATGTTCTGGAGTGAAACCTCATCCAAATTGCAGTGACCGATTTACAGCAACTTGGTTTCATTCATTTTGTCTAGTTAAAGTGTCTAGTTAAAGTATCAACTGAATATAGATGTTCAGTGTTGTAGCTTCGAGTAACTTGGATTTTTCTCTTTTGCCATGTCCATTTCAGGATGCATTTGCCTCTGAAAGGAGAAAAGCAAAAATGCTGAACTTTTCTATTGCATATGGAAAAACTCCTGTTGGCCTCTCCCGAGATTGGAAGGTATGGTTTCTCAATTAAAGTAAACCATTTCATAAATATTTATAAGGTTATTAGATACATATGGATGTGTGGCTGGTAGTGTTGATATGTCTTGGATTTGCATACAGCATGAAAGGAAGTAGTTAGTTTTTGCATCCTTTGATTTTACTTGTCAGGTTCTTTATACAAAATCAAACACATAATAGACACAGATGGATGTGTGGCTGGTAGTGTTGATATTTCTTGGATTTGCATATAACATGAAAGGAATTAGTTCATTTTTGCATCGTTTGATTTTACTTGTCAGGTTCTTTATACAAAATCAAACACATTATATTTGGTTAGTCTTTCTTCTTCTACGCTTTCAAACTAGAAAATGTCAAATTCCTTCTCGGAATACTAATGCACAATTATGCACCTATGCCCAGTTGCACGCGGAGTGAGAAATCTCATGGATGTGACTCTTCGGAAAGTAATAGCATGAGTATCCTTGATTATTGCTTGTGTCTGGATGCAATTGGTCATGTGACAGATTAGCAGGGGCTTCTTATATTATATCCTTCTATGTGAGAAAAATCTAATTGAAGCTATGTTGGCTACATTTCGAGTCATATGACCATGAAGAAAGTATCCTGTTTCTGGAGAGTTGGGGTTTTGAACACTATATATCTTTTCATAAATGTTAGATATGCTGAATTATCTGGCTGATTTACCAAGAAGCCCGCTTCATTTCAGTGTCATGTCAATTGTACATTTAGCATATCATTCCAATACAGCATTATAATATTCTAGTTCATAAGACCGATGGTGAGGTCACTCTCGACCCTCTTCTCCCTTGTTCAGGTTTCTGTTAAAGAGGCAAAGAAAACGGTAGATCTTTGGTACAGAGAAAGACAAGAAGTTTTAAGATGGCAAGAAGAGCGTAAAAAGGAAGCAGAAGCAAAGCAGTGTGTGCATACTCTACTGGGACGGGCTCGCCGTTTCCCTTCGATGACCCATGCTAGTAATCCGCAGAAGGGCCATATTGAAAGAGCTGCTATCAACACCCCAGTGCAGGTGCCAATCTTTCTGAAACGCCATTCTAGTAGTATTTCTGCAACTCATAACAGATGAAATGTGCTTCTGTGAATAGATTTCTCTTGCATTTATAATGTAAATTCAGTGATATCAAATTGCTTAAAGTTATCGACTTATCTGGCGAATTTTTTGCTCTTTCTTTGGACTTTTGAAGGGTAGTGCTGCTGATGTTGCCATGTGTGCGATGCTCGAAATATCCAAAAATGCTCGCCTTAAGGAGCTGGGGTGGAGATTACTATTGCAGGTTTAGTAGATTACTATCCAGAAATGACTGAATTGCTTTCCAAATGAAATTTGGAGTTGTATGAAAATGAAAAAAAGTCGCTGGTGAAAACAGGTGCACGATGAAGTCATATTGGAAGGACCATCAGAGTCAGCAGAGATTGCAAAAGCCATTGTTGTTGAGTGCATGTCAAAACCTTTCAATGGAACTAATTTCCTAAAGGTTGATCTTGCCGTTGATGCCAAGTGTGCTCAGAACTGGTATGCAGCCAAGTAAAAGTAATGGTTGGAATTGTAAGAGAGAAGCAATGCATCTCTGTTGTTACCGACCTGCAGTTTGGGGTTCAGTTAATCATTAAGGTGCTGAGAGTGGCTCCGCCATGGTTCGTGGGAGTTTTTGTACCAGGTTGATCTTATGGAGTTTGGACTGTGTTCAGCATAAGAAAACCTTGTCTGCCTGCTTCATGATCAATTTGCTGGTTCCCAGAAAGATGGAATAGCGCCACAGAACAGCCTTCGGTTTGATGTGTATATATATATATATATGAATTATGTAAGCATTATATGTCTTTGAATGGTACTGGATTTAGAAAACATAAATGCAAGATTTATATCGAGCAAACATTTTTGTCATTTTTTAAACCAATCTAAGAAATATTTTTTATAAAAAAGATAAATATATTTTGGACTCTTTTCTCATGCCACGCGTCAGTGGACGGACGCCACCTCACGTGGTTTTCTCTAGGCCCTTTTCTGGGTCCCCCGAGTTTCCTGACTGGGTGAGTAAATTACCCTAAGGGGGGGTTAGTGCACATGACTCAGGACATGATCTTCATGCGCATTATGCAGTTTATGTCCTGGTGTTGTTAGGGGGCGCCGAAATTCATGTCATGTACATGAATATACATGAATCACGAGTTCATGTCTCAAGAGTAACGGGCGAAAAGTGTTTTCCGCCCGATTTTGAGAATCATCTATATGATTCTCGCGCGGGCTCTCTCTCGGCGAGCGGGGCTGTCTCTCGGGGGGCTCTCTGCCGCACACCCTCTCTGCCGTTTCATTTCCACAGCCCTCTCTCGTTCCGGAGCCCTCTCTCGGTGTTGCCGCAGCCCACTTTCGTTCCGCAACCGTCTCTCGTTCCCGCAGCCCTCTCTCGGTGTTGCCGCAACCCTCTCTCGTTCCGTCGCCGGCCGTCGCCATCGTCGTTGCCCGCCGTCGTCGCCATCGTCGTTGCCCGCCGTCGTCGTTGGCCGTCGTCGTCGCCTACTAGCCCGTCCCCATCGCCATCGTCGTTGCCCTTTGGCTCGCAGCTGAGGAAGACGACGATGGTTTAATTATTTTTATTTATAAATAATTATTTTTATTTTTAATTAATTATTTTTTATTTATAATTAATTATTTTTATTTATAATTAATTATTTTTATTTATAATTAATTATTTTTATTTATAATTAATTATTTTTATTTATTTAATATATTTATTTTACAGTTACTATATTAAAATAGTGATTTAATAGTCATAATTAAAATATTGTTAAAATAAATATTTGATAAATTATTTTTGGCATAATTATCCGATTGCTATAGTTAATTAAACCAATAGTTTTAAATTTTGTGATAATATATTAATAATGAATAATACATAAAATATATTATGTACAAATATATAGTGTGTTAAAGTTATGATTAGATCATTTTTTTCTCTTAAATTATTCATTTTTAGGTTAAAGTATATCATATGTTATTAATAAATTAATAACTCAATGTATTACTTTCGTTTTTGTTATTTATAATGTTATTTATTTATTATTTGTAATTAATCATGTAGTTATTTCATTGGCTCATGTAATTACAATATTAATGTATAATAAAATATCTAATTCAATTAATAAATATATTAGTATATTTAATTATACATTAAATAATTTATTCGTGTAGTAATAATGGTTGTTTTACCTAATTTGGGGTTTAAGGATTATGTTGTAATTAAGTGCACTGTAAAGGTTTAGAAATTCTCTTGTTTTTTATGTTTTTCTCATGTTGGGGCACTAACACTGGAAATTGTTTTCCAGTGCACATGAAGTCGTCAACACTAACACAAATTCTTACCTGATCTTCATGTACATGACATGACATGATCTTCATGTTGGACATGACTTGATCTTCCACTTTGGGGCACTAACCCCCCCTAAAGAAAACCACCCACCCTCGTTTACAGTGACAGCTGTATTTCTTCAGCGTGGGCCCACCACTGGACCAGACAGGCTGTTCGGTGCTGCCGTCGCGCAATCGGAAGTGTCAGAATGCCGGCAGTTTGACCCGTTGACTGGCTCTTATGGCGATCTGACTTTGTCCCTAAGCCAAAGGCGGATAGCGGAAATATCCGCTGAAGGTGACATTCTACATAAGACAGACGCACCCAATCTCGGCTTTTCGGATTGAAGAGGGCTCCAGCGGATCCTATCTTCATTTCCGTTTTCTTCCGCTGTCCAGAGAATTGTTGTTGGTTCGTTTTTTCCTGCAAACATTTGTTGGCGATTTTGTCGGGGGGGCGGACGACGAGGACGAGCAATGGCGATCGCTTGAATGTAATCTTTCCATTTGGTTCGTGTGCATTAGGGTTCTCTATATAGAATATTCTATACTCTATATGTGGCTTCGGCTTTTTTTTTTTTTTTTTTTTTTTAAATCGCCCGATTTGTCTTGTTTCAGAGTACTGAATGCGGAATACTGACCTCTAAAATGAATTTTGAGCATGATTTTGCGAAGTTCTTTGGTTACAGAATTTTGTTAGTGTTTTGCGCTTCATGTTCCTATGCGAGTGATCCTTTTCTGGGATTATTCGTTCGGTTAATCTGGCCTCTTAGTGTGTTCTCTTGACAGCTGGTGGATATAAGTAACAGTACTGATAATGCCTCCTTATTTCAATTGAAGTAGTCGAAAGTGTTATATGGCTGCAAATTAGCTCTTTTAAGCTTTCAGTCGGCAGTTTTGGATCTGTTGCTATTCTTTCGGTACAAGTGCCTCTACTTTTCTCCTTGTAGGTGTACCCCGATTTGGGGATTAAACTGCTTTATTTGATCTTTTAGCTGTTTCTGAGTAATGACGACGGGGCACTGTTTTTCTTCGTGGTCTAATCGTAGTCTAGAAAAAGAGTAACCCTTGGTTTGGATTTTGAGTTATCTTTTGTCTTTTGTACGGTTTATATGTTAGGATGTTCTAGTTTTATTTTGTTCATCAGTCTATTATTTCTTAGATTTATGCAATGATAGTCACGAAGCTTGGACTTATGGGGTGATTTGACGTTGAGCTCGTTTTCGATTCCTATTTCATTTTTGTTCTTCCCAGACGCCTGAGTCTTTCCTTTCAAATTTCAGATTCAGCTGAGGACTTCGTTGTCGACCTATTCATACGTGTGTGAGCAGTGCCGTTGACCTGCCGGCCACTGATCTGTTGAATCATTTGCTGAGAAAGTCATCCGTCGGTGCTTGGCTGACATTGGTCCTATACACCATACTTTTGTATTCTTGTGCTGGCAAGTCTTCTCAAATGTCTGGATGTTTGTCGTTTTTTTATATTTTTTTCCGTTACTCTGTGGTTGTTGACCAATTTTGAACTCTAAGGTTTTGCTTTGGACCTGAACGAGATTTTTCTAACGAATTATTTAAATCTTAGGTGTTCCTGTTCTGTCTGTGCTTGATACTTTTGTGTCTACTGTTTCTGTTCCCTCAGATCCTTGCTATTCACTTTGCTGCAGGTAAACTTGATGTCAACATCATCTATCTTCCATTATTGATTAACTGAAAAGCTTTCTATAAATATGGAAAAGAGTTTACGTTCCACTCATATTCGTTATTTTCTTGTTTGCAAGTTTTTTGTATTCCTGGATTGTTAATGGTTGTTGATACTGTTTTATGCATTTTGCTTTTAGTTATTGGTTCTTAGTCTATTGGACTTTGCAGTTTCAAATCTGTTTGGTTTTCTCATTTACTTAATATTACATACTCCCATGGCTACTTTCAAAAAAAAAAATAAAAAAAATACTCCTATGGTTTCTTGCACTTAAAGGAAATTTAAAATTTGATGCTGTAGAGTATCTTGTTGTGCTATCATTGAGTCTATTCTTTCCAATTGTATGTCGTCTGCTAACAGGTTGCAATTTAAGAAGTTGCGGACAGTTTGGTTACTAAAAAAAGGTTGTTTATTGTATGGATGCTTTGGTTTATACTTCCTTCGGGTTTGTACTCTTTTAAATTTGAGAAATAATTATAGAGTTCTGCTTATCAGAGTATTTATGGCCTTTTTCTTCTCATTGTACAGTTATTTTTTCATAAACAGTTTATACCAGAAAAAAAATGCTACTTAATTATCTTTCTATACAGTTCTTGTTACTGAAAATGATAGTAATTTAAAAAGAAAATATATTTTTTTCTTTGCTGCTGTTGTTCACTATTTTCATCTATCCAAACAAAACTATTACAGTATTTCTAATTTATATGATCATAATGTGAAAGACGAGGGAAGTTTCATTTGTACATGACCAGTTAATGTTCACTGCCAAACAGACTTGCACATACTTTTGCTGGAGCAGAAAACGACCATCAGGTTGGAGCTTTGTATCAATAGCAAATTTCTGGCCTTGTTGCAAATAAAATCGAAGCTGCGTACCAACTTTTGCCTGGAGGAGTGACATGGCTGGGAGTTTGGAACCCATCAAGGGTGGTGGAGGCTCAATAAAAGTGGGCACCTCTGGGACAATTGGATCTTTGATGACTAGGGAGCTAGAATCCCTGAAAAATGCACCAACTCTTCCCAGGAAAAAACCTCAACCAACTACTGTTTCAGTTCCTTGTGGTGGTTCTTCAGCAAAAATCTCACAATCCCGAAGGAATTTTCCTCACGAAGCCAGCAGCAGCAATGGGAGCTGTAGTAGCAATGTCAACTACAATACTAACACAGAAAAAGACCCTGTAATTACACAGAAGACTAAATCCAACCTCGGGAAGAGTGTCCATAGCATTCCAATGCTCAGTTCTGATGGTATCACGACACCTACGGAAAGAACTCCAAGCAGAGATAAGCGTGACAGAAAAGTTCCTAACCTTGTTGAAGTCGTAGATCTCAAGTGTGGGCACCCTGACAAAGCATGGTCAAGCCCGATAGCCAATCGGCTCAAGAAGCTTGGTTTCTCCAAGCTCTCTGAGACCATCTCCTAACCTTCCAACCTCTTCCCATCCGTTCTGAGGTTCCTGTAGCTACACTCTGGGATTCGATCCATCCTATTGTCTATGATGTCCACAGCAGAACAAATGCTTGGCAGGAAACTGCCACTTGCCCTCTTCTTCCTTTTACGGGCTGCAGTCGTAAACCTAAATCGGGTTCCAGAATCAATACAGTTACTTGCAACCATAGCTGGAGTCTGGGATGGCTGAGGTCTCTGTTCAGGGTAGCACTGATTTAGATCCAGTTTTTTGAAGTACTCCATCTCCTGCAAAACAAGAGACCCAATTGTTCCGCGGGTGCCAATCTCAACTGGAGCAGTAGCTTTAGCTGCCATCTTCACTACAAAGTGGATAAGTATGTTTCAGAGTTGCTGGTGGAAGACTTGTGGTATTGCTCTGTTACTAGAGGGATTCTTATATGCATGGTCCGTAATGTGGACAGCCTTTGTTTTTTCTCCAGATTGGAGTGGAGGATGACGATATGAGAATTACGTAGCATGTAAGATTGCAGCCAAAGCATTAGAAGGTAAACAGTCCTCTTTTTATTTTTACATCTTCAGCCGCTCTTCCTTTTATATCTACCATTTGGTGGAGCTACTGGCCTTGTCGTTTTAGGTATGATGTGGTGGGCAAGTTAGCTTTGGAACGTTTCTCTTGGCAGGCCTAATCTGGTGGGGATAACAATCCTATGGTTATGAATGGAGACGTCCTTGTATGAGCGTTGTGGTTTTCTTGCTGTTTGAGTTAGAGGCCACTTTGACATATAAGATGTGATCCAATCACTTTCGAGTGGGCTGTCATCTGTCATGGGGTTCCTACCATTCTGCTGGGTGGTCCAGACGAAAAATAATTGTTGTCCCGATCTGGGTGATGCGATCTTCCCCAAGGCATCGATTTTCTGGGATGCTTGCTACTTGTGGATTCTGAAGCCACTGAAATAACTTGAGAATTACTGCAACTTGCTCCAATTATCATTGAAATTGAATTTGAAAAAGGTGGCCAATGAGTTCTGAGTCTTGACTGACTAAAGCTTGTTTAACCCATGACTGCTTTATATTGACGTTTTGCTAGGAAAGGATTTGGCATGTAACAATGAAGTATGCAGGTCTAATTGCTGGTATCAAAAGCTGCAACGGGACGTGCCAATTTCGTCCATAGCTGAATGCACAGTTTACTTTGGCACTATTCAATTGTAACAGGCGTTGATATTCCGAGGCTGATTCAGAGATTCTGCGAATATGTAGGATATGGACTTGAATGCGATGCGTGATTATTTGCTTTAATTCTATATGGAAAAGACACCTTCAGAAATGTGATGGAAGACATCACATTCCTTCTATTAAAAAACGATCGAATTTTTTAATATAAACAACCAAATACCGGCCGAACTTTCCAATGTCGACATACCTCCGGGTGGACCGATCGTTAACTACGATGTCTCACAATTAAAAATATAACAAAAAAGACAAAATATTCCGATTCAGACGAGTGTAGGGGTCAAATAGCCGGAGTGCTTCGCCGACTCCAGACGGCGTTGGTCTTCTTTTAAAATTACTAACAAATAGACTACCTTCTGCATCGTCTAATGATCCGATTCTTGAGGAACCATTTACTATCTTTGCTTTTTTCATTGCTTTTTTCATTGTAGTTAAACTTTTCTTTCTCCTGGATAACGAGTTTACGTACAAACCTCTGCCAAATATTTAATCAATATAACCCAAAAAACCGATCTATGAAATACGGAAAACAGAATACTTAACCCATGACTATTTTTGATACCCACTGTTCCCCTTATCAACATCTACAATGACCCACACTCGTCTAAAAGCTAAATCGCCCCTTCCGGGCTGCGAACGCGAAACGTGGTATCCAACTCTGATACCATATCAAACGCTTAACCAATACAACCCAAAAGACCGATCTATTAAATACTGAAAACAGAGTACTTAACCCAGGACCACCTCTAACAACGTCGATTTTGTGAGGCAAAAACAAAAACTAAAGAATCATGATTTTTTTGATAACCAAGAAATAGTTACCACAATTACCACCATTGGTCTCGTCATTAAATACACCTCGAATCTCAACACCCAAATCTCACAACACAAAACAAGAACACGTGCCACGTAGGAGCTGAGGCTATCCACAAGTACTTTTTTTTTTTTTTTTTTAGCACAAATCGGATGATAGCCTTTTGCTAACATCATCAGAAACAATTAGATTCACCGAACTGACAGTGGAAAGAGATCAGGCGTTTGACTCCACAATTGGTTTTCACCTCTACTTGAAACAGCCTCACGCCGCAAGGATTATGATCACTATAAGCAAAACCACTCCAAATATTGCCAAGAGCATGCATGCCTGCACCATGACACCACCACACACGTAAACTGGTGAGGATGATGCTCTAACCGTAAAACCAAATTGAAAATAGTTCCAGGGGATAAACTCACCAAGGATGAATTCGACCTTTGGATTTTGGATGCTTTTCCAAGTTGAGATTTTGCCTGTGAAGTTGCTGCAGCAGAATTTTCAATATTGGACTCTATGTCATCTGCAAAGTCAAACAGCAACCTCCATCAGATCAATTAGGTAGAACACGATCAACATTCTTTGTCAGGCATAGCCAATAACAGACGTACCTATCATCACCCCTTGCTCATGAACCAACACTGCAAGATCTTTAAAAATTTCATTCACCTCACCAATCTGTTGCTGGATTTCTTGAATTCCTTGTTCTCTCTCTTCAATGATGGCTTCATTAAAAACAATTTCATTATCCAGAAGCAAAACCTCTTGCCTGCAATTCAATTACTTAAGGCAAAATAAGTAGAGAGACAACAAAAAGCAAAAAGATAATTCTTTTTAAACTAAAATGTTTAGCCCAGTGCTTATATTGACTAGATACATAATAACATATATAGTCATTATTCACGTTTCACAATCCCAATCCTTCCACAATTAAGCATATATAGTCTCGTCTTTCAAGCTTTTAACAAAAAGAAAAAAACACTACTATTTTAAATAAGTCCATTCAAAGATAAACACAATTCTTGCACTATTACTCCTTTATTTGTTATATTTGCAGGGACAAATACAGTCTCATTGGCACATAAGACGGAAATATTCTACACTAAGTGTGAGTTTAAAAAGTTTCAACAAAAACATTCTTAGAATTCTCTAAAGCACACTGATATTAACAGAATTTAAAACTGAGAGCAAAACAGACCTTCTAGATTCCACAAGAAGAGCACGCTCCTCTGAACTTTTATCGGAACGAATATCCAACTCACCCGCAGTGTAACTGCATGAAAGACAACACATTGTAGTTACAATATGAACATAGAAAGAAGCTTGGAATTCACACTTTGGACAGTATACGTAAGGGTAGAAAAATATTTTGCAAGATATAATAGACAGTAAGGACATGAACTACAGAAGTAACAATCCTTCTAATGGATTGGCACTGCAAGCAGAATCAAGGTAATTTAGAATTTACAGGTACCATAGCCAGAAAAGAGAGAGAGAGAAAGACCAGGAAGGAAAAAACATACACATCTAGGGAACATATCAAGAAAGCAAATGAAAAAGGGAACTAAAGTACTTAATATGACAGCTACCTCGTTGGAAGGACTGCTTGAGGAACAAAAGGTGCATATGCTGTTTCTCTTTCAGCAGCAAGCCGTTGAGCCTTTTGAAACTCTTTTAATACAGCCTGGAAATCTTTTGCAAGTTTGGCATCTGCTATTTTTTTGCTTGCCTGCTTGCAGAAGAAGGAACATTGATGCTTTAGTGACAAAAGAAAAAGGAAAGAAATTTTCTGAAGTAGTGACAGAAGTCCCAATCATGCAAAATTACAATAATTTGATGCACCTAAGAGAGTATAAAGCAGATCACTGGTTCCGGAAAGTCTCCAATCCAGACAAGGTACACTACAGAAGCAATATGGTCCTCCATTCCAAAAATGGTTAATCTTTTTTCTTTTCTATGCTTTATAGTCTTGAGAATAGGCAGCACATGGTTCAACTTCACTTCCCTCTATTAAGTTCTATAACTCAGGAAAATTGTGATAGGCATCTACACTTCATGAAAAATTATAAACCACCCCTACAGTACGTAGGCTAACCACTCATCATGTTTTGAATGCTAAAGCACAAGCACATGATAGGAAATGAGAAATTGCAGAACTCTTGACCAAATTAGAGCCTATATACGACTAGTCTACAAGCTACCAATAGTAGTTACAAGCCACCTCTAGATAAAAAAATATGAGAAGGGAAAATGAGGACTTGTTCCAGATAAATGTAAGGTTAAACAAACAAAACATAAAGGAGACAGTCAGCCATACTTACACTGACTTCAGAATGCTGATCTGTTTCACTTGCAAGTTTAAGTTTCGCAGAGGTATCTTTCACCAACTGCCCAATGTGTAGCCTTGTCTTGTGACTGAAAGCATATGGAATTACTTGAGCAAACCAACAGAAGACAAGCAGAGGTACAGAACATGTACTTAAACATTAACAGAGAAATAGAACATTCATCAGAAATCAGAGAAATTTGTCTAAAACATGTCAAAAGGAAGGAATCCTTTTTGCCCATTATAAGGGAAAATAACCGATTGGTAGGGATTTGGATAAAGTGAGCACACATTTTTTGTATCTGAACTACAAACAGATAAACTCAAACACAAAATTCATACCCAGGTGATATTTAAGACTTGTCACAGCAGTATGAAGAGCATCATCAAAAGTGTCCAAAAACCTCTTAAGTTTCTTACATGTAACCCATGGATCTAATTTCGCCCACTATACATGAAGGCAGAAGTAGATGGTAAGATCAGATAAGAACCGTTCAAAACAAAGTAAAAGAGACACAAAAATACAGGTTTTAAGGATCACAAAAATTGTGAAAATAGATATATGACAGCTACCTGGCACACACAACTCTATTTTACCCTAATTTCTTTCCAAAAGATCCAATAATTTTCACTAATATAAGCTATTTCCAGAAAAAAGAATATCATACCCCAGGGCTTTCCAACTCCCTTACATCAACATTAAATAGGTATACCATTTCCAAATGGTTAACAACCCCTCAACATGGCCTAGATAGAAGTTCAAGTATAATCATGGCACAATGAATAGTTATGTCACAGTCAAATACTTTTGACTCTTAAAATAAAATGGTCCTTCAGTTAACTATTAAAATAAATTAGTTATTCAGAAGGACTTGCGCTAGAAAGTTGTCAGTTTAGTCCCATGTCAATGGAGAAGAGTTTTTGTGTTCTTCATCTTTTGTAATACATGGAAACATGCTTTTGCAGCCACTTGAAATCAATTCTTCATTTTCTTTGACACTTGGTATAATAGAGCTCTATTTTGAGCTTGTAATGGTGCTCTCTATTCCACAAGACCGGAGCACAGTATGAAGCTCAATCAATTTCATACTCAGGAGAGGATGATTCATACTAAATCCGACTTAGGAAATTTCAGTACGCTGCTAGTTGTGGAGAGACAACCATCAGATGATTGTCATGTAAAATAGATAAAAATTGGTCTAACCACGACAATTACGCATACAAAAAGTAACAGGCCTCAATACGATTAAACTCCAATGCACAAAACGTGGCCTTTTCCCAGCATTGCTCTCGAGCTTCAATGCAGACAATAACAGAAGGAACAAGTAACAGGAAAAATGACCAAATCACCATTCCCGCCTTAATCTTTCTATTTTCTCGTAACCACCTTCACGGTTAACGATTTCCTCGAGATGAGACAACTAGCAATCGATCACACGGAACCAAAATTAATTTTCCCAAACCACCAATAAACCAATCGAAACCGATCACATACACAAACGCAGAACAAAATTAAAGAAAAAAGGAAGCGATCCTCACAGCTTCTCACGCAGCTCGGGCGTATCCTTGGGCGTCCCAAGGGTATTTACAAGGCGTTGAAAGGTTGACACGGCCGTGTTAATCTGAAAAACCCCCGATGCCACAGCCTGAGTCGGATCTTGCTTGCCGTTGACGAATTCCCGCCGGATGGGTACCGTCCGTCCCGATTCCAAATCTTGAAAACTCATCTCCGCACACGGGGATTACAAACTAGAATTTGCTACTCCCAGAAGATTAAAAAATTTGAACAAAAAAGGGATTTGCGAAACCCTAGGAAACCCTGAAGGCGAAGACGAGAGAAAAAGGTCCGGCGACAATTTCCGGGTGAGCAATTGGAATTTAGGATCCAAAGCGCGAAAACGGGGGCCAGAGTTCCGGAGAGGCGTGAATTACGGAAGGAGAAAATTTAAGAATTTGAAGAAACTAATTATTATTATAATTTTCTTTTTTTACAGTAGACGCCGTGAACGCAGAAATCTCGTGCGAGTCCCAGCCAGTCTGCCATCCTTTGCCAGCACGAGTGTGGCGGCTCAAAAGCGACACGTGGCCTCCGTTTAGGTTGTCATAGTCCACGAGGCGGAAAAAGATTGGTTCAATCCTCCCGCAGTGGCCATTTTCGATGCCCACCTGAAAAAACCGATCACGTGGCAAAACACGCGTGTAATGTAATTAAAATAAGAGATGGAGATGCAGGGGATCGAACCCTGTGCCTCTCGCATGCAAAGCGAGCGCTCTACCATTTGAGCTACATCCCCATGCCATTTGCATTAATATCCATAACGATTAGAAAGACTAAATGGAGCAACCAATTTGTGGAGCTGAGAATCACGTGCCCCTCGGGCTCCGGTTTTTGGCTCTCTCTGACGTCTCTATTCAGATTTCCAGGCTATTAAGATAAGCAGCGAACAGAAACGGAAGCACACCTCTCTCTCTCTGTTTCTTGCTTCAGTGATAGAAATCAATGGCGTCAATTCCGTGTACTTTTCATGTAGTTGCATCGTCATCGTCGTCTTCTTCGTGGTGTATACGATCTTCTTTTTTAGGGAAAAGAAAGACTCTGGGCTGGTTTAGAGCTTGCAGAATTGGACAAAAGGTCGTGCCAGATTGTGGTTTCAAAGCTAAAGCCTGGTTCCGCTTCGGGAAAAATGGTGTAGATGCTGAAGGTGCTGGAATCTATGGTAGCCAAAATCGAGACGACTTTGACCGTGACGATGTGGAGCAGGTAAAGTTACTGACATTGGTTTCTCGTCCCTATTACATGTGAAATAAGAGAATAAGTAGCACCGTTGTTCTGGGTTTGGAGGAAATTCTTATTTATCTGGATGTGTTGAATCTCAAAGAAAAAAAAAACAGGAAAGCTTCGTTGGGACTTGCTTTGAGTCGTTTGGTACTTTGTACAGATTGTTCATGCTTTTTGAGAGAAGACATACATTGAAGAACAACGAGATCTTATCTGGAAACGGAAATTAGATCATGAAATACTCTGTTCGTCGGTAGATTGGATTATTTTTCTTGTACAGAGAAATAATATCGACGACAATTTTTTTATGCATTGCATTATTGGTCTTATCTTCTCTGTTACTTCTGAAGAAACTAATTGCATATGGAGGAGTCCAAGTTCTCTTCTGGATCAGTATCTGTTGAATTTAGATTCCTGACATTCTCATTTTGCAGTACTTCAACTACATGGGTATGCTTGCTGTTGAGGGTACATACGATAAGATGGAAGCTCTTCTAAGCCAGAACATTCACCCAGTAGATATCTTGCTAATGTTGGCTGCCTCCGAGGGTGATAAACCGAAGATCGAGGAGCTTATCAGAGCTGGGGCAAACTACGATGTGAAAGACGCAGATGGAAGAACTGCCCTTGATAGAGCTGTCAGCGACGAGATCCAGGAATTCATCTTGGGCTTCTCGGTTCAGAAATCATGAGTTCAAGGCGCTTTGCCTTTTTTGTTTTTGTTTTTTCACTGTTTTTGGCTCTGTAAACGTATCCTTTCTTATTCATCAGTGTTGATCTTTAGATATATGTTGAGAGATTTCATCCGGATATACTCTGTATATACCAGTCTTGCAATTGTTTCGAACTGATTACTAGAATCACTAACGAGATGTAGTTTACATTCATGTTTCTTCTATATTCTGTGTCAGGAATGTGGAGTTGATTTGCTCAATAGCCAGTCTTGTGGCTTGTTAGTTTCCCAGCTTCTGGGATTTTGGTGGGCTTAAAAAACCAACTGAGATTAAGCTGCCTCTTTGACATTTCTGGAGCTTGATGATTGTCAGTTGTCACCAATCTCTTGAATCACACACTCTGACTCTTTCACAGGATTTGCCAGATTTTTCTTTCTCCGTCTCTTCTCCCCTCACCTCAAAGCTACTATTTCTCTAAATTGATAAACAAAAACAAATACTCGTTCCTGCAGTAGTCTCCACTGGAAACGATTCTGTTCAACAACGTAGTATATCACAGGGGGAATGTGGGATTGAAAGGAATAGACTGCACATAGCTTGAAAACAATTCAACAGAAGCTTTACCTTTTATTCACATCTTCAGCTACAACATGCAATGCAGTTGAACTAAGCTCATAATTATTTGAAATAGAGCTCAAGCAGTTTTTTCAGCGTGTCAAATATGCTAGTGAAGGGGTTGAACTCAACAGGTGCCTTCAGTTCTATGTTTGGAAATTGATTTGTGAGGGCCTCTTGCATTCCCGGCATGGACATCATCAGAGCCAGCTGATTAGAGGACATCACTTCACAGTCCTGTGGAGTATCTTTGATCTTACTGGGGTCATAGCCAAAAGTTGCCAAGTATGATTTGTACTTATCGATGAACTCCCGTCCTGGATTAGGAGTTCTGGAATAAATCTGCACAACAAATCGGAGTCATGGATACTGTTATGTGTTCTCAACATGAGTAAACACGTAAGTGCCAAGTATGTTGAATGGTCGATCAAAATCATTGTATGCATTACTCACCTGGATGAAGCTTCTGTCTTTTGCACCAGAAACAAGAGAAAAATTATTGTAATCAGTTGCAATCACGTCATAGGGTTCCTTTGGAATAAATGGTAATGTCGGAAATTTGAGGTAGCACTTTTGTTTTATCATTTCTTGCCTCTCTAAATCAGACACATTCTTCTCTATATCCTCCTCGGAAAGGCATTGGACTTTTCCCCTGATACCTGTTATGTACCCATTCGGTCCACCATGAACACAGAATGTGTCAACCAGGAGAGAGGGTCCTTCCGCATTAAATGTATAGACTCCCTGCCATTAAAAGTACCCAAATTTATGTAAGCAGCTTAAGCATATAGCTAGCAAACATCAGTTCAAAACAAGGATAATTTATACTAGAGTAGCCTAATAATGGAGTGGCGTAAAACAACAGACACCTCACATTAAAAGTGCAACTATAGAAACTATGGTGCGAAGATCTGACCAGTAGGAAAAAATAATGATTTTGCAGTGAAACTGTAAACTTTAATTTAAACTGCTACACACGTCAAGTGGAAAATAAGGCTAAGTTGTTAAACGTATAAAAGGTGACCTGATCTTCTAATTGTGATCCTAACAGCCTAGATCATGCCCCTCATGTGAAGTACAGCAAGCTAAAATCAATGCTACTTATTGGAAGTTGTCATATCATTCATTTCGAATATATATGTTCTCTGAAAATCCTTTACCTGAGTACAGTGGCAATCTTCTTGTCCTTGACCAGCAAATCCACGCTTTAGTGAGGCCACTTCAAACCATCTTCCTGAATATCTGACTGGATCAAAATCCTTGGCAGTCATACCTCTCATCATCATCAGCTGCTTTCCACTGTTGTTATCTGTTGTTTTCGTAAGTTCAAGAACCACATCATTATCAGAAGCAGCTGCTAGTTGGCATAAGTTATTCTGGTGGGATGGTTCAGCTGCAACAACCTGGCAGAAGAAATGAGAAGGTTCAGCTATACAGTCTAATTGCTCGTCATGATCTCCCTATCTTCTGATTCCTGCAAGAAAATCTGTTTCAGACTAAGTTTAAATAACTTCTGCCATGAAGATTCTGTATCTATGTCTGGCAATTTTCTCATCACATCATCTGTAATTAGTTTTCTTTTGCTTTAGCACGTACTATGTTCAACAGTATGTTATCAACACCAGTGTGAACAGGATAAGAGAGTTTAGAATGATCAGAGCTCAGGAGAAAGTGTCAATTTGCCCACCAGGTTTGGCTGAGAAAAAAATACAAATGAAGCAGCAACTCCACAAAAAATATGCCCAAAAACAGATTTCCTGTTTGTTGTTGCCTCCTCCAATGAGCATTTTGCCTTCCTGCTCACTAGCGCAGCATTTGTCCTCCTAAAGAAGATAGATTATATATATCAATTACAAATGTCAAAGAGAGGTTATACAACCGAAATGTATAAATGCATCCACCAGCAAACAACAAAAGATATAATGTATAGATCTGGTTATAACTAGGAGGCTAACAGTTAGCGTTAAATATAACTGAGGAACTATCGTTGGCAGGACATGCTTATATTATATGTAGTTTTGAGTCAAATGTAATTATCAATGACCTCCACAAAACAAAGAATGCCATAAAAAAGTATCCTCTCTCGACAACTAGTTCCTGGCTCATCTATTCGTCCACCTGAAGGGACCCAAACAGAACACTCATAATACAGCAGTAGGTTCGGGAGCATACCAACATATAGAGCAAATCAGAATTGCGTCCAAAGTACAAACTGTCAACAGCTCCTGACATGAGCTACATTGCCTATGAATTCTTAAACAACACACTTGGGGTTTCTCTCTTTGACTATGAAAAGCAAAAGAATTGTCCTTCAGTATGTATGATTAGACATACTGATAGAAGAACTCCACATCATCATCCACTTCCATGACCGAAGCCAATCGTTTTAACCTTCAATACACTTTAGAAATTAGGACGAACTCTAATCAACTGCTTTCCCTTCAAGTCACTGCAATGCAGTTATAAATTATTTTTTTGAAAAAGTTTGTTTTTTTTTTTTTGAAAAAGTTTGTTTTTTTTTTTTTGAAAAAGAATACAGTTATAAATTATTGGCAGAATCAATCTTTCATTTGTGACCTCAGCATGTCCTCTTGTTAGGAATTAAATGATAAACGCAGAAGAAGGGAAAAACCACAACAAGATTTATACAGGTTCGCCTCAAGGTGAGACCACATCCTATCTTTCGTCGTTGCAATAATCTATTATGAAGATGAAATAGTTTACAAAAGAAATCGCACACCTATAGGTGTTTCTCTCTAACCTCTCAGACTGCAACATGAGATGATCCTCAGATTAAGATGATTAAAACCCTAATAGCAACGACCCTCAATTATAAAGAGAAAATTAGGACAACCACATTACAAGAGTTAAAATTCCCAAATCGCGACCACCTTAGTGTAGGGCGTTAATTAGGCTCCACAACTTAACAATCTCCCACTTGGAGACTAATTCATCATCAATATCTCCTTTGCAACAACAACAACTTCTCAATCCTCAGAGAGAAGTCCAATTGAAGCTGAACACAACTTCAGTTTCTTGATTGTAACAGTCTTTGACAACATATTTGCCAGATTCTAACTTCCTTCAATCTTCTCAAGCGCTAAGACTCCATCCTCTAGAGCCGATCTGATGAAAAGATAACGCACCTGTATGTGCTTTGTTCTGGCATGATAAACAAGATTCTTTACTAAATGAATAGCACTTTGATTGTCACAATACAACACATTCTTCCCTTGTTTGAGACCTAATTCTTTCCAGAAAGACTGCAGTTATACCATCTATTTGCTGGCTTTAGTCACGGCAACGTATTCTGTCTCAGTGGTGGAAAAAACAACTATCTTTTACAACTTAGAGACTCAACTAACTGTTGTACTACCCAATGTGTATATATTATATCCAGTGGTACTCTTTCTACCATCAATGTCTCCAGCCATGTCAGCATCTACATAACCCAGTAATCCCAAGTCTGACTTTCTGAAACATAAGGCTGAGTCTGAAGTGCTTCTCAAATACTTAAAAATCCACTTCACTGCTTCCCAATGTTATTTACCCGGATTACTAATATATCTGCTAGCAACTCCCACTGCATGAGCTATGTCTAGTCTAGTACAAACCATGGCATACATGAGATTGCAAATAGTAGAAGCATAAGGTACATTGCCCATGTTAGCTCACTCCTGCTCTGTAGAAGGTGATTGCTCCTTAGATAGCCTAAAGTGACTAGCCAAAAGAGTACTCACTGGTTTGTATCATTCATGTTGAATCTGCTCAGCACCTTCTTCACATTTTTTTTTTTTTATCACGGTTTCAAGACATCAGTATCTCTAGTAATCCTCATCCCAAGGATTTGTTTTGCACCACCCAAATCCTTCATTGAAAACTTTTTCGACAACTCCCTTTTCAAATTTTCTATTTCTTATTTTCAAGTTTATGCTATCAACATGTCATCAACATATAATAGTAGAATGATGTAGGAGTTATCACGTTTTTTCACATAACAGCAATGATCTGCCTGACACCTCAAGAAACCATTACTACTCATAAAAGTGTCAAACTTCTTATACCACTGTCTTGGAGCTTGTTTAAGACCATACAATCTCTTTAGAAGATTGCATACCATTTTCTCCTTTTTATGTGCTTTAAAACCCTGTGGCTGCATCATGTAAATTTCTTCCTCCAAATCACCATGAAGAAAGACTGTCTTTACATCCAACTGCTTTAAGTGCAAGTCTTTATTTGCCACTAGTCCAAGCATTGTTCTAATAGTAGTGAATTTGACTATTGGAGAGAAAATTTCAGTGTAGTCAATGCCTTCTTTTTGTTGAAAACCCTTTACCACCAGTCTTGCCTTCTATCGCTTGTGCCATCATGTTCGTCTTTTATTTGATACACCTACTTATTCTGCAAGGTCTTCTTTCTTTTTGGGAGCTCAGTCAACTGCCATGTTTGATTGGATAATAATGAATCCATCTCATCCCGCATGGCCAACTCCCACTTGGTTGATTCATCAACTTGCACAACTTCCTCATAACTCTCTGATTCACCTTTATCAGTCAACAAAATATAATTTAAGTGCAGGAGAGTACCTTTGTGGTGGTTTGCTAGTTCTGGCAGATCTCCTGAATTCAGTCACAAAAATGTTCTGATTTACTTCTGGGGGTATGTTCTCTTGGTCTTTCTGAGCAATATTCTCCATCTCAATAGCTGGAAGATCTCTCAATTGAATAACTTCAAACTTCTTGGCTTCATTACTTGTGTGCTCTCAGACTCTGTTCTCAACCTGTCTTTATACATGAAACTTTTATTGAAGATCACATCCTTGCTCCTGATAACCTTACGACTTTGGTCATCCCAAAAGCAATAACCAAACTCTGATACCACTTGTTAGGAATTAAACGCCTTAATTCCAAACTAACGAGAGCAATAATAATAAATGTGAAGAAAGAAATGAAAAACAAGCACGGACAAACACAACAAAATTTATACAGGTTCGCCTCAAGGTGAGACTATGTCCTATTTTCCGCCGCTGCAATAATCCACTATGAAGATGAAATAATTTACAAGAGACATCGTACACTTACTAGTGTTTCTCTCTAACCTCTCGGGCTGCAACTCAAGATGCTCATCAGATTAAGATGATTAAAACCCTAATAGGGCCCCTCAATTATAAAGAAAAAATTAGGGCAACCACATTACAAGAGTTAAATTCCCAAACCGCAAACAACTCAACGTCGGGCATTAATGAGGTTCCACAACTTAACACTTCTAACATCAAGTTGATCATCTGACTGACAATTTGACTTCATGAACTTTGGCTAATATGGGGACTCCATCTATAATCAATGAAATTCAACAGTACCGGGAGGAAATCCACAATTATAAAACACATCAGGTACTTGGCATTCAGGCCGAGGGAAACTATAATTACTATTCCTTATTTAAATAACGTATGTGTACTATATGCTCTAAGTTATAATCAGAAAGAACCTTGCTGCTCAAGTCCCTAACTCATACAGAATTTGATCATGATCTGCATCGAAAATAGTTTGCTTCTTGACAATATCAGTAAATAAAAAGAAGCCATCTGCCCTACCCATCATTTAGCTTTGAAGTTACCACAACGTCTCAATCACATGATGCTTGATTTTGACTCGAGGATCCAAAACACCCGTTAAAACAAAAGTAGAGTTTTGTACATTAGTCAGGAACAAGGATCCAAGGATCAATTCAAAAGTAAACCCCTCAAGCTCCGATCCCTAATCGTTTCAAACTATAAAGTACGAGAGTTGCAGTAATGGAGAGAATCGGAGAGAGACACATTGCAGACGAATGAGAACTTAAAATGCGGGGAATACCGACTGAGGGTAGGAGGCGGCTGAAAGACTGCAAAAGATGGGCACTGAAGAAGAAGCATCGCCTGGTTCCGGAAGCTTCAGAAGAAGCAAGAAGCAGTAAACGGACCGCTGCGGTTTCAAACCTCCGTCTTAATTAATGGTTGTTATCCTACATTTCCGCCTGGTCCGATGTACAGAAAAATGAAAAAGATTGGAAGCGCCTTCTCCAATCCACTCGCCGAATCGTAGTAGCGTATCAGTCTCTCTGGGTCCCTCACGAGCTCGATTCCGAAGCTGTCTCTACGATCTTTCTTATTCAAAGATATCACCGAATTGCCACTGAACGCAGACCATGCATGTGAGCACTGACAGGGGTTAGATTGGGTTAGACCTCTCATCCAAACCCAGGGTTAGAAAACTAAACCTATTCTACCCAACTCTAACCTTGAACCCTGACCCCTAAACCTAACCTAAGGTTTGAAAATGAACCTCACTCCTTTTTCCTTCAATCACGTTTTCACCTAAAAACCCAACCCCGCCCCAAACTCGACCCCAAATCTTTACCCCAGAATAGGAAACCAATCCCGACCCGACCCTTTATCTTTTTCCTCAACCCAGTTTTCTTCTATATAGACGTGGTAAGTTTTTTCAAAACCAGGTGGTATTTTACGGCTCAAATTCCCGGGTTGGGTCATCCGTAATTGAGTCGGCCGGTGAGGGGTACAATTGGGTACTTTCATCGGTGTAGACAGTGGATAATCCTTTCAGAAGCCGGGAAAAAGAAGAGCGGAACGTTCACCGGGCTAGGTGAGGAGTCAGAGCCATGGCATCACTCACCTCTTCTCCACATTCATGGTAAGCCATTTCAAATTCCCACTTTTCACTTTTTGGATTGCTTTTCGAGAAACTGGAAATTTGATTCCTCAGTGTTGTCTGGGTAGGAAAATGAACTGCAGACTATGACATAAGAAACCAAAGAATCATAATAATCTTTAGTAAGAATCTGTTTTCTGAAGCAAAGCGTTGGGAAATTACTCTTTGCTTTTCCGCCGTCTAACGAGAAATGTAAGGAACTCGACATCTATGGCTCTACTAGTAGATCCTTTACTGGACGATAGGAAAGAGTGTAAAGTATTTGTTTGTGTTTTCAGTCGCTTCAATGCTTATATCTTTCTTAGAATTATAAGCGTTTCGACTGGATGCCTACTTACTGTTTTCACTTGCGTAGGAAATTTTGGTATTCTGAAGTGGGTGCTCTGGATTGACATCCTTATCTTCTAAGCGTTTTTTTTTTTTTTTACCGAATTGAGTGGAATGATGAGGTTGTTTTTATCGAAGTAAAGTCGTTTTTCTTCTTCATTTGCATGTTTTGGAATTTTTTATTCATTCCAGGGCTTGCCGCATGTTTTTGATGTTTTAGTGAGTTCTGAAACTAAATAACTGGTTACTCTATTACCTCATTTTTTATTTCTTGTTATTTTTCTCCTATTGATTTATTCAGTAGATTAAAGGAGCTGTTCAAATTGAAATTTTCGTGGGTTTGTGTTCATGTCTTTAATTACTTTTAAAGTGCAATATGAGAATATGAATTTTTTATTTCAATAATTAATCATTTTTAGCATGAAAAACTTGAACTGACTGTTTTCTGATCTTCCAGCCGATTAAAGTCTGTTTTCCTGGAAGAAAGAGGCAGGATATGTGTTATTAGTGCTCCTGCTACTCGGATTAATTTTATTAAGAAAGTTATTGAGTGCAAGGAATCTAGGATCGGGAAGCATCCGATTGAAGTGCCATCAAATGTTACCATCACATTGGAAGGGCAGGATTTGAAAGTGAATGGCCCCCTTGGTGAGCTTTCAAGAACCTATCCACGTGAGGTGAAGCTTGAGAGATTGGATTCAGGACTACTTAAGGTATCCAAGGCGATGGATACTAGAAAAGCCAACCAAATGCATGGACTATTCAGGTGAACTTTTAGTCATCCCTTTTTCAAATGCCCTGTTCGGAAACTGGTGGCTGATGCGGTGGAGAGTCTTTGTTTTCATTCTAAATTCTTTCAATTATAGACAAATGATGTGGTGGAGACTGGAGAGTTTTTGTTCTCATTCTGAATGCTTACAGTTGTATATGAATGCAATTCGTCTATACAGGTAGGGCTTGTGTGTATGATGATATTTAGACATTCTTGCAGATGAATTAATCTCATTTTCTTTAAAGGGAACTGGGTTGGATCTTTCTGATTTAGAGATTCCAGATATATGACAATTATAAACATTTATTGGTGATCAAAAGCAAAATGGAAGAGGAAATAATATTCAAGACTGAAATACTAAGGTAAAAATGTGATCTTAGCATATCTTGTGGGTATATCAGTGAATTCCTATCTATGTTATTTCTATTGATTTCACTGGGTCTTCAAGAATTGACAATCCGATTGGAACATGTGCAGTCTGCGTCGTCTTCATCCACATCATCCACAAGAGATACTTTAGTGCATTTTTTGTGACAGTCACCATTCCATCTTCTTCAGTCAGTTGCTTTCATTTAGTTTGTCTTGCATAAATGTTTACAATCTGGGCAATTTATCTGGTGTCCAACTTTTAAAAAAAATAGTAGTATTAGATACTAGATAAAGTTGTGGTAGGTATACCACAATGAATACTCATCATTTTTAGAAAAATGGCTTCCCCAACAATGAAGAAGGCGCATAACTATGTTGAATGAATGATTCCTGCTTTCCTTCTTTTTTGTTTTTTGTTTTGTTTTTGTGTTTAAGACCCTCTGTTTTTCCTTGCAATTATAAAGCTTGATTTATGGTGTTGTCCTCACAGGTTCAAAAGATTGTCATAACTGATCTCCCATCATTTGACGGCTAATAGATGTTTTTTGTATCTTTTGACTCTGTTGCAGGACTCTTACGGATAATATGGTGGTGGGTGTGTCAAAAGGTTTTAAAAAGAGACTCCAATTGGTTGGAGTCGGGTATCGAGCCATACTGGAGCGCAGAAAATTAGTACTGAACCTTGGCTTTTCACACCCAGTTAGGATGGCAATCCCAGATGGCTTACAAGTGAAGGTGGAAGAGAATACAAGAATTGCTGTTAGCGGTTATGACAAGTCTGCTATTGGCGAATTTGCGGCTTCTGTAAGGAAGTGGAGGCCACCTGAACCATATAAAGGGAAAGGAGTCAAATATGCCGACGAAGTAGTTAGAAGGAAGGAGGGAAAAGCAGGAAAGAAGAAGTAGAAATGATTCATCGGATGGATTTGCTTTTTTTTTCTTCCTCCACTGTTTACCTTTCCCCCACCCAATATCTGTTTCATTTTTCGCGAGTACAGAAGTTGAAACCAGAGTCCTTTCGGGTTTTAAGTTGAAGAGAACCAGTTTCTGCGCAAAGCCACAAGAACCAGTCGATCAACTGCCAGTCTAACCAAATAAACAACATCTCTATTCGGTTCTACCAGTCAGGTAGGGTTTAACGGCCAATTTGGTTCTAAAAACACTAATCTAAGTATAAGATATAAACACCCTGACTAGTTCTTCTGTCTTTCTTACGATGATTAAAAAAATAAATAAAATAAATAAATAAATAAAAGAATTTTTATAAAAATTAAAATAAACTCCCATAATTTGGTAATCCTACCATCCGTTAAATATGTAGCGGCCGTTAAGTTGCCACCATCGTCGAGGGTTTCATGGTAAATAATAAGAAACGTAGGGCCAAGAGAGCAATTTCACTTGGGGATGTGAATTTTTTTATAAGTCAAAGCAACCGGTCAGGCGGGTCTGAAAAAAGGAGCAGGGGCGCTCGGACAGAGAGAGAGAGAGAGAATGGAAGACGATCAGAAAGTTGCTATGGAATGGTGCCTTTCCCTACCAAAGATCGAACTCCATGCTCACCTCAATGGCTCCATCAGGAATTCCACATTACTGTAAGTTCATTAGGTTAGTTTCCTGCTTTTCCTTTGAGCTATTTGAGCTTGATAAATCGTCCGAATTACGCTGCACCAGCGCGGGCTTCTCTAATTTTAGGATTTATTTGCTTTATTCTGTTTTCTTGTTTTTTTTTTTTTTTACTTATTTTAAACTGTGAAGTATTCGTTGATTTTCTCTCTGTGTTTATCGTGACCTTCTGTTTGGAAGTATGAAATTTTTTAATTTTTCTTGTTAAAGCCGCGGGGTTTGGTTATTTAGGACGCCTTTTTTTTTGTTTTACTATTGTGTGGATATTTCAGGTGATTGAGGATTTCAGTCGGTGGTGCCGCGGTGTGCTTTAATGCAATAATACGACATTTATCAGCCCAATGATACATATATATATATATGTACTTTCTTATTTTCTCGATGTGCTTCTGGCGGGATGTTGCACCATTTGTTAAGCTCTTTCTCGTCGCTCCACGACTAATATTGTTACTGCCACTTATACTGTTAGCTTTCTGCTTCTTTCACGGGTCATTTATGGATTTTATGTTGTAATATTTTTTCACGACTAATTGATTTTTTTTTAGTTTTATCTGAATATTTTCCCTGAACTTATGAATCTTTATCGGTTTCTCTGCCACGTTCGTCTGACATTAGATCATTCAGAAAAAAAGAACCTTCTCTTCCTAATATTCTTTTTGCAGAGAACTTGCAAAAGTATTGGGCGAAAACAATGTCATAGATTTTGCTGTTGTGGAGCATATCATCCTGAAAGGTATGTAAACCATCTCTTGTGCCCTGTTCATAACAATGTTTATGCAAGCTAGATAGAGAACTACATAGTCACCAACCCTCCTTGTGAAAAACAATTTTAGGTTCAGTATACAGCGAAGAGTCTAGTTGGATATCTAAATTGCACTTTTATAGCTGTCTCATGAGAGAACTTTTGTTAGATTCAGATGGATTCTATCTTCTTATACAGATGATCGTTCTTTGGTTGAGACCTTCAAGCTATTTGATTTGATTCACATTCTTACAACTGACCATGCAACTGTCACAAGAATCACAAAGGAAGTATGATGAATGTACAGTTTTGCAGTTTAAACATAGCTGATTAGTTCAAAAGAATTCATTCCAAATATTATTCTTTTACAGAAAAACCATAATAGTTGTTCTCAATGCAGGTGGTTGAAGATTTTGCATTGGAGAACGTTGTTTATTTGGAGCTACGAACAACTCCAAAGGTATGCTTCTGATTATTATATTATTCGGATACTTATTACTGGTTGAAGGAGTGAGAAAAATGTTATTTTGTTTGACAGAAGAATGAAGCTATTGGGATGACCAAACGCTCATATATGGAAGCAGTGATTAAGGGCTTAAGGGCTGTTGATTCAGTTGATTGTTCTTTTGTTCCTTTTGATGAGAATACAAAAATTTCAATAGAGTCTCCATCTATGAATTGTCTATGCAAAGATAAAAGAAGGAAAATCTATGTTCGCCTCCTTCTTAGCATTGATCGTCGTGAGACAACTGAAGCTGCAATGGAGACAGTAAGTAGGAGGATTACAATATGCAAGTCTGTCTGCTCAATCAGATCATACAGAGATGTTTCCAGGACTTAGTTTACAACTTTAAAGACATGGTTCAAATTTACTTTGTACCATACAGGTTCTGCTAGCTCTTGAAATGAAGAATATGGGGGTTGTTGGTATTGACCTTTCTGGAAATCCAGTTGTGGGCAAATGGTATAGATGGCATTTTTTTAAATTCAAAAAGAACTATGTACTACAACCTAATAAGACTGTTTATCCCATTTGTGTAATGTAGGTCGACTTTCTTGCCAGCATTGACATTTGCAAAAGAGCAAGGTCTTTCTGTAACTCTTCACTGTGGCGAGGTGTGTACCTCTTCCAATGGCCCGCAAATTGCAGTTAATTTGCGCCTGTGCTCATTTTTAACTTTGTTCTTTGACCTGTTCACTTTTGTAACTTAGTACATGTAGGTGCACAATCCAAAGGAAGTTCAAGTTATGCTGGATTTTCACCCCCAGAGGATAGGTCATGCTATCTGCTTGGGAGATGAGGAATGGAGGACGTTGAAGTCGTACAGCATCCCGGTCATATATTTTCTTGGCTTTTCGTTTACATAGGCATGTTGATTCTGTAGCTCTATTCAACTGAATTGCCACTGCTGCAGGTTGAGATTTGCTTGACATCCAACGTGCGGACTGGTTGTGTTCCTTTCATAAATGATCACCATTTTGGTAAACCTCTTTGCTCCCTTTCAAGCATTCAAGTAGTTGCAGCATTTCTTTTAGTAAAGCTCTCTCATGTGCTTATCAAACATTTATTTCATGTTACTCTCATACCGAACTGTGAAATGTTTCTCTTCTGTCATCAATCAAATATATTTCTCATGCAGTGGACCTTTACAAGACGAAGCATCCAATAGTCCTGTGCACGGATGACACAGGAGTTTTCTGTACCAGTCTTTCTCACGAGTACAACCTTGCTGCTTCAACATTTGGCAAGTATTTTCTCCTGTTTTCTAAAGACACAAAATGAGGAATTCTGTAAATTATTTGTTATTAGACTCCTCTCTTCTTCTTCATTTTTTTTTTCATTTTCCCTTTTTCTTTGATTTTTTTATACGGTAGTTTAAAATTTTCAAGAATGTCATTGCATTTGCTACATCAATAATGAGGTTGGTCTTCTGTTGTGAAGGACTTGACAAGGCAGAAATGGCGAAGCTAGCAGCAGATGCAGTTGAATTTGCATTTGTTGATGATGGAGTGAAAAACGCCTTGAAACAGATTTTCATATCTGCTATGAATTTCCCACTACCAGATTGAGACTCAATTCTTTTGCTCATCCAGTATTCTCCATTGTCTTCTATGTAGAAGTTGCATTTGTCTGATTTAGCCATGATATTTAGTATTAGTAACTAAAAATATCATAACAGTTCAAGAAACTGAAGCTTATTCTATTAGAAGTGCTCTAAGAATTTGGTAGATTTATATAGATCTTGAATCTTGCAGTGTAGGAACAACCCACTCTACTTGTTCCCATAAAAGCTTATGACAAGATTGTATTTGTAACCCGGCCTTAAGCTCTCGCTATTTAGTTTTTATTTGATCTCTTTATATTTACCATTGAAAGTAAAATAAAAGGTAATATTGCAATATATAAACCTGAGTTGGATAAGTTTTTGTCTAATTCTCTCTCCTATCTGACCCAAATGGGTTTTTGAAGGAAAATCCATCAATATTTCCCACTGTAAGTGGGTGGAGTGGAGGTGAGTTCCCTTCTGATCCCATCCGATATCCATTTTTGAATGCAATTACACCAGAACACTACACAGTCCTCATTGATCTTCAGACGTTACTTCTCTTCTGTTCCAGGACAAGGTCACAGAGGTAGCCGGGAAACAAATTTCTTTTCTGCTATGATCTGTTTTAATAGAAAAATTTTAAAATGAAAACTAGTCCTAATTTTATTGGTGAACCATTCAAAATAATTGAATGATTCAGTCGGCTTCTGTAACCAAGATCCAAATCTCTTTTTTTATTTTTGCAATCAAATTCAGAATAAGGTAGGACTTAGCACGTGGCCAGAATTCACAAATCCATTGTCGTCTAGTCCGGTTAGGATACCTGGCTTTCACCCAGGCGACCCGGGTTCAAATCCCGGCAATGGAAATGGCCAAGTGTTTTTCTTTTTTTTTTTTAAAAGGTTTGTCCACTTGACCTTTGTTTTAAAGCTATTGAAGAAAAGTCGAATGAATGTAGTCTGTATCTTCTCTTCTGGAGCTCCAAGTGGGAAAAGTCTCTCTCTTCGTCGTTTTCTACATCACATCCTGATCCTACTCCTCACTGATTCTATGATTGGCTGCCCCTAGATTTTTCTGAGTCTATGGAACCTTCGCTTTGATATGGGTTTCAGAATTTACAGACAGGTTCAATTATAATTCTGCTTGACAGAGTTTTCGATTCCTTCCAAAGTTTGTGAGCTTAAATCGTGCAGCTCCAAGTGTAAATACCCAAGGCGGAACTACTGAATTCTGGATTTGATTTCAAACTTGGGTTGTAGTCGATTCTTGAGACTGGTTGAAAGTAGACGGCAGTCGAGTAAATTCAAGTTGTGAACATCGCCGGCCGCCGAGCTTGAGACTGTACAAGATTCCTGAAAATCTGAAGTAGGAACAAAACATGATTGTTGGGGGATGTAATGGTGGTAGTAAAAGCTCGATGTGTTTCCGATTTTTTGGAAAAGAAGTAATAACAACGTTTATCCGTCCAGAACCGTTGACGGCGACGACGGAGATCTCGGGCGGTGAAAGAGATTATTATAGGGTGACCCATTACAGAAACATCTGAGAATCTTGCTGCCTATTTGTGAGGACGTCGTCTTCGTCAATTTTTTTGACGTGGTACCATGTCATAATGCCATATTAATACACAATAAGTCTTAGGCCATGTCAACTGACAAGTCATTGTTAACAAGGACAATTATGGACCACGTCATTGAATATTAATTTGGTAGCGGGTGACTTTGGCATTATGACGTGGTACCTTTTAGGCGGTCAAAGCTTATACGTGGATCGGTCAAACTTTGGGTATTTGTGTTATTAAGTTGAAATATTGGTTATTTATGTTATTATTTTTAAAAAATTGGATAATATCGTAATTACAGTATCGTTACGAGGAAGCATTGAAATCGAGCCATTGGCGGGTGGGCGGTGCGCAGCATTCAATAGGGGTTCTTTGTCTTGCTGCGTTTTTATAATTCCCCTGATACCATTCGGCACTTGACGGTATCAGTGATCGGCCTTCCCTTCTCTCTCGGTCAATGCAGCTCTCAGACCTCGTCATCCTCGTCTTCTCTCTCATCCTCGCCGCTCTCTGGTGGCGTTACTGGTCCATTACCGGTGGCGGGAGGAAAAACCTCCCACCTGGGCCACCGGGGTGGCCCATCTTCGGCAACCTTATCCAGGTCATCCTCCAACGTCGACCCTTCATGTACGTTGTGAGAGACTTACGAACAAAGTATGGACCTATCTTCACCATGCAGATGGGGCAGCGGACTTTGATCGTCATCACCAGTTCTGAGCTCATCCACGAAGCCCTAGTCCAGAAGGGTCCCATCTTCGCCAGCCGCCCGCCTGACTCCTCCATCCGTCTCTTGTTCAGCGTCGGCAAGTGCACCATCAACTCCGCCGAGTATGGTCCCTTCTGGAGAACTCTGCGGAGAAACTTCGTCACTGAGCTTATAAACCCCGTGAGGATCCGGCAGTGCAGTTGGATAAGAAAATGGGCAATGGCCAACCACTTGAACAGGCTAAGTGAAGAGTGCCAGGAGCAGGGATCAGTCGAGGTGATGAGCAACTGCAGGCTCACTATATGTAGTATCCTTGTGTGCATATGCTTCGGCGCCAAGATCTGCGAAGAGAGAATCCAGGAGATCGAGTCAACCCTCAAGGACGTGATGATGATGACCACTTTAAAGCTGCCCGACTTCATGCCGGTGCTGTTGCCTCTCTTCCGGCGGCAGCTACGTGAGGCGAAGAAGCTGAGGAAGAGGCAGATGTCCTGCCTCGTCCCTCTCGTAAGAAGCAGAAGGGCGTTTGTGGAGAGGGGGGGGGAGAGCGACGGGAGCGACGGGATGGTTAGCCCGATCGGAGCCGCATACATCGATTCCTTGTTCGAGCTGAACCCCGCGGGACGGGGACACCTCAGCGAGGAAGAGCTCGTCACCTTATGCTCGGAAGTGATGAACGCCGGGACTGACACCAGTGCCACCGCCGCAGAGTGGGCGCTATTGCACTTGGTCCTCAACCAACACATGCAAGAGAAGCTTTACCAAGAGATCGTCAGCCACGTCGGAAAAGACGGGAATATCACAGAGAGCGGTGTGGAGGGGATGACTTACCTCCACGCATTGGTGAAGGAGACATTCCGGCGCCACCCTCCGAGTCATTTCGTGCTCTCGCACGCCGCCACCAAAGACACGGAGCTAGGAGGTTATACCATCCCCGCCGACGCCAACGTGGAGTTCTACACCGCGTGGGTGACGGAGGACCCCAGCGTATGGCCGGACCCAGCCGAATTCCGTCCGGAGAGATTCCTGGAAGGTGAAGGGAAAGACGTCGATGTGACGGGCACCAAGGCCCTGAGGATGATGCCCTTTGGCGCCGGACGGCGTATTTGCCCGGCATGGTCACTGGGCACGCTGCACATATACTTGCTACTTGCCCGAATGGTCCAGGCATTCAAATGGCTTCCCGTGCCCGGAGCTCCACCGGATCCTACCGAGACCTTTGCCTTCACTGTCGTGATGAAGAATTCTCTCAGAGCCTTCATCGTTCCCAGGTGACATGGGGGAAAAAGAATACTGCCCCCTCCCTTCCACACTCTGCTCTACATCTCTTTCTCACCCTTCCCGGAAAATTTCTTAGTTTGCGTTGCTTCCTCCATTTTTACAAGTCCGATTAAACTGAATGGTGGGTATGGTAAAGATAAACCATGAATCATTATCGAGATTGTGAATTGGGATTTTGTTCTTCTAGAGTTTAGATTTTGACTTCTATCCATGGTCTCCATCATGAACATCATGGTACTGCAATAACCATCTATTTCGATTTCTGCAAGCAGACAGTGGATTTATGGCTCTTTAAACCAAGCTGAATGGCCATAACTGAGCCTGTGCTGCTGTGCAGATTCTGTACTCGACATTCAATAGTAGTTACTAGCGGTCGTTGGGATTTGTTGGATCCAGGCCAGGAAATTTAACATCTTGTGGCGCGTTTGTGAATCAACTTTTGGTTCAAATGATAAAAGCTCAACTTATAACTCAGTAAATTCCACCGTGGTTGATCCCTTTATTTTCTTTTATTTGCAAATAAAAGTCATTCTTATTGAAAATTTCCCTTGCACAACTTCTACTCGTTATACAGCACGCAGCCCCCAATTTATAATTTCTTTCCACCTTTCTGCGATATTGACAAAATCATGGTTACTCGGGAAGATGCCCATACCAGTCCCGAAGACGTTTCACTTTGGTTTTCATTCTCTGGACTCCTTTCAAAACTGTCATTAAAGACTCTTCCAAACCAGAAGATGGGCTTGGCTCTCGTACTGAGGCTTCACTACTTAATCCTCTTATCATCCGATTTGCTCCTGTTCATGTTCTTCACTTCAGATTCTTTCCTATCAACAAACTCGAATAATTTCTTGAGGCTGGTTGATCTCGACGAGCGGCTGCTGTCCCTGCCCTGGATGTTGTCTTCTCGCTCAATGTCGTGAGGACTGTACTTGCTGAATTGACAAATAACTCTTACAAAAAACACAATGAGTGCGATGCAAAATGCAACCCCACATACGAGGAAGAGACCCCAGAAACTCTCGAGTTTCAGTCGGTTAGTGTCAATTTGATCCACTTGGGCAGAAGAACAACCACCCCGAGAAAACCATTTATCATTTATCCTTTGAAGATCACCATTTTCTGAGAGGGTGAGGATGCTTGTTGACAAGTCCAGCGCAAGAGGAGAGTCCCTCTGGAAGGCCTGCAAAAAAGTTACATACTAAATTAGTATCAATTGGTAAGTGGTAAGAAATGTTTCAAACCCAGATGAAGGAAAAGTTTGCTTAGGTGAAAAACAGCTTCTGATCCGTGTCATCTCCACAGTCATATAAACATTTTATGTAAATGGTGATAGGAATGCATGATGATGCTCTTATCTTGCAAGCAGAACAGCTGGAGGGAAGTACATGCCACTTATATGTTTGGGCCGTCCAAGAGAGTGACCCCCATGGTGTGAAGCAACAAGTCTTTTAATAGAATTCACATCATTAATTTGCTTCGAAATGAAAAATTAGAAAAAACATGGCGAAGAACGGTTAAATGTTACTACAGAGGAAAAATACTAAGAAAAATTATAGTGAACAGCTTTACTCATCTCATATTTATCCAACAAGGTACACACTACAAGCAGACAAATACTCCTACCATTTTGAAGGTTGTGCTTACAGAATAAGATATCCAACAGAAGGGAATTGTGGAGAAGCAAAAACTGGGAACTAAAGTATATAACAGTGCAAGATTATGGTTTAAATGTGGGAGATAAATAATCTTTCAAACAAAGAATTCATGAGCTTTTCAGTTACGAAATCAGAAGAATACTTACAAATCCCCATCCACTTTTTGTGAACTCCTGACCAACGATCTTGAACTTGCATTTGCTGGCAGTCAAAAAGAGTTCAACATACGGAAGTTCATCCACAATAGCAGCCACTCCACCCCTCTTGGGCCCAAGTTGAAGGACTTCAGCATACTGATCAGGATGCTCTATGAATTTAATCCTGGATTCTGCAATGTTCAACTCTTGAATGAGATAGTTCCTAGCAAATGACCCAGTTTGAATCCCAATCGGTTCATTACTTGAGATTAAACTATCAATGCCTTCAATACGAGAAGAAAGCTGCTGGACTGTGAGAATCGATGTTAAACTGGCTGTGTAGCTAGAGTTGATGATCAACACGACAAAGAGCCAGATGATTAGGATCGATCGCCCAAGGGTGCTTGTGGTGTTTTCTCCTATTTACAGATCAACTAGATGGATTAGATATCAAATTTTGAGAAAAAATATGCATAAAAACTTGTCGTAGATAAAAGTAATAAAATTATTGACCGGCAAAGGTAAGGAAAGAAAAGGAAATAACTAATAATGCAGCTACGATGAGCATACTTACTGTGTGCAAAAAACATAGTTGAGAAACTGAACCTGCACAATTGTTTGAAGAGGATCCAGTTACAAAGTCTCAAATGTGATCATTGCAAATCGTTGAATAAAAATATAACTAGAAAATTTTTAAGTTTTAACCAAAGCAAAACAAAAAATCGTATGCAATTGGAAAGTGTTAGGCTCTCAAATAAAACACTATCAGTTTCTTTTCTTTTTTTTTTTTTTTTTTTTGAAATAGTGATGAACACTATCAGTTTCTTTGAAATTTGAGCAATGAATTATGAAGAAGAGTCATATAGAACATGGTTTCATATACTTAGACAAGACTCAGATTCATTTAGTAATGACTGACAGAGGTTTGAAGCTACATTTAACCTGAAGGACCCTTCAAATTCACATCAACTGCTTCCAATTCAGCTCTTTGAGCTACTTTTCATGATAATATACTATTAGAAAAAGAAATTAGAGATAAAGTTTTTTTATACTTGGCCACTTTTCATGAGCGAGGTTAGATGCCACAGAGCATGATGATATGACAACTGAAAGAACTTCTAAGGTTACCAACTGACGAGTAAGCGATGATTAGCTTAAAGAAAGAAAGCAAAGAAATACACAATAAGATACTTCTTGTTAAACAATCGGCTAAAAGTACATGGCATGACTACTACGCCCTTGAATCCCTCATGTGGAATTGCCCATGGATCAAAACGTATTTTACTGCAAGTTTATGAAAAATGCTAGGATGCAACAGTGGATATTTCCAGTGTTACTTAGTAGCTCGCTAATATCTAGGAACCAGTAGCTACCAGAAAAAAAAAAACTGAGTTTAAGTTAATTGTTTCAACAATTTATCGTAAGACTTCAGAAAAGTTACTGCTTCTAGATGGAAAAGAATCTCTTGGTCAGTTCAAGCTTAAAGGTAAAGAATGTGTCCAAAGTGAACAGATTTGTGGTGTCCAGGCCTGATCAGATCAATATAAAATATCAGTTTGGATGTTCACAGGACAGGTCACAGGTCTTTAGGAAGGGAAGCACAATGAGGGACCAAAGGGAGTGATTAGTCATGATATCTGAGGGTACCAATGGGCAGGCTGATGCAGTGAACCAAAAGTTCATGCACTCTTATCAGCCAACGAGCTTCTCAAAGCAGTGCTCTGCAGCCACTACAAGTAAAGGGTCTCCCAAAAAATACATGCATATGGATCAAGTTTAGATTACATATTTGGATGCTCTTGAAATATTTGAGAACAAAGAGCTTAATACAGAGGGATATGCAACTTTATCAAGGGGAAAAACAATTCTTTTAGTCCGACGTAAAGCAACAGGTTGGCATGGAGGAACAGGTTCTCATCATGGGGTTGTTTGTCATTGTTTTAAATCTTTTGGTCCATTTATGAGAACATATTTCCCAAAAAAAAAAACCTTGTACTCTCTTATCTCCTTTTGTCAGTTAATGTCAATCATTACCAGTAGAAACCCTAGATCAGGGTTTGGTTACATAGTGAACTGTTTAGAAGATACCGATACAAATATTGTCATATATTCAAGAACTTTGCACAGTCAAAGATCTGAGATTTAATCTATACTTTTCCATAAAAATTCCATCATGTTCCAAATTCCATCCAGCTGCAGGCTGGTTGAAATAAATCACACAAACCAATTTCTAGAGTCCTACTTTTTATATAATAAGTAGCCAAAAACAAGCCAGAATGAATTTGAGGTACTATTTTTTTATTTTTTTTTATTTTGATAAAGTATTTGAGATACTATTTACAAGCATGCAACTACAAAATGCAACAAAAGGTTTTGTAGAATTCAAAAAATTTGGGGTTCTCTAAAAGATTTAATGTATGAAATATCAATGATAACTAAAACTTTGCCAACAAAGACTATATAATTACATTTACATGATCATATAGAGAATGTCATTCTTTGCCTCTGTGAATTTGAATGAATGCTCAGTCATAGCCAACTTAGGTCCTTAGGAAGCTTCATTTATAGGTATCTTGGCTGTAGGTATTTAGATATTACAAGTGATCTTGCCAATAAATATGATATATAAGTAATATAAATAGAACTTCTAATTAGAAAGGAAAGATAAGGATTCAATAGGAAGAGATAAAGAGCAAAGGTCAACCAACTACTTCCTCAGTATAAGCATGTACTTTATAATTAGGATATCACTTGTTCCTATCAAGAAATGTTTAAGCTTATACTAACCAGAGCATAGTCACAAGCTGTTGGCTTGGGGGTCCACGAAAGTCTGTATTTACTCTGTGCTCAAGAATCCAGACAACTGCTCCAACAAAGAGAAAGGAAGCACCTGTGACCAACCACATCTCTATTGTGAATGGCATTAGGAAAGTCCAAGCACCTGAGTGTGTCTGTTTCACGGGAGCAACTACAACAAGGCCTGATTCAATGTAAGGCTGTGTGAAATCCACTATTCTTGTTCTATTAGTAACGATGGTTATATCACCAACAACAGCATCAAATTTCTGAAAAAAGAAAACAAATTATCAGAATACTAAAGTCACAGTCAATAAAGAAACTCCCAATAAAGAAGATCCACTCACATTTTCGGCTACCATATTTACGAGGTCATCATACTTGGGATTATCTATACCATTTCCAAATAAGATAAATTGATGTGGTACAGCATAAGGCAGCAACCTCACTGCAGCATCAAACACATCAATACAAAATCCCTTAGCTACCTCTGGTCCTTGTGCTTTAGCAACAAAACTCTTATAACTGACTCGGTTAGGTACTCCAATTCTCAAAGGCTTCCCATTGTTAGGAAACACCCAACCCCGTGGTTTTGTTGTAGTATCACCTGGCCAAATCACACTATTAAGCTTTTGATTACTGCTTGAAGTATTTTCTGGTTTTTGATATAATATCTCTGGAGCAGTGACCGAGAGACCTGAGTAGTTAGACCAAAAGCCAACCCTTTGGGACCCAGTTCCAACAATGTTAATTACATCATATGCTGGATTGATCAAGTTCTTTTCTGAATTAAAACGAATTTCTCCTGTCAGGCCTGTAAAGTTTGTTACCAACAACTTCCCAAGTAAAGCTTGGCCTCCCACAAAGTCACGAAGTGCAGCTAAGTGAAGTTTACTGCCATTTCTGTCATGCAACGATGAATCATTTGAAAAAGAGATTAGTCCACCTTCCGTCAAAAAATTATTGATAGCAAGAGCAACTAACCAAACAGAATCATAAGCATAGAGCCCATATGAATTCAAGCCCGAGCTGATATTTGCTAAATCACTCCACCTAGATATAAATTGCTTTTTCCTATCAGTATCAGGTGTATGGTGTTGAAAGGAAACCACTCCCTGCACAGAATTCATAGTTTCAGCAGGTGCAGGGTCAATTGAATCTAAGATCGTAGTGAGCCAATCAGTAGCGATCCAAGTATAACCTTTTTCCATCATCCCAAGAGTCTTTGCAACAGAAAAAACATTAAGACCCGAGTCTGGATTTACATGAACAACATAAACCCGAGATTCCATCAGATTGACTGCCACCAATAAATCATTTAATGTACTTAAAGTTGTCGACACTGGTAATGCAGCTTTATATGCTATCTTTGTCCTTTTCTTGGCAAGGACATCACCTAAGACGGAAATCCCACTTCTGCCATAATCATCATCCACAAAAATGGCAATTATCTCTCTCCACCCATTATAGCCAACAAAATCAGCAACTGCTTGCATCTGAAAATAGTCGCTTTGGGTCGTGCGGACAATAAAGGGGTATTGCAAGGCAGAAAGAGTAGGATCAGTTGCTGCAAAAGATACAAGTGGGATTCGGAGCTCATTCACGACATGAGAGATCACATGAGCTATACCAGATGACTGGGGTCCAATTACAGCGACCACTTCTTTCTCTATCAGCTGCAAAGCTACACAAGGAGGACCTTTGTCAAACTTTTGAGAATGAAATAAAGAGACTCCAGCAAAGATTGACAGAGAAAATCCATTCACAGGTAAACATGGTTGAATTTTCAAGAATCCAACCACGGTGTACTTTTGGGTAACTGGAACTGAAAAACTGCATAAGAAGAACCCAAGACTCTGTAAACAAAATTGCATCAGAATGAACAAAAATGTTTGGAGCAGTTGTATACTAAGAACAATTGACTGTCGTACAGAGTAGATCCGAGATAACTGCACCAATTATAGCTTAAAAACTGAAAATAAACCATGTTAATTGAAGCAAGACTAACACGCCTGCCAACAAAGAAAACCAAGATATCTCATTTATCCAAACCACATTTGTTTTTCTTGCCTTTTGGGCCTACAACCCTATTACTTCTGCCATATACTTGGCCAGACAAGTGAAAGATTCAAAAGATTCAAAAGAAAAGTAAAAACATGACTTCTTCTCATACCTCCAATAGTTCCTAAAAAACCACTGCAGTTTGTGTCTCCTAGAACAACATCGAATCTTGTCCCATTAAGCACACTTGAATCGGCATTAACATCTTCTACTGCAACTTGAATTGCTGTTTTTGCAGCTCTCCCAATTACGGATTCCAAAGTGAAAAGAGCTCCTACAGTCACCACGCTCGGTCTGGACTGATGACTAGTATTTTGATCTTGACCAACAACTTCCAGTGGAAGAAAGCAACAGAAAACCAATACGAAACTCAGCCCCATTTGGTGAAGGTGACACATACCTACTGAATCACAGTTCCAATACCCAAGACGGAGTCAACTGTAATCACTGAGAAGGCACAAATAACAACAGTAGTTTTCCATTACCAAGTCGAGCAACTCATATCAGTAAGCAGAAGAATAGCAAGTTACGAACGCATATAGACTAAGACCTCAATTCAAAAACCAAGAACAGCTTGGCTAGAAAATTTCCAAAAAGGCAGAACTCTAGCAGGGGACCCGTATATAAGAAATGAAATAAAAAACAGACTCAATAAACACCTGCCGAGCAGAAAGCCTCACATGAAAAACCACATGTAAAGCAAAAAATAGCAATAATGAGCTAAAGAAAGCCATATCAATCGCCATTTCTGCTTTTCAGTGCTATCAGAGGGGACAATCAGTCGTGTGTTTGAACCTAGACTGACAAATAATTGTTGAAGAAAGAGTAAAATTGCAGAATGTCAATCTAGCCAACGAAAAAATGCACTCAAGTTAATGAGATAAATGCGGTCGATAATAAATAAATACAGGAACGTGTCTCTTACTCAACATTACGACATGAGAGAGAAACTCTTAGATCAATATGTCGCAAAGATGACACCTCAACACCTCATTTTCAGACACCAAATCTATATCAACAAATCTTTACATTATTGTATTAAAGACAAAAGATTGATGAAACGGCTATCAGGAAATAAGTAAAGAACTCGCCTTATGGAAAAGCAAAGCAATAAATAATAGTGCTAATACAGGGGATTCTTATGTCCACGGAAGAGAGAGATAGAAGAATATTGGTTACATGGTAACATAATCAGCTTAATGACAAACATGGCAACAAGCAGCAACCAGCAAAAAGAGAACACATTGATAATGGGTTCCTGGGTTTAAAAACTCGTTAACTGAGTAATATACAACGAAATTCAGGAAGACGAAGTGAACTGAACAGCTCAGATGCCAAACTTGTGAAAAACTCCATTAACATTAAAAAATTAGGAAGATACAGGAACAAGTTTCTATATAGGACCTAATACCAACGTGAGAGCGTAGGAAGAAAAACCCAGAGACGACGATGCAATAGTGAACGAAAAAGGACCGCGCGATGTGCAAAAAGAACTACCACTAATACATCTATCGACACACACATAATAAAAGAATCATTTAGAAGGCTGAGATACTAAGGAATTGGAAATGAACAGCACTGAATAACGTATAAAAGTGGTGTGTAGTATCTTTAGTTAATCAAGCACACACTACTTCAGCAAAGGAAAAACATAAACTCAGAAAAGGAAAATCCCATCATCCCATCGGCCAACCTCTCGCGAAATAAGCAAAGAACCGGACGTACATACCTTTTTTTCAATTTCGAGACAGATGCCTGCAAGCCTCCTCCTTTACTCTTTAGCTTTTCTTGAAGCGTCTGTAGGGTAACTGTAGGTGTAACTGTAGCAGAAGACTAGCAGAAGATATGAGAACCGACCACCATCTACAACCGACCCAGAAAGCCATCAGTACATGAAATAAGAGCAGGAAAGGATGGGAGACTGAATGTAGGGACAAATTTGCTGAGTGGACGTTGCTTCGTGTTCAACCTCGTCTGGCACGTGGTACAAAAGCAACTGTTGAGCCGCCCTTGATATTGGTTTTTCCTCCAGTTCAGTCTGGTTAACAGGGAGATTTGATTTTTTATACAAAAAAAAACAAACCTCAGCTAGAAGGAGATTGACGAATACCAGTATTCGTGAAGCAATAGAAGTCGAGAAATCTTACAGAACCGTGAAGTGGGACGCGACGCTTCCCGCATTGCTACATTTAATCGTGTCGTTCTCATCCGAATTCCGTATTCCGTATTCAATGCGCAGACAGTTTAGAATCACCTCCCTGGTTTGGTGATTTTTATAAATCCATCCTGAGATAATTAATATTTATTTTATATGATGTTTTAAACTTACAAAAAGTACCTTTTTCACTTATGAGGATTTAAATCAAAATAAAATATTATATATAATAATTTTCCCTTTTCCCTTGTATACCAATTATAGAAAATTTAAATTTTTAATTTTTTTATTATATGATATGTATTAAAAAATTATTGTCAAATCCATCTTTTTTTTTTTTTACATTTATCTCTCAATCAACCTCTCCAGTCACTCAATCTGTAATTTAATTATTAATTTCTATGTTCACTATAATAATTTAAATAAATATAACATGAAACCTAGATATAAATTCATTTTTTTTCTTTGACCTAATTAAATAACATTTAACCAAATTTGACCTCATAATGTCACACATACAAATAAAAATAATAATTAACAAAAAAAATTGTGGGTAGAATTTTGTCCTTGTTGTTATATATATTGGGTAATTTTTAAATATAGAAAATAAATATTTTATTTTTAAATATAGTTTCATAATTTGATTTTAGTTGATATTTTAAAGTAATATTATTATAATCAAATTTATTTTTTATTAAAAAATTTCTCACATCAAGAGAGGGACCAAGAAAGGGAAAGAACCATCCTCCTTCCTCCCCTCCCTCTTGACAAACAATAGTGAAGAGAGGGATAAGAAAAAAATCTTTTGTCTCCTTCCCTTGAATCTCTTGTGTTTATGTGTTGGCCTTAGAAATCAATAATTATAACCTTTTATGGGGATAAGATTGAAATATTTAGCACGAAGACAATGAATACATGGGATAAGAACTCATATTTAGCAAAGTAAGAGGAGAACCCCTTTATAAAAATCTATATATTCGTTTGAGTGACATTATGATAATATCACTTTCAAGTAAAAAATACGATATCTAAGAGGGTCATATTTATTAATTACCCACATAAAAAATCTTAATTTAAGTATCTAAGCAGACGATTTGGAACCAAAATAGAGTGGCACAAGTTCACCTACAAAGCCGTTGGTTTGTGAATCTTTTGAAGTTCCTCCCCATGTACAAAAGTATATGAACAAGATACTTAAAGATGGAAAAGGAAAGAAGAGGGAAGAAGCTATGTACGTTGATATAATTGATGATGTCATGTAGGGGGGTTAGTATTAGAACTTCAGATAGGGAAGAGTCGTTGAGCTCTTCTCGTCGGGGTGGCACAGCTAAGAAGACGAAGGAAAATAAAGATTGTGAATTTTGATTAAACTGTTTACAAGTTACAATAGTGACTTTATACAGTAAATGGGGGGAAAAGGGGTAAAACAGTAAAATTATAAATATTACATAATAATGAAATAATAAAATACATTATAATACTCCCCCTCAAGGTAGCTTGTAAATATCCTTGACAGCCATCCTGGACAACAAAGAAAAAAGTTGGGTAGAAGGAAGAGGTTTAGTGAACATGTCAGCTAACTGGTACTGAGAACGAATGGGAAGTAACTTGAGGACGCCCGAAGTAACCCGTTCACAAACAAAATGACAATCTATCTCAATATGTTTTGTACGCTCATGAAATGTGGGGTTTGAAGCAATATGTATCGCAGCTTGATTGTCGCAATAGAGCAATGCAGGAGATGCAACCTTGACTTGAAAATCTTGAAGAAGTTGTTGCAGCCAAATAATTTCACTAGCGGTAGAAGAAAGAGCTCGATATTCAGCCTTGACAGAGGAGCGAGAGACGGTGGTCTGCTTTTTGGCCTTCGAAGAGACCAAAGAATCACCAATAAAGATGCAAAAACCTGTAGTAAATCGACGAGAATCAAGGCATGATCCCCAATCAGCATCAAAGTAAGCGCACACCTGCAAGGAAGAAGTAGAAGAAAACAACAAACCTTGGCCAGGACTGTTCTTGAGATAACAAAACAGGTGATGCACTGCCTTGAGATGAGGGAGGCAGGGTTGAGCCACAAATTGAGTGAGCTTGTGAACGGCAAAAGTAATATTGGGCCGAGATAAAGTGAGGCAAAGAAGTTTCCCAATAAGCCGCTGATAGTGTGTTATATCAGGAAGCAGGTCACCTTCAGTGGCAGTTAAATGAAGCTTAGGATCTATGGGAACACTATTGAGTTTACAAGCCAAGTAACCTGTGTCTTCAAGTAATTGTAAGGTGTAATGGCGTTGAGAAAGCACAATACCGTGCTTGGACTGAGCAATTTCAAAACCAAGGAAGTGCTTAAGACAACCAAGGTCCTTGAGCTTAAACTGAGTATGCAGAAATTGTTTGAGCTTAGTAATAGCACTAGATGAAGGACCAATAAGGATGATATCATCCACATAAACCAAAAGTGCAACAAAGGAGGAGTCATGACCTTTGGTGAAGAGGGAGTAATCAGATTTCTATTGGAGAAAGCCAAAATTGATTAAAACATGAGAAAATTTGGAATACCATTGCCGCGAAGCTTGTTTGAGACCATAAAGGGACTTGTGAAGCTTGCAAACTAATTGGTTGTGAGATGAAGAGGACTACCCCTATCGAAGATAGCCAAGATGGAGATCAATATAGATTTCTTCAAAAATATCACCGTTTAAGAAAGCGTTGTTGACATCAAGCTGAGTTAGATGCCAATTATGAGAGGCGGCAAGTGCAAGAAGAACCTTCACAATGACCAATTTGGCCACTGGAGAAAAAATGTCAACAAAATTTAAACCTTCTTGTTGTGTGTAGCCTTTGGCTACCAAACGAGCCTTATATCGCTCAAGAGAACCATCAGATTTAAGCTTGATTTTATATACCCATTTGCAACCAATGGTATGTTTATTAGGAGGCAGAGAAGTGACGGTCCAGGTGTTGCTGGCTTCCAGAGCTTTCAACTTGTCACGCATAACTAACCTTCATTCAGGTCACTTCACAGCTTGGTGATAGTATTGAGGTTCAATTTGAGAAGATACACTGAGCGCAAACTGTTTGTGTGAATCAGAAAGGGCATGGTAAGAAATGTAGTTAGAGATTGGATAAGACGTAGAAGGTAAAGTAGATGGAGAAGAACCAGCAAGTAAATTGCAGTGATAATCCTGCAAGTAATGAGGTGGATGGGTCTCCCTAGTAGATTTTCGAAGATGAGTACCAGCAGATGTGGAAGGAACAAACACTGGAATATCATTAGTTGGAAGATCATCAACAAGAACGTCATAACTAGCCGGTGAATCATGAATAGGTGAATAATCAAGTTCTGGAAGAGAATAAGTTTGTATGTAGGAGTAGGGCAGAACCAAATCAGGAAAGGGATCAATAACTGTATCTGAACTGGTGATAGTATGAAAAGGGAAAACTTTCTCATGGAACACTACATCTCTAGAAATAAAGACATGTTTTGTCTCCACATCGTAGAATTAATCAAGAAAACCGCGGTAAGAATACATTCTATCCAAAAGAAGACTGAAATATGGGATTGGAAGAACAACGACCGAGTCACATTCAAGAGGTGTTGATATTTTCTTTCAACAACTGAGTTTTGCTGAGGTATTTCAACACAGGAAAACCGGTGCAAAACTTCTTGATCTTGAAAAAACTCAAAAAAAGATAACTCAGGGGCACTATCAGATCAGAAAACCTTGATTTTAGCATTAAACTGAGTAAAAACCATATTAAAAAAATGTTGTATCACATAAATAGCATCAAATTTAGTCTTTAATAGATAGATCCAAGTAAATATAGTACAATCATCAACAAGAGTTAAGAAGAAACGATAGCCAGTATAAGAAATAGTCTGATAAGGTCCCCAAATATCACAGTGCATAAGATCAAAAGGAAATTTTGACAAGTTAATGTGAGATTCAAAAGATAGTCTACGTTGTTTAGCAAGAGGACAAATATAACAAGGATCTGATTTATGTAATCTAGTTACATCATAGTTCAATTGATCCTTTAAAAAATCAAGTCTCTTGAAAGAAATGTGTCATATCCTATTATACCAAACATGGGTAGAAACATTGTTAACAAAAACATGAGAAACAGAATTTAAACTTTGAGCACTGAGGACATAGAGATCTTGGACTTTGTCACCCTTGCCAATCGTCCTCTGGGTGGATAGATCCTGGATAACAAAACAATCAGGAAAGAAACTTACTGTAAGGCCAGAGTCAGTAACTAAAGCACTAACAGAGATCAAGTTGAATTTGAATTGAGGAACAAATAGTATGTTTTTAAGCACAAGATGAGAATGCAATTTAACATCACCAGCAAAGTGGACTAAAAGTTGAGTATTATTAGGCAAAGTAACTGTAGTGTGAGGAATAGCATGCAAGGAAACAAAAACATGAGCGTGAGAACAAATATGTCGAGTAGTTCCTGAGTCGACAATCCATGATTGAGGAGAAGAAATTAGAGGATTTAAGGACACAAAAAAAAATACCTGCCAAACAATTGGATGTAGAAGATTCCGGAGCTACTCAGGTGTGTAGAGAGCATTGACATGAGTTGCTGAAACTGAGTGGAGTCAAGATTCTGAAAACGACGCCCAACAGAAGTAGAACCTTGGCTATCTTCAACAATGGAAACTTGATGAGAAGCAACATGGGAATTTTGCGTGGTTTTGGAGGCGGGTCCAGTCGGATAGCCATGGAGCTTGAAGCAACGAGCAGTAGTATGGCCAACAGTCTTGCAATGAGTACAATAATACTTGTCCTTGTTCGGATTCCGGGGAGCATCGTAATTTTGATTATGGGAAGCATTGGAATTCGGATTCTGGGGAGCACTGTAATTTGAATGAAATTTCTGGGAGGTTTGTGAGCCAGGTTTATGAACGTCTGTCTTCCCAGATTTAACCGTGAATGCCATTGTGTTAGTGGGAGTATGCGAACCCGAGGTATTAGGAGTCCTCCGTTGTTGTTCCTCTTGGACAACTAAAGAAAAAACACGATTAAGAGGAGGCATCAGATCCATGAGGAGTAGTTGACCACGAACATGGGAGAAAGAGTCATCAAGGCCCATCAAGAATGACATGATATACTCCATGTTGTGGTAATCAATAAGATTATTAACCCCACCACAGCATTTCCCACAAGAGCAATGAGGGCGGTAATTGTTCAGTTATTCCCAAATGGTCGTCAGCTTCGTGAAATAAGTGCTAACGGAATCCTGGTCTTGAAGCAAGTTCATCAATTCTCGTTTAAGTTGAAAAATGCGTAGGCCGTTGTGCTGTGTTGATAATGATCCCGAAGGGCAAGCCAAATTTCGCAGGTAGAAGCAGCAAACATAACACTCGCAGAGATTTCCTTGGAAACCGAATTTAAGATCCAAGAGATGACAATATTGTTATTCCGAGTCCAGGGGTTGAGCAAAGTAGGATCAACACTCTGAGTTTCAGGTATGGAACCATCGATAAATCTCACTTTGTTCATCACGGATAAGGTGAGGGACATTGCACGACTCCAACTGGTGTAATTTTCATTAGTAAGCAGCTGCAAGACAAGAACTTGCCCGGGGCTGTCCAAATGGTGAAGATAGTAGGGATTCGATGGTTCCAAAATTGGAATGAGTTGAACTGGTATGAAGACCAGAATCAGAAACACCCGTCGATGAATAAGTCTCCATGGAGCCCCTAAGAAGATTCTCCAAAAAAATTAAGGTCTGGTACGTAACCTCAGAATTCAACAAAAAAATTCTCCACCAGATCCAAACAGCAAACTCTTGGCCCACCAAGAAAAATCCACAACTCTCGGCCAACAACAAATGTGCAGAGAATAAATCCAGCAACTAAATCCAAAACAAATCCAACCCTCACGGTAACGGTGCCAGAGAACCACAACAAATTACAGAGAGACCACCAGCTGTTGACCAACCAATAGAATCAAGAGAATAAATCCAGCAACCAAATCCAAAAATCCAACCTTCACGGCAACGGTGCCATCTCGCCGAGAAAACAGAAGCCCTAACTCTATCGAAAAAGGAAATATTCAAGAGGAAGATGAAATCTAACCTCGTTGTCGGAAGATCAGCTGAAATAGGAAGCGGAAATCAGCCGCTACCAAAAGTGTTCCGCTGAAATAGGCGAAAGAGACGATGGCCGAAACCAATCGCCGAAAATAGGTCGCCGATGACCGTCGCCGAAATAGACGAAGGAAGGTTCATCGTCCGAAAATACTCAGAGGATGAGGATCATCCGCTCTGATACCATATTAGAACTTCAAATAGGGAAGAGCCGTTGAGCTCTGCTCGTCGGGGTGGCACAACCGAGAAGACGAAGGAAAATAAAGATTGTGATTTCTGATTAAATTTGTTTACAAGTTACAATAGTGACTTTATACAGTAAAGGGGGAAAAAGAGGTAAAAAAGTAAAATTATAAATATTACATAATAATGAAATAATAAAATAATAAAATACATTCTAATATTAGTCAACAAACTTAAAATTTGAATTTTATCTTCATCTCCCGCTTCAAATTTATTTCATTCATCTACTTAAAATTCAACTTCAAATTAGTGTGGACTAGTTCATGTGCACTGAAAAACAGTTTCCAGTGTTAATGCCCTAAAATGAAAAAAAATATAAAAAACAAGAGAAGGAGTAACTTGTAATAATATACTTAATTAAAACATAATACTTAAGCCTAAAATTAGGTAAAACAAACATGATCACTATGCGAATAAGTAATTTAATACATAATGAAAATATATTAATATACTAATTAATTAAATTAAATATTATATTATTTAATAATTACAGTTTATTATACATTAATACAGTAATTACATCAACCAATTACCTATGCATACGATTAATTATAATAAATTAATTAATTAATTAATCAAATAGTAACTTTAAACACACTATATTTTTATATACTGTCCCCAGGGTTATCATTTAATCTCAGTCATGTTCAGTATTGATTTTTTCTTTTCAGCTTCACGCAAAGAGTTAATTAACACTGAACACCCATTCATGGTGAAATAAAATTCACCTCCACTGGTCCAAATCTTGAATCTCTTTTGGTCTTGATTTGGAAGACGATAATATCAGCAAAGAAATCTGATGTGGCCGTGCCTTAACGTATACGCTGAATCCAGCTCTATAAATCTCGTGGAAATCTCAATTTTCATCCGGAAGATGATGAAATGGCTGTCGCATCAAGTCTCTCTCTTTCCATTTCTTATAATATCTTCATTTGAGTAGCCTTAACTTGCTCCCCACTCCCTATGCCACGATTCCTTCAACATCACTGAAACCAGACTCACATTTTGCAGGTCTGTTTCCTAACATAGAAGATGAACGAACTCTCTGCGTAGCTGTTTATCCATGGCTGGTTCATACTTCCATTACCGTTCCAGAAACGACTCTATCATCGCATCATTCACCTGTTTCATCCAGTGACAAATGGCTAGAGACGATCGTTCCAGACAAACTTAAGGGTCGGGTCTTTATCAGTCATCACTCTCTGAGACCCACGCGTCTTCACCCAGAAGCGAGTTTATTTTCTAACGCAGTTAGTTAAAGAGAGAAACTGATCATCGAACCATTTATTAAAGCACCTTCACCAACCTTTCCATGCCCAGTTGCTGAAGAAACTGTATTTTTCATTTCGGAGCTGGTGCTCTCTTTCTTGTTCCTTACGCCCTTCATTATTAGAAACGTATACCCACGGATTAAAGAATCAAGCAGCGTGAATTACACAAAAACAAGTGTCCTGTATCCTGCACAGACAATCGGGCTCCCTTTTTCTTCTTCTTTCTACGTTTTCATCAAATGTGGTTCAGCTTTTGGAATCCGACCTGACTCAACTATTAAATTCGTCAAAAGCCACTGCCACTCGTTCAGGATAGTGAGCGTCGGTGCCAAATCTCTTCGCTTCTCTCGTTACAGGCATATTCTTCGCAGGAGAATCCATGTACAAATTCAATAAATTACTAGGGACGGTGAGAGGTGTCAATCTGACGCTGTGACGCTGCTTTTCCTTTATCCCCACACTCTTCCGGTTCCTCTCTGTCCCCGCGATCTGAGAAAAAGCTTCCTTCGTTTCGGTTTCTCATCCGGGTCGATCTCGGGAGATTGTCTTTCTAACTCCCTTTGCTGCTGCTCGTCTCTTTCCGTTAGTCCAATAAATCCAAGACCAAGAATCAGTCAGAATTCACTGTAAAAATAATCTGAACAGAGACGAGGTAGTCGCCATCATCGATTTGTGGGCTGTGAATCCCTGACCCATTTGGGTGATCATTGAAATGAGGAGCAAAATTTTGAGAAGAAGAATTGTATCAATTCGAATGAAAAATGAAAAGTTCCTCTCGCGACATCTCAGCGGACTGGTGGAGTGGAGCTAATCGAGATTTCGTTATAAATAAGCTGGATTAATCTATTAATCTGCGTGTAATTTGTTCATATTAATGAATGACGAGCTTATCCTCGATAAGGAAATGGCAGAACTACCCTGATGAACGTGGAAACCGAGAAGCCGGCAACATGGACACTTTTGAGAATCTCAAAAACCGGTCAACCGTATTCCCGATAAGACGGTCACCACCGTAGCTACGGTCGTTGGATTCAAAAGAGACGTCACAGAGCCAAAAAACAGGCAGAAAGGAGAAACGATAGAGATTAACAGTTGAGAGGAAAGAGAGGGAAGCAAGTTGGTTGGAGCAAGAGGAGAAAGAAGAAAAAGGAAGGAAAGTTCGAGGACGCGGAGAGGAGTCTCTGCGCTTTCATGGCTGGAAAGGGTCTTGAGGACACCAAAAGATGACTCACATCTGCCGGAGGATCATTGACGTGAACGTGTGGAGGCTCGTCGGTCGGGTGGCTTTCTTTCGCCGAATATTTAGGTTCCTCTGGGAGAGGATTCTAGTCTGCTCCTCCGGGAAGGACCCTCGGTATCGCCGGCTTCCCCCGTTGGACTCGTCCTTGGCGGAGCAGAAATCCGTTCCAGATAAAAGTGGGGAAGCACCGAGGGTGCCTGAGTCAATTCTCCTGGATGTCGACCTTGACGGCGATTCAGATATGGTGGTCCTGAAGATTAGCCTTCTGGGTGATTGTCAGATTGGAAAAACCAGTTTCATGGTAAGATTAATTCGGCTATTCGGCAATTCCTCTCTTTCTCTGCGTGTTTTAAGTGAATTTCTTTTCCCGTGATCAATCTGACGGTTTCTGGGTTGTTTTATGGAAGACTAAATATGTAGGGAACGACGAAGAACAAAATTACTTGCAAATGACGGGACTAACTTTGATGGATAAAGTGTTTTCTGTTAGAGGAACCAAAATTGCTTTTAACATCTGGGATGTGGGAGGTGAGCTTTTCATTTCGGGGTTTGATTTTTGATAGATTTCTATCCGAATTTGATTCTTCTGTCGGTGGTGCAATTTATTGGAATCTTTTCGTGTCCAGGTGATCAAAGATTTCACGTTCCAATTGCCTGTAAAGATGCTGCTGCAATTTTGATTATGTTCGATCTTACAAGTAGATGCACCTTGAACAGGTTCGTTTCATTGATGAAGCAATAATATGTTCCATTCTTGATGCTCTTTACAGCTCAATTTGTGATTCAGAACGCATAATGATAATGTAGTTACAGAAATAATTTTATATTAAGCTTCGTGACTCTGTTTCTGTACAGTGCTGTCGAATGGTATCGGCAAGCAAGAAAGTGGAATCAGGTGACTTGATCATCTTCTGAACTTTTTTACAGGTTTGAACATATCATCGAAACCCATTCTGATTTATTCGTCTTTTAATCTTTTTTCAGACTGCAATTCCGATTTTGATCGGGACTAAATTTGATGATTTCGTTCAAATTCCTGTTCACCTACAGTGGGCGATTGTGAGGCAGGTAATTTGAATTCCAATCTGGGTTTTTAAAGCATAGAAGATGAAGGGGAAAAGAAAAACAATTAAGATAGTTTTCTCTGATATTTATCAATGCTGCAAACATCTAAAACTTATCATTAAAACACTATTTCACTGTTCAAAAGCTAGATTAATGATCATAAAAAACGTGAAAATGAGTGCAAACACAGTGAAAACGCACCTAAAAAGCCTTTCCGAAAGCAGCCGCTTTGGAGTCATTTTCAAGATAAAGAGGTGAAGACGAACTTTTCTTCGTCCCCATGAAAAACTAAATCCAGTAACCCAGAGAAAGTAAACGGACCTCTGTTTTCCACGACTGAATTCATTTCTGGTAATGGTCAAATTTCTTATCTGGTTTGCTACGACTATGTGCTTGCTGAATGGAAAGTGGAGACGAGAGTGGAAAACGTATGCTGAAAGGAGTCTCACTTTATTCTGTTTTCTCCTGCTTTCGTTGTCACATACAGGCAAGGGTGTATGCGCGAGCCATGAACGCAACCCTCTTCTTCTCCAGTGCAACCCATAACATTAATGTGAACAAGATCTTCAAATTCATCACTGCCAAGCTCTTCAACTTGCCATGGACTGTTCAGAGGAACCTCACGATTGGCGAGCCAATAATCGACTACTGAGGATTTTTGCTTGTAATTGCTAGTTTTTTTTTTTTTTTAAAAAGATCTTTTTCGCGGGCTCAGGGGATGATCTGTACATAGCGAAGTTGCTCCGAGAAGACGGAATCTGGGTAGTTTTTGTTTTGAATTTTTATTAGCCAAACGGATAAATCTCATTGCATCAAAACGAGGCTCCCTAACTCCAAAATTTGAAGCGAACAAAACCCAGGAGTATTTGCGACTACAATCGCTGTCGTCCGCACATATCCGACCCCCACGGTCGTGAAGAGGCGCCCACAAGAGCAGAGTTCGTTCGTTCTTCTTCTTGGAAAGGAAAGCCATTAACCCACTCTTCGTATCGTTCACGTTGGCCTTTGTGTAACAGAGACTCATTCAAGTCGGTACTTCAAGCAAACATGGTATACCTTTGTGTATTTAATCCCTCACACCTAAAACGACCAGTAAATCATAAAAAAGGAACAAAGAAACAGTATCACCCACAGCTGCTCTGAAGCTTGTGCCAAAGAGGTAATCCTCTGAGTTCATCTCAGATAGTTCTTCTATGCTTTTATCTTAAAAACATATAAGTTTTCACTCAGGGAATGGGCTCCTCATAGATGCGCTCCTCTCTCTTGGGGGGGTCAATCTTCAAATATGTAAAGGGTTCTGTGGGCTCCTCTCTGCAGGAGAATAAAAAGGATAAAAACATGAGAACAATATTTCATAATGAAAACAATACTGCCAGACATAAATGAACTGGTTTTTTTTTTATGTTAAAAATGAACATGGATTTCTTCATATTATACCAAGAAATATAAAGAAAGCAACAGTTTTCACAAAATCACACAAGGTTTAAATGTCTCCTATGTTACAGCAAGTGATACAAGTGCAACAAGTAGCTGAAAATTCCTGAAGAAACGGCTAAATTTATGCACTATAGCAAACAAAGGAAAAAACCATAGCACCACAAACCACCCGAATAACCGCATTCGGTAAATGAAAAGCTCACTATGCCCTCCAATATCCTCGCCCCTGCCTCTCATATTCTCTTTTCTTTTTTAAACAGAGAGAATATTTACGAGAATAATTACTATAGAAGGATGAGTCAGATTATTTATGTATTCACAGATTATTTACTATAATGTTAGACAGCTCATGCTTGTATATTGAAGAATATAGACAATGAAGAAGCACCAGATACATAAGATAGAAATAGAAGATTAAGAATGTTGAGGGGTAAATCTAGGGCAAATAAATGCATATACGGACAAAAGAGGAAACACTTGAAAGTGAAGCACAAATAGATGAAAAAACTTTTAAATCATTTGAGATGCTATGGGTATGTCAAAAGGTATACTATTGCACCAATAAGGTGCAACAGTAAGGTAAGGGAAAAAATAAAGACAGAACTGTGAGGAAAGACTTGAAGAAACACAACTTAGTTAATAAGTTAGTGAAAGATAGAGCAAAGATGAAGAGAAAGAGTTGTCTAGGGACATTTTTAGAAAACCATATAGGAGTTGAGGGTAAAAAGTACAACATACCCTGGTTCAGACTTAAAGCATCGCCACATGAGCTTCCACGGGCCTGGAACTGTTGTTAATGGATTTCCTTCAAAGATTGCCTACAAGGTTGAAGAGACAAATGAAGCTTATTATGCTTCATTCGCACATTAGAATAGGAAGTCCTTACAGTTCAATACAAGAAGCACACACAAATGAAAAATATATCATCTGCAATGATTTCAACTGATGACAAGAACAGGGATGACGTCTTTCTACAAAAAAAACGGCACTACAGTATTTGGAACATAATCAAATTGAAGCATCACTGCTGGAAGAGCAAGAGCACTTCCTAAAAAAAAGATATTCTCACCTACAGTGTCACTCCTTTGAGAATATTGACCAAATGTATTTATTTCTATCATTCTCTGACTTGACCCCAGTGATGGTTTCAGAACTACCTGACAAGCATAACTTCATCCTTAGAATTTGGATTACCACTATACCAGTTTTCAGCACTCAAATATCAAAAGTCAAGTGGCCAGACATAGGGGCTTTTCTCCCACCCAAGAGTCTGACCAAACTTCTGGTGCCGAGTTCCCCCTTATATGTCTGATGCTTGAGCTTGTCTCTTTCTTTGAGGTCAGGAGGCGGTTTCCACCAGCCTTGTGTTGTATCCTTATGTAGTATAAGTTTAAGGTTTTTGAATAAAACCCATTGCCGTTTGAAAACAACAAAAAAAGAAGAACCTTCCATTGTTATACTTTATGAGATGAAGTTCCAAATACTAGATTCATGCTTGCAAAGAGATGGGTAAAGTCACCAAAGTCATTCAATCTTGTAAATTATGACCAACAAGAAGCATAATAAAACATTATATTTATCTCTAAAGGTTAAGAACCCAATTGCTTCGTGATTTTACAAGTGTTTCAAAGGTTCACTTGAAATCCTGACAACAAATTACAGTATCATTCCACAGTGCTTTTAGGTTGATTGATCTTGTATTTTATAACTAAGAAAGACAAATAGAAAGAAAATGCACAAGGCCAGATTAAAGAAAACACAAGTTTCTCTCACAAATAGAAAGAACCAAGTGGACAATTCCTTTATCTGCTGGAATAAAAAAAGAAAACATCAGTATTTGATACACATACACGTCTTTCTTATATTTAATGAGATGTTTTATCAAGCATCCAAGAAAATCTTGGGTCCAATTTGGCTTGAATCCAAGATCACACATTAAGAGACACGGATGAACCAAAAGCTCAATCCGCATATGTGTCATTTGCTCTGAGACTTTCGCATCTTTAACTGAATTTAAAGCATATTTTCTCATGTAGCTGTACCAACACGATTTTTTTTTCACTGTTAGTCTAATGGTAAATTACCTTGAAGTCTCACTTGATATTTAGTTCAGCTTAACTGATCTCTTGCCTCACCAAATAAAGTGGCAAACTTCATATTGATGGTCATAAGTCATGCAACTTGATAGATCAAGGTCTGGGAACTAATATTCCCAAAGATGCATCTTCTTGCACTAAACTAAGCTTAGGGTGCATTTGCACCAATAGGAAACTAAAGGAAAAAATGACTAATAGAAAATTTTCCGTTTGACCAAAATTTTCTGGTTTTTGTGATGATTTTTAGGGATGGGAAATTTTTCTGTTTGATTCCCCTTACCCATAAAAAAATTTAAATATATAAGAAAATGAGATCCTATAGCTCCGATAGGAAACCATAGAAAAAATAAACTAACAATCATCAAAATGGTCCTTGATCAATCCTCTTACCTCCACCTTATTCTGTACTTTTTATTATTTTTTTCTTTTCTTCCTATTGTAGACACAAACACTACACGTAATATACCCATGGTTTTGCTATAGTGGCACAAACACAATAAAACCAGTCAATGGCAATTTTCCCAATAGGAAATTTTTCCAATGGAAAAATTAGTTAAAGGGACAATGATTTTTCCATGACTTTGTTTCATAAGGCAGCACAAACTGACCCTAAGGGAAAAAAAATCATAGATTTGGTTTAAACCTCATATCTGTAGATCACTCAACTAAATTAGGGTGCTACACCCAAAACGTGTAAAGAGAGCATAGATTCAGAATAGACCAGACCTATCCATTGTCCAATCCATTCATGCAAAAGGTCTACAGTTTTCATCAAGATATTTTCCAAATAGTATGCATAACAAAGAATTGAGAAGGATATAAGTCAATTTTTTTTATGATAAACGTCAATTAACTTTTAACCAAGCCAAAGCCTACAAAATGAAAATCTTGGACATTAACACGTGTAACGAAATGGCAGAAAAAAACCTACATCTTACTGCCAAACTGCTAGGAAGAAAAACGAAAATACATTAAGCATGAATAAATACAAGTGTTTTCCAAAGAAAGAAAAAAAGGAAAACAAATAAATAAATACACAGACAAACAATTTAAACAAACAAAAGCATGCACCACTAGGAAGAAAAGGATCTTAGCCATATAAGAAGCAGCTATTGAGAAAATTCAGCATGATGTGTCTTTATTCTCCACTAGGTTTGTACAGTGTGTCTGACCATAATTTAGCTTTCTCTCGCGTCCAGGTAACCAATATTGCACTAACGAGTCTCAGTTGTTTGAAAATATGTAGGAAATCGCTTAAATAAATAAGGGAAAAGAGAAAACCCACAAAAATTGAAGCAAATTCCAAAGAAAGAGATCACCAGGTACACGAACTTTCACCCAAACAAAAAATAAAACTCACGAAATAACGATTTAGAAAGAACTCAACGGTCAGAAATAGAAGCCCCAGGATTTCAATTAAAAGCGAGAGAGCAAAGAGAGCCCTTCGCTCTCAAACTGCAGAGAAAAACTTACTCTCATTGGCTGAGAAGAGAAATGGCTGAGAAGAGAAAGGATGGTTAGAAGTCACTGACCTGAATAACATCTTCTACCCTGTCATTGCATCTGTGTGCCTTGGGTTGCCTTGTGTCTCCTTCGGGGAGGCCCCATGGACTTTCCCTCCTCGGAACTGGTCTCGTCGGTGCACTCATCTCTCTCTCAGCTAAAGCGTTACGGACTCTCCCTCCCCTTGCCTTCGTCTTCGGAGTACGAACCAGAGTTCCATCGGAATGATAAATTATTTGGCATTATGGACCCCAAAAGCAGGGCCCATTTACCTATTCTAAAATAGAGCATTGGGCCCATTTTGATGCTTAAAACCCGTATAACTTTGAATCCTATTACGGCCATGTCGGGGCACATGGCCACATTATCTCCGTCGCTTCTGCCTCTACGGGTGCAAGTAGGGGTGGCTCGAATTCGGCTCGGTTCAATTCAGTATATTTAGATCTCAAACCGAGTTGAGGTTTGAGTTAATGAGCCGAGCTCAACCGAATCAAGGTTCGGCTCGAAAGCTCGCAAGTTGCCTCGTGAGTCGCGGGATCCGGGGGGGGAAGCCCATCCGCCGCCTCTGTTACCGTCGACAAATCCTCACCGGCCGCTACATCCCCTTCCCTCTGATTTCTTCCTCTTTCTCCGATTTCTTCGCCTTTGTTTCCGTCGTCGACGACAGGTCCTTATCGGCGCCACACCTTCGCTCCGCGTCATCTCCCCCCCCCCCCCCCCCTTGCGTGAACGTGTGAAGTCACACGTGCGAGATTATAAACCAGTGCAAAGACGATTTCACATGTATGAAAGTCACATGTGCGAGATCATAAACAAGTAAAAAAAAACTCTTTGTCCCTTCCTCATGGCTCTTAAAGAAAATGAAAATACATTTTAGTAGAAATATGTTTCTAGATACTATTAGTGGTTTTTTTAGTAAATATTGAAAATACATTTTTAGTAGAAATATAGGGACTATTATTGTCTCATATTTTTTTGAAATATTTTTCTAATTATAAATTCTTATTAAAAAATCATATAATTTTCTAAGTAAAATTTTCTTGTCAAGATGGGCTAGAAAAGCATATAGAAAATTTTTGAATAAATATTTGACAGTTGATGCTATAATACTTTTAGCATGAGGCAATTTTCATAGCAATTTTGTGTTTGACATTTTATTTGATTAAAAATTTATCGATAAGTATAGTAATATATTAGATTGATTATTAATTTTTATTTATTTCCCTATAAGAGGCAATAAGAAGTTCATTTAACTTTCCTAAGAAAATTTTAAAATATTTCTTGTAATTTTCTAGTAAGTCTCTAATAGTAATAAGATTTTATTTAATGGTTTTTTTGGAAATATGTATCCTAGAAAAAATATTTCTATTTTTTCCTAGAATATAAATTTTCAATCAGGGTCACTAAGGAGGACATAGTAAATTTATGGCCAGATTAAAAAATTACAAAATAAGTTAGACAACATTTGGGGTAAAAAAGATTAATATTGGTGGGTTCTAATCCATTATCGAGATTCAATCCCGAACCTCCCCTATCATTCTTTTTTTAAAAATGTACGCATAATTTTATAGATAATTTATTTGATATATATTTTATGTAGAGTATTAAATGTAGGTTAACCTTAAATCCGGCTAGAGCTCGAGCTCGAACTCGATTAAAATTATTAGGCTCGAACTCGATCACAATTTTAGGCTCGAGGCTAAGTCAGCTCGAGCTCGAGTTCGAAATCTTTAAATCAAACTCGGATAGAACATAAGAAGGTTCAGACTCAACTAAATTCAATGCCACACTTATGCCCAAATTTAAGTAGAGGTCATGCCCAATTTAATGTAAAGTGTATATATAATTTATTTGACATATATTTTTTAAAAAAATTTAAATGTATGTTGGAGCTCGAACTCCAAACATATAATTTTTTAAAACTTTTAAATGAATGTTGAAGTTCAATTTGGCTCGAATTCGGTTAAAATTATTGGACCACCTGGATACAAGTTTCATCTTGTTCTCCCTCGTCATTGCTGTTGCTGCACCTCTTATCGACGGTCAGACGTGTTTCCCCACTCATTTGTTCCCAAGCTTCTTGGTACGACAACGGAGAAGCCCCACTTCTTCGTGTGGTTTATAGCTCCTCTTCCGGTGGCCGCTCGCCGTTGCTAACATCTAAGGTATTGTCACCGGCCGGCGGTGGTATCAGACAACTTGTTGGATGTACGGCGTATCCACCTGCAGCGGAATGACTACTGGTAACGGAGAAGTTATTGTCAATGTATTTACCCTTCATTTCTCCCCGTGGCCGGATTCTATATTCTTCATTCCATGTCAAATCGGGAGGAATGAAGAAAGGAGTTTGAAGGCTTAGAAGAAAAATCTTTTGGATGTACGAAGTGACATAATGAACTGCTTTAGAGACGATTTGAAATGCTTGATAGTCAACCAGAGCAGAAAATTTTACCAGAACCAGCACCGGCGCCGGAGAATAAATGCAAATTATCGACATGTGAAAGAAAAGCATCTGAAGGAGGCTACTCTCTCCTTCTTTATCAGTTTTATTCTCACAAGTGTAAAAACTTACAAAATTGTTCTTCTTCTTCGGACATTTCACTATGCCACCGAAAGGGTGGGATGCCTCTTATGAAAGAAAAGAAAAAAAAAAAATCAAAATGCACCTCCTATCTATCCTCTTACGTCTATAGTAAATATGTGAATACTTATGTATATAATACTATCTACAACAAGCAACTGTGACCAAAACTGAGGGCACCACCTACAGGAACTGCCTGCACTTTCAATCACTTCATACTCTCGATGGCTTTTTTGCATTCCTCACTGCTTGGCCTGTAAAACAACACACAAGAAAATCTTTATTCTCCATTTGCTGAAATTTACCGAAAGTTCAGTAATTATAGAAGAAATTTACCTGGGAGTAGAGGAAGGTTCCGAGGATGGCAATGGCAGCTCCAAGAGCATTGACAGGTTGCACAGGCGTGTGGAAGATGATAATAGATGAGACGATGACAGAAATGCGCTTCATAGTGTTTCCAACGCTAAACGTCAATGGAGATATTTCATCTAGAGACATGTACGAGACCTGGTTGTAGAGGTGGTAGAACACACTCTGAGCAGCCAGCCACCTGCCATGCCATAACCACATTGCAAAGAAAAAAAATTCGCATCAGAAATTTCTAATCAGGCGGCTGCAAGCAAAGAAAAGAGGTTGATTTTTGTGGTTTACCAGATGAAGTTGGGTCCAATTTCAGAAAGGGCATTTTGCCAGCCAGCTGCCCACATCTGAGGGCCCTCAACTGCAACTGCAAAAGGCGTAAGAATCACGAGGGATAACAAGGAGAGACAAGCGTAGTAGTTCATTCCACTAACAGCTTTCCCCTTCATCCCTCTCTTCGAGAAAATGTTCCGGAAAACAAACGCCAAATTTGAGATCATCGCTCCCATAAACCCTAAGAAGAAGACAAACCACAACTTCAGCAAATTTAACAACACGCACAGAGCAAAATATGATCACAACAGATCAAAGCAGACGTTCTAATAAAGAACTTTCCAAAAATAAAGAATCTTAAAACAGTTTTGAGATAAGATGCAGTCAATTCCCTGATCTCTCTATCATCCCTCCTTACCAATCATGTTGAAATTGAGCTCCGTAACTGCAGCAAGGGCACACCCGCCGATGATCGGCAGAAGTGAGAGATATACAGGGATTGGAAAAGTTTCCCCCAGCAAAAATCTTGATACCAGAACACTAAACGCCGGCTCTGCACTCTTAATAATATGAGTGAAAGAAACAGCGACTTTGGACATACTGACGGTGGCCGCAACATGGCCAATGGTGTGCGCCACCGCTACCTACAGATGGAAAGAACAAATTATTCTTGAACCAACAGAATGAATATTCAAAAAGCCAAACAGACAAAAGAAGAACATAACACTTACTGGTGCAAGGGCCTTCCAGAAGTTCAGATCTGTCTTAGGTGCTTCCGCGATTCCAGTAGCCCAAGAGATGAGCATCATAAGCGATCCAGTAGCGAGGGAGAGTGTAGATGTGAGCCAGGGATAAGGAAAGGCGTTTAAAACCTTCTTGTTGTAGATATTGAAAACCACATTCAGCGCCCACCAAGTAGCGAAGTAGATTCCAATTTTTAACTTCTTCGCCGCCTCTGACGGCTCAGTAATGTGGACTGGTTCGGCGCGATCGGCTTCATAAGCTTTGCACTCGAATTCCGGCCTCTGAGATTCACTACTTTTAACTGATCCAAAAGAGAAATCTCTCACCTGCGACAGGTACAGAGGCTTTTGTATGGAGAGACCGGATTTAGGCGTCTTAGACACAGAGACGGACGGAAGTGACACGAATCGTGGTCCCAGGGATGGGGATTTAGGAAGGAAGACACCAGAACTAGTTAAAGACAACAGAGATTGATTCGCTGCGAACGCCATTCCTTATTGCCTAGTCGACTAATAGAGGATCGCACAAACTAAAACAATAATCCAATTCAACAGCACAAAACAACCTCAAAAACAGCAAAACAGAGTGACGATCCTCGGTTCTGTTTCTTAGAAAAAACAGAGCAAAAGATCGACCTCAACCAAGACGGCTCCTAAATCCCAATTTCCCAACGATGAAACCAACAAGACCCGGAAAAGGATTCCGCTTTTCCGTTCACCGAGACAAAGTCCACGAAAACCTACAAAAATCCCGGCGATCTGCCTCCCGCTGGTTGTCCGACGGAAAGCTCAAGAAATCGGTCAATCTTTACGAGCAAGATACCAAAATCCAGTGTCGAGAAATAAGACCTTCGTGAAGGAAACCGGATCAGACAAGCAGTCAATCAATAAAGAACCCTAAAAATTCAAGCTTTCTCGATTCTCACTCAGAGCGAGGCGAGAGGCGAGAGACGGGAGGAAGGCAGATACGTGAGAGAAGAAAGTCGCCAACATTATTTTATACAGCAGGGAGAGGGACAGGGTGACCTGATGATAAAATTACGATAATAGCCCTGAGCTTTTCTATATGTCGACGGAATCGTCCGGTGGCAAAGACTCCTTGCGTATATTGACAACTTTGTCTTCTACTTTCTACTTTTTTGAGTTTGTACGTCGTACGTCGTACGTTTGATAGAAATCCCTAAAATACCCCCTTTGCCTAACTTCTCACATACGCGCATTCGTAGCTCTCCGTTCTGAAACTCAAAATCGAAATATTCCTGTAATCTTTCCTCTTAATCCCACTTCCTGAATTTTTCTTAGATACGGCGACAGCTCCCACGTGTTAATCCAACTCCGTGGCCGTACTCTTCCTTCTCGTTGAAGAGAGCAATTTATAGTTTCCTATTTGCTTTTTTCCTTTTCTTCCCGTTTTTAGAATCTGCAGCCTCATGGGGAATTCCACCTTCCACAGTGCCGCCATGGCTGCTGACACTACAGCTCACGGTCCTTATTCCGCATAGCGGTGCGTCCCCGTCGCCGTCGCGGGATGCGCGGAAACTGGTGGAAACGACCAGGAACCAGCAGGCACGTGGATTCACGTGAGGAAAGATGACAAGCCTCCAGATTCAGGTGTGGTGGCTCTGATGGTACAGTTCCCGGTTCCGTCCACCGAGCGTAGGGACCACCGGAGCCACCAACCCATGCCGGGTTTTGTCTTGTTACTGTTTAGTTTGATAGCACAGGGCATGGCCGCACCCGCAACAACTTTTAGTTTTGACCGACGACTCGCTGGGCCGTCAACTAACGGGGTCGGGTCTAATGTTTAAACGGGGTTACGTTACCCATGGTAGAGCGGCAGAGTCTACTATGGAAATGAAATGGTCTCTTCACGAAAATTTTATTACAATGTATTTCAAAAATATATATATATAAATATTATTTATGGTTTTTACCGATCTCCCTTGATACGAACAGGTTTTCATATTCAGATACATGAAAATCTAAGTCAAAGTAACTAAATTGGATTTGAACTGTCCCGTTTGGGAGGGTGGGTTAGTCGACATGAATCAGGAAATCAGGAGTTAAAGTTCACGCGCATTATTTAGGTGATTCAAAGAAGCTGTTAGTGGTACACTAACACCAACTTAATCTGCAATGGAATTAGTTTGATTAATTTTTAAATGTTATAGAATGTTGTTGAATAATTTTTTAGGTGCTATGGAATGATCTTTGCCATGTAGTGAAGAGATTCGGCTGTTATAAATATCCATCATGTGGTTTTTTTTTTCAGTGGTTTTTTGTATTTCCATGTATCCCTAGTTACTATGACGAGTAAAAGTTGTCTGATAAAGTTTTTTCCATAAAGATCATCTTCAATTTAGATTAGAAATGGTTGGAAGAAGACAAGAAAATGTTCGAACATATGACATTTGGATTTTCGAAAAAGACAACAAAATGCTCGATTTGTTAGTCGAGCAGGTCAATATGGGGAACAAGTTGCCCAATGGAATTTGGAAGCATGAGGTGTATATGAATTGAGTCAATAAGTTCAATGAAAACGCAGTAAATAAAAAAAATTGTGAACAGGCTAATAATCGAACATAATCATATAAGAAAATGTACCAAATAGTAACAAGTTGTCTCAACACTAGTAGGTTCGATTAGGATGCAACTATACAATGAGTTACTGCATGTCAATTTGTATAGCAATACTACATCAAGGTTAGTAAATCATGTTGTACTACAAAACATTTTGTATGTTTTCTGCATTACTAGAACTCTATTCCAAGACGTCTAAAAAATATATTTTTTTCTTGTAGGAGCATAGAAATGTTGAGAAGTATAGACGTGAAGGGTGCACGCTTTACAACAAATTGGCTTTAGTAGTAGGAAACTCAATAACCATGGGAACAACTAGTCAAATGAACGTAGATTTGGGTGATGATCTCCTTTGTGAGTCATAATGGGCACTGATTACCGAGCTCGAGGATGTCGATGTAGTTAGGGATACTCCATCGCCATTCTTTAGAGGGAATCAGTTAGCATCTGAGCAGTCTCGAATAAGTAACCCGTCACCTTCAACTCGTCATAGAAAGATAACCGAAATGTCTACTAATGACACTAGCAGATTCATTGATGCAATGAAGGAAAGCGCTGAGCCATTTAGGGATGTCATCAAGTCTAAAGATGGTAATGCCGACAGTGATTGCTCCTGGAAATCCCAGACTTGTTGATAGAGTTGCAATTTAATGCTAGCAAATGGATGGAGACACCAACTAAGAAGGCACTAGACAACTCATCTGTTAAATTTTTTAGAGTTTATAGGATAAATCAAATTGTATTTCACAAATTGGTAGAGATACTTAATAGTAGAGGATTTTTGTCAGCCACAAAGACTATCTCAGTGGAAGAATAACTTGCATATTTTCTCCTAATTGTTGGTCAACAACAAACATATACTATCACAACAGAAATGTTTGATAGATCGAACTGAACCATAAGTAGGTATTTCAATAAGGTGTTGAATGTTACTCTCAAACTTCACTTTGATTACATCAAATGGCCTTCAAACTCACTCACTCGGAAATTTTAAACAATCCAATGTTTTATTCGTACTTTAATGTAACATTATTTGCCATCTAATGAATAATTTTAAATTAATATACAAAGTTAGTCAATATTAATCGAAATGGAATAATTAGGATTGTATTGGGGCTATTGATGGAACTCGTATCAAAGTGAACATCCCACTTGAAGATCAACAAAGGTTCTGGAACAGAAAAGGTTGTCTATCACAAAATGTGATGGCAGCTTATACATTTGACATGCAATTCACTTATGTACTTGCTGGATGGGAGGGATCAGTAGTTGATTCCCGTGTACTGAAGAACACATTGACTCGCTAAGCTAGGCTCTTTGTACCTGAAGATAAATAATATATTTTTATCTAGTATTTTTTTATCTATTATTATCTTCCATTATTTTATGTAAAATATATCTTCTATTGTAGGTAAATATTATCTAGTCGATGCTGGTTATGCAAATCTTCCTGGATTTTTGGCTCCATATCGAGGAATTTGTTATCGTCTGCAAGAATTTGGAGATAATCTTCCTATAAATGATAAAGAATTATTTAACCGAAGGCACTCCTCTTTGAGGAATACTATTAAATGAACTTTTGGTGCTTTAAAAAGTTAATTTCAAATGTTGAAAGGCACTCCTCTGTTTTCTTATAAGATCCATATAAAAAATGTAGTTGTTTGTTGCATATTACATAATTATATAAATAGAGAGGATTACAATGATATGTTTGAAATGGAAGATGATGATTAAGGTGATGAGCTTAGTGGAGGAGGCGATGTGGTCCAATTAGTAAGTGTAAATGATGATGTAGATAACGATAGTCCTGTGGATGTGGATAACCAATCAACAAACATTCAGAGGCGACGTGCATTAGAATCCATAAGAGCCGCACAATATCGAAATGCCATAGTGATTCACATGTGGAATGATAAATGATGGTTGTACCTTATTGTTTTTGGACATGTATTTTGTCATTCACATGTATTAAACTGGTAACTTGATGATTATAATATTAAAGACACAAACTCGTTGTTATCTTCCGAGGCATAAATGTTTTATGCTGCAAATTGTGGATTACTATGAGTAAATCGATTCGTTTTCAAGAATTTTTTTTAATTTTTAATTATATATATATATATGTTATTAATAATCTATCTTAGGTTATGGATAAAATAGTATATTTATTTATTTATTTTATTCATAAATTTTATTGTTATATTAAATTAGATATTTAAGACTGGTAATTAAAATATAGTTAAAGTAAGCCTTTGATCGATTATTATTCAATAATTATCCCATTTTTATAAATAATTAAACTAATCTTTTTTAATTTAGTGGAAATAAATTATTAATTAGTACTATGTAAAAAAATCATCTTGTGTTATTAATAAAATAATTAATTAATTTATTATATTCGTTTATGTTATTTTTTACTTTGTATTTATTTATATTTTATAATTAATAATCATACGTAATTACTGTGTTAATGTACAATAAACTGCAATCACTAATTAATATATTTTAAATAATTAAATAATTAATATTTTTAATTATACATTAAATTACTTATTAGTGTAGTAATTATGTTTGTTTTGGTTAAGTTGGTGTTTAGGTATACATGTTCTATTTAAGTATATTATTACAAGTTACTCATTCTCTTGTTTTGGTTATATTTCTCATTTTGGGCCACTAACATTGGAATTTATTTTCCAATGCACTTGAACTCGTGTTGACTAATACCCAATTTGAAGTTGAAGTTGAATTAAATCATTTAGAGTGGATTAGTCAACTTGAAGTCTGAGATGAAGATCAATTGCATTACGCCCTTCATCAGTTGAAGTTGTTAGTGGAGTGCAGATGACATTTCATCTGGATGTTGGGGATGAAGCGGTCCTTCATCTCCATGTTATAAAAAAATTCAAGTGGTTTCTGACCCTTTTTGCCATTCATCCAGACGAAGGACTCGCGGGGGTTCAAACCATGCGACATTTTTTTCCCCTCTCTCGCGCGTCCTCATTTTCATTTTTTCCTCCCTCTCTCCCGCACCCCCTCTCTCGTCTCCCTGCGCCCCCGATGTCTCTGCTCCCTCTCTTCTCTCGGACTCTCCTCTCCGGCCTCCGTCTCTGCTCCCTCTCGTCTCCGCCCTCCGTCTCTACTCCCTCTCGTTTTCGGCCTCCCACTCCCTTCTCTCTCTCGCTATTCTCCTTTTCCCCAAAATACCTTCCAATTTAATTGGATTTCCCATTTCGATTACAATTTCGATTTCCCCATTTCAATTTCGATTTCGATTTCAATTTCAATTTCAATTTCCTCATTTCGATTTCAATTTTCCCATTTTCTTCGATTTCCCCATTTACTCTATTGTATTAGTGATTTAATAGTGGTAATTAAATTATTTTTTACTCAAGCACTTGGTTTAATTAACTCATTTTTATAATTAATAAAATCAATGGTTTTATATTTAATGGAAAAATATTTGTAATTAATAATATGTAAAAATATATAGTGTGTTAAAATTAGTATTTGATAAATTTTTCCTGTTTAATCATGACTTTTTTATGTTAAAGAACACCATATATTATCAATAAATCAATAACTTAAATGTATTATATTCGTTATGTTATTTTTAACGTTATTTATTTATTTTTTATGATTAATCATGTGCACAGTTAATTGACTCATGTAATTACAGTATTAATGTACAATAAACAGATCTTTAACTAATATAATATATAATTAAATTAATTAGTACATTAATATATTTTAGTTATACATTAAATTAGTTATTTGCGTGGTAATAATGTTTATTTTACCTAATTTGATGTTTAAATATTATATTTTAATTAAGTATACTTTACAAGTTACTAATTCTCTTAGTTTTTGTGTTTTCCTCATTTGGGGGCACTAACACTGGAAATTGTTTTTGAAGATGAAGATCATGTAGATGCATGAGATGAAGATGAAGATAAAGATCAAATTTCCAGTTTGTTGACTAATTGAAGTGAAGAATTGAATTGAAGTGAATAATCCACAATAAACTTGAACTGAAGTGAAGAATTAAATTGAACTTAAATTAATTCAACTTCAACTCACCCTTGGGTGTTAGTGTAGACGAGTTCAAGTGCACTGGAAAACAAATTCCAATGTTAGTGTCCCCAAATAAAAAGTATGATATAAAAAAGAGAATAAACAACCTTTTATAATATACTTAAATATAACATATACCTAAATAGATAATTAACCAAAATAAACATGGTTACTACACTTATAAGTGATTTAACGTGTAGTATTAAAATATGTTAATATCCTAATTAAATAAATATTATATTATATTACTTAATGATTATAATTTATTTTAAATTAATACAAGTATTACGTGTGACTAAAACAAATGATTAAAAAATAACAAAAAATGTAAAAATAACAAAGCGCATATAATATACAAATAAATTATTTTTTAATAACATAAGAAATATTTTAACATTAAAACTCACTAATTTAATATAATAATAAGAAATAAATATAATAAATAAATAAATATATTTATCAATAACATAATATATATTTTTATGTATTAATAATTAATAATATATTGTCACAAAAATTAAAACCATTGGTTTAATTAATTATAGCAATGGGATAATTAAACCAAAACAATTTATCAAATATTTATTTTAAAAATATTTTAATTTAATATAGCAATTATAAAATAAATATATTAAATAAATAAATTTAATAATTTTATAAAAAAATATAAATTATTATTCTTATTATGATGGTTTAATTTTTCCTTAACTTAGGAAAAATTAAACCATCGTCTTCCTCAGCGGCAGGCCAGCGAGCAACGATGACGACGACGGAGGTGGCACTCCAATGGTACGCCGAGAGTGAGAAGAGAGGGAGGCCGAGCTACGACGGAGGTCGAGAGGGAGATGAGAGGAGGGGAGGCTGATGGCCGGGGGGGAGAGGGAAGAGAGGGAGCAAAGAGGGAGCGAAGACGAGAGGAAGAAGATGGGGCAAAAAAAATCATCGGGAGACAAAGGCTGAGGGAGAGGGAGAGGAAAATAGCTAATGATTATAATTTTTTTTCTTTTGGGGGGGGGGGGAGTGGTTGATTCACAAAATAGGTATGAATCAACTTTTCCCCGTTTTTGCCTGAGCAAATGAAATGGTATAATCTCACTTCAATTCAATTTTTTCTACGCTAACGCCATTATTTGATGAACTAGGTAATGCGGGGGGAATTCATTCCACTTCATTGTAGAATAACCCCCCCTTAAGTGAATTTGAATTTAAAGTTGGAGTAGTTGTGTCCCCCCCCCCCCCCCCCTTAGTAACTAGAGGATGATTTGAATAAAAGAGAGGAGTTTGTTCCTAGGACTTTAGTGTAGACGAGTTCAAGTGCACTGGAAAACAGATTCCAGTGTTAGTGCCCCCAAATAAAAAGTATGATATAAACAAGAGAATAAACAACCTTTTATAATATACTTAAATATAACATATACCTAAATAGATAATTAACCAAAATAAACATGGTTACTACACTTATAAGTGATTTAACGTGTAGTATTAAAATATGTTAATATCCTAATTAAATAAATATTATATTATATTACTTAATGATTATAATTTATTATAAATTAATACAAGAATTACGTGTGACTAAAATAAATGATTAAAAAATAACAAAAGCGCATATAATAAATAAATAAATTATTTTTTAATAACATAAGAAATATTTTAACATTAAAACTCACTAATTTAATATAATAATAAGAAATAAATATAATAAATAAATAAATATATTTATCAATAACATAATATATATTTTTATGTATTAATAATTAATAATATATTGTCACAAAAATTAAAACCATTGGTTTAATTAATTATAGCAATGGGATAATTAAACCAAAATAATTTATCAAATATTTATTTTAAAAATATTTTAATTTAATATAGCAATTTATAAAATAAATATATTAAATAAATAAAATTAATAATTTTATAAAAAATATAAATTATTATTCTTATTACGATGGTTTAATTTTTCCTTAACTTAGGAAAAATTAAACCATCGTCTTCCTCACGGTGTGCGTTGTCTTCCTCAGCGGTAGGGCAGCGAGCAACGATGACGACGTCGGAGGTGGCACTCTGATGGTACGCCGAGAGTGAGAAGAGAGGGAGGCCGAGCTACGACGGAGGTCGAGAGGGAGATGAGAGGAGAGGGAGGCCGACGGCGGGGGGGAGAGGGAAGAGAGGGAGCAGAGAGGGAGCGAAGACGAGAGGAAGAAGATGGGGCCAAAAAAATCATCGGGAGACAAAGGCTGAGGGAGAGGGAGAGGAGATTCACAAAATAGGTATGAATCAACTTTTCCCCGTTTTTGCCTGAGCGAATGAAATGGTATAATCTCACTTCAATTCAATTATTTCTATACTAACGCCATTATTTGATGAACTAAGTAATGCGGGGGGGATTCATTCTACTTAATTGTAGAATAACCCCCCCTTAAGTGAATTTGAATTTAAAGTTGGGAGTACCCCCCCCCTAGTAACTAGAGGATGATTCGAATAAAAGAGAGGAGTTTGTTCCTAGGACTCGACTCATCCAATCCAAATCTGATCTTGTTTGCCTAATTGACTCAATGCCGCAGACCCCCCCCCCCCCCCCCCCTAGTAACTAGAGGATGATTCGAATAAAAGAGAGGAGTTTGTTCCCCCCCCCCCCCCCCCCTAGTCACTAGAGGATGATTCGAATACAAGAGAGGAGTTTATTCCTAGGACTCGACTCATCCAATCCAAATCTGATCTTGTTTGCCTAATTGACTCAATGATTTGGAAAACCTTGACCACGACTTAAAAGGTGTGGCAACCAGAGGACAGGGTTACCTTCTCTCACCCTCTAGGGGTGCCTTAATGCAAGTAGGAATTATAAGAAACAAGTGCAAATGAAAAATATTTTTATTCGACGAAAACGAAAACTTTTTTGGGTCCTAGGTCAAAGAGGTTAAAAACCCTCTTTATAGAAAATCATTGGCAATCCTTCTCAACTCTCCCTTCAACCCGATTGACAAGGGGGGAAGCTATCTTTCCAACATGTTCCGATGCCCCTATCTAAACATATAGAGCGGGGAAAGAAGGGGCCAAGACAACAACAACAACCCTACGCTCTCTCTTTTTAAGATTATTTTAAATAAAAATAGTAATAATAGAATAAATTTATATATTCTATAAATTTTATTTATTACATATTTTAAATACTTTTTATATACTTTCAAAGACTATAATCAAGAAAATATTTCTCTCTTTGGGATATATATTTATTACACATAAAAAAATATGTCTATTTAATTATTATTTTTATATTGAAAATATATGCCTAATTCATTAACAAATTACTATTTTGAGCATTAAATCAGACAAAACATCCTAGTTCGACGAGAAGCCCACAAAGCCCACGTACTCAGAATCAGGGAAAGATCCAACGAATCTTGGGAGGCCCTAGGATCAATTTTGGGGGGGGGGGGGCTACCTTTATTAGTTTAACGGGCAAGGATCTACCCACGAGAAGGCGTGCTCTTCACGCCAAAAAGGCAAGGCCCAGATACCATCGCAGAAACTTGGAAAGTGGAAAACCCCACCATTAAGGACGCGCAAAATCCTGGCCCTTTCTGTACCTTTTTCTCGCTCGCTCATGGCGTTACCCTCTTTATCTGCCGCCCCTCTCCCTAAACTTTCACTCGCCATGGACGACGACGACCGAAAGCCTAATCCTAGAAATCTAGGGTACTTCTCTGATCAGCGCGTCAAAACCGGTTCAGCCACGCCTGATCTCGCCCAAAAACCTAATCCTTCTGTTCTCGACCGTTTCCGTTCGATGTTGAGAGAGAGAGAGGAGGAAGTGAGGCTTACCGACGGTGATATGGGGGCGGGCGTTCCGTTGGAAGATGTTGTCCGCATATACGAAGAGGTCTTGTCGGAGTTAACGTTCAATTCGAAGCCGATTATTACAGAGCTTACGATCATTGCCGGAGACCACAGCCAATGTGCGGAAGGGATTGCTGAAGCAATTGGCACTCGAATTATCGAGGTCGGGTTTCATTCGACATCTTGCCTGGCATTGGATGTGTTGTGTTTGTTTTTTCAATACAGCTATCGTGGTTGGTGCTTCAAAAAGGAGATTTGTGTTGTTCGTCTTTATAGGCCTTGTAGCCGCCGTTCCACTCTTGTATCTGCATTTTCAGTTTTTTATTTAATTAGCTCAATTCTTTTGAATTCAGTGTTTTATGGGTTAAGCGAGAGAGATTTTCTTCTTTTTCCTCACATTAAGTAAGAGTAACTAAAATTTTGACGTTGGAGAAGTTATTTGTTCGAGAAAGTTCCAAAGAATTCAGAATGCCCGTTCGCTGATGTAGTGAACTGGCAGCAAAGCCTATTGCTGCACTTCCCTTGATCTGTATGAGCCACATGAGCTGAAAATTTAAATTTTCTGTAGGAGAATAGACCACCGAAAGTTGCATCTCTTATGTCAGGGAAAGAGTGCTGCTTCGTTGTTTTGTGAAGCACCCAGTAGGGAGTGTTTGAATTTTTTATCATTTCCTTTTTCTTTTTCTTTTTTGCTTCATAAATCACGCAACTAGCATTTCGTCCATTTATGTGGTTCTACATACAATATGCGGCTTATTGGGTAAACATTGTGGCGTTTCTTGTAATACTCAACTAGCAACGCTGTCATGATTCCTTTCAAAACAGAAACAAATAATCTTGAAAAAAGAAACTATGGGTCATGATGTGAGCTTCTATCCAGAGGACGTTCCTACTTCCAATGCCAAATTCTTCAACTTACTCTTAAATTAAGGTTATGAAAAAGACTCCACTGCTGGAAGATATGTCTGTTAGTTTTTCCATGCATTATATTCTTCAGCAGTGAGGATGTTCAGATCGTATCTTACAGAATGTTTCATCGAGCTGGTGCATACAGTACTTGCAAGACCTGAAATACTTTTCATCATATCATGTACCATGACTTTGACTAACTAATAAATATTTATGCAATCAATATATCTGTATCTGATTGTCATTATATTCATTGATTAAATGTGTATGTGGCTCTTGTTCACCTTGGATCAGTGGATGTTCCTGTGGCATGTTCTAGTATGATATCCCTGTTGCTTTTCTTTTTTTGAATTGTTGGAAAGCTCTGCATTGAATGAATTAAAAAATAAACGTGTACATGGCTCTTATTTACCTTGGTTTAGTGGATGTTCCTGTGGCATGTTCTAGAATGATATTGCTATTGTTTTTCTGTTTTTGAATTGTTGGAGAGCTTTTCATTGCATGAATAGAGAATTACAGCTTGGTTTTGCTCAGTGTTATCATTGGGCTACAGGGCCTATCCTCAGTGATGTAACTTTCAAGAAACTACATTTTTCTTGTATGTAGGCTAAGTTTTTGGTGTTTACTTTGCAGGCACCTGTTGAGCAAAAACTTCCTTCTCTATATCTTCTGGATAGTATTGTTAAAAACATTGGTGGTGACTATGTGAGGTATTTTGCTGTTCGTCTCCCTCAGGTGAGTCTATTGTTTTTGCTTTTTCCTTTTCTGTTATTGATGTTTATTATGATCTTTCTGTTACTAATTTTTTCTGCATATTATATTCTGCTAAAAGATGGGTGTTAGGGATTATGTTGTAAATTGGGTTGTTTGTGTTCCCATCCTTCTAATAGATAAACTATCTTAATGTTTGAGACTGTACATACCATCTACTTGCCTGGGTTGTGTGGTGATAAACCTTTTGAGAAATTTTTTAATATGCTTCCCTGAAATGCTGTTTTTTTCATTTGGCAGGTGTTCTGTGAGGCATACAAGCAGGTTCAGCCCAACTTACATCCTGCCATGCGCCACCTCTTTGGAACATGGTCAGCAGTATTCCCAAGTTCTGTACTTCGCAGAATTGAGGGAGAGATACAATTTTTTCCTTCTGCGAACCGTCAACCATCTAGCATTGCTTCTTTGAGGCCTTCCGAACTGCCATCTCCTCGTCCAGCTCATGGTATTCATGTAAATCCAAAATATTTAGAGCGACGGCAACTTGAACACACAACAGCGGTATATTTCTCTCTTCTCGTCCCTTTACAGATTTAAAGAGGCAAAAGCACAGACTCACATGTTTATGAAACATTATTTGCTCCATTGTCTATTGATGAATGTATTGCCTAATAAAGGAGCTGCAGGGGACCTGCAGATGAAAGTTCCTTTATGCGTCTGTCAAGTGTGGATTTAGTCTTTGGCTCCATATTAGGAGGTTAATTAATTTGATGGTCATGGCTTTCAAGTATCATGTGTTTGAGGTATCTATTGAAAAAAAGTATGGGTGACATCTGCCTGAATTGAAATTTACCTTGTGATTGTTCTTTAGTTGAGCTACAGATGGACAAGCCTTTTTTATGTAGATATATTTGTATATCTAGATGTGTTATAAATGTATATATGGGTAGAATATTATTATTTTGATGTTATAAATTACTATTTATATGCTATGAACTTTTATGCATTCACATGTTATAGGACTGTTGTTTCCTCCTAAGTGATCCTTTCGGTGAAAGTGGCTCTTGAAATGCTCATGCGCTATACAATATGACCCTGGTCCTCTATTTGAAATGTCTATCTATTGGTAGCACAGTAAATGTCCTCACCATTTTACTAGTGGCTGATTTATGAATGGTTATGCCGGAAGGCTCGGGCCTGAATCTTTTGAAGGAATGGATAGGACTGATCTTTTACAATTCATCCTAGGTATCAATACCTTGAACTGGTATAACCTATTAAACTTATTAACAAGCTTTAACTATTAGGTCTGTAAATATGACTTTATTAGCAGTTGTAAAATTCGTCTTACATTGTTCTGAATATCAGTCAGACATTTGTTAAGTGGCTTCTTTTATGCCATTAAAGAATTGTTAGTATTAGAAAGATCAATTGACCAGTCCACGAGAGGAGAGAAAGCTTCTTCTAGTAATATGAAGAAATTAAATTTGTTTTCAATTCCTAGGCTAGTTGAACTAAGTTCATAGGAAGTTGCAAGAAGTGTTTTTGTTGCAAATAAATGCCAACCTATATTATAACTAGTAAAGGCTTTCTTTACTTTTGAGTCCTATACTGGGAATTTCTTTTGTCTAAAATGGAAGCTAGGACGGGTTATGAATTTTAGTTTTTTTTTTCTGGCCTTGAATAATGAGAATTGCCTTGAAGGAGAGATGTAGATGAAAACAGAGAAGACTTTAAACATATCAGGTTTCAAATGAATTATGTCTTCGGATTTAATCTGCTTTTGAGTGTGTGAGATCACTTCCACTATGAGGGAGCTGAGAGCGCTTTTCCCTGGATTCTGATTCCTTTGCTAAAGTTTTTAGATCTGTCTCAAATGAGTACATAATTTGAAGAGGCCGCAGAAGAGATGATATTCCCATTTCAATCTACCTGGGTTTTTCTTTGGTTACAGGAATGCAACAGAAAAGAGATATTACAGGCAATGATGGTTTGAGATTATAAAAGGTTTTGGATTTGTTTTGTTAGTATGGGGCCTTTAATTAAAATGATGCTCTTTGTTCTTTGTTTGATATCTCTTCCAGTCATTTTTAATCTGTAGAGGATATCTACAACTGACGTATCTTAAAGTCACCGGCTATCCTACAGGAGAATTACTCAAATATCTAAAGAGATACTAGCATTTACTATATTAAAGTTTATCCATAGTCAAGTCCATCAGTTATTTGTAGTATCCATTACTGAATCTAACTTTATATAACAATCTCATTTTCTTAAAAAAAAGGTCCATCACTGAATTTTTCTATCTGTTTCTATCATGATGGCAGTGGCTACGTCATTATATAAATGTATAAAATTCTGCTAATGGCTGCATTGTAATGGAAAAGAAATCCTTACTGGGTTTTTCCTTTTGGATGAGCTGTTGATAGTTTCAATAAGATAGCTTTATTTGATATTGAATTGGAGAAACTCATCACTCTCAATGGATAATCTGTTTTTCTTTGTGTTAGGTTTTGTTACTAAAGTTTATTTGTTTGTTGTTCTGCAGAATGTTCAGCATGGGAAGGAACTTCCATCTAGTCTGCAAGCCTATGAGAGAAAACAAACTATAGGGTACAGTGAGGATGATTTCAACCATGCAGATATGCTACCTCTTCAAAAGGTTGGAAGTGGAAGAGTTGACCCCCCTCAAATTTTGTCTGGGCATCCATCCACAGTTGTTGCAGCTGAAAGGCATCTCATGAAGTCCAAAGATATGCTAATGAGGCCGTCCTCTCCTCCTAGAATTGAGCCGTCAAGGCCTTTATCACCAGCAGCACGTAGGCTTGTAAGGGATATTTCTCCGGCAAGTGCTGTTGACAGAATCTCTCCTGATTCTAGACCTGGTTTAAGGAATGGAGAGAGGAATGGTTGGTGGGAAAGACGTTGGGCTGAGGACAGCACACAGCAAAGTGAATCGTCTAGTTCATACCAGGTTAGTAATGGAGACAGTCAGCGACAACAAAGAGGTCTAATTGATTCATATGGAAACTACAAAGCAAGGGGTATGTTGCCAGATAAAAGTTCAAAGGTGGAACAGCTTGATGTAAATGCTATAAATAATAGTGCAGCCACACGGAATTGGCAGAATGTTGAAGAAGAAGAATATGATTGGGAGGATATGAGTCCAACTTTAGCTGACCGAAGCCGTGGTAATGACCTTCCAGGTCCCACTCATGGTAGCTTAAGTGTGAATATTGGACATGGAAGACCACATTCAGATCTGCATCCACGAAGCAGAGATTGGGCCAATCATCCTTACCTGCCTTTTGCTGATGATTCTTCTACTACGTTTGATGACAGGAATCCTTTCATTGGGGTATGATTTTCCTTCTATTTCGGTTTTGCCAGTTTAGCTTTATCACTATCTACTCATGGAATTGTCCTGTCCTCTGTCATATTATTATTCACCAGTAATGCTTATTTTCTTAAAGATTTTCTGTAAAAGATAGACTGTTCAACTTGCTATTTGAGAATATAACAGATGCTCTCCATCCTTTCAGTCTGGTCGTGGGTCACTCAGCAAGATGTCATCAAGTTCAGGACTGAAAAGTGAGCTCCTATCTAAGTACGGAGGCTATCCTCAAGATTCTTGGAACTTGCCTCACAATTCTTCCCGACCTTCAGTTCCATATGTCCGTCCAAAATCTGGTACTAGGCCTTTTCCAACCGCTGATGGGGTAACTCCAACCACTCAAAAAGCACCTCTTTTAATTGATAATCCACCAGATTCTGATTCAGCAATTGAGAGGCTTTTGAGTGTTCGCAAAAGAACTGCATCTTCAAATCTTGATTCCTTGCATGGGAAGGGTGGACCAGCATTGAAGAAGCATTTTGCTCAAGGGCCCCATTTGCCTCCCTTTACATCCATGACAGGCCCCCCTATGGCTGGTTCTCATCATCCAGCACCTTCAATACCTAGACTTTTGCACCAGAAACATCATTTTGTGAACCAAGGTCCAAACAAGTCTTTGTTAGATTCTGTTGATAGGAATATGCTACATTCAAAAGAACGGATTCCATGGTCCCATCAACAGGCCAGGGCGGTTTCTTTCAGTCAACCAAATCAGGCTCAAGAAATTCTTGTTGCAGACCATGCCCGGGTTTCCTCTCTCATAGCGAAACAGAACCTAAATAAATCTGCAACTGTACAAGGTCAAGGCGCAATTCAGAATATGGTGGTGCCGAATTTGTATTCTGGAATGTCTTCATCCATTGCAGCCAACTCTATTCGTGAAACAGCCATGCAGTCGCATGGAGCTGCTGGACCTCCACTGCCTCCAGGACCACCTCCTGTGTTATCTCAGACAGGACTTATGCCCCAAAATGCCGCATCTATTGTAGCTAGTCCTCCTGGAAATGCATTTTCAGGTTTGATTAATTCACTTGTGGCTCAAGGTTTCATTTCGTTGGCAACATCAGCGTCATCACAGGTATCTTCAGTTATTAAATATCTAACTCTGGTAGTCTAGTGCAATTCATGTTTAACTTGGGGTATAATCGTGTAGACAAGTGGAAATTAAAAGCCAACCTGCATTTTTTTTTAAATGTTTTTTTCTTTTTTAATGTTGAAACACCTTACCCTTTTGAGACTTCAAATGAATATCTCACATTAGTTATTGAGGCAAAAGCCCAATCCACAGGCAGCCTGCATCTGTTATATGAAGTGTTCACCTGGGTGCACATACCTTTATGTTTGACCTGCCTCAGAAAGTCATCCATTATCGCTTTTAGAATCATCAGCTTTTTTTTCTTCATATTAAGTGTTGCTGATGCAGTGGAGCTTCTAATCTTTGGCCCACCCATGGATCCTCCAAATGTTGTATCCGGGCTGCCTGCTAGAGATCCTATCATTTTGGTGTTTCTCTTTTGAATGATCCAATGATACATGTGACATTGCAGCTATTGTTGCCCCTTTAATTTTTCCCCTGTATTAGTGCATTTTCTTTTTAGGTAATTGTTGTGACCTATATGATATAAGATGTCTCAGACCACTAATGTGACTTTTCAGGATTCTTTGGGTATTGAGTTCAACGTGGAACTCCTTAAAGTTCGGCATGAGTTTGCTTTAAATGCTCTTTATGCTGATCTTCCACGACAGTGTACCACTTGTGGGATGCGTTTTAAATGCCAAGAAGAGCATAGCAGCCACATGGATTGGCATGTAACGAAAAATCGGATGTCTAAAAACCGAAAGCAGAATCCTTCTCGAAAGTGGTTCGTTAGTGCCAAAGAGTGGCTTAGTGGTGCAGAAGCCTTAGGAACAGATGTGGCCCCTGGTTTTCTGCCTACAGAAACTGTTGTTGAAAAACGGGTTGATGAGGAAATGGCTGTCCCTGCAGATGAGAATCAAAATGTTTGTGCTTTATGTGGGGAGGCTTTTGAGGATTTTTACAGTGATGAAACTGAAGAGTGGATGTATAAAGGGGCTGTATACATGCATGCACCAGATGGATCTGTAGAGGGCATAGACAGGGCTTTGTTGGGCCCTATTGTGCATGCAAAGTGTTGCTCAGAATCTACTCCTGTTCCTTCGGAGCATTTTGTAAAAGACGAAAGGGTATGGCATCCACTTCTTTATAACTTCTGATGTTGATGTTTATGTCTTTTAGAGTTTTTAGTGGTTCATAAACTATCTTTGCCTGTGCTAATTCTTGTTATTTCATTGAGTGGTAAGATCCATATTGCTTTCTTTTTCACTGTTTATTGAATGTAGTTTTAGAGAGTCATGCTTTTTGTCAGCTTGCTTCCAATTGGTTGTCATGATTTTAAAATGTTGGCATATGCCGGCAACTCTATAGCTGTGCTATCTGACTTGAGCTGTCCATCAACCTGGAATGGGGGAGGAGGGAAGCAGGGAAGGTTGGAGGAGACTGCTTAATTTGGGTTGGTTCTCTTGTTTTGGTGCTTGAACCATTCTGATTGGCCACTTTGACTGGTTTTTTCTCTCCCTGATTCTTTCAATTTCTGACCTGGGAGAGGTACAAGGTCCAGTTGAACTTGCTTCAATTGTTTGGTTGGTTCTCTTGGTTCGGTGCTTGAACCATTTGTAACTCACCTGTTTGACTGGTTTTTTCTCTCATTGATTCTTTCTTTTGACATGGGAGAGGTACCAGGGCTGGTTTCACCTGCTTCAACTGTTTGGTCTTGCTGGGATTTCACAACTCTGCTTTACAGAGTTTCATTTATTTGAGAAACTTTTGTTGGAAAGAGTCTTGTTTGCCAATTGACTATAGTGGTCCCTGGAAATATCCTTGATGGAGAGGTAAAAAATGGTTGAAATAAAGGCTGACCTACTGATGAAGTTGTTAAGCTTATACTTAAGATTTAGAACCTTTTCCCACGTTGGACCTTCCACTGTTCTGTTATATCAAGTGATGTAAACTGTGAAGCCATGAAGTTGGTTGAATAATCTGATACATGAATCCTTTATGTTGAAGAATAAAAAAAGATTAGGTCACTGTTGCTTTTGCTGTTTTGCAGGATCTAGAATAGTGAACTACTTTTTGTGTCCTTCAGCCCTTTCAGTATTATTATTACTTTTTTTTAGAAACTTTCAGTATTATTATTTCTCCAAGAGTGAAAAATATTCACCCATTTTAGGGAAAAACTAAAATAAATGGTCTTTTTCAAATATGCTTGTGAAACAATATATAAGCATGAATATATCCGACCAGTGGATTGGGCCTTTGGCTCAATGACTACATGGGAGTGGTTTCTGGTGATGTCATGGGTTCAAGTCTCACAAGAGGAAATGGGCATGTAGTTTGTATGTCTAACCAACATTTTATAAAAATTGTCTGATAAGAAATGTGTGAATTATTTCTAAAAGGTCAGATCCTACGTTTTCTATGAAAAAAGATGAATGTCAATCATACCAAACAAATCTAGTGAAACAAAAGTAGGCTGCTTGCATGTATCTCAAACTTAATCATTGCTGCAGTGAATTTTTGAAATTCTCCAAGTACCTATTATTTCCTGTAAATGCAGTGGCCGGTCAAGGATCTGAATCAAATTTTCACACTTTCCATGCAGGTTAGCTGAAGAAGGTAGTCAAAGGAAAAAGATGCTTAGTTAGATCTGGTGATCACTCAACCTTTCCTGTAAAGCATTTTGGAGGTTCAGGGGTAACTTATTACCCCCTCTAATGGTTGACCCTGTGTACCTAGGCACGAGCATTCTAATCTTTGTACATGTAACACTTAGAATCTGTATCATTGATAATGAAAAGCTCAAAAGTCTTTTACCATGCTTGCCTCTCTTAGTTATCTTCTATTCTGCAACCATGAAAGACCCTTATGAAAGATCCATTAATGAAAGTTGGGAGATTTGTCTTGCAAATCAAGGCGGCTACATAGTGCCACTCAAAAAAGAAGTTGAGGATCCTGATTATATCTGTATTCGTCGAATTGACCTCAGTATTTTACTAAATCTGTTTCCTCTTTAGTTTCTTTTTTGTCTGTTTTTAGTGTTCAGCAGGTTGAACACATTTTAGCAGGCATTTCAGCATGAAACGCTTGCTTCATTGACGAGTTGGCTGGATTAAACTGACGTGAAGCTGCATCACATACTTGCTTCATTGATGGGTAGGTCGGTCCAAATGAAACATGAGGGCTCCTACATGAAGCGGAACGGAGTATCTTTTCTCTATTGGGTTTAAATTTTTTTCTTTTTCTTTTCCTTCACAGTTTCCTCTAGTGGAACAATTGACTTGTAAGAATCCGTGGAGTATTAACTTGAGAAATTTTTACTCCCAGAGCTGCTTTTAGTTGAAATTTGTCCTGATGCTATCTTCAATTTTGAAATAAAGATCAATCATTTGAGAGATTCGTTTCTTTTACCTTTCTATTGATTTTGATGCCAAGCTTTAGCATAGTTGACATGTTTGGAAGGTTTACTTTATGAATGGACAAAATTGATCTGCTATGGGAGAATGAGAAGCAGAAGAAGACAGGTAAAGAGGGCAGAGGTGGCATCAGATCGGGTTGAATAGGGAACCTGAAAATTTTACATGGGTTCGAGCTTACTTAATTTGAATACTTCAAACTCGAGTTTAGCTTTGAACCTAAAATTGGAATCGAGTTCAAGCTCAAAAATTTTAACAAACCCGAGCTCGAGTCGGGTTTTAGTTCCAATCTACATTTAAAATTTTAAAAATAAAAAAATTATAAAAAAATAAAAAAAAATTATGATGACGTTGGTACTATCGAATTGTAAGGTAATAGTGTTTATTTCATTGACAAAAAACAATATTAGATATTAAGGGACCCAAAAGGGTTAAACGATCCTATATGAGGTTTGAGGTAAATAAGAATAACTATCAATCAACTAAAAAAAGAATTAACGATATTTTCATAAAAAAATCTACGCTTAGTGATTTGACCATCAGGCTTTGTTTCTGCATGTTGATAGTGAAATGTGAAAAGCAAACAGAGGTTACCTACCCAGTCTTCTCTTCTACCTCCAAAGCCTTTCTTCCATTTGTCTCTAGTGTCATTTTAGTGTGCTGATATTCGTTTTTTAAAGACTTTTTTAAGGCGGCTAGCCATTATATTATGGAGTCGGGTCAACTTGGAGATCGTAGTTCAAGATTCATTTGTCCTCCCATTGTAGAATCTTCATGTTTGACTCGCATTTTGCAACCCTCTACACGAGAGGCCGTGATTTTATTAACGGTTTATTTGGGGATAGAAAGAGACCCAATTTGTCCTTGATATGTGCAGCTTTACAGGATCTGCGACATTAAACTTCTGCAGCAAATATGATTTATGGGTTATCAGTGTGAACTGCAGGACGTAAGACCTGGAACTGTAATCCATTTACTATTTGATTGAGTTGCGTGTAAACGAAGAAGAATGTAAAGGCAGAGAGAGTCGTTTAGGCCAGGAACTGCAAGCCATCACTGTTTTAAGGTGCAAAGACTAAGAAGCTTTTGAAACTAAAAGCTAGGGAGCAGACATGTCAATGGCGAACGTAAGGATGACGACTTGCAGACATCAAAATTCCTTTAAGAAATATTGAAAAACATAGAAGATGAGTTTTACATCGCTCTGATAGAAAATCATAAAAAAAAAAAAGTAAACTAAGAAATTTTAAAGTGGTTCTTAATCATAAATGAACTCGTAAGATAATTGTCGATATCTTACGGTGGAAAGTAAACTCGTAAGATAATTGTCAATATCTTATGGTTGAGAACCATAAATGATTTTAACCATAAATACTAACTACTTTAAATGTTATCGTCTTTGAATAAAAGTTTAGATAAAACTCAGTTTAAACCATGGTTCTTATTGCAATTGCAGTCGGGCTTTGAAAGATGAATTGATGTTCAGTCATCTATATCCATTTACTCTGATTTGATCATTCCCTATTAAAAAAATATAAGTTGCGAATGAGTCGTAGTAAGGAGAGATCCATTTTGACCGAAATCTTGAAATGAGATCGTTTGTATTAAATGTACGTTGAACACAGGACTTTTTATTAAGGGGCTTGACATTTTTTTATGATAATCGATTCTGCACGAGTCGAGACCCAACCTGAGATTCTTCTTTACTGCTCACTTCTTTGCCATTTTCTTGATTTTCATGGAGGAAGATATTCTTTTCTCTTTTCTTTTTCCCCAAGAGAAACGATTGTTAAATGACTTTTTTTTTTTTTCAATAGAAAGAAATATCACAGGTTAAAAGAGCGATCCATCGTATTCTAAGTTAGGTTAATGCTGTTCTTCACCCAAGTTAACTTTCTCTTTATTTTTCGACAAATGGTGTTGAAAACGATAAAATATCAGAGATTAGGTAGCCTCCTTCAGTTGAATATTTTCGTCTTCTTTCCGACTCGAAATTAAACATTTCATTGTCAAAACATGCATACGTTGAACAACTCACATACAATTCAAGCACAAAACAGAGTTGCAGGAAAGAACGAACATGGCAAGTTTGTTACGTAACTAGCTGTTTGATTATCTACCCGTTTGTCGACAAGCAGAAAAACTACATTTATATTATCTAAGTTAAAAAGGAATGTTCGTGGTGAAAGTTTTTCTCCATTGCTGCTCTTCTAATTCAGGATAATCATGTAGTTTCACGCTACTAGTTTCTGATTCTAGATAGTCCTACATTCCCCTTCGGCATTTTGTTAGAATATGTAATCAGACAACAATGACGGTGGCTGTAATCTCGCTTTTTTCTTTCAGAATCGATTTTAAGTAGTAAAATTGATGAATGGTGAATTCTAAGAGGGTTTCTGTTAAGATAATTTTTCAAAGAACTTGTGCATCGACTGTGACTGGTCTGAGAACGGAACGTTGATAATGGGGCATTTCTTCACAGATACGTTGTTCTGGTTGAAGTTTTCAATGGATGAATAGTATCAGTAAAAGAAGAAGATACTTCTGCGGAGTTCCCATTCTAATTTCATCGATGAACTTTCCTTGTAGCGCTAATATAAATTCAGCTAGCTCCTCAGCTAGAAAAACCAATCAAGGCCATGGCTTCTCTCTCAAACACCGTTGCCTCCAGCACCGTATCACCCACTTCGACCTTCTCTGAGCTTCCCTTTTATCACCCTGGAAGACGAGTTTGTCTTCCACCCAGACGATACAGTCTTAGGGTTTCATGCAGTGGAGGAGACGAAAAGCAGAGGAAGGGTGAGGCAGGCAGAATTGATCGGAGGGACGTTCTCATCGGTCTGGGAGGGCTTTATGGCGTCACCAGCCTCGGCTTTGCACCCACAGCCGCCGGAGCTCCTATTACTCCTCCGGATCTCTCCAAGTGTGGACCTGCAGACCTCCCTGCCGGGGCTGCCCCCACCAACTGCTGCCCTCCCAACCTCCGAAACATTGTTGACTTCAAGCTCCCGAACCAAAGGTCCCCCATGCGCGTCCGTCCTGCAGCTCATCTTGTTAACGATGACTACCTTGCCAAGTACAAGAAGGGCGTTGAACTCATGAAGGCCCTACCGGCTGACGACCCGCGAAACTTCACGCAGCAGGCCAACGTTCACTGCGCCTACTGCGACGGTGCTTATGATCAGATCGGTTTCCCGGACTTGGAGATCCAGGTCCACAACTCGTGGCTCTTCTTCCCCTGGCACCGCTACTACCTCTACTTCTTTGAGAGAATCATCGGGAAACTGATCAATGATGAAACATTCGCCATACCCTTCTGGAACTGGGACGCCCCCGGGGGGATGCAATTGCCAGCCATTTACGCCGACAGGTCGTCCTCGCTCTACGACCCAATGCGGGACGCCAAACACCAGCCGCCGTTTATGCTGGACCTCGACTACAACTTCGTCGACCCCAACATCCCAAACGACGAACAAATAGCGAGCAACCTGACGATCATGTACCGTCAAATGGTGTCCGGCGCCAAGACGCCGCAACTCTTCTTGGGTTCAGCTTATCGCGCAGGTGGCCAGCCGAATCCCGGTGGCGGTACAGTAGAGGGCGTGCCTCACGGGCCAGTGCACATCTGGACAGGCGACCGCACCCAACCGAATACGGAGAACATGGGTAACTTCTATTCGGCGGCGAGGGACCCTATCTTCTTTGCTCACCATGCAAACATTGATCGAATGTGGACCGTTTGGAAGAGCCTGGGGGGCAAGAGGAGGGACTTCACCGATCCAGACTGGTTAAACTCGGGTTTCCTCTTCTATGACGAGAACGCCCAGCCGGTTAGGGTCAAGGTTGGTGATTGCCTTGACAGTAACAAGCTTCGGTACAGATACCAAGATGTAGAAATTCCATGGCTTACAAATCGCCCTACTCCACTCAAGGCCAAGGCTAATAAAGCTGTTGCGCCAAGGATTCTATCAAAGAGAGAAGTCAACACCACCGTGACAGATTTCCCAGTGAAATTGAACAAGGTGGTGAAGGTTGTGGTGGACCGGCAAAAGAAATCACGTAGCAAGAAGGAGAAGGAGGAGGAAGAAGAAGTGCTGGTGATCGACGGGATAGAGTTTGACGGAGATGTAGCGGTTAAGTTCGATGTTCTCATCAACTTGGAGGACGAGACGATGGGGAAGCCTACCGCGACTGAGTTCGCCGGAAGCTTTTTTCACGTGCCGCACAAGCACGGGAAGAAGTCGAATAAGATTAAGACAAGCTTGCGGCTGGGGATCACTGATTTGTTGGAGGATCTTGATGCCGATGCTGATGACGATGTGGTCGTCACCCTGGTTCCTCAAATAGGGAAAGACGTCGTCACCATTGGTGGTATCAAAATTGAATATGTCTCTTAAACTCCTATCCCACCATTCACTCTCTTTGTCAGGGTTTCTTTCTATTGAATAAGCAAGAAATGTTAAAATCTTTTGGTGTTACATAGCTATTGTCCTCAATAAAAACCTCAATAAAAATATCCAAGAGTTAAGAGTTCATCTCTTCTCTCTTTTTTTTGAAATCTTTTGTGTTTATGTGTTAACCTTAGAAATCAACAGACACCCTCTCTCCTCAAGCCGAATTGAGAGGTTTGAACAGACATTCAACTTGGTGGCCATGAGACGAGGCCAGAAATAGGATAGACTTGAGCACATCCCTTGGTCACTTTTTCTCTTTCCTTATTTCTTATTTCCATTCTTTTATCATGGCCGAGAACAAATGTTACAGAAAACAGGACCAAGGAGCCAACAACAACTATCATGGCCTTGTTTGGTAGGCCTTAGTGGCTCTACTATAAATTTAGCGAGCTCTCTCGTCGATGTTAACAAGATAAAAAAACCAGTTGAGGCCATGGCTTCTCTCTCAAACACTATGGCCTCTAGAACCAATTTATCTAATTCGACCTTCTCTCGTGAGCTGCCCATCATGTGTCTTCCACCTAGAAGATATGGACGAAGGGTTTTATGCAGGAGATGAAAACGAGATGAAGAGTGAGAGAGTTAGAATTGATCGGAAAAATGATCTGATCGGTTTGGGTGGGCTGACTTTGCACGCACAGCTGCCGGAGTTCCAATTAGTCCATCGGACCTCTCCAAGTGCAGACTGCCCAAAGATGTCCCTGAGGAAGAACACAAAGAACATAGTAATAATGCATTTGATAGATACAGGACGACCATAACCATATCACCATTACTCACAAGATACTGTGGCCATCAGACAACCTGAGCAGGAAGCAATATTTCTTTGTTCTTTATCATCTCACCTTCTCCCTTCATTGTTGCAAGGTTATGGTGATGAGTAATCTCATTCTGAATGGCTCCAGTGTAGATTAACTTCATTGTTCAATACATTACACAAATGGAAGAAATAAGACCATTGACCAGATTATGCACAAGCTTTTGAAATAATACCAATCCTTCGAGTTAGGAAAATAAACTATTCATTAAAATTCGATAAAAAATCAAACTTTAGAAATTCCCTGTTTCATTTTTAATCATTACCTTGTATTTATTTAACAAAATGAAGCCACCATTATCATCATCAACTGCATCTTGTCTTTATCTAGTTGACCTGAGCTTCATGCTATGCAAACATCTCAACATCCTCTACCAGCTTCCTCCTTTTTGAGTAGAGTTTGATATGATCATTTAATGATAATCAAATTAATTTTTTTGAAAAATATTAAGATGATTATGGCACAAGATTAAACAGTTTATTGGTCTTTCAATTACATGAAATACTTGATTACACAAGAGTAGATGTTGACAAAGAAAAAGGCAGTTCTCTACAAAGTTGACTAGTCCACAGAATCATATGGAATTGTTAAAACCGCATGGGCAATTTAACCCACATGAACTTTCAAAAAAAGAAGAAGAATGTATTTGAGCATGTAACAGGGATCTAAAAATCGTATTTTGTTCTCCCACTCTTTAAGACTAAGCACAACATATCTGAAAATTCAGAAGCAGCAGAAGAATTGAAATAGTTCCAAGATTCAAGCATCAATCGCTTTCTTGAACCCTTGAAATGAACCACCTGCACAGACCAAAGAAGAAAAAATAATGTAGATATGCTGTTAGAGAATTTCTTAAGCAAGCATTCGAGTTCTTTTTTCTTTATGAGAGCAACGAGAGAGGAAAATTCATCAACAAAATAACATGATCAAGGAAATAGAAAAGGGCTTTTGGGTTCTCAATAAAACAAAATCACTTATGATTTGAAACAGAAGTGAAGCTCATCAAGGAAGAGACAACTAGACAAGCGAATACACCTGTGGAGAAAGAAATCCTTTCCAAAGCATTAGATTTAGGGAGCCCAAAGAACTAGGGAAGTCAAATAGAGTTATTTATCTAAATCAAAGAGTTCAAGTGAGTAAATAAAATGGTTCAAGTATCACACTCTTATTTCTTTGATTCAAAGGTCACCTTAATTAGCATCTCATGGACATTTCAAAATATTAACAGATGGTTTGAAATAGGGATTCCTGCAGTAGCAGCCATGGAACCCAGAACAGCCTAACCCACAAACATGTGGTTATGAGAGGTCAACTACAAGCATCACACTGTCACTTGATGTAGTCTAATAAATCCAAACTTACATAAACAAGGGTAATTGAATTCTCATTGAAAGTTTTAAGAGAATGATTAAGACATTTTAAGATAGGTATGCCCCCTGAAAAAGCAAAAACTGAAAGTGACATATTTGTTTGCAGTAAGGAAGAGAATAGAGCAGCTCAGCTAGCTAATAATCAATTTGTTATAAAACTTTTCCACACAATCACATCCTCCCTGAAACCCCCACCCTCACAGCCTCTGGAATTGCTAACTTGACTAAACAGTAGACAATTGGAACACCATATATAAGGCACAACTAATGATATAATAGGATATAGATAGCATTCATCAGATTTAGACTTTTCCTTTTGCGTTGTTGTCACTTCTCCCATGTAATTTCATCAAAATTGCACACATAACCCGGCTGTTGAAGAACTCTTATTTCAGCTTGTCAAAGGCACAAGTACTCCTCTACTAAGGATAACAGAGCTGTGAGCTTGTGAAGTGAAACCCATCTATTGGTTGATTTAGGGCACACATTGGCTATATAAGCTACATAAAGTCACTCAAATGCATATGTAGAAGAGTTTAGCTTTGTTTTTAGGGGGACACATGTGCCGTTATATATGCCAAGTAATTACAACTCAAAGAAAATGTTTGAGTTAATTGACTATAACGAGTGACAGTTGTATATAGGTATGTTAAAAGGATATGTAAACATTAATTAAAACCCAAGAGTATAAAAACTACTACGCAATAATACAGGGTACGTAGGCAGCCCACAAGAAAAGTATAAATAGCGTCTTACCTTTATGTCCAATGGCATACCATGAAACTGACCTGCACCCTCAGGAGGGGTCCAGTTGTAAACAGCACAGGGTAGAAACAGCACTGATACGCCACGGATTTTGTCAATGAAAGGCTCCAGTCTAGTAAACCTTTTTGCAGCAAAAGAAGCATGAGACTTCACAACCCATGCAAGAGCCATTTGATCTCCAAGCATACGAGAAGCTTTCATAAATTTGGTCCTGTAAACCTCCAGCACTTCTTGTAGGAAGTTCTTTGCCCTGCAATCATGGTTTGCTTACAATATAAATAATAATTAATAAAAATAAAATAAGTAAATAAAGGAAACAGGATGCTTATACAGCACATTGAAGAGTCATTGCTTCTTATCAAGCATTTGCCACAGATGATTGTGGAGGGATCTTTACCACAACGTCATAGATCCCTTAAGTTTCATGGGCACAAATGAACAAAAATGATACTTTTCAATTGTAATAACTCAGAATTGTAAAGCAATTACTTCAGAATTCCATCAGCTGTCCCTCTCACTGCAATAAATCCAGAGTTCAAAGGTTGGTCCTTATTATTCCGGAAAGTGAGTGCCAAATCAAAATTTGGATAGGCATGGAATAGCGATCCTAGATCATCCACCACTGCCATGTCAGAATCAGTCAAAATAAAATGATTAACATGGTTTGTCTGTTGAGAATTCTCCTCATATCTTGCCTCCAAAAAGGCCTGTTACATTGGGAAATCAAGCATATTTTAAATTCATGAACGAAATAAGAGAAGGAAACGATAGCACAAAAATCACATCTTGATGAAATCTGACTTAGTGAGTATAAATCAAAGGTAGTAGGCAGTGGAGAGATAAATTCATTCCTATATGATTCTCTGGGTGTAAGCTTAGTGCACATTCTATTTACTAAAAGAATTTGGCCCACATACAAGATGCAAACTAAAATAACAGAAATAAATACCAATTTAGACATACTTCTGTCTATCATCTATGTGGTGAGTACTTACAATGTAAGATCTGATTCTTTGAAGCATCAACTTCTCTCGTGAATAATCCCCTTGAATGGGTACTAACCTAACATTATCTCTGTTCAGTGAAAGATCTGAAGCAGGATCACTCAAAATGATTACACTACTTTGGGGCATTGACACCTGCAAAATTCTACATATGAGAAAAAGTTGTCAAGCAAAGTCAGAAGTAGGAACCACAATAGTAACTACTTCAAAATGTTAAGAGCATGATTCTTCTGATTTTCTATTAGTGATATTTGCATGTGTATACTCCACATGTCATTGTGGTACAGTAGATTATGAACTAACAAAAGCTGTATTTGCATCATTTTGAGTTAATCCTTGTGTAGTTTTCTGTCCATGCAATAAAAGTAGTATTGCAGGGATACTACTATTCAACTTAGCACACCCCAGTTAAAGCTACAAGTCTTGACGCACTCCTCCATTTGAGTTGTTCTCCAGTTAAAGCTACAAGTCGTGACGCACTCCTCCATTTGACTTTTTCTTCCTTCAATAATCAAATTGCTAACCCAATACACAATCTTATGAGCATATTTCAGTGGTAAATGAATTCTATCTAGTAAAAGATGCTTATTGTTCTGAAGTATACCTGGATGAAGTTGATGAAAATATTGAGTATAGCCAGAGATTTCTCCAGCTTATTGTAAGAAGTGTTTCCAATAGTCACCATATCGGTATCCTTATCTCTAAGACTTAGAGATTGGGGTCTATTGAAGATAGCAAAGACAGTAACAAAAGAGACTTTATCTCTCAAATTGGAAAGGCGAGATGAAGTTGAAAAATGGGTCTTGTTAAGAGCCTTTAGACCTGAAAAAGAAGAAGAAAATAAGTAGAAAGGAAGTCTTTGTACGCCTACAAGCATGCCATGCTTGACGAGAAGAATAGTTAAGCATAAAAAATAAGCTAGATATGATCCTTAGATACTGATAAGATGAAGAAAACCACGATAACACCCTCCAAAAAATATCACAAAGAGTTATGTTGCACCACAATTTCATACATGAAAAGATGTATCTTTCATCAGAATCAGGGGCATTTCCAGATCCAGTCGAAGAAGCCATTGGCCAACAAATCAATTACTTTGAATCAGTCGTAATACCCATCAACGAATAACAGAAGAAAAAGGATGAAACCTGCGGTAGCAGATTCTTCATTCACTACAATTTTTTACTAATAATAAACATCGCAACTTTGCAGAAGGTATCGGCAGCATGGTACCTTGGCATTGGAGGCGATTAGGCAGACCTTGTCCCGCAGGATCGCCCAGAACCAGGTAATCGTATTTTATGGCCCGTTTCTTGGTCATGTTTAGCGACTTTTGAGGTTGATTCAGCTCTGAGACTAATCAAATGAAAATTCAGCTTCCTCCATTGAGGTCACAATTAGCCCATTGAGAGAGAGAGAGAGAGAGAGAGAGAGAGAGAGACCTGAGAAGAGGAACGGGATGAAGACAAGAAGAGGGAGGGTGAAGAGCAGAGGGCGCCATCCTCTAGAAATTCCTCCCATGCTTGCTCGTCGACCCACAGTGACAAGACTCGCAACAAGCAAAATAATGTCGAGAGTCGACACTACAAAAGTCTATTCAGTAGAACTCTTCATAGTAAACGTATGAAATAAGCAGACAAATGACAGACAACAACCCAAATACCTCTTTCTCCTGCTAGTAGCCGTAGGTGGAAGGGGTGGAGAAATTTGCGCAAACCCGTTGAGAAGAGAAGAAACAGAATGGCTCTGTTATGTAAGGCAAACCAAATTAGTAGCCAAGTAATACCAAAACAGAATAAAATTTCTGACAGCAAATGAATTGTAAGCACCTAATTTCTATGGTAAAATGTCAACTTTGTGCTTTGTTATCTCATTCTTTGTACTTTTTAGTCTCTCACTCCCTCCACTGTTTCTCTATTCTATTTTCTGTAGTAGTCAACACTTTCAAAGGTACTGTTATTTTTTCTAAGGATTGTTTCATCTAATCTGATTTATACGTTTTTCAGTGTATGTTGGAGACCTACTACATCAAGGAAACAAAAGCAAAGTAGATTATGAAGAAAAAATTGTTAAGCAAACTCAAATAAGGGCGAGAAGTAGATGAGAGGGTAGAAAGTGAGTGACGAAGACTATATGGAAGGGAGAAATCAAAGTACAAAAAGTGTAAGACAGCTAGCCAATGCTACTTAAAAAGGTTAACCGTTTAAGGTAGGGAAGACCAGGTTCATAACACAAATCACCAATATATTCCAACATTCCCCCACAAACCAAACCCCAGGTTAAACCTATGACAAATTCCAAATACAAATGCAAAGTCCCTGCGTGCGCGGGGATTCGAAGGCGGGACTTGCGAAACCTGCTCTGATACCATGTAAGATAGTTACCCAATGCGACCCGAAAAAGTTAACCGTTTAAGGTGCGGAAAACTAGGTCATAACACAGATCACCAACATATTCCAACAAAAAGAACAATCTATTGATAGCAAGATGTTGGCAAGAAATCCTCTTCTTTGCAAATGAATCAGCAATGCTATATAAATGCCTTTGATTTCATCTTTCTTGCATAAATGACCATAGTGAAATCCTCTTCTACCATGAGAGAAGAGGAGAACCTCTTATAAGAAAAGTCTTGAGGCATTGGAAGAGGCCATAACTTTGCCATTGTGGACTTACATTGTCCATAAGGGTCTTGTGTTTCCATCTACGGTCATTTTAGACATCGTATTTTCGAGTATAGTTTCTTAGATTTCGTATTTCTAAATATTGTCAACTAGATGAGGTATTTTTAGTTTTAGCCTTGTAATTAAAATTTAATGGATAAATATGGTCTCTATATTTTATTTGTATCTAAATAAGAGCAAATTTGGCTGAGTAAGATCCTCCTCCTCCCCTATCTTCGTCAACAAAAACCTCTAGAACAGGAGTGGGAAAGGATGAGGGTATCCACTAGTTTTCTCTTTGTACTCAACTTGCCTTTTCTCTCTAAACAAGTAACGTGAGCATATAAGTGGTGGCAAAGTTATTAGAAAAACCCTCATTTTGGTCTTATTTGCTGGTTTCAAGATATCCATTGAGATAATTTTAATAATAATAAATACTTAATTAACTGATTGTCTACATCAAACGTGAATATCTTATAAATCCCAAACTAAGTTTTGGCAAAGCAATTGTTAGATCGGCTAAGAAGTATTCGCATGACCTAATAAAAAATGCTATAAGCAAATCAAGTAAAAAAACACACCATCCAAACATCCTAGCAACATCCATTCAAACATTGGGAAGCAACCATCCAGGCCAGCATACAACGACCTAAAGAATGCTCAATCTCTCTTACAGGTTGCCGACATTTTCACTATAAGTATTCCACGCCCTTTTTTGAATTTTTTTGCTCTAAGCTTCACGTTTGTTCCAATTCAACGCTCAGCTTGTGAAGGGTGTGAAGGCTAATAAACTGTAACAGAGGGTGACGACCCATCCCTATTGCCAGAAACAGGGGCTGACAACCAGATCATCGAGAGGTTAAAAATACCCATTTTTTGTTGTAATCTTTATGTATAAATTCAATGTAAAGTCTCACCATCCATTCGTGATAATTAAAAAGATTTTAATAAAATCTTAGAGAGCTAATCTGTTGGATTAATATGAACCAATGTTCGAACAAGGAGAGAGAATATTCTTTGTAAGAACCAATTTACCCAAACGTTTGAATGACCAACCCAGAAGAAACTAGAAAAGAAACACTGCCTACTCGCTTGTTTGTGCAAGTTTAAATAAGCTTTAATGTACATTATGCTATATTTTCTAATTACGCTAGATACTGCAAGAACCAAGAAGCCTATTGCTGACAGACTTGGGGAAGGTTATGATAACCCAGCGAGGATGAGAGAAATACTTTTTATAGTCCAATGTGTGGTTTTTGTGCTGTTGAGTTTGTTGAATTTATGGTAAACATAAATACTTCATTGAATTCATTAACTTATTATAATCAGAGTATATGAACCTCTATTTATAATAGAGGAAAGTAATAGAGTCCAATTACAATAAAATTATTTTTGTCCCTATTATACGCAAACTCTAACACTTAAAGATAAGTCCTAACATACTTAAATAACTCAATATAGGTAAAAGACAAACATAGCTCACGTGACCAAAAGATAAAGATGCCTTTGTGAGTCCTTCTTGCTCTTTCAACTTATGTGATAAGGATGTCAGCTCGTTGTAATCATTGTGGGTCCTACTTCTTATGAGTTTGGGCCCATCTTGTGGGACTTTCTTGGTCATGTGACCCATCTTATAATACTCTTAGATATGTTGGTCTTCCTTGGTCGTGTGGGCTAGAGCCCATCTTCCAACAGACTTATGGGTTAATGGACTTGAATCCTCCCAACTCTATTGAGATTTTGCTTTTTCCTTTTTTTTGGGGTTTCTCTTTGTTATTTGGGTGTCTTGAATGGATACCCGAATAACCGAGTACCTGCTCTGAGTTCATGTACCCGATTACCCGATTACGGACCCGCTTATGTTACTCGATTAAACCATTTAATAAGAAAGCTCTCTATCAAGAGGTTTTGAGTTTGAGACATTCTGATTTGGGGGTTTTTCGTTGGGAAGAGGGTTTGTTAAGGAAGAGGGCTTCATTGGGAGAAATCGGTTTTCGATTTGTATGCTTGGAGCCGCAAAGCTCTCTTCTTCGCTTGACTTAGTGGAATTGTCGCCTCTACCCGTGGAGTAGGCTGTTGCCGAACCACGTAACCCTGTGTCTCTTCTCCTTTTGTGTTGATTTACTCTTCCGCATCTATTTACTTTTTCTCTCTTTGATTATATACTTCGTAGTTGGATATGCTCGGATTTAGCCTCTGGTAGTAACACTTTAAGTTAATAGAATCATGTTGATCCCTTTCTGCAGACTGAATTAGCATTACAGTTGTGTTGGGCCATTGGGAAGCATGGTGGTGGAGGCACATCCAACAAGAACGCGGCTCGAGAACTTTTTTAAGAGCTTAGAAGTACTCTTCTAGGTTGATGTCTGACTGAATCATTCCGAAAGGATTTTTCTATTTGTTGATGGAAGTTTGATTAAATTGTTTGTATATTCACTTCATTGATATCGTCTCATTCCTACTTGTTGCACATTGTTTTCTTTTGTAAAGTCTATTGGGTTTAAGCCAGAAGTCAGCTTTTAGTTCTGATACTGGAGCTCTTAGAAAATTATCACTGGCTCGCCTCCTCTCTTTTGTCGTGGCTGCTATTTCAAAGCTGCTACTTATCATCGTGAATGGCTCCCACGGACTCGTTTATCTCTTGATAGGTCCATCATACTGGTTTTCTGATGGTTGAGTTCTGTGCTTGTTTTTTCACTGTTGTTTATTCCAAGTAGGATTGATCTTGATTTGCTTGACAGGTTGCTCGATCTCGAAACTCTGATGCTGGTCTCGAGGCGAGCTCGAGACTACTTGGGATTAATGAATTAACGAGCCACTTGTTTTTCTGTTTTGGTACCTTCAGCTGGTAAGCTCCTTGGTCCTGGGACAGCTAACTGGAAGGAAGGAGATTCACGTTCCATTTTATATCCTATGTGAACAAGAAAGTGAACGAATTTGTACTTAACTACTGGATGTTTGGAACATCAGTTTGTATTTTGGATACTTAACAAACTGGTTTTTGGATTGAGAATCCAGTATAGAGGTGTTAGGTATTTACTAGAAGGAGAGTAATTGTTTCTTTGCGAGAAAAACACCTTTTTCTATTGGAGAATGCTTGATCATGAAAACCTCTGATATTCTTCCTTTGCTAAATCATGCTCTTCTTATTCTTGTTTTGTTGCCTTCATGATCTGCTGGCTTTTGGTGTAGAGTTATCCTGGAGTTACAATCACTTTACTTCTCTCCTTCATTTTTCACTCAGGGATTGGAACATGGATGGATTGCTCTGATTCTATTTTTCGCTGAAACATTGTTCAGGAACGCCGAGTTGGGCTGGTCTTGGAATGGTATTCTTTGTTTTTTTCTTTTGGGCCCTGCCACCTCACTGCTTTCTCTGTCCCTTCTTCGTCTATAGAGGTCTAACAAGAACTGTTGTAAGGAAGGACTTTCAATAAATAAATAGAAGTAACAGGATCCAGTCCCTTGGAGAAAAAATTATCTCCCAGCTAATTCTGACATTCATGTTGGTAACAGAAGTTCTTTCCATAACTTGAAAATGGGATCAGAAAAGGGTGTGACTCCTCTATTTAAATAGCACAGAAAGGGAGGTAAGTTTCCCTGTAAGTTTCCCTCTCCCCTTCCCTGTGGGAAACAAGCCTCGGCGAGGACGGGGTTGATAGGGGAGGGAAGATGGCCCAGAATACTTGACGAACTCAAGTCATCCCTTATCCCTATTTAACTAGGCTAGCAATTTTTACTTGAGTGCTGTAGGTTAGGATAACAATCAGAGGCGTGCACTTACATCAGAGATAAAAGAAAAGGAATGAAATGATTTCTCTCGACTGTGCTAAAAATTTGAGTATTTCTCAACTTTATCAGAAGCTGTCTGTGGTTACCATGAAGAGCTCGAGCTCAACCCAGATCTTTCATGGAAGATGGTTTTTTCCTGGTTCCTGGTGAACAGATCTTTCATGGAAGATGTTTTTTTTCCAACGTAACCGAGATCATTTCATGGCTCAACGTAATCATAACAACTAACATTTTCAGATAAGTAATAAGAAACCATACTTTTCGAAGGATTTGCGAATTATAGAAATCTGCTATACTCAGAAAACAGGTTATTCCACCCATTTCCACCGATACAACATGAGTGCGACGCTTCAACTTTAGAAACTCTACGGCACAACGAGAAATCTCTGCTCTCTTTTCCATCATCTCATCCATGGCCATTTAGCTTCGGGACAAGTTTCAGATAGCCATTTCGGCTATAACTTCAATTTCAGAATTTCTTACGTAAGACGTCTCAGAAGCAACTACTGAAGAGTTTCCCTCCAAATGATCCCTGTTTCTCTTTCTTGAAGAAAGCCAAAAATTGCTAGCCAAGAAAAAAACCCTTATGATCACATCAAAATAGAGAAGAAGGCACATTGAAAAGGAATACAAGCCCATGTCTTTTACTGGGTGCAGAGAACATTTCCCACCCATTTAAGCTATTAAACAGCGCAAAGAGAAGCAATTCACTAACAGCAGCAAACATATAACAGAAGTAATTACTCTCTTCAGAAAGAAGGTAAAAAAACTGAGAGGGCTCACTGAACAGCTTCTGTTTTTAAGTCAGTTAAGGGAAAGTCAATACCCGAACCAATACCCTTGCATGTTGGTGAACTGCAGAGAGGACCCTCGGATGCTTGCCTGGTCAAGCCCCTCAAACAAACACCACATTGCAAGGAGCATCTGAGGTGCGTTCTTGACTTCCCACTCTCAAAATTCACTCCAATTCAGTCTTCGATCTCTACTGCAACGAAGAAGATCAACAGAGAGGTCATCAGTATTCAATTAAGGTATAAAGATCTCCTGAGAAAGGAAGCTGCGTGCAGTTCTTGTAGTTTGAAGCTGTGATACCTGGTTCATGCGTTGTTGCATGAGACAGCAGCCTTGATCCTATCCACAGTACAGGTGATGAGACTGTTTACAGTCGCAACAGAGCCAAGGGAGAGTTTCGCAGTCGGGACAGAATCCACCAGTATCTGAAACGCCACAGTCAGGAGAGAACCGCCGGAGCCGACCTCCCCGATCTGTCCGGCATGCAGAGCCTGGTTGGGCCCGTCGGGGAGAATAGCGAACCCAGAAGGCAGAAGGGCAACATAATCCGGATCTCCGCCGTTTAAAACTACATTCATCGCAACTACGTCGACAGGAGCATAAATTACATAAGACCCAGTTGCATCTGTGCAGCTCTCCTGTAGTATCAGCATGTTGCTCTGGTTTGAATTCGAGCTCTGCGATTAACAACAAAGAGAAGAGAAGAGATCAGGATTACAGTTCAGAGCGAGATGGGTCTCCTGAGAGACACTGTTAGATAATGGGGACTTACATTTACCCGCAATAGGGAGACACAGTTGCCGGGATCTCTGCCATTTGCGATGTGAGTCATTTCTTGAACGCATCCTCCGTTGGAGAGGATGTCCCACTGCAGGAATCATAACAATTGCAACAACAGATGTATCAGTAAACTTGATTCTCAGTTCTCCATTTGAAATGAACAGTTCATTATATACCATTTGTAAAACGCTAATTCTCCTCAATAACTAATTACTACTGAATTAACTTGAAAGCCTATTTAATAAAAACATAAAAGAAAATACATCAAAAACCACACATGCACTCGAAGAGAAAATATCTGAAAATATAAACATATTTTTACCTCATTACGAGAATGTTCATCGCGAAGGAAATCAAAAACTCTCTTGGGTGGGACGGGTAGCCAGAAAGAAGTGGCAGCACTGAGAACAATACCAGGAGGCCTGCCAGGATCATCAACGCTCTTTCTGGTCATAACTCTTACTCCTTCAGCTCCACTTCCAGATAGTGTTGTCCATGTATGAGCTGTTGAAGCGCTAACGCCAGCACAGAAGCTTATAACCATCCTCTCTGCCAGCTTCAGCATACTCTTCCTTCCTTCTTGGTTGGTTATAACTGAGCAAATCAAAACATCAACGAACTCATTTATGAAATTGAGTTCATCAAGGAAACCTCTTCTGAAATTATTAGCATATGATCATTCTAATCCTCATCCATTCAAGACTATTCTTAATACTTCCCCTAAATTGTCGAACTTTAGTGGAAAATTCTTATTAGTCTATTTCTTTGATTCCATATTAAAGTTAGTTTTTAAGTCTACCTAACCGAAGTTAATGAGCTTAACATCTTTCCTCGAATTTAACTTTAACATAAATAGATTTGAGTTTTTATTAGAGGATGTTAAAGAATAGTCCCACGTGGATTAGTTAGTACAAAGATCTAATTGGCTAGTTATTTTTAAGATAGGCCTTGGACCAACTTCACAAAGGAAAGATGAGTCTTACTAGCCATATCGCCGGAAGGAATGTGGCTAGCCATTGCACTAGCAAGCCGTTCACATTGTCGATCAAGTGTTGCAACCCATCTCTGTGCTCCGAAGGCAAGGCCTGAATTCACAAGCGGCTTGTAGATGTTGTGAACAGATCTATCATCTACTTCAACGTGCTCGACCCAAGTCACCTGGCAATGGATATCAAGAAACCAAGTCAGAATGAAATCCAGGAGAAATGCAAGTAATTTGAAAGCTTCTAGTACGACTGTGATCAATCATTAATACACCTTAGAGTAGCCATTGGGCATTTCTTGAATCAAACAGCCTGATGGCCTTCTGCGACATCTCATCACAGGACTCGGGCGCAGACTGTCAAGTGAAACATCTACTACTGCCCAGGTTCCATCCGAATGCTGCTTACAGTACCTTACAAAGTAACTCTCTCGGGTTGGAACCAGTGGAGAAGCTACCTGGAACTCCGCCGTCATCTGGGGAAAACATAAAAGAAGATTTGATTAGAGTGAACAAGATCGTTTCTTGGTCCAAATTCATGTTGGGGAATTGCAGGAACCAGCGTGTAGAGAGAATCAGTTACCACTTGCAGAGCTCCGTTGTAGTTACCAGCTACTCCCGTTGATAGCACTTCCAGTGTTAGAGCTCTCGAGACAATTCCGGAGAAGATAGTTGACCATTGATTCTGAGAAATTCATGAAGAAGAGCTATTAATTTAGAGATATTATATGCTTAAGAAATGAAAAAGATGAATTGATGAGATTTATGAAGCCAGTTTATTGATCTTACCACATCCATTAAGATCTCAACCAGGTTAATATGGTTCATAATGACAACGGCTGTCTCCCGAGAAGCTTCTGATTTGAGGCCAAAAGGTTTTGGACCAATGCCCCTGGGAAATGTACGAAAATATTCTTCTTCGCTCAAGATCTCAATATTCTCGTCGAGGCCTGGAAGCCATAAAGGTTCCCCAAGCTGTGCCATCTGAATGAGCTCTTCCATGGCAGCCACAGCGAGCTCAATCACCATTGGCTTCTCTACCTCGGACTGACCACTGGATACAGATCTGAGAAGCTCGCCGGCTCCGTACAAGTCTCCTCCCATTCCCGGCTGAACTCCGAAGTTTCCTACCGCGAGGTCAAGGGATGAGCGAGAAGGAACCGAGGGGGGAACAAGAGGATAAGGCACCATTGGCTTCCCAACGTACTTAGCTGCAATCCCTGAAATTCGGTCGATCTGTAGAACCCAGCAACACAAGAAAGGTAAAGAGTACCCAAATGGAAATTAATGAACTAGAAGCAGATCGATAGCTCTGTAATACTCAACTACCTCTTCACGTAGACGAGCATTTTCAATCCTCAGGTGATGCTCATCGAAGGACATCTCTCCGAGAGCTGTTGGACCGCCGCAGTTGGGACAAGAGGCATTGCTGAGGGCATCTTTATACCGCAAGTTTTCTGCTCTGAGTTTCTCGTTCTCGGCTCTGAGCTGTGTGTTCTCATGGCGCTCGTGATGAGTCTGGCAAAGCCGAAAAAGGGGAAAACGCAGTTAGATAGAGGAAGAAGAAGCGTAGTCCAGTCACGACTGTAGAGCGGCAAACCAGAATAACATCTAAGCCATGAATTTAGGACTAGATAGCGTAACAGTACAGTAAATATTATCTTTTCGAATATCACAGAACGTGTTGAGAGGCTAATATGAAGCCAAGCACCACGGTGGAAGCGTTTTACCTTCATCTGAGTGCGCTTGTTTTGGAACCAGAACTTTACTTGCAGAGGTTCTAACCCTAACTCACGGCTCAACTCTTTCCGCTGCTTGTCGTCCGGGTGAGGACACTCTTTGAAGAAGCTACAGAAAAGGAATTAACCCATTTAGTAGAAGATGGAAAGAAGAAGAAGAAGAAGAAGATGAAAGTTGATTGGAGTTCCAATCTTACGATTCCATTTCCTGGATTTGGTGCTGGGTGTGGCGGTGGTAACGCTTCTTCCGGGGCCGTTGATTGGGATCTTGATCGTCTCCGGAGGCTCCTTCGATGTTTTCACTCCCGGATTTGCTCTCAAAATCTTCGTCTCTAATCTTCGCCATCTCGCTTTCTGGAGTTTGGCTCATCTCCAAGGGGTGGTTCTGACCGTCCAACATGTTTGGCTGGAACATTACCTACAGATCCTTAAGATTCCCAGGCTATAGATATTTCAATCTATCAACAGAAGGAAGATAACTATATTGAGAAAAAAGAAGACGGAACCAGGAGCAGATGATGATAAAAATGTAAATGAAGAGAAGGAAACGATAAAAAATCATCGAGAAAAGAATCTAAGGGAAGATTAACTCTCTGACTCTCCCTCTTCTCCTCAGACTACCCAACCGATATACTGTACACAAACAGACCGAAGACTACCCATTAATGGATCCAAAATTATTTGTTTCTTTCTCTTGTCTTTCATCAGAAAGAAAAAAGAAAGAGCGCGGAAAGGTGCAGATTGCTTAGAAATCTCTTCAGGGGAGCTGAAATTAAGAGATCCACTTACAGTAGATCAAATGATAAGCGATAAGAGGGTTGTTGGTAAGAAACTCCTCTATTGTTCAAATGGATCTCTTGCTTTATATGTCAGTAGAGAGCTCCAGCTCTGGCTCCCATGGAGTTCTCTTTTGGATCGCTCGCAATGGAGGTCAAAAGTATTCAGTATCGAGTTTATATATAAAGGGCAGCAGCGACCTCTCCTCCGCTGCACACACACCCACTTGCCAGAGAAGACCTTAACGCGCTTCCCGAATTTCGAGAAGGATTTTCCTCCAAAAGGATTAATGGTGTCCACTTATACACAAAGCCCCAGTATTTAGCCTAAAAGAAAAGAAGAATCTGAGGAGCGCAAGAGCAGAAGCATGCAAAGATGCTCAACAACTAAAAAATGGGAGAAAGTTTTCAGGGCCCTTGACGCGCTGACCTGACCAAGCGATAGCCCCGACGACCCAAATCCTGCTCCGACCTTCCCCATCATCGATGGCGCGTGTCTCGCCGGAATCACCATTCCGGCCGGCATGCTTCGGTTGACACAACCCAGAAACCCTAACAGGCTGATGGCCTCGTTCAAGTCTCACCCACTGCTGCTCTCTGTCGCTCCCCTCTTTATTTGTAGACAGATAAATTTGTCTTTTTTCTTTTACTGGAGCAGGTTTGATTAGATTCTCTGATGCATTGACCAAAGGAGAGGAAGTTTTGCCCTGTAATGAACTAGCAGAGGCGACTCAACGCCTTGTTTTCAAACGGGTCCAAGAGTTTCTCTGGTTCCCGTTACGTGCCAAGCAACGAGAGAAGGAGCAAGAGCAGAATAAGCTGGCAAAGGTTGACGAAAAGATCAAGAGAAAAAGGTCTCACAACAAACACGAAGCAAAACCCACGAAAGTCTCGGAATAATTTTCTTTTTCTTCCTCTTTAAACCTGCAAAAAGCCAGCATCAAAAGAAATGTAAGAGCTCGTTAGCAGAAGTGACGGGGAAAAAATGGTGGCTCGTCAAACTGCCACTCGCCTTACCCTTCTGAAAGCAGCGATCATTTTTCTTTTAAATACTACTTACTGATGTGAAAGTTTTGAAAAAAATTGCAACAGATCCTTTTGGAACTCTCGTCAGATCTGCTCTTTGAGCGTCGGAGTCACCGGAAAACCACCTTCTTCTTTTCTGAAGAGATCTCCGTAAAGAGCAGCGAGGTGGGTATGGTTAGAGGGAGAAAAAGACAGAAAGTCACCGGAAAAACGGAGGTGGGAGGAGGGAGAGAATAGAAAAAAAGAGGTTTTTGAGGAAGAAGAAAAGCAACAGGTGGAGAAGATGTGCCAGCGAGGAGTAATTGCAGAGCGTATTGAGAGGGTGCAATAGCATTTATTGAGAGGGAGAGGTGTTATTGCGAAGGTGAGAGAAAGAGAGTGAGAGGGGGCATCTGATGTTTAATTTCCCTCAAGGAGTCGGGTGAAACGAATGACGGCTACCAAACTCCACATTTCTCTACCATTTTTACTACATTATCAGAATCATTCTTATCATTTACCGTCTTCCTAATTCGCCTTCTTATTTCCATTACTGCACTCTTCTACAAAATCGTTTTCCTCCTAGAGCCTTCACAGTATTCTCACCATATCATCTCCACAATTAAGTTTTTTTCAAAAAAAAATTCCAATTTGCTGGTGAATTGAATGCATTTACGAATTACAACTGAGATTAAAGTTAATAAAAGTCATGTTTCAAAGTAGATTCTTTCTCCACAGATTGCATTTTAAACTTGGCAGCTCGACCGAATCATGATTTGATTCAAAGGTAACACGAACTGATCAGAGTATATTACTTAAATAGTTATTACAGCACCATGCGGGAAAATATTCAATAAAACCAGTAGCAGAACCCCAAGCTACCAGCCAAGATTCATTATTTCAAAACCAGTGCAGCCGCACTTCTGTATCTGTTGCAACTCTACGGACAAAACTTCATCATCTTCTTACCTTTAATAAACTTTAAACAAAACCCAGAAATATCCGTCCTACCCAGAATACAATCACATACGTAGCGCAGTAAAAACACGAAAAAGGGTTTCTTACTTCCGGGCTAGGGTTTCTGGGGAGAGAGAAATTGAGAGCGGAGGTAAGGGGTGACTGTATTCAGTATCGGGATTGGAATGGAGCCGAAGCAGAGGGAGAAAGCTGTATCAGCGTCTCGGCAATCTCCCATTAAATGAGCCTGACCACTCAGTGCCTGCATGGCTACTCCTCATTACTACGTTCATGCCTCCCTTGCATGTCCCAAAATTTCCTTCATTAATTACTTCCTCCGTTTAAGGCTCCCTCCATGGCCGTAAAACAACTCCTCCCCAGGAACGACGCAGGAAGCCGCCCCTTCGTCTTCGTCGTCGCCACCATTTGAAACACTTCCCACTGGGCCCCACATCATAACCATTTTCTCTTTTAGACTTTGCTTTCTCTGTATTAATGGCACTCTTATCTTAAACCTTCCCTACTTTCTTCAATGAAGGGAGAGTTTGGAATTCCAATGGGACCCTCGTTGATAGGGTTTACTCTATTCGTATCTGATACTAAATCACATAGGTTATCGAAAAAAATTATTTTCTGTTGTTTGGCATAAGAGAATCATTGAGAGAAAAGAAACATCTTTTCTTTTCTTTCTTTTCTCTTTGTCTTCCTCTTCCGTTCCTTTTCGTTTCTATCCACTTTCTCTGTTCCAAACACAGCCTAAGAAATGAGTTAAAAGCACATTTTTTAATGATGAAAAATATTTGTCCCAAATGTAACTGAATATTTTGTAATAAATATATGTAACATATCCCCGTTTCATGCTTCATCAAAACGACATTAAATAATGGTAATAGCAGGAAAAGGATTTATATCTCTTTCCAGGAAGAAATCTGCTCCGAAAGAAGCAAACTGATACTGGGTTTCTTTTTTCTTACGGTAATTAGGGTTCCCTTTTCTCGCCTAGAAAAGACTGATGGGAATGTGAGCATGTCGCCTCTCTCTCCCCCTTCTTTTGGATTCTCGCACTGAACTAAAGCTTTAACTTCGGAGGGAAATAAATGAGAGCTCTCGTGATCATAGGCTCCACTTTCCTCTTCATTCTCGCACGATCTTCAAACTTAAAACTGAAATAAATATGAGTTTTTGTCATCATGAAAGGTACTACACCCAGTACCCTCCTAGTGCTTAAAATTTTCAGCACAGGAAACCACCTGGCTTTTTTTGTGATTCAGTAATGTTCTTATTAAAGATAGAGCTCAGATTTGTCGGAAATTAATGGGAAAACCTCACTTATCCGGTTAAAAAGGATTAATGGGAAAACATTTGAGAATCAAATGAAAAACGATGTAAAAGTCATGAGGATTGGAGGAGAAAGAGGGTGCAATCACCATCCATCACACCCTGGTAGCTTGTTCTTTCAATACGGTGGGCTCCATTGAGCCACACGCATGTGTATTTCCATGAATGTTGAAATGAAGAACGAAGAAAGGGTCCTGGATCAGAGAGTCTTAGCTCGAAGCAGCTTGTTTTTTTTCCCAAGGCAAAACCCTGAAAGAGAACTGCTTTTCATGGCGGACTCCCCTCCCCTGTACTGACCTGTTCTTAATTTTCTTTTGTCCAACAGAAAACAAACCCAAGTAATTCCTGTGGGCCCCGGCTTGATGATTGATGAGGGGACGGGATTAACGGCAACCCAACTACCCGATGAGAGGTGGCGAATTCATATTCCCGTGGAATGGTTTTCTGCCGATTTTGATGTCTGGATTCTGACCGCGCTTCTCTCGACCGGTTTGACTCTGCTGAAAAGCGACTTGGTCAAGTCAAACGCGGTGGACAAAGTTCCCTTTTCCCTCTTGTTGGGGGAACGGAGTCAGGAATAAAGCGGTCCGGATTTGGTGGCGGTGAGTGACGGAACGGAAAAAGTCCAAAAATACCATCTGGTGTGGGCCTGCCTAGTAGTGGGCCCCGTAATTGAATAATAAATAATAAAGGATTAATTAACAGCCGTAAACACAAGAAAGGCAGGCTAGAAGCATCCATGTTTAATGGGCCCTATAAAGACCATCACACAACCGAGAGAGTTGGTTAGGCCCTCTAAATAAATACCCACTCTGCATCGAGCTTGTTCTTCCTTTCTATCCTGCCCTGAAGCCGGAGGACGATTAGGAGACTGCACCGGCAGGGATTCTAGCAGCCACTAAACTGTTGTTGCAGCTAGTTAGTATATCGTATTTCTCCTTCTAACTGCAACACAAGATCAAGCTCAAATTCTTGCAACGGTTCTCAAGATTTGCATATGGGCGATTGGGATAGAGAGAGTAGGAACGGACTACTTGGCCTGCTCAAGGGCAACTGGAATGAGTGAGTTGGAACGGGCAAGTAGGACCGACTCAACCCGTCCGATTCGACTTGGAAATTAAATCTCGTTACCACTTTCCATATGCTTTCAATTTTTATTTTTATTTTGATGTCATCTTCGACCTCCAACCATACACAAAGAGAGAGTACCTCGATGGCATCCACTTTGGGGTCTCCGTTAGTTGAAAAATCAATTAGCTTACTCACTGAGTTACTTCCATTGGCGACACTGGTTACAAAAATCAATTGAGATGAAGATCAAAGAGGAAAAACATCGAATAAAAAACAAAAACTTACCTCAAAGGGCAGATTGCAGTCCCATTCGCATCGCCAACACCGATTTATGTCCGATTTTCCCCAGCCCGAATCCCTAAATCTTTTCCCCGAACTTCGAAGTTGTCGCTGATGATTCCTTGATTCCCGTATCCCCAAACGCCGAAGTGTCGCTGCTGAATCCTTAATTCCCAAATCCCTGAAACTTCGTTAACGAGCCAGTTCGCGAACTTTTGAACCAAACCGTGATTCGCTTGAGCTCGGCTCGTTAACTTAAACGAGCCTCAATCTCGATCTCGAATTCAATTTGAGATCGAGATAAATCAAATCGAATCGAACTGTGCCAAGCTCGAGCTACTCGCAAACCAACTCAGTTTAATGCCACCCCTACATACATGTGAAGAGGAGTGTTAACGAATTGTTCGGCATGTATTAGTAGTGCTAAGATTTAAGTTTAAACTAACTTAGAAATAGTCTCACATGGATTATTACACATGTGAAGTTAGGTTCAAGGTCATCACAAAATGACTAGCAACTTAGTAAAAAAAAATTCTCACTAATAAACTCAATATCTTTTTACTTATTAATCTATGTAAGACTATTTCTTAACAACCATGTCTGCATCACGTACCGTCCCCAGGAGTGCCCTGTTTATCTTCTTCATGTATCTCTTTCCTCTTTTTTTTTTTTTTGTTTTTTTGTTTGCTTTCTGTTGGAATTTGTGTTTGTATCGACCGGGCCAATCCTTGTATAAGATCCGTGGGGTTGCTTTCCTAAAAGGTTCGAGCCTTTTAGCGCACTGGTTTCAACATGGTATCAGAGCAGGTTGGTCCCAAGTTCGAGTCCCGCTCCCACCGAATTTTGTCCCAGGTATTTCTGGTGAATTTGTCCTGGGTTTTTCCAGGAGTTTGTCCCGGGTTTTTCCGGTGAATTTGTCCACGGGTTTTCCCGTGCGGGGGAGTGTTGGAATTTGTGTTTGTATCGACCGGGCCAATCCTTGTATAAGATCCGTGGGGTTGCTTTCCTAAAAGGTTCGAGCCTTTTAGCGCACTGGTTTCAACACTTTCCAACGTATTTCGAACTAAAGCTTTGAATTTACTTCAATGAAAGCTATTTTTTCTGCTCAATTCTTTTGCTTGGAAATATCACAGTATCAAAAATGCGCTTTCCTCACGAGGGACTGACCGACGAGTGGCTATAGAGAGCTAACCCATACCCATATTGGATTCGAGCAGAGCGCATACCCATATTGGATTCGAGCAGAGCGGAGGGAGAAACGACAACATCAGTTAATCAATCAAGCAGAAGAGGTAATCTGCATTATCAGCATCAGAGCGACCATTTTTGGGCATTTCTTTCTTTGCAATTTATTCCTCCATTTTTTGCTTCTTCTTAACTGCTGTTTTTTGTTTCTGGAATTTGAGAAACTTTCGTGTGTCTAGGTGACTTTCTAGCAAACATGGCAAGAGCAGCAGTGTTGATCGACGTCGGAAGCCATAGAGTTGCTATCATCAACATCTCCAATCCTCCTATTAATATGTTAGCTCCGTCAAGCGAGCTCCATTTTTTGCTTCTTCTGAACTACTGTTTTTTGGTTCTTATCTTGAGACCAACTCTTCCTTCTCTTTTATGAGAACATTGAAACAAAAACAATAGGACTCAGGGTTTCTTGAGCCGCCACGGAAAAACGCGTATTAATCTTTGTTGAATTAAAAAATCGATATTGGCCATCCATTTTGGTTAACGGTCCTGACTCGTGAAATCAATCAGCTACCCAGCTGATTCCATGGTGGCATGTTACTCTTTCCTCTTCTCTCTGACTGGTAAGATATAGAAGTCAAAATCTGTTCGTATGAAGTGTCTTGATCGAATAAGATGCTTTCCACGAGCTTAAATTGTCGCTCCACAACATGTAATGTTCTATGCTCACCAGACCATTCTTCCTCCTATCAAAATCGTGTTTTGTACCTCAAAATTTATGATTTAATTGAACCACATTCATCTCTGGTTTTAATATGATTTCGTCACTCTCTGTCCCTCAAATGATAGAACTGAAGGAAGATCCAAGGATCGTTTTTGCAGACAACACCTCCATCGCTGGATGAAGAAGAGTCAGACCGGAAGTGGAACAGTGAAAGTAACATCCCTTACTTCGCCCCTCGACCAGATTCCCGGCAGTGTGAGTGTTGCCTCTGCCTCTTTAATACTCGTAGCCATCAATAACCATGCACATCCTCGACATTTCTTGCGGTCACTGCTGTCTACGGCCTTGGTCCATCAGAAGGTGAGGTTTTCACGAGGGAGAAAGAGACAGAAGCAGAAACAAAGGAACAAGAGTACCGAACGGCCTCTGTGGATTGTTGGCAGCTTATTCAACTTTATTTGAAACAGATATTAAAGAGCTGATCAGGGGAGTTCTACAGGCCTGGATAAGTTCAAACTCGTTTCATGGTTTTGCCAGTTAATTCCATGAATGGGACTTCATTTGTTCGCTAATCGAATGGTACCTCGAATCCGGTTTCAGAAATTTCCGTTTCGTGGAGATTATTAATACTTTGTGAGTTTGATGCGACGGCCATGGTTATGGAAAAGTGAAATTTATGCATTCAAACATATTCGTATCTCGAATCAAGGCAAGGAAATTGATTGTCATGTTTCATTTTGCTTTCTGAATCTCATTCCCCAGAGGCCACAGCGAGGGTGGCAATCTTATTTTATTCGTGCCTTTTTCTGTCTTCAGTCTTCCCTCACACCTTATCGTAAGTCTCGATTCTTGAAAGCCAGATACTGGACATGAGGCCGGGCTGTGGCGAGTGATTTCGAAACGACTCACCGTGTTGTGGGTCGAGAGAAGAGGCGAGGAAGTCGTATCAGAAGAGAAAGAAGGGACGGTGGACGTAGCGAGGTCAGAAAGACATAATGTCGCCGGAGGTCGGACGTTTGATATGTACCTGTGTCGGGGGTGGTTAAATGACCATCTTTTCGTCGCAGGCGCATGTGCACGCATGTGCAACTCCGATCTTTCTATTCCTCATTTCCTCTCCTCCGCCACCACGTGCACCGTATCGCCAACACCCTCCGGCCTAGCCCACCTTGATTGAGTCTCCAACCCCACCTTTCCTCCCCTCTTCAAAGACCACGGTCTTCTCTTGATTTTCCCTTTCTCTCGATTCTGGCCCGGCCAAAACAAAATATGCACAGATAATGTTTGTTTTAATTCCCCAACAAGGTTGATGGCTCCCACTTCTTTAAAAACACATGCTGACCCATCAGGTAGTTAGTTTCCGCCATTATCTCTACACTCCACTTCTGATTCTCATTCCGTCTGAGGGGTTGCTTTACCGAGTAATTTGGTGAAGCGGACGGAACCCATCTTGGATTATTGAAGCTGAAGATGTCAAAAAGGTCAGCTACTTGTGTCAATCATGGCTGGAGATATAAAAGAGGATGCTGATGTAGTCTTGTCTGTATACTAAAAGGTAAGAGGTGTAACTAGGGGACATGGTAGCTAGATAAAAAGATGACAGAGAGGATGTTTAGATGGAGCAGGGCAAGGGTGGGTCACGAAGAGACATGGATGGACACCAACCCCTCGCACTTATTGCCGCGTTTGTGAGCCTCCTGCAATGGTGACAATCGGGATCAGTCTCTGTGAGAATTAGAAGAGCTTTTGAAAGCCATTTATTGATTCAATAGAAGAAAGATTAACGAGTTTGAATAGTTGCAGTCCTGGTTTGAATATCACTAAACAACCTTAAATCATCTGCTGTCCTAATTTCTCCAGCCGAGGAATGAACTGTGCTGTCATTAATGTAAGCAAATCCCATCGTTTAATAACAGATTTCGAGAACTCCATATCCATCAAAGATTATGTTCTCAATTAGATAAACCAAAGACATGGCAACAGAAGCATTAACTAATAGTGTTGTTTCTTCAACACCTCCCATGGCCTAAGGTCTTCTCCAATCATGAACCTCAAAAGTAAAATAATATAAGAATCTCATTCCAAGTAATGTGTTTTTTCATTAGTTATTTCCTGCCCCAAGTCAATCCAAATGGATGGTGGGGGCGGAGCAGTGTTTTTCAACGGATTAGAAGAAAGAAGCCACCCTCTTCTGCTAAGAACTTTCTTTGGAATTTCTTGTGGCAGAGGAGGCTTACTTTGAGACTGAAAATAAATATATAATCACCCCTTTGTATGTTGATGGGGCAGAGTGAGTGGAGTCTCGTGTATATGGCGGGTCCCATGTTTGACATGGAAACAACTGGTGAAAGCCAAGCTTTTGGCCGTAAAGCGTGAACCAGGTTACAGTGGCTCCACAGAGTCCTTTCATGGCAGATAAACAGAAGGTGAAAATTAAAACTCAGAAAAGGCATCGTCAATGGCCGCTTAATGGGTTAATGGCCCCTCTCTTGTGCTTTCTTGTGGTACGTTTTCCTGCTTTCATCGTCAGCCTAGTCTTTTGTTTCAACTGCTGATTTTAACTTCCCCAACTCCCAGGGGACCCATGCAGTTTTCTTTATAGTTTTTTTTTTTTTTTTCTTTTTTCACGGCTTCTTCATCCTGTGTTCCTCCTGTTATAAAAGCCCAGGTCTTCTCAGAACCAGGCGAGGCCGCTTGCATATATATACCTCTTCTCTTTTCGTTCAGGGCTCTATGGATCCATCGAGAAACAGGGCTTCCCCATCTTCCATGGAGAGAGGAGCAGCTTGTTCTGAGGAGAGTGGATGGACTATGTATTTTGAAGATTTCTTGTTTTCGGGAGAGAACGATAGAGCATCAAGCGAGCGTTCTTCTGGGCTCTACGGAAGCTCTTCTTTAGTCTCTGATGCCGCTTCTTGTGCTGCATGGGAAGTATTGAATCATCAGAACGAGCCTCTGGGCCTGCAGGAGAGCTGTAAGAAGTTGAGCTTCAAGAAGAAGAGAACTAGAGGTGCGCGGAATGATGAGGATTTGGAAGACACTGCTAGTTCTCCTGCTAATAGTCCCAAGGTCAGGGAAAGAAAATAATGATTTTATTTATTTTTCATTTTGAATCGAAGCCCAAAGCTATATCTCCCGTTGATGCTTATTCATTACATCTGGTTTAATTTTTTTCTTACCAGGTCAGTATTTTGAAACAATTTGACATGAATCATAGGAAGGGAATCCATGTTTCGAAAACTTCTCAGGTCTGACTGCATGTTAGTTCTGCTTTGGGTGTTTTGATAGTGCTTATGTTCTCGCTTTCTTTCCATTGGGTAATAATTATTTTTTTGGTTCCGCAATTGCAGGAAGAGATTGGTTATGCTAAACCTTCGGAGCTGCAGATGGATGGGAGAAGCAATTTGGGTTTTGCTCAGCGAGGAAATGAATTTACAGAACTAAAGAAAAAGGGTCTTTGTCTCGTGCCCATATCAATGTTAGCAAATTATATCAGATAATCTCTATGATCTATAAAGTTTTCATTATCAAATCTCTCTCTTTTCGTGATGATCTGAAGCTCCTTCATGACTGCAAGACTGATTCCCTGTTGAAACCATCCAGAAAAAAATTCTTTTTTGATCTGGGATTGAGCCTTACCAACTGGAAAAATCAGAACCTTATCCAAATAATCATCATACGCAGGAAGCAACAGAACGCGTGGGTTCTTGTGTCATCATAAAATTTTGTTGTTCAACTCCTAACTGACTTTTTCTTCCTGAGAAAAAAAAAAAAAAAACAATAAATTAACCTCTCTTTTGTGGATCACATCAAAGTCCCTTTTTTCATCTGTTCTCTCCGTATGGAAGAAGACGAAAAACCATTCGTCTTCATACAAGTAAATAAGCATCGTCCTCTGAAACACAATGAATTTCAGTACTCCTGTACTTTTTTTTTTTTGTGAAACAAGTAAGAGCTTTTTTGGTTATTTAAATCTATCGCAGAATCAATACCAAAAGACGTAACCAGATGCTTCCATCGTTGTTTGCAAAAAGAAAACTGATTCTTTGTAGCTTAGGCGTGTTTACCAAATAAAAACTATTGCGTGATTAGAGAAGCAAAAGCTTTATCGTAAGATTAGTTCAGACAGTGCTTTCAGTTAGGTTTCTCACATAGATACTGTATTCTTTGCAGCCGAGACAAGTGGCAATAGTTTTTTCTTTTGGAAAATCCTTGTGAATTCTTCCATTCTGGTTTTGATTCCTATGTTTCTAGCCTCGCAAATTCGGCCGGTTGGTGAACAAAGAAACCGTGATCTTTACGTTAACTTGACATGAAGGAAGAAACAAAAAGTAAATCCATAAAATAAAAGACCGAATATGTATTCCTTGAAAGCGAGTATACCAAATTCAGAACTGATGCCAAAAACAGTGTTGGGTGAAAGAAGAACATCTTATTTGCTTTGCGTAAGCATGTAATCAGTACTTTTTAACTTAATTGAGCAAATGATAGTCGGTTTCTTTCCAGGAAATGAAAATGAAGAACGAGTCCATCATCCTCAGTCCCAACCGAGCACTACTGAAATCTAAACTAGGCTTTTACAAGAAAATGATATGAAAAAAATGCAACACTCAGAATTATGCGTTTAACCTAATACTTTTTTTTGTTTGTGTAAATTTTAGGCATTGGGAGAATTTTCACCCCAATTCTTTCTCTTAAAATGGGTCAAAAAAACATTTTTTGATAGAAAAACTAATTTATATTTTTACAATAACACAAACGGTCTCCTTTCTGTAATCTGATAGAAAGTAGAAAAGATATAAAAAGCACAAAAACAACCTAGTATTTTAGACAGAAACATCGTCTTCATACCATGTTTAGTCGTCTGAAAATGTCTGCTTGCACTGTAATGGAGGAGAAGAACAGGAAGGGGCGTCGTTTTTATATCATTGAAGTGCTTTTCTTATTAGCAGAAATAACTCTTCTTGATACGGAAATTCATCTGTCTGTACCAGGCCTTTTAATTTAGAGCAGGGAAGGGAAGACCCCTCCATGTGCAGAGGCATTGAGTCAGGCTTGTACGAAATTGGAATGATTTAAAATTTCAAGACATTGGGTGGGAATCCTTTTGAGTTCTCAGCTTGACTCGTCTTCCTCCCTCTTGTACCAAATTTTCTTGATTGAAGAATCATTCCATCGTCTACTTTTATTATATTGACTTATATGACTTAGCTTTCCATATTTTGCCATGTTAGAGGGTCCAACTTTGAGTTTACACTGGACCACAGTGAAACAGGGAATGGTGCCCTTATTAGCCGTTTACTATTTTTCAGGATTGACCTATTATTCTCTTAGATGTAGAGATAGTCTTCAGTTTTAATCACTCTCTATTTTGATGGTAAAAAAAAAAGGGTTTAAGGAATTGGGATCTATGATTCTCTATTGAAGAACTTCTGAATAGGCAAGACACTGAAATTTGATCGCCATGGCTAGAGGTTTCATGAGCCACAACTCAAAATGAGAAAGAATAAGATTCTTACACACATGAAAGAACAGCTTTATGTTCATCTTGAGATGCAGCTTAGGAGATGTTACAGGCCATTTTTTACCACATGAATGAACACCTCTGATTTGGTTTCTCTTCAAGGGTTATTCAGTGGACCGAATAGGTTTCTGAAGTGCACTCTTTTTTTATTTCAAAATTTCCCTGCTCTCAGTTGGGCTAGTCAAAAGGGTAATGAAGTACTAAACAAACTGGTTTTAGTCAATCAGATGATCAAAAGGGTGATTTTTTGTTTGATTTTAATTGTCTCTTGTCTGAAAAGCTATTAAAGAAGAAATCACTTGATCTAATGATGTTTAAAGAGGATCACGATAGCTAAAGTGTTTAAACGTAGGAAATTTACATCAGAGTTTGCTAATTAGTTTACGGCACCAATCTGAAGCTAAAACTGTATGATGCACTATGGAAGGAGCAGAAATAGTTTTTTAGAACTGGTATTGGCCAGGCTCCGACCACCTGTTTGAGGAAACAAATAAACAACAGAAATGAAATCAATGTTCTACTCCGATCAAATCATTGCCACACAATACATGAATATAAAGAAGAACGATTTCCAAACATGTTTTCGGGAAACCAACTCTTCAATCATACAAGATTTATTCATCCATCCATGCCGACAGCTAAATTCGGAGAAAAATAAATGGAGATACAGAATCTTAGAGCAAGCTAATACATCTGAAACCTACCCAAACCACCCAAATCCATTTATCAACATCAACAGATCGTTAATCATCATTTTCAATATTATCTGCAACTACTATCTGCTTCGAATAATTAATCTGAAAGGCGTCTTGAGTCGTTCTCTTTCATGGTGTACTTCAGTAGGACTCGCTTTTTATGCATTGAAGGCGTTCATACAAACACGAAGCTGTTTTCTTCTACGAAGCTCTTTGATCTTTAATGGTGATTGACGCCAGTAAAAGCATTGAATGCTGCACATGACTGCTTTTATATGGTTTACTTTGTTCTCATCCCGTGACATCGTAAGCAATCGGGAGTTGAAAACGAAGACATGATTGTAACAGAATGGGTTTCAACTACCCACTGAATAAACAAAGATGAGACAGAAGTCGCAGATGACTGACAGGAGTTAAATCTGATTTTCAGACTTCAACTAGCTTTGGGCACATGTGGTTCATATGGAGGAAGAAGATGATGAACTATTATATTTTTGAAGAAAGCTCCAAAATGAACTCTTCACTTTGGGGCCACTGTGATGCAAACCAGACAGGCCAGCCACCGGACCTTACCATGAACGGACCATGACGTGATTTCTATACAAATCAGGATGGTGATACCCCGCTTTAACGATATGGCCATGGCCGCACCACCCAGAGACGGTACAGAGGAAGAGGTTCCTTTCTGTTTTAGAATACTGCTGTTTTCGTCATCTTCAACATATCAAAAAATTATCTGGTGGATTGCAGGGTTCGGTAGTGGAATGATGTAAGCATGTAAGGGTGGAGGAATGATGGGCGGAGACTTCTTTTCTGGGTTCATCGGAAAATGAGAGATTTAAGGCAACGATCAAATCATCCAGCTCTCTTCGCGATTGCGGTTGTGTCTGTCCTTGTTTGGATTGCAGGCGTCGCACTGAAATCTACCATGCAGGGAAGGTTGGGGTTGCAGAATTGTAGGTATGGCAGCTAGGGAGGACGAAGCCTGTTGAAAAGGATGAGAAAGCTTGCTTGATAACAAATATATTATTAATATATAATAATAATATTACCTTTATTTTTCATTAAAAATAAAAAATAAAAGAACTCAAATCAATATGAATTCATGAACATTACAAGGGATAACAAATAATTATATAATAAGTTTAAATCAAAAGGTTTGAGTACAAGTATAAAAAATAGGGTGCACTTAGCTTAGATAAACTTAGATCTATATTCCTTTTTTTTAAATAAATATAAGTAAAAGTAAAAAAAATTAGCTCTAGAGTAGGGTGGATATGGGTCAAGTTAAATAGGAAACCAATCTAACCCCACTTAACCTAATTTTAGGTGAGTAGCCAGGTCCAAGGAGGTTGGTTTAAGAGATTCTTTCTCACCTCCTAGTGAAGGGATGGAGTGAAGAGAAAAAACTCCATGTCATATATGGACATGCTTCCTTGTCCATAACCTAAACTTGACATGAAAGGTCTAATCATAACTTATTCCTCATATTTTATGAATGATATTTGTGTTTAGAAAAAATAATATTTTTTATGTGTATATGCCCATTTAATTAATATATTTGGATGTGTTAGAAGATAGGTTCATGCCCACAAGTCCAAGGAAGAAAGCCCACACGTCCAAGAGGTTGCATATTGCTCATAAAGATGACATGAAGATGTAATTACTTGTCTATTTATGTCTTTTCTCTTGTAATGTTGTAGCCCTAAGGAAATTGTAAAAACTATAAATAGAGACACTTGGGTAAGAGGTAGAGTTTTCTCCTTACTTCTCAATCTCGTCCAAACTATCATCTCCCTTCTCTTGGAATCTGATCTCTAAACTCTCTCTCATTTATCTCTTATTCTCTTTTTCCTCTCCTTCTTCTCCTTCTCCTCTCCCTCTTTGGCTCCAGATCAATATGAAGGAGTCCTAAATTCTACACGGTATCAAAGCTAAGGATTTAGGACTCCCACGTTGAAGTCATGCTTAAGTACCTTTGAAGGTTTTATGCAAGGTGTTCTTGAAGGAAGAGATTTAACCATGGAAAGATAAGTGATTTTTGGTTATTTTTTCCATACATTCACACTATGTACTGAGTCATTAATATTTATATTACATCAAGAAATAAATGGCCTTCGTATGAAAAGTTGTGAAAGCTAATACTTGGTGTTTAAAGATATTATGACCTGATATTCTTGTACTCAAATATTGCAAATTTGATCAAGATCAGTTGCCTACAAGGTTATGAAGACTTATTGATTATGAAGTTGATGCTTATATGTTGGAAGAATTATTTGCGACTTGCACGAGACTTAGCTTGATCTCTCATTATTCAAGATCAATAGTTTATTTGATTTTTTTGGATTAAATCAAGTTGTTTTATGATTTATGGTGCTCGAATTCTCTAAACATAAAGAAATTGTTTGTGAGACTTTTCCGAGCTCAAAGAGCAATTAGTTTTGGTGATTTATGAATTTTAGAAATTTCTAATTCCTTCTCCAAGCCTTTAACACTTATGACCAATTTCATTGCCTAAAGAATTTTTGGAAATGAGTAAGGGAAAAGTATTTTTTTAAGTGATAAATATGACACCTATCATTAGGAAAAATTAAGCCAAGCTTGGGTGACGAACCAACCACGAGTTCTTGAGTTTTTTAAGGAAAAAAAATTGAATTAATATTGAATGAGTAATTGATTTACTCCACTTAAGGCATGATTTTGTGTGTGTTTGGAAGCTGGTTTAGTGGCTAATATAGTTGATAAGAAGAACTTATCTTTATTTGAAAGTGGCAAGTATTTGAAAGAAGATTAAGAACTTATCTTTATTTGAAAGTGATTGGTATTTGAAAGAAGATTGCTCAAATTTGATTAAAAGGACTATTTTCAAATTTGAACTATGGATTTTTTTGGCAAACATGAGCCTCTCGAGATTGAGGTCACAGTGGATTATAGAAATTGGTGTCATCTAAATTGGGATTTTAGTTTGATTAGATCTCAATTGGAATTACAGCTCTTCTTGTTTGTATTTTGCTAAGCATTTGTTAAATTAAGATGGTTGAAACAAATACAAGTAGTAAGAGTGACATACTCAAAATTACTACCATTCCCTTAAGAGGATGATCCAATTATCTTAATTCGTCTCAATCGATTAGAAGGTTTCTTATTACTCGAGACCTTCTCAGTCACTTAACCAAGCATTCACCACCGATTGATGAAGAAAGTCAATCCTATCTAAAAGTGGATTAAGGATGACGATTTGGTGAGTAGTTGGCTTATTAATAGTATGGGAGAGCATGTAGCTAACAATGTTGTCTACTTAGAGTCAGCTAAATAGATTTGGGATGCTTGTACTAAGTTATACTATAGTACGATAACTTTACAAAAGTTATTTGATGTATTACAAAACATATTTAATACTAAGCAAGGAGACAATATTCATAAATATTTGATACTTCTAGAGTGAAAGATCACTCAACTATACTCCACCGATATTTCAGTTCAAGAAAGGCAAAGGGAAACTTTAGCAGCAACAATTTGTTTGACAAATATCAAACCATATCTTGAAGTTGCTAAGATCCAACGTTTTAGTTCCTCTGCACTTCCGTCATTTGATGATACAAGTGTCATATTGTTGTGAATCTCCAATTTGTCTCCTAATTCAAATAATGATGCTTCATCGACTATGTATTTAGGTAATAGAAGTACATCATCCTCTAACCAAGGCCGCGACAAAAATTCTAGAGGAGGTCCAACAAGAGGTGGTAGAACTAGTTGTAGCGACTCTCGTACAGAGCCTAAAATATGCACTTATTGAGGTAGTCAAAACCACCTTATGGAAAGTTGTTGGAAACTTCATGACAAAGCAGAATGGCCACAACTACTCCAGCCTTTGTTACCATTGATAAACGGGACGAAAAGGTTGAATCAAAAATTAGGAAGATGACTCTCACTCATGAAGACTATGAAACATTTCAAAAAATGAAGTCATACATGGGGCCTTCCCTTACATCTTTACCTACGGTTGCTACCACTATTGCTTCAGGTATACTTTCTTCCACTTCCTCCTCTTCATCTTGGATAAGACTTTGAGGCCTCCGAACATCTCTTAGGTAACAAACATTTACTAATTTTTTTATCTCCATGTATTCCCGATAAGTTTGTTAATATAGCTAATGGTACCCAAACCAAAGTACTTGACAAGAAATCATCTTCTATTACACCCTCTATCCAGCTTCGAGATGCTCTATTTGTTCATCAATTCCTTTTAAACTTACTCTCGATAAGTCAGCTCACAAAACATCTAAATTGCTTTGTCACCTTTTCACCATCTTCTTGTGTATTTCAGGATCTAACAACGAAGCAGGTGATTGGTGGAGGCCATGAAAAGGAGGGTTTGTATTACTTGGATCTGGCTCCATTAGTTGCACTTTCATTATCTCCATCTCAGGAGCAGCTTTGGCACAATTGGCTTGGCCATCCTTCTACATCTTCTCTTTGGCATTCATTTCCTTCTTTAAATTATTTGTCTACTTTAAATTGTGAGGTTTGTCAATTAAGCAAACACCAGAGGAGTACATATTGTCCTCGCCCTACTAATAAAAGTATTGCTCCCTTTTCTCTTGTACACTTTGATGTATGGGAACCTTTGAGTGTCTCCAATATTTCTCATATTAAATATTTTGTTACTTTTGTTGATGATTTTACCTGAGTTACTTAGTTATATCTATTTAAAGAAAAAATTGAAATATTTACTATCTTTAAGGCCTTGCGTGATATGGTATTAATATAGTTTGGCAAAAAAAATCAAGTACTTAGGTCTGATAATGCTAAAGAGTACTTGTCTAGTGAGTTTCACTTCTTTTTGTCAAGACAGTGGCATGATCCATCAAACATCATGTGCTTACACACTTCAACAGAATGGTATTACCGAAAGAAATAACCACCATCTCCTTGAGGTTGCTCGGGGCCTCCTCTACTCCATGAAGGTACCTTACTTTTATTGGCCTCATGCCATACTTATGACCCGTTTCCTTATCAATAGGCTACCTTCATCTGTACTTGGTCATAAGACTCCATATTCTGTATTATTTCCTAGTGGAGACCCATTTTCTCTTTCGGTAAAGGTCTTTGGGTGTGCTTGTTTTGTCCATCTCACATCTCCTCAGAAAAGAAAACTTGCTTCTCTTTCTATGAAGTGGATTTTCTTGGGTTAGTCTCGTACCCAAAAAGGATATGTTTGTTACAATCCTATCCTTCGATATTTACTTGTGTCTAGTGATTCAACCTTTGTTAGGACACCTCACTCTATTCCTTGAATGATGCTTCTCCGGTTCTTTCATTCCCTCTTACCACTCCTCGTCCATTTGTTCCCTTCAATTCCAATGTCACTCCGCTCCTTGTAGCATCGGCTGACACCACACCTGTGGAGTTTTTGGATCCAACCGAGGTAAGTCCTTCCCATATTCCATTTGGTCCCTGGATTGATACTCCACCAATTGCTCTAAGAAAAGAACCTTATACATGCACCAATTCTCATTCTATCTCCAACTTTATGTCTCACCATCAGTTGTCTTCTGCATGTTATCAGTTCCTTGCATCTTTTTCTTCCATCTCTATTCCGTAATCCCATCAGGAGGCCTGAAACATCCAAGATAAAAGGCGGCTATGAATGAGGAAATGCAAGTCTTATATGAAAATCAGACATGGAACTTAGATAGGTAAGAAATCAATAGGTTGTAAATGGATTTTTACTGCCAAACATATTTTGGATGGGTTTGTTGCTCGCCTTAAAGGTTGCCTCGTTGTTAAAGGGTACACTCAATGTTATGGAGTAGATTATGAAGAGACCTTCTCTCCTATTGCCAAGTTAAATTCGGTATGTATCCTGTTATCGCTTACCACTAACTCTTCATGGCCCATCTATCAACTCGATGTAAAACATATTTTCTTAAATGGTGATCTATGTGAAAAAATTTATATGATTCAACCACTTGGTTATGTGGTTGAGGGGGAGTTCGTACGCCGCTTAAAAAATTCTTATATGGTCTTACACAGTCCCTTGATAAATTTAGCCAAACACTGCTAAGGTTTGGATTTTGTTGTACTCAGTAGATCATTCGATATTTATTAAAATACCTCGAAAGGAAATATATTATTGGTTGTGTGTGTTGACGAATTTGTCTTAATTGACAATGATATGAATATCATACAAGAAGTCAAAAACATGATATGTCATAAATTTAAAACTAAAGATCTTGGACTTCTAAATTATTTTCTGGGCATAGAAGTTCTTCGGTCCAAGTATGGGATAATATTATCTCAAAGAAAATATATCTTAGACCTCCTCGAAGAAACGAGAACAATTGGGTGCCGCCCAACTGACATACCTATGGATGCGAATATTAAATTATGTGTAAGTCCTGAAAAAGATATTGATATTAGCAAATAACAAAGAATTGTGGGCAAACTCATCTACCTCACGGTAACTAGACCAGACATATCATATGATGTAAGTGTGGTGAGTCAATACGTGCACAAACCACAACTTACCCATTGGCAGGCGTTGGAAAGGATATTACGATACTTAAAAGGAGCCCTAAGAAGAAGATTACTTTATATGAAAAATGGCCATTTCAACATAGAAGGTTTCTCATATGCAAATTGGGCTGAATCACCTGATGAAAGGAAGTCCATTTTTGTATATTGCACTATTGTTAGAGAGAACGTGGTTACATGGAGAAGCAAAAAATAAAATATGGTTGTGAGATCTAATGTAGAAGCAAAATACAGGGTTATGACTCACATAGGCAGTGAACTCCTATGGATCATGTCCCTTCTTACCAAATTAGGATTTTATAAAAAAGGTTCTATGGGTATATATTGTGATAACCAAGCAAATATTAATATCACTTCAAATCTGGTCTTCCATGAAATGACCAAACACAATGAGTTCGGCTCGCGAACGGCTCGAGTTCGGCTCGGTTCGATTCGTTACCTATCGAGCTCGAGCCGAGATCGACTGAAACCAGGTTCGATTCGTCGGCTCGCGAGAGCGAGTGGGGAAATTTTTTTTCCTCCCCTCGTCACCCCGAGCCCCTCCCGTCGGTTGTTGTCGCCGCCTCTACCATCGTCGCAGTTGTTCGCCGGCCGTCGCAGCTGGTCGTCGACCGCCTCTATGGTCATCTGTTCAATTGCTTCCTCTCCTCGTCGTCGCCTCTGTTTCCGTTGCCGCCGCTTCCTTCGCTGCCGCCTCCGTCGCAGCCGTCATCCCCGATGATAGGTCCTCCCCGGTGCCGTACCCCCCTTCCCTCCGTGTCGTCTCGGCGAAAAACCTCAACCTAAGTTCAGGGGAGAAATTAGGGGAGAAATAATCTCCCCTTCCCTAGCGCGAAGTTGATCTCGCACGTGCGAGATCATAAAGTAAACAAAAAAAAAAATTTCCTCTCAAAAAAATTAAAAATAAATTTTATAGAAATAATTTTCTATAAACTATTAGTGTCTCTTTTTTTTAAAAATATTTTTCTATTTAATTTTTTTATTCAAAATCATATAATATTCAAAGTAAGATTTTCGTACCAAGATGGGGTAGAAAACTGTGTAGAAAATTTTTGAATAAGTATTTAATAGTTGATGTTGTAATAATTTTAGCATGAAACAATTTTCATTGCAATTTTGTGTTTGATATTTTATTTAATTAAAAATTTATCGATAAGTATAATAATATATTAGATTGATTATTAATTTTTATTTATTTCCCTAGAAGAGACAATAAAAGGTCCATTTAACTTTCCTAAGAAAATTTTAAAATATTTCTTGTAATTTTCTAATAAGTCACTAATAGTAATAAGATTTTATTTAAAGGTTTTTTTGGGAATATATATCATAGGAAAAATATTTTTAGTTTTTCCTAAAATATAAATTTTCATCTAGGGCACGAAGGAGGTCATGATAAATTATGGTCAGATTCAAAACTTACAAAACAAGCTAGACAATACTTGGAGTAAAAAAGATTAATATTGGTGCATTTTAATCTATCATTGAAATTCAATAGCCACTTAAGCAATATAACTTAGACCTACAAAGGATTCATAAGTAGCTAATCTATAGCCACAAAGGTTTCTCTCAATCTAATTGAGATAAAGATCGATCTTGCCTACACAAGGATTAACCAAAACTTGTAAGGAATACTCGGTTATAGTTCAGCCGTTTATAACAACCTCTTTTACGGGGCAAATATTACAATAACAACACGAAAAAGAGAAGCATAATTGATCCTATGTGTTATTATATGTTATAGTAGTTCAAGTAGTTCTAATTTGACTAAATTCTAAAATTAAAGCTCAATACCAATTTTGGATTTGTTTTTAAATCTTTAGGGCTTTTTGTGTTGTTAAAGTATGCTACAAGTGCATTATTGGTGACTTAAAACCCTTAGATCACAAATTCCTTAAATTTGACCAGGCATAAATAATGGGAGTTGTTTCTATTTATATTATACGTGCTATAAAGCATAAGCCACGGGCCGGTATTTTTCTCCTAAATTCTTGATCCGTCCTAAAAAACTATTCGTCGACTCGCTTCTCATGCTGACCCACTTCTGAATCCTGGTTTCGTGTATAAAATGAAAAGCGGATCTAACTTTTTTTTGAGACTCGATTACGACTGTTTCGGGGGAGAAATTTATAGAACATTTGATTTTTCACATATCAAAGCGCGAAGCGGGCTCAGATTCTCTCCCCTCTGCCTCTCCTGTACCCTATTCTCCCTGCCACCATGATCTCCTCCGCCAAGCTCAAATCCGTCGATTTTTACAGGTCTGATCTCTCTCTCTCTCTCTCTTTTATTCTCTATTCCTATACGCGTTCCACTTACTGTCAAGTGTTAGAGTTTTCTTTTTGAATTATCGGAAAAGAAGCTGTTTTGGAGTTTCTACTGTATCCTTCGTTTCGTTTATGTTTTGCTATTCCAAGATTGTTGAGGTAGACTCATAGAGCTCCCAATTTTCTGCGCAGAATCGATGCATCTGACTGCTTTTAGGATGAACTTCAGGAATTTAATCCGTTTCCGTATCTGTGATTGTCATATGCTTGATACTTGTTGTGGCCATGATGTTTAGGACGGTGAAACACTTAATTTATTTCTGTAGGAGTATTAGAAACGTTAAATGGTTAAGATCGAGCCGTCATCGAAGATCTCTGAGAATGCGGTTTCACTGATGTACCTGAACTGAATTTACCTTGCAGAAGATATTATCTGTTTCAGATTTCACTGAGGTATCTAGCGGTTACATGGACCGACGCAATGGTTGTCAGGGAGAGTTAGGGATAGGGAACGAAAGACTTATGGGATAATGCGTTATGTACTGGCAAACTTAGCTGCCTGTGGTTATTGCTAATAAACTGAGGTTGGTTCAATAAGTAGCGCAAAAATGATCTTGAATAAGATCCTTTTCAAACAAAACAAAAAAATGATCTTGAATAAGATACTTGAGCTAATTATATGCCTTGACTTTTGTATTACTTAAATCTGTAAGTTGGTCATACCTTTGAACAGTGAGAGGTTTTTTGTTTTCTTTTGTTTTCTGAGCTTTATACTGGGGACTAGGAATTGGTGAAGCAGTTAAGAACAGGGATTCACTTTTCAATTCTTTGGAATTGTAAACACACTAAAACAACTTATGATTGGATGGATGGATCGAGCCTGGAAGCTCTGAGAATCCAAAGATAAAGGTTCCACTATGAATCTGCATGTCTTATCTCCTTGTACAACCCGTGCAATCATTTTTTTGGCAACAAATTTAAGGTGGTTTTCTTTATGGAGATGATCATTCTAAACATAAGACTCTCTTTATTGACCTCTGTAGAAATATGCATCTTCTGTCCATGTGAGTCCTTCATTCTTTGAGATGACATTTATAAAAATGTTCTGTGTGGACTAACGCAAGCTTTAAGTATAGTAACACTTAAAACCAATGCTCTATGTATCTATGTAGGCTTTGCTGCCAAAAGCATTATCCATGAGACAAACATGTAGAGCTTGTCCAAATACCAAATGAGCCTCATGGTGTTTTAAATAAAATGGAGGCAAGCCACATAAGTTTTTAATTTCTAGCATTAGCTTAAAATATGAACTAAGAATGGATGAACAGCCCCCCACCCCATGTAGAACTTGTTTTGATCCTAGGGAAAGGAAGCTTTATTGCTGCAATTGAAGTTCAAGCTTACTGGTTTTACTGTCCTCCTACAGATTTGAAGTGAAAATTTGACCTGTACGGTGTGTTCTTTTTCCCAGACCTACATTACTTAGGTATTTGAGTACCTGCCAAATAGCAATTCCACTGTTAGAGTGACTGAAACTGCTGTATTATAGGAACTACTTTAGCAAGTAGCAGTTAAATACGACATTCTTTTCAAACTTGCAGAATTCCATTTTCGTCTGAGATATAGGAGATCGAATTCTGGAGAGAGAAGATCTCTCTTCTCCTTTTATTTCCATTCGTCTTTCTTTCTTTCTTTTGCTTTTATGTCTTTTTATCATGGATTTTTTTTTCTGGAAAAGATTACGACAGAATGTCGTTGCTTGGATTATAGAATTGAATAACATATATCCCAGTAATGCAGTTCCATTACTCTTAACTCCCCCAAAAGTATGGGTCTTTCAGCATCCATTGTTTTGTAGAAAGTCTTCTCTGTCCCAAATAATTGTTTAAGAGGATTTTAATGCATTCTGGTTTCTGAACTCGGCTAGTTGGTCTAGGTTGAAGAGATGACCTTAGACTGGCCTGACATATAGTATATTATGTAATGATATTAGTTGCACGTGTAAACAATATACCTGAAGTTGTGAGAATCAAAACAAGCTTCCTGTTAAAATTGTTAAAACTTGATGACAACCAAGTTAAGGAAATGTTGCTCTTAAGTGTTGTTTCACTTATGACTTTGACTTACAGCGGTTAATACTTTTGAAGGGATAGTGTTGTTTTTGTTCACTAAAATGCATGATACATTTCAATCTCAATAATGTTGGTAGAGCCTATATTATATGATTACTGTCCCTCCTTTCTGTCTGAAATGCAGGAAAATACCAAGAGACTTGACTGAGGCTTCATTATCAGGTGCAGGGTTATCCATTTTAGCTGCACTTGCCATGATGTTGCTATTTGGAATGGTAAGATTTTGTTATTCCTAGGAACATTTCTTTTTAGAAGAATCTCACCATTTTCTTTCTGCGGTCATTACAATTCATGTTAAAGATTCAAGTTCAAATGGTTTTGTTTTGATTTCTGTTGATGTAACTTACAAATTAGATCTTTAATACTTGTTTGTCAGGAGCTGAGTAATTACTTGTCTGTCAGCGCAAGTACATCCATAGTTGTCGATAAAAGCTCAGATGGTGAATTCTTACGAATTGATTTTAATTTAAGGTAGAGCATGATCTCTGTTGTTACTGATGCATATCCTACTAGTTTTTTTTTTTTTCTCTCTCTCTCTCTCTCCCCTTGTGAATTCATATATTCTTGTTAAAAGCCTTGCTGAGTTTCTCCTTCTGAGTGGAGATCGAGGGGGAAAAAGCTTTTATTATTAATCAGATTTAAAAGAAAAGAAAAAAAAAGCTGCTAGTATCAGCTGGATCATATTAAATAGGACAATGATAGACAACCAAAGTGTCAAAATTTTCTTTTCTCTTGCTTCTGTCATTTATACTTTAATTTAAAACATCTTTTTTATTTTTGGACATTAATTAGGTGAGTAATGATGTACTCCCTCTCTGTTAATCTTGAATATTGACCCTTTATGTTAATGCATGCAGTTTTCCTGCTCTTTCATGTGAATTTGCATCTGTGGATGTGAATGATGTCTTGGGGACTGTAAGTTTCTTTCTATTTCTTTTGGTGCTTCTATTGCTACTACTTTTATTATTGGTGTTTCTAAAAAATGTTTGCTGTCTGTTTAGCTAATTTTAGTTTATCCAGTGAACCACTTCCATGCATATTGTTCACTCACTGTTTTTTCATCAGTCGGCTGACTGGAGAGTTAGGCTGTTCTTTATATTGTGATCGATACAAGAATTTGTTTGGAATATTTATTCTAGTTCCTTAATCTAAGTTGTACTTGTTAATGTGGCATCGGTCTTGCATTGTATTACTTTCTTAAAATTCTAAAAAACTTAATGAAAGTTTTACCTTTTCTTTGAAACTACTAATACATGGATTCTTTGGAACTTCATGGCCATAGTTTGACATCATTCTTGATGCAAACATTTTGTACCATGTCAAAAAGAGAAGTGTTGATAAATAAAAAAAATACCCTAGTCTAGAGTTGTGCATGTGCTCCATATTTCATGCTAGTTGTCTAAGAATGAAGATTGATGTGCGTGGGACAATAGCCTTGCATGAGTTGAGCTTAAAAATATCATATGTTTATTTGTTGGGAAGATACCTCCTACGACGGCTAGTTATTTATGTAGAATATTGAAGTACTTAAAAGAAGCACTAGGGAAAAGTTTATCGTATGAACCGCATGGTCATTTGCATAAACTGAGGGTTTTTTAGATGCTAACTCAGGATCCAATCTAGATAGGAAGTCAATTACTGGGTATTGTGTACTAGTTGGAGGCAATTTAATTAGTTGAAAAAACAAGAAGCAAATTGAGTGTCGATACAGAATATAGAGCTCTATGGCCCATGCAACAATGAGTGAGCTTTGATTGGATTTGTATTGCAGGAGTTAGGGTTTCCAACTAAGGGTCCTATGACCATGCCGTGAACAACTATATTCATATCGAGGGATCGTGTGTTTCATGAAAGGACCAAACACATTGAGGTAGATTGTCATTTTATGAAAGGTGCAATAATGAGTGGAGCTGTAGTCACTCCATCCATATGTTCGATCTACTAAGCAGCTTGGTGATATGTTTACAAAAGCTGTAGGAAAGTGTGTTTCTGAGAATTTTTCTAACAAGCTGGGGCTTTATGATATATATGCTTGGAGTATTGAAATATATGGAGAAGGGTATTTTGGTAATTTTATATTTTCAGATTGCCCCTCTAGGACAGCAATAAAGAGATGTATATAGGAGCTTTGTTTTCCAATTTCCATTAAATTTTGATGTATATATAGGAGTCTGGGAGATATAGGAGTTTTAGTGGAGAGGGGCATTTTTTACGTTTTTTCACCTAAGTGAGTTATTACTAGAGAGAGGTCGACCCCCAGACCTCATTGAAGTGTGTGCAAACTGCTGCACACTTTTCTTCTCTCTCCTCTCTCCTCTCTTCTATCTTCTTTCTTCTCTCTCTCTCTACTCTTTAAACTCTCAAGTTAACAAAACTGAAGGGTGTGTAAGTATGTTTTAGGGGTATGAATGCAGTTAACCTACATCTTCAGATAAGTTTCAAGTTGTGCTGACCTTTAAAATATTTGAATTTAAGGCCCTATCCTATTTTCCTGTGTTGAACTTTAGTAAAGTTTGCATCTAATTGATATGTCACTTCACTCTAGATGATTCTTAAATATTGAGTTCTCCACTACTCCTGCAACTTGTTACTAAGTTCCCATTTAAGACGTGTGTTAAGTGATCCACTGAATTTTGTTCCTCTGATCCGCAGAACAGGTTGAATATAACAAAAACAGTGAGGAAATATTCAATAGATCCCAATTTGAATCCAACTGGTGCTGAGTTTCACCCAGGCCCTATTCCCATCGTTAACAATCATGGAGATGAAGGAGAGGGGGAATTTGGTGAAGGATCTGTTCTCCTAACAGGAGCTAGTTTTGACAAATTGTCTCATCAGTAAGTTTATGCATCCAATATCCTTGTTTAATATTTTAATTTGAATTTAATCTAATAGTTATCTTGACTTGAAAAAGCTTGTGATTTTTGCTTTACCATGTTTTTATGTTTCTTGAGTTTCATTTAACAAAAAAATCTTGATTTTTTATGCCTAACTGTTTGTAAGCTTGGAGGGGGTAAATTTTGTAGTGATCTGGGTGCTAGAATCTTTTATCTCAACATCAATCATTGGGTTTCAGCTGTCAGTTGATTTTAGCATAAATCGTTTGTTTGTTTGTAAGCATGTTAAAACTAGGTTATCATCATTTTATAAACATGTTATCAATTTCTTTCCTAGGTCGTAAATTGGAAAAAATAATCTAAAAGTCGAATAAATAGATAGTCTACTATATTGTTCTACTTTTGAAGTGGGCTCCTTTTGTTTCATTTGCTAGTAAAAACTAAGTGTCCTTTGTGACCCAAAGGACTTACATTTTATATAACTGTCATTGGATATTTGCATTTTGACGTTGTGCTCCATTTTTGTGGTCTAATAATCATATGGTTGCAGATTTCCTGTTTTGGTTGTCAATTTTTATGCTCCATGGTGTCCTTGGTGTAACCGTTTGGTAAGATTTTCTACACCTTGAATTGTATATTTACATCTCTTTGTTCTAAATATTTTGCAATGTAGCTTCATATGTGTTTTTTTTTTCAGGCACCTTCATGGGAGAAAGCATCTAAAATAATAAGAGAACGGTACTGAAGAAGGATTTTTTTCCTTTGTTATTTTTCATTGATTTTCATAAAATTTACTTTGCCGAACAGCAATGGCTTCATTAGTGTGTAATATATATATATATATCTGCTGGTTCATGCTTCTTGTTCTTAGGTGTTGAATGGATAATTGTTAAAATTTTTGTCTTTCAGATATGATCCTGAACTTGATGGACGAATTCTCATGGGCAAGGTTGACTGCACTCGAGAAATTGACTTGTGCAGAAGGTACTTTGAGATATATTTAGAGAAGAAATTTCTTTTCTAGGTGACAAATTAACCTAATCTATGAGACTTAGAAGTTACGTGCTGTTCTCAGCTTTCAGTCAACTTACCTATAAGAATCATCTCTGGTTAGTCTTTTTGTAGCATTACAGTTAGGTCCTATAATAGAACCCCTAGTTTGGGTTCAAAAGATCTAGCCTTTGTTCTGGATAAGATTTGTCTGTGTATGTACCCAAACAATTGCAACAGTTGTTGGTAGAAACTGATTTGGCTTTTAACGTAAATACCATTATATAATGAGAGAGAGAGAAACTGAGATCTCGACAGCAACAAATTTTGTATATTCTTCTCTCTGAAAGAAATTCTCATCTTTTACAAAAGCACAAAATAGAGATCTTGACCCAAACTACATACATCTACCTCCATATTTTGTGCAGTGTATGAAAGAATAAAGTAATTGAACTTGAACTTTATCTGTCCTTTCTCTTTATTTTTATTTTTTTGTGTCTGAAAGAATTAATTAGAAAAACTTGATCTCAACCTGGCCAATATATGTCTTTTTATATTTTCAAATTTTTTTTTCTCAACCCTGGAATGCTTTTCTCCTTATGTTTTGTCTTCAATATTTTCCTTCTTCATCCTTGAGCTCAATGCTTGCGCAAACAACCTCAACCACATGGGCAAACACAAGTAATTTTTTTTGGATGTTGTCCTTTACTGCACAAGTTTGGAACATATGGAAAGAAAAGAGCCAGGAGACTTTTAAGGGCAAGCAAAAATCCAAAGGAGTTACAGAAGCTATTATGCACCGTGTACTTTCTGGGCTAGAAAATTTCATGAGACCTCTCACCTTTGTAGCTCTATCCTCAGAAGAAACTGGAGGGTTGACTATTGATCACACCATCCCCAAACTTACAACTTAGGCTCTTCTTGTTTGGGGGGTGTAGAGGGGGTTGTTAAGGATTCCTCAGGTAACATCCATCTTGTCTACTTTGGACTATTTGGCCAGTGTGAGGCTATTACTGCGGAGTTGAGAGACCTCCTTCAGAGTCTTTTCATTCTACACAGATAGGTTCTTCAACCCCCTTGTCATTGAGGGGGACGTAGCCGTTGTTATTAGTTGGGCCAGCAGTAGCACGCATCCTTCCAGCTTCTTCTTGATGTACTTTGATGATATACAAGGGAACTTTGTAAAATCTGAACATGTCTTGGTTGCACACTCTATGGAGCATGAATAGCTAGGAAGGAGTTGCACATAAACACCTTGCTGTCAGCTCCTCACTTCCCATTTGGGCATTTTCTTTAATCCTTTGTGACCTTTGTAACCATTCTATTGTACTCTCCGTCCTTTGGGATTTCTTAATGGATTCCTCTTTTGCATTCTTAAAAGAAAAGTTTCAATTTCTCCAAAATATATAATGTTGGTCAGATTAGGTCATGTGGAAGGAGTTTGTTTCGCGAATTGTCTATGCTAGTGGGATCTTTAAGCCTCTCATCCAACTAGGTCACTAGGTGTAGAAGTAGGTTGAATTGCAGTTACATTTCAGTAAATGACGTTAAACATGGGATTTTGGTACTTTTTGCAGGCATCATATCCAGGGTTATCCATCAATTCGTATTTTTCGCAAGGGAAGTGATGTTAGGTCAGTTGCACTACATGATCTTCATTCTTATCCCTTATGAAATTCTTTATGATGTTATTTATTACTTTTTCAGACAGTTTATGAGACACCAGATACATAGATTGTATTGATGAAAATGGTTGCTTCTCTTTGCTTACCACCTATAAGTGGTTCTCACCATTTTTTGTTTTTTCATAATATGCTTTTCTTTCTCTTCTGTTTGAAAAAGTATTTGTTGCTGACTATTGTGTTTTATATTATACTTATGTATTCTTGACACAGGGACGATCATGGGCACCATGAGCATGAATCTTATTATGGAGAAAGAGATGCAGATACTCTAGTCTCAGTATGTATTCACTTTACAATTGGACAACATGTTTTTTTCTTCCCCCTCCCTCTTTCTTCTTTTCTCCATTTGATATAGAATTTTGGCTATTAGCATCTTAGTTTGAAAGTACAGATGCGATGACCAGCATTGGCTTCCCCCAGATGCTGCCCCATCTCATGCATCTAGCCTTTGGGAAATCTGTTTGCAAGCTTAAATCCACCTTCATCAGTATCTAAGTGGAAAACCTGAAATATTACTTGGTGGCTCACCCCTAGAGGTGGCATGCAGCACGGTGATTTAGATTCAAGGAGTAATGAGTTCAATGCTACCTCTAGAGTGTGGGTAACTGAAATTTCAACAACTACGATAACAAAAATCTGAAATTCAAGTTTGACGGCTAAAACTTGAATGATACAAAGTAGGGTTTCTGCAGCTATTAAGAAAATAACAAACTGAGAAAAAAAACAAAGAATAAGTTTATCCTAGGGAGAACAAAAACTAGAACTTTATTCAACAACAAAAGAGTTAATTTTTTGTTGTATATGAAGGCCTTTTATAGGTATAAAAATCAACAAAATAGGAAACTCTTAGGGGGAGGTTAGTCCAAAATGAAGTGAGATGAATTACTTAGTTCATTAGATTAAGGGGTTAGTGTACAATGAATTACACATCAAGTGAATCACCTCAATTCATTCGCTCAGGCAAAAAATGGGGAATTTGGATTCAGACCTGTTTTGCAAATCAAACACTTGAAGCGCGCGGGACGCACGTTGCTCCTTCCTCCCCCTGTCGGCTTTCCTCCCTCTCCTCTCCCTCTTAACCTCCGTCGCAGAGCATGGGAGGCCGAGCCTCTATCGTAGAGCCTCTCGACTTCTCTTCTATCTCGGCCTCCCTCTCTTCTCCCTCTCGGCGTACCGTCGCCGTTGCCCGCTGGCCCTCCGTAGTCTCCCGCCACTGAGGAAGACGATGGTTTAATTTTTCCTAAGTTAGGACAAATTAACCATTGTCATAAAAATAATAATTTATGTAGTTTATTTATTTTATAATTATTTTTATTTATTTAATATATTTATTTTATAATTACTATATTAAATTAGTGATTTAATAGTCATAATTAAATTATTGTTAAATAAATATTTGATAAATTGTTTTGGTTTAATTATCCCATTGCTATAATTAATTAAACCAATGGTTTTAAATTTTGTGACAATATATGATTAATTAATAATACATAAAAATATATATTATGTTATTGATATATGTTAAGGAATAGTCCTACATGGATTAATGAGATAAAAAATCTTTAGTTTATTAGTTGGGAAAGAGGTTTCTTAATGTGACTGGTCATTTTGGGATAGGGCCTTGGACCCAATTTAACATGGTATCAAAGCCAGGTACTTATATGTGGGCCTCCATCCAAATTATCCACCCAGAAGACCAACACGTGAGGGGGAGTTTTAAGGAATAGTCCTACATGGATTAGTGAGATCAAAAATCTTTAGTTTAATAGTTGGAAAAGAGGTTTCTTAAGGTGACTAGTCATTTTGGGATAGGGCCTTGGACCTAATTTATGTTATTAATATATATATATATATATATTTTATTATTGTATTAAATTAGTGGTTTTAAATGTTAAAACATATCTTATGTTATTAAAAAATAATTTATTTATTTATTATATTCGCCTATGTTATTTTTTATTTTTATGTATTTATTTTAGTCACACGTAATTATTGTATTAATTTATAATAAACTATAATCATTAAGTAATATAATATAGTTTTTCATTAATTAGGATATTAGTATATTCTAATACTACATGTTAAATCACTTATAAGTGTAGTAGCCATGTTTATTTTGGTTAATTATCTATTTAGATATATGTTCTATTTAAGTATATTATAAAAGGTTATTCATTCTCTTGTTTATATCATACTTTTCATTTGGGGGCATTAACACTGGAATCTGTTTTCTGGTGCACTTGAACTCGTCTACACTAACACCCAAGGATGAGTTGAAGTTGAATCAATTCATTTAAGATGAATTGAATTCTTCACTTCATTTCAAGTTCATATTGGACTAACCCCCCCGTATGTTGTCCATTCTAAAAAATAGACCCTAATTAGGACTTACTAAATCTAGTTCTACTTGTTGGAAAAGAACCTCAAGAAAAGGAAACAACTTCTAATTTCTAGAGTTGTGAACTTTAGACTTCTCTAATTTAGAAACAAAGACCCAAGCTAAAAAAGGAAACTATTAATTGAAAAGATTTTCTAATTGGAGCTTTTAACTGAAATACCAAGTTGCTATTTGAGTGATGCTTCCCATAAAATCAGTAAGTTATTTTTCTGTGAAAGCTTCTAACAACAAGGTTGAAATAGGAAAATGCAATTTAGAAAGACTTTCTATTTTTTCATCCTTTGTCCACATTGTATTTTACTGCATCAAAGTTTCAATAGCCTAGTTAACACTTTAGCTACGGAGGGGGTCCCTAGACAGACAGACCTCTTTGTGGGATCATCTCTTCCCCTTTGAAACTCCCTTCCTTAGTTGATTGTTCTGCTTTCATTTTTATTGTTCTCCTTTTATTTTTGTGTTGTTGTTATTCACATCGTTTACTCTTTGCTCTTGCTCCCTTGGGAGGTTCTTCAATGGGTTCTTTCTCACTGTTACAAAAAAAAAGATGCTTTGTTTTGGCGTACTGATTGAAGAGTCCATTCCCCACATTCTTTTATTGGCTAGCATCTATGCCAAGCCATTTTCTGAGCTGTGTTATTATAACCAATTTGCGATCTATTACCTCCTTTGATGCTAAATTTTCTGAAGTGTATGCCTTCCATGGATGGTGGTGGTTGGGGTGTTGGATGGGACGGTTAAAGCTCTACTTTTGAAGGTGGTTCTAGGGGTAGACCTGTGTTTGTTGGTTTTATCTGAGACTTGGCTGGTAATATTCGTTTGTTTACTTTACCTCTTGGTCATTGTTACTCCATAGGGGTAGAGTTTTATCTGTAGGGGTAGTTTCTCTCTTCCCCTTGTGATGAAGGAGTTTTGATAGTTGTCACCAATTGAGACACTGGGATAAAAGACATTTGGTTGCTTCCTGAGGATATTTTATGAGTTCAAAGAGTATTGTAGCTCCTTGTCCAATACTTTGACTCATAACCTGCACCAACTGCCTTGGTGATTTCTTGGCTTGGAACGATACCTACTACATCATAGAGAATGTTTTTCAAACTGATTTGCCTCTTTTTGTTGCTATGTTTAGTTATCTCTTCTATTTCTTTAGGAGTGCCTTGTTTGTTTTTGCCTCTTCAGGGAGCTTATTGTAATCTCTTGTATCTCTTCTCTCTTCATTGATATAACTTCTCATCAAGTTCCAAAAGAAGTATTTTTCTTTTTCATAGATTAGGAAATGACTAGAATGTATTCAAGAATATTTCTACTATGGGTTGAGTTGTTAGGAATTAGATGCCCTAATTCCAAACTAACGAGAGCAATAATAATAAACGTGGAAGAAGGGAAAAGACAAACACGAAAAAACACTACAAGATTTATACAGGTTCGCTTCAAGGTGAGACTATGTCCTGTTTTTCGCCGTTGCAGTAATCCACTGTGAAGATGAAATACTTTACAAGAGAAATCGCACATTTACAGGTGTTTCTCTCTAACCTCTCGGGCTGCTCGAGATGCTCCTCGGATTATGGTAATCTGTTATGGGCATCTTGTGCCATAGAGGGATTATGGGATCCTGGGTTATGTACCTATGTCTTCTGCTCCTGACAGGCCGGTCTTTTGGGTAGTATTGGCTAGGTGCATAACATTTGGTATCAGAGCTTCGTCCCTCCGTCGCGCATTCGAATCCCGGTGGCAGCGACCCAATGTGCAGAGGCTAGATTAAATACAGGTAGGGTCGGGGGAAACACCAGGTAACGGAACCCGGGTCGGGCCTGTGTCGCTGTGACGACGAGTGAGCCGTCGGGGCCGTCGGCTCGCGAAGGGGGTGTGTGATGTTATGGGCATCTTGTGCCACTGAGGGATTATGGGATCCTGGGTTATGTATTTATGTCTTCCGCTCCTGACAGGCCGGTTTTTTGGGTAGTATTTGCTAGGTGCATAACATAATCAAACCCTAATAGCGGCGCCCCTCAATTATAAAGAGAAAATTAGGGCAACTCAGCGTAGGGCGTTAATTAGGCTCCACAACTTAACATGAGTTGGCCAACCTACTATCCTAGTTGCAGTTATGTTGGCTACAACTATAAGATCCACTCCACAGTTCACTCAGTTTTTTTTTTATGCAGGCTATGCAAGCGTTGGTTGCACCAGTGCCATTGGAGACTCATAACGTTGTTCAGGAGAATAATAATAGTTCAGGCCAGACCGCAGAGACTGCCAAACGTCCAGCACCATTGACTTCAGGGTGTAGAATAGAAGGTTTTGTTCGCGTTAAGAAGGTGGAATGATCAATTGATTTTCTTATTTTCTTTAGTTTCACTGTCTTTCTAAAGCAAAAATAAATATATTTGTTAATAATGTTAAATATGATAATCATCTGCTTACTTTTTTTGACACTTTTAGCCTGTAAATTATTATTGTTTGGGACAATGTGCTCAGATAGTAGTAGTTGAACTTAGGATTTCGTGGTTTCTATCACCATTTTACACTGCAATACAGAAGTTGCAAACATAAGAAACTCTAGATTTCTTGGGGGAATATCACTTTAATTTTCCTAGAAATAATTAAAAATTCTCTAACAAAAAATAAGACTTGCATGATTCTTCAGCAAAGTAGTATTTCATTATTTCTTGAATTCTAATAATATCTACTTCTAATTTTTTTTTCTCATACATTTTGAACAAAATCAGGAATATATCTCTAATTGGTTACACTTACAAAAAAATTAATTTTTGAGAGTCAAATGTCTCCAATTTCTTCTTTATGTCTAACTCTGAAAAGCTTAATTTTTTGTGCAATCTTTCTTTTGAGTAATTACTGAAATTCCTTGATTTAACAGTACACATGATCTGTTTGATCTCTATTTCATTTATTTTTATCAAAGTAATAATCTTGATTACGGTTAGAGTTTTCAATTTTTTGTCAACAATTTGATTAATACTGGGACATGACATGGACTCTATATTTTCAAGTTTTTGAGTGAATATTCTAATTTATGATCTTTGATTTGTTTAATTTACTTGTTTGGTGTCGTATGTTGTTATGCTGCAGGTCCCTGGCACTCTTGTAATAACTGCTCATTCTGGGGCTCACTCCTTTGATGCTTCTCAAATTAATGTGTCCCATGTGGTATCTCATCTTTCCTTCGGTAAAAAGCTTAATGAAAGAATTCTGCGTGACATAAAACGACTTACCCCTCATCTTGGTGAGAGCGTTGATCGGTTGAGAGGGAGTGCCTATGTAACCAATCATGCTGATGCCAATGCAAATGTGACTGTAAGTTTTGAATCCTATCACATGTGTGTTCACTGGAATTTATAAAAAGAAATATAGGAAGATTTTACTATGTTTTCAACACATATTTTCTGGGGAAGTTTTCTGAGGATACGGTTGATTGGAACACTATACATACACTACTTGCATTGGCTTCTTTCTATTTGCAACTGATAGAAATTATAAGTACTTTTGTGTTCACCCTATCAATTGCAATAAGCACTTTTGTCTGGACCTGTCCACTTAGAGCTTTTTTTAAATGATAGGCTATGTTGTAAAAATCCTGCATTGAGAGTCAAAAGAATTTGAATCTGATAAATGATTTTTCGGTTGACAAAGTATTATTACAATGTCACTAATTCTCCATGCAAGGTCAATCTGGTAATATAGGTTGATCTTCTAGCTGGCAGAGTTTTGTAAGGGACTGCACTTTCCTGGGATGAAAGCCTTTCATACGCAGCTCCCAAGTGATTGGTATATGTTGATGACTAATTAGAATGAGGCTAAGAATTTCTTAGGAACATATACCGTGAAAAATTTATGAACCTAAGTGTTCTTCTAAACTAGCGAAATTAGTGAACATTATCTAACTATTTCTTCATATTAGCCAACGCACTTGGTTTGATTGAGTACCTGTACTTGGATTTATGGGCTTCTACCTATTTTTTTTGCATGCCCAATTCACAGACTATGAAATTGCCTTATGTCACTTTGAACCTTGCTAATCAAATATAAATCCACTGCATTGGCTGTTAATGATGGACATTAGATTTTGCCTTGCCAAATGGATTTTTGGGTGTATTTTGCTACGATCGTCTATATGTAGATACCTGACTTTTATTTTAGATGAAATATATTTGTTTGAGATCTGCATGATCAAGCTATATTTACATAAAGAAAGTCCATTTTCCTTGTTATTATCAAGCAAGCGATTTATCACATAGGAAAGAAACTAATAAATTATTTTTTGATAACGAATCAAATAAGCCATTATGAAATAAATTAAAAGAATAAAGTGAAAATGTCATAATTAGCTACAAGTTTGTGCTATTTGTTGCACTCGCATTTACTTTAGTCCACAGTGCTTTAGATCTATGCAAGGGCATTTTATCAATTAAACTGATGGTAACCCAGAAATGATTGGCTTGAAAATGTCTTGTTAAGATATTATTTTTATTATTTTCTGAAATATTTCTAGAATATTATTCTGATCAATAGTATGTATGGGTTTTGTTGGTGGATAAAAAAGTCTCACCAATTACCATTCTGTGGCTGTGAGTGTGCTCTCAGACTAGTTGTATGAGAACAATCCCACATTGATTTGGGTATACAATTTTTTTTTCTGTATTTGAGCTTCTAGAAACAACCTGGTAGTCTGAGAAACACCATTTACTCTTCTTTTATAATCTCAAAATAGTACCTCCCTCTAGCTCCCTATAGTAGACACTAGATCTTACAAATAAGATGAACCTTTATATGATTGAACACGCTAATCAAGTCCTTGCATGGACTGGAAATTTTCACTCAACAAAAAGTGTTAAAATGACTGCAATTTGATTTGACTTAGAAATTGGTTATGAATATGTTGTTCAACTTGCCAATGTTTGACTTTCTACTTAAGAGATCGGTCCGTAGGATACTCCCTAATATGATTAGGAACCACTCTACATGATACAGACACGTTACATCTTTTAAGATAAAAGATGTCTGGATTACTGCATTGATAATTTTATTCACTTCTCAATTAAAAATCCCATCCGTGTTCCTGCTGATAGAAATTACAGAAAAGAAATCCTATGGCTGTTAAAGCCTCAGAAGTACTTGCCTTAAACTTGATTATAACTTATGTAGAACTCTCCGACAGTTCAATCTTTATTTTATTTTATTTTTAAGGACAATGGTGTTTGTTCACTGATAATGGCTAAACTATGTCAGCATTCCCATGGGTTGCACCAATAATGCTTGGTCTGATCTCTTTGACTGGTCATCAAACTTCCCAAAAGATGCTGAGAATGATTTATTTCACTTGGTTCTTTTCAATGTGCAATACTTTAGTCTGAGTGACAAAAGATCATCTGATCTTCTATGCATTTGCAGATTGAACATTATCTTCAGGTGGTGAAGACTGAGGTTTTATCTAGAACATTCCCAGAACAAAAGTTTTTTGAGTACGAGTACACAGCACATAGTAGTTTGGTGCATAGCATTGACATTCCAGCTGCAAAGTTCCATTTCCAGCTCTCTCCTATGCAGGTTTCTCTCTTTTCTTTTTCTAGAAGTCTGTTTCCTATATTATTATTATTATTATGGTCATTGTGATTGGTAATGGAACTGTTTTTCACTGCTAACCAGATTATTCTTTTCTGTCCTCTTAATCTTGTTTTTGCTCTTCCTTTTCCTTACTGAGAACAGGTCCTAGTAGAGGAGAATCCAAAATCATTTTCTCACTTCATAACAAATGTTTGTGCCATTATTGGTGGTGTTTTCACGGTATGCATATACTACTCTTTTAGGTCTTTGCAAACCTTTTGGGACCTCTAAGAGGTGATTTCGTTACTGGGTTTCCTGAAATAAATATTTTTCTCTGGCATAATAATATCAGGTAGCTGGAATATTGGAGTCGATACTGCAAAACACAATCAGTCTGATGAAAAAGGTTGAGTTAGGGAAGCAATTTTGATTTTTCTACAGCTGATCCATGCTGTATGGTTGGTTTGATATTGTAGCCAAGCCCAACAGGTTTGACGTAGATGTAAGCAAAATTACTTTATAGGACAGAAATTGGAAGTTAATATCCAAATTCCAATCACTACATGTTTCAAGAGAGAAAAAGAGAAAGAAAGCTGAAGTGTGGCACAGTAGATGAACGAGGAAGAGCTAGAAGACCAGCACTCGTGTCGATGAGAGAGAAGGTTTTTCCCCGGGAAGACTGTCTTAAATGTTAACGTTTTGTTGTTTATTTATTTATTTACTTATGTATGTATTGGGGATCATTTGCTATTTACCTGTTGATGATTTAGACATTCTTTTAGTGGCTCAGCCTGCAGTGAACATTTGAATATGTTTCAGTGGCTTCACTGGGAGGCATATCTTGAACCGGTTCCCATAATTCTTTGTCATCAGAAAGGTAAGGTAGAGTGAATTGAACCTACAATTAAATAAATGTACTCACTTATTTAAAGAAGTCCAAGAACTATGACGCAAACATGTAGATGCAGCTACTCTGCTAATGTCTCTTGTTTCACCTGAATAACAATAATTTCTTCCCTTCCTGATCTATGTAGTAAATTACATATTTTAACTTTAAATTACTGAATTATTTCATTTATATTTACGCAAACAAAAATCGCCAACAGCCAAACAAGAAGCACCAGAAAACCTTATTTTTCATTTGTTTACAAATTAATAACCACGATCAAGCCACTCGTGAAGAATTTATTCTGCAGTTAACCAAAGATGAGAAACAAAGAAAAAAAATATTTTTCCCATGCAAATCTGCACTCAATCAGTCTGGCCAGACTCTTCTTCAGTCCAACGAATAGCCTCTCTACAAGGCTAAGAGAAGCGATGTTCCAAAGAGAACTCCGATGGAAGCAACAGAACTCATCATCAATGAAGAAGCTCCATTTCCCAAGGGAGGGGAAGGTGGAGAAGGGGATGCTTCTCCTGCAGGTGCCGTCGCCGGGACCATCTCAGGAGGCGTCAAAGGTGCAAACATTGGTGGACTTAGAACTGGAGCAGCGGCAGGAGTGGGGCTTGTGTTGTTTGGCATAAAGGTTCTTTTAACGTTGCTCCGCTTAGCCATTACTACCACCACCATCTTCTCATTGTTCAGGCAGTTTCCATTAGCTCCACTGATGAAGTAGTGATGACCTGATTGGTTGAAAGTTACCAAAGTGTTTCCGTCCTGGAAAGATGCAATTGGGTCATCTACGATGCAGTTTTTGTACTTGTCCATGGTGACTTGAAGCACCGAGTCCTTGTCAGGTGGATACACAAACACTGCAACCACAACAGTCAGTAGAACAGTTTTTTAGATTAAAAAACAGAAAAATGGTTGCTGGTTTTCAGGAAAATGTGATAGGAAGAAACAGAATGATGTACAAATGCAATGGAGATCTGGGTATCCTCTTACACAGGGAGTCTCCAGTTCGGAATCTCTTCATTTCTGCCCACTGATTGTATGGATTGAACTTGGGGTCCGGAGGTAGAGTCCACCCATTGGCGCCCCCAACTCTGAACTCTGTTGCAGCAGCTCCATGCACCAACAGGAAAAGAGCAAAAATCCCATATGCATGAGCTGGTTTCAAGTGGTGGCTCATTCTTAATGTGAGTTTAACCATGAAAGAAAGTACTGGAAAATTTGTTGGAAAAAGGACCAAGACCTTAGGGCTGACAGGAAGGCTCCCATGTTGTGGGTTTTTGTAGACTTCAGTCTCAGCTTTGCAAGTTGTGGCTTTGAAGATTTCACCTTTTATGGTTATTCCTCTTCTTTAGATATCTTAACTTCCAGTGCAAAGCATAACTGGGTCTGCTTTTGTGTCAGCTTTTCTGCTTTGTATGGGATTATACTTTACTTCAGATGTTAAGAACATTCATAGCTTGGCTGTTGGGTTAAACTATAACATTTTATTTTATTTTTTTCACAAAAACAAGGACTCTGATGAATCTTCAGCGTTTATACATTTCACATTCAGAATTCAAGAAGAGTGACACCCATAATATAAATTACACTATCTTTTACCCGATTTTTGAGCTTGCTTTGTTGCCACGATACGGATTCTATCCTAATCTTTACTTTCAAGTTAGCAAGCAATTAAACTTGAATTTAATTGCAGCGGAGAAGATGAAAGATTTAGTCTCGTCGTACTTGAACCTTCCGTAGTTCCGGTTTTTTACTGTTACAGACACGAGTAACGTCAAGTTCAGCTTAAGAAGGGGCAAGGGTTGAAATTCTATTCTTTTCAGGAGAACTGGATGGGGTTGGATTTTTGGTTGTCTGGGCTTGAAGACCGTGAAGAGTATGATGACATGATCAGAACTACTACAAGGAGGATGACGACGGCCGCGGTTACCCCACAACAGGTTTTCAGACCTCCGCATTTTGCCATAGCTTCTGCACTGGTCTTTTTCCGAAGCGCTTGGAGCGATGGAAGGTAGGAGGTTCGATGTGAATGAAGTGATTAGCGATGCGAGGGAACTCAGTTCTTATTCTGGTCTTGTTTGAAGCATGGCTTCAGTAATATTATTGTTATCGTGGTTTTTGTTGTCTTCACCAGAGGAGTAGATGATAGCTTTGCTCATGTTTACTTTTTGTTCCATTAAAATAGACGAAACGGAGTGAATTGTATTTCTTCGGGATTCTGAATGTCTCTTCTGTTTAACTTAAAAGAAGACGAGGACCTGTTCATGGAGGCGAACGATTATTCATTTTATGAATTTCTCAAAAATATAAATGAAACTCATGAAGAAAGTACTTCTTGGTATGGCGTCAATTTCATGCGAACAGAGTGTCTCGTGTATGGCAAAGGCTCGTCGATGACAATGTTTAGACTTGCCTCTGCTAAATCAGACCCTTTCTTATATTTCTCCTTTACATCAAAGGAGACCACTACCAGGAAGGGGAAACACCAAACGACGACGGGTCACTTAGGTGACGGTTCATAAACCATCTAACATTCTCCCACTTGACCCATGCGCATACTTAATATGTATCATTGATTATCGATAATTGTTGGAATTTGTGTTTGTATCGACCGGGCCAGTCCTTGTATAAGATCCGTGGGGTTGCTTTCCTAACAGGTTCGAGCCTTTTAGCCCAATGGTTTCAACATGGTATCAGAGCGGATGATCCTCATCCTCTGAGTATTTTCGGCCGGCGACTCTTCTCTCGGCGATTCCGGCGACATACCTTTCGGCAACCTATTTCCGGCGACTGGTTTCGACCATTTCGACGACCCATTTCGGCGACGGTCATCGGCGACCTGATTTCAGCTCTCCATTTCAGCTGATCTCCTAACACAGAGGTTAGATTTCATCTTCCTCCTAAATTTTTTTTTTTCGACAGCAGCTAAGCTCCTGTGTGTTTTTCCTTCTCAGCGAGATAGCGTCTCTGCTGTGAAGAAGGGCTGTTTTGCCCCTGTTCTGGTCGTGGTGCTCTGGCGCCATTGCCGTGAGGGCCGTTTTGCCCCTGTTTCGGTGGTGCTCTGGCACCGTTGCCGTGAGGGCCGTTTTGCCCCTGTTTCGGTGGTGCTCTGGCGCCGTTGCCGTGACCAAAATTTATCTCTGCATTTGGCCGAGAGCTGGTGCTCTCTCTAATTTTTTTTTTTTCATTGCTTTCGGTGCTGGTGCTCTGGCGCCATTACTGTGACCTAATTTGCCTCTAAATTTGGCCGTGAAGGTTAAGTTTGTGGCTGGCCGAACGGTGTGTTGTGCTCCATTTGTTGTTCAAATTTTTTTTCTGTTGCCTTCTTAGGTTACATCCCAGACCTTCATTAGTACCTTCTTGGGGACTCCATGGAGACTTATTCATCTACGGGCGTTTCCGATTCTGGTCTTCGTACCAGTTCGACTCGTTCCACTTTTGACAAACCTTCATACCCATACTATCTTCACCATTCGGACAGCCCCGGGCAAGTTCTTGTCTCCCAGCTACTTACTGGTGAAAATTACACCAGTTGGAGCCGTGCAATGTCCCTTGCCTTATCTGTGAAGAATAAAGTGGGTTTTATCGATGGTTCTATACCTATACCTCAAAGTGCTGATCCTCCTTTGTTGAACTCTTGGACCCGGAATAACAATATTGTCATCTCTTGGATTTTGAATTCGGTTTCCAAGAAAATCTCTGCGAGTGTCATGTTTGCTGCTTCTGCCCGCGAAATTTGGCTCGCTCTTCGGGATCGTTATCAACAGCGCAATGGTCCGCGCATTTTTCAACTTAAACGGGAATTGATGAACTTGCGCCAAGACAAGGATTCTGTAAACACTTATTTCACGAAGCTGACGACCCTTTGGGAAGAACTGAACAATTACCGTCCTCATTGCTCTTGTGGAAAATGTTGTGGTGGAGTTAAGGATCTTATTGATTACCACAACATGGAATATGTCATGTCCTTCTTGATGGGCCTTGATGACTCTTTCTCCCATGTTCGTGGTCAGCTGCTCCTCATGGATCCGATGCCTCCTCTTAATCATGTTTTTTCTCTGGTTGTTCAAGAGGAGCAACAACGGAGGATCCCTCAAGTCTTGAGTTCACATACCCCCACCGACACAATGGCATTCGCGTTTAAATCTGGGCAGCCCGATGTTCATAAACCTGGCCCCCACACCTCTCAGAAATTTCCACCAAATTACAATGCTCCCCGGAATCCGCATCCCAATGCTTCTCAGAATCAGAATTCCCATGCTCCTCGGAATCCGCACAAGGATAAGTATTATTGTACTCATTGCAAGACAGTTGGCCATACTATTGCTCGTTGCTTCAAGATCCATGGCTATCCGACTGGACCCGCCTCCACACCCACGCCACATTCTCATACTGCTGCTCATCAGGTTTCCATTGCTGCTGATGGCCCAGGTTCTAGTTCTGTTGGGAGTCTTGTGCAGAATCTTGACTCAGCTCAGTTTCAACAGCTCGTGTCCATGCTTTCTACACACCTGAGTAGCTCCGCACAAGTCACCACTGCTCCGGAATCTTCTACATCCCACTGCGTGGCATGTATTTGTTTTTCTGTCTCCTTAAATCCTTTAATTTCTTCACCTCAATCATGGATTGTCGACTCAGGAGCTACTCGACATATTTGCTCTCACGCTCCTGTTTTTGTTTCTTTGCATGCTATCCCTCACACTACAGTTACTTTACCCAATAACACTCAACTTTTAGTCCATCTTGCTGGTGATATTCAATTGCATTCTCACCTTGTCCTTAAAAACGTACTATTTGTTCCTCAATTCAAATTCAACTTGATCTCTGTTAGTGCTTTAGTTACTGACTCTGACCTTACAGTAAGTTTTCTTCCTGATTGCTTTGTTATCCAGGATCTATCCACCCAGAGGACGATTGGCAAGGGTGACAGAGTCCAAGATCTTTATGTCCTCAGTGCTCGAAGCTTGAATTATATTTCTCCTGTTTTTGTTAACAATGTTTCAGCCCATGTTTGGCATAATAGGCTAGGACACATTTCTTTCCAGCGACTTGATTTTTTGAAGGATTAGTTGAATTGCGATGTAACTAAATTACGAAAATCAAATCCTTGTTATATTTGTCCTCTTGCAAAACAACGTCGACTATCTTTTGAATCTCACAATAACTTGTCTCAATTTCCTTTTGATCTTGTGCACTATGATATTTGGGGACCCTATCAGACCGTTTCTCATACTGGCCATCGTTTCTTTTTAACTCTTGTTGATGATTGCACTCGATTTACCTGGATCTTTCTGTTAAAAACTAAATCTGATGCTATCTCTGTGATACCGCGATTTTTTCATATGGTTTTTACTCAGTTTAATGCTAAAATCAAAGTTTTCTGATCTGATAATGCCCCTGAGTTATCTTTTGTTGAGTTTTTTCAAGATCAAGGAGTCTTACACCAGTTTTCCTGTGTTGAACGACCTCAGCAAAACTCAGTTGTTGAAAGAAAACATCAACACCTCTTAAATGTGGCTCGCTCCTTGTTCTTCCAATCTCGTATTTCCGTCTCTTTTTGGACAGACTGCATTCTTACTGCGATTTTCTTGATTAATAGAACTCCATCTCCTCTCTTGCGACACAACACACCTTTTCATTTACTCTACAACACGGCTCCAGATTATCCTTCTCTTAGAGTCTTTGGTTGTTTAGCTTTTGTTTCCACCTTAGCTGCTCATCGCACTAAGTTTCACCCTCGTGCTCGCGTTTGTGTGTTTCCTGGTTATCCTGCTGGTGTCAAAGGCTATAAATTCTATGATGTGGAGACCAAACATGTTTTTATCTCTAGAGATGCAACGTTCCATGAGGAAGTTTTCCCTTTTCATACTATCACTAGTTCACATACAGTTCCTGATCCCTTTCCTGATTTGGTTCTGCCCCATTCCTTTCTACAAACTCCTTCTCTGCCAGACCTTACTTCTTCCTCCATTCATGATTCACCAGCTAATTCTGATACCCCTGTTGCTGATATTCCCCCTAATCCTCTTCCAGTGCTTGTTCATTCTACATCTACTGGCACTTCTCTTCGCAAATCTACTAGGACGATCCATCCACCTTCTTACTTGCAGGATTATCACTGCAATTTGCTTGCTGGTTCTTCTTCGTCTGTTTTCCCCTCCACCCCTTACCCGATCTCTAACTACATCTCTTATCATTCCCTTTCTAATTCGCACAGATAGTTTGCACTCAATGTCTCTACTAAACTTGAACCTCAATACTATCACCAAGCTGTAAAGTGCCCTGAATGGCGGTTAGCTATGCGGGACGAATTGAACCCTCTGGAAACCAATAACACCTGGACCGTCACTTCTCTCCCTCCTGATAAACATTCCATTGGTTGCAAATGGGTCTATAAAATCAAGCTTAAATCCGATGGTTCTCTTGAGCGGTATAAGGCTCGTTTGGTAGCCAAAGGCTACACCTAACAAGAAGGTTTAGATTTTGTTGACACTTTTTTCCCTGTGGCCAAATTGGTCACTGTGAAGGTTCTTCTTGCCCTTGCCGCCTCTCATAATTGGCATGCAGCCCAGCTTGATGTCAACAATGCTTTCTTAAATGGTGACCTTTTTGAAGAAATCTACATGGATCTTCCTCTTGGCTATCTTCGACAGGGGGAGTCCTCTTCATCCCACCGCCGGCTCGTTTGCAAGCTTCACAAGTCTCTCTATGGTCTCAAACAAGCTTCGCGGCAATGGTATTCCAAATTTTCTCATGTTTTAATCAATTTTGGTTTTCTCCAATCGAAATCTGATTACTCCCTTTTCACCAAAGGTCATGGTTCCTCTTTTGTTGCACTATTGGTTTATGTGGATGATATCATCCTTACTGGCCCTTCATCTCGTGCTATTGCTGAACTCAAACAATTTCTGCACACTCAGTTCAAGCTCAAGGACCTCGGTTGTCTTAAGCACTTCCTTGGCCTTGAAATTGCTCAGTCCAAAACCGGTATTGTGCTTTCTCAACGTCATTACACCTTACAATTACTTGAAGACTCAGGTTACATAGCTTGTAACCCCACTAGTGTTCCCATGGATCCCAAACTTCATTTAACTGCCACTGATGGTGACCTGCTTCCTGATATCACCCACTATCGGCGACTTGTTTGGAAACTTCTTTACCTCACCTTATCCCGTCCTGACATTACTTTTGCCGTTCACAAGCTCACTCAATTTGTGGCAAAACCCCGCCTTCCTCATCTCCAGGCAGTACATCACCTGCTTCGTTATCTCAAGACCAGTCCTGGTCAGGGTTTGTTGTTTTCTTCTACTTCTTCCTTGCAGGTACGCGCTTACTCGGATGCTGATTGGGGATCCTACCTCGATTCTCGCCGCTCTACTACAGGCTTTTGCATCTTCATTGGTGATTCTTTGGTCTCTTGGAAGGCTAAAAAGCAGACCACCGTCTCTCGCTCCTCCGCCAAAGCTGAATATCGCGCTCTCTCTTCCACCGCCAGTGAAATCATTTGGTTGCAGCAACTTCTTCAAGATTTTCAAGTCAAGGTTGCCTCTCCTGCATTGCTCTATTGCGACAATCAAGCTGCGATACATATTGCCTCAAACCCCACATTTCATGAGCGTACAAAACATATTGAGATTGATTGTCATTTTGTTCATGAACGTGTTACTTCGGGCGTCCTCAAGTTACTTCCTATTCGTTCTCAGTACCAGTTGGCCGACATGTTCACTAAACCTCTTCCTTCTACCCACCTTTTTTCTTTGTTGTCCAAGATGGCTATCAAGGATATTTACAAGCCACCTTGAGGGGGAGTATTAGAATGTAATTTAATCTATTCATTATTTATTTTTTGCATTTTACCATTTTACCTTTTTTTACATTTCACTGTATAAACTTACCTGTTATGCGCAACAGTGATTTCAATAAACATTTTATCACGAAACAGTCTTCGTCCCCTCGACCGTTGCCAACCCGACGAACGAGAGCAACGACTCTTTTCGATCCAGATTTCTAATATCGTTGCCAACCCGACGAACGAGAGCAACAACTCTTTTCGATCCAGATTTCTAACATGGTATCAGAGCAAGTTGGTCCCGAGTTCGAGTCCCGCTCCCACCGAATTTTGTCCCAGGTATTTCTGGTGAATTTGTCTTGGGTTTTTCCAGGAGTTTGTCCCGGGTTTTTCCAGTGAATTTGTCCACGGGTTTTCCCGTGCGGGGGAGTGTTGGAATTTGTGTTTGTATCGACCGGGCCAGTCCTTGTATAAGATCCATGGGGTTGCTTTCCTAACAGGTTCGAGCCTTTTAGCCCAATGGTTTCAACAATAATCTTCAAGAATGTTTCCCATACATATAATATCCATATACTCAAACAAAGAATATTAAATTACATGAATCGTGGCAGTAAGTTCTTTAAAGCAAGTATTACCTTCCACGTATTACAATGCAACTGTCTCATTTGAATGGGAACCTTAAGTGACACATTTCTTTATGAATGAACTTTCATAATACTCATTCAAGATCATTTTATATTGTCATTCTCTAAACTTTATGTATGCAACCAAATAATAGAAGACACAAATAAACTTAATGGAGTTTTTCAATTGACAAATTGCGATACAAACATAAAGGGAATCTCAATTACATAAATTACTTAATAGAATTGAGTCCCATATGTTCAACATGTCCCTTATAAGCAACGGGTGGTAAACCCACTTAGTTTGCTTTGACATGTTCTCGAATAGCTAAAAACTTTATGTCAATTTGCTTACTACGGCTTCCGCTCTTATTGTTCTTGGCCAAAAATACTGTTGCGGAATTGTCGCAATAAATCCTTAATAACTTAGAAATTGTGTCAACAATTTCAAACCATGACGTAAAACTCCTCAACCATATAGCCTATTATGATGCTTCAAAACATGCTACAAACTCTACTTCTGTGGTAGAAGTAGCAATTAAAGATTGCTTTGCACTTCTCCAAGAAATGACTCCTCCATCTAAGAAGAAGACGTATTTTGACTTTCTCTAATCAAGGAAGCTAGCAAAATCAGAGTCTTAATATCCAATCACTTCCAAATGATCAGATCGGCTATACGTAAATTTGTCGTCTTTAGTCCCCTAAAGGTATCACATGACTTTCTTTGCAGTTTTCCAATGGTCCAAACCAGGATTACTTTGATATTTGCCCAACATTCCAACTGCATATGCTATGTCAGATCTTGTGCAAACCTGAGCATATATTAAACTGCCAATTGCGAAAACATATAGAATGTTTTTCATTTGTTCCCTCTCTAAATTATTTCGTGGACCTTGTTCCAAACTCAATTTGTCACTTTTGACAATAGGTGTAACACTAGATGAACAATTATTCATACGATATCTCTTTAGAACTTTGTTGATATATGTTTCTTGAGATAATCCTAATGTCCCTTGGGATCTGTCTCTATCACTCTTTATGCCTATGACATAAGAAGCTTCGCCCATATCTTTCATATCAAATTTCATGGAGAGAAATCGTTTAACCTCATAAAGTAATCCTAAATCATTTGAAGCAAGTAGAACATCATTTACATATAAGACTAAGAAAATTATTTGGCTCCCACTGACCTTATGGTATATATATTGATTCATGATATTCTCCGTAAAACCAAATAAAAAGATAACATCACGAAATTTTAAATACCACTGACGAGAGGCTTGTTTTAGTCTATATATAGATTTTTTAAGTCTACAAACCAAGTGAACATTTTCCTCTGAAATTAATCCTTCAGGTTGTTTCACAAAAAAAACTTCTTCTAGGTCTCCATTGAGGAAAGTCGTTTTCACATTCATTTGATGTAACTCCATATCATAATGAGGTACTAATGTCATGATTATCCAAAATGAATCCTTCTTTGAAATAGGAGAGAAGGTATCGTGATAATCAATTCCTTCTTGTCGAGTAAATCATTTGGCGACAAGTCTTACATTATATTTTCAATATTGCCTAAAGAGTTTCTTTTGGGTTTTAAAAACCCATTTACAACTAATGACCTTCTCCCCTTTAGACAATTCAACAAGATCCTCGACTTGGTTTTTAGCCATTGAATCCAACTCTTCCTTCATGGCATTATTCCATAATGTGGATTTATGTCCACTCAATGTCCGTGAAAACGTAATAGGATCATCTTCAGCACCAATGTCCATGTTACACTCTTAGAACACAGTGGGGTTATCAGGGTACTCCCTAATGCCTTATCGGAAGTCTTAAACTGTTCTTAAATAGCTCGAAGATATTATTTGGCTTTGGCACATTCAAGAATGGATCCACGAATACCCTTCCCAATATGAGACTTAATAAACATTAAACTTAATCGATTGGACAACTCCTAAAGTTCAAATGATGTTTTCTCAATTTGGGTACTGGATTCCGTTAGATTTGGAGGTTCATCCACTTGAAGTGCCAAGTCAAAATCCATGCACCCTAATAACAGGAGAATTTTCTCCTTCCACTCAATATAATTTTCTCCACTCAGGGGAATAATAAAGGAATCAAAGTTTGGGACAAACAATTTGAAGAACTGCAAAAAAAATAACAAACTTACTAAACATGTAATGAAGCCAATTTTTTTGAATATTTACCCATGTAAATAATTCAAACAAATAAATCAGTGTATCATTATAATCTTTCATGTGTGCTTAGATTATAACACATGCAATTTATGTTTCTTTATGATGGGACCCATAATTTTGATTGAAAGGAATATTCTAGGCCTATGGGCAATTAGATTTTTTTTAAAAAATATTTCAATCCCATCCTGATTAATCACTTAAATATAACATTTACTTTGTGTTAAATTATTATATCTCTATGATTAATCATAATTTTTATGTCATTAACTTTATGTGACTAAACTTAATATCACTAGACATTTGCATAATTAAGAATGTTGTGACAATTACTCAATTATTCAATCGTATACCCAAAATATGACATAAAAAATAATTGACTAAAATTGATGTCAATTATTAATTCCTTATATTTAGGTTAACTTAAAATATGCATAAAAATGAAGTATACATAAAACCTAAAAAAAAAAATTCACAATTGAAAAATTATCAAAATATGCATAGGATACAACTATATGTGCATGCACGATTATTTAATTCATATGAATTGAAATTGCATAAAAAATAAATACTGTAATTTTAAATATGTATTAAATGTGTATCCAATGATAACACATGATGGCGAGTAGGCCTAATGGTCACTGGTGCCAGAGTTATTTCCCTCGTGTGGGTTTGAATCCCTGCTGGCTCAATTTTTTTTTTTTGAGAATCGAGTCGGCTCGGTCCTCTCTCGGGCGACTCACTTCAGTGGGTTAGAATGGGTGAGCCGACTTAACCTGTCCGAGTCGACCCTAAATGTCCGAGTCACTTCAACCTGTCCAATTCTACTGAGTCGACTCGTTATTTAAATGAAACTTAACCTAAATTTCAATTTTATTTTTACTTTTGCACGCACTGGAGGTCGTCTTCAACCTCCAGCCACGCGCAGAGGGGGCGCTCAATGGCTTCACCGTCGCCCCTTCTCGCCGGACGTTGGCCTCCTGTCAGATGTTGGCCGCAGTCGTTAGACGCACTGCAACGTACACATAGAGCATCGTTCTCCATGGAAATGAAGCCATATTAGAGAAGGCTGCTATGATACCAAATGAAGGATTATTTATTTCATGAACTTCTCAATGAAAATGTAAATGAAACTCATGAAGAACGTACTTCCTGACATGACATCAATTTTCGGCGAACAAAGTGTCTCGTCTATCATAGAGGCTCATCGATAGTAATGTTCAGACTTGCCTCTGCCAGACCAGACCCTTTCTTATATTTCTCCTTTCCATCAAAGAGACCACCAACTGACGGGAAGGTAAGAGGTTACAACCGACGACCACCTTGAAGGGGAAACACCAAACGATGATGGGTCACTTAGGTGACGGTTCGTGAACCGTCTAATAGTAGGTTGTCATGGTGGCCATTGTGATCTATACAAGACGCTTGTATTTGGCAAAAGAAGTAATCCGTTTGTGCCACCTAAGGGAAAAATTACAATTTTTTTCCCTTTGACATATTGAAAAAAATTCACTTTGACCAATTTTCTTGTATTTGTGCCGTTAAAAGAAACAACGGGAAAATTAGTTATAATATTTGTATGTACATTAGAAATAAATTAATCTTTTTATAAAAAATAAGAAATAAATTATCAAAAACCATTTTAGTGCTTCTTTGTTTATTTTTCCTAACATGAAACAAGAAGAATCCATAGGAAAATTTTCTAATGCTAGAAAGTTTTGGTCAAAGAAAAAAATATCCTATGATATTTTTTCCTACACTTTTCCTATTGGCATAAAAACAACCTAATAAAGACCCTAGGGTAGACACTATGAATGGCAAGAGAGTCCTACATTTATGTCCATTGACTCTTGTAGATGCCTTCTAACAATATTCGAACTAATATCTATACACATTTGACTTAGTATTTTGGTAATTTAAGTAAGACCCCACTAAGTTAAACAAAAGAAACTTGGGTTGATCACTTCTTGCATAACCATGACCAAGTCTCTTATTTATTTATTTAAAAAAGTAAACTTGTTTTAATAAATGTTATTCAAATCGATAAGGGTTCTTACGTACTCGATTATAGGTAAAAGTAATTAAATAAATTTTTATTTGAGTTAATGTATGTTTGAGATGAAACATGATTCAACTACCGTGTTCTAATAATTTTATAAAATTCTTTTAACAATTTTTTTATGTATTAAAATGACATTGATCTTAGATTTTTCTATAAATGTTTTATAATTTTTTTTATATTTTATTTTCTCACTTAAATTACCCACCCGTTCTATCGTTCGATAAATAAATAAATACCTTATTTATTTTTATATATTATTTACACCCATATATTTGAGTCCCAAAATTTTGCTCCCTACTCCATTTTTTATTTTTGAATATTTGAAAATAATAAATAAAAAAATTGGGTTATTTTAATATAAAAATTTATTTAATGGTCCATCAAATAATGTGGTCCACGTTAAGTTCTTAAAGACTCATCAATGAGTTGGTTACAAGATAAATCGTTTACACCGACGATAATTACTTGGAAATATCTCCTCTTGTCCTTTTCTTTAAAATTAAATAATATTCATGCCCTCTTTTGTAAATAACCCAAACGCAAACCTGTCCTTCCAAAATCCCAACTTTTGTTACAGTTTCCGCTTTCAACAGAAAACGGAACTGCCAGCCCGTTTCAGCACGAAGAAAGCGTTCCGTCTTTGAGTCTGGCGGACAGAAGTGGGTCCCATCATCTCGACGAACGAGGTTGGCACGTCCAGTCTTCGCGCTGTTCCTGCGTCGAGGAGAGAAATAAATAGTAAAATAGAAAGAAGAAAAGGAAGAAAAAGGAGGAGCTCGGTCGGAGACGTTGACGCCACGATCTCAACAACAGCAACAACAAAAAACTGGTTCAACGACCGTTCCGTGTCTTGAGCTTCGTAATGCCTCTTGCCGGCTTCCTCTCTCCATTTTTGACGGTAACATTTCGCTTGCTCTAAATCGTTCTTCCGACTCCGGTGCACGATCTGGATCCCTATCCGTCGACTTGAACAATTCTGTTTTTTTTATCGGTCCCAGGGGATCCAGCTCGGAAGCGCCGCCCGTAATTTCGATATTTCTTTTCTTCTTTGAGAGCCGAGCTGGATATTTCGAATATTGGTCCGGGTTTGGGAATGTGGAATACGGCGGGAGAGTCTACTGACTCGTACTATGAGGTTCGGCCGGAGTGCAGCGACGTCCCCAAGACTCGATTCAAGATCAAGGTCTGGAGTGATTTTATCTTCTTCATTGGTTCTGTTTCTTACATGACATATAGCATTTTTATTGATTCTGAAGTGATTTTGCTCTGGTGGATGCTTTCGGGGGGTAATTTGTTATACAGAAGTTCTGTCATGAAATCATACGCACTTTCTGAATTATATGTACAATTGTTTCATTTCCTTACAGTTGATACGATGAATTTGATTGTGTTTGTGGATTGTTATTCTTGGAGCTCGCTGTTTTTGTGTTTTCTTCACAATCTTCTCTTCTTTGTTTTTCGTTCGTTGTTTATGGACGGCGCGTTCGATACCACATAATTGATTATTATACTTTTTGGTTTTATATTTGTCTATATGTTTTGCGTTTACTTTCTTGTCTTTAACAGCGAAGTCCATCGTATTGATAGATTCCGTGCTTTTTGTACAATCTGGAGATTCATTATTGAATGTCGTTGAACGGTGTTTTTTTTTTTAATATTTCTGATGGCACGAAATTTGATTTTTTTTTTTCGTGTATATTTTGGAAAGAGTAGTACGTATTCTTTCTCTGTTGTTTGTGCCTTCTGCTTTTTCTTCCTTTCTTCGGCTTCCTTAATTTTCAGGTCTCATCGATATGATTGTACAAATCGTATTAACTAATTATAGTTAATCCTATCCTATACTTCAAAGGTCTTCCTCTGTTCTATCTTTAGGATTTAGTTCGTCTTTATAATCCAAATAATCCAGTGAGACACACATGTTGAGTGTTATGCAAATTAACCTTTAATAGATTCTTTTGGAATAACCACTTGGGAACAACTACATGTTGAGTGTTATGCAAATTAACCTTTAGTAGTTAACATTTGAACTAGTCATAGCACTTGGGAACAACCATTAGTGCCATGTGCAACTTTAAAAGCAGAGAGTCCATCATGAACCCCCTAAACGGGAAACCCAAAATTCATCTTTGTAGATGTATAACAATGTTTGTATATATAACTCATCAGTCACTTCAATTTTCTGTAACTTATCACTATCAGACCAGTTTCTCTCTCATCTAGGCATCTCTTTTTTCCTTCCTATATTCTATTTTTTGTTGTCGTCATGTGTTAGGCTCTCTACTTTGCAATATTACAATTTTAACTATCTTGTATAGGCTGGTAAAACTCTTAGTGCCCGAAGGTGGCAATCCGCATTTACACCAGAAGGTTACTTGGATTTAGCCAAGATACTAGGTCGAATCCAGAGGGGGGTAAGTTTTTCTTGTCATCTCTCCACTTCATTATGAGATTTATATCATCATAGTTTTTCCAAAACCGTAAATTCTGATGAAAAATTTTCAATTGTTAGTTTTCATCCATATTCAATGCACTGCTTTTTCTGTTACACCTGTATACTGCAACTATATCAGGGTATCCATCCTTCAATCAGAGGTGAGGTTTGGGAGTTTCTTCTTGGTTGTTATGATCCTGAAAGTACATACGAGGAGCGTGATCAGAAGCGAGAGAGCAGAAGGTAATAGTTTCTTAAGTCTTGTTGGTCAGCACTCTCATTCGTTTCAAATTTCTTAGTCTCCAAGGAGGGAACTTTACAAGCAGAGTGGAAAGGCTCCGTCACAATGGTAACAGTTCATGGTAGCATCCTGGCTGTTTTCTAATTCAGACCTAGTGAAGGGGTATTGAGGAGAAGAGATCACAGTTTACTTATTGGATGGACGGGGCTTAGAAAAATTTGAAGGGCTCTTGATTAATATCAAAATAACTTGTTCTTGTGACTAATTTGCTAATTTACTTTTGAAAGTAGAACTTATATAAGTGCTTTTTTCATTCTTATTATGTTATTGCAGACAGGAATATGCTAAATGGAAAGAAGAGTGTCGAGAGATGGACTCTCTTGTTGGCAGTGGCAGGATTATAACTGCACCCATAATCAATGAAGATGGTGAACCCATTCAAGACCCTTTGGTCCTTCTGGAAGCAAATCCAGACAAAGGACTTGCTTCTATCATGCAGCAAAATGAGCGATCGGATGTTCCCAGTGCTGAACTTCAAGAAAAGGTTATGGAGCCTGCACCTCGTATTCATGATAAGAAAATAATCCAGTGGAAGCTTGTCTTACATCAGATAGGTATCCCTCATTAGCTTCTTATATTATTCTCTCTTATTTCTCCCTTATGGTAAACTCAATAATTATTTTTTATCCTGTAAAAACTTCAGCTCAAGTTGCATCTGCTTGCTAACAATGCCTTGGGGTTTAAAGATCTTAGTTTTGGTTTTGACTTTTATGCATGAATTGACTATTTATGGTAGGTCTGGATGTGGTTCGCACTGATCGGACATTAGTGTTCTATGAGAAGAAAGAGAATTTGTCGAAGCTTTGGGATATACTTGCAGTGTATGCTTGGATTGATAAAGATGTTGGTTATTGCCAAGGTATGTGGTCCAACATACATAGGTCTTATATTCTGAAATTCATTATCATGGCCTTTATCTTGTCTTAAAGGTATCTTTCTCTTGCTTGACAGTTTTGAGGTACCGTTGTTGGTAGTTTTTCTTTTATTCCATTCTCTCCCCAATTCTCTCTTCTGCTGTTTTCTCATGTATTAATCAAAGTAACCTCATACAAGAAGGCTTTTGACGTAGTTCCAACTCTTAGTTAACGTTGGCAATTGCCTATGCTACATTCTTCAATTCAGCAGTTCTCACAAATTGTGAAATTATTTTTTTCTTTATTTATTTGCTAAATTGATCTAAGTCAAACAATGTTGAACAGGAATGAGTGATCTTTGTTCTCCAATGATTATCCTCCTTGATGATGAAGGAGATGCTTTTTGGTGTTTTGAGCGATTAATGCGCAGATTGGTATGTATTTTCTGCTCATAATGTTCTTTTCCTTCATCTTAAGAAATCTCTAGGTTGCATTTTTCTTTATTCATTCACCATTATTTTAATTTTGGTATACCTAGCCAAGTCACTGTTCTGATTAATATGTTTCTCAAACTTCATTGATATGGTCCTTTTTTTTTTCTTTTTGTAGTCGCATTGAGTTAGGATACAGTAGTTATGGTTCAAATCCTTCTTTAGTTTCACATAAATAATTGCTATAAGAAAACTTAGTACTGAGTAAAGAAGGGCATATCAGGTTGAAAGTTTGCATAAACCTTGTTAAACATGATAAGAAATGAGCCCGAACCCATTATTACGTGAGAATGATAGGTTGTATGTACGTTGCATACACCAAGGGCCTGATGTGAGGCCCATTGAAGAGCCCCCCAATGGAACAATTCCATGTAACAGTGACACCTACGCCTGAAAATGCATCTAGGAAATGATTGAGCAGATGGAGGAGTCATTTAGCCAAGTATGATGCAGTTAGGATAATTTTCTCATAATGGTGTGATTGAGTTAACATTAGAAGCTTTTAGTTAACCTCTCTTGATTCCCATGTGGTCAAGAGTTCATATTTCAGAGCTTTAGTTATCCCAGTAGTGAAGAAGGCAAGAAGCTGGATTGCAACCTTGAGATTTTCAGTGCTGTGTGATTCTATCTCCCAACTTTTGTTTTATGTCAAGGTTGAAATTTCATTCTGAGACCCTATACCTTTTCTTTGAGTGACTTAGACATTATCCTTGTATATTCATACCCCTAGTAACCCAGAGAAAATAAGTTTCATCAAATTCTGGGCATAGATGATTTTTTATGCTGATCATTTTGTCTGCTTATCTGTAAGTTATACATTCAAAATGAAAGAATTTGAGGCTTCTTTCATCTTCATCCAGATTGTAAAATCTGTCAGCCGACCATCTGCGTCTATTTGCTAATACATCACGGGCTTGATATTGTTAGCAACTTGGTTTAAATTATCTATGATATGTTGTATAAGAGGGCTGATACAAATAATTGCATGCTCCTTATTAGTCATACTGGACACATATAGGGTTTCTTGTTGCCTGATTCAGTGAGACGAACCTTGGCTTATACCGTTACAATCCTTTCAATCATTTCTGCTCGTGTAAAACGTCACTTTCATCTTATGTCAGTGTGTTAGAATTGGCCATGTGGAGATATTCCTTCTTGTTCTTTTTGAATCTGAGTAGCTTGCTGCGTATTATCTTTTTGAAAATAAGTTGCTTATTTATGTTATTTGAAAATTTAAAGCGAGGAAATTTCAGATGCACAGAGAACTCTGTTGGGGTGGAGAGTCAACTCAGCAGTCTAGCTTCAGTTACTCAAGTTCTTGATCCTAAACTGCATCAACATCTTGGTATATTCTACATATTCTTGCAATTCAAAATATATAGATCAATATTTCTTACTCATTCATAATAAAATGTTTGTATTTATGTTGGAGTACAGAAACTTTGGGAGGTGGTGATTATCTATTTGCATTTCGTATGCTTATGGTTTTGTTCCGCCGAGAATTCTCATTTGGAGATTCCTTGTACTTGTGGGAGGTAAGCTAGTTTTGAATCTGAGACTTAACTGAAAGTATAATTAACATGGCCAGTTTATCTTTCTGTGATCTCTTGACACTATGTCAAGAAATGACATGGTTTGATTCTCTGACATAGATGATGTGGGCACTAGAATATGATCCAGACCTCTTTTCCATGTACGAAGAGGCAGAAGCAGCCAGTGAAAAAATTGAAGGATCTAAAGGAAAAGTGAAATCATCACGTCAATTTGGCAAGTATGAGAGGGAAAATTTGAAGAATGGAAAGAATCCAGAAGGAAGCCTTCCTATCTCAGTTTTTCTTGTTGCCAGTGTACTAAAGGCAATGAGCTCAAAGCTACTGACTGAAGCTCGAGGATTAGATGATGTTGTTAAGGTATGAACTCTTCATTTAACTTTTTAAGTTGTACTTCTATTGAGAAGCTCTTCCTTGAACTAAGATATGTAGTTCGCCTTGGTAGGAGCAGACATAGCCAACTACAGACCCATTGATTTTGACAATTTTTCATTCCAGACTAGGTTTATGTTTTACATCTTCCAGCTTCAGCATGTTGACTGATTCACTAGTACCCACCTGTAGAATGCTTGGGGTTGATAAGTTACTAGTGGTAATTTGATGCCAATCGTTTTAATAAGCTGAAATAAATGGAAGCTTCATCATTCAGCCTGTTAATGACATCTGAGCCCAGCTTAGTATATGGCTCTTGACTAGTTAGACAAAAGAAGTCCTTTGATTCTTATAAAAGGTGTTTTGTATGTACACTTTTACTGAGTCACATAGTCTCTGCCTTTCTAATTGTCTACCTTTGCAGATCTTAAATGACATAAGTGGGAGTCTTGATGCAAAAAAGGCTTGCACTGGTGCTATGAAACTTCATAAAAAGTATCTAAAAAAGGTGAGGAACTCTCTCTCTCTCTCTCTCTCTCTCTCTCCAACTCACAAAGAAACTTATTATTTTCATCTCCCGGATTTCTCGTCCCCCCTTTTTTCCATCTCTCTGCTGAAACCAGTCATCCATATCTCTTTCCTTTCCCTATGATTCGAGCCACAAAAAAAGATAGTTGGAGAAGCAGACTCAAGCTGTAAGTGTCAACTGCATTAAGGGATCAAAGAGAGCAGTTGCAAGCGAGTGAGAAGTAGGAGGAATTGGTTACAGGCAAAAACAAGCTCAGAGTTCTGTGCATTTAGAAATTCTGTTATTTGTGGAGACGTCTTCAAAACCTGAGCAAATCTACTTATTAGATTACAAATAAAAATGAAAAAGAACAGTTGGTTTCCTCACAGGCTCTACTTGCATGGGCTCTTTGGATCACAGTAGATTGATTATAGTGGACCAAAACAGTCAATCACTCAGAGAAACATTTCTGCACTTTGTTTGCCGGGTATAGCTACATGCATTTGCACCTTGAAAAAATCAACCTGTAGTTGGTCAAGGTCAACAGACTCTGAACAGAAACTTATTTTGTGGAATATTACTGCTCTTGAACACCAAATAATTGGTTATTCTCTCAAACCCAGATCAAGATAACTCAGAATTCAGTAGATAGTTACATCTGGAGAACCACTAAATAAGATCTCAAACTCTCCCCTAGAGAATATCTTATGAGAATCCATGTCTTTTTATAATTTTGGCAATGAGGACTTTAAAAACTTTGCATCATTTCTTTTTTCCTTAAAAAAATGTCATATTCCAATCTCCTTGGGCCTCATTTACTGATAAGCCTTTTAAATAATAACCTTTTTAAGAGAGATGGATAAACTTTTGTATCAGAGAGAATAGAGAGAGGCTCTTGACCGCTTCAGTCCATAATGAGTCTCCTGATTCATCTTGACGCACTCATAGATTCATATTTGCAATTGTCCCCCTGATTCAGTTTTTAGGCTCTCGTTCTCACACTCGAGACTGTTTCTATTGCAGGCGAAGAAAGTATAGTACTGGGTATTGCAGAAAGACTTTATAATTTTTCCAGTACTGGAGCTGAGTGTGAGAAACCTCATTAATACTTGCAGAAAGGCTTTCTTTTTGCCTTTTAATAAATTTTGGTCGAACATTTCCAGCCATTCAAGAGAGCAGCAGGGTGCAGTCTATATAGCACAGCTGGAAAACAAAGTCTCATATGAGCTTCTTTATCTCCGAGGGGTTTCTCTATTTAATATTCTTCTCAGGGTGTATATTTACACATTTGTAATGTATTGTTATTGTTATTGGCATTTGTTGTGGTTTATTACGCACGGAATACACAATGGTTGCAAAAGTTGCAGCTTCTTTCTTAATTGAATAAACTTTCAGTATTGGTGTACAGTGGCTTCAGTTTGCCAAATAAATTTCCTGCCCAAACGAAAACAAGTTTGAAAAAACAAAGTCCGGAATGCAATCTTCTGGTTAAGAGTAAAGAACAGAGTTGCTTTACCTTGAAGAAGACTGCAATGAACTCTATTGCTAGGTATAGCTGATATCAGCAAAACTTCGGTATATTGAATTGGTTGAAGCACACACTGGAAAAAATAGAAAGAACAATTATATGTATACCTTCTTGAAATATAAGGTGATTTCCTAATGTCCTACACTTTGTCACCTTCTCATCATCATCTTGAGTACGAATTTTACTTTTTTTTTTACTTCTGATAGATTTTTGTTGATTAAAGAAGCTGCTTTTTTCTTTTTTTTTTCTTTTTTTTGTTGAGGCAATGCATGTTAGATGCGAGTAGTCATATCTCTAAGACAACTAAGCATGAGATCATAAATCAACTTTGCTATCAAAACAGGTCACGCAAAAATGAAAAAAAATAGCCTATACCAGGTTAAGCTGATTTGGGTTGATCATTATATTATCGCAAATCACAATTCTCAACAGGTGGATGATGAAACGGAGAGAGTTCGTAGAACGATGGCAGGCAGATGCCAATTTCAAGGCTAAATATATCCCAAATATACAACAGTTCTAGCTCTAGTTCAAGTCCTTGTACAGTAAGCAAGTTCAGATGTATCACTCTGTGGTCTCCTGTTAGATTCTGCACAGCAGAATGAGTTGACAAGTATGCTGAAAACCACACATAAAGTCACCATTTTTCTTCTTTTTTTCCCATTCTCAATTCAGAAGTTCTTGCACAAGTTATGCAACTTCAATGCCCTCAGAATTGCCAATTTCTTCCATGTACTGCAACTTGGACTCCAAATCGATGAACTGATTAGATTTACTGGCCAGATGTGCGATGCTAACCCTACCCTGACGCTTGATGTACTCTGCAACAGCTTTCATTTCCTCATTTGAGATATATATGTACTTTCCTCGGTCGTCCATAACACCAGACAGACGGCCTGTAATCCGAACCAACCACATCCATGAGTAAGTCTTCCTTTTTTTTTGTTTTGCATGAAATATTTCATATCGAATAGAAATTAAAAAAACATAATTGAACAAGAATTAACTAGTGGAGGACATACCCATGCTTTCGAGTGAGTTTATACGATTGATGCAGTCCTACAGAAAAACAATTATCAACAACATTACCATAAGTAAGAAGAGAGTATAGTAGAAAATGGAAAAGTTAAAATACATAGCAGGTCAAAAGATGGCTCTGTGCAAATCTCCAATTTACATTGCCATTGAAGCATAGTATTGCACTAATTAAATTTCAAAAGATTAATATTGTTGAGTTTTTTGGGTTAAGCCTGGTTCCATCCCAAAATGACTAACCACTTAGGAGGCCTATTGCTCAACCTTATAATCCATTAACTTTTCTTCTTATTTTTCAATATAGGACTTTTTCACCAATTTCCTTCACGTCCAAGCTTACACATAATGGGCCCGAGACAGGGGCAAAAACCCTCTAATGGGGCACACGGACTCTTTCAAGTAGCCCACAAGACAGAAACTCCTCCCTCATGGAATCCACAACACACAAATCATATAAGGAGCACAAACTAAGCCTTAGCCATGTTGAGTTTTTTGGGTTGAGCCCGATTCCATGCCAAAATGACTAGCTACTTAGAAGACCTATTGCTCAACCTTCATATTAACTTTTCTTCTCATTTTTCAATGTGAGACTTTTTCCCACTCAACAAACATAACAAAAAAGATTCCTATGAAGTATTCTTGTTGAAGGAAATTATGAGTCTATCATGAATAGCTACCAGTTTTCAACTCTTAAAATGCATGAAACTCACTTTGGTTCTCCCCTTAAATAAATTCCTAGTCAATTTATTTTCAACAATTCCTAGCATGGTGACAAGACAAAAAACCTTAGAAGATTGATTCTTCGCAATAGAGAAAAAACATTCTAGATGTATATAGTGGTATTATTATACACATCTACTAGCAAAGTTCCTTAACTAGTCTGGTAACCATGCCACGACACAATTACTTATCCTAACACTTTAGGACAGACCCCTTTTACATTGCTTCAGAATGCAGTCTTATTGATTGATAAATTCGGAGTGATTGGAAATTCAAGTGCAGAGGCATGTGTTAAATCCAAAGGTTCAAAAGTTCGCTAATCTAGACTAAATGTCTGAGGATTATTCAAGATACTCATCTTAAATTGCATATCGATGGTCAAGTTAAATCTGAAAGACTTCCCATCAATTTTGAGCAGGATGTATTATCAAGTATAAAATGCTGGAAATTTGAAGTAAATTGGAAGCTTTGATGTTATGCAATAGATGCATATATGAGGGTAAATTTTTTCTCTTGTTTGTGCTATTCCCCTTCAGGAGCATTCTTATTACAATCCCTATCCTCATTGTTATATATTGAAAAACAAGGACGAAGGCAGAATTTTCAAGACAGCTGTTAGATTCGCAATGACTATTTGGTTGGATTGTTGGACAATGAAAATGCACCATTTTACAATTAAGCTAATTGATTAGATAATTGCTCCAGATAACAAGGAGGTATCAGGCAATGTCGCTTTTGGCTAGAGAGTTGGACATGTTTTTTGTGCTCTTGAGACCATACTTCTAGGAGATTGTCAAGGGCCTGCACATGTCCTCAAGCTCACGAAATATCTTAATAAATGATTAGAAGGAGATTTATTACCTAAAATCTAACAGATGACAGTAGAAAATCAACTCAATAGTTAGATGGTTGGAGAAATTATCAGCATAGATCTTGAGACACAACACTGCCTCCATGAGATTGCAACAGCCATGGGTGAAGAGTAAACAAGAAGTCATGGATGAGCCCACCCCCTAGCCAGCACAAGCTTGTGGTTATAAATACCATCAAACTTGAGTTCAAGCCAACCAACTAAAAGCCAGATCACACTATTGGGTTTCAATTGTGGAGTCAGTATAAGACATCACTGCTCTCCAGCTGTCCTTGATGACAGAACTAGCTATATGAATGAACTTACGATGCGAACTGGCCCAGAAAAGAATATTATGTATAATTTTCTCAGACCCATTCGACCATGCAGTTTCTTCCATCACATGTTCTTCTTTATCTCTCTCTTCCCACAAGCACCAAGGGAATGCAGCAAAGAAGTGAGAGCTTCTTTCCCAATTCACCAAAGGAAATTGCTATGGGATGTTCAAGGAGAACACTAAAGAAGAGGGGATACACATGTCCAACAATAATGCACCAGTGAGAAAGATTCTGTCAGTGGTTGAGGATTTACAAGAAAATTTGGAAAACAAGGGGACGCACATATGCAACAAAAATGAACTAGTGAGAACTGTCCATGCTTGAATGATTGAGAAGAAAACTAGCAAAGGAAATTGACATGCTAGAAATAGTAAGGCTTTCAATAAGCCTGTACTCTCAATGGAAAGAGCAAACCAAAAGCAAAACGGAGGATACATATATCCAACCAAAACAATGATAATACGAGGATAGGCTACATAAACCATTACCGGTATAAGAATAAAATTAATAGAAGTAAAACTTAAGTATAGACAATGTTGCCCCCATAAAAAAATGTCAAAACTTCAACTATGGTGTTCACACAAACAACTCCATCTTTTGATAATAAAAAAAAGCTGGCAAATATGCTTTTTGAAAGAATCAGGAATACCAAATGAAATTCAAATTTCATGCCGATCAGTAGTGCATTACTAGCACAGAAATGGATTAGCAGCACAAAGATCTGAGGACTTTGAATGCTAAATGCAAATGGAGTCTCATGGCCTACCTGAGTGCGCAGCTTGAACTCTGCTGCAAGATCTTCTAAAGGAACACATTTGTGTTTCTGAGCACAACAAAATTGCATTTAGCAAGAATTGGTGATAGCTAAATATAAAGCAGAATTTTAATACTTCAACTAGAACAAAACCTAGTGATCAAAAACCATTGGAAAAAAATATGTATAGTGACCAAAAAATATAAGGGGAAGGCTACCTTGATATATTCCACAAAATCAAAGAGCAAACCCTGGCTCCCATCTTGCACTTCACTCTCTGTTGTACCTTCAGCATCAACAGAGAATTCACCTTTCCATTTCTCAAACTCTAGAGCAGTAGCTTCCTCCTCCTTGGCCTGCTGAGCCTTAGCTTCTTCTTCCTAGAAAAAGAACTCTATAACTAACTTTAACTTTAATAGAGAGATAGAGGCAGCACGGATTACGGCAATAAAATTTGAAAGGCAATAGCATATGATAAACTAAAACACACCATTTGACGTTCCAGCGCTTCACGTTCATCATCTTTCCTCCGTCGCATCTCAGCATATCTGTCTTGTTTCATTTGCCTTGACTCTCTTCCTGCTTCAGTGGCCTTACCACAGAAATGAAGATATAAGCTTCTTCTTTCGATGGAGAAAAAGTAAAACTTAGAAAAAAGACCAATGTTCACTACCTGCCGTTGTGCTTCTCGCTCTTGATGTTTTCTTTCCCTTTTCTTTGATCCTTTTGCAGCATAATACTCACCCTCCAGAATGTCTTCATCACTTTCATCAACAGCCTCTGAATATGGAAGTTAAGAATCAGAGGATCCCATAGTAACAACCATAAGAATTGAATAACAGAATGATATTATATCTGATAATGGTAACATGTGAGCATTAAATTGCTCAACCATTTAATGAAGCTCCACTATGTTTTCCTTTATTTGAGTTTGTAAGTGGTTAAAAACACATTCAGCTGAAGGAAAATCCACTGAAATTTCTTCCAGACAAAATCAACAACTTCATGCTTAAAGAGGTAATAGAGAAACCATAATTGTTAATAACAACAGAAAAATTGAAAGTCAAGACCATAGAAGACAGATCTCTCTTGAGAGACTGTAAAACCACTCCACCCACGGTCCAAATCCAAATAAGAAAGAAAAGAAAGCAATTAAACCCTAGGTAAACATGCCCCTTAAGTAGAAACTTTCAAGAAACTTGCTGTTCAAAAAAAAAAAAAAAAAAGATACTCCTTCCTATCTATCACAATTATCCTAATGGTAATCCACCATTATTTAGTGACTATGTCCTCGGTTCTCCATACCAGCGTGCACCCTCCTTCCCTGAATGTGTTAAGACATAATTCACACTCTTCCCCATGAAAAGATTGGTCCAACCAAACTATGACCGCCATGATTTCAAACTATTATTTAAAAAAAATATTATTCTGAATCTGAGGCTATGCATTATTGAATTTTCTTAACATTGGTTAAACAATAAATATAAATAAGTTTAGGAAATATGATATATATACAACAAAGTAAATGACTACTGCATATTCGAGTAACTTGTATATATATTAATTGTTTTACAAACTAAACCCTGTATTCCACAATGGGGTTGTGGATGGAATATGGTCAGGTTTAATGTTTGCTTTACTAATCAGTACATCAAAATTGCAGAGCTGATGGAATGCAGAAAACTAGGCCCTCAAACCTATTGAATACTAGGTTTTCTCAATGTGATGCCCATGATCCAGGTTGGGCCTTGGAGACATGTAATGTTTTAGAGTTTGTAAGCATGAATTCTGAATCTTTACCACAGGTACTAACAAGAAAAAAATGAAAGAGAAGAGAGAAGTCATCATAGTAACATCTGACCTTCTACAGTTGCTGCAGCAGATGTACTAGCACCACCACCAGCAGGCCTCCTTCTCATACGCCGAGTTCCAGTAGCACGGACTACCGTGTCTGCCTCTGGGATCTGGAGTGTATAGGGTTAATCAAAGCTACAGATCATTGGACCATATACATTTACAAAAGCCATGACAAATCTCAAATATCAATACATATGAAAGATGAGATGTTTATGAAATCTTATATAGGAACTAAGCGCCATCTTTTGCACCTTCTTCCTCAGTTACCAATAATATTGATCATTATCCACAGCAGTCTAAAAGACAATGTTCTCTTGGTTAACCATTGCAGTTATTCCTTGACACTTTATTAGTGAACTTCTGCCCTTCCTCCATTACCACCCTTACCTCTGTTTATCGCATACTCTAATGCCCAAGCGAAATCTGTACAGGGTTTACAAGTCGACACTTGGGGAAACCATGGAATAATGAAAAATAAAATAAAAACTTAAAAAGCGAATTTATTTTTCCTCGGAAAGGATTGCCTCTGACAATAAATACTCAAGCTAATCAATCTCTAGCAACCCGAAAACGAACTATGAACCACTGAAATGTGGAAATTCATCGTGAAAGGGGCTAAGATTCCAATTTTTCCTCACTTTTACAATACTCTTCTAATTTTTCTCCAATTTCACGAAATTTATAAGCCATAAAATTTCTCAGAGCTACTAAAAAGAACAACATTAAAATGCTAGAAACATACCCATGTCGTATGTAATATTTTCCCCAAAATAAAACAAAAGGAAGTTTATAAAACATTGAAATGAGTAGAAGAAAGGAGACAAAGAAGAAGCCAGTTGACAAATTCCTCAAAACGAAGACCCAAAAGACCATGCAACGTGAGATCAACTCAGCTCAGAGGTAGATTAATAACAGACGAATAATCCCCAGATGAATAAGTGATAAGCAAACGAATTACCAGTCGTTGCCGTTCCTCTGCTTCAGAACGAGAAAGCTGACGCCGTTTCCATAGGTATAATGGGAAGATGGCAATTACAAGGAGCATAAGGGCGACAGCAGCAAGAATCTCCTCCATCGTGGAGATCTCTGCAACTTTCTGCGACCAGGTATAGAACGATAGTTTTTATTTGTTTTAATCTCAAGCAACGGTCTTTATTCTAAAACGCCCTATTGGTATTGTGGCCGTCGATATTGTGGCCCTATTGATATATCAGGAGATGATGTGCTAAAGAGGTCCTTCGATAACATATGCCACGAAAAGATCCATTTGATTGGCCATGTTCATCCATATGCCACGAACAAATTTATGATGAAAATCTTTATTTGGCTTGCTAGAGTTCGGAGACGACGAGGAAGTTTCATAATTTTTAGATTCAAAGACCAAGATCGATTTGCAATTCTCATGCGTAAACAGCTCGGTTTCCTTCCACGAGACGGATGTGTGTACGAATCCAATTCGAATTGCCTCTATTTGTGCGAAGAACAGTTCCACAACTCGAAATTAACTTAATTTACAGCAACCGGTTAACAGATATATATCATTTTCGTTTCATCTTTCTTTTCTTTCCATACTATGTTTTAGTTTCTGCTTCATGGTCTGACGTCAAGCAGGTTCGACATCCTTTCAGCTTCAACTAATGCGAAAGACCCTTTCGATTTGGACGATCTGCGCGAAGATCTGGAAGGCGAAGAGGGAGATGCGGCCTTCGTCTTCTTCCGCTTCGTTTTCTTCGGAACCTTTGGTAGTTCCGGCGGACAATCTGCGAACATCCCCAAAAGTGGCTCTACTCCTCCGGACTGCTGAAAATCTGTGGCACGAAGAAGCTGTTAAATGTATAATCGATTTCCATGGGACGACCCAACTGTTAAAGATTCCAGAATGATTGGAAAATGACTGAAGAGACCCACCATTGTTTCTTGAAGGCTTAAGAGTAGGTTATCATTTGAGAATTGAATTGACTGAACGGAAATTATTAAGATTGTCTTGATACTGGTTTCTGGATCGTGACATTAGGCATTTCTTTCAGGTTGCAGAAGGTGGTCGATCAAGGGAAAGATGCGCTGTCGTCTCTGCCTACCTAACCACAAGCGTTTACATGCGATTCTTCACCTTCTTGAGTGCGGCCATTTTACCTACCTCAAGCTTTGCAGTCTCGTGCACCTAGTTTTCTTAAGGTTATTATCTGCTGTTATTCATGGGGAAGAGACTCGTTTTCAGATAGAAAAGAAACAGACCTTGGGAAGACCATGAAGCTACTGCAAGTGGGTTCGTGTCCTTTGATTGGTTAAAGCAGTTCAACGAAGTTGTGGAGAAATCCGATGATGTCTTGTAGGCATTCATCTAAACGAGGAGAAAAACACGAAAGAAAATCAAAATTTTGTTCAAGAACAAACAAGATTGGTAGAACCCAAGAAGGAAAAGTTAAATGGATCACCGAAATTTGAGAAGAATCTTGAATGGAAGAAACGAAATTAAAAAAGGTGTGGGGAACTGAAACATGGCTTTTCTTACCCAACTTGGTGCATTTACAGAGGATCCGTCCCACCCTACATGAGACACATGTTTCACATCCGTCGGGTAGCCAATCTCCATTTCTTGCTCCTTGTAAACTGCAAATGACCCAATGACCCATCTCTCAAAAAATCGAAATCTCTCAAACGAAAAGATTTCTGTCTCAGAAAATTAACATACCAAAAATCTGAGAGATGAACTTGAACCCCTTGATGATGCCTTTCATTTTGGTGGCCATATGAGACCCTGCAGTGGTTCCTTCACAAAGTGAGAAATACAGAAGAAGATGGACGAATCTGAACTCAGACAGAGTTTATGACGTCTTGACGGTTTTCGCGATTTATCCTGAGTAGCAATGCCCTGATATAAAAAAGAAAGCAACTAGAACGTTTCCATTTGTTGAGGAAGAGACATATAGAAGCTTACCTGAAACTGGTTTTGAGATTCAAAAAGGAACTTCGCATCACCATACTCCATTGTCAGTCATCTTTACAAGCAACTAATCCTTCGTCTGAATGAGATAAGTCGAAGAAATATCTGTAGAAGTCTTATATTAGATACCTGAAAGACAGCAAGATTGAAGAACTGATATATCCAGGAGTTGCAGAGAGACAGGGACTTTCCAGTGGAGAGAAAAGAAAGAACTGCAAGGAGAACGAGCCATATACTAACCTTCCAATTTGCAGGTTCGTTGTGTATTTAAAGGCGAGAGTAAATGCCGGCAGCGATTAGAAATGAATATGAAAATGACCCAGAATGCTCTTAGCTTTGTCTCTTTGTCTCTCTCTCTCTCTCTCTCCAGATCTCTTCTTCCTTCCTCCAGAAAATGGAGATAAGAAAGGGATGGCCACGGGTAATAAAACTAAGAACAGAAGAATCTAATATCTATAATATAATATAAAAAAAGTTAAAACCAGGGACACAGACCTCTGAAACGGATTTGAAGGAGAGAGAAATCCAAGATCGTCACTATTAATCTGGATGAAACATAAAATAAATGCATTCAGCAGCCTCCAACGCCTCGGACTTGAGAAATAACTTGGTTGCATAAGTACTTCGAGGTTTCATTTTCAAGATTTCCGTCAGGGTTCTGTTCAGTAAGTCTCCTCTTTACTGAAAATTATCTCATTTCATTAAGTTTTTAGTTTATAAAGTCAGGATTTGAGGATTATCGACCAAACCAGAACGAGTAAGCGAATATTAAAGTCAAATGGATTGGCATAATCTTAATCAGTCAGGAACAAATCAATTAATTGAAGTCTACACCATAAACATAACAAAATACAACAAGTCATAAACCTGAGTTGTGAACAGTGCGTCGAGTCACAATCAATTAAACATCAAATCATGAATTAATTTGCTGGTTTTTTGTGATTTCAAAAACTTTTTTCAGTCAACCAAATCTCGAGACTCAAGATCATACTTGAAATGACAGCTTACCGGTTGAAGACTGCCTGAGATTTCTTGAGACGTGTTTAGTTCATACTGAGAGGCAACTCAGAAGACCCAAGATGGTTAAAATCAACTAAACGATCTGCTATTGGAGTCGGATGAAGTAATCTGCAGCAGTTTATCTGAATATTACGTCAATTAGTCCTGCAGATTCAACGATGTACTACTGCATCTCTCTCTCCCAGCCAATATGGCGAAGATCTCGACTCTGCGTGCTAGAATCTGTTCATCAAAATTAAAGAATGGTCCGGTTGTTTGACGAAAGTCCCGGATTCACTTTCTTACCACAACAAAATCTCTCCCGGTCGTCTCTTTACATCTTTCTATTTGATACTGTGTCTTTGTAATTCTGGTTGGTGACTGCAGTTAGTGTCCGGAATGTCACTGAATGTCCCATCTCCGATTCTTTATTCAGAGACCCATCTTTGGAGGAATCCGTCCGCTTCCGATGCAAATCCCACCAGCATTTTGAATGTTGCCGAGGCCCTGAAAACAATTTTGTAATCCGTGAAACTGCAACCCATTAAGGGCATTGAAGAGAGATCGTTGGGGACACGTTTAATGAGGTTTCGCCTGGCGAAGAGACAGCGCCTCTGGCCAACCTTTTTGCTGTATGTGGAAAGCATCAACGTCTCCTTGCAGAGAGGATCATGGGATTCAGTTCTGCTTTTTTAGGAGACGACTAAGCTCAAGATGTGGGATGGTGGAAGCAACGAAGTCTGATGAATCTTGATTCTCGAATTTAGGTACTGAGATAATGAATTCAGGAGAGTTTTCGCTTAAAGAACTTGATTGTCCCTTCTCGACGAGCCAATCGAGCTTGTCTATGGGGAACAATGAAGCAAGCGGATTTCGGAAATTGATTCTTTGCGCTTTTGATGACACAGTCTGTGTCCAAAATGTTCCATCACGTTGTTGCTAACTGGATGGAACTGATTGGATTGAAAAACCAGAAAAGAAAATCGATGTTTATCTCGCCGTTGTTATCATTTACAGAGTTTCTTATTGAGAGAGAAATCGGGATCGTTTTATATAAAAACAAACCAGGATAGAGAAATAGAGATAAACATATTGGAGAGAAAATCGGGGCTAATAAAAATTGGAATGGAATGTGCTGGGATTAAGAGAGATAAAAGGATTATCTGCTCTCCCGTATGTTCTATGTTAGGTAATGTTATGTGTTCCTTTCTCTCATTTTGTTTCATCTTTGATTCTTCAATTCTTTCTACTGCATGAAGGAGCTCCCTCACCCAATGGCCTTGTTGCTAGGCGAAGAAGATGGTGAAGTCCAAGAAATGAGAATAGCCTAGTCCCCCTCCGGCCTCCACTATGGGAGGGGAGGAAAACCTGAAGGGAGCTACCCCATCTTTGACTCGTCTAGGAGGCATAGTTCCCTTTCCATGCTCTTTTAGAGGGGAAAAAGCCTCCCCTTCCTATTGCAGGGCGCTTGCTGGAGGCGAGGTGGACGGCTACAAGGGATAGCAGAGACACTGCAGAGGGAGTAAATAGAAGGGACCTGCAATGAGTCCGGCTCTTCGGGTGGTTTCTCAATCAACAATCCGGAGACCAATTCTCTCCCATAAAAATTCTAAAAAGTTTCGAATAAGAAATAAATCAGGGCTTAGTTTGAAGCTTAAAGTTTATTGATGTTGTAGCAGAAACAAATCCAATCCTCTGTAAAGTTCAGAAAGGAACAAGCACAAGGTTTTACAGTTTCAACGAATCCTAACACTTGCAACCGTTGTAGCCTGAGGACATTGCTATATATGCAGCCAAAGGTCCATATCGAATAACTACGAGAAATAAACAGAATGATTAATAAATCGATGCCTCAAACAGAGAAGGATACATCGAATATGCATCTGAAAATCAAAGAATGAATCAGAACAATGGGCTCCTTTTTTGTCCCCCTTAGGGCATTCTTCAATCCCAAGGAGACAAGGAGCACTCTTCAGGCGTTTCTGGGAATCTCTCCTCGTCTTTGCAATAGTCATAGGTCACGAGGTTCCTACCAACCCAAGCAAAATCTTCCTTCTGAGAATCCGATAAAACCCAGGCATCATTCTGGTCCCACCAGTTCTTCGTGGTGGTGGAAACGCAGGCCGGGTAGGGATCTTCCCACTGGCAGCCTTCCGCATGGAAATCTTTGTAGGATGACACAAATGGAGCTTTCTTCCAGTCAGTCTTCTCCAACCCCCCTCGTGTGGCCCAATCATCTGCATTCCATATGCTTGAGTACATATACATTGGCTTCTCATTGGGGAAGAAGCCATTGGGCTTGTCTGTGTTCTTGTAAACCCTGATGGGAACTCTGTCCACAAAGTACCTGCAGATGAGTTGCAAGAGAAAGGGACTGTGAATCATCAAGCGGCGGATCTTCAATTGTCAACTACTTAAACAGAGTCTATGAAGGAGTAACGGGAATGGGTCATCACAGGAATTGTAAAAGCTGTCTAAGGCTTGCAGCATTTGTTTAATAGGATACTGGATTGACAGATCTACATTACCAGGTCTTCTCCATTTTGTTTTCTTGCCGAAGTTGGGAAAATTGAGAAGAAGGAATGAAGTTGACTTACACAATCTGGTGGTTGTTCCAAAGAATGGAGTAGGTGTGGAAATCCTCGGTGGGATCGAACCACAGAGTGTGCCTCATTTCTCTGCCTCCAACTCCACTCTTATAGACATTGGTTTGTATTGTATATGGCTGCCCAGTTCTATTCCCCAGGAACTCGAAATCGAGCTCATCTCTTTCTGGGCCTGTATCGGAACACATCTGCAGCAGTAAACGCAGTGGATACGAAATCATTCTCAAATAACTCACAAACCATTAGAGGATTCATTTTTCAAAAATTAGAAGGTAGAAGCCATCCAATATCAGTTGGTCAGAGAAAGAGAACTCACATAGTAAGCAGTGACGACACCAGCTGAGTCTCCGCCAACAAGTTTCAGTTTCATACTAAACCACCCAAATCTATACCTCTGTTTTGTTTGGAACCCACAGCCTACATTTGAATAAAAGACACAATGTCACAATGAAGAACATTTCTAAGCATCCAAATCCTGACAATCACAGAATGTTTCTTCTTCAGTTCATACCTGTTTCCTTGTCCAACTGGAGGTACCAGACCTGCCCGTCTGCAGACGTCTTGAAGTGATCTTCCGCCCACATGATATCAAAATTGTCTTCGAAGGAGAAGGAACTTTTAGAATCTACTGCTTCACCAGAAACCATGAAACCCGCGATGCCCAGAAAAAGGGCCACCGGAACCCATTTTTCCATCTGTTTTCCAAGCACTGGAGAAACGAGAAAGGAGGGGGGGTTGCTTGTGGCCTGGGAAGCTTACCTTGAAGAGACCACCAGTAAGCAAAATTTATGGAAGCAGAACGAGGGAACAGAGTACAGAGCTTGTCGTTGCCCAGCAGCTGTAGCATCAAAGTTAAATGACCTCTGTACCACATCCAGGATAAAAAATACCCAAAACATCCACTAATCTTCTGAACACTTGGATTCATACACCGATGCCTGGTATATTTCCATCCCCTCTCCGTATCGCAGCCCTGATTCTCTTTCCATGTTTTACATAAATATTCAGTGTCATCTCTATCTTTTTAGAGCCGTTTGGGAAGGTATTAGGTGCGATAATGTCCTCAAGTAAACCTCAAAGGCCAGAGCAATGCATATAAAACGTTCATGCACCAATATTTGGCGTGAGATCTTTGAAAAAAAGCAGAGTCGCATGAACTGGGTTATGTAGTGTCGGTAGATCCAGACGAAGCAGGACCGTTTAGAAACTTCAAGCCCCTAGCTGGAAGTTGGAACACAGACACATGAACATAATAAATAATAGAGAAAGGAGGAAGCGATGGAACGGGAATTCCAGGCTGCCTTTCATTGGCTTTACTCTAAAAGGTCGTGGGGGGGACAGTGGACGAGAAAGCAAAGAGGGGGACACAAGCTGTTTGTGAAAATGGGTGAATGATTGGTAGTAAAATAATCCAAACATCATTGGGTCTCGAGAGGACTTTACCCAAGAGTGAATCTGTTTTTTCAGATGGAAAGAGCCAATAAAAAGGGACTGTTAATGCCACAGGAGCTAGCAATGGTCAGGCTTTTCATTCTCACTTGGAAGAAAGGAAAATGCACATGCCGCCCACATGGAGAAGGGATGAAAAATAAAGGATTAGATATCGTGCAGACTGCAATCTTATAAATTTACAAGTTTCAGTCAAGTAAACGAGCAATATAACTCAAGTTGTAAACGTGGATTGATTTAAAATAGGGGAAACGGACTTCTTTCTCCCCTTCTCGGAGAGATGGAGAGCAGTCACAACATCTCTTCATAATTTGGAACAGAAATGCTTAACCCAACCTGAACTTATGCGAATATACCACATGAATGGGTATCTAATTGTTTCAGGAGTACCACCCAGAAGAAATTGACAAAATCTTCTGGTTTATGGTGGAAGAGAGCAAACGAGACATCTCCATCCTACTTATTTCTTTGGCTAGCACTAACAATTGGTATCATAGCGAAGTTTTTCAGCGATGGCGCCGGATTTTCGTTTGTCGGGAAGAGATCTCTCTATCCTGAGTTTCCGTTTGGTGGTTTTCTAGAAGTGCCGAAAGGAGAAAGAAAAAAAAATTTGGGGGGCACTGTTTATGGTTTCTGGAAGTGTCGAGGAGAAAAAAAAAAAAATTTGGGGGGTGGGAGACACTATTGGGTGTTGGATTCTGGAAGTGAAAAGAGAAATATTTTGTTTATCAGAGAGGTCAAAGAAGATTTAAGTATTTTTTGTGATCGAGGGTATTTTGGTAATTATGACTGCGAAATATACATTAGAGAAATTTGATGGGCAAATGAGTTTCAGTTTGTGGCGCGTGAAGATGCGTGCCTTGTTAGTACAACAAGGATTTCACAGAGCATTGAATAAAAAGGATAAGTTTCTAGTTACGATGTCAGAAAAAGCCAAGGAGGATCTTGACATCAAAGCTCTCAGTTCCATTTAGTTGTGTATGGCCGATGAGGTTTTGCGAGAAGTTGCAGATGAGATGACAGCATCTGGTTTGTAGCTGAAGTTGGAGAATATTTATATGACTAAATCTCTCACGAACAGGCTATATTTGAAGCAACGCCTTTACACTCTTCGGATGAAGGAAGGTACATCTCTCAAAGAACATCTTAATGAGTTCAATAAGATTGTTATGGATTTGAGAAATATAGATGTTACCATTGAAGATGAGGATCAAACACTGATTGTGTTGTGCTCTTTACCCCCATCCTATGAGCACTTTGTTATGACTATACTCAATAGGCACGATACCATCTCTATAGAGGATGTCAAGACATCTTTATACTCTAACGAGTTGAGGATGTCAAGGCATCTTTATACTTTAACGAGTTGAGGAAGAAGGTATCTACCAGTGGGAACGAGGAGCAAGCAAATGGTCTGTTTGTTCGAGGGCGAACGAAGGAGAAGGATTTTGGAGGCAGTGGCCGTTCTAGGCCTAAGTCAAAGGAAAAATGGGGCAAGTACTATTATTGTCATCAACCAGGTCATTTTGCAAGAGATTGTCCAAAACTCAAAGAGAAAGAGAAAAGAGAAGAAAATGAAGAGGTTGTTGGGGTTGCTGAAGATCATTCTGATGGTTCAGAATATGTTCTTACAGTTGAGTGTTGCACACTCACAGGATGAGTGGATACTTGATTCAGGCCGCTCCTACCACATGTGTCATATCAAGGATATTTTCTACGACATATCAGTCTGTAAATAGTGGTACAATTTTGATGGGGATTTTTTGCGCTGTAAAACTATTTGGGATTGCAACGGTTCAAATCAAGATGTATGGCAGTATAGTGAGAATTTTGTACGAAGTTTGGCATGCACCAGTTTTGTTTTTTCTCTAAGTTCTCTTGTTTCCCTTGGCTGCAGATATACAACTGAAGGTGGAGTTTTTTGAAGGTCTATATGGGTACACTGGTTGTGATGAAAGGGAAAAAGGTTGGTAACCTTTTATGTGCTTCAAGGCAGTACAGTCATAGGTACTACATCAGGTTCCTTATTTTTCAGATTCAAATATTGACACGACTTGTTTGTGGAATATTCGGTTAGGGCATATCAGTGAGCAGGTGGAGTTTGAGGGTGATGAGTACGGCTACGCCGATATGGTCGCTTATGCATTACCTGTGGCAGAAACCGTTCAGTTTCCAGAGCCCTCTAACTACCGTGAAGCTGTCACGGGTAGTGATGCTGCTCAATTCAAACTTTCAGGTTCTACACTCAAGTTCAAGCACGGTTTGGACTTTCGTTTGGTGTTCGCAGTACCTGAGGAGGATAACCTAAGAGGCAAGGTGGAGAAGGCGATAGACAGGCTCAGTTTTTCAGAGAGGAGTAATTGAATTCAAGCTAAGCTGGAGATTTGTTAATTGGGTGTCTTGAATCCGATTACCCGACCCAACCCGGTTCGGATCCTCGTCGGGACCCAATTAAGAAGTTAAATCGGGAACCCTAATTTGGGGTTTTTTGAGGAGAGGTCGAGACGATGAGGGTTTTAGAGATTCTCTGTGCAGAGAAAGAGGGGTTCGTCGAGGGAGGAATCGGACCTCAATTTTGTATGCTTGAAGTCGCCAAGCTTCACCCCTTTTTTATTTTAGTGGATTCTGTTTTGAGTTGATTTACTGATTTTGCATTTATTTCATATTTCTCTCTTTGATTATATACTTCATGGTTAATTATTCTTAGTTTATTGTGTTCGGATTTGTGCCTTCCTTATAACAATTGGTATTAGAGCAATTTGTGTCTTCGGATTTTGAATGCAAGAAGTTATTTCATACATATCTACGGCCCACGGGAGTAAAACCCAGTAACAGCGTCGGCCATTGGCAGGAGCAGTGGTAAACGTCAAGTTCTGCAAATCTCCTTCTGTTCCAGTTGAGGCCTTTTGAGTTTTAACCAATATGTCCTATCGCAAGATATTTCTCTTCCGATTCCTGTCACAAAATCTGTCTGCAAGTGTTAGTATGTTTATCAATCAATCAAGCGTCAACATTTTTAATATTATCTTTGATCTATAATCTTTCAGTGAAACGGTGTTAAGGTCTATGGGACCTCCCTGAATGAATCAATTTGATTTTCGTCTCTCATAAAACCTTGCCAAATCACGATTAGCCACCAAGAGTCCCCTTCCTCTCAGCCAGCTAATTTCCTCTTTCGTTACATTAACTCTGTAACTGTAACTTATTCTCCATTAATGTCGTTCTTATCTTCTTCCTCGTTTTCAGCCCGACGAATTCATCACTCACACTGCTAAGGCCACTTGTGAGCGCTTCGGCTTTCCACCGTTCATCGTCTTCCACTCCCACTGCTTAGGCCACTTGTGAGCGCTTCAGCTTTCCACCGTTCATCGTCTTCCACTCCCACTCACCCAGTCTGGGCTTCCACCGCCCTCCAAATATTATCTCTTGCCACATGTCCATCTCACTTTTCCAGATTTTTTCTCCTGCTTCCCTTCATAAATAACCGCCTCGTCCCTCTTCACTCGCCAGACCGGTTTCGTACCTCTCCGCAAAAGCAAAACCCCAGCAAAGCCCTAGAGGCCATGGCGAGCATCTCCACGACCTTCACTTCTCCTCTCTCTACCAAGCCCAAGGCCATCTTCTCGGGATCCTCTTTCCATGGCCTTCCTCTCTCCTCTCGCGTGCAGGTCGGTAAATCTTCTACGAGCCCTAATGCTTCGGTTTCTGTATCTGCTTCTGCGTCCACGTATGATCTGCAATCTCTTAAGTTTGAGCCCATCAGGGAATCCATTGTTTCCCGTGAAATGACCCGCCGATACATGATGGATATGATCACTTACGCCGATACCGACGTCATCGTTGTCGGCGCCGGCTCTGCCGGTCTCTCTTGCGCTTACGAACTCAGCAAATACCCCAACATCCGCGTCGCGATTATCGAGCAATCTGTCAGCCCCGGCGGCGGAGCGTGGCTGGGAGGCCAGCTCTTCTCGGCTATGGTGGTGAGGAAGCCTGCGCACCTCTTCTTGGACGAGCTCGACATCGAGTACGATGAACAGGACAACTACGTGGTAATCAAGCACGCCGCCCTCTTCACTTCCACCATCATGAGCAAGCTCCTTGCTCGCCCTAATGTCAAGCTCTTCAACGCCGTGGCGGCCGAGGATTTGATCGTCAAGGGCGGCAGAGTTGGGGGTGTTGTGACCAACTGGGCGCTGGTGTCCATGAACCACGACACACAGTCGTGCATGGATCCCAATGTCATGGAGGCCAAAGTGGTGGTCAGTTCTTGCGGACATGACGGGCCTTTTGGTGCTACTGGTGTCAAGAGGCTTAAGAGCATCGGGATGATCGACAGCGTCCCCGGGATGAAAGCTCTCGACATGAACACCGCCGAAGACGAGATCGTGAAGCTTACCAGGGAGATCGTCCCCGGAATGATTGTTACAGGAATGGAGGTTGCAGAGATCGACGGTTCACCCAGAATGGTATTTTATTATTTCTTCTCCCAAGTTTTCCCTTTCATCTATTTTTAATCTGACGCAAAGTTTTATCTGCCTCGACTAATTAAAAATCTTGAATTGTTGATGCAGGGACCGACCTTCGGTGCCATGATGTTATCAGGACAGAAAGCAGCTCATTTGGCCTTGAAGGCCTTGGGCTTGCCAAACGCCATGGATGGAACTTACCAACTAGGAAGCGCTCATCCGGAGCTAGTCCTTGCTTCAACTGAGATCGATGAAATAGCGAAAGCTTAGAGAAAGGAAAAGAAGAGAAAAAAATGAACAATAATTCAGATGAGAAATTTTACATTTCATGCCTGTTAGGTGTTTGTTTTTTTATCTTTTCTGGGTTTTTGTGAACAAACGGGTCGCAAATTAAGATTTTTGTTACCGCTTTCTTTCCTTATAAAAAAAAAAAAAAAAATCTTGTAGATTTCACTGTATTCGACTGATGGTGTCTCATCTGTTACTTGGGGATCTTCTTGACGTCTCCCATGGAAACCCTGTGACACCGAGGATGAAATATCACGGAAGAAATATCACAGTCTCTACTTTATGCAGGGCAAATTGGTTCAAGCAGCCGGTGGTTCCTCTTGCTCCCCTTCGCCAAGATCCCACGAGGTTCCTCTTGCCTCCTCTCAATCTTCTCAGCACCCCTTACAAGCCTTCTCCAACAAGCACTCCATTCACACCCAAATTTCAGCCTTCCTCCAAGACGTCTAGCCCAAATTATTTCTTTGAAAATTTCAGCCTTCCTCCAAGACGTCTAGCCCAAATTATTTCTTTGAAAGTTGAGAAGATAAGACCTTGGAGAGGTTCTTAGAAAAGTGGTCTAAGAGCGGATAAATATAAAAATCGACCACCATGTTTCAAGTTTTTTTGTTAGAGAGGAATGCAAGACCTTCTTCCATATTAGATAAGCTACGGATCACTATGCTTCTTATCTTCTCCTCTGCCACTAGGGGTGGCATTGAGCCGAGCCGAGCCCGAACTTGCAGCCGAGCTTCGAGTCGAACCCCATCTCGAGCCTAAAATTGTTATCGAGTTCGAGGCCAAAAATTTTAACTGAGTTCGAGTTTCAACATACGTTTAAAACTTTTCAAAAAATATATATAAAATAAATTGTATATAAAATTATGCATATATTTTACATAAAATTGGGTATGACCTCTACAAAAAAATTGGGCATAACCTATATATATATATATATATAATACATGTATAAGATTGGATATGACCTCTACTTAAAATTGAGCATAATCTATGTATATAATACTTATATAAAATTCGGCATGACCTCTACTTAAAATTGGGCATAATCTATATACATAATACCTGCATAAACACTCCATAAAATTGTCTATACATTCCATAAACACTCCATGAAATTGTTTATACACTCCATACACTCCATAAAATAGTCTAAACACTCCATACAATGCATAACATTATGAATAAACTCCATACAATAATCAAACACAACAAAATTAAATGAAATATCACTATCAATTTACAATCACCCAAATAGAAACTATAATCCTTTAAATAAAATCCTATTACTATACAAGAAATATTTTAAATTTTTCTTAGGAAAGTTAAATGGACCTCTTATTACCTTTTCTAAGGAAATAAATAAAAATTAATAATTAATCTAATATATTATTATACTTATCGATAAATTTTTAATCAAATAAAATGACAAACAAAAAATTGATATGAAAATTGCCTCATGCTAAAAGGATTATATCATCAACTATCAAATACTTATTCAAAATTTTCTATACTGTTTTCTAGCCCATCTTGGTAAGAAAATCTTACTTAAAAAATTATATGATTTTTTAACAAGAATTTATAATTAGAAAAATATTTTCAAAAAACATGAGGCACTAATGGTCCCTATATTTATACTAAAAATGTCTTTTCAACGTTTATTGAAAAAAACCACTAATAGTCTCTAGAAACGTATTTCTACTAAAATATCTTTTCAATTTCTTAAAGAGCTATGAGGAAGGGACAAAGAGTTATTTTTTTATTTTTTTATGATCTCGCACATAAGGGTGACTTCAAAAAAATTATATATAAAATTATGCATACATTTAAAAAAAATAATGATAGGGGAGGTTCAGGATTAAATTTCAATAATGGATTAAAATACACCAATATTAATCTGTTTTACTCCAATTGTTGTCTAGCTTGTTTTGTAATTTTTGAATCTGGTCATAAATTTACTATGGCCTCCTTAGTGCCCTTAGATGAAAATTTATATTCTAGGAAAAACTAGAAATATTTTTCCTTTGATACATATTCCCAAAAAATCTTTTAAATAAAATCCTATTACTATTAGTGACTTATTAGAAAATTACAAGAAATATTTTAAAATTTTCTTAGGAAAGTTAAATGGACCTTTTAATGCCTCTTCTAGGGAAATAAATAAAAATTAATAATCAATCTAATATATTATTATACTCATCGATAAATTTTTAATCAAATAAAATGTCAAACACAAATTTACAATGAAAATTGCTTCATGCTAAAAGTATTACAGCATCAACTATTAAATACTTATTTAAAAATTTTTTATACAGTTTTCTACCCTATCTTAGTAGGAAAATCTTACTTAGAACATTATATGATTTTTAATAAGAATTTTCAATTAGAAAAATGTTTAAAAAAAAACATGAGACACTAATGGTTCACAGAAACTTATTTCTATAAAATGTATTTTTAATTTTTTCAAGAGCTATGAGGAAGGAGAGTTTAAGGATTTTTTTTTTTTTTTTACTTTATGATCTCACGCCTACGAAATCATCTTCGTTGGGGGGGGGGGGGGGGGGGGGGAAGATTATTTCTCCCCTGAACTTACTGGTTTAGGTTTTCCGCTGAGACAATGCGGAGGGAAGGGGGTTACGACGTCGGGGATGACGGCGACGACGACGGAAACAGAGGCGACGACGAGGAGAGGAAGAAATCGAACGAACGGCCACAGACGCGGCCGACAAGCAGCTGTCGACGGCGGTAGAGGCGGCGACAACAACTGATGGGAGGGGCTCGGCGGTGACGAGGGGAGGAAAAAATTTTCCCCTCCTCGCTCTCGCTCATGCTCACGCTCCCCCGCTCCCTACCTGATACCGATCCCGACTCACCTCGAGCCAGCTGGCGAGCCGACAAACCGAACCTAGCTTCGATTGAGCTCGGCTCGTTAAGGTAAACGAGCCCATTTCAGAGCTCAAGCTCGGCTCGAGCTCGATAGTTAACGAATCAAACCGAGCCGAACTCGAGCCACCAGCAAACCGGCTCGGTTTGAAGCCACCCCTATCCGCCACCAATCCTACCTACCTCTTGTCTTCTAAATATTCTCCCTCATCACAACTCTTCCACCTTTCATCATCCTCTCCATTACATGACTACGCTATATCCCTACCCTCTTACCCTTTGCCACCATATCCCGCTTCCTATCCTCTTGACCACCCTCATGCTACACAATCTATACCCCATCGATATTTCACCCATTTCCCCAACTTACCTTTTTTTGACCACCAGTCTTCCCTACATGAAACCATGAATATAAGAGAAGATCTATACAAGCCTGCATGACCTGAATGGATTTTCCAAAATATAAACCCAAAGAGGACCGGATGGAGTGGGCTTATATGGCTTAACATTTTCTTTTCTTTTCAACAAACATCAATAAAAACCAAAAAGTGCATCTAGATTCCTTTCATCTAGAAGGAGATCCAAAACATTGGCTCCAATGGCACAACCACATTGTCCCTCTACTCACTTGGCAGAGTTTTTACAAACTTTATGCACATGGTAACCAATATCAAGATTTTGATTATCTTCTTGTAAAGCTCAAGCAAACCGACTTTCTCAAAGCATACCAACCAGAGTTTGAACGTATAGCCAACCGAGTCCATTGAACGAAACATATTTAAGTTAGTAGCTTCATTGAAGTCCTTAAAAAAAATTAGTAGCTGAAGTAAGGGTGTTCCATCCTAGAACCCTTATTGAAGAAATTTACCAAGCTTGCGTATAAGAAGAAAAATTATCCCTCAAGGACCTCTATTTCTCCCCAAGCCCTTAAAATCACAAATTCTCACTATGCGAAATAACACTTCTTTTAGGGATGGTCAAACTCGAAGGTCATTCAAAAATCTCTCTTTGAAGAAATGGATAAAAAGAGAAGCAAAGACCTATGTTTCAATTGTAACAAAAAAATCACCCCGAGTCACACATGCAAAAGATTTCAGTTGTACTTACTTGAGGATGAAGAAGATGACCTGAGTCATCAATTTAAAATCATGGAAGAAAATATCTCAAATTCCAAAGTATCCTTCCATGCCATTTTCAAGGTTCTACAACCTTGAACCATGCAACTTAAATGTCATAAAGTACACATCTTGGTTAATAATGGAAGCACTCATAATTTTATGTGTGAAATTTTTTTAAAACATCTTGAGCTTCCTTTATATCAAAGTTTGGTGTTTTTTCGTTATGGTGGGAGAAAGGATCAAATTTAGAGCTATGGATGCAATGGTTACACACCTTAGGGGAAGTTATTTGGGATTTTAAACACATGACATGGAATTCTCAGTTGAAGAAGCTAGAATTAAGTGCAAGGACATAATAAAAGGTGAGCATGACTTGATACAATTACACCCTACAAAATGTGGCATCTTGCAAAGTTTAGGCCATCATATTCTAAATGGTCAGCCCAACAATATCGAAAGGTGAACCTAAAATTTCTCCCCTATTACAATATCTGCTTACTACCTTTAAAGTTGTTCTCTTTGAACCAAAAGGTCTACCACCAAAGCGGCTCCATGACCATCGGATTCCGATTCAACGTGATGCCCCTCCTATGAGCACACGACCCTATCGCTACCCACATATTAAAAAAAGTGAAATTGAAATGCTAGTTAAGGAAATGTTTCAAGAAGGTATCATCAGACCATGTAACAATTTGTATTCCTCCCTCATTTTGTTGTTAAAAAAATGGATCATGGAAATTTTGTATGGACTACTACTCTCGTAAGAACATCATCGTAAAAGGGTTTAGGGTTTTCTGATGCTTGTTATTGATGTTCCTTGATGAATTTAGTGCAAAATTTTTTCAAAACTAGATCTTCATTCATCAAATCTAAGTAGTTGATAGTGTCATCAATCTGGCTCTCTGACCCATGATGGCCACTATGAGTTTTTGGTAATGTCCTTTGGCCTAATAAATGCACTAGTTTCCTTTTCAAAGCTTGATGAATGATGTGTTATGTCCCTTCTTGTGAAAGTTTGTGTTAGTATTTTTTATGACATATTGGTTTATAGTAAGACTTTTGGAGAGCATATGCACCATCTATGTAAGGTCTTAAACACACTTCAACACCACCACCTCTATGTCAAAATATTCAAGTGCAATTTTGTTTTATCAAAAGTCGTCTATCTTGGACATGTAGTCTCTCAAGAAGGTGTGTCAGCCGAGCAAGACAAGGTACAATCTATACTAAAAACCTTTAAATAACTCTGTGGGTACATAGGTTTAATTGGATATTATCAACAGTCTAAAGGATTATGCCACAATTGCTAGACTTTTGACTCCCTACTAAAAAAGTGTTGAAAAAAAACACTTAAACGGATAAAATTCTGAAATTTGCCAGAGAAAGAATGAAATCTGGCTCTGAATTCTACTGTAACGACCAATGATTCTTTCGGCAACCATGAACAACATACTGCAGTCTCAGATTCTCGTTCCAAAGTCTCGTACGTGCATGAAGCTGGGATGGAAGCTTCTCTTTATCTTCAATCGCTCCACATCTCCCCCTACTCCCGAGGTGATTGCAATTCCCAAGACGGATCATCCACTACTCCATCTTCTCCTCTATATTTCACGTGGAATTTATAATGCGTACAAGGAGGATTGGCTCTGCGGAAATGAATGGTAGGCTTGTTCCGATCGAGATATCTTCTTAGCTGACTCATCGACAGACAGATGAACTTCCTAAAGGATGGCTTATCCTCTTCTCGGGAGTCCAAACCCCGAAAGAAAAAAACAATTTCTGATCATCACTGTGACTGCAGCATTGTTAGGAAAACACGCAAAGGATAAAATCCCTGAATCAGAAATTGGAACAAAAAAGAAATTACCTACAAAGAAAATCCTTCTGTATGTATTTAATATACAAGAGGTAATCGTAGTGACGCTCTCTTTCACAAATGGGATCTATCTGAATCTCCGTAACAATTTGATATTCGGGTTTCAGTTCGGAATAGTCATTTTGTTCTGTACTTGAATCGAGGAGATACTCCGGCCAATATCAACTTTTAATGTGATTACTAGTTGCTCTGTTCATCTCGCAGCAAGACAAATAAACTGTAATCCTTATCCGAAGAAGAAAGACAAATAAACCGTAATTCTTACATTAAGAAGAAGACAAATCTAACTGTAAACGTTTGAGACCAGAATAGACCGATTTAATAAAAATGGGTGGAAGAGAAAAGCTTCAAAACCTTAACTTGCACGAGAATGACTCTAAAAATAGCAAATTTCCGAGGCGGCAACCGACGCAGTGATCAACCTCATTCAACAACCTAAAAATAGAAGCAGGGGAGGTTACAGAGAAAGGAAGAACAAGACAAGGTTGGCGATAATCTCCTCGAGGCGCAGGATAGTTGGAGACTGATCATCACCAACGTGCCTTCAGCAGCAGATAGGAGGGTCCACCTTTCATTATCTTGATCAGAAAGAAACAAAAAATAACGAATGCGAACACTAGTTTTATTTCTTCTTCAGTTGAATTTGATTCCTTTGCGTGTGTTATCGGGGAAATAGATAGTCACCAGGCCATCGTCCTCTATCCAAAACTCTGTCCAACCCTGATCCGTTTCGCTTATAAATTGACGAATTTGGAGCGGCTATTGCATTAACTTGTTTTAGTTCTTACAAGCTATTTTTTTTTCTCTCTCACTCAAGGTTCTTCCATGGCTCCCTCATTTTCAGTCCCTTCAATGGTTAGTAAGCATTCAGTTCGTTTTTTTCCTCGATTCTTCTTGCTGATTGAAACCTTGGGAGCATCTACATTCCTTTGCTCGAGTTTGTTTTCGTTGTAGCAGGAAGATTTGCAATTTATTTCCCCCGCTTGTTCTGTCTAGTCCAAGATATATAATCGTTTTACTCCAACTTCTTATAAGATCAGTATGTTCCGCAATCTTGCAAGATATCTCGATTTAGCTAGTATCATTGGGTGTCTGGAAGGATCAATGGCAGACATGAGCTTCAACGGTTCTATATGCTATATGAAACGATTTTCTGTGTTTTCAGTTTCTGCGTGTTCTCGTGAGGGAGAGTCCTTCAGCCTTCCTTGGAAAACGAATTCTTTAGCGGACCATTTTGCAATTTTTTGTTTTGATTGATCGGCTCTTGTTTTTCAGAATTATAACATTGTCTGGATCATTTCGCATGTTTGCAAAAAATGAGTTTTTATCAATTAGATTAATTGACTTTAATCAAGCCAACCTTTTCTAGGTTTAGAGTCAGATATGTAATATATATGTACTGACATTAGGTTGGTTCTCTTAATTAAGATAAAAATGGGGTGAATAGGACCTACTTATATAGAAGAATTAAGGTTTCATTCATCTTCTCCGTCACAAGGAAACATGGATTCTGTTAGCATTTAGGTCCGGGTCCCCGTCAAGGACCCAATTGACTTGTGTCTCAGAAATGCCAGATTTGCTGTTTGATCAGCAGATTCTTGTACCAGTTTGAGTCTTAGTCGAAAATGTCTGATTCTGACTAAGGCAACTGAACCGACGCTTCTGCAGATTCTGGAGGAGGAAGGGAAGTTTGAAGCAGAAGTTGCAGAGGTCCAAGCATGGTGGAACACTGAGAGGTTCAAGCTAACTCGCCGCCTCTACACTGCGCGAGATGTGGTCGCACTCAGGGGAAACCTCAAGCAGAGCTACGGCTCCAACGAGATGGCCAAGAAGCTCTGGAGGACCCTTAAAACCCACCAAACCAATGGGACTGCATCAAGAACCTTCGGTGCGCTTGACCCAGTTCAAGTCGCCATGATGGGCAAGTACCTAGATTCCATCTACGTTTCCGGCTGGCAGTGCTCTTCCACCCACACTAGCACCAACGAGCCCGGCCCCGATCTCGCCGATTATCCCTACGACACTGTGCCCAACAAGGTCGAAAACCTCTACTTCGCCCAACAGTACCACGACCGCAAACAGAGGGAGGCTCGCATGAGCATGAGCCGAGAAGAGAGAGCTCGGACTCCTTATGTTGATTACCTCAAGCCCATTATTGCCGACGGGGATACTGGTTTTGGGGGTGCGACCGCGACTGTTAAGCTCTGCAAGCTCTTTGTGGAGCGGGGGGCCGCCGGCGTCCACATCGAGGACCAGTCGTCGATGACCAAGAAATGTGGACATATGGCTGGAAAGGTTCTGGTGTCCGTCAGCGAACACATTAATCGACTGGTGGCCGCCAGGCTGCAGTTCGATGTCATGGGTGTGGAAACTCTCCTGGTTGCCCGAACTGATGCAGTCGCCGCGAATTTGATTCAGACCAATGTCGACACCAGGGATCACCAGTTCATTCTGGGTGCAACCAATCCGAACCTGAGGGGAAAGAACTTGGCTACCATCATGGCCGACGCCATGGCGGCAGGCAAGAACGGTGCCGAGCTTCAAGCGATTGAGGACGAATGGCTGGCCATGGCCCAGCTGAAATCCTTCTCTGACTGCGTTAAGGATGCCATTAGAAGCCTCAACATTAGAGAGGAAGAAAAGCGGAGAAGGCTGAATGAGTGGGAAAGGGTTTCAAGCTACGACAAGTGTCTCTCCTACGACCAAGGCCGGGAAATCGCTGAGAGGTTGGGCCTCAAGAACCTCTTCTGGGACTGGGACTTGCCCAGGACAAGAGAGGGTTTCTACAGGTTTCAAGGCTCGGTAGACGCTGCCATCGTCAGAGGCTGGGCGTTTGCTCCCCACGCCGACCTCATCTGGATGGAAACAGCCATGCCAGACATGGTCGAGTGCACGAAATTTGCACAGGGGGTTAAATCCATGAACCAAGAAATCATGTTAGCCTACAATCTTTCACCTTCTTTCAACTGGGATGCATCAGGAATGACTGACGAACAGATGAAAGATTTCATCCCGCGAATTGCCAAACTGGGTTTCTGTTGGCAGTTCATAACACTGGCGGGATTCCACGCCAATGCTCTCGTGATCGACACTTTTGCGAAGGATTTTGCCAGGAGAGGAATGCTGGCTTACGTCGAAAGAATTCAGAGGGAAGAAAGGAAAAATGGGGTGGACACTTTGGCTCACCAGAAATGGTCCGGCGCTAACTACTATGACAAGGTGCTGAAGACAGTTCAGGGAGGCATATCTTCCACAGCTGCCATGGGCAAAGGTAGGATTAACAGTTCAAGCTTCAATTCTTTAAACTTTTTAAACCATTTTTTAGGTTTTTCTAAGCTTTGGTTTCGTTTCCGCTGCTTGCAGGAGTGACTGAGGAGCAATTCAAGGAAACATGGAGCGGAGGTGGAGCCATTGGAATGAACGAAGGTGGGGTGGTGGTAGCCAAGTCAAGAATGTAGAAAGAATTGTGCCTATTGCTTGTTGAGGGCCATTAAGGAGCCTTGCTTTTTTCATCTAGCAAATAGATTTGAATTAGTTATCACCAGAGCAACTGAGGTGAATAATTGCACAATAATTCGTGGGGATTGGGGTCGTTGTTTTTGTCATCGAACCCTACATTGTTTCTATTTGGATGTTATGTATTTGCTTCTTAACCTTTATATTCTTCGTCTATAATGTAAAACCAAGCTATGAAGTTGTCCCGTTCAACTCAACTGTAACACCTCTGCAGACTGCAGCTAATCAGTTCAGTGAAAGAGAAATGAACAAATATTGATACTAAAGATCAATGGTTAGAGCTTACAAGTTGTTTTTCCCATCTGCAATTGTAAGTTTATAGAGAAGGGAAACTCGAGAAGGCCTTAACGGTGTTGAGTTCCGGAATGAGTAGTTCTGGGTCATATAACTTGGTTATAGAGTATTACTCTACGAAAGAGGAGCTTGCAGAGATTGGATGTTGCCCTTTACAATGTTCTTCTTGATGGTCTCTGTCTAGGAAGCAGGATTTCAGAAGCGATTAAAGTGTTTGATCATATGACAAGTAGAAATATAGTGAATGCTGAGAGTTTCTCAATGATGATAACTGCTTTGTTTTGAGAAATATATGAAGAAAGCTTCACGAGGAGATGATTAAAAGTGGGCTAAAACCTGAAGAGGACACTTACAAATGCTTAATATTTGGATTTATGTGAAGTACTATTTGAACTACTATTTGACTTGCACCACGGGATCATGTTAGATTTTCCAAATATGAGACCATTGTCATACTTCGAATTTGGACTCAATTGGTGGTATTCTTGTTAGCATGAAAAGAAGTGACAAAGGGATAAACATTTTATCTATTAAGTTTTTTAAGTAATACAATCCCTCAACTGTTTACTATTTATCATTTCAAAAGTTATGAGGTTACTGTTAAAGAAAAATGTTGTAGTCAACTATCAGGTATTTCTGATGAAATTGTATATAATGTGGTGGGAACACTGGTGTGTCACCGGTTACACTCGGAGGTGTCGGGCCCCACCAGGACCAGCCACATTGTGGTTGGGTGATTCCATATTTTTATTTTTTATTTTTTAATTTTTTATTTTTCTGATTTTAAGAGATTTGTGATTTATCTCTTTCAGAATTTTGAATTTTATTTATTTATTTATTAATTGATTTTAATCGGATTAGTGAAATAGATTTATGATGAATTAAATGTTTCTTTCTAATGCTCTTCCCTTCCCGATCTCTCTTCTACCTCTCTAATCTTCTCTTTCTTCTTCTTCTAATTTTTTCTTTTTTTTCTCCTTTTCTCTTATTTTTTTCTCCAATTTCACCGTCAAAATTATCAAATCATGCTCGTCCCACATCAGTTTGGTATCAGAGCCAAAGATCCCTTCGGCGAGTCTTCGACTTTAATGATACCAACCATTTTTTTTCAATTAAAACCACATGCTCGTGATTCGATCAACTGTCCATCAACCCATCACTTCCTCTTCGAGCCAATTCTGGAAGCTAGGCAGCGGCGATGCACTGCCCAAGCAACTATTGAAGCACCGACCAGTTCTCCTCAGTCAACCTTCCCTCCCCATCACTGGTCTCATTGATCGTTTTCCTCCTCCAACTTTGTTGATACTTGCTATTGATGACATTTTTTCATAGACACAACATCAGACACAACATCGCTGTCGAAATTTCCAAATTTTGCCATCGCCCCTCTTCCTTTAGACTTTCTCACAATCCCCACCGTCTTCCATCACTGGTCTACTAGCAACACCATCTGTTGATGTCCCACACTAGATATGACTTCAATCTTCCCTTCTATCGTCGGTAGTTGTGTAACGTACCTCTTCACTGCTGAAAGTGCCGCCTCCACCATCACTACCTCTAGGGGTGGCTTCGAACCGAGCGGCTCGGTTCGATTCGATATCCCTAGATCTCGAGACAAATTCGAGATTAGGAATCGGCTCGTTTTAATTAACAAGCCAAGCTTGACCAAATCTAGGTTCGGTTCGACAGCTCACGAGCCAGCTCGTTAACGAGCTGAGTCAGGATCGAGAGTGAGAGCGAGGGGGAGGGGGGGATTCTTCCTCCCCTCGTCACCGTCGAGCCCCTCCCGTCGGTTGTTGTCACTGCCTCTGTCGCCGTCGACAGCTACTCGTCGACCGCCTCTGTGGCCGTCCATTCGATTTCTTCCTCCCCTCGCCTTCGTCTCTGTTTCTGTCGCCGTCGCTTCCGTCACCGTCATCCTCGACGACAGGTCCTCGCCGGTGCCGTAACCACCTTACCGCCGCATCGTCTCGTCAGAAATTAATTTTCTAAGTAAGATTTTCTGGACAAGATGGGCTAGAAAATTGTATAGAAAATTTTTTAATAAGTATTTGACAGTTGATGCTATAATACTTTTAGCATGAGGCAATTTTCATTGCAATTTTGTGTTTGACATTTTATTTGATTAAAAAATTATCGATAAGTATAGTAATATATTAGATTGATTATTAATTTTTATTTATTTCCCTAGAAGAGACAATAAGAGGTCCATTTAACTTTCCTAAGAAAATTTTAAAATATTTCTTGTAATTTTCACTAATACTAATAAGATTTCATTTAAAGGTTTTTTTTTGGAAATATGTATCATAGGAAAAAAATTTCTAGTTTTTCCTAGAATATAAATTTTCAACCAGGGGCAATAAGGAGGCCATAGTAAATTTATGGCCAGATTCAAAAATTACAAAACAAGCTAGACAACATTTGGAGTAAAAAAGATTAATATTGATGCGTTTTAATCCATTATTGGAATTCAATCCTGAACCTCCCCTATCATTCTTTTTTTAAAATGTATGCATAATTTTATATATAATTTATTTGACATATATTTTATATAGAGTATTAAATGTAGGTTAAGCTCGAACTCAGCTAGAGCTCAAGCTCAAACTCAGTTAAAATTATTAGGCTCGAGTTCAATTACAATTTTAGGTTTGAGGCTAGGGTCGGCTCAAGCTTGAGTTCAAAAAATTTAAATCAAGCTCGGCTTGAACAAGGTTCGGACTCCTGGATTTGATGCCAACCTTATGTCCAATTTTAAGTAGAGGTCATTTCCAATTTTATGTAAAATGTATGCATAATTTTATATACATTTTATTTGACATGTATTTTTTGAAAAGTTTTAAATGTATGTTAGAGCACGAACTCGAGACATGTATTTTTTGAAAATTTTTAAATGAATGTTGAAGCTCGAGCTCGACTCGAACTTAGTTAAAATTATTAGACTCGAGCTCGATAAAAATTTTAGGCTCAGCTCGATGCCACCCCTAACTACCTCCGTCGACACTGCCCGTCGTTGTTGATCTCTAGCGATCTGCCACCGGCCAGTCAACGATGCCGTCTGCTCTCATAATTTCCCCTTGCCCTTGGCTCGCCTCTCGCTCTGCTTTGATTAATCAGAATTTCTGTTTAATTGGGCACCGTAAAGAGGAGCCCAACCACATGCAAAACTAGAAGTAAAAAAAAAAAAAGACGGAAGAGTCATCATCAGCTTGTTCGCTCTCACTTTTGGTCACCCCAACCAGTCTACCAGGTTACATCGTTCTACACAAAATAAATGTGGTTTCTTTCTTCTTCTTTTTTTGGCAAGGATTTTTTGAGGTACAAATTTCGAGATTTAATTATTTTGGTTCAACTAAATACCATCACAAAAATAAATATTAATACAATTTAAGACAAACTGTGTAATACCAAAGAAGGCTAGAACCTTAAGCAAGACATTTTAACAAGCATAGAGTTTGTTTGGGCTTACTTGTAAGAACTCAATAGTACATGTATTTACGTAGTGATCGCATCATGTCGGGAAATACATCATCCTCCGTTATAGACACCATAGATGATACCTTCAAACAAATTTTAGAAACAACTTGACACTATTAATGATAGGTTCCTTGCCCTAGAAATTCAATCAGCCAAAGGAAAAAGCCTTGTAGAAGTTAGGTCTCCTAGGGGTTATGATACCGAAGAGAAGACTTCCCTCAAGCTCATGCTCACATATTCCCTCCTAAAAATCATGCATCCTACCACCAACTCCATGAGAGACCCGAAGACAAAATTTTGAAACACATAAATCATGTGCATAGTTTGGCATTTTGAACACATAGTCATGCTTGTGGTGAAAGAATACCCCTTTTTTTGTTTCCATTTATACAATTATATACAAGGGAAATATAACCTTAAATGTTTCATACATATACTCATGCAATTTGAGTTACCAGATTATATTTAGTGGAGTTCTACTATTTCTACTCTTTTGTGCTGCAATTTAATCCCTTTGTGTCTTAGTTCATTGAGTTTCTCTGCTTTGCTCTTCTTTTTTTTTTTTTTATTTGCTTCATTTCTTACTGGGTATTTCTGTCTGGTGACCCCAAATTATAAATTCCAGTTTCCTATAAGTGATGTGAAAGTTGGGTACTAGAATCAACCCCCTAGTAACTCCTCATTAAAACATTGGCTTCTGGTATGTGTAGTTCCTTGCAGAAAACATCCTGCTTTTGATGAAAGTACTTTGACATGAGGTAACTTATTCTTTGGCACAGTTAGAGATTGTCCAGGGCAGATTTCATTTCAAAAATTTGGATATTTTTTGTTTGTTTTCTAAAGTTCATCTTGTAGAAGCAAGCAAAACCATCATTGTTACATTACAAGCCAATAAAATTCTGCATACAAGACATGTCCAATTTCTTGCTGACAGATGTTGGTTATTGAAGCAGAAGTGTATAAGGCCTCCTGATGATCTTCTTTGCTACTTCTTCCATGGTTTTAAGATTGAAAGAACGATTATTATCGCGATTATAAGAAGGAGTATAATAGCAATCATCATACACTTCCTAGACTTTTTCTGTAAGCTCTTTGCTGTGTGAAGTGCCTCTGTTCCAGATTGAACATGGTCCACTGTATTCATCACCTGTAAGTAAAAATGATTGTATGATAAGAAAGAGATGCTCTAGAAATATTGGATTGCTATTAGCTTTCGCATGAAGGAGAATCGAACCTGGGTCTCTATATTATCTAAAATATCTCCTTGGGCTTCTACTAATACTGCCATGTCCATGAAAACCTGAAGAAAAAAAAAAGATTATTGAGCATGAGCTGATGATAAACAAAACTTATAGAATTGGAGTTGGACATTTTGAAAGCAATGGTAAGAGATTGAGAAGGAAGTAGGCTGTACCTGATGCAAGTCAAGAAGTTTCCTCTCAATTTCTTTCACTGCATCATGTCTTTCCTGTATTTCTTGTAAAGCATCCAACACCTATGAACATGAAAGTAAGAATATTTTACCTTTAGCTCTTGTATTCGATTAGAATTTATAAAAAAACAGATGCTTCAAGTGGACCAACCTGTCCTCGACCCATTTCCTGAATAGCCTTGTTGAAGATTTGCTCGCTATTTCCAGTCTCAATTAGATTCTCAATCATCTAGGTTGATCGTAAATGGTTACTATATGGCATGTCTCAAGCTTGCAAATTATGAACTTTTAAGTACAGCTTTGTGATTGTTTAGCTTCAGATACTAACCTCTTCATCAGGTTTTACACCAGTCACTGCACCATTGCAACATTTGGAGCCACAGATGGAGAGAAGCGTTTGAAACCAATATGTTATGCATTTCAGGAAGTAAACAGAAAGATAATGAAGGCAGAAATGACATCAAATTAGCAATAAAACCTGTAAAAATCCTTCTCTCAACTATGGCGCGGTACTCATCTTGAATGTTTTCTCTTAGAACCTGAAAAAGGATTTCTGGAGTATAAATGGAAGGACATGCACAGGGGTTTTGACTGAACCGAAGAGACTAGCATGAACACCTGGAAATCAGTGATTTGATCTTTGAACTTTCTCTTTAAGGCTCTGCAGTAAAGACCAAGTATCAGAACCCATGCTCGCATGTCTCTAAAGAATATGTCAATTTATAAACCGTAAAAAAAAAAAACCAAAAACTGGGTTCTGCAACTTACATGGTTGTTGCCATTCTTGATCGATCCACTCCAGTTCCTTTACCACAGCCAGGCTTTTGGCGATTGGTTAAATTCTTGAAAGCACAAGTCAGTCAGTAACGCAAGAACAAGAAAGTGCTCTATCAGACAATAGACTAAAAAACAGGTAACAGATTAATACATCTTTATCTATTTCTTCGAGTCTTGCTCTTATGCTTCGTGCAATCTTCCCCACTTCATCAACATCTTTCTCCATTCTTTGCTTGATTGCTGGAATTTTTTTTATTGAAAAGGTTAATCTCATCAATCGTTATCCGTTTTGAAGATTGACGTGTAAGGGAACTACCTTTCATTGCAGAGGCTTTTGTAACAGATTTGGACTCCTCGTTGGCTTCCTGTGTGTGAAACAAGAAAAGGTTCATGGGATTGTTTTTACCAGATTCAAGAATGTTGGTCAGGAAAACGTATCCAAATGTAGGATGATATTTACCTGAAGCCTCTGAAACAGCTTGGACAGCTTCTCTATCTGTTTCTCGACATCCTCCACCTGAATGCGATGGAAGTAGAGCGCAGATAGATGATATCAGTAGTTAGAAATACTAAGTAACGCAAGGAAGAATTATACTGGTTATGCTTGTAGGAAGGACCTTCTTAAAGTACGACTCCATTCCCAAATCTGAATTATTTGTTGCAGCCCGTTTTCCTAGTTCAATATCTTTCTTTTCAGAATGCTTATTCTTGCCGCCGACGAAGGAATCCTGGAAGAACCCATGATCCTATTAAACCAGAACATCTTCTGAGAACCTTCAGAGAGAGGAAGCTTCCTTTCTACCAAACTGAATTTCACATCACTTCGCTGGTAGATAGAAAATGAGATATGCTTGATGTAACCATGGCTTAATTCCTACAGAATCTCCCATTTAACTCTTAACCGGGTTCAGTTTCAATTCCAGCCATTTACTTTATCGATGAACTTTATTAACCGTTCTTGACATGAACTTAATTGATACAATCTATTGCATAATATGGGCAGTTCACAAACCTTTCAAAGAGTCCCTGTTTTACAGGTTATTGAAGGAGATGTATACGGTTAGAAACAGGAACAGAGCCAGCAGAAATCAATTTCAGTTCTCCTTCAAAATCTATTATGTAAATGACAAAATTACAAAGCGAAACAAATGGTTTCCGGTTACCGTGAGAAGGTCGTTCATCTTGGTTGAACCGTAAAGCTTTCCTGCGGGGACTAATTCGTACAGAGACAGAGATTGTTGAAGGATATGCAGAAATGGGGGGAGAGGTGAAGAGGAAGAAGAATAAAGAAAGACGAGAAAAGGTGAGTTTTGGTTGGGGGATCCGACGGGTCTTTGGTGAAGGTGAAGTGTAGAAGAGATGCCTTTATTTTATTGTTGCATGGATTTTTGAGAGTGAGAAACAGAACAAATCGGGTCCTTGCGTTTCGTTGTTTAGAACTGAAACTTGGCCGGCGATCAGCAAATTCTAGACAAATCGCTGAAAGCAACATTCACGACGTTGATAATATCCAAATTAAATACAGGTCGGTTAGATTTGCTATTTTATGTCTTCACATACCTCACAACTATGGCAGACAAGGGTTCTTTCTTATTTCGACAAATAAAATACAAACAGGCTCATCTCCATAAATCAAAACAGAGAAGAAACCAGAAAAAAGAAAAATAATTCGGATGATAACACTTTTTTTCTTTTTTCCTTTTGGGTCTTGGATGATGCTCTGATCACCCATAGTTGAGGCGGAATATGTCATTCTGCACGAAAAAGCTTCCATGTAGCGTGGGAATCAAGTGAAACATCTGCAACATGCAAAAGAAAGACTTACTGTTAATCATTTACGGAACAATTCATGTAAATGAAGAACAATTTTATCAGATAAACTGAAAAACTACAACCGGACTAGATTTCTAAGCAGCCAGAACGGAAGGGAGTTGAAGTCAATTGGTTATTGCAAAACCCAATTTGTTTCGCATTAGACTGCTGACACCCCAATCAGACAAGAGTAGAAAGAGACCCATCAAATAGGTTTCTGCATTATTCTACCCAGTAATCTGATCCTCACAAAATAGCACCGTTCCAAGAAATATTACAGAACTCACCTGGCTGAACCTCAACTGGTGCTCTTCCCCCTGTAACTGAAGGCTGCCGCTGACAAAAACGATGATACCGCCAGCGAATGGAGACGGCTGACAATCCATGGTCGAGATGAAATGTTTGCAGTGATCGAAGGGCAACTGTGTGAGCTTCATCGAGATGTCTTCTGCTCCTTGGATCTTCTGGCCTTCAAAGGTAAGCAACGAGGTATGATGGTAGAGAGAAGAGAGCGATGGACGATTATTATCGAACAGATGGTAGTAGTGATCAACAAAAGCCTTGGCTACCAATTCCAGTTGGTCCTCCATGCTCAGACTAGCGTCTTTCTCCATGCCTCTCCTCAGCAGGTTTTGAAGCTCTCTCTGCTCAACAGAAGGAGGCTGCCTATATATAACGCACTCACGGAGTACTTTTTCTCCTACTGTTACCTGCTCGATAAAGATAAGTAATACAGGAAAGCTTCTGCCTTGTGCTGACGAGCATCTTGTACAATCTTTTGTTAAAAGCATTCAGGTTAGATTGTTGGTTTCACGACTGAATGGTCTCCTTTTTTACGCTACCAGTATACACTGCAAAATCCACAACTGACTCACGATCTTCTGGACTTAATCAAACTCATTACAGGAAATCTCGTAGTGGAATCCATGTAACATTCATTAAAAATGTTTTGGTTAAAAGCAAAGGATATGAATTCTTTTGGGGCTTTAAAGCGGACACTCTGCTGCAGTTGTACGCTGAGAATCTGATCAGCTGAACAGAGATTGGGTGAGATCACGTTAGGGATTTAAAAGGAAACAGGTACAGTGGATACTGCTTTCTTTGGTATCAGCTCATGTTAGAAGGAATCAACCGAGACCAAAAGAGAAGAAACGGTGGTTGAGGGAGGGGGAGATGATTGATGAAGCAAGGCAGCAGCTGACTTACCCACAGATCACGACCGAAAGTATGAAAATATTCTCTCTTTAGGGGCAACTTACACATCATAAATCGGTGGACGGAAATAAGGGCGGTGTGTGGAATGATTTCATGGAATGAAAGAAAGGAGTCCCGAATCTAGGTAGAGGAACTTTGATCCCCGGGTAAAGCTTTGCGATTCAAGAAATATTTGCGCTGTCACCGAAATATTCCTCCCCGAATGTGCTTTAGTGATTATCTCAGTCGAAGAAACCAGATATCCAAGCTGATCCAAAAGCTCTTACAACATAAGATTTCTATGTTTCATTACCATATAAGAAAATTTCAGGAAAGACGAAGAACAATGAAAAACCAGATCACATTACGATAATTAAGAACGGGAGATTCCCCCATTGTCAAATACTACAAGTTTATTATTAACTAGGAAAGGACAACAACTTCCAAAGGTCCTAACAAGGACCACAAACACATTAACCAACAACTTTCTTTTTTCAGAGACCACCACGGAGACGGAGGACAAGGTGAAGGGTCGACTCCTTCTGAATGTTATAGTCGGCAAGAGTCCGCCCATCCTCAAGCTGCTTGCCAGCGAAGATGAGACGCTGCTGGTCCGGAGGAATTCCTTCCTTGTCCTGAATCTTGGCTTTCACATTATCGATCGTATCGGAGCTCTCCACCTCCAGGGTGATCGTCTTCCCAGTCAAGGTCTTCACGAATATCTGCATACCGCCGCGGAGGCGCAGGACAAGGTGGAGAGTCGACTCCTTCTGGATGTTGTAATCCGCCAGGGTCCTCCCGTCTTCCAGTTGCTTCCCGGCAAAGATCAACCTCTGCTGGTCCGGAGGAATACCCTCCTTGTCCTGGATCTTCGCCTTGACGTTGTCGATCGTATCGGAACTCTCCACCTCCAGAGTGATGGTCTTGCCCGTCAAAGTCTTGACGAAAATTTGCATGCCTCCCCTCAAACGCAGGACAAGATGGAGCGTCGATTCCTTTTGGATGTTGTAGTCCGCGAGGGTCCTACCATCCTCGAGCTGCTTCCCAGCAAAGATCAACCTCTGCTGGTCCGGAGGAATACCCTCCTTGTCCTGGATCTTGGCCTTGACGTTGTCGATCGTATCAGAGCTCTCCACCTCCAAAGTGATGGTCTTGCCAGTCAAAGTCTTGACAAAAATCTGCATCCCACCCCTCAATCGGAGGACAAGATGGAGAGTCGATTCCTTTTGGATGTTGTAGTCCGCAAGGGTCCGGCCATCTTCCAACTGCTTACCAGCAAAGATTAATCGTTGCTGGTCAGGAGGGATGCCCTCCTTGTCCTGGATCTTCGCCTTAACATTGTCGATAGTGTCGGAGCTCTCCACCTCGAGGGTGATGGTCTTACCCGTAAGGGTCTTGACGAAGATCTGCATCCCTCCCCTCAACCGAAGTACGAGATGGAGGGTGGACTCCTTCTGGATATTGTAGTCGGCAAGGGTTCGGCCGTCTTCCAGCTGCTTACCGGCGAAGATCAATCGCTGCTGATCAGGAGGGATTCCCTCCTTGTCCTGAATCTTTGCCTTAACATTATCGATGGTGTCGGAGCTCTCGACCTCGAGAGTAATAGTCTTGCCAGTGAGAGTTTTCACAAAGATCTGCATCTGTGATAAAAATAAAGCGAAAAAGGATCAGCAAAAGCAATATAAAGTTGCATAATTTATTCACACCATAGACTAGTAAAGAAATAAAAATATTCTTGACACAATAGAAAGACGAGATCTAACCATGTTTAAAACACTATATACGAAAAGAAAAAATTTCCGATCCAAAAGAGGAAGAAACCTTCCAACTGGTAAACTCTAATACGGGAAAGGTCATAATTGGGGGAAAACGAGAACAGATACCCAATCTCTCAAAAAATTATCATCACGCGAACAGAAGAAAAATTGCATACGAATCAAGGAATATTAGAAGAAAAAAAAAACCAAAGAAACGCCTAAAGGATCTGAGACGATCCATGAAAAACAAAAAAAAAACTACAGCACAACCAAATTTTACGACTGAAACAAGGGAAAAACAAGTGCACGAAACAAACCTAGAATCCAAGGATTTTTATTCGTGAACGACTAATGAATACAAAACAAGACATCACGAAGGTAGAATCTAAAGAAACGAAGAGAGGGATTAGGGAGCATACCTTGAGAGAACGGCTGAATTTTTTTTTTGAACGATAAATCAATAGACAATGAGAAAGGTTGGGAAGGAAGCTCAATTTATAAGAGCGGTCGGCGACTTCTTCAAGGGCAGATAAGGGTCCGCGGCGGAACAACCGAGAAGTGTGGCTAATAAACGTCCACGTGGCATTTGTTAGCTGGCATCCGTTACCAGCACGCCATGACTGGAATTCCAGAGCCTCCGGATTTGGTAGACGTTAGTCTACACGTTTAACATAACGACCGTTAACAGATATTTTCTCTCTTGACCAGATCAAATCCAGTAAGTCTTTGGCCCATATAAAATGGGCTTTCTGGAGGTCCACATACCCGCTCATCAGAGGGCTCGATTGAGAGGTTTTCACAGTAGATGACAAGTCCAATCATCAGCGTCCAGCAAACTTGTGCCCAAGTCCAATCACCAGGCCCAACGTGGTGATTGGCTACGTGTAGGCCCTATTCACATCCAACCTCATGAACGATACAGCTCCATATTCGCGCAAATAGCCGTCGTCTTCCATCGCAATGCCCGAAAAAGACGAGTATCAGTCTTTTCATGGGAGGTCTGTTCTGCTTCTGTATCTCTTCCTTCACGACAGTTCGCTCCAACCTGTAGCAGGTGGAGCCTTCTCGTTTCGATCGTCACCCACCACCTTATTTTGCTCATTGTGATGGAAACATCAATTTGGGTTCCTTCACTGATCTCGTAGAAGCCCATATCGAATTCATCTATCAACTCAAAATCACATACGAAGAGGGTCTGTCGACATAAGAGTAGTTCTATGGGCAAGCATGCATATATTGGGTAAATGGCTACTGAAAGCCTAGTGACGCGACCAGTTTTCGTTTGTTCAAACATTTTCTGCCTGCTTCTGACATTCAGGTGAGTTTCACATAACGAGTTTCAGGAAAATAAATAAATTCTATGAATATGGAAAGTAGTGTTTGGCCTTGCTTTTTCATGAGACCATTTCATGAAGGAATCGGCTTGAATAAGGAAAGAAAATGATAAGAGTAGTTTAGTTTCCTTTCTGTCAACAGCTCAATAGCGTTAAAAACATCTAAGAGCGAGGTGGCCAGATTTGCCCATGGACATCTTTCTTGAGGTATCTCTTGTCCCAAGACCATGGAACATCTGAAAAAGAAAACAACAGAAGGATCACATTTACGATAAAAGGTGGTGTAGACACGATCACGAGAAGGATTTTAGTGAAATTATTGCAATACAAAGGCAAAACTTAAGTCTTGCATGACTCATAAGATCATAAGGAGGAATTACAACAAATAAGACACCTGGGCCAGGGATGTTCTCTGCCTCACCTTCAGATGCGTATGGAAGTGGAGGCAGTTGATATGGGACTGGTAATTTTATTACTTCAGGAGATGAATTGGTACTCCCATTGCCTTGCCAACAGAGAGTCACCAGCTTTACTTTGCTCCCTTCAGAGGTCCCCAGCTGTTTGCTCGCTCCCTGCATCAATTTCCGGCACAGGACAGAACATTTTGACTTTTCTTTCCAAAAAGCAGTAAATGCTGTAGATTTGCGTTGAGTAACTACCTGAGAGCTCCCACCATTATCAGTACAAGAAAATCCAGGACTTTGTCCCCTAACTGTAGACGGCAAAAATAAAACTCCCAGCTGAACCATTGAAATCAGGCAAGAAAGTATAAGGCTACAGTAGATAAAACGTAATTTGCAATAACTATGTAGTTTCATGAACCCCTACTATTGAAAGGCTTATACTTTCTACAGATTTAATGTCAGTAAATTCACAATTATAGAACAAATAAAGAATTACAACATGTCAGAAACTAAAGTCTCTAAAATTGGTTTTAGTCATCTTGACCATCTGAAGTGTTCGTTGAAAGGAGAGACGGTTGGCATCTCCCCAGACAGGGACGGGAACAGCCTTCAGGCTTACCTGTTACCACACTCGTTTAAGGCTACCCACCTAACAGTGGATCTTACCAAAAAAATCTTGACCATCTGAGAAGTCTGCTATTGGTTTGTGAGAATCACATAAAAGTCCTTTAGTTGTCGAAGCATGCTGTACCTCATAAGAGCGTATCATAAGTTGGGAATTGTTCTTCTGCAGTGCACCCCAAGCAGCCTTGCTTAGATTCGCAGAAGTCAGAAGAAACCAGCTGTTGAAAACTCAAAACATTTCCAAAAAACAATAAATTACATTCCTCCACAAGAAAACAGCATTAATAGGAGAGATCCAATCCAAGTGTTATGACAACAGACAAACAAAAAGGGGTAATTTTCTTACGCAAGATTTTGGCCATTGTATCGCGTGTATGTTTTTATGTGTGGCATTGCCCGGCTAGGAGACACACAAAAAAAATAAAAGTCAGTTCCAATTTGAATTTGAGATTTTTCTTATAACAAAATAATATGAACAAGAAACACCTATCTCAATCCTACATAAACCTCAGAATTCTAGAAGAACAGTTCATTTTAATGATAATCTATTGAGAAAAGTCCAACACTTGTAGAGTAATCCACAAGCCAGTACAAGAACTTGGTTTAGGCTCTCCTTTTAAAGCTTGAGCTTTTGAGTTGGATATCTTTATCAGAGCAACTTTAATAGCAAAAATCTAGGCATCTACCCAAAATTGTCCACGTGTTCAGAGCCATATGTGAGGAGCACACAACATGGACAGTGTCAAGCAGACTTTTTCATAAAATGCAGAGCAAATCCACAAACTAGTCTAAGAGCTTGGGTCAGCCCTATCTATTCAAGCTTTTGAGCTGGATGTCTCTCCATAGTCTTTCTTCGCAGCATAAATCTAAATCTACATTATGTATTACAACAGCAGTGTCGAGGAGTAAATGGAGAAGCTCCAGATTCCAAGATGGCAAATGGCCTTACAACACCTGTCATACATAGCAAAGGTGCATAATCATGATTATTTGGAAATACCTTTCACCTCAACAGACAATACTTCATATCCTTCATTTACCAAAAAGGTGGGGAGGGGAGAGCAGTGTATCATGGGTCACATAGGTAGGGTCTCATGATCAGGTCAGAGGAAAATAGTAGAGTTGGCAATGGTCTATGCACTGGGGAAATTTGGAACTTTTAAAAACCCTCCAGGAGCTGCCACGTTCATCACTAGTAATAATGTCAAAGTTTAAAGGGTCAGGGTAACCTAATAATTCTTTATTGAAGCTTCTCATACAGATAAGATTGTGGATCAAAGAGACTTTGATATGGAATTCTTAGAAAAGGCACAAGAGGAATCACATCAGAAGTGACCCATCTAGAAGTTAATTAAATTGGAGGAGAAAAAGTAAGATTAGAAAGAGCAAGCAAAACAAAAAGAGGGGTGGGGTGGGGTGGGGGGGGGCGTAGAGAGAGAGAGAGAAAGAGGTGCAAACCAGCGGCCTGTATGTTTTGCTTTCCATTTTGCCCAGTACTTCTTCAAGAAATCCTTCTCAACGTTCTTCTGTGGGCTTGGGATGCAACTACCAGCAGCATAACCCTATGGAACAAAATATAAGGAACCATTACTTGGGGAACTACTTAAAAGAACAAAAGATAAAATAGAGTACGAAAATTGTGTCCATGTAAAGAGGTAATCCATGCATGTCCTACAAACGGGCATAAAAACATAAAGGAACCTTAACATGTTTCATCTTGTTGCATCATTTGTCATGAAACTACTATATTACCTCTAGAGAGCATCTGACATCCTCAACTGTAGGCCATATTATTTGGGCTTTACCCAATCCAAGTGGGCTTTTATCATCTGACAACCCAGATGATGTAGATGATGCAAATTCAGCCATCCATTTCTCATCTAACGAACCAAGGGATGAAAACTGTAATAGAAAGAACAATTACATCTTCTGTGTGTGACAGAAACTACAGTCTTGAGGACACTACAATCCCAGTGTATTACAGCATACATTGGTAAGAGAATGAGGTCAAACAAGGATAACATAAACAAAAGAATAAATGTAGTTGAATACCTTTTCTGAAATATTTTGAGATAAAATTGATCGAAATCATATATAAAGCTGAAATATTAATGAAGTATAAAGCACCATTTCTTTTGCTGTGCTTATTTACCTGGTAAACAAGAGGTGATCGAATAAATTCATTTCCAAAACTACAATCCTGAAGAACATCGCGTAGTTTCATATGACCCCATTTCTTTAAGTTGGAACCAGAGTGATATCCAGGGACGGATGCAATTAATCTAACCTAGCAAAAGACCAGAAGGGAATATCTCAGTTGAAAAACAAGCTGCACACTATAGGCAATCCACAACCCCCTAGGTATTATACAAAATAACATCATTCAAGTCCCAAAGAAATTAAAAAGTTTTCCACGTGGAGTAACCCAAACAAATTAGCCAAAAATTTCCGAGATTTAAAGACTCATATCCACTTTTTTTTTCCTGTGTATCAGATTACATATTTTGTTTACAGTGAAACCATCCATGTGATGAAAGTAATAAAACCAAATGTGCATTTGATGTGGGCCAATCATACTTTGTTTTTTTTCTATGAGACCATTCTCATGATGAGAGTAATATTAGAAAACCAATCAAATCACAAGATGTAAAAGTATGGGAATAAGCATAAAGTAAGCATGCTTCAATCAATATCTTTAGACAAGAGATAGGGTATTTCTCAGAGGAGTTTCAACACAATATGAAGCAATGACCCCTTAATGGCACTTGCTTAGCAATATACTGCAATGCTAGAGGAGATGCAAAATAAGATTCAACAGAAATAAGCAAATTACACAATCAAGCACAGCACTGTGGACCGGACCTATTCCATTAGCACAGTCATCCCAGAATTACAATCTGAAGGATTTCCCCGTGATAAACCCAGATCCAAATACTTTACTTATCAAATGAACTCCTGGAAACTTGTAAGTATTACAAACTAGAGACAGACACCCTGGTATGGTCCAAGCCACTCAGCGACAATTTGTTCATGGCAGCGCAATAGAACAACTTGAGTAGGGAAACCAGATTTACTTATGAATAGGAATATACCTTTGTTAACATGTTTAACCGCAAACATTGGAACATGTCTACGAAGCTATTATTACATAGAAGAATCAAGTTGAACTCTACAAATTCGCAATAGTATAGCAATTATACGGCAGCAAAAGAGTACCATGGCACTGCTGTAGTCGAACTTCTTAAAGAATGATGCATTAATGCTGACATTGCCAAAATCTGGATGTTTAACACTGAACTCTGCCCACTGCAGGCAATGAAAGGATTTGAACACATAAACACCAGTTAGATTGTAATAAGAAAAGAAAACAAGTCTTCAACCTCCAAACGTCAATCTTCTACAAATTCTTCCACTAAGGGTGTCCAACAACCACTAATTGCATTAACCATATTGGCCTCTCTTTTTTATCTTCCTACTCGTTTTCTTCTTTTTTCTCTATTTTAATGTTTTTCCACTGACTTTCAGAAATTAGTGAAAGAAAGGACATACCTTAAGTGCACTCAGATATTCAACTAAGTCAGTTTCAAAATAACACCTTCCCTGTAGATTAGTCTCATCTTTTAAAGGGAAATCTTGCATCCACAAGCCTTGGCTTTTGTTATTCCAGTCAACATAGATCAAGTTTGCAGTATGTACAACAACACGGATGCCATGAGGATATACTAGGAACATGGCCTTTGAATGGTGGGTACCATATGAAATGGGGAGTGGAGGCTTGTGCAGAATCCAATTTTGTGGCTTCTTTTCCTAAAAGGATTCAAAAATTGACAGTGATGGAGCTCTGTTAGTGCAACAAACATCAACACATGTAACTTGAAAATTAATCAAAATCATACCTTCATCTGCTCTAATGAATGACCGCTTTCTCCATGAATAACAAGCACATGTGGAACCTTTCGGAGCACTGGACAAGCTACATAAGTAGAATAAAGAAATTTAGAGAAGTGGTGGGCTTTCCAAAGGTGACCGGGATTTAAAGAAAAAGATATATTTAACAAATGTAACACAAAAATCATGTCCAGGAAGAAAAATAAAAATCCAAATAAATAATTTGGGACGTTAGCTGCTACTGCATTTCCCATTATCAGGAATCATATCCACCAGGGAGACAAATTCAATCCTAACCGAACAGAAGAGAACTCTTTATGAAGCTAACAAAAGGATAAAAAAATTTTACTCCAATAACACCTTACTCCAAATCTTTCTGGTAGACCCCCAGTCGCCCAAGTCTACTGTAGGATGGATAAAAGAGGAAATAAGATTGGAGGACGTATGGAAGGAGCCTTGGAGTCCACTGGAGGAGCTCCACCTGGCAGCACTGGTACTGTCCTATGAGGGACAGTTAGTTACGGCAGCAAAATATAATGGGAATAAGAGAGGAAGGGAAGGTGGGAGAGGCAAGGAAGATAGTAAAAAATGGAGGTTCTAGACCCTTGAAGTCTAGCTGATTCAGAGCAACTTCCTACAGGTATGTCCTCGGTACTCTGGTTTCCATCACTTTCATAATTAGATGAGAGCACCAAATTAATCAGCAAGGCAGTTGTTATCTTCCAAGCACAAATTCTTCAGTAATTTGAATGGTAATATGACAAACTGATAATTAATTGGCATCATATTTAAATGGAAATAGAACATGAACTCACCAGACATTAACCAGTCTATGTCGACCATGTAATTTGAAAGGACTGCCATGAGCACATTTCCCTACTAATAAGTTAAGAATTAAAAATAAACATAACAATCACAGTAAGATTAGCTCCTCTCCTGAAGATCTCTCCAAATGGTAATTATAATGTTTTAATGTGTTTACAGAGTTATACTCAAGAACAAAATCTGAAAATTTCTCTATAGGGTGATGAGAACTATCCACTAATGAGAGCCTAGCAAGATATAAAATTTTACAGCAATTCTTGCCTGTATCACATCTCCAATTGAAACAGAGGAGGTATTTGCCCATGTGGGTATTCCTTGAACTTGCAGGAGTTGAAAGGTAAAAGATATCTTTTCTTTGGGTACATTAAAATGACAAATGGGCTCCAATTGATCGCAGGATAGAGCAAGGTCGACTGGATTTGATGAATCACGATTTGCTGTCACTGGAACATCATTATTGGTCCAAAACTCTTCCTGTACAAAATAAAATGAAAACGCCAAAACCTTAGTTTAGAGCAAACAAAAAATTCAATATAAATACAACAATTTCCACAAAGTACAAGTATAATATGGAAACAACATGTTAGGAAGCCTAAGCCTGAAAATCACCTGCAAGGATTGTGCTAAAGCTTCATCATCAAGAATCTGCCGCTTCCTTTTCAAGGTTGTTCTCTCTTCACTATGTTTTTCCGGAGATTCATGTTTCTCTGATTCTAGAGTTTTGTATTTATAACTGAAATTACCAGGAATCATCTCTATGATATCACCATGACAAATTGTCGCTTTATCATGACAATTAAGCCTCTTTCTCTCTAAGCCAGACTGAACAATCACAGGGTTTGACCCTTCCTACAAAAAGTGAAAGATGTCCGACACAAATCATTTCAAACAAGATTAACCCACAAGCTAACAATTTGCTTCACTTATTTTTGAAGTCCTTTAATCAATCGCATGGATAAAGAACACTACAAAAAGTAACAATTGCATACCACAACCATTTCAATGGAGCCATCAGCGCTGGTATTGAAACTGACATGCTTCCTGCTCACCCTTTTGTCGAGCAGAGAAAGATCACTCCTACCTAAGACGTTTGGCCCTTTAAAAACTGGTATACTTGATGGCTCATCTTCTTCTTGACTGTTCCTAAGAGGCACCAGAAATCCTATCTTCGGCTGAAAATCATCGAAATTCAACTCCAGAGAGAAATGCATGCAATAACAAAACATCAAACGAGAACAATATCCACAGCGGAAATATACGATTTTAACATGTTCAGGCTTATGATCAAAGTTGTCAGCTTTTTCCCTACTCAAATTGAGGCAGTTAAGTTTTTCCTTAGTTTTTATAGAGAAGAAAGAAAGCAAAAAATAAAATAAAAAATAAACCCACACTATTAAATGGTTCCGTTGCTCTAAGATCCTTCCCGATTTCTTACCTGTAAATTTACTTGCTAAAACTCCATAGTAGCAAAAAAAAATTATCCTTTTTACCGTCACTGATTCAGAATTCTTCCTCAAACTAAACAGGAAAAGTCTCTCTCCGGAACGGAAAGAAACGGTTTGCATTAATTGAAGAACCAAAGAACAAACTGAAATGTACGTTAATGTTCTTCTTTTAACAGATAAAACCCATGTAATCACCTTCCTTGAGTAAACTACATTTAGAGCAAACGAGTTCCATACGACGATGAGCGTCTTCTCAGTTCACCCACTACCTTTTTCTTATCAGAGAAATAACAGATTACTACTGCAGGAGGAAGAGGTAGTACCCGTGATTCAGCCATTGATGAGCGTAGCGAATTCAAAATCGGCCTGGAGAAGCTCGGCTGTGAGACATTGGGGCTTCGCGCTCTCGGCCTGGGAGCAGGGCGGGTGTCAAGACAGATGGCATGCTTACTGGGGTATTATTATATACATATTTGTCCTACAATATACACAAAACATGTTAGATTATTATCATATAATACAATACATTAAATACAAAAGGAAATTATGCATTAAATATCTTAGATTATTATCATATAATACAATACATGTTTGTATATATTCTAATTCCAGGAAAAATAATAAAGTTAATGTTAGGACTTGTATGATCGAATAAGAAAAAATTTAAATACAAAATATATTTTTGCAGCAATAACAGGGCAACTGAAAAGAGCTACTTGAAATGTTGATTCACTACGATAGATTAAAAAGAATCTCTCTTCAAAAGAAAGAACGTGTTGTAGATCACCGTGCAGATTATTATGATTCAACTTGCCTCCTTTATGTTAAGGAATAGTCCTACATAGATTAGTGTGTAAAAAGATGTTGAGCTTATTAATTGGAAAAAGGTTTCCTAAGTTAGCTAATCATTTTAGGATGAGCCTTGGATCTAACTTCACACTTTGGATTTCAATGAGAAACAAAAAATTGTCACTCCCCATGTGGTCAGCCATATTTTGTGTTTTCCTTCTTTCTTATGTCTGTTTTATTTCACCCTCAAACGCTTTTCTGAGTTCATCCGTCACTGACACGTCTGAATCGCAACAACCAGATCAAATGAATTAGAAATGAAACAGCGAGTGAAACAACGATGATTGAATAAGGGATTGCGGAAATAGAATAAAACATTTTAGGTTCTGGAGCCTGTCTATAGTCAGTACATCTCATTGGGTTGGGATTAGTTAAAACGAAAACAAAATGTACTTTTGTGAGTAAATCGACTCTTTCATTAACAATCCTGTCTTATAAAAGGAAGCATATATCCACAAGCCAATAAGTCAACTATACTCTCCTTATTAACTTTAGTTTCTAATAGAGAAACATTTTTTTTCCTATTGTATACATATGAGTTAATCTAATCAACGTTGAAGTTTTGGGTCAAGTTAGTGAGGTCCCTTCATTGAAATTTCCCCACGGGTGTATGGGTTGAGTCATGTCTTTACAAGTGTATTGCTTAGTTCCACATAGCTAACTCATTAAACCGTTTGTTTCCATCACTTCAAAGCAATGCGCACCACTACTTGATAGAACAAGAGTGTGCCTAAATCTAGCATGAGTCGAGTCGAGTTAGTTTGTTTTCCACCCTTAAAAGTGGGTAAATGTGGTGTTACCCTTAAAAGTGCGTAGGCTCTCAAGACTCCCTAAAAGGTAGGTTGTTCCACCTTTGTGTGTCTTAACTTGTCTTAGATCTAGGACTATTGGTGTATGGAGTCTTGTCATTCGGTGGGGAGTGATGATTTCTTTTCTCTCATATGGCATTTGTCCAAGCTAGGTTTTCTTTATGTCATGGTTCCCAACTCCAGGGGAGAAGTATAGAAGTTGTAGATGAAAAGTGTTAAATTAACACATGGGGTCTACGAGGGTTAGATGTATATATTTTATGTTTCATTCATATTAAATATGAAAAAATTATTTTTCTTATTTAATAAACAATTCTCTTGTGGTTTATTTACTTTTTTGTTTTTTTCTTCAAATAAAGCCTTCTTAGATGTTGTATTTTCAAATATGATTGACTAGATGAGGTCTTTTCAATTTTGGTCTGGATAAATATGACCTCTAACATAGTGAGGAGTAACAATAAGATTATAGAACAATTAAATACAAGGAGCACCTCTTACCACCACCTTTTATAGGGAAATATATGGCAGGGAGGTGGCCTCTCCCAACCCATCTTTTTATTCAACAAAACTAACTCACTGGCCTATCAAGTAGATGAGAAAGCAACTTCATAGAAGTAAACTTAGTTTCAAAACAGATAAAAAATATAAGAAAAATTTGTCTCTTACTCTTCATAAAACAAATACTTTCTAATACGGTGTCTAGGGAAATTGAGAGTGAAAAAGAGAAAAAGTAGAATTTGTGTTGTAATCTTTTGAGAGGATTGCGCTCTCTGAACCCATGCAAGGTAGAGACAAGCTATTGTTATAACAATGGTTAAAGAAATAATTTATAATAGATCCAGTATGTCGAGGCTAAAATCCCTCCCCTAACTATTCAATGACAAAATAACCTAACTATGATATTATAACATATAAGAAGTTTGTCTTGAAGGTTCAAAATTTGGGAAATTACTTGTGGAAAGTGTCTTCATTCTCCCATGTGGTGTTAGACTAGGGAAGTTGCTACAATTAACCAAAACTTCAACTCAAGTCTACTATTTGTAAAGTTGGGACCAAGATCCATCCCAAAATGACTAAAAAGTTAGGAAAACTCTTTATAAAGCCAAGATATTTATACTCATTAATCCATGTGATACTATTTTCTCACACTCTAATCCACATGTCGGCCCTATATTGTGGCTTTGCACGAATGGTTTCGTATGAGCTCCAACTTTAATACTATATGAAGTTGGGTCTAAGACTTAGGAAACCTCTTTCCTAATTTATAAAATCAAAAATTTTACTCTGTTGTTGTGTGTCTTGAATTGGGTCGACTCGACCCAGCATTTCGTCCCCGACCCAGGTTACTCTATCGGGACCGACTGTATTTGGGGGGTTTCGGGAATAGGGTTTCATTGGGAGTCGAGACATTTGGAATTTGGGGATTTCTTTCGGGAGATAGGGGTTCGTCGAGGTGAAGAAATCCATTTTCGTTTTGTATATGCTTGGAGCCGCAAAACTCTTCCCTTTGCTCTTGATTTAGTGGAATCATCGTCTCTACCCGTGGAGTAGGCTATTGCCGAACCACGTAAACTCTGTGCCTCTTTCTTGTGTGATTTATTTATTGTTTCTGCACATATTTTTGTTTCTCATGTGTTTTAGATACTTCATATTGTGATAATCTCTTGATATATGCTCGAATTATATAGTCTATGTTCCAACATACTCAATAATTTATGTAAGACTATTTTTTAATACTCCTTTCACATTTAAACCACTCTTTTGTTATTTCTACATGCAGACAGAGTACCTGCTTTGATACCATGTGAAATTAGATCCAAAGTCCATCCCAAAATGATTAACGGTAAATATTTTTTTAATTAATAAACTCAAAATATTTGTACTGAATAATCCATGTGAAACTATTCTCTACCACCGTTTACTCATATATTACATATACATAGATTCTTACAAAGCTCCTTCTAGTGGGAGTCATAGCCTTCCACTAGGGTAGAGTGGGTGGAACCAAAATCCTAGCACCTATTTTCGACTTCAATTGAGAAAAGTGGAAGATCAGATGGACAGTAGCAAGCTTGGTAGTTCCAATTGTTAGGCAGCCGGATCAACTCTCTCATCCGCTTGGTAGTGTTTCTGAATCCGTTGTGTAAAAGGAATCGAGAAAGAACTGAGGGAGATCCCAGTATTTTTGAGGAAAAAATGGCCAACTTTAGCTACAATTGGGACACTCCTCGGGTTAGAGGAATGTCTCTCCGTTACCTCTATCACGTCAACTCACCTTTTCCTTATCACTCTTTCCTTCTTCCATGTGAGAGAAATGGCAACCAAACAGGTATTCCATGGGCTCTTAAGAGAACCAAAGCTCGTTACGGAGACTGGACTGAAACGAGGGATAATTGACGACCAAGAGTCATACCAGGTAGCCACCATTAGCTAAAGATAGATCACGTCCCATCTGTAATCCAGTTTTATGCGGTAGAGAAGCGATGGCCTGGAAGGAAATGACCCAAGCGAGCCTTGAACCGTCTACCCCCATCCGTGGAAGGGAATGTCATTCGGATTCTAGAAAGCCTATTATTTCTCCTGTGTTCCTTTGTATTCGACTTTTCAACCCTAATCAAGTCTCATCCTGATACTCCCTTGGTTCTTCCGTGAACTTGACGTTTAACTTTCTTTCTTCTGCCTTCAAATGGCAGTGCCGTGAACTTGACGTTTAACTCGCTTTCTTCTGCCTTCAAATGGCAGTGCCTGTCTTTATGCTGGAACTTGCATTTCTACGGGACAAAAAACGAAGAAAACGATGGACGGCAAAACCAGGCCGTTCGTCTGCCTCTGTTTCCTTCTTTTTCTTTTTACCTCGAAATGCCATGTTTCTCGTGCAGCTGAGACCATGAGTCTCGGCGAATCCCTCACCGGAAAGCAGACCCTGATTTCGAAAGGCGGCAATTTCGAATTGGGTTTCTTCAAACCCGGTCCCTCCCCCAAGTACTACCTGGCGATTTGGTTCAAAAAGGTCTCGAAACCGACGGCAGTTTGGGTGGCAAACAGAGAAACGCCGCTCTCCGACGACTCGTCCCAAGCTAGAATAGCAGAAGATGGCAATCTGGTCATCCTCGATCAATCGAAAGGACCAGTTTGGTCAACCAATTCTTCCTTAATCGGCTCCAATTCTACTGTTGTGGAGCTTCTTGATTCTGGGAATCTTGTCTTAAGGCATAGATCAAATTCGACTGCTATTTTTTGGCAGAGCTTTGATCATCCGACTGATACTTGGCTTCCAGGAGGTTGGCTGGGCTTCGACAAACGCACCGGAGAAACTCAACTTCTGATATCCTGGAAAAGTTCGGAAGACCCTGCTCCTGGGCCTTTCTGTCTCGAACTAGACCCTAATGGTACCAGTCAATATTTCATTCGCCGGAACAGGACCCTGCAGTATTGGACAAGTGGACTATGGAATGACCAGAGTTTTAGTTCAATCCCAGAGATGGGACCCGCTCATTACTACAACTACAGCTTTGAAACGACGGACAAGGGTAATTACTTCACCTACTACGCCTACGACCCTTCGTTAATTACTCGGCTTGTGATGGATTTAACGGGTCAGATCAAGCAATTCGCCTGGTTAGAGAGTAGTCAGCAGTGGAATAAGTTTTGGTCACAACCCGAAGCTCAATGTGATGTTCTTTCCCTCTGCGGACCTTTCGGTATCTGTAACGCTGGCGGCTTGCCCCCCTGCGGCTGCGCTCAAGGATTCGAACCTACATCTCCCAATGACTGGAATTTGAGCGACTGGTCCGGTGGGTGTGTGAGAAAATCTCTTCTTACTTGTGACGACAAAGATGGCTTTTCGTTGCTGACCGCTATGAGACCACCTGCCAACGGTCAGTCGTTGTCAGCGGTGAGCAGAGAGGAGTGCGAATTTGCTTGTCGGAGTGATTGTTCCTGTACTGCCTTTTCCTTTTCAAATAGGTGTTTTGTATGGAAAGGAGATTTACTGAATCTGCAGAACCTCTCTGAAGGTGATCCAGGAGCTATTGATCTCTCTCTCCGTCTTGCAGACTCGGATGTAAGTAAGTCAGAAAATAGTGGCAGCAAGGGTTTGCTAGTTGGGGCTATTGTGGGTCCTGTGGCAGGGATTGCAGCTCTATTGGGTGTTGTCTTCATGGTGCGTCGTAGAACACAAAGAATAACGACGACGTTTAATTCAGGCTCCGGTTCTCTGGTGTCATTTAGCTACAGGGACTTGCAGAGAATCACCAAGAATTTCTCAGAAAAGCTGGGATGTGGGGGCTTCGGTTCTGTTTTCAGAGGGACTTTACCCAATTCAAGTATCGTCGCAGTGAAGAAACTTGAAGGTCTAGGCCAAGGAGAGAAGCAATTTCGAGCGGAAGTGAGCACCATCGGTACCGTCCAACATCTCAACCTCTCCAGGCTTCGAGGATTCTGCTCGGAAGGTAGCCAAAGGTTGCTGGTTTACGATTACATGTCAAGGGGTTCTTTGGATTCGCATCTATTTAATAAGAACTCCGAGGCTCTGAAGTGGGAGACGAGATACCAGGTGGCACTTGGAACAGCAAGGGGATTGGCTTATCTCCATGAAGAGTGCAGAGACTGCATTATCCACTGCGACATAAAGCCGGAGAACATACTTCTGGACGAAAGCTTTTGTCCCAAGGTGGCCGATTTCGGATTAGCAAAGTTAGTAGGCCGAGAATTCAGTCGGGTTCTGACCACCATGCGAGGGACCCGGGGCTACCTGGCGCCAGAATGGATTTCAGGCCTGGCTATCACTACAAAAGCAGATGTCTACAGCTACGGGATGATGGTTTTCGAAATCATATCAGGCAGGAGGAACGTCGAACAAAGCGGGGACGGCAAGGTTCTGTTTTTTCCAACCTGGGCTGCGAAAAGAATCATGGAAGGTGAGGTTCTTAGCTTGTTAGACAATAGGCTACTAGGCGAAGCTGATATGGTGGAATTATGCAGAGTTTGCAGAGTTGCTTGCTGGTGTATTCAGGACGATGAGGAAGATAGACCATCCATGGTTCAGGTCGTTAAAGTTTTGGAGGGGCTTTTGGAGGTGAATATACCTCCAGTGCCGAGGTCTCTTCAGCTTTTTGAGTTAAATTCTGATCACATAGTGACCATCACCGACTCAGAGTCATCGTCCAATCAAACTTCTCAGACAGTGTCCAGAAATTCCAAGGCCAAAAGCTCGAAAAGCTCGTCGTGGGCATCGGCATCGGCACCGTCGAGCTAGTCAATTTTGGTCTCGATAAATGACCTCTAACATAGTGAGGATTATCAGTATTCTAGTATTAAAAAATAAGACATATCTAATAAAGCCGTGTATGTGTGTGTACAAGGATAAAGTTTTCTTTTCTATTGCTCTCTCCCTTCAGGCTACTTCCAGCTCTACCTACGATTACGATTACGATTAGGGAGGTAAACCAAATTCGGCAAACAGTGAAACCCACAAAACGACTGCCATTTTAGACGAGAAAACAGAGATAGTTCTCACAATGAAATGTTTTACTTCGGACATTTGGTTTCCTTTGTTAAATGCCTAATTCACTTGTGCACTTGTTCTCTACGTTGCACTCTTAAGGTGTTTAATGCCTTTTGGGGTAGATGGAAACGGAGAAACCCACCAAAACAGTCCACGTTGTTGAATTAATTTTCACAAACACAACCATAAATCTGTTAATCTATTCAATCCACATATAACATCTGACAAATACACTTCTCATAATAAAATACACAAATCGAGTTTACAAATAAAGTATTAACATAAATGAAACTTGAGAGAAAAGGGAACCTCCTTTCTGTGCACACAGATACTGTTCAGCAGCAGCGTCGCTCCTCGACCCCTCTGTCTAGCAAAGGCGAGTCACCACGGCTCTCTCATCTCCGGTACAACGTCAGCGTCCAAACCTGACTTCTTCCGACAACAGTCCCAAGTCCCGAGTTCCAGCTAAAGCAACAGCAGCAAACAACACTTTGTTCTCTGTTCCGGCAACTACGACGGCGATGACACGGATAGCAAGACCTTCCCCTCCGGCACCGGCGACGCAGGTCTCTTGCCCTAGCTCCCTTTTTTTTTGCTCTCTCGCATATTTTCCCCCTTTCTGTTTCTCTTCATTTTTCTGTCCCGTAATTTCTTTCACCTTTACTGTGTCTAACTTATTCCCGACGCATTGTCTAACTTAAAAAAAAAACATAAGATGGGCCAACACAAGTTGGCCCGCTAGTATTGATTTTCAACACACATTTCAGATGAGAATGGTGTTTTTTTTCAAATTAAATTGGTGGAATATTGGGTTGTTAGTTGATGCAAATTTTATGGTCTCCAATCCTTGTTTGCAAACTTGTTCTGGATTTAATTACATCTTATTCCTGTGTAGTTTCAACCTGAATAAAATGGAGGATTTTTATTTCCTTCCGCGTTTCTCTAAACTTGGCCGGATTGGCGTCAATTTCGTTTTCAGATGAAGACAGGATATGGAGTCAGTTCTGATGAGCACTGTGCCCCAAGAAGGCTATCAAAGGCGGTGAGCCGGGATGAGCTTATCTTCAACTCTAATAGTTGGAGCTTTTTTTTTAAGGAATTTTACCAAAATACCAGTTTGAAACAACTTATTTATGAAAACAACGAAGATCTCAACTTATTTGTAAAACTACCGAACTTTGACCGGTCCACTGTATATGTGGACAGTCAAAGGCGACACGTAAGCTTTGACTGCTTACGCGTCGCCCCTCAGAGCTATATTGTAAATAAACACATAGGCTGCCACATCATTATTATTGACATGTCATCTGCCACGTCATTACATGATAAAATTTTGAATAAATTTAAAAAAAATTAAAAAATCAAATACACTTTTTATTACCTTATATCTAAAATAAAAAAAATTATTAAATTTTTTAATAAATAATTAAAAAAATAACTCTTACTTATTTAACACCATTTAATATCAATTAAAATATTTATTAATTTTAAAAAATTATCGTTACACTTTTTATTACTTAAAATTTTAAAAAATAAAATAAAATAAGTAAAATAATTAGATTTAAAATATTTATAAAGAAAAAAAAATACAAAAAATTATTTTAGAGTTTAAAAATATAATTTATTTGTAAATCGTCATTGATTGATGATACGTACGATGCATACGGTGTCTACGAAGAACTCAAGCTCTTCACAGATGCAGTCGAGAGGTATGCGTGCATTAATTTCGATGAACACCGATTAATCTTGTGAGTTATAAATGGACCATGTTTAAAAGGAACGAAATCCCCTGTACTTGCAGATGGAATGTAGAGGCTGCGGAGACGCTGCCCGAGTACATGAGACCTCTTTTCCGTGAGCTGATTAATTACTCCAAGGAATTTCACGACGAGATTGCTCCAGAAGGGCTCTCCTACCAGATTGACTACAAGATCGAAGCGGTAGGTCCTTTCCTTGTAAACACTTGACTAGTATATTTACGAAAAATAATTGTTCACAGCAACAATATGCATGAGTTGAAGCAGAACTAATGTTTGCTTGGCATTCCAGATGAAGGATCTATGCAAGGCCTTCTTCATTGAAACAGAATGGTATGTCAAAGAATATCAACCAGGAACAGAAGAGCATATGAACGTTTCGTTCACCAGCTGTGGTTATCGAACCATCTTCCTCCTCTCTATGGTTGGAATGGGGGAAGTCTCCCGTGATATTTTTGAGTGGTTGAAAGCCCAACCTAGGATCACCATGGCTGCTGCAGAGATCTGTAGGTTCATTGATGACATAGTCACCGGCAAGGTAATTCATTATACAGACGCAATTTTGACGCCAGATTGATGCTTAAATTAGAAGGGAGTGCTTATGAATGGTTTTGTTTGATATTGCAGTTCGAGCAGCAAAGAGGGCACGTAGAGTCGACAGTGGAGTGCTTCATGAGGGAGCGTGGACTGTCGGAAAAGGAGGTTGTCGATCTATTCAGACAGTACTACAAAGTTGCATGGAAAGACATCAATGAAGGCTGCTTCAAGCCCACTCCTTATGCGGCCAAGCTCATCACTCGTCCTGTCAATCTCGCCCGAGTGATGGAGGTCTTGTACGAGGACAACCAGGATAGGTATACTTTCTCCCATGGCCGCACCAAAGCCATGATCGCCTCCCTCGTTGACGACCCTGTTCCACTCTAAATTCTTTGCGAAAGAGAGTGTTTTATGTGTGGTTGCTTCGACCCTAGGCATTTGTAACTCTTGTCTTTAATTTACATTCAGCCACACATCAACAATTGATCCTATTGGGTGTCTTGTACAAAGACAAGAACATGGGTTTGTTGATATGTGGAATTCAGAGCAGGTTTCGCCTATCTTTTTATTCAACAATCTTTCGTTTAATGAACAACTGCTAATCAGATAATATTAACATTGTTCGGCACATGGGTGAAGAGGATTAAAGAGCTAAAGAGAAGTGTGAAGAAGATGCTACGTGATGCTAAGGGATTTCACTTCCATGAAATGGATTTGATACAGAAATTATCAAGAAGATGACCTCCATCTTGTTGCATTCTGCTTCAGGCTATTCAGACGACACCCTTCTTCTCGTTTTCCCTTTAAAATTCTACTGCAAACTTGGTATGTGGGATTAGGGCTACTCTTTCTCTAGTCTCTTTTATGTCTACTCAAATTTTGTGGATTCTTCCATGATGAAACAGATGTTTTTGACAAGTTCAAAATTAGTCAAGGCAGCTTTGATTCTAACATGTGAACCAACATAAAGGGTCTCTTAAGCTTGGATAAAACATCATTTTTGGGCACGAGAGACAAAGGTAGCAATTTTGGGATTGTTTAATTTTGTAAAAGAAATCGAGGAAGAACGGGCTTTGAGAGGGAGATCCGATCGAGTCTACTACTTGAAGGAAGCTATATGATTTCTCATCCCAGTATTTTCGTGAAAAAATGGCTAACTTTAGTTAACCTCTGCTCTCACAGTAGTTTGATGCTTCAAAATTGATTTGTATTCCAGGTGAAATCTTTATCTGGAGCATATTATAAAGAAGCAGAATGGCACAATTGGTACACTTAGGGATCGGAGGAATGTGTCTCGTGTAAATTTTTTGTGAATCTATCTTTCTTATTTCAAAATAATTTCATACACTTACGTCCATATTTATATACTAAAATTACAGTTATTTAATTCTGGTCTCTTGGATCTCCGAAGTTGTGTCAGAGGACTTCTTCCTCTGTTTTTACGGATTTGGAAAAAGTCCTGATCTCACGCCAATAGTCCCCCTCAAGTTGGTGCATATAAATCTTTGATGCCCAACTTGACAAGTAAGTTGTAGAAGTTCTTACCGCATATTGCTCTTGGTATGACACAAAATATGTCACATATCTACTCTTCTTGAGTGCTCCATTGGGTACGGTCAGCGGAAGTTTATTTCATGTTAGAGGGCCTCAAGATTATTCTAAAATATTTCAAGATAGTCATTGGTGTCACACATCACCGGAGATCATACATATGAGAGTTGTCAATGCCATCAACATCTGTAATAGTAATGTCAATGGAATGGGTCGCGACTGAAGCTTTGCTCAAAACTCTAGTCATTCTCGTGGTTACCTTGACCACAGGCAAAGGAGATTGAAGGAGATCACCTTCCAAATACCCCAACTTGTCTTTGCATGAGATACACATCTCGGCAACCTGGATAGGTCTGAGTCAGGTCGCAACTGAAGCTTTGTTCAAGCTTCAATCATTCTCGTGGTCATCTCAACCACGAGAAAGGAGATCGCCTTTTAAATACTTCAGCTTGTCTTTGCTTGAGATATACATCTTGACAACCTGGGATAGGTTCGACTCAAGTCCGGGTCTGATCTGGTCTGGTCCGAGTTGAGTCTGGTCCGGGTCGAGCCTGGTCCGAATCTGATCCAGTCTGAGTTGCTGGCTTCCAAATTAAATCTCGCTCCCTAACTTTGGTCGGGTTTAATTTCAAACCCTCGTCGTCCTCATGACGCAGCCTCAGCCATGGGGGATGAGAGATTTGTTCAATGCTGCCACCATACTCGGTAACAAGATCCGAGAGTGGTTCGTGGAACTCAGGCGCCTCACAAAACATATTATTCACCTAATCAATTCTTCAACAATAGTTCCCTTGTCGCTGACATATATTCCATCAAGAAATTTCCATATATCCTTTTTTTACGTGACATTTCTGGTTAATCAACGCAACTTGCAATCTAGGGAGTCTCGATTTCTCTTCAACTTTAATGTCTATCTTGAATTCTTCCCCCCTGCCTGACAGCGGCTAGCCAATACACCCCAAAGACTGATCTGTTAGGGGCAAAAAGCTACCTCATACAAGAGTAGACGAAACCACTCTGACACCCACCCCGCCCATTCTTGATCGCCTCTCACAGGATTTGAACTCTGGACGTGGCGTGTCCAGCTCTGATACCATGACAACGGCTAGCCAATACACCCAAAAAACCGATCTGTTAAGTGCGAAAAGGTACCGCCTAAGATAGTGGACAAAACGGCTCTGACACTGCCTTAACGATTGTGTCATGATTTAGGGGTAATAAGTCTTTGTAGAAATCAATGGCGATGGTGGTAAGTGATAGGCGATCTCTCTTCCGTCCTGGTAAACCTCCATTAAGCCGAACAAGCATTCGAGAACGAAGAAAGGAATCTGGTTTTCCAGCGAGAGAAAATCCATCTCTATAAGTGGTCTTATCCAATGCATCTTGAAGATGGGGTCGCTCTGGTCGACTTCTGAGAGACCTCTCACCTTGCATAAAAGCTCCACGATGAAGCTGTCGTCAACAACCATCATCTCCACGAACGCCCAACTTTCGTTAATCTCACCCTCATTCCCCTCGATCTGATTGACATCTTCTTTGACGAAATGTATGTGGGATTCTGCGCCGCAGGAGGAGTTGAAGGCCATAAGATATTGGCTTGGAGCTCCAACAATACGAATTTCTGCTCACGAGGCTCTAATTACTACCCTTCTTTTCTTCCCAAGAATAAGACATCGTTTCTCAAATCGAGAGCTTTCATCGTTGGAGTCTTGGTCGCACAGGTCTGAGTTTGGTCTAATCACGTTTACCAGGTTGGAGGCCACCACCGCCACGAACCCCACTGCGAAGCTTGCCATGACGTGGGTACTGAGGCCGTCCTTCATCACCCCTCGCTCAAGGATTGTCTCCTTGACCCGATCGTACGATGCCAGCTGCGACGCTGTCACAATCATCACCCGGTTCACTGTCAGCGAAGAGCCTGGCCAGAGGCTTCTCAGCCTCTCTGATTTCGCCATCTGGCCGATTGCGTCCACCATGCTTAGGTAGTTCCAACACTATGCCGTCGAAAGTCATCCGTCAGCTTGCATCCGCACCTTCTCCTCATCAATTCCCCGCTTTTGAATCGGATCCGTAGTAGGAAGCAGGACACATGGAGAAAATTTCTCCCTGCGTCCTCCCCAAAAGATAAAAAAATCTTGTTCAAATATTTGGGTTATCAACCCCCTCTGATACATGTAAAACTTTATGGGAAATCTATCTTTATTATTTCAAAATAAGTTTTACAGATCCGAAAGAAGTCCTCCTGATCTCACGCCAACATCTTCGCAACCAAACAGGTCTTGCATTGGCTCTTAAGAGAACCAAAGCTTGTTACAGACACTGGACTGATACGCAGGATTATTGACAACCAAGAATGGTACTAGGTAGCCACCATTAATTCGTTCAAAAAAAAATTTTTCTAAGAATATTTTACTCTTTTCCGTCCATTTGGCCTATTAAGCACTCTTTTATGTTGTGTCTTTGATGTTTGTAGTTTGAGCGAAAGAGAGATCATGTCCCCTTTGTGTTGTAGTTTTATGCGGTAGAGAAGAGCGTATCGGAAGAGGAAGCCCTTGGAGAGAGGGCAGCGATGGCCTGGAAGGAAATAAATCAAGCGAGCCTTTGAACCATCTCCCCTTCCAAGATGTCTCGTGGGGAGGGAATGTGTTGGAGCATAGCGTATATATACTTAGGTTGGGGGGTATTTTTGTACAGGGGTATTTGTGTATTTTATATACAAATATGTCTAAGATTTAGTATAAAATACATATGTAACCCTAATTGAAATATTAGTGAATTTTTCGGCTGTCACTCTGGTGGACGTAGGCATACTACCGAACCACTATTAAATCCCTTTTGTTCTTATTTCTTGTTTGATTAATTCTTTAATCACGTCATTGTAGATTGGACAGAAGGGGAAATCGCACAACAACTGGTATCAGAGCTTACCCAATTCTGAAATCACCGTTCCAGACAAATTTCTCTTCGATTTCGGCTCCGGGGACAATTCTGCGATCGCCGTTCGACGATACCTCCACGCTGACAAGATTCCGCGACCGCCGTTCGATGATATCCCACAACGATGATTTTTTCGTGACCACCACCATTGCTAGGGACGACGAGGGGACAACAGAAATCTAGTGTCGCGGGGCCGCTGTGAGGTTTCACCCAAAGAGGAAATTCCTCTACTGAAACCTGGAAACGACGGACCTCGCCATCCAAGAGTTGTTCTCTGTCGGTGACGCGTCGCCAAAGACGACGCCATAGGTCACGATTTCTCCCGTCGTTGTGAGAAATCACATAAAGAAGAAAATAGTCGTCGCTGTGAGAAGAATTTTTTTTTGGGAACCTAACATTTGATGCAGGCACACCCATCAATGTTTGCAGTGCATTCGTCGAGGTGTGCACACCTAACCAGGTCATCTTTGGTGTTTTCTGTACTAACGCCGAAGGTACATACGTAACACTCGAAATCCTGATTTTTTGCACTGAAAACCCAAGTTAGGCTACGATAACTGAGGTTTCTTCTAAAAAATTTGACATGGCAAAAATTCTACGGAACTGGGAATTTTGAATTATGGCAAAGGAGGGTGAAGGGCCTATTAATGCAACAGGGCATGTTGAAAGCGCTATACAGAAAACAGCTGGTGGGAATGGATGACATGGATTGGGAAGAAATGGAAAGCGATGGTTATGGCAACTATTAGGCTTTATCTGGCTTATGACGTGATGTATCACGTGATGGATGAGGAATCACTTGTGAAAATTTGGTTGAAACTAGAAAGTTGGTATATGTCCAAGTCATTGACGAACAAACTCTATCTTAAGCAGAAACTATATGGTCTTAAGATGTCAAAGGGTTCGGATTTGAGTCAACAAATCAACTTTGTCAATCAGCTCATTAGTGATAGGAGGCGGGTTGATGTGAAGTTTGAAGACGAAGAAAAGGCGCTCATGTTACTGAATTCTCCTACGTACAAAAATTTGGTTACGACTCTGATGTGGGGAAAATAAATTCTCAAATTGGAAGATATTACAAGTGCTCTATTAGGTTTCCATCAAAGGAAGAAAGCTAGTGATGAGACTTCACAAGGTGAAGGACTTGTGGTGAAGAGTAACCAGGAACGTGGAAGAAACAAGTCTCGGAGTGTATCAAGTAGCAACAAATCTCGATCAAAATCTAGGAAGAAGAAGGACATCATGTTTTTCAAGTGCGGGAAAAAGGGGTACATAAAATGGGAGTGTCTAGAGAAAAAGAAAGGGAATGCAAAGAACAAAGAGGGTCCGTCAAAGTCTACAAATATAGTGGAAGAAGATGATTCAGGGAGTGGTGATGGGGATATGCTTTCTGTTTCATCCAGTTCAGATTATCTCAGAGATTCTTGGATTCTGGATTCAGCATGCTCTTATCACATGACACCTAATAAAGATTAGTTTCACACCTATAGGTTAGTAAACTCTGGTTCTGTTTTGATGGGTAATGATGCTTTATGCAAAGTTGTAGGAATAGAGAGTATAAAAATTAAAATGTTTGATGGTGTGATTATAACGTTGTGTGATGTTAGACATCTATCAATCTAAGGAATAATTTGATTTCATTAGGCACTTTTGATTGTAATGGGTATAGTTACAAGTCTGTAAGTGGAGTAATGAAAGTGAGTAAAGGTGTCTTAACAGTGATGAAGGGGTTGAAACTATCTGGAAATATCTATACATTACAAGGTACCACAGTTGTAGGTGGAGTTGCAACTGTAGAGTCTGAGTCAAACTGTACCGTCTTGTGGCATATGTAGTTAGGTCATATGAGTGTGTGTGAGATGATAGAGCTTCATAAGAAAAATCTATTAAAGGGTGTCAAAACATGCAAGTTTGATTTCTGCAAGTTTTGTGTTCTTGGGAAACAGAATAAGGTGCAGTTCAAGGCAGTCACACACAAGACAAAGGGGATTATTCACTATGTTCTTTCAGATGTTTGGGGGCCAATAAGAGTAGCATAACAAGGGGGACACATGTATTTTGTGACCTTTATTGATGACTACTCACAAAAGGTTTGGGTGTACTTCATGCAGCACAAGTCAGAAACATTTGACAAGTTCAAGTTGTGAAAAGTTGAAGTAGAAAACTAGACAGGAAGGAAGATAAAATGCCTCAGGTCAGACAATGGTACTGAGTACACAGATTCAAAGTTCAAGGAGTTGTGTGAGCAACATGGGATTAAGAGACACTTCACAGTACGTAAGACACCACAACAGAATGGTGTGGCGGAAAGAATGAACAGAACTATAGCTAAAAAAACTCGATGCCTCAAGTTGAAGGAATGAATATAGCATGTTCCTTAATTAACAAATCACCTAGAGCATCACTAGATGGGAAAGTATCAGAGGAGGTGTGAACATGCAATGAGGTAGACTACTCTGGCTTGAGAGTGTTTGGTTGTCCAGCCTATGTACATGTTTCTAGTGAGGAGAGGTCGAAGCTTGATGCGAAGTCTAGACAGTGTATTTTTTTGGGCTATCAAAAAGGGGTCAAATGATTCAAGCTCTGGGATCCGAAGGCAAACAAGATGGTGATTATTAGAGATGTGGTTTTTTTTAAAAAAACCATGTTGTAGCATACTCAGGAAGAAGAGAAACAAGTGCCAAATAATTGTAGCACCAATGAGCATGTGGTGCAAGTGCAGCTAGAGAACCATGGTAGAGAAGAGGATGCCCAACATGCAGAAAGTTCTAGCTCAGGTGATCAGCAGCATCACCGTATTGCCACAGACAGACCCAAACACACTTTCAAACCACCTACCAAGTATGGTTTTGAATTTCTTATGCGCTTATTACTAGTAGGGGGGATCCTACTATTTTTCCGGAGGCAGTACAAAGCCAAGAGAAAAGTAGATGGATGGGTGTTATGGTGGAGGAGATGGAGTCTCTGCATAAAAACCAGACATGGGAATTGATGGAGCTTCATGAGGGGAAGAGAGAGATAGGGTGCAAATGGGTGTATAAGAAGAAAAAAGTAGTATCAGAAATAGAGGGGGAATTTGTCATGAAGGATTTGGATGCGGCCAAGAAGATACTTGGGATGGAGATTCGTAGGGACAGAGCTTCCAGGAGATTATGGCTATCTCAGCATAGCTATGTTGAGAAGGTGTTGGATAGGTTCAGCATGGGTAATGCAAAACCAGTAAGTACACCTTTAGCAAATCATTTTAGATTATCTACCGCTCAGTGCCCGAAGACAGATGATGAAGTTCATGACATGTCAAAGGTCTCATATGTCAGTGCAGTGAGGTGTTTGATGTACGCAATGGTTTGTACGAAACCAAATTTGGTACAAGTTGTTAGCGTGGTTAGCAAGTTTCTTTCAAATCCGTATCGACAACATCTGGGATGCAGTCAAGTGGATTTTCAGATACTTGAGGGTACTACAAACTATGACATCATGTTTAGTAGACAACAGAGTGACCCTTCGGTTGTGGGATATGTGGATGTAGACTATGCAGGGCACTTGGATGACAAGAGGTCTACCACATGTTGAAAGTCCATGGTACAGTCTATGGTTGCATTATCTACTAGTGAATCAGAGTATATGGCAATAGCTGAGGCTGCCAAGGAGGCTTTGTGGCTTACAGGGTTGGTCAAAGAGTTGGGTGTCCGCCAAGGTGGAGTTCAGTTGCATTGTGACAGTCAAAGTACCATTTATTTGGTGAAGAACCAGGTGTATCATGCGAGGACCAAACACATAGATGTGAGGTTTCACAGGATCAGGGAATTGGTTTCATCATGTGAACTACAACTTGAAAAAGTTCACACTTCTGATAATGTAATAAACATGTTGACAAAGCATGTTACTACAGATAAGTTCAAACATTGCTTGGACTTGATAAAAGTATCCAGTTGTTAGATGGGAGACGACCCCAACCTATTGTTCTAGGTGGAGTTCTATATTATGCTTTCTTTTCTTTAAGGGGTGGATATTCGCCATGGTAGAGATTGTTGGAGCATATGGCATACATATACTTAGGTTGGGGGGTATTTTTGTATAGGAATATTTACGTTAGGGTTTAATATAAAATGCATATATAATCCTAATTGAAATATGAATAAATTTTTTTTACCATAGCTACGCAACCATTCTGCCGAACCACCGTTAAATCCCTTTTGTTCTTCATTCTTATTTGATTTATTCGTTAACCACGTAATTGTAGATACCACTGAGGGAGAAATCGCACTTCTAGATAGTCAATTCTTTCTCCTCAGTGCCTTTGTATTCGACTTTTCAACCCTCATCAAGTCTCAAGAGACTTGATCCTGATACTCCCTTGTTCTTACGTCAACTTGACGTTTAACACGCTTTCTTCTGCCTTTTAAATGGCAGTGCTATCTTTAGGCTGCAATTTTCATTTCTACGGAAAAAAAGGAAAGAGAACGATGGACGGCAAAACCAGGCCGTTCCTCTGCCTCTGTTTCCTTCTTTTTCTTTTTTCCTCGAAATGCTATGTTTCTCGAGCAGCTGAGACCATGGGTCTCGGCGAATCCCTCACCGGAAAGCAGACCTTGACTTCGAAAGGCGGCAACTTCGAATTGGGTTTCTTCAAACCCGGTCCGTCCCCCAAGTACTACCTGGCGATTTGGTACAAAAAGGTCTCGAAACCGACGGCAGTTTGGGTGGCAAACAGAGAAACGCCGCTCTCCGACGACTCGCCCCAAGTGAGAATAGCAGAAGATGGCAATCTGGTCATCCTCGATCAATCGAAAGGACCAGTTTGGTCAACCAATTCTTCCTTAATCGGCTCAAATTCTACTGTTGTGGAGCTTCTTGATTCTGGGAATCTTGTCTTAAGGCATAGATCAAATTCGACTGCTATTTTTTGGCAGAGTTTTGATCATCCGACTGATACTTGGCTTCCAGGTGGTTGGCTGGGCTTCGACAAACGCACTGGAGAAACTCAACTTCTGACATCCTGGAAAAGTTCGGAAGACCCTGCTCCCGGGCCTTTCTCTCTCGAACTAGACCCAAATGGTACCAGTCAATATTTCATTCGCTGGAACAGGACCCTGCGGTATTGGACAAGTGGACTATGGAATGGCCAAATTTTTAGCTTAGTCCCAGAGATGCGATCCACTTATAACTACAACTACAGCTTTGAAACGACGGACAAGGGTAATTACTTCACCTACTACGTCTACGACCCTTCGTTAATTTCTCGGTTTGTGATGGATTTAACGGGTCAGATCAAGCAATTCAACTGGTTCGAGAGTAGTCAGCAGTGGAATGTGTTTTGGTCACAACCCAGAGCTCAATGTGATGTTCTTCCCCTCTGCGGACCTTTCGGTATCTGTAACGCTGATGGCTTGCCCCCCTGTGGCTGCGCTCAAGGATTCGAACCTACATCTCCCAATGACTGGAATTTGAGCGACTGGTCCGGTGGGTGCGTGAGAAAATCTCTTCTTACTTGTGACGACAAAGATGGCTTTTCGTTGCTAACCGCCATGAGACCACCTGCTAACGGTCAGTTGTTGTCAGCGGTGAGCAGAGAGGAGTGCGAATTTGCTTGTCGGAGTGATTGTTCCTGTACTGCCTTTTCCTTTTCAAATGGGTGTTCTGTATGGAAAGGAGATTTACTGAATCTGCAGAACCTTTCTGAAGGTGGTCCAGGAGCTATTGATCTCTCTCTCCGTCTTGCAGACTCGGATTTAAGTAGGTCAGAAAATAGTAGCAGCAGGGGTTTGCTTGTTGGGGCTATTGTGGGTCCTGTGGCGGGGATTGCAGCTCTATTGGGTGTCGTCTTCATGATGCGTCGTAGAACACGAAGCATAACGACGTTTAATTCAGGCTCCGGTTCTCTGGTGGCATTTAGCTACAGGGACTTGCAGAGCATCACCAAGAATTTCTCAGAAAAGCTGGGAAGTGGAGGCTTCGGTTCTGTTTTCAGAGGGACTTTACCCAATTCAAGTATCGTTGCAGTGAAGAAACTTGAAGGTCTAGGCCAAGGAGAGAAGCAATTTCGAGCGGAAGTGAGCACCATCGGTACCATCCAACATCTCAACCTCTCCAGGCTTCGAGGATTCTGCTCGGAAGGTAGCCAAAGGTTGCTGGTTTACGATTACATGTCAAGGGGTTCTTTGGATTCGCATCTATTTAATAAGAACTCCGAGGCTCTGAAGTGGGAGACGAGATACCAGGTGGCACTTGGAACAGCAAGGGGATTGGCTTATCTCCATGAAGAGTGCAGAGACTGCATTATCCACTGCGACATAAAGCCGGAGAACATACTTCTGGACGAAAGCTTTTGTCCCAAGGTGGCCGATTTCGGATTAGCAAAGTTAGTAGGCCGAGAATTCAGTCGGGTTCTGACCACCATGCGAGGGACCCGGGGCTACCTGGCGCCAGAATGGATTTCAGGCCTGGCTATCACTACAAAAGCAGATGTCTACAGCTACGGGATGATGGTTTTCGAAATCATATCAGGCAGGAGGAACATCGAACAAAGCGGGGACGGCAAGGTTCTGTTTTTCCCAACTTGGGCTGCCAAGAGAATCATGGAAGGTGAGGTTCTTAGCTTGTTAGACAGTAGGTTACTAGGCGAAGCTGATTTGGTGGAATTGAGCAGAGTTTGCAGAGTTGCTTGCTGGTGTATTCAGGACGATGAGGAAGATAGACCATCCATGGTTCAGGTCGTTAAAGTTTTGGAGGGGCTTTTGGAGGTGAATATACCTCCAGTGCCGAGGTCTCTTCAGCTTTTTGAGTTAAATTCTGAGCACATAGTGACCATCACCGACTCAGAGTCATCGTCCGATCAAACTTCTCAGACATTGTCCAGAAATTCCAAGACCAAAAGCTCGAAAAGCTCGTCGTCGGCATCGTCGAGCTAGTGATCAATTCAATCTTTTCTTGTTATTTGTTTGTGTAATATTATTTCTTGCACAAGCAGGAAGCCAACTGTAACTAAATAATTTCTGTAGATCTCTGTGTTTCCCCTCTGTACAAGATACGGCTTGAAATTCAATCTTCAGTCTTCACCATTTTAATAAGCAAATAAATAGCACAGAATGCAGAGTTATGCAGGGGAGAAAGGCGTGGATCTTCTTCTCTGTAGACAAAAGTTTCATTATTCAATTAAGAGAAAATTTTATAAGTAAATGAGCCAGACCATTGCCAAATTTCCATTGATTTGAGAGAGTGGGTGGGATTGGAAGGTTCATGGTGGAGATGACACATAATGATGTTAGTTTCTTATAAAATATCCCATTTGACCTAAAATTTTTAAATCTATCGTCAAAAGTTGAACCCGGAATAATGATGACTTTGAACAACTGAATCACCTTGATCACAAAACTACCTTGCTTGACATGTTGACTAGGTATTCACTTCTTATGATAATGAAACTGCTTAAAAACGACAGCTTCTATTACTTCCATGGTATGTCGGAAGCATTGACTAGGTATAGTCAGATTTTTAGATTTCAAAGGTTGAAATCCACATGGCATCGGTCAACACACCACATCAGCAAAACAGATCCACGTTGCACCACATCATTTATTGTTTAAAATCCAAAGACTCCAGGACTAAATACCTCCCCTTAAAGAATAAATTCAATTCCAAACTTCAGTCAAAACCACATGAGGATGTGGTTTAGAAAAAAAAAAAAAATCGAGTCACAAATGATTTAAGAAGAGCTTATAAAGGGGGGTTAGTCCAAAAAAACCCGAATTAATTAGTTCATTAGATTAAGTTGTTAGTATAGAATAAATTACACTTCTTTTGAATCACATAAGTTCATTGACTCAGGTATAAAACGGGGAAAGTTGATTCGGACATTTTTTTTCGAATCCGCTGGCCTGTTGCCTCCGTCGCTGTTGCTTGTTGACCCGCCGTAGTCTCCTGCCGCGCGTCATGAGGAAGATGAAGTTTAATTTTTCCTTAGTTAGGAAAAATTAAACTAGCATAAAAAAAATATATTTATAAAATAATTATTTTTATTTATTAAATATATTCATTTATAATTACTGTATTAAATTAGTGATTTAATAGTCATAATTAAAATATTATTAAAATAAATATTTGATAAATTATTTTGGTTTAATTATCCGATTGCTATAATTAATTAAACCAATGGTTTTAAATTTTGTGACAATATATTATTAATTAATAATACATAAAAATATATATTATGTTATTGATAAATATATAAATATATATATTATTAATTTTTATTATTGTATTAAATTAGTGATTTTTAATGTTAAAATATATCTTATGTTATTAAAAAATAATTTATTTATTTATTATATTCATTTATGTTATTTTTTACTTTTATTTATTTATTTTTCATAATTTTTTCTAGTCACACGTAATTATTGTATTAATTTATAATAAACTATAATCATTTAGTAATATAATATAGTTTTTTATTAATTAAGATATTAATATATTTTAATACTACACGTTAAATTACTTGTAAGTGTAGTAACCATATTTATTTTGGTTAATTATCTGTTTAGATATATGTTCTATTTAAATATATTATAAAATGTTACTCATTCTCTTGTTTATATCATATTTTTCATTTGGGAACACTAACATTGGAATTTGTTTTCCAGTACGGTTGAACTCATCTACACTGATACCTAAGGATGAGTTGGAAGAATACAAACACAAGCCATCCTTTGGAAAATCAGTTACACTCACGCTTGTCAAAACTCAAAAATTTATTCATAAACCAACAATTACAGAAGAAATCTAACGTGGAATCTTGTGTTTACAAATAGAAGCGTCAATCGAAGTATATGGAGCATTTCTTATCCTTGAAGACTGGTAGGATCTGCCCATCAATCCCTACCCCGAGTTCACAGCTCGCGTGCATCCGGTGACGCTTGCTGTCCCATGTAGAAATTTTGAAATGAATTGCTGCAGTCAGTTCCAACCGGAACCCCACCTTCCCGGCTGCCCGATCCGCCATGAATTGCGGCCAGAGCTGATCGTTCACCGTCAGGCTCGATCCATTCAGCACTCCATGAACCGTCGTCGTGTTTTTGGGAGGCTGATAGAAGGAAAACAGCAATGGCGTCGAGCCGATTGGTTTTTCCTTGTAGTAGACTGTCCCTTCCATCGCATCGTAGTAGATTCCTACGTTTTGGTTCGGATTCCTGTCGGTTACATCGAAGGTGATTTCGGCGTTTTGAAAACCAGTTTCTTGGGTGAGGGCCGTGAATGAGAAAGACTGGACGTAGAAGCGCGGGCGATGTGGCCGGAGACTGAGCCAGAGGACGAATGAGATGATGCCAGCGATGAGGAGAAGGGTGAGAAAGATGGAACAGATGACTTTGGAGACACGGGTGGTGAGGCTCCCCTTGACACGGTGGACGTAGTACCGTGCAGTGTGGTGGCGTTTGATGGGTGGCTTGTTCCCCCGAGAGGCTTCAAGCGGTATGGCCGTCAGTGAAGCCATCTTCAGGCAGCTTCTCCGGCGAAAGCAAATTGGTTCAGAGTGAGTAAAACGCCTTATTTATTAGACGATGAAGATGTTGGGCAGGCAAAGGTATCTCTACGAGGAATTTCGGGGTTCTTCCCTGGAGAAAGGAAAGAATATGGGTTAGAAGAAGAAAGACCGGCAAAAAAATTGCCAGTTATGTGCGACATGAAGACTAGATTCTGGTGATTTCGCCAAGTTAAACTCCAAGTAGAACAAAAACGGAGAGCTTAGGATGCTTAAGAGCGATCAGGGTGGACTTTGGTTCACGCAAAGGCTTGATTAATCATCTGTCAATTACCTGCTTTTCGCTTGGTTTCCTTTTAGAAGAAGAAGGGTGCAGAAAAGGAAGATTTGTAGTTCTTTTTAATTTGAAAGGCAAAAAAAGAAGAAGCTTACATAAGATTCGTTATAGAGGAACAGTAAAGAGGAGTGGACGACGTTTGCAGAGGAGAATAGTTTCAGGAAGTTGAGTTGGGAAGATAAGCTTTGGAATAATACAGGTATCAAGTTTCAACTTTGGAACAACTAAAGCAGAATATTGCCTGCCATTTCTCAACCCACAATGAATTTTATAAAACTGGAATAATTTTCCTAAAGATGTGGAACTTCATGATTTTCCTTTAATTCAAAATAATTAACAAGAAAACAGAAATTGAAAATGGAAATTCAGATTATAAAAAAGTAAACAACAAAAAAAAGGAAAAAGAAAATTGTGGGTACGGGTGGCATCAAGTCGAGCGAAGCCCGAACCTGCTTATGTTCGAGCCGAGCCTAACCTCGAGCCTAAAATTGTTATCGAGCTCGAACCCAATAATTTTAGCAAAACTCAAGCTCCAACATTCATTTAAAACTTTTCAAAAACTACATGTCTCGAGTTCGAGTTCCATTTTACATAAAATTAGGCATGACCTCTACTTAAAATTGGACATAAGGGTGGCATCGAATCCAGCTGAGTCCGAACCTTCCTATGTTCGAGCCAAGTTTGATTTAAATATGTCGAACTCAAACTCGAGTCAACCCTAGCCTCGAGCCTAATAATTTTAACCGAGTTCGATTTTAACCTACATTTAAAAAAAAAAGAATGATAGGGGAGATTCGGGATTGAATCTCGATAATGGATTAGAACGCACCAATATTAATTTTTTTTACCTATAATGTTGTATAGCTTATTTTGTAATTTTTGAATCTGGCCATAAATTTACAATGGCCTCTTTAGTGCCCTTGGTTGAAAATTTATATTCTAGGAAAAAATAGAAAAGTTTTTCCTAGGATACATATTTCCAAAAAAACCTTTAAATAAAATTTTATTACTATTAGTGACTTACTAGAAAATTACAAGAAATATTTTAAATTTTTCTTACGAAAGTTAAATGGACATCTTATTGCCTCTTCTAGGGAAATAAATAAAAATTAATAATTAATCTAATATATTACTATACTTATTGATAAATTTTTAATCAAATAAAGTGTAAAAACACAAAATTGTTATGAAAATTGCCTCATGCTAAAAGTATTACAGTATCAATTGTCAAATACTTATTCAAAAAAATTTTATATAGTTTTCTAGCCCATCTTGGAAGTAAAATCTTACTTAGAAAATTATATAATTTTTTTAATAAGAATTTCCAGTTAGAAAAATATTTCCAAAAAATACGAGGTACTAATAGTCCCTAAAAACGTATTTATATTAAAATATCTTTTCGATGCATAAGGAAGGTGGTCTAGTGGCACCAACAAGGACTTGTCATTGGGGATAACGGCTGTGACCGAGGCAGTGGTGACTGACACAGAGACGAAGGAAGGAAGAAATCGCAGGAGCGCTCGGTTATGCCACCTTAACTGTGGGATTTCTACCGATTGATTTATCAAAAGAACGAGAGGAATGTTTAACCAACAAAAATTATAATGGGAGCTTATTTCTTTAAAATAAATTTTATTTTCAGTCGTTGGCACCTGTCGAATCCGAGTTGCTCTTCGTGAAGTCAACCGAGTTGGATCCCGTACCAGGAATCCCGATTTTTATATTCGCTGACGCATTAATTAGCCTCTCGTAAAATAACTTGGGATTGCAGAGTTGTTCTTATTTTACTAGCTTGAAGCCCATCCAGAACGACGAAGAGAGATTCATCCAGAGAGAGCCTCAAAGTGCGGTCTCACCGGCATATAGAGACCCTAAAATTAAGGTTTCTGAATCTTAGTAAATTTCGAGTCTTTGTAGTTCTGCCTTCATGCTTAAATTAATAGCTAGAAGATGATCGCTTAGTTCACTCCAGAGACTGTCAAAAGTAGATACAAAGCGCCGTCTCCACCGATGCCGAGGTTTGACTTCTTGGTCACCACCCTAGCACCAGCTGTGTGCATGGACTCGTTTTACCGGCGATGGTCGCTTACGTCCTTCTGATTAATCTCTCCGTTTCTCACCTCTGAGAGTACCGCTGCATTGGTTCTGGAATTGCAGTTATAAACAAACCCAGAGCAGTAAATTCTGCTTCTTCTTTAGTTTAGAAACAAAGTGAAATCCGATTGACTGCTTATGTGATTCTCAAAAAAGAGGGGGCACTGTCCACAGAAACTGAAGGTTCTCCTCATAAAAGCACATGAAATCAACTGTAAGACTGCGTGCAGCTCATGTGCACTTAAATCACAGACTTCGAAATCTTGATTCTTGAGAAATATAGAAGTAGATTTCAAGCAATCCCAATCCAAAGCTTCGGAAAGATATTAAAAAGGGTGGAAAGAGTTGGCTCAAAAGTGTTCTGTTCTTAAGCAAACACAACTGGGTTTACACTGCTGAGAAGTTCTAGAGAAGGATTCTTCTTCAATGGCAGCTTTACTCAGAACTGTTCTCTTTCTAGTTTTAGTAGTAAATGCTGCCGGATCTCTACAAGTCCATTTTTATAGGAACTCATGTCCACAAGTAGAAATTGTGGTCAGAATAATTGTAGAAAGGAATTTCAGAAGAGATCCATCCATCGCTGCTGGTTTACTTCGGTTGCATTTCCATGACTGCTTTATCAGAGTAAGTTTTTATGGCTTCTCATTCCTTCGTCCTTGGTTAGTTCATTCTTTCTACTCTTGTTCTGGTATTTGCCTACTTCCACTGCAATACTCTACCGGTAATTCATGCAAAAGGGTTGTCCTGCTGCATCCGAGTTTCTTTTTTTTAGAAAGATTTCCATGCCTTGTTCCAGAAGTCATAGCTGATTCTATCACGCTTTCGAACAAGATTTCTTCCTTTTTGACTCTTGCAGTAAATTTGATTCTTCTTTGGTGTTTTTGTTGAAGGGATGTGATGGCTCTGTTCTTTTAGACAGCACCGATGAGAACGTGGCAGAGAAGGAAGCTCCCCCTAATCTGAGTCTCCGAGGATTCGAGCTGATCGATGAGATCAAAACAGAACTGGAGAAACGATGCAGAGGGATCGTCTCTTGTGCTGATATACTAGCAATGGCAACTCGAGATGGAGTGGCTTTATCGGGAGGAGCCTCGTATGCTCTTCCTACAGGAAGGAGAGACGGGACTGTATCTACCATCTCAGAAGTTCACTTGCCCAGTCCTTCGTTCTCGCTTACTGCTGTTCTCAGTGCCTTCCAAGCCATTAACCTCAATTTGGACGACCTCATCACTTTACTGGGTAAGCAAAAAAATCTCGTTTTCCTTCTGAACAAACTGTGAGACTTTCAATGTTGCCAGAAAGCGAATCTCGTCTCATGTTTATGTCCAGGATCTCTCCCTGACCTAGGGAAGCTCTGCTGTCCTTTTCATGGCCGGAAAATGGGATCAGGGGAGCAATAGTTTTCAGAACAAGTCTATGCAGAAGAGTTCAGGGAACTGTTTAAATCCGTCAATCTACATTGGCATTAAGATGAAGTACTAGACTACGAATCATTCTGTTTTATCGCTTACTTTTTCAGGTGCTCACGCTGTTGGGTTCTGTCACTGCGGATTCTTCACGGACAGGTTATATAACTTCATGGGTACTGGATTGCCTGATCCTGATATGGACCGTAGCCTACTCTCTAGCTTACAGAAAAATTGTCCGAGATCCATAGCTCCAATCGTTAACATCAGCGCAGACCCTAAAATATTTATCGATCAGACCTCCAGTTCCCCTTTTGTTCTAGACAATTCGTTTTACCATGGCGTGCTTAATGGAAAAGCAGTGCTGCAGCTCGATCAACAGCTTGCTTTCTCCCAACTCGCAAGCAGTTTAGCGGAGAAGTATGCCAGGAGTCCCAAGGCTTTCAGGAAGAATTTCTCCAAGGCGATGATCAAATTGGGAAACGTGGGTATCTTGACAGGGCAGCAAGGGGAAATTAGATTGAATTGCAGAAAAGTAAACAAGAGGCAACATTGAGGACAAAATAAAAATACAAGTTTGTTTATTTTTTTGAGGATGTAATGGACTTATAGTGCATTCAACACCTGATAGAGAATTTCATTTATTATTCTTCCACTCTGGTGTTTATTTTGCTTTGGATTCATCTCCAGAAGGCTCATAAATAATTTCTCTGAGACACTCGGAAGAACCAAACTGAACTCACTCAAAATGAGCGAACAAACCGGGGGAAAATACAGCCAACTGAAAATCGGAAACCAGGAAAGGAACACCGAATTTTAACTATTAACCACCGCACAGTTCTTTCTAATCTCACCGGCTGATCCTGTTTTCACCTCAATCCGACCCATGTTTTGCATTGACACAGCGAACTCTTCGAAAAATTTCGAAAGTGGACCGTTCAGGAGCTGGCTGACGACTGTCAACGAGTTGCTGTTCTTGGTGAGAGCCGAGTCTGACTGGAACAAGCCACGCCTCTTCACCAGCAGAGAATAGTAGCTTAAGTCGAAGGTTCGGAAGCTGCCGGGATCCATTTCCACAAATGTGGTGTTATCGTTGGGAGTTTTGCACTTGTTCTTCCTCAGGTTGTCAGCATATTCGCTGTCCAGTGATGGGTCCTGGTCACCCCTGCCGGAGAAGTTGTAGAGCCGCTGGCTGAAAGATGAGCAGTGACCGATTCCAATAGTATGAGCCCCTGAAATAGATCAAAACACAGGTTTGAGCTTACCAGTGAAAGTTTTCTTCGTTCGAATAGTTAAAAGTTCCCCCCGGAAAAGCTTACCAGATAAAAGAACCAGGTCCTTGACATCAAGCCCTTTCCTAGCGAAGCTTGACTGAAGAGTAGTGAAATTGGAAGTCGGGGCAGGGATGTTGTTTAAGGCTTCAGTGGCGTTAGAAATGGTTCCATCTCGACGTCCTGTGGGTACCTTCCATGAGGGTCCACCCTGTTGTTTATAGGAACAGAAAGAGGTGAGTTGCAGATATATTCAGGTTAATGACATTTGATAATTAGTCATGAAAGCATTCTTACAATGACAACTACTGCATCTCTAGCGACCAAACTGAGGACATCTGCACAGGAAACAACACCTGGGCACTCTTTTTCTAGTAAGGCTTTTATGCTATCAATGAAGCCGAAACCTCTTAGACTCAGATTGGGGGGAGATGCCTTCTCAGCTGTGTTATTTGCAGTGGAATTCAGCAAAACAGACCCATCGCATCCCTGTAGAAGAAGGCACGATCCAGTTATTCCAGAAGAGAGATAAGTTGTGACAGAGTCATTATGAGCTTCAATTCAAACTAAGACAAGAAATTTCGTAAAACAGAGAGAACAGAGAAAACTGACTTCGACAAAGCAATCATGGAAGTGCATTCTCAGGAGCGGAGCTGCTAGAGTAGGAGCATTTGGTATATGCTTCTTCACATAGTCTAGGACAATCTTTTCCGCCCTTGGGCAGATCTGATCGTAAAATCCCATCTTCAGCTGCCCCTGAGCAACACCCAACAGCCCCAGAACACAGAAGAGAACAACCTTAGCAAAACCCATCTTCCCCATTGTTTCTAACAAAGGAGAACTGCACTCGCTCTACTAGTACAGCAGTATTGAACAGCTTTATAGCCCTTCAATTATCTGATTCTGGAAATGGCTAGTGAATAAAGAACTCAAAAAGTTTCTTTCCTCCAGCAAGTAATCATGTACTTTTAACTGTTCAACCCAGGTATATTTGAGGTAAGACAAGCAATCGGAGCTGAGATTTGTTAGAGCTGTCCCGTGTAAGACGAAGAAAGTAATATTTGAAAACAGAGGATTTCTTTTTAGTAGGTGAGAGTAGCTCTAATGGATCACTGCATGAGACTCCGTCATGTTGGTCTATAAAAATTTGTGAATTGGTTTGTTGGGTCTTTTTTTTTTTCCTGCATGTGGAATTTGAAATGATTTGCTGCTTAACCACCTTCCCTTTCTCTTCTTCTTAAATCAGAATCACTCAGGGCTGCAAGTCCCTACTGAACAATTATTTGGGGTGGCTACTGAACAATTAGCTGGTTTCTGTTTCAAGTCATTTGGCTGCTGCAGCCTTTAGTGCCTTTTCTGCCATTGATGAAATAAAGTAAGAACAGATTGCCATATTACCTTGTCCATTCCGTGGTCTTCAAGGTACCATGAATGGTGGTTGATCAAATGTTTGTTAGAATCACATCACAGTGAAATATCTTAAATATTCTGATTCAAATTTGTTGGGAAGAACGCCTCTGTATAAATATGACAATCCCATTATTGAAATGATTCTCTCTTTCTCAAATCCCATGCACCGATTTGATTTATAAACATCAGACGCCGACACTGTACAGGCTCACAATGTGCTTGATATTTTATCGTAATGAGGATCGTTGACTTGGTTCGTTGCTGTTCGTTGCTGTTCGTTGGTTACTTTCTCTATGATGTTGCCTGTAGGCACTAAAATATGATTTTCTGCTAAATTTGAAAATTTACGTTTTGATCAATGCATGCGATCTTGGGAGACAGCATTTAGGAGAAATGAAAGTAAGGATAGTTAAAAGCCCCAAGTTTTGGATCTAGACGGCTGCAAAAGCTTAAAACATCACATACCTTGTGCATTAGAGAAGAGTAAGAGTGCAGAAAGCCATAATCCATCACGAAATCCTGCAAAGAACATTTGCCCTTTTTCGTCTATTCAAATACAGAGCGTTACAGAACACTTCTCTTTCATGATCCAGTTACAGAAATTCCCTGGGCAATGTCTGAAATAGTCAAGAATAACCAATTATTGCTTGGTTTCGGAGAACGAATCTTTATAATAGAAAATGGAAAAAAGGGTAGTAGGTTAGAGAAGATCGACAGCTCAGTACGACCAGAGAGATAAGTCGGACGATTGCTCTGTGCTTTGTCTTCTTCCTTGTAGTTCGGAAACCGATGCTTATGTAAATTAGCAGTTCTCTAATCGTTTTCTTTCACGTCATTTACCACAGTTTATTTTATGATTTTAGTCTCTGTACAAGATGAGAATTGGTTAATCTGTCGCATGGGTGGTCCCTCCAGCCCACAGCATCTCATGTTTCAGACTTCTACTAAAATCTCCGATCCTCATCTCTGCTCTCCATTTTTGTACAGAAGGTAGTCTTTAAAGAAACGAAGAACGCCGCCGGGTTTTGGCAATAATTTCCGGTAAATCTCTCGAGACCGCGCATTCGGACGGTGATCAGTGATTATTTAACGGAAAGAAATCGCTTCATGTCGCGCTCTCGAATTCAGAATGATGAATATAAAATAGTCATGACAACGGTAAATGATCAGACAACATGTTTTAAAGGATGCGGATGAAGTAGAATAATTAACTGCCGATGAAGATAGAGATGATACGAATTGATAATCGGTTTGTCCGCTGCAAATATAAGATTAAGTAAAGGGATTCAAAATTTGAATAAACGGGTTAACGGAATCTGAACTTTTTTAGGCCAAAAACTGGTTTTGTTTAGCCTTACCAGTCCATGTCAAGGCGTGCAGTAGCAGACGAACAATTATCGTCATTGGAACTGGTCATGGGGTGACCCGCAGAAGAATAAAAAAAAGGTGAGGAAGTGGGGAACATTTGCAACCTGCCTTGACCTGCTTAACAGTGCCCGTTGCCCGCCATTGAAGGACTGGGACAATGGCAGAGGTGGCGGAGTTGTTGGTCCAGGCTAGTTAAAAAGGAGCAAAAAGGACAAATTGGGGTGAGAGAGGCTCGAACTCTCGACCTCAGGATCACTCAGAAGCTATGAGACCTACGCGCTAGCCAACTGCGCCACCACCCCATCTGTTGTAGATGATCTACTTGTTTTTAATAATAATTATTAATATATTACATTTTTAATAGAAACTATTAATGAAAATGGATGAAAATATTAATTTTTTAAATAATAGAAAATATAAATAAATTTTAGGCATGGAACAGAGTAAAACATTTTTTTATATATTTGACTTATTTTATGAAATTCCAAGTAAATTTCAAGATTATTAAAAAAATTAAATTTTATTTCGTTTAAATATTAGAAAAGTGCTTATAAAAAATTTCTCCATATTATAAATTATTTTTAAAAACATTATGCTATATTCGGTGCGGTTCGCTAATAATTTCAATAGGCAGTGTAGTATATTATAGAAGAAATAGAAAGAGAATTTTTTTCATGCTTCAATATAATAATGCTACACCCTGTTTTAGTTTAAGTAAATAAAAATAAAAATAATATAAAAGTGATATTTTCTTTACAAAAATGTGATTTTTGCATTCATTTTTAAATTTTAAATACAAAGAGAGACTAAAGAAAGATAATTATGCTGCATTATCTCACTTAAAAAATTCAAGAGAAATCCTACAATGACCTTCTTTGTGATAGAGATCAATATGATCAGGTTAAGAGAAGTTGAGAGTGTCTCAACGTCTACCTCTACAGTCATGTAGATGTGTAACTCTACATTGATGTAAATCCTTTTATCATTTTGTAACTATAAATACATGTATCACTGAAAATAATATAATTAGGAAATTATTATTTTATCTTTCTTCTATACTTTGAACCTGTCATAACCAGTAGAGAATGTTTTAATATGAAAATTAATTAAATAAATAACATTTTTTTCATCATTTTGTTTTGGGCTTATATGGGGGCATTCACTTTCACCCTTTTTCCTCTATAGACTTAGGCGACGAAAAATTGTCTGTTAATCTCTATTTATCTATAAAGATTTATGAATGATTTGTAAATGAGAGAAGTTGGACCAACCACTGTTTCGGAAACGGAAAGGAAGTAACAGTTAACATGATTTTATTTGCTATCAACTATGACGATGCGTATTGATCCAATATTTATAACTTGTTGAAATCAAAGATTAATCTGAACAGGCCACTTCATGTGTGCCAAGGAATGACTGCAAGATTGAAAAATTCAGATCATTCATCAATTTTGAATTGCTTATTTGTGATGATCAACTATCAACTACCATGATGTCCCAAAATGAAAAAAATACAATAAAAAAATGAAGAAGAAAACTTGCTTTCATGCGAAAACATGATCAAGCGTAGTTGTTTATTCACGCATTCACGATTCCCCCAAGAGAATGTTGTTTACGGAACTCAAATCTCCACCTTCGTCCCCGTTCTGCAAATTCTGCGACTGATATGTCATCTAGTTGACGACAGCACAGTGCTTTCTTATTTCACCAGCGTTGCTCGTTAGAACGCCAATTTTCCCCATCTTCACCATGGACACTCCGAAATCTTTAAAGAAGCTGGGTGAAGGAGAGTTCAGCTGGCTGTCGAGGTAAGCTTTGGTTACTTTATCGTTGAGCAGAGCAGCGTCGGACTGGAGGAGACCCCTTCTTTTCGCGATGAAATTGTAGTAAGAAGTATCAAAGGTTCTGAAACTTCCTGGGTCTAGCTCCACGATCGTGGTCGTGTCCCCAGGCTTGCATTTCCGTCGCAGCTGCACTATGTAGTTGAGGTCCATGCTGGGGTCAGTGTCACCCTGACCAGTGAAGTTGTAGAGACGGTTTGAGAAGCCCGGACAGTGGGCATTCCCGATGGTGTGACCACCTGAGAACGAGACAGAGACGATCTTGCGTTAGATTGGACTCACAACGACGAAGGGTCAGGGACGGATCGGTTGGAGCTGTTTGTTACCTGATAGAACTGCTAAGTCCTTCACACTGAGACCCTTCTGTTGCCACGCTGTTTTCAACTGGGTGATGTTGAAAAATGGAGGTGGAAGGTTTGCCAACGCTTCTGAGAGGAGAGAAACTCGGCCATCTCTCCGTCCAGTGGGAACTTGCCAAAAGGGTCCCTTGATCTGAAACAGTAGCAAGAGACAAACTAAGAAATCACAAATGGTTGAGATGAGTTCCGAAGGTAACTAATCTTTCTCCTTTTCTATTTACCAGGTTAACTGAATCCCTGGCAACCAAAGCCAGGATATCAGCACAGGAAACCACTCCTGGGCAGACTTTCTCTACAGCATCCTTGACTGCATCAATGACTTGGAACCCTCGAAGACTCAGGTTTGGAATGGCAGCCTTCTCCGCCTGACTGTTCTGGGTAGAATTCAAAAGCACCGAGCCATCACAACCCTGCACAAGTATTTAAGGCGGCGATAATATCGTTATCTGTTTCAGTAAGCTGAAAACGAAGAAACTGAGTTATATGAAAACAAACCCGAACGAAACAATCATGAAAATGCATCCTCAGCAGAGGTGCAGCAAGTGTAGGTGCCCGGGAAAGGAAGCTCGCTGTTGTATTCCTCACTATGGTCTCCACATTGGGGCATGTCTTGCTGTAAAATCCAACCTTCAATGTCTGCGCCTGGGAACCGTCCGCATTGAAAAGCACGATTGCTGCTACGAACAAGAGCTTGAAGCAAAGCCCCATCCCAGCAGACATTTTGTTGGGAAAATACTGAAGAGATGTTTGCTTGTAGGTGAAATGGTACGAGACGAGCCATCTTATATGTATGTGCTTCTGCCTTGGCCTACATATTGCTCTAAAATATTTCCAATTGAAAAGTCGCTTGCTCTACTGTAATCGAATTATAAGATCAAGTTAAGACGACCCGGAAAAAGTTGACTTGGGGTGTCTCTAAATGAGCCTTCTGAATCTTTTAATCTTCCACTTTCTTGAGCTCCAAAGGCAATAAGCATGGAGGGAGGCGCTACAGCGAGATTAAAGGCCTGATCGATAAACACAATGCACACGGTTTCTTTCTTAATTTGTTAGGAAGATGAAGAACATGTTTGGTGTAGAACATATAAAAACAACTCATGCAAACAATTCACCGAAGAGATGATGGCGGCGAAGTGGGTCTGTCAATGGGGAGGACAACTCATCCAAGCATGCCACCAGTTCTCAGAAAACACCGCAGGAGAGTTGACCTTGCAGAAAAAAGGGAAAAAAAAAACACAGGAAGATGCGGCTCTCGCCTTGACATTATTGTGTTGTATAAAATCTAAGTTTCAGTGCAGAAAAAAATAAATTAGAAGATCCAAGTTGCATTAAACTTGCTCGTTGGCTGCTGGAATTGAGAACAACCTCCAATCCGAAACTGCGACAGGCTGATCATTAGTTCATCGTTAATATGGTAGAATTAAGAAAATGGAAATCTATTATACCTCGTTGCTGCATTGTAGCAGATCCCTGCTCTCTGTTGAACACTTCAAAGACAGAACTATAAAGAAATTAAATCCGTTAACTGGATTGAAATCTAATCTCTTGGTAGGTAGAGTATGAGAATCAGATTAATGGCATGCAACCAGTAACCGCATAAATAGCACAAGTAATATCAATAGGGTTTTTCTAGTTTGCTTTGCAGGCTTTGAGGCCCCGAGATTTCCCAATTCGCATCTTGGCATGAGTAGAATCAGTATTGGGTAATCTGAATGGATATATTGGAGATCAAACTGCCATGAAATGAAACAAAATGTTAAGTAGATTCAATCAGAGTTAGGCCGTAATCATAAACTTTCTGCTCGATTAAATTTTAAAACAAGGAAATGTCAATGACAGTGGCAATTAACCCTTTTGGTTTCAAGGTAAATCAAACACTGCATTGTCCAAACACAGAAGATTCTAATGGTGAAATGAGGTGGATATGGGTGGCGGTGCTCAATTAGAAATTCGAACTGTCAACTTCTCTGCTCTGGCTTACACGTTGTAATGGAGAAGCCAGCAAATGGAATTCTGGTATTCTGTGTTTGGACTATGGACGGTGTTCAATTATTCCCTTTTTAACATAATTGTCTCCGGCGACCCTCGCAGGTTGCTCCATTATTCTCTGTGCCTTCAACGTGGGGAGAGGTTTTTTTCTTCCTTTCAGCTCTTCTTATGAAAGGTAATGCCGCACCTCTCCCTTTGGTTTGAGTCATAGGAGGAAAGGATGAGGGGGAGGCTCTCTTCTTCCTTTCGGCTTATTTTATAAAATATTGTAAATCTTCCTCTTTCCTTCTATTCAAGGGACAAAAAGGCAGGATTAAGGAAGTCTCCTCTCCTCCCTCACGATCTCTTTCCATGAAATAAAAGAGAACGTTGGATCGTGCCTGTCGTGTTGTAGTTGCTTTCAGTTGTGTAATAGTCTATTTACATAGACGGGTTGTTTATCAATGTATTATCGAAAGTTAATCATCTGCTTCAACGTCTTCTGTATTTTCTTTTTTATCATTCCGAACAAGAATTTGGATAATTTTGAACTCCTCTTAAACTAGATTAGCAGAGTTATTTCATGATTAAAAGTTTTTAACGTCAAAGGGTGTGTTATTCACATATAATAAAATTTCTCTTGCGGCAAATCTTTTCCATGTACAGCTGCTTCTTTATCGCATATTGGATTAGAGAATGTAATTTTATGAAGTAAACGAATTGGATGGCTTAATCCTTACCATGTTTTAAGACCATTTGGACACGAAGCAGCATGAAAAATGGCCTTGTTGTAGTTTCAAAGTCAGGTTACATGGAGTCAACAGGGAGAAACGATTGCCGTCGTTCTTGTTTGAAGACTAAAGGAATAAGAACAACATAATGATAGAGAACAAGATGATCAGGTTAAGAGAGTTAAGATTGTCTCAACTTCTACCTCTACAATCATGTACACGTGTAATTCTACATTCATGTAAATCATTTTATTATTTTGTAACTTAAATATATGTATCAATGAAAGTAATATCATCGGAAAATATTTTTTTATCTTATTCTATACATAATACCTAGATTCGAAGAGATTTAAGTTCCGTCTTGTTCTTTTAAAACAAAAATGACCACCAAGTTTGACGTTGCTTATATCATATTTATGACCCCCAAGATGTCATCAGCTTCGACTTTTGACCTAATTATAGGAGCTTAATTAAATTATTGATTGGTATTTCAGGCACTCTCTCCTCAAGTTCATATTTCTCCTCCTTCTGGAAGGAAAGAAATAGTGACAATGTCTTTCTCTCTATTATGAAGGAAAGACAAGGGAAGCTAGCTTCCATCTAGCACAAACTTGGTCTTAGCATAATAGCTTGCACTAATTGAGAGACCTATTTTAGATGTTTAACTTGTTTCAACATTTTAAGATTCCCATTTCTACTCAGAGGAAGTAAATATTAACTTGAAAATGTAGGTATTCACATGAAATTAATTTTAAGGAAGTTATTCTCACGATATTATAGGAGTAAACATCTGTTACAAAACCCAGATTGGATTGGCCTGTTCTTGGCCCCTTGTCCATGTTGAAGGTATGTAAGATTTGCAAAAGGTTAAAACTTGGCTTATCTAGTCAAGTTTGATGGTTAAATCGGTGAATCAGGTGATCAAGTCTATAGTGCAGGGAATAGAGGTAAGAACCATGGTGGGCAAGAAAGATGCTAGGAAGACCAACGACAAGGGAGGAGCCCTCATCGCACCCAAAGGGGGGAGGGGAGGCGGCTTCCCTCACCCCTCACCCTTTTAAGCAATCAGCGAGGAAGGATTCCTCCCCTTTTGTTGGAATGACATCTCCTCCTCCCTTTTGTTTGAATGACAAAGGGAAGGACAGAGAGGTTCCCTCCTCTTGGCTCTTTGTATGCACCCTGGGGAAAGTGAAATCGAGACATGGCTCAAAATCCATGAATTTGTCTTTCCTTTTTCTGAGAATCGTGCAGTTTCCACTGATGTGGCTTCAAGAAAGATTAGAATTAATGGCAGAAAAGTTTTAGAATATTATGTTGAATTAATTTTCACAAACACAACCACAAATATGCTAATCTATTCAATCCACATTCTGAATACACACCATAACATCTGGAAAATACATTTTCTCATAATAAAATATACAAATTGAGTTCACAAACAAAGTATTAACAGAAATGAAACTTGAGAGAAAAGGGAACCTCCTTTCTATGCACACAGACACTGTTCAGCAGCAGTGTCGCTCCTCGACCCTCCTGTCCAGCAAAGGCGAGCCACCACGGCTCTCTCCTCTCTAGTAACAACGTCGGCGTCTAACCCTAACCTCTTCTGACAACAATCCCGAGCTCCGGCTACGACAACAACAACAAACAACACTCTGTTCTCTTTTTCGGCAACAACAGCAACTAACACTTTGTTCTCTATTCCGGCAACAACGAGCCTTTGTGGCTCTCTCTTCTGCGGCAACTACGACGGCGATGACACCGACAGCAGGACCTTCCCTTCCGGCACCAGCGACGCACGTCTCTTGCCCTAGCTCCCTTTTTCCTTCTCTCTCGCATACTTTCCCCCTTTCTGTTTCTCTTCGTTTTTCTGTCCCGTGATTATTATTTTTTACCCTTCTTGATTTTATTTCCTCACTTATTCCCGACGCACTGTGCGTCTACAACTTAAACAAAAGGTGGGCCCACATGAGCTGGGCCCGCTGGTGTTGATTTTCAACACTCCCCCTCAAAACCAACTCATATGCCTAGATCATGTTTCGTCTACACGGTCACACCTCTTGATCTCTACATCTTTTGGCCTTCTCCGATAAATTGGCTTATCTCCATCTTGAATTCTTCTTGCTTCTCCAGTCAGTTTAACTCTAAGACCAACCCCTTCATTTGGCTTTTCATAGCCCTTTCCTTCCTTCAAAACCTTCTTCAATACCTTCTTATCTGTGATAACCTTTGTAGCTGTTTTTCAAGAACCCAACTCAAGATCTACATGGAGAACTGCATTATGAGCAATCAACGCAGCAGGTGGCACCCAAGCCTTTTGTACGATGTCTGCTCCTGCTCCAAGTAGCTCATCAACGTCTGCAAGTTTGTCCTTGATAGCATGGACATATGTAGACAAGTGGACTAGTGCAGCACCACCTCCAGGTACAATACCCTCCTCAATGGCAGCAAAAGTGGCATTCTTGGCACCTTCAATTCAGACCTTTCGGTCCTCAAGTTCCGTCTCAGTTGCAGCTCCAACCTTTATGACAGCAACTCCACCTGACAACTTGGCAATCCTCTCTGCCAAATTTTTTGAATCATAAACAAAATCTGTTTCAGCCAGCTCCTTCTTTATCTGATTAATCCTAGCCTGAATTTCATCTTTTGTTGTAGCATCAGCTATAATGGTTGTTGAATTCTTCTGGTCAGTCACCAAAACTCTAGCATTCTCAAATTCTGCAATTAATTGTTCTGGGTTTGTAACAAACTGAGAGGAGGTATAACTTCTGTCAATCTCCATTCCTTCCTCAACATCAACTGTGGTCTCAAAGTATGACGAAGACTAAATAGACAGTACACCATCAGGACCCACTTTATCAATTGCATCAAATACCATGATCCCAATGACCTCATCATTACCAGCAGATATTGTAGCAACAACTTTCACGTCATCACGCCCTTTGATAGGCCTGGCCTTCCTTTCCAACTCCTCTACCAAGCCTTGAACTATCTTATCAACCCCTTTCTTCAATAGATCATCACTTATCTGTTCAGGTGTTGTTACAATGAGGGCTAATTCTTCTTCCCCCATAACCAAGTGTCATTCTTCTTCCTTCATAACAAAATGTGCTTCAGCATCCCACTCATCTTCAATCTTCTCCTGAGATGTGTAAGTGGCAGTGTTACCTTCAACAGATTGTTTTTGGGACCAACAATTTCTCGCTACGTGGCCTATCCTCCCGCAGTTATAACTATTGACATCAAACCTTCTACTATTTTCACGATTCTTCGAAGCTCCCCCTTGACGAGAGTTCCTCTCTTCTTGGTGATTTTTCTCCTTGTCACCATCCTTTCTAGACCCACTGCCAGTGTATCGCTTGACATTACCTCTGCTCTTGCTAGTGTACAACGCTTCCTCACTCTTCATTGAGACTTCTCCCATTTTCTTAGCCAAGGCTTCTTGACCAGCAAGTAAATTTTCAAACTCAACAAGTGATGGTGGAGTCGGCCATCCCTGTATAGCGGCAATGAACCCTCGATATTTGGGTCTTAAACCATGGGTAATTATCCTCTTTATCCTGGTTTCCCCAATTGGAGCTTTTGGGTCTAAATCTGAAATTTCCCGACATATCAACTTCATCTTGTGGAAGTACTGAGCAATGGTGATGTCGCATTGCGCCGTTGATAACAGCTCGTTCTCAAGCAGTTACAACCTTACATCATTCTTCTTTGAGAACAGTACAACGAAGATGTCACATGCTTCCTTCGGTGTTTTTTAATCCCGAATGTGCTTCAACATTTCTTCTTCAACTGTGGTCTTCAAAGCAAACATTGTTTTGCCTGCTTTAATTTTCCATTTTCGCAGGGTCCCATTGGCATCCTCTGCTATTGGTTGTGTAGTTTCACTGCCACCAACAACCTCCCACAGGTCTTGACCTTGTAGGTAAGACTCAATACATGTTGACCACATATTATAATTTTTGTGGTTGAGCTTCTTGACTCCTACACCCACATGAAGGTTATTCATTATGCTGGCACAACTTCACTCTACCCAACAACCTCAGATAATAGTAACCTTGCAGAGTACCTTACTGCTCACACCTCAAGATACCTTCACCAAACAAAATAATGGTCCTTTACCGTCCCGCTCTGATACTAATTGTTGAATTAATTTTCACAAACACAACCACAAATCTGCTAATCTATTCAATCCACATTCTGAATACACACCATAACATCTGGCATTTACACTTTCTCATAATAAAATACACAAATCAAGTTCACAAACAAAGTATTAACAGAAATGAAACTTGAGAGAAAAGGGAACCTCCTTTTTACGCACACAGACACTGTTCAGCAACAGCGTCGCTCCTCGACCCCTCTGTCCAGCAAAGGCGAGCCACCACTGCTTTCTCCTCTCCGGTAACAACGTCGGCGTCCAAACCTGACCTCTTCCGACAACAGTCCCAAGTCCCGAGCTCCGGCTACGGCAACAGCAGCAAACAACATCCTGTTCTTTGTTTCAGCAACAACAACAAACAACACTCTGTTCTTCATTCCGGCAACAACGAGCCTTTGCGGCTCTCTCTTCTATGGCAACTACGACGGCGACGACACCGACAGCAGGACCTTCCCTTCCGGCACCGACGATTCACGTCTTGTCAGAGTAGTTCCGTCCACTCTTGTTAGAGTTTGTGGTCTGAGTTAGGTACTTGGTTTTCCACACCTTAAATTACTAGTCTTTTCGGGTTGTATTGGCCAGGTATCTGACTCAAAACTCCGAAGTTAAGCGAGTTTGGGCAAAAATAATTATAGGATGGGTGACCTCCTGGGAAAGTACTTTTGCCTAGGACTTTAACATGTCTCATACCCTAGCTCCCTCTTTCCTTCTCTCTGGCGTATTTTCCCCCTTTATGTTTCTCTTCGTTTTTCTGTCCCATGATTTTTTTTTTTTTACCCTTCTTGATTTTATTTCCTCACTAATTCCCGACGCACTATTCGTCTACAACTTAAACAAAAGATGGGCCCACATGAACTGGGCCCGCTGGTGTTGATTTTCATACAACTTAAACAAAAGATGGGCCCACATGAACTGGGCCCGCTGGTGTTGATTTTCAACATATTAGCTTTGTAGCTTATCTCAGATTCGCTGCTCAGTCTTATCCTTACTTTGGCAGTTGATGATTTGCCCTCGTTCTCTCACTGAATCATAATCGCGCTTTTGTTTTTAAGCATAATTCATAATGATCTTCCGTCTCGACATGGTGTTGGTAGGGTCGAGTGGTGTGACAAGGCTTCCGACTCTTATCCAACAGGTTTCCAATTCTAGACGTCACTCTAGACAAAGCTTGGCCCAGATCAAATTCCTAACGAAAATGGCTGGAAATTAGTTAAGATAATCATTTGGGATAATGAAACCCGTAAGTGGGATTTCTCCGCAGCTACTGTGGCGTTGAATTTGCCCAACAGGAGAAGAGAATCTTCAAGTGGCATAAATGGTCCATACTTAAAAGGTGATTAATGTGGGTAGTGAAGGCATTCAAGATTGATTTGCATCTGTACAAGCTCCAGAGAGTTCTGTAATATGAAATTCAATAGCAATTCATTTCTTCCATTAAAGTAGTTGACTGTAATTCGTGAACCCCGACCTCATGTTCGTGCCATGTAAGGAGATGATTCAAAATTTCTATTTTCTGCTACTGTTCATTTGCTGGAAAGAGAGAGCAGGAATCCAGTTTTCGTAAACTACTAAACAGCTCTTCCTCTTCTCTTCTAATCATCATCGTTCATCATGCTAGGCTAGAAAGTCTTCTGTAAGTACGTGAGTGCTACAGATATGGTCAACGTGCTCATTCGTAAATCCTCACTGAAGAAAAACGAGCGATTCTTCATTAGTTGGAGATGAATTAGAAGCCAACATTCCGCGTGGGGACTCTGATTCTGTGAACCAGGTAACGTAACCCATACTCAGAATTGACTCTTGCCGTGTTCTGGGGAGTTTCTATGGATGCTTCTCCTGGAAACCACTAAGAGAACCGTGTAATTCGGGATGGCTGTTAGCGATGACCCCAGCGCCTGAAGAAGGAATGGAAGAGACATCGATCTGCTTTCAAGAATAAGAATTATACACAATTTGACAGGTTCTTCAATGTCTAATCCAGCTTCATAAACTGGTTACTGCTCTCTCTTCTAGTTCAAGATTTTCAGAAACCGCCTACCTGAATTATTCCCTTCAACCTAGTTTCAGAAACTGCCGTCCGTCTTATATCTACCATGAAATAACTGTTCGCCTTATCAAAAAACAAAAAACACAAAATTGCTCACCCATTAAAGGTCCTTACTGTACTCTGCATATCCAGAACGAATTCTTCTCATGAATAAATAATTACACAAGCAAAAAACCTCCCTCTCGGCTCTCAGTTCTCTACCGGATTTCCTCTGTCTATCACCATGATTTGAAGCAAGGGAGGCGATTCCTCCACGATCAGCGCCGCACCCATTTCGGCACTCCACATGCCTTTCGTGTATTTAAATGATTTCTTCATTTCTTCCCTAAAAACTCTCATCGATTCCAGAACGAAACGAAGTGGAAACAAAATTTCTTTAACCCAGCATTCCCCCTCTTTCTTTGTCCTCCAGTGGAATCTGAAAATCCTGTAAAGCAAGAGCCGGCTTTCTCATAAAACCTGTCCCTCTTTCTCCCCCTCCCCCGGTCGTGGTCCTTCTCGCGTGAACAGAGGACAGACAGGGACGAAGATAAAAACCGACAGATACCCAAAAGCAAGTTTCAGAGATGAGCAAATAGGTGTCGCTGTTGCATGCGGGCAGATAAATCAAACAGCACACCTGTCAGCTGCGCTCACTGAGAATCTGAGAAGAGCATCACGGTTCACGATTCTTTTATTCTGAGTAGACAACAAATTTGATCATCATCCAGGTGAGATTAAGTCACATTCAAGAATTCAATTAATTTATCGGTCCCGTTGAAAACGTTAATGGCCGTCGATATTTGGATTATGCATTGGTTTCTGCTCTGGTTGGCTTTTGTTTGTTTTGTTCTAATGCAGCAAACAGAAGCAACAGGAAGTCAAGAATAATTTTTTTTATGTAGAACAATTGAGCTCTTAATTAATATCTGGTTGGTCATGTCGATGCTGGTTGGTGCCTAAACCGATTAAAGGTCTCTTATTTATCTACAATGAAGAAAACAAAACGAGAACTGGTTTGGTACCAAGAGAAGAAACAATTTCTCTAGCTCACGCAACCGCTAGACCAAACTGCTCTTTTATTGCTACTGTTAATGGTTATAATAGAATCACTTTCTTCTACAGAACGGCTCGTGAGCTCTTGAAAGTTCCAAACAGTCTACTGAACTCTCATCTGATGTAAACGCAACCTAGGATTAGTCCTGTGATTATTCCTTGTATCGTTTCTGGGTTTCATTCCCGTGTTCAGAAGGAATTCTTCACTCTCAAGGCAAAAGTAGATATGATATGATGTGAAGCACCAAAAATCTGTTTTGGGTGTTTTTGTGTCCTTCGAATTTTGTGAAAATTGTCTTCGTCGCAGCAGGTTTGTTCAGGAGCTGTTGAAGAAAATCTTTCACCTCGTTCGTGTTTTCAGGTTCTGGTGAATTCCTTCTCTTCCTGTTGTCTATTTAATAATAGTTTCTGATCTTTACCTTTTGACTAACATTACTCGGCAATTCATCTACTGCAGCCTCCCAGACCTGAATAAGCCGTCTTGTTTCTCTTGAAGTCTATGGTGATCGAGAAAGAAAAGAATATGGCGGAAATCCCAAAATTGGTATGTACGGACGATAGATGTTTGGTTGTATTGTTGTTTGTTTCTTCGCATAATTGAATTTGTTTTCTGTTGACTGTTTCATCGGGTTTGTCAGTTCGGCGTTTCTTCCATTAATTGAAGGTGATGTGAATTTCGATAAGTTCGTTAAACAGACCGAATGGTTTTTCCTTCTGAGATTTCGTTTCTTTATTTTGATTGTTTATTTTTCTCTTTATCCTCGGAAGGGTCATGATTCGGCTCAGAGTTTTTCTTACGAGTTCGAGCTCGGAGCTTCTAAAAGCACCATTAAAATGGCTGCCGCGGATCAACAAGTCGTCTTCAAGACAACAGAGGGAGGAGAAAGTTTTGTTTTGGAGATGGACAGCTTATTCTCGCATATCGCTGGAAAAGATTTAACCAGTGTAAGTTTTCATCAAACAAGGTTTGAATTACGGAAATCCTTTCTTCTTTGAAATTCCTATAGTTTCTTTCGTAAAACCCTGTTTCGATTTATACCCGAAAACTGTTTTAACCTGATCCTGCAAATTCAAATCTTCACAAGAGTTTGTTGAGCTCTTGCATTTATATACTCAAATTTTATTTCCCTAAAACGTGTAATTGATTAAGGATCAAGCTCTTCTTATGATTTCGCAAATTCCATCGTAAAGCGGCAGTAATTATGACATAGAGGGCCTCTGATGTTCGTATATAGTTTCCAGCTCTGCACATGGTAATGATTTCATTGTCTTATTTCCTGTAATTAAAGTTGCAGAGAAGCTTTTCTCGGAAAGAATCGCTGAGAGGAGACCGTAAGCTTCAGCAAAGAGAAACTGATGATTCGCCCACCAAAGGTATGATTGTAACAAGGAACTTGCATGTGACGCTTTTTCATGTTTCAACGGTTGCCCTGTTTCATTTTCTTTCACTCCCTCATGATCACGACTCAGTTGAATGCAGAACGGGGTTCTTCCCCGAGTCTTACGCCATTCTCATCCCTCTTTCTGCTTAAAAATTGGGCGCTTATTAATGGCAACGATCGTTTTAAAACTTTAAATCTCTTTATTTCTCTTCATCCAGTCCAGTGTCTTTTAATGCTCGACCTGTGATTCTGAATCCATTAACCAGTCTTCAAAACTTCAGTCCAGTAGAAAACTTGGCGAGACAATTATAGTGGGATCAAGTAAACGCTTTGATTGAAATTCTTTAATGTATTCAAACAAGCAGGTGGGTTGGGTGGTGGGGTTTGCACGGCGGAGAAGGCGGTGGTTATCCCTGTGGGAGGGACCACTGCGAGTGAGCCAGCAACCAACATGGAAAGCAGCAGAAGTAGGAGATACTGTAACAGGCGTTCCTCTTGGATCGACCCAAAGAGAGTGCTTTTGCTCTTCGCCACACTGTAAGTGTTCCTTCACTTCCGTCGCCGTTTTGTCGCTGTAGGTTAATGATCATTACGCTGTAAAAGATATTTCTCCATGGATAAAACTAATTTCCACACATTCTGGTAATTATTTGCTCATCATGGGAGCGAGCCTCTCAGTCAAAACTAATAGAATTGTTCCTTTCGTCGTTACTCCAGCAGATCAGTCTGAGACATGGCTTTATCTTATTACCTTGATGGACATGGTCTCTGCTGCAGGTCGAGCATGGGGACGATCATACTCATATATTTCACACTCTCGATGAGCAAGATCAATGGCGACGATGCTATAGCAGCTCAGCAGTAATTAGCCTCACAGTTACTTGGCCTACCAATTCAAAAAGTACAAGACCACACAGATGCACAGAATTATGGGCAGCTATACAGTAATCTTCCCCTGGTTTCCATTGTGGATTGATTGACAGCACATGAAGAAATCACTAAAAAGAGAGGGGGGAGAGAGGATGCAATCTACAGAAATCTTCATTCCTTTTGCAATCCAATTTAAGAAACAAAGAAAAAGGTGCATCGCTTATAGAAGATGCAGACAGTAATATATAGAAATAGAATCCACATGCTGTGTTTGGAAGTGATGTAACACTGTTTTAATGGAGGAGCACTTGGCCGTAGAGTTTCAGAATGATGTAAACGCAGCCTCTCTTTTTCTTTTTCTTATTAATATATGATATAAAAAAGAAAATTCTATTAATAATCCTCAATAGAGAATCGAAACCTCTGCTGAGTCCTATTTGCCTTAATAGCGCTTTGATATTCTTGGCATAGAGCACTTCTGGCTTCGATCATGAAAAATTCTCACCACAACCGCCGCAGTTTCTTCTATCGCCTTTCCGGTCACCTCTGTGAATTGGATAAAAGAAAATTGTTATTTTGATGATCACGAGTAAACACGAAAATCCCACAAAAAAAAAAAAAAAAAAAAAATCAGTTTCTTTCCCTTTTACCTATCACCGGCCACACTGGGTTCTGCGCAAATATCTTTCCGGCGAATTCCAGTTCTTGTCTCACATGACCCATATCCGAGTAGTTGCTCCTCATTTCGCTACTGAATCCCAGACTCTTTGCTCTCGCCCGCCTGATCGTTTGCAACACCACCGGATTAATCGTCAAGCCGATGATTTTATGTTGGTCAATCTCGAACAGTGTTTTCGGCAGATGGACGCCGATTACTATCGGTACGTTGGCCACTTTATATCCCTTCTGGGATAAGTAAATCGATAATGGGGTCTTGCCGGTTCGAGAGACGCCGACGAGGACTATGTCAGCCCGGATGATGTTCTGTGGCATGGCGCCATCGTCTTGCTTGATGGTGAACTCGATGGCTTCAATGCGTTTGAAGTACTCTTTGTTGAGGGGAAATTGCCGGCCGGGGGCGCCGCGGGGGATGCCGGAGGGGGAGACGCCGAGGTGGGCGGCGATGGCCTCCGTTGTCGGACCTAGGATGTCGGCGGATGGAACGCCCCAGAGGTCACACGCGTGCTTTGCTGCCTCGGCCATGGTGGGGTCCGCCAGGGTGTAGAGGAGAAGCGCGCCCTCTTGGGCCGCTTGCTTGATTATTTCCACGAATCGCTCCATGTCATCTATCTATCAACGGTCAGGGTATTTTTTAATTTTTTATATTTATTCTAATTATCTTTATTGACGTTATTCTAATAAACGTAAAGACAAACGTACCCCAGAGAATAAGTGGGTATTTACAGCACAACCTCGGTCTACCAGGCAATGCTCGAACTGGCCCAAGGCGGCGTTGACGGAATGCTCAGCCGTCCATCCTGTCCCGTCGGAGACCATGTAAATCGCCTTCCCGGCCGTTGATTCGCCGTCATCATCTTCCTCTTCCTCGCTTCTTTCTCCTGAAAGCGCCGGCCACAGCTCTTTCGACGGGGCGACGGCATGAGGAGCAGAGGCAGTCTCATCGGTACGATTAACCGAGCGATCTAATCTGCGACCGGATCGTATGGCACGAGCTCTTGACCAACGTTTCAGCTGGGAGCTGCCCTTTGATTTTGGAGCCTGGTTCTGAGATGCCTCCGGCGTCTGGTTTTCGTTACCGGTGGGTAGGGAGAAGGGTTTTCTTAGTTTCGATTTAGTGTCGGAAGCCGTCGAAGGTGCGCACAGGTTGGGGAAGGGGAAGCTGCTTGTAGCCATGTTTTGTTATATCCTCTTATTTTCCTCCCGTTATTTTTTTTTTCTTCTTTTTAGCAGGGGAAGAGGAGGATCGAAGAACAAAGACAGCCGGTCAAGGGCTCTATCGGCTGGATAAGATGAAATTTTGGGCTGGATAAAAAAACAAGAATATTTGATATTTCAGTTCTTAAAGACAATTAGCTAGCGAGAGTAACGTATCGTACCTTAACCTCTATTTCCTACTTTTTCTTGCATTTTAGAACCGGGTGAGAAAGTGGTGTTTTTGTTTTTTACTTGCTGTAGCTGAGGTGAACTGCAGAAGTAAGAGATTGTTGAAAGAAAATGGAGCTCAAAATAAAACATGGAAATTAGTTTTTTTCCGGTAGAGACGATGAATCAATTTCAAAATCGAACACCTCCACGGAAATTGATGAAATCGCCTCGCCTCCTCTGAAAATTTTCGAAGGAATCCTCGGTCCACACTCTGAGGCTATGGTGATGAATCTAGGAAAGCCATAGGTGCTTTTTGGAATTGGAATTCGGATAGTAATGACCCAAATGTCTACTTCACTGTTCTTTCCAGCAGATCAATATGAAAATAAAAGTCAATACTGATAGCAAGAAACTCTTGAAGTTGAAGCTGAACAGATGATGGTGAATCTGGACACTTATCGAATCATACAGAGCGAAAGAGGTTCGCAGACGAGGATGTTGATCATATCATTGTCGGGAAGAGAAGCAGAAGACAAGAACACTGAGAAGCAAAAGAGGCTCGCTATTATTTATCTTTTTGACCATTGGAAGCCCTTTCACCGTTGGATCATGGTGGTTGACTTGAATGTCTGACGTTGATGACTACTAACTTCCCAAAGGCCTAATCGTTGTCTACCGCCGCTACTCTGACCGACTTTTCTTGGTCTGACTCTCCTACTCATCTTCTCTTTCGAGCTACCCATTATCTTGCCATTCTTGCACTGGAAGTGCTGCGAGTTCACCATGGATGTCGTAACCGAAATGCTCAAGAACTTATTTATTGCAGCGAAATATCGGGCAGATTACATTCTTAATTACATAGAGAATATTGAGAGCTTCAAAAGCGAAGCTGACTATAGACGGAGGAGAAACGATGTTCTGGTTCAGTTGGATGAGGCTAGTCGGAGATTAGAAGAGCCCAACGAGGAAATTCAAGTGGTTGCAGATCACAGAGGATGTCGGGACAGAGAAGAGGAGAATGGCTCAAGCAGCAATGGAGCATGATTATTGTCTTCGTGGATGGTTTCCTAATTGGAAGCTGCGGTTTAAATTAGAGAATCTTTATTCCAATGTGTTTCCAGTTCTTGGAGGAACCTGAAGATATTTTCCATGTGCATAGATAAGTCTTACATGGAAAGAGTATCCTCCAATACTCTGCGGCTGGACGTATCATACCCTGCTTCAAACTGGCAGAGATCTTTACCTATCTCTTGTTTGAGGGAACTTTACCAGTTGGATGCAGGCAGATTAAATGCCGTAGAGCGTCTTTGGATAAAAAAACGCAATCAACTCGAGTACTTGTTCGAAGAAATTCCACAAGATACATCTCTGAATTTGAACTTCATCTTGATAGTATGGAAAATCTGAAGAACACGGCAATCCTGTAATCCTGTAACTGATAAGCTGGTGAAGGATGAAAGATCAATTAGCACAGTTATCTTTCTGATCAGCATATGCATTACTTTCTCCAGGAAACTGTCCCAAAGAACACGGCGGAAATAAGCATCTCAGGTTGACTCAGGCATCGAGAATGAAAGGTTCGATATGAACAAAAAAAGCCTGTGGGAAACACTCCATTTTAAGTGGATCTTTGAAATAGTGGGTTCGTCCCCTCTAATCCAACCCATCTTATCACAAATCCGAGTAAACTTGACCGAATTAGAGGCTTCAAGAGTTATTGTTTTACAGAATCTCAACCCAGACTAATTGTATTAGCCCTTTACTTAGGTAAAATAATCCAAACTACAGCAAACGGAAGCAATCAAAACCTCCAGAGACTTGTCAATTCGATGTGATTCGACTTATCATCAATCTAAAATTGTGAGTCACGTCTGGGTAAGCAGCTGCTTCGCAATTTCATTCTAAATATCTTAATATGCTTCAGAATGTTTGTGATCGTCATCCATCCATTCAATGTCCACTTTCATATGTCGACAAAACATTTCTAAATGGTTTTGGTGTCCAATATGAATCTCTTGGGTAAGTGCTTTTGCTGCTCACAGAAAGATCTTCAATAAGTACAATAAGCGACTAAAGAACCATTCTTTCTCCAGAACTCATCCAATTATATATTGTCACTCAAACTTTTGCATTCTTTGCCTTGGGAGAAAGGAAATGGTAAGAAGCGAATCAAACCATCGTTTTAAACACAGAGAGAAGCGAGCACCAGGGTGCTGTTACGGACTCTTAGTTGCATGGCTTATACAAGCAGAAAATTAGAGTTCTGGTTGGTCTACCACGGCAGCCAAGGACTTCCAGAGGCTGAGGTCAGTGATACAACTTGGGATGTCGTCGTCTAGAAGGGATCAACAGATTACAGATGGCTGGTGCTCTTTTACTCTTCTCTTCCCGTGAAACAGAAGGTGAAGAAGAATCAAACGAAAAATGGGTGAGACCTGGGGCAGGTGGATCATTTCTCCAAGGGTGATGGAACACAATAGGTGCTTATTCTCGCAAAGTCTTCCTTTCTTTTGATTTGTCTAATCCGAAGACTGTAATGTCATTTCATAGCTACAGAAACATTGACGATAAATACAAAAAACATATGACATATTTATAACCCGATGATTAAAATTTTGCTTGCACAACCCGACCAGTTCTGCTGAGGATGAATCAATACAAAGCCGTGCTTCAATTTTCAATTGCGACCTATACCTGGGGATCACCTTTCACCTTATTTCATGATGATGGAGACAAGTGCTCGAGGGTAATTCCCAGACAGCGTTCATAGATTCTGTTCATAAAGGGGAAGGGTGTTTGAGATCCATCACTTTTAATTTAAAGAGGAAATGGATCCATTGATAAAACCCCATTTTAACGTGAGCAAGACTGAGACACAAAACCTAGTATGTATCTATTCACTCCCGACCATGGTTTTGCTGAAACCACCGTCCAGCAGTTCCCATTGATATACGCAAAGGTAACTCATCTTCTTCTTCTTAAAAAAAAAAACATATTTTTAGCTTGTCTTATCGTAGACTTACGACATCAAATTTTGCACGGCTTCTGAACTTTGAAAGTGCCCAATTTTACAGATGAGAAAGCAGAATGCAATAAAAGGAAAATCTTAATTCCAATTTCTAAATGGAAAACTTTTCTTTGATTTTACATTGAGCAGTATCCCTAACCCATATAAGTTAGCCCGGTTGCTTCCCTTTGAGCTGTTCTACTCTATTCCCTTGAAACTTTGTTCTACTTCAGCTTGCTGCTATCTAACATTCATGGTTTCGTTCAGAAACCTGGGAAGACCTATCTTGCAGCCCATCGTCTTCACATCATCCTGGACCTGTTGTCTGAACTCCTTGAAGCTGAACTTTCGATACATCGATGGCTGTTGGAAGCTCTCTATCACAGTGTCATTGGAAGGGCACATGAAGTAAGCTACCGAAAATCTTTCCAAATTGTTGTTTGTCATCACTCGGTGCTCGACGCTCTTGTAAGCGCCATTGCTCCATGCCTGAAAAATATAGCAAGCTTCAACATAGTTAGCACTTCTTGAATTGAGGATAGGGATTCCAAACTAATAGTCAGCAAGTTTCCTTACTTCGTGAGCAATATATATATATAAATACCTGAAACAAATCGCCCACGTTGACAATGAGAGCTTCCTGTATGGGCTTCACTGTGATCCACCTCCCATCTCTCAGCAGCTGCAACCCTCCCACTTGATCTTGATACAGGATGGTGAGGAAATCACTGTCTGTGTGCGGCATCAATCCAAAAACCTCCGCCGAGATTGGACATGGAGGGTATCTGTTCAACCGAAGATAACACGTCTTTCTGGAGCAGCTATCCACGAAGTAACTCGAGTTGTCTCCTGCTTCCTCTGCTAGTATCTTCGCCAACCTTTGTGCCAAGTTGGAAACTGCTTCCGCGAACTCTTCTATGGTTGATCTGAAACCAATAGGGGAATCAGCAACGAAATAATACGAAATACAGAAATTGAAACAAGACGCAACCCACAATTTGTAAGGGTGATCAGGTGGAAACCATGGAAAGGATGAAGGCGTGGTGAATTTAAATCCTAGCTGGGAACTGTCATCTCAACTGGTCTCAGCGCCCCGGTAGAAGAAGAGAAGGGGTCTATGGACATATATACAAGAATCTCACACAGTGGTAAATTAATAGCCTCAGAAAGATGAGATACCAGAGCAGCCACCTCTCACTCTGAGAATTTTTACCACAGATTAGTGGTTTACATTTTCCATAAAAGCTGGAACTAAAGTACTCAATTTTCGCTGTCTTGCAAAGGCTCTTTCATGGTGGCTCTAGTAGTCAAACACTGCAAAGGGCTCCATAACAGCCATCCGACGTACAAAATGATTGTACCGTGGAACTGATCTCAATGAATGAGTACTTTTACCATGGTAGAGTGAGAAAGATCTTCTAAAAGGAAGTCCTCAAATAATGGCGGACGGTTAGGAACGGAGAGAGAGATACTCCAGACAGGCTGATGCAGTGTTCCTTGACTTATCCGCTGAACTCTTAGCTGAGCCTATTAATGGCGGAGAATCGACCATTTGTGCAGAGATGACACGGAAACGAACTCAAAGCTTTCTCAGTTTCACATGGCTTCGATAAGAGCATGTGTCCTCGTTTCAGCAAATGGAGCTGGAATGTGTCAGCACTTGGCAGTCGGGTGTCTCAGTGGCACTCCCTTTCTCCCTCACCACCGCTACCTCTCTAAAAGTTGAACCAGATAGGACGCCCAGATATTTGTCGACTACCCTTCCAGTTAATCCAAGAATAAGGAAAACAATTTCCAGTTTTCCTGCCGTGAACATTTTGACTAGTCTGCTCACAGCAGCCTAAGGCACGCATTGAACAGCCCACGGCTTCGTACTGGGAACCATTTGATCATTTTTCTACTGAAACATAACCGGGTTGTTTAAGATTCAAGAGATGGTAAACCGCAAGCGCAGATTAGTTAATTATTCAGTTTCATGTATTACTGGGATGCACCTTGAGTGTCTGAAAGCAAGAAACCGAGGCAAGCCAGCAATGTAAACGAGAGCTCACCTGAGAGTGTCTTCGTCGTCGTCTACCGTCTGGTCATCTTCCACTGCGAAGGGAATATGAAAAGCCTCCGACCACGACAGCTGCTGAAGCGATGTCGCGGTTGGCGCTCCCCAACGGTAACTGTCCGGAGAGAAATTCGACAGCTTGTTGTTCTGCTTCTTCTCAAAGGGTTGCCGAAACACTTTAATTTGCTCGACGGAAATCCTCTCCAAGAGCTCCTTAGCGATCCCATGGTTGCTCACCTGGAAGAAACCCCACTCTTTAGACGCGTCCACTATCTCCCTCTTGCACTCTTCCCTCAACCATCCGCCGAGCTCCAGTCGACCGAGGTCGATGAGGGGGAGGTCGTGGGCCAGTCCGCCCGCGACGGCCACGCAGCCGGACTTGATGGGATGGTCGTCGTCTTTCCAGGATCTCCCGAGAAGGGTCTCGTAGGTTTTCTCGAAGGGTGGGTTGGAATCCATTTGGAACGGCTGAGAAAGACAGAGGGAGAGAAGGAGTTAGACGCAGACGAGGAAGATTCCTGTGAAGAAGGAGACAAAAACGGAAGAGAATTTTGTCTGTCGTCGATGTAACCGTTACCGCATAAGCATTCCCCGATTCGGAGGTGAGGAGTTTTGAGGAGCACGTCATCTCGAAACGAGTTTCCTCCCTCTTTCTCTTTCTGGGGACGAGAGAGTTTCGGCTGCTGGCTGCTTTTCAAGTCCTCCCCTGAAAGATGACAGAGACCTGCTTTGGATCATGCCATATACTGACAATAAATGGAGTTGGGTTCACCTGAACCGCCTGGTCTAGGAAATCATTGGACCCGGTCAATAACTAAATTGGGTACGAATGAAATGTTCGATTAATTCACACACGACCCATTGGGTTCATGACTCGATTACTATAAATTATTAAAAAATATTAAAAAAGAAATATTGAGGATGGGCCTATTGGGCTGTCCTCAAATCTATTCACATGGCCCATTGGGATCTCATTTTCCATATTTAGGTTCATAAACATTATGAATTTCTAGTGACATAAAGAGGCAAAAATAGTAAAAAATTCGTTCATCATTTAGGTTCACTTAAACCGACTTTTGGGTTGATCCTAGCTTAATCACATTACTAATTCGATCAAATTAGTACACCCCAAAACCGACCTATTAGATTTGGGTCGGGTTCACGACAACCCACTTAAAAATATAAAAAAATAAATTCAAATTTCTAAAAAAATATAAAGGTAAAATAAAATAAGCACACAAACTTAGAACAAGCATTTTATTGGTAGAAAAATTAAAATAAATGTTATAAATATAAGAATAAGTGCTCTAATCCGGTTCGGTCTTTCACAAACCAAACAAGTTTGGTTCAATATTTTGTGCAATTTTAAACCCTTAAACCATGCTTTCAAACCCATCGATATGATCAAGTGTGTAAATCTAAACCTCAATCGATTTCTAAGTTTGTTTAGCGTATGAACAAGTTTTAAAGTAAGAAATATGTGACAACTGATCCAATACAAAAAACCATTTGGTGCGAAACATAGGAAACGTTATTTCAGCCAACAGATCATGATCAATGACTATCTCAGTGATTCGATCATGATCAGATGGACGGCTTAGCTGTTTGGCATGTTTCTCACCAAATAACTTTTTGAATTAGATAGAAAGTGGTGTTTAGTGTAAGTTACTCGTGTCAAAAATCACCTCTTGCATGCATTGGCCGACATGCTCAAACCAAGAAAACGTCAAGTACCGAAACATATCACCGGCATTATCATTTTGTCTCCTTATCAAAATGTTCCCGGTGAGAAGGAAACATGTCACCGGCCGATATTGTTTTTTTCTCCTTTGTGTTGATAAGTAAGAAGAAAGTTATCTGAATTTTATGAAAAAAATCAGGTATTAAACTCAAGTAAATATAGTGGCAACCAAGAGCCATCAATCAGACGTCGGTATCGGCAATTAAATGTACACGTCCTGAAAGAAAAAGTAGTCTCTTGACTCTTTTCGGCACTCTCCTACTTAAGGGCACAGGTGCCCCTGTGATTCGTTTTGGGGCCGCTCAGGAGACCATCCGGTGCCCCAGAAGCATCACATGCACGTTCATTTATGCCCATGCATGGAACCCAGAACCCAGAACCATGTCCTGTCCTTTGTTAGTGATGGGGTAATCAACTCTGCAGATGACAGAGGAGATGTAGAGATGGATAATGTGTCTTTTCCAGGTTCAATTAGAATTTTTGAATTACATAATCTACGAGATGAGAAGATTATACTCTTGAGCAGATTAAGATTCCAAAACATGGACAAAGAAACAGATTATCAGAGAAAGAAAACAAAAACAGGTTATGGACCACCTTATCCTATCATTTTAGATACAACCCTGGTAGCTAAATCAGATAAATCTCAGTTTACTTACCTGTGACTGGAGTGTTCTTGACTTTTCTGGGATCAGTTCCTCCTTCAAGAAGAAAAAACAGCAGCAACTCTAGTCTGGAATCCTTGCGTGTATGTGCTAATACACAAGAACAATAAAATCCCACGTTAACTTTACATCATTAGCCGCTGGCTGGAAACATGAAATATCAATCACAACTGCACAAAAACATTGTGTTATTTGATTCTAAACAAGGACTTGGAGTCACTGGAGACATATCATGGCTGCCTAGACGTGTCCAGAAGAGGTAGAGATCACATCAATGGCAGCAGAAAGAAAGCATGAAAAACAACAACAAGTTTGGAAGAAAAGGAAAGAAGAGGAGTAGATACTGGAAGTCAGTAGTGGAGGATGGTAAAGGAGACAAAATAAGCTTTGTTTACATTTAAAGAGATGATTCAGCATTAGAGTGTAAAGTTGACAGCTGAAGGAGCTACCCCAGAAGTCCAAGTGGCTGCTCCCCCCGCCGGGGTGCTTATCATATTCATAGTGAATACGATGGCTGTGAGTGGTTTCTGGGATTCGGATGAGATATAAAGCCCCAATACATTCGCCTGAGTGTAACGAAAGAGAAAAGAAAGAGAGAAGCTAGCAGGAGAGAATTAAGAGCAAGAGAACTTACAGACGGGTGATGCGAGTAGAAGAGCAGGAGTGAGATGAGCGTGGACGTCTTGCAATCCTGGGACATTTATAAGCTCTTGATTGGGTTCAATCTTATTAGGTTGTGGAAAAAGAAAATTGGCGGGCCAAGCAGGAATTAATCGGATTGAGATTCTCTGGTCAATAACACGAACACGCGGCCGGGTAAGATATCAGACATGCTAAGCTGCGATTTTTTTTCGAGACACTGTTAGGTGCGTGAGGGAGGCAGTGAGAGAGTAGATTGAGAGCACGAGGCAGGAGGAGTATCGAAATTGTCTCAAATCCTTTCACATACACTCTTGTTATCTCCCCAGCAGAGCACAAGACCATTGCGGATGCTAAAAAGGGACTGTTCCTGCGATTCCCCTCTTTCTCTCTCTCTCTCTCTCTCTCTCTCTCTCTCTCTGTCACAGATCGTTCATGTCGGGGAACCGACTACGAATAATGGTATGGATGCGATGCTGGGTCATGAACCAGTGGAAGGGGAGAGAGATGGGGAGGATTCGATGGTCTACGTCCTAACCGGAAAAAAATTAAAAACTCAGACTGAGGAGTCGCTACCCAGCAGAGACGTGGCAATTTTGCAGCCAGCACACGGAGTCTCCACACCAAGGGGCCTGTCGACAGGTCACCTTTCACTAAGCTACGACCACCCCATGGCCTCCGACTTTGTTTTTGTGTGCCGACTTACCCTGTACGTATGCTACAAGCATTCTACGCCCTGAAACTTTCTCCATTTACTACGGCTTCTACACTGCATTGCTTCAGCGACACTGGGTTGGTGCGCCAGGATTATTTGCGTTGAGAATTGTCATTTATCGAAGAAGAGTTATCTCGTAAACGTGTAAGGAACAGAGCAAAGAGAGAACCCTGAGTGCTCGGTTGGGGATTTTCAGCACAAATCTTCTAAACAGAGATCTTCCGGAGGATTCTGGCTGGGGCATGTCTCCTATAATTGTTCATTTTTTTTTTTCTGTTTCTCTTACCTCTTGGCCTTCCACTCTTGGAATAAACTAGCTATTGGCGTCTACTGTTTAGATGCTGCAGAGAGTTTTTGCACTGGTAGGATTTACCTGTCGAAGGCAATTCTTTTTCCACAGTTTATGAAAATATTCAGGCAGTGACTTAGGCACTGGTTGACAAGGCGAGCTCGTGGGTTTCTCCAAACCTGACACTGACCTGACGCATGCCATCCCTACAATTACAGGCGCTTTGTCTTCCAGGTTGATTCCTCTTGACTTCATCCAAACAGCTGTTGGGAGGAACGATCCTACATGAAACTTGAATAAGATGATCTTCATTCATTTTTTTAAAGAAAGACGAGACATCTAATCAAATTATGCTGTAACGTGATTGAAGAATTCGGGAGAAAAAATGGTGAATTGCATCATTTGCCATACTTGGAAAGAACCAAAAGATCTGCCCAAAGTTGATGGGTCCATCGAGTTGATTATGATTGGAAAAGAGAAGAATTAGCTAGCTATTCTTCATGCTAATTAGTTTAACACTGTTGAAGTAGGTAAGTACATTATTAAGAACCACACAGAACTTGACTAAGGGTATTGAATTGATATTGATATGAAGAGTTAATATGGGTCAGCTTCCAGTGAAAGGAAATGGACACTCATCAAGTACATGTTGGAAATTAGCATCAGAGAGATACTAAGAGGACAAGGTGCCTGTCAAAAGTGGTCGTTCACATTTAGGGCAGAGACAAAATCCTCTAAAGGTACTTGCCTCTTGATTTAATCCCAAAAGATAATGTGTTATGGGAAATGTTAGGAATTATATGCTCTAATTCCAAAATAACAAGAACCATAATAATAACCACTGAAAAAAAGAAAAGCAAGCACAAAATTACAACAAGATTTATACAACTTCGCCTCAAAGTGAGATTACGTCATGTCTTATGCCGCCACAGTAATCCACTATAAAGATGAAATAGAGTACAAAGAGAAATTGCACACACTTACAGACGTTTTTCTCTAACCTCTCTTGGACTGCAATTCAAAGTCCCTCTTTGTGATAATGATAAAACCCCTAATAGAGACGCCCCTTCAATTATAAAGAGAAAAGTAGGGTAACCGTTTTATAAGAGTGAAATTTTAAAACTGTCTTTAATGAAATAACAGTCAATATATCGTTAACTGACTCACTCAGTTTAAGGCGTTGATTAGGTTCCACATCTTAACAAGAAATCCAAGAAGTAATTTTCATAAACAAATCTGAGGTATCTGGTTTTCCTATTATGGGTTTATATGAAAATCTTGTCTGCATCAGTCCACCCATTCTGACCGAATGGCTGTTAATTTCCCTCTGTAGGGTGTTATTCATGAGACTCTAAAGCTTCAGGGACCTTTCTGGGGTTGAATGTAACAGTTCTTTCGATCGACTTCAACTTTAATTATAAAGGAACATACCACAGTCGGCACCGCTCAGTGGTGTTTTGTTTTTTTCTTTCTTCTAAAAATCTAAATCATCATCGATGATAGCTCTCCCAATTAATATACGGTCTTGTCACGGAATCTCCTACCTAATAAAATGGGTAAATTTCAGCTGCTGGGTCATGGAATACAAAAGAAAAAGGCAAACGGAAAAAAAAAAAAAACTCCGAGAATGGCAAGGAATCTGCAGACCATAACTGAAGTTGTCGACGAGAAGAGCAGCGGTGGGAATTGATTGAACATGGGTATGTAGAAAGATGTAGCAGTTAAAAAAAGCCAAGCTCCTATACTTCCTTATCTCATTCATTAAATGACAAGTCCATAATTCGTTTTTTCTGCTGCTGATGATCGGCCCAGGGTGTCTCGATGGGTGGCGCGTAGCTATCGTTACGTGATCGAAAATCCAAACACGGGCGTTGGGAGGCTGTAGAATCAGTTGCAGTCCCCACTCTATCGCTTCAGGGGAGTGCCTGAGCTCCATCGACGTGGATGGTTACCGTTCTCATGTCGGCAAATGTGTGTTGCCTCCCTGATTCAACAGATGTCGACTGCAACAACTTCCTCACTACCTTCAACACCCGCTTCTTAATTTTTTTGTATGACTAAGCAGTAATTCGATGACTTCTTCTGACCGACTGGAGCCGTTTCCTGTGTTGTCGTCTCTGCGTAGGAAGCTCTGGGGACGCGTCTGCAACACGGGAAAACGTGGAGGAAGACAGAAGGAGATGCCGCACCGTTTTGAAAGAATCAAGGACGGTAAAGATGGCAGCTCGTGAGTGCAATTACAGGAGTAGACACTGGGGGATTTTCTGTCAAAACCTAAATATTAAACCGATGTAATAAAATAAATAAATTCAAATAGGTTAAAAGGGTATAAATGTGATTCCAATTTTACAAGTCATATATGATAATTAATTAAATAAATAAATAAAATAGTAAGCTTTTGAGATTATATACAAGTAAAAATTAAAAATTAAGAAAATTCATTAGATTCCTTGGTTCGAGTACTTTTACGATTTTACCCTTACTTAAGATCGCAAGATTTGATCCTAACCAACCAAAATATCTGAGCCCTTGATAAATTAAATATTAAAAAAAGAACTGGGGCCAATATCATGGAAGCCTCTTTTCCTAATCTTGTCTGGCTGCCATTTGGCATGCAACGTGGCCTTCCAATCATTTAAAAGCTTTAAAGTGTGGCTCTGGTTTTGCACTTTTCTCTTTCCGAGTAGTCGCTTTCTCACCGGTGCCGGCGATTCTTTCCTTCCGCCTCGGCGCCGATCGTCCTCGCATTGAAGAAAAATGCCTAAGCAATCTCTTATTGGTCTTAATTGTAATATTTACCTATTAATATACATTACTTATAATAAAATTATTCTTAATTTATTATCTTATTCTCAATTAAATAATTAAATAATTTAATTATGTTATTATGACAACTTGATTAAAGACTGTAAATTAGACAATTAATTGTAATTAACTAAATAATTTATTAAGTAATTAAATATTCAATTAAATAATTTAGTAATTATTTAATAATTAATTTATTAGGTGATAAATTAAGCAAACAATTAGATGACTAACTTATTGATTAATTAGTTTAATACTTTAATAAATGAAAATAAAACACATTTTCATTATTTAATAATTTTATTTATTATTTAATATTTTTAATAGTTTAATAAATATTATATTTAAGAATTTATTTTAGTGGTTTAAATTGTTCTCTATAATTTTTTAATTTTTAATTTTTAATTTAACTAATTAATCAACTATTTGACTATGTAGATAAAAAAAATTAATTGACTAAAAAATTAATAATGTAAATACCAAAGTAATTAGTAGGCGGTTAATATTATAATGATTTGATTTATTATTAATTAATTCATTAATTAAATATAATAATATAATAATAAGTAAGTAATTTATAATATAAAAAATAATTAATTAAATTACTAATATGTTAATTAACTAAATATGTAATGGATTTAAGCAATTATGTAATTAACTAAATGATTAATTAGTTAAGTGAATTAACTACTTCATTGACTAAGTAATGTTATTTAGTAATTTATTAACTAATTAATTAAGTAAATAAATTAGTAATTAATTTTTTTAATAATTTAAGAGATTAAATATTAACTAATTGATCATTAATTAACTAATTAAATAATTTAATTAAGTATTCACCTTTAATGAGTTAAGTAATTAACTAATGATACTTAAGTAAATGATTATCTAATTAACTAATTACATAATATAATTAAGTAAATTAATTGGATAAATAATTAGTTACTAGTTTTATAAATTTATTTTAGTTGTTCATTCATTTTCCTCTCTTTTATAAATCATTAAAAGGGTAACAGATGCAACAAGTAAAGGGTATGTAGTAATTTATTTCATTAATTAGATTGAATTCTAAGGTGATATAGTGAGGGATATTTCAACTCCATTTGAGTTAAATATATTGTTCAAAATTTCCAAATTAGTTTACCTTAATTGCATGAGGCCACAAAGGCACAGCTCATGCATTGACTTTAAGAATTGATGTAAAAGGTTTTTGGACACTTAAACATGTTTTTTGGAATTATTATTTTTTTCTTCTATTTGGTGCATATATTTGGTTCCACTTGAAGTACAAATTGGACTAAATTACTCAACATGTCAATCAAGGTAGTTTTGTTGAGTGGCCATGAAGGTGATTGAGTTGTTCAAAGTCATTTTGTTGAAGGAATCACTATCAAGGGTTCAACTTTTGACGATAGATCTAAAATTTTAGGTTCAATGTCAAAGTCATCTTTTCTAAGCAGTTTCATTACCAAACTAAGTGAATACACGCTTATGGGGTTGGTCCACAATGAACTTGAAAAGAAGTTAAACTTTAATTCATTTTAAATGAATTGATTCAACTTCAACTCATCCTTGGGTATGAGTGTAGACGAGTTGAAGTGCACTGGAAAACAAATTCCAGTGTTAGTGCCCCAAATTGAAAAATATGATATAAACAAGAGAATGAGTAACTTTTTATAATATACTTAAATAGAACATATACCTAAACAGATAATTAACAAAAATAGACATGGTTACTACACTTATAAGTGATTTAATGTGTAGTATTAAAATATATTAATATACTAAATAATGAAATATTATATTATATGAATTAATGATTACAGTTTATAATAAATTAATATAATAATTATGTGTGACAAGAATAAATTAAAAAATAATAATAAAAATAATAGAAGAGAATATAATAAATAAATAAATAAATTTTAAATAACATAAGATATTTTTTAACATTAAAAATCACTAATTTAATTAAAGTAATAAAAATAAATATATTATTTTATCAATAACATAATATATATTTTTACGTATTATTAGTTAATAATTTATTTCATTAGTTTAATTAATTATAGAAATGGGATAATTAAACAAAAATAATTGATCAAATGTTTGCTTTAATAATATTTTAATTACGACTATTAAATCACTAATTTAATACAGTAATTACAAAATGATTATACTAAATAAATAAAATAATTATTTTATTAATAAAAAAAGATGGATTATTTTACAAAATAAATATAATAAAGTTATAATGCTGGTTTAGTTTTTCCTAACTTAGAAAAAATTAAATCACAGCATCATCTTCCTCACGACGCTGATAATGGCGGGAGAACGGCGGGCCAATAGGCAACAGCGACGGAGGCGGAGGCAGCGCTCCGATGGTATGCCAAGGGGGAGAAGAGAGGGAGGCCGAGAGGGAGAAGTTAGAGGAAAAAAATTCGGGGGAGGAAGGCCGAAGAGGGAGAAGAAGCCGAGAGGGAGAAGAGAGCAGAAGAGGGAGGCAAGAGAGGGAGAAGGGAGAAGAAGCCGAGAGGGAGAAAAGAGCGGGAGAGCAAAGAGAGGGAGAATAGAGCGAAATGAGGGAAAAAATTTCGCCGGGGGAGGGAACGACACATCCCGCGCGACGCTTCATGTGAATGAATTGTAAAATAGGCCTAAAACACGATTCTCCGATTTTTGCCTGAGAAGATTACCTAGCGTGATTCAAATGAAGAGACGCTCATTCACCACTAACGGCCTAATCTAATGAACGAAGTAATGCACACATAATTTATCTATGCTTAATTTTGGACTAACTCGCCCTATATGTCGGTCAAGGTAGTTCTTATGGTCATAATTGGCCACCAAGGTGATTTTGTATAAGTCATTTTGTTGAAGGGATCACTATTATGGCTTCAACTTTTGACCAAGTCCATATCAATAGTAGTACGCAAGTAAAATCTATATTGAAAGTATGAGGTTTCACTTCATTCCAAATTTTAAAAAAATAAAAAATAATATGATTATTTTTAAAAATATAACATCTTCTTAGTAAGTTTAGTTAATAATAGTTATTATTATTATTATAAAATATTTAGTAATATGATAAAATATTCTTAGACTAGCTATAATGATAATATATTATTTTTATTAACTAGTATTTATGTGAAAATTTTATATATTTAGTTAATTATAGTAATAATATATTTAATTTTATTTAAAATGTGTATAAAAATCGTAGTTGCTCCATTAACTTTGAAATTCTAAAGTCACCTAGACTCCTCAAAGAAGTACATTTTTTTAATGATATCATTGTGATATCAAATGGGATATTTTATAATAAAAAATGACATCATTATGGGGGGTTAGTCAATATTTGTGTCAACATGAACTTGAACTTTAAGTTCAAGTTCAAGTTCATTTGAATCATTTACATGAACTTTAACTTCAAATTTGGTGTTAGAGTGGACAAATTCATGTACACTGGAAAACAATTTCTAGTGTTAGTGTCTCAAACTGAGAAATATATAAAAAAGAAAGAAAGAATGAGTAACTTGTAATAATATACTTAAATAGAACATATATACCTAAACACCAAATTAACCATAAAAACATAATTATTACACTAATAAGTAGTTTACCGTAGAATTAAAATATATTAATATACTGATTAATTAAATAAAATTATTATATTAATTAATTATTGCAATTTATTGTACATTAATACAATAATTATGTGTGAAAATTAACCGTGCACTGATTAATTATAAAATAAATAAATAAAAAGTAAAAAAAATAACAAAAGCGAATATAATAAATAAATAAATAAATTTATTAATATCATAAGATATATTTTAACATAAAAAATGAATCATTAAACAAGAATAATTGACTACTCTTAAATCACTAATTTAAAACAGTAATAAAAAATAAATATATTATTTTATCAATATATTCAAAATTTAATAAATGAAAATAAAACAAAATTTCATTAATTAATAAATTTATTTTTAATTTAATATTTTAAATAGTTTAATAAATATTATATTCAATAATTTGTTTTAGTGGTTTAAGTGAGGGATATTTCAACTCCATTTTCTTCTTAGTCTTGAATACACTCTTAGTCTATACGTCGGTCAAGGTAGTTCTTATGGTCATAATTGGACACCAAGGTGATTTAGTAGAAGTCATTTTGTTGAAGGGATCAATATTATGGCTTCAACTTTTGACCAAGCCCATATCATAGTAGTACACAAGTAAAATCTATATTTAAAGTATGAGGTTTCACTTCATTCCAAATTTTTAAAAATAAAAAATAATATGATTATTTAAAAAAAAACATCTTCTTAGTAAGTTTAGTTAATAATAATAATAATTATTATAAAATATTTAGTAATATGATAAACTATTCTTAGACTAGCTATAATGATAATATATTATTTTGATTAACTAGTATTTATGTGAAAATTTTATATATTTAGTTAATTATAGTAATAATATATTTGTTTCTTACCAAATTTCCACCTACAAATGTAAAATATCCAGATGTAGATCGTCGATCATCTATTGACCCAGCCCAATCGGCACTGGTATATCCTTCAATTTTCAAGTCGCCTCCTTTTCTAAATAAAATTCATTTCCTTGGAGATGATTTCAAGTAGCGCAAGATATGGTTAACGACATTCATATGTTTTTCACTTGGGGAGTGCATAAATTGACTAACCACACTTAGTATATAAGCTAAATCTGGTCTGGTATGTGTAAGATACATTAACCTCCCGACTAGTCACTGATAACGTTCCTTGTTAGGAGGGACTTGATCTGAGTGTGTTCCCAGTTTTAGATTTTCTTCCATGGGAGTACTGACAGGACTACATGTTGTCATACCAATTTCCTTCAACAAATCCAAAGCATATTTTCATTGAGATAGAAAAATTCCTTCATTCGATCTCGACACTTCAATACCAAGAAAGTATTTTAAGTAGCCAAGATCTTTCCGAGAAAAAGACTTCAATTTCTATCATATTTTGTTATTTACATCAATGACTTAAATAACCATTTTAGAGACTATACATGGAGAGTTTAAGAGTGATTACGGGGATTACACAATTTCAAATTATAGGGAGTTAAAAAGTATGTACTGAAAAAGAAAGAATATATTTATTCGTATAAGGTAAGAAATTTCAACACAATAGAATTTGAGTTTGTCTTTAATTCATTATCTTTATATCTATCATTATCTTTATATTTATCTTTATGTCTATCAGACAATACCCAGTATAGCTGCAATCCCTACCACAGGACCGACAATAGCCCTAACAAGCAAACCCCATGTGCTACTATTTTCGGACTAACTTACATCCGGCTCTGCAAGACGGAGAGAGAGATCTATAGCTCCTGGACCGCCTTCAGAGAGGTTCTGCAGATTCAGTAAATCTCCTTTCCATACAGAACACCCATTTGAAAAAGAAAAGGCAGTGCAAGAACAATCACTCCGACAAGCAAATTCGCACTCCTCTCTGCTGACCGCTAACACCAACTGACCATTGGCAGGTGGTCCCATGGCAGTGAGCAACGAAAAGCCATCTTTGTCGTCACAATTAAGAAGAGATTTTCTCGCACACCCACCTGACCAGTCGCTCAAATTCCAGTCATTGGGAGATGTAGGTTCGAATCCTTGAGCGCAGCCACAGGGGGGCAAGCCATCAGCGTTACAGATACCGAAAGGTCCGCAGAGGGAAAGAACATCACATTGAGCTCTGGGTTGTGACCAAAACAAATTCCACTGCTGATTATTCTCGACCCAGGTGAATAGCTTGACCTGACCCGTTGAATCCATCACAAACCGAGTAATTAATGAAGGGTCGTAGACGTTGTAGGTGAAGTAATTACCCTTGTCCGTCGTTTCAATGCTGTAGTTGTAGATATAAGTGGATCGCATCTTTGGGACTAAGCTAAAAATTTGGCCATTCCATAGTCCACTTGTCCAATACTGCAGGGTCCTGTTCCAGCGAATGAAATATTGACTGGTACCATTTGGGTCTACTTCGAGAGAAAAAGGCCCAGGAGCAGGGTCTTCCGAACTTTTCCAGGATGTCAGAAATTGAGTTTCTCCAGTGCGTTTGTCGAAGCCCAGCCAACCTCCTGGAAGCCAAGTATCAGTCGGATGATCAAAGCTCTGCCAAAAAATAGCAGTCGAATTTGATCTATGCCTTAAGACAAGATTCCCAGAATCAAGAAGCTCCACAACAGTAGAATTTGCGCCGATTAAGGAAGAATTGGTTGACCAAACTGGTCCTTTCGATTGATCGAGGATGACCAGATTGCCATCTTCTGCTATTCTCGCTTGGGGCGTGTCGTCGGAGAGCGGCGTTTCTCTGTTTGCCACCCAAACTGCCGTCTGTTTCGAGACCTTTTTGTACCAAATCGCCAGGTAGTACTTCGGGGAGGGACCGGGTTTGAAGAAACCCAATTCGAAGTTGCCGCCTTTCGAAATCAGGGTCTGCTTTCCGATGAGGGATTCGCCGAGACTCATGGTCTCAGCTGCTCGAGAAACATGGCATTTTGAGGACAAAAGAAAAAGAAGGAAACAGAGGCAGATAAACGGCCTGGTTTTGTCGTCCATCGTTTTTTTTTTTGTTTTCCCCGTAGAAATGTAAGTTGCAGCCTAAAAGACAGGCACTGCCATTTAAAGGCAGAAGAAAGCGAGTTAAACGTTAAGTTCACGTAAGAACCAAGGAAGTATCGGTCTCCTGAGACTAAACGAGGGTTGAAAATTTGAATACAAAGAAACAGAGAAAGAATTTGACTCTCTAGAATCCGAAAGGCATTCCCTCCCCCCGAGACTTCACGGAAGGGAAGATGAGATGTTCCAAGGCTCGCTTGGGTCATTTACTTCCTGGCCATAAAGAGTGACAAGGAAAAGGTGAGTTGACGTGATATAGGTAATGGAGAGAGACATTCCTCTAACCTCGGAGTGTGCCAATTGTGCCATTCTGCTTCGTTAATAGGCTCTAGATAAAGATTTAACCTGGAATACAAATCAATTTTGATGCATCAAACTATCGTGAGAGCAGAGATTAGCTAAAGTTGGCCATGTTTTTTTTATGAAAATACTGGGATGAGAAATCATACAGCTTCCTTCTAATAGTGGATATAGAATGAAATAAATAAATAACCCGATGTTTTACATTCATTGATACTGATATTTATAAGTTACAAAATGATAAGGTTTTACATTATAATGATTATCTTTATGAGATTTACGTGATTGTAGAGTTACAAGTTGAGACAATCTTAACTTCTCTTATCTTTATCTTGTTTATCTCTATCATGCCCTGCAAGATGAAGCTCAGAGAGGAGATTCCAATATTGGTCTTCAAGAAGAGGAAGTGTGTTCGGGGAAGCGGTTTGGTGAGAGCATCTACTAATTAATCAGTAGAGGAGACATGAGTCACCTGAAGAGCACCACTCTGAATGTGTGCTCGAATGAAGTGGTAATCCAAAACTACATGTTTCATGTATGAGTAAAAGAATGGATTGGAGCATAAATATATAACCCTGATATTGTCACAATAAAGGACCGGTTGTTGCGAAAGAAAAACACCAAGGTCAGTGAGAAGAGAGCAACAAAATGATATTCCACCTCGGTAGAGGATCGAGCCACAGTTCATTGCTTCTTAGAACTCCAGGAGATAGGATTGCGACCTAGGTAAACAATATAGGCACCAGTTGAAGTGAAATCATCCTTGTTACCTGCCCAATCAGCATCAGAGAATGCATGAAGGGACAAGAAAGATTATTGATGTAAGATGATACCATGATCCAGAGTCCCACAGAGATATCGTAACAAACTCTTGACAACATCCCGGTGATCAGTAGTAGGGCAATGTATAAACTGAGTTAACTTATTTACCACATAAGTAATGTCCGGACGAGTAAGAGACAAATATTGTAGACTCCCAACAACAGTTCTATATTTAGATGCATTAGAGAGCGTCGTGCCAGATTGAAGTGTGAGTGTAGATGATGTGGCAAGCGGTGTAGCGACAGACTTTGCATTGGTCATGCGAGTGCGAGCAAGGATATCAGAGTTATACCAGGGTTGAGACAAAAGTTGGCCTTGAGAATGAAGAACAACTTCAATACCGAGAAAATAAGCCAAGGAGCCAAAATCCTTGAGTGAGAATCTTCGAGCAAGTAGACGGACGAACGTCGCCGTAGCTTGATCATTGTTTCCTTTAATAATGATGTCATCAACATAGACAAGAATATACAACACAACTGAACTTGTGTGAGAGATAAATAGATATGAGTTTGCATGAGAGTTGGTGAAACCCAAGGTAATGAGAAACTAGCGCAACTCATGATACCAAGCACGAGGTGTTTGTTTGAGATCGTAGAGGGGCTTGCGAAGTTTGCAGACATAATTTGAATTATCACGATTAATAAAACCTGGTGGTTGTGTCATAAAGACATTCTCAGATAGAGTGCCTTGGAGAAAAATATTATTAACATCAAGTTGTCGAAGCGACCAACCACGATTTACTCTAAGGCTAAGAATAATGCGAATAGTGGTAGGTTTGATAACATAATTAAATATTTCATTATAATCAACTCCAGGGAGCTGGTGAAACCCTTTGGCAACTAAACGAGCATTGTACCTATCAATGGAGCTATCAGAAAGATATTTAATATGAAAAATCTATTTACAACAAACCAGATTCTCAGAGGGATATGAGAGAACAAATTCTCATGTACCATTCCGAACAAGAGCATCATACTCATCAGACATAGCCTGACGCCATTTGGGATTGGTGAGAGTTTGAGTTACTGTTGGAAGAGAAACTCAAACCTATACGACCAAGGAAGGCCCACATATCTAAGATTATTATAAGATGGGCCACACGAACAAGGAAGGCCCACAAGATGGGCCTAAGCCCATAAGAAGTAGGACCCACAATGATTACCATGAGCTGACATCCTTATCACATAAGTTGGAAGATCAAGGACTCACAAAAGTATCTTATCTCTGATACCATGACAACGGCTAGCCAATATACCCAAAAGACCGATTTGTTAGGTATGGAAAGCTACCACCTACAAGAGTGGGCGAAACCACTCTGACACTCTCCCCGCCCATTTTTGATCGCCTCTCATGGGATTCGAACGCGGGACATAGCGTGCCCAACTCTGATAATATGTCAAGAGGCTGGCCAATGCAACCTAAAAGACTAGTCGTTTAAGTGCGGAAAGCTAACCTACTCAAGAGAGGTGGATTGGAACCACCTCTGACAATCTTATGGTCACGTCAAAGAAGAGTTTTAGTTTGAGTTATGTTTGTCTTTTATCTATATTGAGTTATTTAATTATGTTAGGATTTATCTTTAAGTGTTAGAGTTTGGGTGTAATTGGGACAAGGGTAGTTTTATTGTAATTGGACTCTACTACCTTCCTCTATTATAAATAGAGGTTCATGTACTCTGATTACAACAAGTTATTGATGTCAATGAAATATTTCACTTTTTCATAAATTCAACATGATATCAGAGCAGGTTTTGTGAGTTGATTTGGTCAACTCACGGAGGTAATGTGATCCTTTTCTCTAAACCCTAAACCCTAAGTCTAGGTTTGTAGTTATTTTTTTCAGTCCCTTTACCCATAGTTTTCTATGCGTTTTTACCTCTATACGGAGTTTTTTCATATTTAAAATTATATATTGACGGAAAGATATTTGAGTGCACTTTCCAAAAAAAATTGATTTCTTCCAATTGGAGTTATCTATGGAGAGAAGTCTATATTTGAATGAGCAAAGGTCAGATTTCAAAAAGGTTCAAGCAGCAACAACAATCTTCAGATTTCGAAATATTTTTTTATATCAAGAACTAGACTTTATATGGATAAATATATATCAAAAGAAATATATGTAAGTCTATTCTTTTACCTATTCAACCAATTTTTTATCTGAGTTATCTACAAAGAGAAATTGATATTTGAAGCAGCAAAGGTCAGATTGAAAAAAAGGTTCAAGCGGCAGCAGAAAGCTTCAACTTCCGAGGTATTTTATGCTATCAAGAAAGAGACTTTATATGGAGAATTATATATCAAAAGAAAGATAAGTAATTTTAATTAATTACCTATTCAACCAATTCTCGGTATGATTTTTTTATAAATAGATATTATTCTTGGAAGAGTCGATGGTCCTTTTGGAAAAAAAGGAGAAACAGTACTAAGTTCGGCCAGATGACAGAGACCGAAATCTATCAGATTATTTATCTTTTGATAATTATATTTTATGAAGAGGATTTATACTTTGATGAAATTTATTTAAGTCTAGTTTCATATGGAGAAAATTTCATGTCAATCTGATCTATATTTAAAGATATATTCTCATTGGAAGAATCAAAGGTCATGCTGATATTCTGTTGTATTGAAAAATCCGAATTTATGCCCATTATTTTAAGTCACTTTTTGAGTTGATATATTAGGAAAATATCTCACTTCTCACAGGTTTAAGGGATTATTTATACTTCTCTATTATTTTGGCTTATTTCTACATCTATGATATTTGGTTCAAGTTGGGATCATTGCAATTATCTCCCAACCTGAGGGGAAGAAGTACAAGAAATATGTATTTTATTTCATATGTTGTGAATAAGTTTATGTGACCAAAATATTCAAGAAAGGGGGAGCACAAAAGATGAAGCATGTGCATCTAAGAAGAAATGTTTATATCGGATTATTTCATGGGTTCTTTTACAAAGTTTATAATTTGGTTCATGTTATATGTGTTGGAAGATGGTCATGTTATATACAGCAACTGCTATTATGTCTGTTTGGGGACATTATTATTGAAGAAGAGGTGACCTCATTTCCTCATTTATTTTACCTCGTCAAAAAATATCACGGTTGGGAAACCATGGCGAAGGATACCCTATAAAAAAATATCATGGTTGGGAAACAAAGATGGGCCCTGTAAAAAAAAAAATATCACGGTTGGGAAACCATGGCGGAGGATACCCTGTCAAAAAATATCATGGTTGGGAAACCATGACGGAGGAACTTATTATTACATCTATGTTATTCGCCCCCCTTCCCACTTGTAATGGCTTTTATGACTCCTACCACTTGAGAGTCGTTGTCCTGTGGAGGGACACGGTGGTGGACACTTCAGAACAATGCCGATAGACACACTACCGATAGAAGACGGTGCCCTACATCCAACATTAGGACTAGAGTCTGAAGCAATGGCTTACCGACTAGAAGTGATTTTTACTCTCACTTATGTTATGCTAGCAGAGCCTCATGAAAAGACGCAACAACATGAGGGGGAAAGTTGGAAGATGAAGGCATATTGGAATATGTGCCATTTTACACAAAAATATTCTATACATCATTTACAGCAAGCTGGGAGTTCATGTTGTTCTCTCACCCCCAACTTGAGGGGGAGTGTTAGAAGAGAAGCTCAAACCTACACGACCAAGGAAGGCCCACATATCTAAGATTATTATCAGATGGGCCACACAAGCAAGGAAGACCCATAAGATGGGCCCAAACCCATAAGAAGTAGGACCCACAATGATTACCATGAGCCGACATCCTTATCACATCAGTTGGAAGATCAAGAAGGACTCACAAAAGTACCTTATCTTATGGTTACGTCAAATAAGAGTTTTAGTTTGAGTTATGTTCGTCTTTTATCTATATTGAGTTATTTAATTATGTTAGGACTTATCTTTAAGTGTTATAGTTTGGTTGTAATTGGGACAAAGGTAGTTTTATTGTAATTGGACTATACTACCTTCCTCTATTATAAATAGAGGTTCATGTACTTTGATTACAACATGTTATTGATGTCAATGAAGTATTTCACTTTTTCATAAATTCAACATTTACAGTTGTGGTTCACGGTTGGCAGATGCAAGAACTTGGGTTGTGAGGTTTAGTTTTTGGATGAGTTTGTAAATGTTGTTCTTGGGTCTGGAAACAATAACAAGGGGAGGTGAGACAACAGGTAGGGATGATGGGTGTGGTTTGGCCGATGTGGGAATGTGGTTTAGAGTGGGGTGTGGTGATGAGAGGGTTGAGGTGTGGGATCGTGAACAGGGCTGATAGAGGGCGCAATGATCGAAGTTGTGGATGATGTGCCAGTAGCTGGGGGAGAGTGTGTCAGACGAGGGCAATCAAGATGCCACGGAAGTGAAGTGAAGGGGAAGATAAACTCAACGAATTAAACATGACGCGACACAAAGACGAGAGGTATTGGGGTCAAGATATAGATAGACACTTTGAGTAGTAGAATACCCTAGAAAAACACACGGAGAAGAACGTGGAGTGAGTTTGTGAGAGGAGTATGGTCGGAGCCACGGATAACAAAGACAACCAAAACTACATAGTTTAGAATAGTTAGGAGGGTTGACAAAAATTTGGCATAGGGTGAAAGAAGACTGAGTGTGGGTGTTGGAAGCCGGTTGATGAGATAGACAACAGTGGAGAAGGCATATGATCAGTAAGAGAGGGGTATGGAGGCATTAGAAAGAAGAGACAAACCTATTTCGACTATTTGATTATGTCGTCGTTTAAAATATCCATTGTGTTCAGGTGTATGAGGAGGAGATGTAAGATGAGAGATATCATTGGTTGCCTAAAAAGAGGATATTGCTTTATATTCTCCCCCATTATCAGAATAGAGTGTCTTAATCCATTTACAAAAGAAATTTTCAACTATAGATTTAAATCGGATAAATGTATCAAGTACGTGTGATTTTTGTTTGAGTGGGTAAAACCATTTAGACTTTGTAAAATGATTAACAAAAATGACATAATACTTAAAATTATCAATAAAATAAATTGGAGAGGTTCGGACATCCGAGAATATAATATCAAGAGGGGAAGAAGAGACAAGTGTGAATTGAGAAAATGGTAATTTGTGAATTTTATTGTATTGACAAGAATTGCAAGTAAAATTAAAATTTAGAGGGTATGCTAAGTCTAACTGAAAAGTGGAGACAATGTGCCGAAGAATTGGAGACTATGGATGACCTAGACGATGATGCCATGCAAACGAAGTGGTTTTGACACTTGAGAAAGCAATTATTAGTAGAGACTGGACTTGGGACGATGACCATTCGTTCGCACCATCCTTAGTTCGACCCTATAAAAGTGTTGCCCCCGTACGAAGATCCTTCGGGGTAAGAATTCAATGGAAGTATGATTATTTTGACAAAATTTAGAAATAGAAATAAGATTCTTTTGCCTGGTGGAAACACAAAGAACATTATTTAATTAAAATGTACAAGAGCGTGTAGATAGAGATTTGTAACCGGTGTGAGTAATAGGAAGATTTGTGCCTTCACCAATCATAATGTCGTTAGTACCGTCATAAGGAGTATGAAGAGAGATTACTCAAGTCGGTGGTGACATGGTGCGATGCTCTTCTATCCAAAAGCCAAGGAGAATCAATAGGAGCGGTAGTGGTTGCAAGATGAGCTTGTGGTTGCCATGACATTGAAGGGCAAGGTTTCCAATTAAAGGTGGTGCGAGGAGCCTAGGAAGGTGGCAGAGACTGTTGCATCTGTTGAAAGACAGGACATTGTGTCCTTTTTCCCGACACAACTGGCAACGATCGAGATAGGGTCGAGGTTGAGATCAACCATCTGGAGTGACGATGTTGTGGAGACCTGAGGTAGTACCTGGCTATGGGGGGATGAGGGTGCCCCTTGCTGTCGATGATTACGATTATTGGACTTGCCAGAATTGGAGTGAGCTCTGGCAGGATTTGTAGAGGCCGGAAGTGGAGAGGAGTGAGCTTGTTGGATACGTAGCGAGACTTCTTTTGTTGATGAGTTTTTCATGCAACTCATTAAAAGAAATTGGCATGTCAAGACCATTGATAGTAGCAATAAGTGGTTTGTACTCATCGTCTCTGATACCATATAGAATGAGATAAATAAATAACTCGATGATTTACATTCATTGATACTGTTAATTATAGAGTTACAAGTTGAGACAATCTCAACTTCTCTTATCCTTATCTTCATTATCTCTATCAGTAAACTCGATCGGATATCTCTCTCAAAGCCCGTTCTTCCTCGATTCCTTTTATGAAATTAAACAATCCCAAAATTGCTACCTTCGTCTTTCGTGCTTAAAAATGATGTTTTATCCAAACTTAAAAGACCCATTACGTGTTGAGATTTCTTCCCTTATACAAAATATATATTCTTTCCTTGTTAGAATATCTTGTAATCCCTATAATTACTCTCAAACTTTCTATGTATAGATTATTACAATATGTAAAATGACTATTTAAGCAATACGATGTGAATAGAAATACAACACGAATTGAAATCTTGGTATCAGAGCATGAGAATCCTTTTCCTTCTCATTCCAGTCGCTGAAGAATAGAGCAACAACTCTCTATTTTCTAATCTGTAATCGCTGTGAATAACAATGTTCAACAATGCTCCCATAATCATCTCGGTCGTCACTGTGATAAGCACCGTCGTCACCCTACTCTGGAGGAACTTTCAAAAGTCACCGACGAACCACAACCGAACCACTGCTTGGTCTTCCAGCGACTTGCACTAGTGGCACAACGGAGAAGAAGAACGTACCTATGATCCTTCTTTCCTCTCGGTCGTCGCTATAAACAGAACCGTCGTCACTCAAGCTGGCAGAACTTCTAAAAGTCGTCGACGAACCACTGCTCGGCCTTCCAATGACATGTACCAGTGTCTCAACAGAGTAGAAGAAGGTACTTGCGGTCCTTCTTTCCTCTCGGTCGTCGGTTAAATAGAACCGTCGTCACCCGAACTCCGACAAAACTTTTCAAAGTCACCGACGAACACAGTCGAACCACCGTTTGGCCTTTCAACGACCTGTACCAGTGTCACGATGGAGAAGAAGAAGGCACCTGCAATCGCGATTTAATTTTTTGATCTTAACTTAGGTACTATTTTGTTACTTTTCTTGCCGAGCGATATGGACTCTGACCAGACCAAAATCCAAACCGGGTCAACCTAGCGGCAGGAAACAGACCGGACCAGTTCTCGGACCAGACCAGAATCAGAGACCCAAAATTGGGTTAACCCAGCGAAAGGAAACAGACCGGACCTGGTCTCGAACCGGACCAAAATCAAAGACCCAAACTGGGTCAATCCAGTGGTAGGAAGCAAACCAGACCAATTCTTTGGGTGTTTTATTTTATTCTGATCACCGTCGATCTTCTTGCATCACGTCGAATGATTCAACACCGATTATTCATCTTCAATATGAAAACTCTAGTTTTACAACCAACGTTATTCTTACGGAAGTTAACTACGATGTATGGTCCCAGATCATGGAGATGCAAATTGCAGGATGTGAGAAGCTTAAATATATAATGGAAAAAATATCAATCCCTCATGAAACTGATTCTTCCTATACGAAGTGGTATGTTGGAAATCAAAAGGTCAAGGGGTGGTTGCTAACTTTTATGTCACTAGATATTATGAAGCGATATATTTGACTACGCACCGTGCATGAAATCTGGAATACTCTAGCCAACGTTTTCTATGATGGGTCAGATGAATTGCAACTTTTTTAATTGAATCAGAGGGTTTTTTCTACCAAATAGACTGGTCACCCCCTATCAACGTATTATGGTGATTGTGGAAAATTTCAAAGAACTTGATCGTCGTGACAGGATTATAATGAAAGATCTTGATGATGTTATCACCTATAGAAAATACGTTGAAAGATTGCGTGTACACATTTTCTTAAATGGATTGGATGCAGAATTCGAACAAATCTGAGGCAAGATTCTTAGATAGGACCTATATTAGATCTTGAAGAAGCCTATTCTTACATACATCGTGACTGTGTTCACAAAACCACTTTAAATGATGAAGTTGATCGCGTTGAGTCATCAGCAATGGTGTCACGTTGAGCTAAGCCTAAAATAGGTTGACCAACTGGTCCTATCATTGATCAAAATTGGGCATCAGGATCTTAGAATCACAAATATGATATTGGAATAGCAAAATCACAGCGTATCTGTACTTATTGTGGTGAGACTGGGTACCAAAGTCACTATGTTATGAACTTATTGGGTATCCATAATGGTGGGATCATACCCAAGCACCTCTCAAATGGAACTCTAAACCAAATAATCATGCTTCAGTTGCAGTAACAGAACTTTTCACCTCTAACACGACTGATGATGCATCCATTTTAATTGCTACATTTGGTAAGGTTCTTAATACTTCTGCTCCTAATAGAAATAGTGAATAGATAATTGATTTTGGTACGACTGATCATATGACCTTTGACAATCATCATATTCAATTTCTGAAATCTTCTGAACAACATATTGTATCGACAACAAATAGTACTCCCTCTCATGTTATTGGAGAAGCTTCCATCACCCTCATTGAAAATCTGAGTCTTGATTCTGTATTCGTTGTTCCAATGTTCAATCATAATTTATTATCAATGGCTCAAATAACTCTCACTTTGCATTGTATTGTGGTTTTTTGGTCTAACCTTTGTGTTTTTAACGACATTCAAACTCGGAAGACAATTGGTTATGGTATTAGAAGGGGGAAGCTCTATTACCTTGATCTGATGCCAGAGAGTTCTCATCAGTTAGCTCAAGCATTCTCCGTGAATAAGTTCGCAGATTCTGAAATTTGGTTATGGCATAAACGGTTGGGTCACTCATCCTTTGGTTATTTAAAGAAATTGTTTCCAAAACTTTACTAGATTATCTGTTTATGAATTAAAGTGTGATGTATGTGATTTGGCTAAAGCATCATGTTCTATTTCAAATAAGCATGAATAGAAGTCCAACACCCTTTATGATTATCCACTCTTATGTATGAGTCTAGTAAATATAGCCTCTCTTAGTGATAAACGGTGGTTTGTTTCTTGTATTGATGATCACACCCGTATGACTTGGATTTGTTTAATGAAATAAAAAAGTGAAGTTAGTTCATTGTTCAAACAATTTCACAGAATGATAGCCACTCAGTATCATTCTACAATACAAACTCTCCGCAATGACAATGGTAGAGATTTTGTTAATTAAAGTTTGAAAGAATATCTAGATGATAATGGTATTACTCATCAAACTACTTGTTTGTACACCCTTTAGCAAAATGGGGTTGCAGAGCAAAAGAACCGTTACCTTTTTGAGGTTATTCATTCTTCCTTGTTTGAAGCTCATATGTCGGCTAGTTACTGGGGTGAAGTCATCACAATTGCAACTTATCTTATCAACCGAATACGCTCGAGTGTGTTACAATTTCAGACCCCCTTGAGTGTTCTTCATGAAGCCATAAGTTCACCTATTGTGCCAAATCTGCCACCTAGAGTTTTTGGGTGTGTAGCCTTCGTTCATCTTCACAAGCCATTGATAAATAAATTGGAACAACTCTCAAGTGTGTCTTTGTTGGTTATGCTCAACATCAGAAAGGCTATCGCTGTTATCATCCTCCTTCTCGCAAATTGTATGTCACTCTTGATGTAGTATTTCACGAAGATAACATGTATTATTCTACTCCCGAGTCTTCAATTCAGGGGAAGCATAGGATTGAATTGTATACCCTTAATTATCATTCGGACAACTTGGATACTACAAGTGGTGAGTATTCAGATTACAACAGTGAACATAAAAATGATACAAATGAGCATGATTCACAGGATGGAAATAGTCAAAAGCAGATGGAAGTGGTGCAACCAGAATATTAACCAACTATTTCCCCCTTCATAATGTACTAGTTGATCAATTGGTTTCTGAGTTCGAGTCCATGTTTGTGCCTCCAGTAAGTTCTGAAACTCAACTAAGAGTTCTACTTCATCGAACTACAAGAGGAAAACCCAGAGTTAATTATGAACATCTTCTCATCTCTAAATCTCAGTATCCCCTGCATAATTTTATGTTTTACCATAAATTGTCAAAGAAAAATAAAGTATTTGTGAATCAATTCTCTGCTACATCTATTCCTAATAGTGTGCAAGAAGTTTTGAAAGATCCTAAGTGGAAAGAAGCTATGAATGAATAAATGAGGTCCCCCCAAAAGAATTCAACATGGGAAGTGGTTGATTTTCCTATAGGAAAGACACCAGTTGGATGTAGGTGGGCGTTTACCGTTAAATATAAAGCCGATAACACCATTGAAATATTCAAATCAAGATTTTTTTGCCAAAGGATATACTCAAACCTACAGGATTGATTTCATGAAGACATTTGCACCAGTGGCCAAGATCAATACCGTTCGAATTCTACTATCTCTGACTATGAATCTTGACTGGCTCTTAAATCAGTTTGATGTTAAAAATGCAATTTTTGCATAGAGATCACCTCGAAAAAGTATATATGGAATTACCTCTTGGATATATTACGCAAACCAAATTATGCAAACAAGTATGTAAACTGAGGAAGTCCCTATATGGTTTGAAGCAGTCCCCGAGGGAATGGTTTGGAAGGTTCACCAATTTTATGAAGTCTATTAGATACAAGCAAAGCAATTTAGATCATACTCTCTTCCTGAAATCTAATAAGGAAGCAATCACAGGTCTTATTGTGTATGTTGATGATATGATCGTAACTGGGAATGATCCAGAAGAAAAGAAAGCATTGCAAAGTCATATTGCCAGAGAGTTTGAGATGAAAGATCTTGGCTACTTAAAATATTTTCTTGGCATTGAAGTGTCAAGATCGAAGGAAGGAATTTTTCCATCTCAACAAAAATATGATTTGAATTTGTTGAAGGAAACTGGTATGACAACATGTAGTCCTGTCAGTACTCCCATGGAAGAAAATCTGAATCTAAGAACACATTCAGATCAAGTCCCTGCTAACATGGAACATTATTAGAGACTAGTCGGGAGGTTAATGTATCTTGCACATACTAGACCAGATTTAACTTATGTACTAAGTGCGGTTAGCCAATTTATGCACTCTCCAAGTGAAGAACATATGAATGTCATCAACTGTATCTTGTGCTACTTGAAATCATCTCCAGGGAAAGGAATTTTATTTAAAAAGGGAGATGACTTGAAAATTAAAGGTTATACCGATGCTGATTGGGCGGGGTCAATAGAGGATCAACGATCTACATCTGGATACTTTACATTTGCAGGTGGAAGTTTGGTCACTTGGAGAAATAAGAAACAAGAGGTGGTGGCTAGATCGTCAAGTGAAGCCAAATACAGGGGAATGACTAAGGCAATATGTGAATTATTATGGATAAAAAATCTGATACAAGAACTACACATTGAACAGACAAGTCATATGAAATTATATTTTGATAGTAAGACAACATGTGATATCAAAACCCAGTCCATCATGATATAACTAAACACGTTGAGGTTGACAGACACTTTATCAAGGAAAAGCTAGAAGCCAAGATCATTGAAATCCCTCATGATCAGTCTTAAGATCAGCATGCCGATGTGCTAATCCAGTCTCAAGAATATCTTGTAATCCCTGTAATCATTCTCAAACTTTCCATGTGTAGACTATTACAATCTGTAAAATGGCTATTTAAGCCAGACAATGTGAATAGCAAAACAACACGAATTGAAATCTTATTTTCGTCTTTATGTTGGTTCACAAGTTAGAATTGAAGTTGCCTTGATAAAGTGGAAGATTTCAAGTAGCGCAAGATACGATTGACAACATAAAGAGTAGCTCTAATCCCACATACCAACTTTGCAATAGAACTTTAAAGGGAAAACGAGAAGAAGGGTGTCGTCGTCTGAATAGCTTGAAGTAGAGTGCAACAAGATGGAGGTCATCTTGCTAGATAATTTTTGTATCAAATCCATTTAATGGAAGTGAAATCCCTTAGCATCATGTTGCAACATCTTCACACTTCTCTTTAGCTCTTTAATCCTCTTCACCCATTGCTGAACAATGTTAATATTATCTGATTAGCAGTTGTTCATTAAACGGAATGGATAATATAGAATAAAAATCTTACTTATATATGTAATCGGGTAATTTTAACCATTTATAGGTTTATCTATTTATTAAATGGAACTAAATCGGGTAATACCTATTATATACCCGTTTACCCGATTATCGATAGTGTAAAGGTATTATGATCGTTTTTTACATATCTATGTGGGGAGGACACATACTATTATTTTATAAACATTATAAACATGATGTAATATTTATAAACACTATAATGAACTAGAGTTCAACATGGCATTATAGCAGAGGTTCAAGAATTCCAGCCACTCTGCTTTAGCCCCAATTTTCCTCTGCTTGCATGGGTTAGGAAAGCGCAATCCTCTCGAAAGATTGCAGCACGAATTTTGCTTTTTCACCCTCGAAAGATTGTTGAATAAAAAGATGAACTTAAATAAGATAGGCGAAACCTGCTCTGAATTCCACATATCAACAAACCCATGTTCTTGTCTTTCTACAAGACACCCAATAGGATCAATTGTTGGTGTGTGGCTGAATGTAAATTAAAGACAAGAGTTACAAATGCCTAGGGTCGAAGCAACCACACATAAAACACTCTCTTTCGCAAAGAATTTAGAGTGGAACAGGGTCGACAACGAGGGAGGCGATCATGGCTTTGGTGCGGCCATGGGAGAAAGTGTACCCATCCTGGTTGTCCTCGTACAAGACCTCCATCACTCGGGCGAGATTGACAGGACGAGTGATGAGCTTGGCCGCATAAGGAGTGGGCTTGAAGCAGCCTTCATTGATGTCTTTCCATGCAACTTTGTAGTACTGTCTGAATAGATCGACAACCTCCTTTTCCGACAGTCCACGCTCCCTCATGAAGCACTCCACTGTCGACTCTACGTGCCCTCTCTGCTGCTCGAACTGCAATATCAAACAAAACCATTCATAAGCACTCCCTTCTAATTTAAGCATCAATCTGGCGTCAAAATTGCGTCGGTATAATGAATTACCTTGCCGGTGACTATGTCATCAATGAACCTACAGATCTCTGCAGCAGCCATGGTGATCCTAGGTTGGGCTTTCAACCACTCAAAAATATCACTGGAGACTTCCCCCATTCCAACCATAGAGAGGAGGAAGATGGTTCGATAACCACAGCTGGTGAACGAAACGTTCATATGCTCTTCTGTTCCTGGTTGATATTCTTTGACATACCATTCTGTTTCAATGAAGAAGGCCTTGCATAGATCCTTCATCTGGAATGCCAAGCAAACATTAGTTCTGCTTTAACTCATGCATATTGTTGCTGTGAACAATTATTTTTCGTAAATATACTTGACAAGTGTTTACAAGGAAAGGACCTACCGCTTCGATCATGTAGTCAATCTGGTAGGAGAGTCCTTCTGGAGCAATCTCGTCGTGAAATTCCTTGGTGTAATTAATCAGCTCACGGAAAAGAGGTCTCATGTACTCGGGCAGCGTCTCTGCAGCCTCTACATTCCATCTGCAAGTACAGGGGATTTCGTTCCTTTTAAACATGGTCCATTTATAACTCACAAGATTAATCGGTGTTCATCGAAATTAATGCACGCATACCTCTCGACTGCATCTGTGAAGAGCTTGAGTTCTTCGTAGACACCGTATGCATCGTAGGTATCATCAATCAATGATATCAGGCCTAAGATTTTGGTGGCAAAAACCCTCGATCGGGAGTAACGGGGATCAAAAGTCACGCTCATGATCCAAAAGTAGCACTCTACTACCCGATTTCTTGCATAAAAGCACTTTTCTGCTAGTTCTTGGTCCTTCCACCACCTGCATGGTTTAATTAGAGCAGTTTATGTCGGTCAAACATGACAAGTATGTCACAATTTAAATGGATATATTATAATTTACGTTTTCATTCGAGTAAAACTTACTTTGAGATGGTCTTTATCTCTCTCTGATGGACAGCCTGAACTAGATTGTAATCCAACTTGGCATATTCAAGCAGCACGGCGTCACAGGTGTTGAGCTCTTCGTAAAGTGAGATGAAGTATCTTGCGTTTAACCTTGGTAGTCGCCTGTGAGTTGGTATCTTGATGGCTCGCGCAACCTGTTTGGCAAGTGATGGATCCGTACTTGGGAGGGCAGATTTCAAGTGCTCGGAAGTGAAAGCAATGGCTTCGTCTAATATGTCTTCCCCTTGAACGCTAAGGAATGCTGCTTCGTGCAAACTTAACAGTCCCTTCACATCCGAAGTCAAGCTTTGTTTGAATTTTCCCTCTTCATCCATGAACTTCCTAAACACATCTGTTGTATCACATCCATCCAAGCATGTTTTTTTTTTGTGTGAATAATATAGCAAGGACGTGAAACGGGATCAATGCAATAGGAACATGAAGATCACTAGTTTTACCTGCAGAAGCCTTGTAGCCTCCTTCTCTTAATACTCGAAATTGAGTGGCTACAGAGTATAGATCATCGGCATCAACATCGAGAGAATTTGTGGTGTGAATTCGGTGCAGTGCATCATCGATTTCCTTCTCGAATTGGTAGTCTAATCCAAGCCGATAGACAGCGTCCAACAAGTAGATTTCTTCTGGGGACCCCTGGGCGAGTTTTAACATTTCCTTCACTTCTTCCTTCAGCACTTCCGCCCTTTTCGTCCATTGATCCAGCTTCTGCACGTATATACAAGAGAGATTCAGACATACACAGAAAACTTCTATGAAGAAATATACATCAAAGGAAGAAGAGGTGGAACACATAGGAAAGTTAGATTGAGGGTCGACTGATAGCTGTAAGAAAAGGCTGATGACAGGAATTCTAAAGTAACTCTCTTTACCTCTTCATCTTGTACGAGGTCGACAAAGTAATGGCCCCAGGCAGAAGGAGGAAACTTAGCCATGGGACGAACGACCTGGCTCTTCTCATTCTCAGCCTGAGGGATTGTTGAGCTGTCAGGTGTGGGAGAGACAAGAGCCATTGGAATGCAGCGGGTTTCGGAGCTCAAGCTTCAAATTACAATTACAAACTCAAGACTAGCTTGGTAGTACCTGAGAACACGCAGAGAGGTATTTAAAAGAGGTCCATACCAAGAACCGCAGCCTTTGTTTTTTCTTTTTTAATATTTAAAGAAACTTTCTTCACTGACTTATGTGTATTAGATGAAGTTGGTGAGAAATCTCAAATCTGAAAAATATCCATTGCATCGGCAAGCTTTCAACTTTGAGAGTGAGAAAAAAATAATGCAGTAATCCTCTTGGGTTTCCTCCAGTCTTAGCCATCTTCCTCGTGTCGAAATTTCCCCTTGACCATCTTTGAATGAAGTGGGTAGAAGGAGGCTAAGAAGGAGCCCGGAAGCAGACATAAGGTCCCCAAAATTCGGAAGTGGCCGTCTCTTCCGTCATCTGGAAATCTTTTCTTCTTGCGACGGCTGTGGTACGTAACTGTGTCGAGCATTTCTGCTTCGCCGAAGGCTCAGTTTAGCTTTTAGAAACTAGAATGTTTGTTTGACATACTATAAAGACCCTTCCGCACCCATTTTGTCCATTGAAATACTGCTTCAGATGCACTGAAAATAACAACTAACTTGCTTAAAAAATGATCGAAATCATGCATGTTTGAGAAACAAATTACAAAAGCATGAAGTAGTAGTCATCTGGTCAAAGTAGCGGCTGCTCTAATCAAGTCTGAACTAAAAGCGCATTCTACAAGCGGAAACGATTGTATCAAAACTGATCTCTGTCAAGGAAAGAAGATTAGATTAAATTGCTGCAGTTTTTCAAGTCTGGCTCCTCGTTGAGCCAATCAGATGTCACTTATTTTAGCTCATACCGTAGAAAAAAGCTCCAACTGGTAGAGTTGAAGATGAGCTCATCCCCTTTGACAGCCTTCTTGGGGCACACTGCTCATCAGAACTGACTCCATATCCTGTCTTCATCTGAAAACGAAATTGACGCCAATCCGGCCATGTTTAGAGAAACGCGGAAGGAAATAACAATCCTTCATTTTATTCAGGTTGAAGTACCAGGAATAAGATGTAATTAAATCCAGAACAAGTTTTCAAACAAGGATTGGAGACCATAAAATTTCCACCAATTTAATTTGAAAAAAATCACTAGTTCCCCGACGAGGCCACTCCCATCTGAAATGTGGATTGTCTTGGTGAGAACACTAACAGTGGTAACGATGCCAAACCTCCGCCAAAGGCTTGAAGCACACTAACAGTGCAACGCAGAGGCAAGTCTCACAACTCAATTAGGCGTTCAACAAATGAAATCAAAGGTCCGAAAAAAAAAATCTCATTCATGAATTTGCTATATTAACATTCTTTGGCTCATCAAGCCGCTAACCATGAAAACTGGAATAAAATATGAGATATGTCTCTATTTTCTTGTAAAAAAAATTGATCATTATCTCATTTTTATTTACTATTTTTGGGAATAAAAATGGTCAAATTCTCATTTTATTTTATTTTATTTATTTTCTAGGGTTTCCAAACAAACCCTTACTTCCTTAAATTCCTTGCTTTACCGTGTTTTCATCCCACTTAGTGGTTGGACTGATATATCTAGACATGTGGATTTTTATGAATCTCACTTAGCCTTTACTAATCCATCCAAATGCTCTTTCCCTCTCCTTCCTTCCAAATTCTTTTTCCCTCTTCAAGAGGTAAAAGTCATATAAAGATAAACCTAGAAGGGGTGGAATAGGTTAATCAAAATTTTTATGGCTAAATTCAAGTTGATTGCATTCAAAGTGTTTATAAATAGAAAAGAAAATGATCAACCACTGCACCAAGGATTTTTATAGTAGTTCACAATCAATTTTTCAAATTGATACTCCATTCCCATGGAGCCCTTACCATGGAATTAAACTTTTCACTATGAATAGTCAAACAACATCCATAACATAAAGTCACAAGAGACTCAATTACTGCACCGGCCCAAACACATTGGGAGTTATGATCAACAGCTCTTAGGTACAAGCACCTAGACCCAATTAAGACATTTTTCACAAATTCCTTGTACAAATTTTGATTGAGTTACATGCAAGGTTGACTTGCTTTTCTATTCAAAACACAAGTAGGCCTCTTGTTAGGCAATATGCAATCAAGTATGTAAAATTGATTACACCCATACTAAGGTGAATCTACTAGCAATTTCAATTTGGATTTTAAAATGAAGGCACTTGAGAACTTAGAAATGCTAAAAATATAGGTTGTTTCAAAAGCTATCAATTTATACGAAAATTATATAGATCCTAGTTGATGTGATCATAAAGGATTAAACTTTCACAAGTCGGAAACCGAGCATTCAAATTATATCTTAAAGTCAATACTCAAAATACTTAGCTTTCTAGGAGAAATTATGCTAAAAGTACTTCTTCTTGACTCTTACTAACACTAGAACATTGAGAAAACACTTGAGAATTTATAAATTCATGTGACCAAGCATATATTCAAGATTGAGTAGAGTTTGAAATACATAAGACATTTCTCTGTGTTAAAAAAATTAGCGGCTATGAATGGATAAGGTTGTTTTTTTATATTTTTAAAAATGTATGAAATTTTGTACCAAAAATTATGAAAACAATTAATAAATCTTATTTTTGGTGATGATTATGTTGGTAGGCCACTTACAAAATTTGGAGTCTTATAGCCTTTGATTCTACCTTTGACATTCTAAAAAGTTGAACTTCTACAACACGGGTTTGAATCTAGTGCCAAGGATTCAAATCTTTTGATTACAACCATACGATTTGCAATTGAATCCACCCCTAGGTTCAATTCCTTAGATTTCTACTTCCTATAGGTCAAATCCATCATTTGTGCCAAAACTTTCTGTAACTCGGGTATACATCCTTTTTGTTGTTATCATCGAGATGAGGTTGAAAATGCCCATGGGTTTGACTCCTATAATGTGCATCTTTAGTACAAGGTTTGAATCCACTTTTAATTGCAAAAGTTTTTATAACTTGGGTTTCAACCTTTTTATTTTATTTTGCTTGCTTGGGGATTCACATCCTGTTACTTTGGTTCAAATCCTTCCTTCTTTACATGCTTATTTTAGTCCTTGGATTCGAATCCTCCTCCTTGATGGGATTGAATCTAATGGAGTGTTCTACTCCATTTTTAATTATGAAACTTTCTATGAGTTTGGTTTGTATATATATATATATATATATTTTGTTTGTGTTTCTGCATTCAGATGGGTTCAAATCCAATTTTCAAATAATTCTAAAATTTCTTTTTTTTATTAATTCTTATTCAAGGATTTGTGTAAAATGTATATGTTTATTATCATCAAAATTCAGGTGCTCGAAGACATCTTGAACTTCTTCTTTTACTTTAAGAGTATCACACTTGAAAAACTGATGGGTAATCTTCTTTTTCACAAAATGAATCTTGAGTATGAAAAGGAAGAATCTAGACCATGGAGCTTTGGTATGTGATGAAAATGACAACTCCATTAATGATATTGATATAGATAACCATGGAATTGATATATTTGTTAGAAATTTTAAAAAAAATTACCAGAAGGAAAGGCCAAAGTAGTCAAAAAGTAAAAAAAGAAAACAACTGATGTTACAAATGTGGTAGCTAAGATCACTTCATTGGTGACTCCTTACTTTCTTGTTTTTAAAGTTTAAGTTGATAATTTTCACTTGATCTAATTAAGTTCATGATTCTTGGAGAACTTCATCAACTACTTAAACTTCCTTTCTTTATATAGACTCTTTGCTGGCATTGACTTTCACCACTGGTAGGCTAGCAGCCACGCTTTAGCCTGATGGTAACGCTTGATGAGATTCAGCTGGTTAGAAGTACAAGTGATAAGGTGGAGTCTGAGATGGTTGACATGAAGAACTTAATGTAGCATGGCCTTCGCAAACTGGGTTTGCATGAGATTTACATCCGAAAGAGCTTGCATGAGCTACAAAATAAACGGATTTTATACCAAGCAATTGGGAAAACGATCATCCAAACAAGTGCAGTGCGAGGCTTAGACGTGCGATTCACTTAATATAGCTGAGGAGAGAGTCGAGGTATAAGAACAAGTTCAAGAGGGTATTCCATGCCCCTAGCTATACCTTCAGTTTCAGTCATGTTGACTTGAGAGCAACCTGAAGGTAATGTCCAATCAAAGGCTTGCAACAAGCGAGCCAAGACGATATGCATCATTCGCATAGCCATGTTCGTCCCAGGGCAGCCCCTCCTTCCCGAGCCAAAGGGAATAAGCATGAAATGATGTCCCATCGCGTCAATGTCTCGATTTTCTTCAAGGAATCTCTCAGGGCGAAACTCAAGAGGATTGTGGAAGATGCGTGGATCTCTCTGTATGTTCCAGATGTTAATCATGACAGTAGTTCCGGCAGGGACACGAAAGCCTCCTACTTGGCAGTCTTCCCTGGCTCGGTGAGGTATCAGGAGTGGAGCTGGTGGGTATAGTCGGAGTGTCTCTTTGATGATAGATTGGAGGTAAACCAATTTGCTGATATCTGATGCCTCTACCACCCTCTCGCGCCCAACATGAAGGTCTAGTTCAGCGTGGGCTTTCTCCAGAACTTGACGATTATTCATCAATAACGCCAGAGCCCAAGTTAAAGCAGTTGCAGATGTATGCGCTCCTCCTAATGTAACCGTCTGCTTGCAGAGTGAATGTGGGATGGAGAAGAAAAAGTGAATGTGAGATGATTCAAGTTTGTCTATGAGGAAAACGAAGAAAAGATCAAGTATCTCACGTTTGCGAAGCCCTTGATGAAATAGTCCGACGGGTAATCATTCGGCAAAGTGCCTTCCTTCTCCATGAGTAGCAGCATGTCAATCAGATCCCTGTCCCGAGTGCCAACACCACCATCGTCGGCGAGAGGTGAAGAGGAAGAATCTTTGGCTTGCAAGCGATGTTCTGTCACCCATTTTTGCATCAACTCATCGATCTCCTGCCCGGTTTGCTTCATTGCTCAGGCATTGCCCATCAAGTCCAACCGCCTGAGGAACGGAAAGGCATCTCCCACATCTTGAACTCCAAGATGGTGGAGGGTCACCTCGAACAACCGGATGAACTGCTGGGCATCCGCATCCCCTTCTTTGCTTCGGTGGTACCTCTTCCGGGCGATGATGAGAGTGATGATATTCAACAGGGTGCCTATAAATTCGTGCCTCATATCAATTAAAAAGAATTTTAGTTTTGTTAGTTTTCTATTTATGTTCACTTGCCTAATTATGCTAAAACTTATCTTTAAGTGTTAGACTTTTGGTGTAATTAAACTCTACTACTTTCCTCTATTATAACCATACAACACAAATTACACTCTAAGCCACCTACAAGAACTCAACCAAGGCTCCCACATTATCTCTAATCTATGCAAAAGGAATTACAAAATATGCCATCTAAGAAAGCTCAATCAAGGGGAGCACATTCAAGTTTAGAAAAAAGGAGACTCAACCCAAAGCAATGTCTACATACACAAACCTATCTTCAAGGAGAAAACATATTCTCTACCTAGAAGCTTCCCTGAAAGATCTCATCTTGGATCACTAAATCTAGATCTTATAAACAAGGGTCAAGGGTGATTTAAATTCAAACTGTTTTCTTTTTTCTCTTTCCTCAAGAGGAAGGACACCTAAAATTTATCTAAAGAATTCAAAAAACTTCCTTATTTCTTTTTAAATGTTGGAAAGAAAAGGTTTATAAACTAATATCTTGTAAATTTTAATCAAGATAATCACCAAAAAATCACAGTTCATTTAAAGAAGTATTCTTGTTTTCATAGAATTCTTCACATGGTATCGAAGCTAATGGGTAGATCCCGAGAGATCCAAATTAGTTAAGTAACACAAGGATTCAGTCATCTCTCTCATCCTACTCATCTTGCCTATCATCATACCCTTATGAGGAGGTGATACCCATGCTCCAAAGCCAGATATGCCTTAGTCAAGAAATTAGCCAACCGTTTTTAACAAGGGTTGCTAATAAAACATCAAACTCTAAGTATCCTTGCATCAAGGAAGTGGGCACCACTTCAACCAGCGAACAGGTAAGTTTTCTGAACGTCTATACTTTAGCCAAAACACTAAAGGGTCCCATTCTACTCCACAACCATTCGACACTAAGAAATCACAAGGCAATTCTAGATCCTCCAACCTTCACTGCCAAATATGCCAGAAGCCCAATGTAAAGTTATGTTGGCATAGGTTTGATCATAACTATCAAGCCAACAATATCTCATCCGCTCTAGCTGCTATGGACAAACCCAAGCCTGTAGGGTCATTTCTAATGGTCTCTACCTCTTTCCTTAAGATGAAAGTGTCTTTTCATGCTCTTCACACCTAAACAAAATGGCATAGATGAAAGAAAGCACGGGAAATTTTAGTTCCTAATCCTTCTACTAGTTTGTTACCACTCAATGAGATACAATCTTCTACCTCTACTTCTGAACCTACCACCTCCACTATTGCCCCTCCTTCCTTTGGTCAGATTAAAATAATTTTACCTATATATCCACCTACTTTCTCTACTAATCCTACCACAACCAACACTCATCCTATTCTCACTCTTGCAAAAAGTAAAGCTCATGCTCTTTGAATCACCCATGAGTCCGAACCTACATCTTATGAAATAGCTCTTTTCTACACCCCCTTGGCATGCAGCCATGGAAGAAGAGTATAATGCTCTTCTTAAAAATGAGAGATGGGATCTTGTTCCAAAACACCAACAATGCATATTATCGGATCTAAGTGGGTGTTTTGAACAAAATACAATGTAGACGGGACAACTCAAAAGTACAAGGCACAATTAGTTGCTCGAGGACATTGTCAAATACCCAGAGCTGACTATGGCCAAACTTTTAGTCTTGTAGTACTGTCTCAAACAATTCAGGCTCTTCTTTCACTAGCTCTGTATTATAGTTGGCCCCTACTACAATTTGATGTTAATAATGCTTTCTTGCTTGGCTTTATACATGAAGAAGTACACTATGTGTCAGCGAAGAGGTTTCAAGGATTCTATATATCCAACATATATCTGTTGCTAAAAAAAGGCCTTGGTCTCGAGCAAGCTCCACATGCCTAATATGCTAAGTTTAGTACTTAACTTCAGATTTTCATCCAGTAAAATAGATCCATCTCTTTTTTTCTACTTTTCTTCACCCTCCGAATTATACTTATAACTTTATGTTGATGACAATCTTCTTATTGGTAATGATTATGAACTCATGACCACCTTTCAACACACACCTCATCACACATTTTTAGTTATGCTTTGATATATTTTTGGGAATACAAGATTATCGAACTCCTTCCAAAATTTTCCTATCCCAAAAATAATATCAACAAGATATCTTGCAAAGGCTGGTTTGTCTTCATGCACATCGATCTCCACTCCACTCACACTTACCAAATTTGATTTTCAAAGTTCACTTTATCCACTATGGCAGCTTTGTAAGTGCACAACAATATCTTGCTCTCACTCGACCAAACATTTAATACTCCATTAACTTAGTGGCCCAATATATGCCTGCTCCTATAGAATTTCATTTACTTTAGTTAAACATATACTTAGATATCTCAAGGGTAAATTTGACCATTCTCTAGTTTTTTTAAAAACCTCTCTCCCTTGATCTACTTGCATTTTCTCATGCCAACTGTGGAGGTCGTCACTTAACAAGACACTCAATAGGCGGGTATGAAATATTTCTTGGCCCTAACCTTATCTCATAGTTTGCTAAAAAGCAACCTACCGATCTCTCGCTCAACCACTGAAGCTGAATATGGAGCCATGGCTTCCACTTGTGTTGAAGTTGCATGGCTTCAACTTTTACCTAAAGACCTTTCTATTTTCTCTTCCAAGCCACTTACATTATCATGTGACAAAGTAAGTGCTACATATCTTGCTCAAAATCCTATTTTTTGTCTACTTATCCATCATCTCTCTATTAGTTTAGTTTAATTACCTTTTTTGTATTATTATTACAATGTTCTCTTGTTAGTATTCTGATTTTATAGTGTCCCCTTCTTAGTTTTATAATTATTTCGATGTTAGTATTCTATGTCATGGTTATTTGTTTCCTAAAATTTTTGTTGGCTGTCATGGCATTGGTTGGTTTCTTATGAGATTCATTTTTCTCAAGATTTGCAACTACTACACTGATGAGATTGAAGCAATTTCTCCCTTTTTCCTAGCTTTTTGGAGTGATATAGGTATCCTATTTGGAGTTGGTTTGGTAGCTTCTTTCCTACTTTACACTCAACTCTTCTTGCTCATCTTCAGTGAGTTTATAAAACTCTGAATTAGTCAAAATTCCAACTCCACCAAAACTCCTTCAGGACTACTCAAATTTCAAAATCAGAGATCCAACCATCATTAAAGAACTTGATTTTCTCTTGGTCTAACATGTTCTGGTTGTTCCAATAGCCATCTTTCTCGAACAACTTTGTGAACTCTATTTTAATTCTCATATTGAGAAGAAGCTTCAACTGTTCGTCCTTGATTGATCTCTGCTGTTGATTCTTGTTCTATTTTAATCTCTACTAGTTTCAAGTATCTAATTTTGTAAAAGGGTAAACTCCTTTTATGTGTGATCTACTCCTTATAACTAATACCTGCACTTAAACACTTCAGTCTTCCTATTGAATGGGTTGAGTACTTGTAAATTCACAACTTACCATTTTTTAGGTCGACTCCTTTTAACTTAAGTTCTTCAATTTTCTAGGAGAAAGGATCGACACCTATACATTAGTTTGACTCCTTTCTACCTCTACGTTTTAGATCTTCCATTTTCTCACTGAAGTGCTCAGCTGATTTGCATGGGTCAACTCCTTTTACCCTAGATTTAAAAAATTCCACCTTTTGCTACACAAGTTACACTTGAATACCATGATTAATTCGCTAGGTTTGTTATCATCAAAATTAGGACATCCAAAGGGATCATGAGACCTTTTTCCAACATAATCTTAACCTTTGGTCTCTAGGGAAGAAGTTTTACAAAGAGTGTTTGAGTTCTATTAGGAGTTTTATTTTGGGTGTAACAGGGAGTAGGATAGTTTAATTTAACTTTGATTGTGTGTACTCTCTCTCTCTCTATTATACATAGAGAACAATGTACTCAATTACAACCCATCAATGAATTATTTCTTCCACAAAATTTTAAAATGGTATCAGAACAAGTTCTATATGCTGACTTGGTATTCCACAGAGACTACGGTTTCCTCGATAGGTCTCAATTCTCCTTTCCAAGTTTATCGTTGTTGAAGGACTCTTCTCAAAAATTTGTCTTGTATGCACATCTTGTGCTTCACCACTCTCTGGGCGAGTTCATGTTCATAGACTCTATTTTCCTCCATGTCTACACACTTCTTGCTCTTCTACATCAACTATAAAGAGTCATAATTTTCAAACAAAAAATTAAGTTTTGTTTCTTCAAATTACGTTTATAATGATCGAGGACAAAACTGGTCCTCGCCCTAGTAACTTGTTCCTACCTGAAAAACGCTATCATGAAAACAGCTTATGGCAACCATAATTAACAGACCAAGTCCTCGTTCACCGATTAATGCAGATTTTTTAGTTTATATTTTTAAGGACGTTCATGATCATGCTTGCGGCGAATGATACTGCTTGATTCTTTAGCAGATTCTGCATGCTCGATGAGAGCTGTATTGGTTTAGCTTTACATTTTAGTAATACAAGTTGGAGAGAGCCAGGGAGAGGACGTATTAGTGATGCAAGAGATACCATCACTGTAAGGTTGTGAAAGGCTGAAAAAGATGCTCGGATGCTGTTGGGTTTAACTTGAAATGTTACCTATAAATATATGGAATAGTGAAAGCTTCAACCATCCACTTCCACTCGCTAGCTTGCAACAGCCTCCCTGCTCCTATTCCTTCTCCAATACCATGAGTCTCTCATGGCCTCTTTCTTCAGTTAATTCCCACTCGACGGTGGTGAATAGAAAGGATGAAATGATACGAAGGTCCGCAGATTTCCCTCCCAGTATCTGGGGTGACTACTTCCTGAACCACTCTGTAGACCAGACGGTGAGTCGCTCTTCATACACGACTCTTGTTACTTTTCTTTAACTTCTTTTAGAATAGGAACTCTCTCTTCTACTGTTGTGTTAAACTGTTGCATGCAGGTGTTGGACAAATGGGCAAAGAGGGTTAACGAGCTCAAGGGAAGTGTGAAGATGATGCTACGTGATGCTAAGGGATCTGACGTCCATGAAATGGGTTTGATCGACACACTTCAGCTACTAGGACTGACGTATCACTTCGACGATGAAATTGAAGCTGCGATGCGTCGAATACATGATTCTTACGCAGAAATCGTCCAACAAGATGACCTCCATCTTGTTGCACTCTGCTTCAGACTACTCAGACAACATGGCTATAACGTGCCGGCTGGTAACACCCTTCTTCTCGCTTTTTTTTATTATATGTTTCCTGTTAGGGGTGCAATTTGTTCTTAAACATTTCAGAGGAGGAGGAAAAGTCGTTAGGGATGACATCGCTTTCTGTTTGTTTGACGAGTGCTCAAAAGTTTTTCCACGATGAAACAGATATATTTAACAAGTTCAAAACCAATTACGGCAGCTTCGACTCTAACCTGTCAACCAACGTAAAGGGCCTCTTAAGCTTGTATGAAGCATCGTTTTTCAGCATGAGAGGCGAAAGTATATTGGACGAAGCTGTTGTTTTCTCTCGGGAGCAGCTCAGGGCGACCATGCCCAAACTTGATTCTGTTCTTTCAAAGAGGGTTGATCATGCACTCGAGTTGCCCTTGTTAAAGAGGGTGCCGAGGGTAGAGGCGAGGGACTACATCTCGTTCTACCAGGAATCTGATGACTGTAATGAACTAATATTGGAGCTGGCCAAGTTAGATTTCAATCTCTTGCAAGCATTGCAACGGACGGAGCTCAGTGAACTCTCCAGGTACGTTGGATACTGCAGACCACCGGGATTTTCTCTATCCACAGCCCATATGGAAGCCTCTCATCATTACTTTCCAGTTTCGTAAGCCAGAGCGTGTCTTTCCAAACATTTTCTGCATTTTATGCTAAGAATGTTCTCTGTCGCAAGATTTTTAAATTGGTGCTCTTTTCAATACGTGATTAATAAATGACCCTCATAGTTAGCTTTTATGAGAAAAGGCTCTGGGATTCTTAATCGCCTCAGAATGTGTCAAATGTTTGGTGGGATTTGATTAAGAAAATCCATCGACACATGGTAGTCCACATACCGAGTCCATTTCTCCTTGGTATATTTGATTAATTAACATTCCCCATTAGTTTTATTGGAAAAAAGACCTAGGGTTCTTAATCACCTCCAAAGTGTCACATGCATCATGGCCTCATTTGACGCAGGTGGTGGAAGGACTTAGACCTGGCAAGAAAGCTTCACTTTGCCAAAGATCGCATGGTGGAGGCTTATTTGTGGCCCTTGGGCGTAAATGCTGAGCCTTCATACTCAAGAAGCAGAATTTTAACCACAAAGATACTTGCCATTGTATCCATGATTGATGACATCTACGACACTTACGCTACTTTTGAGGAGCTCCAACCATTCACTGATGTAATCCAAAGGTAGAGAGATGACCCAACAAACACTTCCCTGAGCCTAATCGATATGATATTCCAAAGGTTCTGTTAATCTACAATCAAGTGTTTCTGAATCCGTAGGTGGGACATGCTGGGCATCAACAGGCTTCCAGAGTACATGAAGGTAGCAATTTTGGGACTGTTTAATTGTGTAAAAGGAATCGAGGAAGAACTGGCTCTCAGAGGGAGATCCGATCGAGTCCACTACTTGAAGGAAGCTGTATGATTTTTCATCCCAGTATCTTCATGAAAAAATTGGCCAACTTTTGCTAACCTCTACTCTCACAGTAGTTTGATGCTTCAAAATTGGTTTGTGTTCCAGGTGAAATCTTTATCTAGAGCCTATTTTAAAGAATCAGGATGGCACAACAACGGGTACTCTCCGGGGGTAGAGGAATGTCTCTCAGTTACCTCTATCACGTCAACTCACCCTTTGCTTATCACTCTTTTCTTCCTCGATTTGGAGGCAATCGCAACCAAACAGGTGTTCGATTGGCTCTTAAGTGAACCAAAGCTCGTCACGAACACTGGACTCATATGCAGGATAATTGACGACCTCGAATCGTACCAGGTAACCTCCATTAATTCCTTCTAAAACATTCTTTTTTAACAATATTTTACTCTATCTCTCCATTCGGTTAATTAAGCACTCTTTTATGTTGTGACTTTGATGTTTCTAGTTTGAGAGAAAGAGAGATCACGTCCCCTCAGTAGTCCAATTTTATGCGATAGAGAAGGGCGTGTCGGAAGAGGAAGCCTGTGTTAAACTTCGAGAGAGGGTAGCGATAGCCTGGAAGGACATTACCCAAGCGAGCCTTGAACCATCTCCCCTTCCGTGGAGTCTCACCACTCTTGTGGCAAATATGTCGCGTGTCATGGAGGTGTATTACCTACATGGAGATGGGTATACTTTCCCCACAGAGAAGACTGAAAAAATCGTCACCTCTCTGTTGATTGATCCTGTCCCTATTTGACAATTGGAGAGTTGGTCCAGCTACGTTAATGTCTTGTTTTTAAGTGTGAATTTTTTTTTTTAAGTGTGAAACATGGTATTTTGATGGGGTGGAGTGGTGTGTTGGGTATGGTCTGTGATGTGTGATGAAGTGCAGCTTATGTTGTAGTGTTACTCGAGAGTTGAAATGGAAAATTTATCTGAACCATGGTATTCAGTTATGTGGTAATGTCTTATTTAAGTATTAAGATGTAAAAATTGTGAAAACTAGGAAGTTGGGCTTATAACCAATCCCAAAATAATATACCTAATTATGAAACTTCTTTTTCAATCGAAAAAAACTTAAAAGTCTTAGTATTCATAATCTATATGGAACCACACCCTCAAGTGTAGGATGTCTTTGGAGTGGATTGTTTATATGGAGGTCTCATACACGAGCACTTTCTTTCATTCCATATAAAGTTGGGTCTAAAGCCTGTCCTAAAATGATTAATTAATTAAGAAACTATTTTCCAACTAATAAACTCAAGATCTTACTATTAATTTATTAGTACTAGATATTCTTTACAAAAACATGGTATTTGGTTTTTAGAAATTTATGAAAATCAGTTTAAGAAAAAAGATCTAAAACACCATTTTAATAAAATTTGCACATATACAAAAAAAACTGATTAAATGAATTCCATTTCATTAAAACCCACTAATTGACAACTATTTTGTTTACACCCTTCCTTAATTGAGTCCACTAACACTAAAAAAGTCCTTATTTAAATATCTTAAAAAATCAACAAAAAAGTTTGATATCTATAAATTCTATTAGACAAATTTATCATATCTTCCTAGTAATGACTAATTATATCCTTTACCTACTTCCCTCTAACTAATATTTAGTATTAATTTTTTATTATATGTAACTATAAATGATAATGTGATTTATGTTTAAATAAAATATAAAAACTTTCATTTGAGAAGAGGTACAATCATAAATTATCTTTAAATAGAATGTTTTATTTTTAATTTATGTATCTAGGGTATTTAGTATATAGTAGATAACAATTTATTGGAAATAAAGTTTTAGTAATAAATTTTGTAAAATCCAGTAAGGAACAAATCTAGTGGAGGTTGAATACGTTTGTTAACTTTTTCTTATAATTTAACTCTTTTTGCATAATCCATATGTGTGTATTTGTTCTTTCAATTGATTCAAACGTGTAAAGTTTATTGTATAATTTATGTTTGTGCATCATGATCCAAGAACAAGATAAAATGATCATTAATAAAGTACACAGAATTTTTAGGTGGTTCACATTCCTTATACAAATTACTACACTCCTCAAGATGTTTTTAGCACCTTAAAGTTCTACTAAGTTTGGGTTGCCCTATGACACCTACATCAAATAGCCTCTAAGGCCAATTACAACATAGGGACTTACACCATTCAATTGACCACCATAACTATTTTATAATATAACACCTTTACGTAGATTATAACAGCTAACTAGGCACACTAGCCTAGACCCACAAAGGGATTTTTCAGTAACTCAATAGACTACATAAGCGTAGATCTACATACGGATTTACCAACCCTTACAACTCAACCACAATAGCTTCTCTCAAATTCTTTGGAGTGTAATCGATCTTTCCTACTCAAGGCTTGACACAAATTGCAAAGAGTACTTGCTTACAATGTAGCCCAATGTGAAGTACCTCAATAGACTGATTTGACAATGAAAAAGAAAAAAAATAGGTATACCAATCCTAAGTACTACCTATATATTTATCAGCTTAAACCAGCCCATAATGATTGATTTAAAAATAGAGCTAGCTCAATGTAAATCTTGGATTGGTTTTTTGAATTGTGGAATACACATAAAATAACTCAATATATATTTGATTTCAAAGTACAGCCCATAAGTAGTAATCTCAACCTTAATAAATGATTTCAAAGTGCTATTGTTCTAGTTCGTGTACTCGACAAAGCACAATCAGTCTATCTCAAAGTTTGAGCATGTAAATACTTGAATTTGAATTCTTATCTACAAATTTCAGTGTTTCGTAAAACTCCTTTCAAATGACCCACCAAATTAAAATACTTGTGTATATGAAACAATTTTAAAGTAAAAGATCAAGGAAGTTTTATTTCAAACGGAAATCAATCACACAAACACTTAAAATACAATTTTTAAATCAAGTTTGATTCAAAACCACTAGGGACATATTCACCATACAAATATTTAATTGTTCATTTAAGATTTGAACGAACATGTGTTGGAATACTTAGCTCAATGGCGAGAACTATCGATTTTGATTTCCTTAAGAGGTTGATGTTGAATATCTTGAAAAGAGAAATACTTCACTAACTTGTTGTAATTTGAGTACAATTAGCCTCTATTTCTAATAGAGGAATTAAGTAGAATCTAATTACAATTAAACTTCCATTGTCCCAGTTACACCCAAAGTTAAACACTAAAAGATAAGTCCTAGAATAATTTAACAATCGAATATAAATAGAAGACTAATATAACTAAAACACTTTTAACTAAGATTGTCCTACGAGACTTCCTCCTACTCTTGTAAGACTCCACCATATTAATTTTGGTTATGTGATATTTCTTACTGTGAGAGTTATGTAAAAGTCTTCCATATTGCTCTTTAACACTCCCCCTTAAGGTGGAGTTTAAAACTACAACTTGTAATGTAATGGGTTTTTGGTCTTCAATCTTCATTGCCTAAAAGTATTTGCATAGATGTAAAATCTTCATCTTTTGTTCTCCCCTTTTCTTGAATATTGTACTCACCAAAAAATTACCACAAGATGTGGAATAATATATATCTTTCTTTTACTTCTTCTACTCCTCTCCAAGTTGGGGATAAAAATCCAACTTGAAAAAATCAAAATATAGGAGAAGAAAATACTCATAGTCATACGATAAAACTCCATACACCAGTTAAAATGGCCATAGTCTAAAACACACTATGCTCAATTTTAAATCCCAAAAAACCAGCCCAATTTTAGGGCACAATAAAGAGACAAACTCACTTTTTAAGGCTAGATCAAACACAAATTACCTCTTGGGTGAAGAAAAAAAAACTTGATTCAAGCTAAATAATGGGCATGCTCCTATACTTTTAGGTAGTGGGTCTAGGCATTGACCTAAAGTGCTGAAAATACAAGATGATTAATTGAAGAAATACTAGAGGAAAAAAACTTTAACTAGAAGGTGGTGACTATGCAACACTCATACTTCTAAACGAATATAGAATGTGACCTTTATTTCGTGAAAGACTAAGGGAAAATATAACTGTAGAACTTAATAAATTTAACCATGTGTAACTTTTTGGGGTGGCTACAATTTTTCGGAGTTGACGATGTGGAATACACACAACCAAGTAACAAAAATGCAAAACTTGAAAACAACATCAATGTAGGATATTGCATACCTTGAACGAGCACATCATTGAGTGACTAATTCTAACCAAAATTCTCTAGTGAGAAGAGAAATTTGGCTAACAAAGTAGGATTCTAGGAGAAAATAAAACTCAATTCATGTCAATGCATGGACAAATAATAGGAGTTAAAAAGGAAAAGGATATATTTTTAGTAGAACTAACTTTTGGTACTTTTGATATTGGTATCTCTCAAAACTTAGCTCAAAATCACAAATGATTTGTTTTTCAAAAAAATTATACTCAAAGAGCTTTAATTTGATACCCAATTTGACATAAAAAGCTTTGTTCTTGAATCTGTAATGATCACTTGATTTGTTTTGTTATGTAACATGACCATTTCCAACTTCAATAAGAATAACTACTTCCATATAGATTAGATTGACATGAAAGTTAATCCTTTTAAAACTAGACTTTGATATCTTTTATTAAGGTACAACATTTCTTCATAAAATGTACTTATTTTGAGAGAAACAATCTGATAGATTTCAGACTTTGTACTCATGCCAAATAAATACTCTTTCTTCTTTGGCCAACATGACCATTGACTCTTCAAAGATTGATATATCCCTCAAAAAAAATAGATTGAAAATTGGTTTGATAGGTTAGAAAATAGATTTATATATCTTTCTTTTAACTATAATTATCCATATAAAGTTTCATTTTTATGGTATAAAATGCCTTAAAATTTGAAGTTTTCTACAGCTGCTCTAACCTCTCTTGCAGCTTGACCTTTGTTACTTCAAATATTGATTTCTCTTTATGGAAAACTTTGATTATCAAAATTAGTTTTTCTTTCAAAAGTTGACAAATATATTTTTTGAATATATAATTTTTAATATGAAAATTAGATTATAGATGTTTGAATGCCAAGGAAACAATGGGTATTGAGACAAGAATTTTTTTTTTGTAGAATACGAACCTAAACTACTAGAGATGATATATTAGAAAATGATTACATTATCTTCTTGGGTTGACCAAATCAACTCATAGAACCCACTCTGATACCATGTTGAATTTTTTGAAAAAATAAATACTTCACTGACTTGTTTTAATTTGAATAGAATGAGCTTCTATTTATAATAGAAGAAACAAGTAGAATCCAATTACAATTAAACTACATTTGTCCTAGTTACACTCATAGTTAAACACTAAAAGATAAGCCTAAAAATAATTAAACAATTGAATATAAAATAGAAGACTAGCATAACTAAAACATCTTTTATTAAGACTCTTCCATGAGACCTCCTCCTGTGAGACTCTTGTAAGACTCCATAATATTAATTATGGTTATGTGAGACTTTTTGCTATGAGAGTCATGTAAGACTTTTTCGTACTTGCTCTTCAACATTTGGGAATGGAAAAAATCTCTTCAAATGGTGTGTGAAGGTTAAGAGGCTTGAAAAATACTTTGCCCAAGAGAAAAAATCATATGGAGCGAGTTTGCCTTAGATAGAAGGCTCTCCAATGTTCAAAAAATTAGTTGTTATGAATCGATAAGGTTATTTTTTGTATTTACACAAATAGGTGAAAACTATGTCAAAATTTTCTAAACAAATTAAGTAATAATTTTTTGTACTGTTAAACATGTTGGCAGGTCACTTACAAAATTTGGAGACCTACAACCCTCTAAATGTACCTCTGACATTCTAAAATTTTGATTTCTATAGCATGGGTTCAAATCATGTGTCTTGGGTTCGACTCCTCTTGCTTCTACACCCAATAGGGGTTCACTCCTTTTTTATTCCAAAACTTTCTCTTGGGTGCATTTGAATCCTTTTATTTTTTGTTTTCCACATATAATGGGTTGAACCCTCCCATGGGTCTGAACTCTTGCTCAAATAGGTTTGAATCCTCCTTGTCAATTCTACACCTCCCAATGGGTTATACACTTTTCAATGGGTTTTATAACTCTCATTGGGTTCTACACCTCCCATTGGATTTTATACCTCCCAGAAGGTTCTACTCCTCGCAATGGCTTATACACCTCCCAATGGGCTCTACTCTTCTTCTTTCAAACTTTCTACTTCTCTGTACACAAATCTTTTACTCTCTATCTCATGACAAGGGCTTGAATCCTTCCATAGGTGTCAACTCGTTTTGCTTCTTTTTACCATATGTTTGACTCTTTTTGTCTTTTCACTTCAAGGTTTATCTTTTTCACTGGTGTGCTTGACTTATGTGCATGAGCTTGAATCCTTCAGCATTTAACACTTCATATGGTCGTATTCTTTTACCTATTTTACTTTTCTTGATTGGCCTCCTTCCTTTTCTTATAGAAATGATTCTTCTTCCTCTTGTTTGGTAAACAGTGCTAGTTGGTTGTTTCTCAACGTTGTTTATTCCATTTTGATGTATGGGGTCGTTCTGAAATTCTCTTGCCACTCGAATGGATATGCTATCGAGAGTTTCCTTTAAGGGTTTTTTGAGCTGCACAACATTGTACATATAATTAGTGGTTTGAGTCTTCATAATTATCAAAATTATCTCAATGGAGATCTTGAGACCAACAAGTTTTTAGATATGAACATTACATTAATGAGTTCTTTGGATTTTAGTGAGGTCAATTAACTCATTTTAATTATTTGGTAAATGGTATTTGAAAGAGTCGATAAAAGAAATATGTAAAAGAATTTTTTTTGTCATATACGACGAAGTATGACAGAGTTAGGCCTACATTGCATTTCTTCTAATCAACAGATTGATGACAGGCTTTCGTTAGATTCTTTGGCTTCAAGTTTTTCAAAACCCCAATAGACTTCTGGACTTGTGATTTTGAGCCATTTTATCATTTTTATCAAAGTGAACCAAAATACCCTTTTACATTTGTATAAATAAAATTTTAATTACCAAAACTGAAACCCAGATCCATGATCAAAATCGTGATAATTGATCAATGATCAAGATTGGAAAAATTTGGCTATCAATTTACTACTATCAAAGTTGAAACTCTTGACGGTTAAAACAGAGAAATTTTGTCAATAGTCAACATGGTAAAGTCTAAGTTTTGGTCAATCTAGGTTAATTATTAAGATAATTAGAACACAATCAATGATTAACATGAAGTCAATCATACAGGGCCACCATCAAAATCAAATTAGAGGGTGACACCTAAGCGAATGACATAGCACATCACCTACATGTTGCCTTGTAGTGTTAAAATGAGGCATAAGATTCCTCTAAATACCTAAAATTTGATGATACCAAACTAAGCCACTTAACATTGGCCTATAAGTGAAATTTTAGTAGAAAAGAAAGTGACTTCAAATATTTTTAAAAAAGGATTCAAATCCATATAGTAGAGTCAAGCCCTCCAATAACACAGAGGAAGAGAAAAAGGAGTCCAACCCCAATTACAATGAGTTATGAAATAAATATAAAATGACTCAAACCCCAACTATAATGAGTTCTGAATAAAAAAGAAGTTGAAACTATGGTGAGTTTGGAAATACAACAGATAGAGGGGGAAAAGGAGAATAACCTCTTCTTTTTCAAAAAATATAATTACTTGTTTAAGCCTGAATATCACTAAATCTATTTGTTGTATTTATAATTTGGTCATATATGAAATTACGATATTTAGGCAGTCACTTTTGGAAATAAAGTATTTAATAAGGCTTATATTTAAAAATTACCCTTTATAAACTAAAGCATAAATTACACTTGATATGTAGAACTCGATTAAATCTACAAATTAATGAAGTTAATATGTTTGTTTTGATTAAAAAAAATCAATCGTATAAAATATCTACCAGTATTTAATTAGAAGTACCACAAAGAAACCTAATGCAAATTGATGTGATCCAAAAATTAAAATGCATTATATTGAATCTTAAAATTTTAGACCAAATCTGACATGTGAATATTCAACCTCATTTGTAAATAATTTAATTTATTAATTATTTATCAAATTTGTCCATTAAGGATTAAGATTTTGGATGTATGATCACAAGAATCCAATATTTTAACTTAGTTTCTCCCTATAATTCTAAATGTCTTTATCTTTGTATTCATTAGACATACATAAGCATCCTCTATGGTTATAGGATAACCATTCAAATTATAATTAAAAGTGGTGCTAGAGTACAAACATCTGTTACATTTAACAAGTCACATATGGATGATATTCTCTCCCAATTTTAACCACACCAATGTACAACCCCACTGAATAAAAGACTGTAGAGAGTACTTTTAATCTAAGCCGCTTTGAAAAGGTAATTTAACATTTCCTATAAGACACCACTTATTGAGTAGAACAAAGCAAGTAATTTTTAGTGGCATCTAGGGGTGGCTACGAACCGAGCTAGCTCGCGAGCCGCTCGAGTTTGGCTCGATGCCGGCTCGGTTCGATTCGTTATATATCGAGCTCGAGCCGCTCGAGATCAGAAATAGGTTCGTTTAGATTAACGAGCCAAGCTCGAGCAGAGCCAGGTTCGGCTCGTCGACTCGCGAACCGGCTCGTTAATTTAACGAGCGGCGATTCAGGAATCGGGAGGAGTTAGGAAATTTTTTGGGAAAGAGAGTCCCATCTCTTCCCTTCCGTCCTGCCGCCTAGGAAACCCATACTTCTCTGCCATTTCCTGCCATTTCCATGTCATTTCAGCATGATTTTCTCGCGGAAATCACTGTCCGTCGGCGGGTATTCATGGGAAACGGGGGATTTTGGTCTTCAAATCCTTTGTTCTCCCTCTCCCTCTCTGATTCCTCAATCTTTGTCAAAGACTTCGATTTTTTCGTCTTCCTCTGCGATTTCTTCCTCTTCTATTTTCTTCATCTGAAGTTCTTCCTCGCCGACAAACAAAAGCCATGGTCCGACGGGAGGTAAGATTTTTATTTTATTTTTATTTTTTTTTGTGTCGTCGACCTAACCCTACAAAATCTCTAACTCTCACTTCGTTTCAGCAGTGATCTTTCATTCTTGGAAAGGTTTTGGAGATATCCCCGAACGGCGAACACTCTCAATTTCGGTAAGTGTTGATTTTTTTTTCATTTTTATCTTCTGTACGTTTTCTTCATCTGCGATTTCGGTGTTGATTTTTTTTTCATTTTTATCTTCTATAAGTCTAGTTAGCCTTTGGTGGACAAGACTCTGGGGTTTGTTGTATATGTTTCAGATAAAGTTAAATACATCATTTTAATCATTTTTTAACTTTTTTTCCTCAATCAATAAGTTTATCTCGTATCCGTTTTCTATCATGTGGTTTTTTTAAGCATGAAGAGAATTTATCAAACCATGTAGTTGATTATTATCTTATTACTCACATGCATAAACTTTGACCTTCCAATTTCCACCTATATTGCTATCAGCGGTATTGGTTTTAAATGCATAAAACTTCTGTTATCTCTTAAGAATCTGTTTAAGCTGAAAAAGATCATTCATCCTTTGCTCGACATTGCATTATGTACAGTCGTCATTCATATGTTGTCCTACATTTGGTATCCTATACGATTTTCCAGTGGACAAAGTCTCAAAGCCCTTCTTCTAGTCACAATATGTGGATTATCAACATTTTCAATGTATAGTGCACATCTACTTTTGCTAGTTCACTACTTATATTGATCTCTGTTCATATAGATTGTGTCCATATTAATTATATTTTATCTGGTAGTGGACTTTTTTATCCAAAATGCAATGATTAGTCTTTATCTTTTTTCTGCAGCTTCTATTGTGACTTGGTTCTATTTTTTTTTTTCAATAACTTGAGAGAATTAAAATTACGATAACATGCTCTTTGAAGCAATTGTGTAGACAAAAATCATGTCCTAACTGCAAAATTGTAAAAAAAAAACTATCTGGTGTGATCAGAGCATGTTCTTTCTTCATGTGTCTTTTTCTTATTCCTATGGAACTCTTCCTATTCCTAAATATAATATTGTGGTCCATAAAACAACCATAATAATTAAATTGTTGTTCACCAAAACAAAAACAAAAATTATGCATATGGAACTCAACCCAATTCTGTTATGTTAGACTAGTAACAAGTCTACTAAGCATGTATTCATCATACATATTAGATCAGAAAATTTCGGAATACAGTACAAAATTTTTATTTTTAGACCCAATATTTCGTTGAATTGATACGTTAGATACAAACGGATGTAAATTATCTCTCTTTTTTTCAATCGATTTTTATCCTTCCTCTTCGATTTCTTCATCTGAAATTCTTCATCGCTGACGAGACAAAAGTGACTGTCCGACAGGAGGTAAATTTTTTATTTAATGTTCTATTTTTTTTCGTCGCCGACCAAACCCTTCAAAATTTCTAACTCTCGCATCGTTTCAGCAGTGCTCCTTCATTCTTGGAAAGGCTTTTGGAGATATCCCTGAATGGCGAACACACTTTCTGTTTTCGTAACTGTTGATTTTTTTTCATTTTTATCATTAATTTCTTAGTATTGAGGTTGAATTTCTTCAAAATATTAGAAGAGAATGTTGGTGTGCTTATTTCCTTCTCTTAGAAGTTTTTAAATTTATATATATAAAAAGGATCGGTATATTAGACTGGAAACTATTGGGTGCAAAGCTAAAGGCTCAAAGAGACCCCGCTGCATTGAAAGACAATGGTCGTTCCCAATTGTCACAACGTCACGTACCTTCCTCTAAGAATAGACAAGTATCTTAAATTATGTGTAGGATCTTTGTTGTTTGGATAGTTTTCTTTTCTTTATGTTTTTAATTTGTAATTTTGTTTTTTTTTGTAGAAGAAAAAATGTCGACACCTCCTCAATTGACATCAATAATTAACACTAGTTCTAGTGTGGCCATAAATAGTAACTCAACTCCACCAGAGTCACTACCCTCTGTCATAGAAGTGGGCCCAGATAAATTTACCATAAATGAGGATGAAGGTGACTCTACCCATACTACAAAAAGACAAAAAAAGTCTCATGTGTGGTTGGAATTCAAAGAAGTATCACTTAATGGTACAAAAAAGGCTCACTGTGTTCATTGTAAAATCAATTTGAGTGTTATTAGTAGTGGAGTGACTACACATGTGAGTCAACATTTGAAACGTTGCACTAGTAGAAAAGTGGCAATGAGAAAACAAAAAACCTTAAACTTTCAACCAGTGGGAGCGGGGTCTAATGTTGACCAGAATCTATTTGGACTTCATTTTATGGATTTTGGAGGAAAATATGATCAAGCTAAAATGAGAGTACTCATTGCTCATTGGATTCTTATGCATGAGCATCCATTCATGATAGTAGAAGAGGAGGGATTTAATTTTGTAATGAAGATGGCAAATATGAATTATGAGAAAATATCTTGTAAGACCATTAAGGAGTGTATAGAGGTGTATGAGGCAAAGAAAAAGAAATTGAAAATTTTGTTAAAAGAGATTAACAAGATTAGTCTTACCACGGATCTTTGGAAGTCCCAAAATCAAAAGATTGCATACATGGTTATTACTGGACATTTTATTGACTGCAATTGGAAGCTACAAAAACGAGGCTTGAGTTTTGTGCATGTCCTCCTTTTCCTCGTGGTGTTGATATAACAGATGTTATTTACAAGTGTTTGAAAGAGTGGGAGATCGAAAAATAAAGTTTTTAGTATTTCCGTTGATAATGCTGCATATAATGATGTTTGTATCAGAGTTTTGAAACAACATTTTTCAAGAAAAAAAAATTGGTGTGTGGTGGAAAGTTGTTTCATGTGCGTTATTGTGCTCATATTTTGAACTTATTAGTCCAAGATGGTCTTGTTCATATTAAGGATATCATTGATAATGTGTGTGCAAGTGTCAAATTCATGAATCTAACTAAGGCTAGACTTCACACTTTTTCTGAAATTGTACAACAATTAGAACTTGGTGAAAAAAGGTTGGTTATTGATTGTCCAACTCGTTTGAATTTCACTTATGACATGTTGTCTTCTGTATTAAAATTCAAAGATGCATTCTCTAGATTTAATGTTAGAGAACCAACTTATGATTGTTTGCCAAGTTTTGATGAATGGGAAAAGGTTGACATGGTGTGTGAGATTCTAGAAGTTTTTAATGCAGTTACTAATATAATTTCTGGGAGTGACTACCCTACTTCTAATTTGTACCTTAGTGAGGTATATAGGGTAAAAGAAGTTCTGGATTTTCATTCTACAAATGAAAATGTTTTCATTAGGACAATGGTTAATAGAATGAAAGTGAAATTTGAGAAATACTGGGGTGAATGCCATTTATTGATGGTTGTTGCTTCAGTTTTGGATCCAAGGGTCAAATTAAAGTTGATTGAAATGTGTTTCCAGTGATATATTCTAAGGAGGAAGCTACAATGAGTATAAATTTACTTCGACGCACCTTATATGAGATCTACGATGAATATGTATCCTTATATAATGTGGATATTAGAAATGAAGAGATTATTTCAAGTATTAGCTCTATGGGTGTTTCCACAAGTCGTAGGCCTTCATCAAGTTCAGGTTGGTCAAAGTTAATGAATTATGTGAAACAAAAGATGTAGTTAATTCACCAAGGTCAGGATTGGAAATTTATCTTGAAGAAGGTGTATATAGTTGTGAGGGAACTTCACAATATGATTTTGATGTTTTAGAATGGTGAAAAGTGAATCATATGATATTTTGGGTATTATCTAAGATGACAGCAGACATCCTTGTAATTCCCATATCCACAGTAGCTTCAGAGTCTACATTTAGTGCTAGTAGTAGAGTAATAGACTCATATCGTTCTTCCTTGGCACCAAACATTTAGTGCTAGTAGTAGAGTAATAGACTCATATCGTTCTTCCTTGGCACCAAATACAGTTCAAGCTTTGATTTGTAGAAGTGATTGGGTTTGGGTTCTTCACGATGTAAAGAAAAATCAAAAAAGTGAATTTATTTGATTAATTATTTGTTATGATATTTTTTAGTGTAGTTTTTAGTTTTATTTATTAAAATTTTGTTTTATGATTACAGCCTGAGAAGAAGAGTGTAGAGATAATGCTACCAGCCAAATAATTTTTCATGTTTCTCTCATCATGGTAATTTTAATATTTTTAACGACATTAAGTAACTAGTAGTGGAAGAGTATTTTTTTATCTGATAATAACTAATTTTTATTTTTTTTGTCATAAATGGAGATTTTGCTAATGTAGGGACGTATATTATTTTCTAGCATTAAGAGACACAACTATAGTTTGTAAATTTATAATGGATTTATAGTTTTTATTTGGGTGATTGTAAATTGATAGTGATATTTCATTTAATTTTGTTGTGTTTGATTATTGTATGGAGTTTATTTATAATATTATGCAGTGTATGGACTGTTTAGACTATTTTATGGACTATATAAACAATTTCATGGAGTATTTATGCAAGTATTATGTATATTGATTATGCCCAATTTTAAGTAAAGGTCATGCCGAATTGTATACAGGTATTATATACATAGATTATGCTCAATTTTAAGAAAAAGTTATGCCTAATTTTATGTAGAGGTCATGCCCAATTTTATGTAAAATGTATACATAATTTTATATACAATTTATTTGATATACATTTTTTGAAAAATTTTAAATGTATGTTGAGGCTTGAACTCGGTTCGAACTCGGTTAAAATTTTTGGGCTCGAGCTCGATAACAATTTTAGGCTCGAGACGAGGCTCGGCTCGGCTCGGCTCGGCTCGAAATATTTAAATCAAGCACGACTCGAACATAGGCAAGTTCGGACTCAGTTCGGCTCAATACAACCCCTAGTGGCATCGTCATAAGATGATGAAACGAATGAAACATGTAAAATTTAAGTTCTTCATATCAGAGACTAGAGTTGCTCATAGAACTAACTTCCTTGGTCTAAATCTTGCGAGAGGTTTAGGGTCTATTTGGAACTCACAAAAAAACAAAAAGAAAAAGGGTAGAGAAATGTATTTTCTGTTAGTTGGAAACAAGGGAATCGTTGAGAGATAACATGCTAGTATCACCAAAATCTATGGTGCAAGTGAACACTACGAGGCGCACAACTTTGTTCGAGGCACAGCTTCAAGACAGTTCTTGCTGGGACACATCGGTTTCCCATAAACTGGGTCACGTGTCTGAGTTTGATGGTAATTTTCCTCTGTTTTGAAAACGAGGAGCTCCTGTAATCCACAAAGATGGCACTTTGTGACTCTCTTGCCTCTTTGTTCATCTTCTGGGCATCCCAGAAATGAAAAAAAAAAAAAAAAATCACTGAAGAGGGTGAAAGGAATCCAGCTCCCCCATGGGGTCTGTCTCCTCCACGTGAATTCGTGGGAATTCTAGCTCACATGGAAGCCACCCAGCACCTCCATTAAAAAACCACGCATCCCTGCTTGTATGGAAGTTTAATCGCACCTGGACTCTTTAAAACCCTGCATAATGTTCAAGCGTACAGGCAAGCACTGGCACAATGAGCACGTACTACGCCGCCTTCCTTGTTGTACTCCTAACCATCTCCTTCCTTCACCATCTATGGAGGAAGAAGACGCAACCAGCTCAGGTCAAAGAAGCGCCAGGAGCCGGAGCCAATTGTTGGCCACATTCCTTTGTTGGCCAATCGCCCCCGCATCTACAGACAATTCGCCCAACTGGCTGATCAGCATGGGCCTGCATTCACAATTCGTGTGGGGCGACTGCGGATACTCGTTTTGAGCAGCTGGGAGTTGGCAAAGGAATGCCTCTTTGTCAATGATCGTGTCTTGGCCGACCGGCCGGACTTGTTATTTTACAAACACTTTCCACCTATTTTTGCCTTCGCACCTTATGGTCCCTTTTGGCGAGAGAGTCGTAAGATGCTAGTCCAGCATATCTTGTCCGCAGCCAATCTCGAATCCATCCAGCAGTTTTGGATCTCTGAGGTGAGCCACCTGGTGCAGACACTCTACACACTGTGGGTCTTCAATAACCAGGAGCTAATTGATATGAAGCACCAATTTTTGGGCACGACATTGAATATCATCACGAGCATCGTGGCTCGGAAGAGATACCATGGTAGCGAAGAAGGGGATGCAGAAGCCCGGCAGTTCATCCGGTTGTTTGAGGAAGCCCTCCACTGTTTCAATGTCCAAGATGTGGGAGTTGCCTTTCCCTTCCTCAGGAGGTTCGACTTGTTAGGCAACGAGAAAACCATGAAGAAAACTGGGCAGGAGATCGATGAGTTGATTCAGAAATGGGTGGAGGAACATCGTACGCAAAGCAAGAATTGTTATTCTTCAACTGGCGCCCATGATGGAGGTGCTACCGGTTGGGACACAGATCTAATTGACATGCTACTATCCAAGGAGAAAGAAGACACCTTACCGAATTCTTACTCCTCCAACTCTTTCATCAAAGGCTTCATCTTCGTGAGATACATATTTCTTTAGTTTTTCCTATCTTCATTTTTACTATATTTCACACCTAACATGGAGATCACATGGTAGATAGGTGGCATTACAGTACGTTGACAAAATGCCCTATATATCTTCTCCCTTCCCCCGAGCTCCCTTTTACTGATCCCCATCATTCACAGCCTGTGAGGCTGTTGCTCGAGCTTCTGATTCAGCTCAGGCTGCGCACCGGCAATTCAACAAGGCCATCACCATTCAACGGTGCCGGGAGGAGAGGGCAGGGGAGCTCAAACCCCTGAAAAAATTTCTGCCCTCGTTGCTGAGAGAACCTGGCTGGCGGTGAGGAGCACCAAATTTGGTGCCCTCGTCTATTTTCGAGTGTTGTACTCCACAAGTCCAGCTTAGGTGTCTCTTATAGTGTTTTAAATTTGAATCTCGGGATCAATTTGGAATTTAAAGATGACTCATAATATTTTTCTCTACTTGCGGACTGTTATACTAGGAGGAACAGAGACATCGGCAATAACTTTAACCTGGGTATTGGCCTTACTGGTGAAGAACCGTCGCGTTCTGGAAAAAGCCCATGCAGAGCTAGACCTTCAAGTTGGCCGCGATAGATTGGTGGAAGCATCAGATATCAGCAAACTGGTGTACCTCCAGTCAATCATCAAAGAGACCTTCCAACTCTACCCACCAGGTCCACTCCTGGCACCTCACCGCGCCATGGAAGACTGTCAAGTAGGAGGATTCCATGTCCCTGCCGGAACTAGTGTCATGATTAATGCTTGGAAGATTCACAGAGACCCCCGCGTCTTCCTGAATCCTCTGGAATTCCGTCCCGAGAGATTCCTCGAAGAAAACATGGACATGGACGTAATGGGGCAACAGTTCATGCTGATTCCTTTTGGTTTTGGAAGGAGGGGATGCCCTGGGGCAAACATGGCCTTGCGAATCGTGCACATGGCTCTAGCTCGCGTGTTGCAGGCCTTTGATTGGACTTTACCTTCTGGCTGTTCCCAAGTCGACATGAACGAAGGCACCGGCATAGCTCTCGGCAGGGAAAACCCTCTTGAACTTCTTATCACACCTCGACTCTCTCCCGAGTTCTATAATTAGTAGCAAATCGTAGATATGGTTTCTGCTTGTTCACAGGATAAGCACTTGCAGAAATTCTCTTCTTCACAGGCATAATGCCATTCAAGCCTCGTTTATGAATTACGTTCAGATGAAAGCAGCCATCTGTCGCTCCATAGTAGCAGTAGATCGAATCTCTTTGCGTTCCAGAGAGGGAGAGGGAGAGGGCGAGATTTTAAGCATTTTTCTTCCAGATTTCACTAGTTTTATTTTCTATATTTTTATTTATCAATTTAGCATAGTTGCACAAGCTCAGAGTTGATCAAATAGTGTTTGGTTATAAGACCATGAAAATTTACATTGAAGTCAGATGACTGAGTTTTTTCTTGTCTAAAAGGTAGTTCTCATGAGATTCTCTTAATGTCATGAATGTATGCTAGAGACATTGTTGGATGAAGAATTACAGTTTCTTCCTGTGTCTCAAAAACTGGACTGAACTGACCACTGTAGCATCTTGGTTCAACGCGATACCCTAATCTGGAACAAATTTCTAAAATCTGTACTCAGAAGAACTACAAATTGTACAGAACAACAGGTCCTTTTCCTGTGGCAGAGGGAGAAAAAGGGAAAACATTACAACTTTTTGATAAAAATAACCTGATGATGACTGTAGTAATAAAATACAACCATATGTTGAAGTTTAACCAGGTCAGATCAGAGATAGGCTGATCTAGTCACCCATCTTTTTGAAGCATAAGGTGATTTCTTTTTGTTGATTTTATTGGAAGGTTAATCAAAGGCCATACATACATGTTGTTCTGCTCTTAAATTAAGTTGATGTTGAATGAAGACTTGCTGTGAAACTCAGAACTCATGTGTTTCTCAATAGGGTTTGGATTTATGTTGATGAGCAAGGAAACCTTATAAAGAAGCCTCAAGTTGGGTTTCTTATTTACCTCATAAGAAATTTGTTCTCTATTGCTGCATTACTCTGAACAAGAACTAAACTTCCATCCTCTATTTTCTTAAAAAAAAAGGATATGAATTGCTGATTGTGATTTCAAAATATAAGATACATTGAAAATTCAGATATGTCAAACTCATAAAATATTGTTCAGAGTTTGTCTTATTAGTTCTTTGCCAAACATCCCAGGCCCTTGGAACTATGATTTTTAAATGCTGAAAATTTATTAAACAACAAAAGGGAACAAAGTTAAGAAGAGGAAACTACAGTCACAACGAGATGTTGAGACTTGGACAGGGGATCCCTCTTTAGCAAGTTTATCAGCTATGCCATTCCCAGTATTCATACATGCAACTAGGAAATCTGAATACATTCACAGAGGTCTAATATATGATCTTGGTTTGAACTGAAGTGCCACAGGATTGAACTTGAATTCTCATACCAGCCAATAAGTAGAGCCTCTGTCAGCAATCAACTACTGATTAGACAAAACGTTGTCTAAAAATCTTAATGCCTGTAAGCAATAATTTAGTTTCCCTCATACAAATGATCTTGTTGATAAGTTCTCTTTTTTTCACAGGAAGTCTAATATATGATCTTGGTTTGAACTGAAGCGCCACAGGATTGAACTTGAATTCTCATACCAGCCAATAAGTAGAACCTCTGTCAGAAATCAACTACTGATTAGACAAAAAGTTGTCTAAAAATCTTAATGCCTGTAAGCAATAATTTATTTTCCCTCATACAAATGATCTTATTGATAAGTTCTCTTTTTTTGAGTAATAATCACAAGAAGGCTTCAGTGGCAGACATTGCTTGCAAGCATAAGTGGAACTAGGTGCTAACACATGCATTGATAGGGGCAGGTATGAGTATCCATATAGCGGTTACTCCTTATTCCGAAGTTTCTTTACTAATTTGATTATTAATAGATGTCTAAAATAGAAATGGATTTTCCCATAACAGTTAGGATGCCTGGCTGCAAAACAATAAGGCAGTTGTCCTTGTTTCTGAAGTGAGGAGCTCCTCAAGTATTCACCCCAACAGACAACAATTTCATTGTCACAATTCAGAATATGCAGGACCCCCCATGATGAGAAGTTTGCCAAAATATTCAACACAAAGGGGATTCTTACATTCTAGTCAATGGCATAAAAAATGATGGTTTAACCAGAATCTGAAATTTATATACAACTAAGACTGACGTATAGGGTATGTGGATAGGACTGATCAGTTGGTTAGGATGGTGTACATTTATTCAATAGGATTGCCTGGTTAGTCACAATTGTGTTCTACAAACTGGAATTGTCCAGATATTTTAAGCTGCTCAAATTTACATAATAGTTCAGAATTGTATCTGACTGTTCCATCAAGCTCACTTGCTCTATTTGCTTTTCTTTGCAGCTGGAGAGATACCGCTATTGGGGACCGTTTCAAGATAGTTATCTTAGTACAGGTATGTTCACCATCCTTGTATCATTGTATACTATGTCATGAAGAACCCCCATGATGACACCTTTGATGCATATAAAAGTTGACCTGCCTTGGACAAAAAAAAAAAAAAAAACAACCAACTTGTACCTCCTATTTCTGATTCAAAGTCTAGCTTTAGGCTTGTAAAACTTCGGTTTGGTTAATAACAGTTAGCAATGGAGAGAATGAACAAATGATGAGATTTTAATATGCTAATGATATAGGGTTTGTCTATATGTCATTGTTATATGTGAGGCCCGTCTTGCCTGAAGCAAAAATTATGCATATCTCCTTCACTACTATCATTTACTTGAAGCAAATGAAAACTTTTCTACCTTGGAAAAAGATCCAAGTCCCTTGGCTTATTGACCCAAAGTCTTGTTTACAGAAAGGTACAGTTTATTGGCAGGTGAAGCAGCAAAAAGTGAAATTCCTCCTTAGTAATGATTTCATAGTGTACAGAGTGTTCATGTCATGGATGCTGCTTCCATAGAATAAGAAGTTAAAAGACTTGGGACCCACAATCGGAAGAACTTAGTTAGCCTGTTAAAATCTCACCTATTTGGTGCATCCTTCCATCCACTTAGTGTTATTAACCATCTGAAGTTAGCTGCCTAATCCTAGACCTTGAATCAAAGGTCGAAGATATCAAAAGTTGGCTGATTCTGATTCGTGGCTATAAATTGTGATACCACGAAAGGGGTGATCATGGTGATCACTCTGTGATGGAGACTGCAACGATACAAGGGCCTTGATCAGAAGAAAGAAAGAAATTGAAAGAGGGGACAAGCTAGTTCTCTCAAGTGCTGTCAAGTAACCTTGACCAATCCTGGTTATTTGGTTTTCACTTTCAACCATTCAGTCCTCATGTAATCACTAGTAAAAACTTAAAACTGAAGAATTGTTCTCTACAAATTCTTGTGGCCATGTTGGCTGACTACGACTCGCACCATGCAGATTGGTCACAATGTGGCTGTCAGAAAGAGGTGCATGCTCTGCGGGCTAGTTGCAGGTTCAGCAACATATTGGTTATGATTATGGAATTGGTTATCAAGTTTTTCAATTGCTGGTTACAGGTTGGGTAATGTCGTTTTGGGAGGAAGAGTAGCTGTACGGGATCATGTTTCAATTGCATCTAAGGTTTGTTTTTTCTTGGTACCCTAATAAGCCTGAAGGTTGAAACCTCCTGTGTTTAGACAAACTTCATTTAGTGATTAATAGACGCTAGAGGATTTTATCATGGCCTAATTTTTGCTATAGAAACTTCGATAAAAACCAGGGTTTGGCTAATCAGGTCTACCCAAAAAGCCAGTATGTATTGGCCATTATTATCCCATATCAGCACCCATAGGACCTGACAAGTATTGCCCTAATAGTGATACATTTCAGTAGTACAAAACCTGAAGCCTGCAGCTTCAAATGTTATTTAATCTTCTTTTCTATGTTAATTTTGAAAGCTGCCTGGAAATGTTCTACAAATCTAGGAATGGAATGTCCAACTCACAATCTTTTCAGGTTCGTCTGGCAGGACATAGCTGTCTCACAAAAGACATAATTGAGTGGCAACTACAGTGGTTTTCCAGCGGTATGAATATCTACAAAGCTTCTTTAAATGTGTAATGACTTGTAGATATGGTGTTAAATGTCAAAATGTTCATATATGTGGAAAGTTCTAATCAAGCGGGACGGCAGGCAAATCGCAGATCTCCACAGAACTTCAAAAGATGTTTCTCAGACTTGGAATAGACTCACAACTGGATGGATAAGTTGATTTGCAAGTATACAACCTGTTTATGCAGGCACTCAGCAAGCGATAGTTTGAGTCCTTGGCTCAGTTATGAGATCACCAACTGTTTTCAATTTGTTAATTTTGCTCTTATTTTATTTTATTTTTATTTTTTCATTCTAATAATGGCTTCTCAAATATCTAATTAAACCAATCTGAAGAAAGAACAGCTGAACCTACTATGTATTTTGTGAAAGTGGTTCATAATTTTTGCTTACTGTAGAAGCTTACAGCCCACTATTTTGCGACTCCGTTGGCAAAAGTAGTTCAAATTTGAAGGGAATTGTTCTATGACTGCCCAAAGTTGCTTATACCTATGTTAAAATGAAACCAACTGGTTGAATCAGAATCAACTGTACTTAACTTTGTGGGCAAGAGATGTGAAAAAAAAAAAAAAACTGAGAGGGAAACTTGGACCTAGTGTTTCTTTGCAGTTCACCTGTGAATCACTTAAAATCGGTCCAAATTAGACTGGTCTTCTCCCATCGTTCCTTACTGCAGAAAAAAAGGGTTCTTGTCAGTGTTTCCAGCTTAGACAGGGAAGGCATGGACACCCTTGCTAGCAGAGTGGGTAGATGCCTCTTCCTTCCCTCTATTTGACGTCAGGAAGAAGGAACCTAATCTGTCTCTCTTACAAAGAAGCCGAGAAAGGGGACTTTGCCTCTTTCCCCTTCTTTACACTCGCAGGGAAGGCCAAAAAGAAGGGGAGGGGTATGGCAAAGTCCCCTCAACCTCTTTGTTGGTAAGAGTAGTCAAGGAGCAGAGGGGGGCCCACCAATGCGTACAACTTTTGCACATCAGCCTCTCCCTCCCCCCACAACATCAAGAGGAGAGAAGTTTCTCCCCTTATCTTTTTCTTTTAAAAAAATTGTAAATGAGAAAAAGCATACGGATTCAATCAGACCAATCACCTCAAAAAATTTGAGGATCCCATTTTTTCTACATCTCATAAATGTGCATGAAAGAACAAATCTGTGATAAGGATCAAATTTATGTAACAGATAAAGGTCAAAAAGTTAGATCAATCAACAAATGTTCATGTTAAAAATATGAAGCTCTTAGTAAGGGTCAATCCAAGAACTAATGCTCATAACAGTTCCAAGACTACAATTATACCACCGTTCTTTTTAGATTAGATTTCTATGTTACAGCTCTTAGGACTATAATCGATGAAGAAGCTGAGTAAGCATCTGGAGTATATGATGATGCATGTCAATAGCCTTGCCACAGCAGTACCTGAACCACACTTCTTTTTTCCTCAGATACACCATAATGCAAGGCCCCTCAGCTTGTGCTCACCTAGCAGCCGCCCTTGCGCTCATAGAAGAGTGGTAACTTGTGCTTCTTTGTTTCCTGTAAGAAGTGTAAACATCATCGTATTGACTCACCTCATTCGGATTAGCAGTAGCACCAAGACCCAACCGTCCTGACCCACTTGAACCTGGCTTCTGCTCAACGCTTCCATCAGGAAATGTTCCCGTCTCCAGATCCACTTGCAGATTTAGTGGTGGAGGAATGCACGCTCCTCCCTTTCGAACAGGCGGTTCCCTTTCATAGTCATCGTCCCCACCAATTGTTTCCGATGACTTCATTGACCCTTCAGATGGATTCACCTCCCCTATCTCTTTAAAGAATTTTGAGACTCTCTCCAGAATATCTGAAGGAGGTATGGTGGATGGAGGGATCACAGTGGGGATGTCAAGAGGACTCATTGGTGAATATGGTACCCCACTTCCAATTTGCATTTTTCTAACCATGCCAGGGATGAGCCCAGGAGGGAATAATGGGTAAGGAGGCGGCTTTTCTCCTACATTAGGTGTCAAAGTTGGAGGTACATGAGATGGTGATTGAGCAGAAGAGGACACTGGTAAAGAGGCTCCAAATGGGACCTGTCCAACAGCTGGGTACATGCCGACAGGTTGGCTTGACATAAATGGTTGTATAACAGGAGCAAACTGCAAAGCTGCCAAGGCTGGGTTTGATGTAGAGGGACCAATTTGCTTATCCTGCTGCTCTTGATCCAGAGGGCCAGGGCCAGGACTCCTTTGTTTGTCAGTACTCCATTGAGAAAGACCCAAGGCGGTTAGTCCTGCAGGATACTGCAGTCAGATTTATGAAGCAGGATGGAAAAGGGAGGATAGAGAGAGGAGGTGCAACATCAATCAAAGGTACCTGGAGTATCTGATGAATTGCCGATGGAATCCTGTGGAAACACAGAATGAGACTTAGCAGGAGGCCCAGCAATCATCTCGCCCTCCAATGCATAAATAGTATCAGGGTCATAAACTTCCTTAGTAGCCCAAAATTGCAGTATTTTCTGAAGACGTGACTGGTTTGCATCTTTGTTCTGAGGATTGTGGTAAATCCTTGCAAGCATGGAGCCCAGAACAGGTTTAAATGCAAGGGCCTCGTTGTCAAGGTCATGAGGGTTGGTCTGCCGTTGTAAGCTGTAGATGAAAAAGGACAGCACTTCCTTAATATGCAACATTAAATACAATCAAAATTCAACTGGAAAAACTGTAACCACTACTGGGTGTCTAATGAGCAAAATGCAACCATTTGCAACTTAACCATCATTCAGGGGGCATTTTTGTTTAGATGTTACAATTATTCCTCCCAACAAATTACTACATCTTTTTCTGCAACTTTCACACTCTGACATTGTAAATGAAAACATTCCCAAGTCATAATTGAAAGTATAGCTGCAAATCCTTTTAATTTCAACATAAATATCTAAAAGCTTCAACTTAAATGCATTCATCTTTCCAAGCAATTTAAAAAAAAAAAAAAAACAGAGAATAAAAAGAGTGTAGTCGCACAAGGCAAGAATTTTTCCTGTACAAAACTCTAGTAAAGTCAACATCCTCATAATTTTGTTTGTATAAAACTCTCCCATAAAACTTACACTTTCCATACACCATAAACCTCCATTCCACTTTCTCCTATCTCCTGTTTGCACTAATCCTCCTCAAGCTCTTCAACCTCCTTGTTGTCTTAATCCCTCAGTTCATTTGATGCTCGTGTCAAGCTGCTTGGACCTTCTATGACAACGAATTCTTGCTTTGCTAATAGACAATACCATACTCTGTTTTTTTAATATAAACATTGTATCTGAATGCGTCATTAAATGGATGTATCAAAAGCAGGAAATATTGCTAGACTTTAGTTCTCCATGGCATCTTTCCTTAAAATGTTGGGGGGAAATTTTGCATTTTTGCATTTCACAAAAAATCACTACCACCAAATGGAATTGTAAAACTCAAAGAATATAAATAAGACAACTATGCTCGGCAACAGAGATCATCATTAGACAAACTGCACATATAAAGTTATGCAGAACAGAAAGTGAGAAGAATCCTCAAAAAAGGAAGTATAAGCAATAAAGCATTGACTACCTTAAAGCAAAAGATCGCATGATTTGCTTTTTTGCATATCCTAACCACCGCTCATATATTTCAAAAAACAGAGCTTATCAACTGAATGAGTAAGCAAACAAGTTCTAGAAAGAATCAACTGCATTCCACTCGGATTGATAGGGTGGCAACGAAAAAACATAAAGTTCGACTTGCTGAGAAGTCATACCAAGAAGCCAGGGTAGAGCAAACCATACGCCGCAGTAGTTATCTTTCCTTTCATGCAGCATAACATATGATTTATTGGTAATATGGACAATAAAGAATTGAGCAGCACCTATCAAAAAGTATGTCGTTTGCCAAATAAATAATATGAAGCTGCCTCTCCGAATCATCCAATGCAAGTAGTCTATCTCTGAGTGCCTCTGCAAGAGCAGGCGCAAAAGGATACCTCTGCATAAACCAATTCTTTGCCCCCTTGATCGATTCCTTGGTACCATTGAGGTTGTTGAGCACGCCACTGAGCTCAGCCGCCACATCAGAAGGGAGAGGACCAGTCAGTCCCTTAAATGGCTTGGTCGAAGGCTCATAGTCAGGTCGAGACTGCGGAATAAAGGGCTGAGAATGCTGCTGATCGTAGAATGGCGAAAACGGGGACTGATGCAGCTGAGGGGTCCCACCACCAGCATTGATGGGAGGCGGGTTCAGGGGATTTGGGTTCGAGGGGGTGGGAGGAAGAGGCATCATAGGCGGAAAAGAAGGATTAAAAGGGGGACCAGGTGGCCGAGTCGATAACCAGAGCTTATACCGATAGTAAGCATGGCCCTCAGCACCAAAGAGAAAGCTGTAAGCAGGATTATCCTGCTGCTTCTCGCGGATCATGGCCTCAAACTCAGGGCCATTCTTGACAGAATATTCAACGAGTTTATCTATACGCTTATGGAGTTCAGGATCGGAAGGAAGGGCGGCAGGTGGAGGAGGCTGATCGAAAGGGTTGACGAAAGGCGAGGGCATGAGGTGAGGAGGAAGATGAGGTGGAAAGGCGGCAGGTGGCGGTTGCTGCTGTTGGAGATGGAGGAGGGGGTGGTGAGAATGTGGAGGGGGGTGAGGCCCATGGTGGAGGAGCTGTTGCTGCTGCGGTGGCAAGTGACGAGGAAAAGGGAATTGCTGCTGCAAAGAAGGGTGAGGAGCCATAAAAGGGGCGCCATGCACTTGTTGAGGAAACGGTTGGGGTTGCGGATGAAAACCAAATTGCTGCTGCTGCTGTTGCTGTTGAATGTTAGCTTGTTGCTGCTGTTGAGCAAAGGCCATAGCCGCCGCATAATCATGCGCTTGCCGATCCATGGATGCTAATACAGTACGACCTCTCTCGTACAAGATTCTCTTCTTCAGTATATAGCACCCTGGAAAACAAATGACTCGACCCAGTGAGAAACGAAGTATAAAGGAAAAGCATACACTGACCAATCTTCAAATTGCCTTCGCAAAATTACCTGGAGCGCTAATGTATTTCCTCACTAAACCCTAACTGCCGTTTCTTAAACCCCTCACCGGAACTACTTCGTGGCGGCTCGAAGATTCCACGGTAACCTCACACCTCAGATCACAGAATGAAGAACACCACGCTTCCAACGAACGACACCGCTCGTCACGACACCGCTCGTCTAATTCAGCCCTAGGCCCATTATTTCCTTTGTTATCTTGACTAGGGACTTCGGACTTCGGTGGGACATCAGACCTCGGATTTTAGAGCTCGAACAATGGTCACGTCTCACGTCTGCCTAATTTTTATTATAAATTTCGTGAAGAACCAATCATATGGCGTCTTACTCTCTATCTCAGCAACTCGTGAACTGGGTGAATTGACTCGGATTTTAAAATATATGGTGTGTTTCGGACTTTGTAAGGTATCAATATTCGCACTCAACTCATCTCAAACTTGATCTCAATCGATCTTACTTGGCAAAAATCGGCTTGACTCAAGTCAGTCTCGAACTGAGTTAAATCTAGCTCGGTCTTTGCTCGACCCTCTTGGCTTCAACCCGGGTGAGCTCGGGATCAGATATTTAAGGTGATTCTGTTTGGTTGGAAACGACATGGTACACAGACAAGAATAGGGACCCATCTTAAATTAACAAGTGATCGATTCTAAATTATTTGAATCTATCTTTATTTTCTAACTCTCTCTCTTAAATTTTTTGAAGGGTTCACTTCAACGTAAGTTCTCAAGTTTATCCTATGATATCAGACTTGAACACGTTCGAGGATGATTGCTCAAAATTTTCTTGTTCTTAGTCATTCTACAGATGAATATATGGATAACTAATTAGTTTCTCTAAAGCTCAAAAGATTCTTTCTTGCTTCCTCTCGAGACAGTTTCGTATTTAATAAAGACGGAAAAAAATGCATCCACTGCTTCTTGAGTTTAGAGTAGTATCTCGGTAGTGATTCTGCAAGGGGAATCAATCACTTGCAAATTGCAACATCTTTAGGGTGCCATGAACAGGAGGGAGCTTATTATGAAATGATTCCATGCAAGCACTCGGACAAAGTTATGCTCCTTCACTGTTGCTGCTCTTTCGAATCAATACCCACCCAGATCAGTTTTTGTACCCCATCTTACTTCTTGCCTGAGAGATAAATTCCAGTTATAATAGCCACGCCAGCGATTGTCACCCCCACGGTTGTTAGGATCTTAATGGGAGACACACCTGAAGTCGTTCCAGGAATTTCCATCAGATCCTTCATCTGAAAACGTTAACCAGTCAGCCTCCAAGACAAACATTCATAAATGCAAAATGGAACCAGTCAGCCTCCAAGATGATCATGGCCAAATGCAAATAGAAACTATAAACTAAAAACTCAACCATTCACTCCATTGGTTCATCCTCATCCGATTAAAGTTGAGTTAATAACCCTCAGCTTCATGTTTCACCACACCCACCGTCCCAACCTCTTTTATTGCTTTTATAAAAACAGTAAAAAAATACCTCTCATTTATTTAAATTTCAAAGGTCAACTTCATCTGGCCACAACAACTCGGTACCTCCTCGTCAGGGAAGAGAGAGAGAGAGAGAGAGAGAGAGAGAGAGAGAGAGAGAGTGAGGGAGAGAAACAGATAAGGGACACCCTGCCTCCCCATTTCGCTATTTTGGGACACAGATGCCCCACCCTTCTCCATGCTCTCCTGTAGCACAGGGCAGGGGCTCGTCTTCTCTTCACTGGGAGGGAAATGACTAATGAGTCACCTACTTTTTAAAAATTATATTCTTACATTTGTATAAAATTATAAAATGAAGGGCATTCTATTTCATCGAAGGAATAAAAAGGACTAGTGTAGCTATATTGTAAAAGTGGAGGTTCAAAAAGGAATCTAATTGAGCAATTTTTTAGGAAAGTGTTTTTTTAACCCAATAAAAGTATTGTAGACAAAATTAGTCTAGTTGCGAATCACTGCTATAAGAAATGTCCTAAGACAAAATGAAATAAACTTGAAATAGAACAAGGACTCTCACCTCCACAGGCTGCTGCCAGTGCTTCTTAATTCCTACTAAATGCCCCTTACCAACGACGGCAACAACTGAAGAGTGCTCTCGTGCAACTTGAAGTAGTTTGGATGACATGTACCTGAATATGGGCAGCAAAGACTAGTGCATCAGAGATGAAGGAATACAGATGCCAAAGAATAAGAGAAGCTGAAAAACCCGGTGATAAGTATAGGACCAGGAAATGAAGAAACAACATGATTAATTGGGGAAAAGCTATTCAGACATTGAAGTCCACTGGAAAAGCAACCAATTATTTCTTCTATCTACCCCTGACCATGCAGCTAATGATGGTTCAGTTCCAGTATTAAAATATTCATCTTTTCTCTTTCCCAACTCTTTGATATGTTGCTTCCAATGCTTAGGTCCAGTAACATAGTTTCCAGATAAGTGAGATAATTGAATGCAATCCTTTACTACAGTTTTAACATGGCCTGGTTGGACTGGGGATCAGACTCGCCCATTCTGTTCTGAGCGAGTCTCCTCCAACCCAGCCTGAGTTCAGCTGTGGACTCAAGTTGAGCCAACCTGGTTGAAAACCCGGGTCAGGTCCCAATCCCTGGTCAGAAAACCCTGATTGAATCAGTGGTTCCTTGCAAGTTACAGGAGGCACTGGCACTAACATATCTCGCTCATGAAGAAGAGTCTCCATCAGAGTGGGGAATGCCTTGCTCATCTCTTGAATCACCAAAGTCAGCATATCCACATCATCCATTTCCTTTAGCTGAAAGAAGCAGAATTTTCGAAGTCAGGAAGCACTGGTACTAACATATCTATCTCACAGACTTTTTATAACCCCAAGAACTACTTTCATTTAGCAAAGAAAACTTGGAAATTTGGGTAATTGCATTTAAATGACAAAACCAATATTTGTAGGTGCAAGCTTATGTTTTATTTACTTGGCCAAGATTAAACTCAATTCCTTACTTCAAACCTCTGAACAGTTGCTAACAAAGCCAAGTAAGACAGCACTGTCAAAATCACAAGATGGAAAATGACAGTCAAGTTCCTTGTTGAAAGATGGCCCAACAAGAAAATTCTCAAGCAAGATTAAGTAAGTAACCCTTGTAGAGAGCAAGCAAATAATATAGTGCATGATGACTATCCACTAGTACTCAAAATGGAAACAAATGTCAGAGTATTAGCCACACGAGGCTAGATAAGGTCAACTTCGCAAAGAGCTTGCTTCCACAGAAGAAGGCAAGCTCAAAAGAGCTCTTGGTAGAACAAGAATGACAATGACATTTCATAAGGTCATAAAGCCCTGAAAAAGAGAAAATAGTAGAGCAATGGATTCTTCAACTAGGATATCCTAGTGTTGAAATAAAAACAATGAAAAATAAAATCTTCACCTCTCCTTAAAATGGAAAGGTTTCTTTAAAGTTTTAAATAGAAAAATCACACAGACAAGAGAAAAGATAGGCCTGCACTAACAAAAGAAGTTGCAAGCGGAGAAAGACAACTTACCATTTTATTGAGTTCATCAGGGCTGGGTAAGAACAAAGCTTGGAAAAACATAGAGTAAAGGAATTTGGTCTTGTGCCACAAAGGCATTTTCCCCCAGGTCCTTCGCAAAGTAATCTATTTCAGATCATCAAGAATAATAGTAATAATGATGAAATAGATCCTCAACTTGAAAGAAAGGGAAAAGCAAAAGAGCTATTACAAGATATTGAACAAACATACATAAAAGTTTAAAAAAAAAAAAAAAACCATCAAATCTTACATGAACAGGCCTGTCACCCAATATAACCTTTGCCCCATAACTCATCGCTTCTTCAAATGCCACACGAAACTCAGCACCAGGAAGAACTTCAAGCTTACTTGCAACCTAAATAATAAAAAAATGAATTAAAAACTGAACAAGAAAGATAAGCAGGAAGGGCTAAATTTCTAAAATAATATGGAATTAAATAAATAAAGATATGTACTCATGAGGTCTACATAACAACAAGCAAGGAGTAATACCTTGGCAAGAAACCAGCTGTACAGAATTCCAAATGCATTCATTCTCCTTTTCTTCCACATATTTATCATCTCATTCATGGTTGGCACCTATAGAGATATGTTATAAGAGCCAAAATAATCAGAAAGGTATATTATGTCTATATTGTATCATTATTCATGGGAAAAAAAACTAGATATTTGTGCCAGGATGGAAACTTGTAGTTGATCAGCGTTAGACACATCTGTTAAGTGCATGCTCACAATGGCAAAATACCTTGTGTTCACTTGATAACTACAAAATTGTTAGTTTAAAGGCAAAATAGTTGAATATATAAAACTACTCAGATAAACAAATAAAAGAATAAGATCATAAGAACATGCATATAATCAAATCTGAAAAGGTGACACCACGGCATACCTCTAGTTTCTGAGGTTTCAAAATTGCCACCCGATTTGAGCATAACTCCAAAAAGACAACCTTCATTACCGTAGGGAAGTTCATCAGTTTACCCTCAACATGTAGCAAGTACAAGTCGAAGAACATTAAAGCAGGTCTCTAACCTGCAGACTCAATCATGAACAACTGGGTTTGTGAGAGTTTCATAAAGGGAAGCACCTGTGGTTTCAAGTAATTGATGACAGCTTGAACTTCTCGGCACGATTCCTGCAATCACATTAACAAGATAAACACAATTAAAGCTTACAAAGCTTAAACTTAGGGATCTTCTGACTCGACCTGCTTAATGAGGAGCATGTCACAACCATCACACTGTCCAAGAACCCATATCCATAACATCATGCTTGGTGATGAAACTTCCCAACCAAGAAATGGTCCCTTGGTGATAGGGGCTATCCTTGACACTTCCCTGAACCTCATTTCATCTAACCTTGATGAATGTAAACAAGAAATATCCATTTCTGAAATAAATTTGTCAATATGAAAGAATACATATCCCCTAGGACACTAGAGACCTGAGAATTAAAGTTCAACTCTCAACTAAGTTTGTGGTTGAAACCCATCTAAAATTTACCAATCGATCAGCGCAAAAGAAGGAAATATGGAATACCTAACCACGCCAGATAATCTGTTTTCGAGCAAAAGCTATTTCTGTTTTACCGCCGATAACTCACCCATCTTAACGTTAAAAATGTAAGACAGAAAGAAATAAGACATGACAAAAGAAAGAAAAAAAAGATAAACCTAATTCTGAAGTAGAGATTGGAAAATCAAAGAACAGTTGCAAAAACAAAAAAAAAGATGCGCCAGATTGATGCACGAAATAAAAGATTGCTTTTCAACGACGAGGCAATATTGAAACAAAATATTAAAAAATTCAAAGGCAACACAATTGGCCATTTGAACGTTTTTCAATTAAAATGTGCTGACTAATTCCAACGTGCTGGGTTTTTCACGGGGAATGGAAAGGTCATTGGAATTTAATCACCAATCATTCTTCTAAGCAATGAGAACGTTAGCAAAAGAAAGAAAGAAAAAAAGAATTGAGCAACTGACATTCCACGAGTACATCTCAATTAACATAAAAAATTCCAAAACACGTTAATTCAAGTACCTTAGAAACGTGAGCAGTTCCAACCAAATAGACGTCACAAGAACCGCCTTCAACCGACGACTCACATTCCAGCAACATCACGCTTCTCGAGAGCTCCTCCGGAAGAACTCTCCTCGTATTAGAACCATCAGAATTACTAGTGGCAGAGTAATCATCACTCGAAGGGCCAAAACCAGCAGCTTCCCCGTCCTCAGTAGAATAAACATTGGGGTTTTGTTGCGATGTATCGACAAGAATTTCGCCGGGTCCAGGATCAGGCTTTGCGCCGTCGACGGAAGCATCAAATTGCGTCGGATCATTTTTAACGGAATCTTCAGCAGCCGGTGGATCAACTGCTACGGGCTCCATCGCCGAGATAACTTTTGGGTTGGTCAAGCAAGAGGAGGTGGGCCGACAACTCGAATTCTTGCAGTGAAAGGCAGCGGTATCACTTGAGAAGAAAGAAATGCGACCAAGATTTCTGCCAGTGGCGGGGACTTGAATCTGGCGGCGGATTCTGGGAATGAAGACGGTTGAGTCAGTCGGGTTGACAAAGTTCAGTAGACGAGTCAGACGACTCATCAATGGCTTTATTTCCTGCCAGTCGCGTCGTCGATTCTCGACCCTCGAACTTGGATGTGCTTGATCTGGACACAGACAGCACGATGCTAATGAAGACGGACAACAACTTGACGGACCTGAGCGCGGTTCGATTAAAAGCTCAGTTGCCCTCCATTTTCCGTGCAGGGTGATTGTATCGGTTTTTTATACGTACCGATGCTCCGAAATCCGATATATATATATATATATATATATATCTGATATTTTCAGATGATAGGGTTAGCTATCTAATTCATGCCCATCCTTATTGTTAAGCAACAATCGGTAATTGGGTATGTTTAATACGAGAAATTATAAACCTATAAAATTACCGATTATTTAATCCAGTAAAAAAAATTATTACATATAGTCCCACATATATTAGTGACAAAAATTTTATATTTATTAGTTAATTGAAGAAGTTTCCTAAGTAGGTAATATTTTGGGATTACGCCTCTATCCAGATTATCCGCGTGGGATAATCCGAAGTACAAAAATCTTGATTTTATTAACGAGTGAAAGTCAGTTTTGGAGATAGCACAATATATTTTTGCATAAGCTAGGCGACCCCAACGAACAAAGACCTTATCTCCTACCGCATGGTTGCATCGATGGCTTCTCTTCCCTTTCTCTCCCATCCGAAGCCTCTTTCTAGTCTACCTCATTTCCGACGAAACAAATACCTGATCTTATCCGCATCCAACCTCAATCCTAACTCAGACAGTACTTCTCCCCAACCAGATCGCTTCGAGCTGGAAAAGCGACGAAAATCAGAGATCCTCCGGGAAGGAAGGTCTCCGTCGACTTTGGATAGACCAGAGCCGCCTAGCTTCGAAATCGGATGGAAAAGAACGAAAGAAATTAATTTAACAAAACCGAAAGGCTTCGTCATAGCGGACTTCTTGGAGAAGCTGGAAGGTCTCATGGGATCGCGAGAGTTTGGTTCGCCAGAGCTGTTGGCGAAGGCTGGTGGAATCGTGGCGGAGAGAGCGAGAGAAGAAGCTGAGGTGCTGAGAGAAGGGGGAGAGGTGGAGGACAGATTGATCACCGAGCTTTTCAGAGTTTTGAAGCTAATGGAGATGGACTTGGAGATGGTGAAAGCAGCTGTCAAGGAAGACACATTGCGGGAGCGGCTGGAGACCGCCAGGGCTCGTTGCAGGCAAGCAATTCTTGTCGCGAACTCGTTTTGATGGAGAGTGAGAATTTTGTGGAAGCAGCAGAAAAGATTTGATAAATGTAAGATAATGTTCGTGGAGTCTCGTCGATTAACTTTTGTGACTCGCATCAAGGAACGGCCTTGATTATCATTTTCACTATTTATCTAACATCCCTTGTTTATATCCGTTTCTAAATGCTGATATATTTTCTCTGCAGTTGCTCCCGTCTAATGATTCTCACTCTATTTAATTTTTTACTTTTTAATGATTCAGGCAGCGTTTCAAAACTCGAAAGTTGGGGTTTTTGCTCTCCAGCAAATTTGTCTTCAAGGGTTGTAAAAAACTTACCCTTATCTTTTTTAATCCATTATGTTACTTAAGGGAATGAGTGCCATTAAGTTTTAAACCATACTAATTTACATGTCAGGCTTTTAAGGGATATATTTCTCTTTTTACATGTTTGAACACTTTTCTATGCCTTGAGTTTTGATCGGAGTTCAATTTTTATTTGAGTTTGATTTGAGTTCAAATTTGAAATAAGGCTCGTTAAATATAACAAATACTTGAGATTTTTTAAACTCTGCTTGTTAGTTCGTGAGACGACTCATTAGCATAGTTTTTTTTATGAAAAGACTATTTACTCTAATAACTTTCTTCAATTCCTTCTTCAATTGGTTGATAGTTACTCTTAGTTACTTAAAACCTCGAAGATGATTGATCATTTAATCCTTTTAGGTTTCTTAACATCTAATATTATTGTTTGTCAATAAAATAAACACTATTGATGGAGGTGTTTACTATTTTTCTAGGTCTATTAAGTCGGTTATTATGTTTCATGACAATTTTGGATTCCTCTATGATAATTGTACTTCAATGATGTTAAGTTCATCATAATATTTTTTTATTTTTTTTTATAATTTTAAATATAGGTTAAAGCTCGAACCTAACTCGAGTTTGAACTCAAACTCGGTTCAAGTTTGAACTCAAACTCGGTTCAAGTTTGATTCCAATTTTAGGCTTGAGACTGATCTAAAGCTTGAACTCAACTTGGAAGTATTTAAATAAAACAAAACTAAAGCAAAACTCGAACATAGGCCGGTTCGACTGGATACCACCCCTAATCTCGACCCCGACCAGACCCGTCTCCACCCCTACAACCGATATTCAAACAAACAAACAACCAAATGGCTACAGCTTTGTCGCGATATTTCCCCACTCTCCTATATACTGAGTATGTCGTTCTCTACGTTTAATCCATCGAAACGCAGTGTGATTCAATGCCCGCCAAAAAGTTGACGGCCCTGTCTTCGGTCTTCGCTTCTGCAACAAAGAAGGATTTGAAGAAACCCAACGCGGCTGCAGCTTCCGAGATCCTTTCGATCACGAAGTTGTTTTCGTCGCCGGATTCCCCCACTTCTGCAGAACAGAGCTCTCGAACTTCCAAGAGAGCTGCAAAGGAATTGCGCAGAGGTTTGTCTGAGTCAGAAACGAGTTCTTTGTCATCGGAAAAATCGAGTCTTGTTACTGGTAACCTTCTTCATCTAAATTTGATATTGTAATAGTATGGACGACAGAAATGTATGATTTTGCGCGTAGAAACAGCAGTTTTTAGAGCCTTCGTTTTTTTTTTTTTTTTGTCTAGTAGTATGCTTTAACGGTACTTCCTGTCTTTCCCTTGTAGATGGTCCAGGTCGTTCACCAAGCCAGATATTGAAGGAGATCTCTTCTATCTTATGTCGTAAGTTGTTCGTCCATCTATTTTTTTTTTAAATTGCATTGTATTTTCTTTTTTTGTCTTCAAGGTCTTTTTTTCCCTCTTATTTTCACTCGTGTCCTTTTTCTTCTTTATTGTTGATTAAACTATTGTTTTATGATTTCGTTTATTTCTTTTGCTGGTTACGCTACAGAAAATTTGGGAGTTGTTGCTTCCAGCAGAATATGTGTCAGTATCTTGGTTCCACCATTTAGTGGTTCAGTCAGGAACCTGCCAAGGTCTGAAATCCGGAATAGTGATCTCTGTTTTCATTTATCTTGGTACATCTGATATCTGAAGGCATTGATCAGTTCACCATATTTTCCGTATTGGGGGGAATTCTGGACCTTAGTTCATTAAATGCTAAGCCAAACAGTGGCTGTTCCATTTAGGAGACTACTGAACTGATCCACTATATTGCAGTCATTCTAATATTGCATTTGCTGTGCAGAAAGAGACTGACTTCATTATGTGAAACTTTACATTCTCAGGTACACACATTTCAGAATCATCCAGCTTACCTTCATCTGAATTACCTATTTGTGGGAAGCCATCTGATGATGTGTCCGATAATGTTTTGGACATTCCATGGTTCTCAGCAGTGTCTCCCACCTCCGTATCACAGCGGCGGAAACAATTATCCCGGGAAAGAAAACAAAAGTGGATCTTCAAAAATACACAGAATCGCCGATTTGAGCGCTTGGTAAGGATGTGTGCCCAAAAGCTTGGCACAGATGCTACTATTGACATTTTTGGTAAATTAGGTAGAGAAACTGGCGTTAAGGAGTACAATGCTTTGATAAAAGTTTGCATAGAGAAGGCGAGGGGGAGTCCTGATGAAGAAGAATCACTGGATCAAATTTACAAGGCTTTCCAACTCTTTAAATCGATGAAAGAAAAAGGATTCCCATTGGAGGAAGAAACTTATGATCCTTTTCTTATTTATTTAGTTGATATGTCAATGGAGCAAGAATTCCATCTTTTTAAGGAGTTGATTCAAGATGTCAAGGCAGATTATATATCCAGATTAGGGTACTATGAGATGCTTCTTTGGATACATGTGAAAAATGAAGATAAAATTAGTGAACTCTGCAGTTCCATCAATGTTGGTGGTGAGGACCAGTGTTATGGGGTAGCTGGTATGTATGTGATACCCATTATAATTATTTTTAATGATATATTCATCTAGCGCTGTAGTATTTCTTTTGTGGTGAATTTGATCTTAGATCTGCTTCGTCATGCTTTTGAGAAATGGTCTTTCATATTTCAGTAAAGATTGGTGGATCAGGCCTTTGCCGCAATGGCCACACTAGAGGCATGTGTGTTGGTGTTATTTGGGGGGGTGGGGTTGGGTTTGGTTGTGTTCTAACCTGAGGTCTTTGGTCCAAATCTTTCCAAGGTATGGGGTGCAACATTAAAAAAAAGAATGTTTCAGAGCCATCTGTTGGGTCAGCCCAGTTATTAGTGAATGCTCGTTCAAGACAAATCAGACCAGCTCTATGTGTGAGTTGGGGACACAAAAAGTGGTTGAATTAAATGTCTCTTCTTGTCAACATATCGTCATGCTTGGTGAAGAATTTAGGCTCTTGAATCCTGTTGTGTGCACTTTTCAGATCAATATCAATGTCTAGCTCTAATGTTCTGTTGTGCTGTAGTATAGAATAAACTGCACCAAATTAGTGCTTGTAAAAGGTAGATCTAACCAGCTCTAAGTGTGAGTTGGAGAGAAGAAGTGGCTCAAGTACTAGCATATGGTCCTTGGTGAAGAAAAGTTTAGGCTCTTGCATTGTGTTGTAGGACCTGTTGTGTATTCTTTTCAGATCAAGATCTGGATCTATGTTCTGTTGTGTTGTAGTATGAAATGAACTGAACAACAAGAAGTTATCAACAAAAAAAAAATAAAAAAAAATGAACTGAACAACAAAAATGAAACTTCTTTGTTGGGAAGGTGCTTGATGTTGTATAAAGCTGGTATTGGTAAGGAATTCTGAGCAACAACTATGCTAAAAGTTTAAAGGAAATTGTTAAGGAATAGTCCCACATGGATTAGTGAATACAAAGATCTTGAGTTTATTAGTTGGGAAAGAGGTTTCCTAAGTTGACTAGTCATTTTGGGATAGGGCCTTGGACCCAACTTAACATGGTATCAGAGCAGGTACTCATATGTGGGCCTATACCTAACTATCTACTTGTAGAGCCCCAAAAGAGGGCCTACACCTAAAACTATCCACTTTTAGAGCCACAAAAGAGGGCCTACACCTAAATTGCCTATTCCTAAATTATCCACTTGTAGAGCTACAAAAGATGGTCTACACGTGAGGGGGAGTGTTAAGGAATAGTCCCACATAGATTAGTGAATACAAAGATCTTGAGTTTATTAGTTGGGAAAAAGATTTCTTAAGTTGACTAGTCATTTTGGGATAGGGCCTTGGACCCAACTTAACAGAAATGATGCCACAGGCAAGTAGCATACTATCAAAGAGGGCACCCCTTACAACTATGCTTGATTTTTGGTCTCTGTACCTATTGGTCTTGCTTTTTTTTTCCTTTTTCAATTAAACAACTGGAAAATGTTTGGGCTGTAAGTTGTAGAGCAACTTAGACAGAGAAATGTTACGAAATTTCTGCAATTTACACTTTCTGACCCTTCAGGATGGACCTGAACATTGATCCTCAACTTGGAAAGATGAGAAAAAAAAGGAGAAATAAGACAAGAAATGAGAGAAGAGATGTGAGAATAGGAGAGCAATTAGATATTCTCTGTCACCTTGTAAGGTAAATTAGTAACGTAAGAGGAAAGTAAAAGAAATGTGAACAAATAGTTCAATGAATTCGAGCACAAATATGATATCTTCATGGACTTGAGTGAAAGCATGTGAAAATGTCAAGTATACCGTTATTGTAGAACATAAAAAATAACCAGATAAGTTAACTGACAATGTCTGACATACTGGTTTTAGATATAATATTAGGTATTCAAAAATTTCAGAACATCATCTTGCTCATTTCATAGCAGTTTTGTTAGAATTTATAATTTCTATTTTATTTATTTATTTATTTATTTTTGGCAGAAAACTATTTGTTGGCCTTCTGTGAAAGAGATCGAGAGAAAGATATTTTGAAAATGTTGGAGATGGTAGATGTTACTAAAATGTCATCAACAAAATATATAGCAAATGTATTTAAATCCATGGGAAGATTGCTACTGGAAGACCACGCAGAAGACCTCATTATGGCACTAAAGAAGTCAGGTAAATGCTTGTAAATTTTAATTGTAGTAAAAGCCATTATCTGGTTGTAAAAGTTACATAAAATCTTTCATTTGGGGGGGTCTGATGCTAGTTATATGCTTGCAGTAATGATAAAAGGAAAATCTGTATTTCTGGATTTATTTTTTACTAAAAACCTATGCTTCCTTTTTGTTTTTCACTAAATGCATTATTTGCTTAGTACAGAACCTGCGGCAGAGGATATCTCATCCTTCATCTTTGAATATGCAAGTAATATTCCAAATTTAGTGGTGAGGAACTTTACACGATAAATCTGGCATTTGTCATACTTACATGTCAAATATATTTGCATGTTTAATCATTAGCTGTTGAGATTTTTAGGTTTCTAATGCTATTAGAATATTGATGAATGTTGATGTAACATTTGTTATTGGGTGTTTCATCTACTTTTTTCTGGGCATTAGTAAATATTCAATGGCATTCTTCTTATGCTGCAATAGGATAGACAAAATTAGAAATGACAAATTAAAAATTTTTAGGTGTTATGATCTTTATGATTCAATGATTTAGGCATCTTTTATCTAACTTCATAGTGCAATTCTGTTGATGGCTGTTGACTTATTGACAAGAGATAAAGTAAGAAGTTACATGATTGAACTTGGAAAATGACCTCAAAAGGCAACCTAGCAATGGAATGGAATCTGATCAATCCCAATGGAGGAATTGGTTATCGATGTAACAACTCCCAGCATAATTCCGAGAAGTCTTTTGCAAGGAATATGAATTTTTTTTTTTTAGAATAAATATTATGATGTTTCACAATATATGAAGTTATTGACGTTCTTGGAGTATTCTGATGAGGGACATTACTAGATCTGGACACATTTGTTGGCAGCACCTTCTTGGAGGTGCCAAGTGGGTAACAGTTTGGCTGGGGGGGGTTACCTACCAACACCTTGCTATTGGAACTTCCTTCCCTTTATGATGTGTTGTTTTCTTTGTTGTATCTTTGTTTTCCTGTTAGTTTTTTTATTTTCTTTTTTTAACCTATTGCCTCTTCCGTACTTTTTTTGCCCTTTTTTTGGGCTTTCTTAATGAATTCTCTTTCTCCTTGCCCTAAAAAAAACAATTTATGGAGTTAATTTTAGGTATACAGTTCATTTAAAAAAAATCTAGTTATATGATATATGCATTATTGTTTTAAAAAAAGACAAATATTTCTATCACATTACTGTTTAATAAGCTTCAAAATGAGCTTTGACTAAATTGTTTATGCTTTTCGCCTCCTCTCCTGAAAGTGTTCGACAAATATTTCTATCACATTACTGTCCAATAAGCTTCAAATGAGCTTTGACTAAATTGCTTCTGATTTTCGCCTCCTCTCATGAGAGTGTAATCAGACAATGGTGTCTGGAACTACTGTAATGTGTTTTGTTTTTGCAGGATATGAGGTTGTTTAGAGAACCAGATCAACTTCTTAGGGAGTATTTTTACCGAAACTGTTCATTAGAGACTGTCAAGAGAAAAAATCTTCATTAGAGTGAGAAAGTAACTTGTGGTGATCATTTTTATTATCTCAGCCACAGCTGAGGGATCATGTTAGAGATACTGAGCATTTACAATTTGAAACTCCGAAAAATATGCTGGGAATAGAACAGAGAAAGAGGAGAGAAGGAAAGAGATGAGAGAAGTAGCTGCTGTCAGAATGGCAGTTGTGTTAGAGGTCAAAGTACGTTCTCTATCCCTTTTAAATTAACTACTTAAGTGAGGTCACTAGAGATGTCTCTGATTTCCTTATATTGGGTCAGCAATCTCCAGGTGGTCTGACTCCTTGTTACACCAAGAAATAACCATGGAGGAGTCCCCCAAAATAACATGAGGGGTTGTGTGTCTAATAGCAACAAAAGAGATGATGTTTGTCTTTTTATTTTTATTTTTGAGAAATGGTGAATAGCTTTATTGCTAAAGAATTATAGGTTACCCCCTAATAAAATTTCTCCTGCAGTACAAAAACATAATAATAATAATAAGATGCAAAATAATCTGAACACTGGAAGCATAAAAATGAAAAGAAATACAGGGCTGAAGCCCAAAGCTTAAAGCTAGAGAGAAGTTCCAGTTACTAATGGAGAGTGGGAAACACCCTCTTTCACCAGTTGCTCAGTGAATGAGTAAGCAGCATGCAGTGCGTGGTGCCATGTAATCTTTCTACCAGAATGTCGAGAGGAGATTTCATCAAATGTGTACCTCAATTTCCAGGGTGGGGGCTTGCCATTTGTAAACCAAAAGATCGCAGCAGCTGCTGAATCTCCTTCTATTATCATCAGTGCTGAAAGTTTTTAGTGTAGAGGTACCTTCCAGGTGGGCCAGTATTTCTGCCTTCGAAGAGTTAATGAAGCCTGCTGAACCTGAAGAAGTGAGTAGAAGAGACCCTGTTTGGTCTCCGATGATGGTAGAGCCACCTCTATTGCAAAATAACCCTCTAAAACCTGCAGGGCCAGGGTCCCTTAAGAACTTCTGTCGAAATTGAACTCGATGGAGCCAATCCCGCAGCTTGAACAAGGTGCTTCGTGATATGCTGTGATGAGATGTCTGTCAGTTTGCTCGAATGTTAGAGCTTTGATTGAGTTGCTCTTTTAGGTGAGAAATTAGAAGAAGGCCGTGTAAGGTGGTATAGACTTGAGTGATTGAGACTGAATAGCTCTAGTCCAGAATTTTGCTGTTAGTTCAAAGCACAGATGCGAGAAAAGATAGCCCTATATGCATTATCACAGGAAAAGGCTCGAATTAGAGATTATTGCTGGATAGGATCTGCATAAAAGGAAAATGTTTCATGTTTCTCACTTGTTCACAGTTTTTTTTTTTTTTTTTTTTTGTGGAAGGTTGACTTGCAACTTTTGCACATTGAAGGTTGAAGAAGTCATTTCTAAAGTCAAATATTTGCATGAGAAGCTTGAGGTGGAATCCAGTGCAGCAGCATATGAAAATCTCATTATGTATTGTTGCAGTTTACTAAAGGTAAGTAGTGCTATCCTGAAGAACAAAGGTTTTCTGGTGATATTCATCTGAAATCTTCAAAATAGTTTGTTTTTAATTATCATAACTGAACTGTAGTCAGTAGAAATTGTACAAAATCTAGGGGTTCTGTGTTCATTAGCCAAGATACAGTTTAGCCTAGAATATTTCTCTTATTCTGTTTTCTGAAGGCGTTAGTGCTCAACCCTTTCATTATAATACTATTTCAGGTCCATGCAGCCCTTGATGTAGTAGACTTAATGTGTCAATCTGGTTTGGCCCTTTCAGCTGATACTTTCAACCCTATCTTATGTGCAAGTGAGAAGAGCTGTGATATTGATTTGGTAAGCTTCATGTATAGGCTCTTTCCATTTCTAATCTACATGGAAACGAAATCTTCTGAGGTGGTTCATGCTGTTTTGACGTATACTATTTCCTAACACTGCCTTGATTCCACTCGACACTTGTCATGAAAAAAAAAAAAAAACTTTTTGTGCCAGTTACAACCAACTTTTTGAATTGCCAATTTTTAATGTTTCCTTATTGTAAAGAGCAATGCATAAGCTTCTTCTGGAGAAGACAACAGTTTGCTTCTAAATATGCATGTGTTTAGTGGCCTAGATTGACAGAAAGCTCAAGGCTGTTGTAATTAATTTGTTTAAAAAATTTGTGTCAAGGTTTCTATTGCTCTACGTAATATTTCATGTGTCACTAAAAAAATTGTGGGGCCAAAAGTTCTGTATCATGATAATGGAAGTAAGAAAGTAGCAAGAGGGCCAATAATAATTTGGCTACTCCTGTGGGGGACATGAGAGAGGCAGATGTAATGACTGACCTGGCATACAAAATAAATTGGATGGTGGAAAATGTAGCAGAGTCCAGCACGGAGTCAAAGTTTAATTTATACTGATGATGATGGTAGTGGAGAACTTTCCCTCAAAAACAGAAAAAGGGATAAGAAATTTTTATAATGTTTCCCAAAAGGACCTGCACTTTTGCATATGACATGTATGACAAACATTTCAATGCAAATACTAGAGGAATAACTTCAGGCTTTCTAACTTTTCTTCAAAAAAGATTGAAATATCATACATCCATCTGAAGTATAATTAGATATACAGGTTTTTCTGTTGTCAGAGGTTGATGGTTGTGACATTGTATCACTGTTAGCAGAGGTTGATGGTTGTGACTTTGTATTTCTAAAACTACTCTTTATCTAGCACTGACCTGTGATGCTTATTCCTTTACATTTGTTGTGCATGCTTTTGATGTCTATTCTTGTATGCATATCCACTTGTTGAGATCTGCTTAGTTAAGGCATTTGTGTTATTGTTTTAACTACACTTATACTCTATGATCAAAAGGTTCGTCCAATTTACTCTGTGATGCGGCGCCACAATTTGATGCCAAAAGGCGAAACTATCAAGAACATGATATGTTTACATGTGAAGATGAAAGATGTAAGTCTATATATTATTCCATTTTACATTCTTTCACAAATCTTCTTGTTCTTTTGGCAGCTTATATAAATTGTTTATTTTAACATAGATTATGTTTTACCTTATACATGGGTTGATATGCACAAAATTTATTTATTGATTTTCATTATGAAAGGAATGTATTTCTTGATAAATTCTTGAAAAGGTAGTACTTGTAGGATGTGTTGTTGTTGCTGGAAGTAATTAAAAGGCTCTCTTGGAGAAATGATCTGGCTCATTGTTTATTGAAGGAGATTCAAGAAATTCTATTAGCTGAATGAATATTTCCTCTTTTTTTTTTGTTTTGAAAAGGTTGTATATATTAACAAAGAAAATTACAAAGAACCAAGGAACATATCTCTAACAACAAGAGATTGAAAGGTTGTTCCCGACTTGGCGAGCACATCTGTTGCTGAGTTAGCAGATCTCGGAATGCGAGACCATGCATATTCGCACCAACCAATTACCACCTTTGAGTCCCCCTCAATGTGAAGAGAACCACTATAACTGTCTCTAAAAACACAGTGCCCATTGAGAAGACCTTGGAGTTCAGCCGTCGTTGAGTCGGCAATACCTAACGGACCAGCATACGACAAACATTGATTGTCGGAGGAATCCGAGATGACACCCCCAAAGCCAGCAATTCCGGGATTGCCGAGAGAAGAACCATCAAAATTTAACTTTATGAAACCATGCTCTGGGGGGGTCTATTCCTGCATGACTGGGATCTTGGTTCCACACCGCATCTTTGCAATGTTGCTCCAATTATCACGGATAGATGAACCAACAAAGGAGGAGAAAGGCTTCTTTGTAAGGAGCCATACTGAGTTCTGGCCCGACACACGATCATCAACCCTTACTACGGAATCATTTCTAGCATCAAAATGCCTACGGTTACGCTCATTCCGAAGCCCCCACGAAATGAAACCAGTGCAAGTGGATATCATAAGCTTTCCAAGCCCAGGAAGGGGAGTACCAATGAGCATCTTACTGAAAGAAATCAGATCAAACTGGCATAAAAAATTGCAACCCAATCTCACTGAGGATGGATGTCCACACATTCCACAAGAAAGAGTATTGAAGCAGGATGTGATTGGCTGTTTGGACCTCAAAGTTGCAGAGAGGGCAGTGAGGATCAATAGCTAGGTGTCCTCTTCTTCTGAGCACATCTGTCGTGAGTATCTTTCCTTGGCAGGTGCTCTCTATGAAATTTTTTATCTTTGGCAGGGCATAAAGACGCCATGAAAAGAAAATCTCATGATCCCTTTGATTTGAATGCCAACCATTAATAAAATTGTAAGCAAAGGACACGGAGAAAGTTTCTCTTTTATCAGGCCACCAAATCATCTTGTCAGCGGCTAAAGGCCTCAATCTGAAGGATTGCATAGATTCCATCAATTTACTTGCCTCCAAAGCCTCAATATCAGAGAGACCCCTTCTAGGGTGCAAGCTCAAACCATCTCCCTTCGTAAAGATAGGAGGAAAAGGTTCCTGAATGCTGACTGTAAAGGCTCCTATCCCATCCACCAATGCTCCCAAAAATTTAAAGATTTGCCGTTACCACCATAGAATCTGATGGTTGAAGAAAATTTGGGAATAAATAGATATAATGATCTCCAAATTGGAGATAAGCATCTCCGATTGCCTCCTGTAGTCCACCAAGGGGAAGGACAACCAAGCTTAACAGATACCATTTCCTTCCAATGATTAGAAGAAACATTGTTGAACTTCCAAATCCATTTTAAGAGCATAGCTTGGTTCATATCCTTCTATTTCCGAATCCCTAAACCTCCCATATTTTTTGGTAGGCAGACTTCCTCCCATTTGACCAAATGGTACTTAAAGGCTCCTGTCCCATCCACCAATCCTCCCAAAAATTTAAAGATCTGCTGTTACTAACATAGAATCTGATGGCTGAAGAAAATTTGGGAATAAGTAGATATAATGATCTCCAAATTGGAGATAAGCATCTCCGAGTGCCTCCTGTAGTCCACCAAGGAGAAGGACAGCCAAGCTTAACAGATACCATTTTCTTCCAAAGATTAGAAGAAACATTGTTGAACTTCCAAATCCATTTTAAGAGCATAGCTTGGTTCATATCCTTCTATTTCCGAATCCCTAAACCTCCCATATTTTTTGGCAGGCAGACTTCCTCCCATTTGACCAAATGGTACTTAAAGTATCACTCGATCCTCTCCATAGAAATCGTCTTTTTAACTTGTCCATGGCATTACAAATCGAGGCAGGGCAAAGCATAAAAGACAAAGCATAATTCGGGATGCCTGCAATATTAATCCAATAATTTTTGTGGAATCTAGGATTATGATTAGTTATATTAGTTTGGTATATGACCTTGCTCCTAAACTTGGTCATGAAGTATTGTAAAATTGGAGATGAGAAAAAAGTCAATTCCACTGTCCAACTTTGTGAGGCTCTCAACTAAATTGTCTTTGATTTCTGGGTCCAAAAAGAATTAGGGTGGTCAAATTTACCTGTTTAACAATAGAACAAAAACAAAGAATCTTACCCGGTTAAATACTCGGGTAGTTTTACTCGTTTACTGTTTTCCATTTATTAAACGAAATGGAATCAGGTAATAGTGATTCCATACCTGATTACCAATTACAGATTACTGTTTAAGATTGAAGGGGTGAAAGTAAATTTACTTTATAAAATGCTAAGTTCCTGTCCTATTCCCTCCCTTTCCCTTCGACATCTAGTCTTCCAAGCTACCAACAACTGAGTGACTTTGAAACTCCTCTCATTTACTTCAATCTTGGTTTCCCTATCTTTTTCTATCCATACAAATCCAATCTCATCCAAGTCAAGCTCATCAGTGCCACAATGCTCCAAGTCGATTTTTCCCAACCAGACATGGTCTTCATCATCCACCACGGTGTTGCCTCTTGGAACTTGGTCTTGCCTTTGAGGTGCACTGGATCAAAGAGATGTCATTAAAGACAAAGGGCCTCTTGGCAGGAAAGGAAACTATTATGACCACTTGAATTGCCAATAAGAAGGGAGGGTTCCTCAACTTTCTTGAGTAGTCCCTTATCTGGTTCAAGATATATGACTTACAGAGGTTGTCAATTTTTTATCTTTTTCATCTCCAACTTCCTCTTTCTATCGCCTTTATTTTACTTTTCTGTTTCTACTCTTGCTTTAAACTTCCTTTAGAAATCAGAGAGCATATGAATGAACTATAGTTTGTAGACATTTCTGATTTCCATATGCAAAGCTTAATAACAACGAGGAAATCTTACCGTTTTCTCTTATAAAAAATCTACCTCTAAATTAAAAAAAACTTTTTTTTGTTTTTTTTCTGGGACAAGCAACTGTTGATGAGATCACAACGAATAAATATAGTATAAATCTAATCTCATCCAACACTTTTTCGATTTTTTTTTTATTTTCCATTTATTTACCCATTTATCTCATCTGTAACTAGGTAAGCAAATGAAAATGGCATGTTTATGTCTATAATTGAACACAATGGAAATGGTACAAATGGCAATTTGGATGGAATATATAATAGCTTATTCCATTCCATCTGTATACTGATCGGAATGGTATATTGAATAGCTTATTCTGTTTCTTTTGTATACTGTTTACACCCCTAACACTAATAGTGGTGTCTGTCTCAATTCCTAGATGAATCGATCACAGAACATTATTATAGCCCATGCTAATGGTGATATTTTCGTATTGGACGCTTTGCTATATGTAATTATGAACATATCCTTTTTTGTTTTTGAAAAATGAGCAATTCTCTTCCTCTCTGCAATCTGTTGTTTTATTAACTAATTAGATAACTTTTCTTTCTAAGGACTAATAGGGTATATTAGTTTTGCGTATGATCTTACTCCTACACCTGGTCATGAAGTATTATAAAATTTGGGATGAGAAAAACGTTCGATGCCACTGTCCATGTTAGCGAGACTGAACTGAATCATCTTTGATTTTGGCTGTGCATCTGCCTCACTTTATAGACCACTCTCTCAAAAAATGTTATTGTAGCCTGTGCTATTTGTGATTCCTATTGGACACTGCTATAAGTATTTTTGTGCATATTGAATAATTTGACTCTGTGAAACATTATATGATACCATTTGTGTACTTTTAATGGCTAGATTAACTAAATGTGTCTTATGCACTTTTAATAGTAAGCATCCATCTTCAGTAAACCATCTGTTTCACTAATATATTGCAAAGATAATTCAAATTTATATTTAAGCATCCAGTTTTATTTTTTTCTTCCATTTATTTATACTTCAAATTTTTTTTACATTTTTTAATGATATTCTTTCTCAAATCTCAGACAACCATTATGTCTCAGCTGAGATGATATGGATCTTGTGAACTTCGAATTGGTATTCGGATCAATTTATACAACCCTGCATGGCACTGTAAATACACCGAATAGTCAAAATATAATTACTTGAGAGTTCCTTGAGACAATCTTTTTGGTTACGGTTTTGCCTCTCCTTGCATTTGGCTCGCTTAATTTACTGTGCATTTAACTTCAGTGGATTTTCCACATTTAAGAAAAATAAAACCCAACCATTCAGTTGATCTCAAGTAAATTCTTTGGCTATTGGGACGTCTTCATTTAGAAGAGGGTCTTGTATTATTCTTTTTTATATTCTGGACCTGGTTAACTTTTTCTTAACTACATGCAGTTAGCACTATTCTTTATTTGTAGTTCACAAATAAGTTCTCTTTAATTTAAGATATGTTTTATTTTGTTTGTTGCAGTTTGAAGGTGCATATAACATGCTAAAAGATCTGGAAGAGATGGATGTAAAGCCAACACCAAATATGTATAATGCTATCATGGCTGGTTATTTTAGGGAGGTAAGTGATTTTCTTTGTGTTAAGATCATAGGTTTCATCTTTTTTGACAATTGTTTCTGCTGTTTAAAGTAGACTTATATGAAATTGAGAACATAAAATGTGCATTCATGAATAGAAAAGGTAATCTGTTGCCTTTTAAATGTACTGAATCTATTTGTGACAGAAATAAACTTCTCTCGCAGAAAAACATTTATGGCGGTCTGATGGTTCTAAAACAAATGGAACGTGCAAAAGTTCAACCAGATTCTGAGACGTTCAGCTATTTATTGTGTAATTGTGAAAATGAAGATGATATCAATAAGGTGTATTGCTTGTTTATGAGAGCAGTTTTTTCCTAGTTTCTACTTCTTACAAATTATAGGATTTTTATTTTTCACTCAAATTCACGTACTTCTTTTATCTTTTAGACTAAAGGCTTTCCAATAATTCCAATTGACAATCTAAAGCAGCATATGTTAACTGTTTGTAGTATATGGAAGATATCAAACGTGCTGGAGTTCTGGTCACAAAGCATATTTACATGGCACTAGTAAATGCTTATGCAAATATTGGGAAATTTGAAAAGGCAAAACAGGTATGCATTGTATGAATTCATTTGAGTTTACTTATTGCTGCAGTAGACAGGGATATCCCTAAGCTGAGACACCCAGCTAAAGCTGTGTATTTTAGAGTTGTCAGGGCTAAATTTGTTGCCACAGGTACTTCTGGATCCAGAGATACCAATTAAAAGCATCAATGAGATAAAAAGTGCACTTACATCAGCTCTCGCTTTCAATGGGGAAATCCTATGTGCACTAAAAATATATGAGGAAGTCAAGCAAACTGGATGCCAACTGGAGCCTAAGGCTATCATCAGCTTAATTGTATGTCCTACTGAATTTCCCTTTTTCACCTGGAGACTATGATATGAGCCTTCTTGTTCTTACTTAATGGCAGGAGTACCTCCGGTCTGAAGGGCAATTGGATAAGTTGCTTGAGCTGCTAGAAGGGTTGAAGGATTCAGGTTACTGGTTCGATGGTTGTTCCAGAGTTGTCCTCTACTGTGTTCGATATAAGCATCTCAGGTTGTTGATTAATTTTCTTTATGTTACTGCTAATTCTGGTTGCTTTTCCTTTCTATATCTTTCATATGTTTTTTTTTTTTTTGGGTTCAGTTGCACTGTAGACTTGCTCAAGCAGCTCAAGGAGAAAGACGAATCATCAACTGGTTCCGTTTTTGATATGGTACTAATCTACTTGAATTCCAGTCTTTGAATTCATTGACACTTTGGGGCACGCTTCACAAATAATGCACCTGCATTCACTAAAGCTAGAAAGCCCATTTGCATGCCATAGAACCATTGAATTGCAGAGAATCAGTATATAATATAATATCCTGTAGAGGACTTCTTTTCTGTTGATTAGCATAAGGCCTTTATCACTGCAGAATCTTCCTTGCATATAGGAAGTAGGAAGTTCACATAGGTGAAAGGAAGTTTTTGTTGCACTCTGGGTTGTCATCATGTGAAAAAACTTTCTTCTTCTTCTTGGAAGCCTCTCTCAAACTGTGGTGGGGTTGGCCACTGAACTTATCTCCTTTTCTGAATGTCATTTTATTCTATTTTTTGTTGATTTACCAACCAAGATTTATGAAACCATTTAGTATTCACTGTTCCCGTTAATTTATTTTTTTAAGAATGCACATTCTCTTTTAAGGCATCTGCCAAAAATTCTAAACATCTCACAAGGTTCTCCTATTTAAGGCATCCACCAAAAATCCTAGGTGTCTCATAAAAGTCTCCTTTTTTTGTGCCTATCTCTGGTAATTTCTGTTCTTGTATTTACTCTTTGAAAATTTGTGCTTCCTAGTTGTTTACATTAGTGTAAAGGTAGTTTAGTCATTTTACATTGATTGTGTACTTCAGTGACAGTACTGTCATGTTTAGAATGTTGAGATGTCTATGGTTCAGTTTTTATATTGTTTAGAGGTGTGGTTAGGAAGTTATAAGGAGTTATGTTCAAGAGGGATAATTCTGTAATTATATCTCAAACATTTAATAAGAAGAGGGGTCGTGTACAGACCTAATGAGAGCCTATTCAATGCTCTCTTTCAGTCTCTCTTCTCTCCTTATTTCCTTCTTTTCTCTTCATTAGTCTCCTATTTATTGTTTTTTCTAGTTTTTTTTTTTTTTTAAAAAACTGTCAGGCTTTAAGTTAAGCCAGGTTTAGTCCCAATATGATTAACTAGTTAAGAGGCTTATCGCTCAACCTTGTAACCCATTAACTTTTCTTCTTACTTTTCAATATGAGACTTTTTTCCACTCAACACTAGTTTTCTCACACATTTGTTATGTCGATTGTACCTTTTGACCATCCAACATTTTGCTAAACCACCGCCAGTCTACTAACTCATTGGTAGGTTATTGCACTTCCTTTTTTCAGCAGGCATATTGAATAACATTCATTATGGTAGTCTTAATCCATCCAAAATTTGTTCCATGTGTTAAATCCTCAAATCTCATATTTTTAAATGATTGAACCTAGATAACAAGTCTCCCTTCTCTTGATTTTGTTTACTATGATCACATTGCTTAATATAGTGGATGTTGAAACCCTTGGTTCAAAGGGTTGAGTCCATCCTTGATTCATGTCTTCTCTAGATTTATCAAGTAATGCTATGACATATGCGAATGGCTTTCACCAAGGAACTCTCTTGCATATGGCACTTGATTCATGTCTTTTTTATTTGAATGTAATAAGTTGCTACGTAATGTTTCTGTTGTTGCATTTGCTGGAGCGTTAGGTCATGTTTCATTGATTATACCTCTATAACCAGCTAATGGCTCACGACATTTACCCCCTTCTCATGCGACGTCTTGTAAAATCATGCATCAGATTTTTGCTGAAATCCTGGAGAGGGAACCAATTGATTTGGACATAGCACTGAGCTTGCTCCAGATTATGAAGGATGAGCTCAAACTTCAGCCTTCCCGGACGAGTCTTGATTTTCTCCTTAGTGCCTGTGCAAGTGCAAAGGATCCACATCGTGCTTGGCAAGTCTGGGGAGAATATGGAAAAGCTTGTCTTCCTATGAACATTTTAACCTACTTGAGGTTAGTCTGCCCTTCGGAATTGTCACATTTTTCTGCAAAGTTTATTTTAATGAAACCGTGTGCAACTCAATTTATACTATCCACCTTCTACAGGCTGTACCAAGTCATGTTGGTCTCAGGGGAACGGAAATCTGCCTCAGATATACTGAGGAAAATCTCCAGAGATGATCCTCATGTTCGCTGCATAGTTAAGGCATGTCAAACAACTTTCTCTGAATCCACTGTGAAAAAGAGAGAAAACAAACAGGCCATCAAGGCCTGAATATTTATATTAACAAGTGCTTAATTAAGCTGCCGGTCCTTTCTTAGAGCTTACCCTTTCAGCAACAATTGCAGTTCAAAACTGGATATAAGTCGTTAAGCAGGATGGTCATCGATATTCTAGCTATTTAAGGACACGGAGAGCTCACTGGGAATGTCCCCAGTGCACTTGCTACCGGTCCTGCATGCCAACAATAACATCTCGAGTGCACCATATATTTATGTCAAAGAATCACATATTTACAAAAAAGCTTCCTGCAATTAACTTTGCATGGGCCAGAAGAAATGGAAAAATTATGAAGCACTCCAGAAGGTATTTGTTAAGGGTATGAGTAGCTGGGAAAACTTGCAACAAATCAGGTAGAAAGCCTTTTACTTCGTTTCTTTGCCGTCTTGGCAAGGGCATCACAAATCTCTCTCTTGCGCTTGGAGTTGTCTTGACCCTTGGTAGCGGTTGTATTTGCCTGAGCTTCCAGTGCAGACCTCACAAAAAATTTGAGCCTCCACAATGTGGATTCGCTCTGTAGAATGAGCCAGAGGTACATCAAAGTTACTAAATGCATGAAACAAAAAAAATGCATTGACAAAGGAGCTCATATGCCAGATGAGAACTATCAAACTTCCTCAGAGCATCTCTCTTCTCCGCTAAAAATAATAGCCGGTAAGTTCTAATAAAAGTCTGTTACATGACACAACTCTAATCTGGATTAGACTTATTCTTTTCTTCTTTATTCTCTGAATGGTGACCGAGCTGATATTTCAGAGGCAATCCAGGGTCCATAAAGATGGTTTGAACCTGGAGAACTGAACTTCAAATTGGCGTCTGTTTGTCAACTGACCGCTTGAGGAAATTACACAGATTTTTACATGAGAAATTACTAACCTGAGCATCCATGTCAAGATAAACCTCCTCTGCAGTAGCTTGAAAGTTTGGATTTCTTTGGGCAATTATTTCAAGTGCCTTGTTGAGATCTTCTGGTGATAATAGGCTGAGGCCTGATCCGAGCTTTCTTTTCTCTTCCGTGGTCATTTTTCTGCACAGAACATTCAAATCTGTGAGCTGTACATATTATCGTAGCTGAAAAATCATGAATGGGCATTTTCAGCTGAGAAGATGCGATCTTACAGAAACCCAGCTTGACACTCACATAATGCAGTAAGTAAAGAGAATATCCAAAATTTTGACCATAAAATATGTAAGATAATTTTCAAGAATTCAGCAGCATTTTGAGTAAAAAAGGTTCCAAGTTGTTTATCACATAGTTTTACACTTGCGCCCACAATCAGACAGTTTATCACAACATAGAAGAACTGCTCCAGACATCCTAGAGAGATAACTATAAAATCAAAGTAAAAAGGAAAATGAAACCAAAGAGAGTCAGAAAAACAAACACAAAGTTGAACAAGGATCATTGTAAAAACTTTAATTGCACTGATTCCATGCAATCAAAAGCAAACAAAAAAGGTAGGCAGTTGCTTAGAGAGGGTGCAAAAAATGTAACATGCTGATGACTTTATTTATTATTTTTCCTAGAGAGCAAAAGAAAAACAGACTTAGTCATACAGATTCGTGAACCATGAGAAACAAAAAATACCTGCATTTCTGAACAATCGTTTCTCTGAGCTCTTCCAAACGGGAATCAAGGTCACAAAACTGCAAAGATCATAGAACAACTTGGTGGGAAGATATCCACAATAGTGTTGTGCAGATAATAGACAATCATGTTGTTCTAAAAAAGAAAAGAAGTGGAACTATAACCAAAACACCAAGCTACATGGACAAAAACAACTAGAGCGATGCGGATAATAAGATAACCATATCGTTCTAAAAAAGAAAAGAAACGGAACGATAACCAGAACACCAAGCCGATGGACAGAAACAGCAGTACTCCACTATTGAAGGAAGACTACATTAATGAGCAATCAAAGAACTACGTTTTATGTAAGCAAGCTCACCCACCCAACCATCCATTTTTTAGTACAAATCCTTATCTGCTCCTTGTAGGCATTAAAAAGGACATTCTGTGCACTATCCTACCCTTTTTATATGCAGTGAATGCGCTCAAGAAGATACCTCTATACTTGTATCTCTGGCCAGTTTAGCTGTAGCAGCCTCTTGTGCAAGCTGCATATCTGCTTGGGCTTCTGCCTCCTCTTCTTTTCGCCTTGTTTCCTGTTGGTTACCATTACCATCTTGTAAGAAAGACCATCAGTTTTCACCCACTCATACAGGATAAAAGTGAAGTGAATATTCAAATCTGTACAGTGATGAAGCTAGAATAAACTTGCCCATATCATATGAAATGAGATCATAACTTCCCAATAATATGAGACAGACAAAGCATTTTCGATCATTTTTTTAAGGACAAAAATCAGAAAAATGATGGGTGAGTTTTCCACAATGAGTCTGGTAAGCAAGAAGCCAAGTGTTGAGAGAGAGAGAGAGAGAGAGAGAGAGTTGCTGTTCTCCTGGAGAAATGATTTGAACCAAGAAGAAATGGCATCTTTTTGTTTTAAATATGGCAAAACCATTACTCGGGCAAAGAACAAAAGGGTCAAGCTCCAAGGGGAATAGAGTCCCCACTGACAATAGAAGTCTTAGATACACCAAACTTTGCTGATCTGAAAACATGCCATTATATTGGATTTTGAATCCCTCAGGATTCAAGAGTGAAGAGATGAGACAACCTTTTGAATTTATAATGTATTGTTGGATGTCTTTTAGTAAAATATTTCTAGGTTTATTTATATATTTTAACTACTTCAAAGTACAGAAAAAAAAAATCAATAGATTTTCTTCTTTTGTGAACAAGTTAATGGCTTTAGGAATATATAAATTTGAGAACAGAAGAAACACTTTTGAAAGTGCACTGGTGGTGGGATATTAAGTGTAAGAACCCCATTTACTGTTAAGAGAAATATTTTTGTGTAATTTCTATGCATTGGAAAAATTAATGACAAATCAATCAAGGAGGTGTAATAAACACAATCTCTGAATCTCATATCCAATGTCATTTTAAAAAAACACAAAAAAAATCCATCATTTATCTTTCCTTCTTTTTTAATTCCATTTCATACTCCTATCTCACTTTTCACTTTTCATAACACTTTCTCTTTACTTTCTTCACTTGTATAAAACGCCTTTTCACATGACAAAGATAGGATGTGCTAGATGGATGGGTCACTTCTGAAATCATCAACGCATCATCAAGCTTTCCTCTTTATCACCAGTGTCATTTTACTGCATCATCAATAATGCCAAGCACAAGAAGCTCCCCTTCACAAGATGGATGCTCTATCCTGAAGATTACAAGTTTAAATTTCTTTTCGACCCCAACTCAACTTAAGAGGGGATGTCAAGAGAGAAATATTTTCATGTGATTTTTGTAATTAATTTATCCAATAAGTTGGCAGATTAATTTATCCTAAATTCACCTCAGCCATCAAATTTTATGTCGGAAACGGTAGATCCTTAAAATTTTGGGAGGATTGGGGGGCGGGACAGGAACCTCTACAGACCTTGTTTAAGAATCTTTTTCTCCTCTCTTTACAAAGGGAGATATCGGTAGCCGATGCTTTAGAGGGGGATGGTTTGAGCTTGCACCCCGGAAGGGTCTTTACGATCCTAAGGCTTTGAAGGTAAGTCGGTTGATGGAATCTTTGCATTCTTTTAGACTAAGACCTTCAACGGTGGACAAGCTCATTTGGTGGCCTGAAGAAAGCGGTATCTTCTCTATGTCCTCTGCTTACGGATACATCAATGGCTGACATTTAAATCAAAGGGAGCATGAGATATACTTTGCATGGCGTCTTTGTGCCCCACCAAAGGTAAAATTCTTCATGTGGAGTGTCTGCCAAAGAAAGATACTCATGGCAGATGTGCTTAGACGGAGAGGCCACCCTTCTATTGATCCTCTGCCCTTTTTGCAACTCAAAGATCGAAACTACCAGCCACATCCTACTATAGTGTTCTTTTGCGTAGAATGTGTGGACTTCTATCCTTTGTAAGACAGGGTTGTAATTTTGTATGTCGGTAGATCTGATCACCTTTAGAAAGTCGCTTATTGGTATTCCCTTCCTAGGCTTGGAAAGCTAATGATCTCTGCCTATATTAGTTTTATTCCGTGGGGGCTCTGGAATGAACGCAACTGTAGGCGTTTTGATGCTAAATGTGAATCTATAGTAAGAGTTGTTGATCGCGTGTCAGGTCAAATCTCCTCTTGGCTTTTTACGAAGAAGGCTTTCTCCTCCTTTGTGGGTTCCTCTATCCGAGATAATTGGAGCAACTAGGATAAGATGCGGATTGGCACCAAGGTCCCAATCATGCAGGAATGGACCCCTACAGAGCCTGGTTTTCTAAAGTTGAATTTGGATGGTTCTTCTCTCGGTAATCCCGGGATTGCTGGCTTTGGGGGAGTTATATCAGATCCCTCCGGTAATCAGTGTTTCTCTTATGCTGGCCCATTAGGCATTTCTGATTCAATGGGTTTCGTGTTTTCAGAGTCAACTGTAGTGGCCTTCTTCACATTGAAGGAGACTCGAATGTGGTTATTGGTAGGTGCGATTGTGCATCCCCCATTGGGACACTTTTCAGTAGATTCTAAATATTGCCTCTCAATTTTTTAGTATTTGGTCTCACATTCCGAGATCTGCAAATTCGGTAACTGATGTGCTTGCCAAGCAGGGAGCATCCCTTCAATTTCTTGTTGTTAGGGATTTGCTCCCTTGACCTCCGTATTTTTCTCTATTAATATATACATCCTTTCCCAAAAAAAAATCAATCAAGAGATTGATTTGTCTTCATTGTAAAAAATCAAGAGAAAAATCTCTTGATAACTTGATTATTCAAATGAAGTAATTGGTTTCACAAATCAAGGAAATTTGAATCCTTGATTTATCCCATCTTGGCCAATAAATAGGCATGGAAAGTTCACTCTAATCCAATGATTTTCCCCCCTCTCTCTTTCCTTAGGTGGATTAGACTTCCGGGGCCAAACCACGTAAAATTGATGTGTTTTTTTACTTTTCATGCATCCAATTTCATTTTTACATAGCTTTCACATTTACAATGATGCATTCATTTACATTCACCTCAAAGGGAGATAATAAGCTCTTATGGAGCTCTAATTGAACAAAATTGTTGAGTTTTGGATTAAGCCTAGTTCCATCACAAAATGACTAGCCACTTATGAGGCCTATTGCACAACCTTATTTCTTCTCGAGTTTCAATGTGGGACTTTTTTCCATCCAACACTCCCTCTAACGTCCAGGCTTACACATAACAGACTTGAAACATGGGCATAAACCCTCTTATGGGGCACACAGACTCCTACCTTTAAGGTTTAAAACACACAAACTCCTACCTTATAGAGCCCATAATACATAGATATGGGCCTTGATCCACACACACAACCTGCTCTGATACTATGTTGAGTTTTGAGTTGAGCCCGATTTTATCCCAAAATGACTAACCACTCCTATTGCTCAACCTTACAACCAATTAACTTTTCTTCTCAATTTTCAAAGTGGGACTTTTTCCCACTCAACAAAACCCACCAAGTATTCCCATAAGGATGGTAGAATTATGTTCACCCTTGTATTCTTAGCTCTCCTCAATAAAAGCAATCGGAAGTTTTCAAACAAAAATGTTAAGCCAGATGTTCCATTACATAATTTTTTTGGGTCAAAGAGTAGGGAAAGTACACCACACCGGCAACCTCACTGCAAATAATAATTGTATACCCTTAAGTATCTCCATTTCTATCACTTAGTTTGGTGCAATATATAACTTATTTGAAGAATTTTTTTTTTTTTTTGGGGCTAGATGGTACAATAATATTAGCACATCCATTTAACTACAAGGGTTGGAGTAGTAAACTGATGCAAATTATAGATCTCTAGAAAAATGTCTAACAAGTTCTCTAGAAAGACCAAGTGTGAAATTTATAATTCCTATTATATTTCATAAAACGTTATAATTTTCCACCCACATCATCTCCATAAAGTAGAGGAAAGGCATTAAGAAATTCCTTAACCTGTTTATCCTTTACATTAGGCTTTTTTTTTCTTTTTTTTTTACTTATTTACAAAAAACATTCCAACGTAATCTCTAACACATCTCAGATGAACTACATTGAAGGGTAATCTGGAAAAGAAAAATCAGCACCAGACCCAGAAGAAAGAACTTGCATAAATAGGCATACCTCTTCAATAACTTTAGGTAATAGTTGCAGCCACTTGTCTTCGAACTTGGATAGCAATGTTTTGGCCATGACATAAACATCACTCTTCTCATCATTATATGTCATTGCATTTTTGAAAACTAGTCTCACATCAGCAAAAATTTCGCGGACATTCTTGTATCCTGTACCATCTGTTGCTTCCATCTGGTTCCGAATTGTACTGAAATCCATAGGCTTCTCAATAACCTGAAATACATCTCATAAAGTTTTAAACAAGTCACATAATACTGAAACAGGGCCAGTATGTACCACGACAATTTCTAACTCTAGATTAAACATGACTGACAGTTGATTTTCTTAGGTGAAAAGCCCTTAGGAAGAAGGATGCTAATAGGAGACATGGTTTTTACCTCATAATAATCATGTAAACCGAGACCTTCTACATCTACCGGTTGCATAAAGGGCCAGGCCCATTTGTGTTGTGCGATCTGGTAAAGAAAGATGAACCTTGTAATGAAAAGCATGTAAACATGTTGCTACAAGTTATTTAATACGAGGGATATGGGCACCCAAATTGATGACATATCCATGTCAAAAGTTTAACAATAAATAAAGAGTAAAAAAGAACAGAAACTACATAATCCAATCTTAATAGGCAATGCCACATGGTACACATTAAAACATTTAAAAAAAGAGTTCTAGCAAATGCCTGAAGAAAAAAAAACATCTTCATTCAAAAAAAAAAAAAATGCCTGGCGCAATATTGTGGAAAATTGACGCATCAGCTCTTGCATTCTTTTTGCAGAGGCGGCTTCCCTACGAGCTGGATCTTGTGGTAGCTTCTTACTGTTGGCAATCTGTTTTTCCTTTTCCCTCTCTTTCACAACTGAACTACCTTTAGAGTTGTTTGCTTGCTTTTTACTGATAGATGAATAAAACTGTGATATCTCATTCACTCTTTGCTCAAGCTGCAAATGAAATAACCCTTTATTAGACAACTACCACTCTGCGGTTACTCCACAAGAAATGCATAAAACCTTGACAATCAAAGATTTTTAGCTTAACATCCATAAGAGTTATTATGCCTACTCATTGCACAAAATTGCTGTCAAATGCAATTGAAATTTATTTCACAAAAAGAAGTTAAGGTTATGGATATAAATATGAAAGACACCCATTCATGGTAAGTGAAGGTTGGAATCATCAGTAGCAGTGATCGAACTAGTAAAATTGAGCACTTTGTTTCTCATTTTACAAAAAGCATACTATTATAGATAGGTGAAAAGGAGTGGCTCAAGTGTCTTAGAATAGAAGATAAAACTTTGAAATGAATTATGACTTAAATGAAAATTTAAGTATTGAACCAATACCTCATCGACCTTAGTCACCATGTCATCGAACTGGTGTTTGAACATTTCAACTTCTTTAATTTCATCCATTGCGTTTGCACCAGCTATAACACCATCCATTGTGCCCAAAATCACCATAACCATGCCTTATCTAGATGGCCAAAATAAGCATTTTAGCCCAGCTAAACTAAAAAAGGGAAAAAAATGATGTCAAATAGCACAAAAGAAATTCTGTGAATGAACAATTCTCTCCATGCTTGAAAGAATAGAGTGATATAAATAACTGGAACTTCTAACTATCCCTTAAAGTATCACAAAAATAGTCAACCATCTACATGTTGAAACTAACAAATGGAAAAACATGAACCTATGGATGTATCAACTTCCCTCCTAATTTTTAGAGAAAGAAACAACAAATACACACAAGGTCTTCTATATAAATGCAAGGTGTGGGTTGAGTGATGTATGGAGTGAAATTGATGCGCTAGAAACTATTAAAGAGACTTCATGAGCAGAAAAGCAGAAAATACAAATTTATGATTTCGTGGAGAGCTGCACCCTGAAACCAGTCTTGAGTCACTCAGAGAGAAAATGGAAGCATTAGACCTTCAACCTGTCATAGGTGGGCTCCTTCTTTATTTTTTAATGCAGCATGAAGTTCATGGCATGAACTTCACCACCTCAAACGTGTCATTTCAATTGAGCTCTGATAACTCCACAAGTATGGACTCACCATTCTAGACCAAATCTTTCTTCACCTCATCATTAGCATTCAGCATTCCATCAACCAAATCCTCATTGTCTGCCTCTACAGCACTAAAAAAGAAAAAAGAAAAATAATCTTCTACAACTCTACAGCATAAACAATGCCTAAAGAAAGAACAGTGAACCCCTGGCCAACAAGATGAGGATCTTCGTTCCAGATAATGATGAAGATCAATATTCCACAAGATGGTCATTTTACACGTCAAAAAGAGAACAATATAAAGGAATTTACATTTCTAAGACAGGCCTGAACCTTCTACCTTTGGCTTATCTATAAACAAATGTTATGTCTCATATTAACCATAACAATCTATAACCTCCATTACCAACTCTCTTTCTTTCTATGTTGAATGACCAGAGGACAGAGCGCTGCACTCTGTTCTCTATTAGGTATTCTTAGCAAATAATCAATGCTGTACAAGTTAATGCTATCCAAAACAGCTTGTTAAGTGTTATCTGAACTAGCAAAGAACATAACTAGATATTATATATCTTAAAGTTAAAAGGTTATTCCAAGATAAATTTTCCGTGTCAAGTAAGATATCTTTGGAGACCCATAATGATGAACCAAAAGACCACAGTATGATATAAGTGGATAAACATAGCCACAAAAGGTTGAGGAAAGTGCTTGAAGGAATTTGATCCAGATTACCTCCGAAACAATAGAGTTCTTCTTCAGATAGTATATTTGTTTGGATACACCAACATAATAGTTGGTTCCAACTTCCACGTGTTTTCAGAATTGCGCACAGAGGCAAATACGTGATAAAAATAGAATTATAAAGCGAAATAAAGTAAAAAACAGAAAAAATATACCAATCCAATGAGAATAACGGACGAAGCTTGATACAAAAGGAGAACTGTGGATGAAGTGAGAGAAGCCTGCTATTTCTTTGCTGGTTCGGAAAACGAGATAAGGGGAAATAAAGGAGGAAGAAATATAAGATGCTTGTTCTCTCAAAATCTGGACAAAAGGAGAGGGAGAGAGACCAAGCGAGCTAGCGAGAGAGGAAGTGGGAGAGTACCTGTAATCGGTAAAGGTATGCAAAGGCTCTCGGCAAGGATTCTGATAGAAGCTCCTCGATGTCACAAATGTCACAAACAAGTTGGGAGGTATGGATTGAGAGAAACTGGGAGAAAAACAGTAAAATTTTCTCCCTTACATCATTCTACTCGCTCCCCTTCTCTGAATTTTCTCATTCACCAGACAAAATCTGAAGGGGAGAAGAAGTTGGCTCCTCCGATATGGCAATCGTCCAATACTAGGATTCCAGCTCGGGCAAGCTCTCCACAAGCACAAACTCAGCTAGAACCGGGATGCACACGTTCCGAGGATTACAAGCTCTCTCAATTAAGAGAGCCTGATGCGTTTCGCCTATGCCAAATAATGAAAGTGAGACTGAATAATTACACGAGGGCCATATAAAGTCTTACAGTTTTTCATGAAGTGTAATTAACTCTTCAAACAAAAAGCTTTTGCACGTTGAGGAGCTATGCATAATAAGAGGAAAGGGTTTCTTCTATATCCTAATCTTTTTTTGTTTTTTATAGTTCCTTGCGCATAGTAAGAGATATCTCCCATTTGGTTTCTTTTACGTTCAAGAGCTAAGGTGAGTACAGAAAATACAGACAACGGATATGTTTTGAGAAGAAGTTACTATCTGGCTTTTACAAGAAACTCAGTTGTCTTTCACGGGTTCAATTTATTTATTCATCAGTCGAACTTGATACGAGCTAGAGCAAATTTTAACCTCAAGTGTGTTGACATACCTAGCTAACAGGAGCCAAACAAATATCATAAAAAAGATTCATCTTTTATCAATCAAAAATGGCAAAAGAAGGAAAATAGCCCACATATTATTAAAAGAATCGGTAAAAAAATACGTGAGCCTGGTCATCTTGTCTCTATTTCTTCCGTGTAATTCTGTAAATATACAAACATAAATTGGAGCTGGCTTCCCAAGAAAATACAATCAATTGAGATTAGGGACTCACCAGTCACCACACGTAGAACAGGTCCAGCTTCTCATTCTTTCCTTCAAACTACCATATTTACTTCCCGGACTTTTGGGAAGAACTTAAAACACTCCACGAAAGCACTTAAACAGGGATTTTCCTCTGAGCATAACGAAGCTCCTGGTATGACTTTGTAAATTGCTACTCTTGAGAGAAACGACATGATCAAACATGTGCTAAGCTAAATATGCCAAATAAAATAAAATAAGAAAGCACAGCAGCCACAGGATATAACTGTCAACAAGATGGCTGGCCATTTTACCTAAAGATTCTAATAGCAAGCCGTCAGCCCGTTTGCCATTATTTTGGTGTAGACTCAAGGATTAACCTAGGGTTTAACAGATTAATTTACATGAAATATGCATTCAAAAGGCTAAGTTTCTACATCACTTTGCGCAGCCGTCTCAGGCATCTCAACGTGAGGCCTTCCTCATCCACTTCCTCATCATCTCCTTGATGCTGCAATATCGGAAGCCACATTGAAGTTATTAGAATAGTAAAGAAAGGAAACAGCTCATAGACAAAACAGGAAACCAGTAAGTAATTGTGACAATTGAAACTTCCCCTAGAATTAATGGAAGCATTTATGATTGTTACAAATTAATGTAAGCCCTCGAAGGCAAAACTCTTAGGCCCTATTGCTTGATAAACATATAAGAGAGAGAGAGAGAGAGAGAGAGAGAGAGACCTCTCCGTTTGCTAATCTATCTAGCAGTTGCTTGACACAAGGAAATATTGACATTCAAAAGGAAGATTTTTGTAAATATTGAGTATTTCTTCAAAAAGAAGACCAAATCTGTAAGCAATCAGAAAGATAAGCTTCAGCCGGGAAAGTGCAAAAAGAATCTCTCTCAATGATAGTGGGATTAAGAAAATAAGCTTTGGATAATTGTGGGTCATGAAGCTGAACCCACAACAGATTCCAAAATACCAAGAGTTCCAGAATAACCAGAAACAGTCTAATCAACAAAGTTCTCAATTTCATTTTATTCCTTAGCACAAGAGAGAGAGAGAGAGAGAGAGAGAGAGAGAGAGAGTGACACACCTCTCCGTTTGCTAATCTATCCAAAGAGTTGCTGAAATAGGGATGTATTGAAGTTGCCTGACATAGGGAAGTATTGACATTCAAAAGGAAATTTTTTGTAAATATTGAATATTTCTTCAAAAAGATGAATAAATCTGTAAGCAAGCATAAAGATAAGCCTCAGCCAGGAAAGTGCACACAGAATCTCTCTCTATGATAGTGGGATTAAGAAAATAAGCTTCGGATAATTGTGGACCATGTAGCTGAAGCCACAACAGATTTCAAAATCCCAAGAGTTCCAGAATAGCCAGAAACAGTCTAATCAACAAAGTTCTCAGTTTCTTTTTATACCTTAGCACACTCTAGGTAACTTTTAAGTTCATTTGCAGCCAGCTCTTGTTAGCATTCCCTGCACTAGGGCTGTAAAAGGACCAGTTTTGGTCTTTTTTTTTTTAAAGTGATGCTGAAATTTTATAAAGACAAAACAAAACAATTACAATCTTGATACTGTATTTCTAGACTTGATCCATTTAAAAATATCCAGATATTCGAATCTGGATATCCAAGGAATTACCAGAAGTAGAATTTCCAAATCTGATGCATCTGATAACATCTGGATCGGATCCTATCCTAATCTTAAAAATCAGAAAAAAAATGGCAAACAAAAACAGTAAAAAAAAAAAAACTGTATACCAAAATATGGCAAATATACAACTGAATCAATTACAATAAATTATATAATAGTACGAAAATGAAATGAGATTTGAGGATTTCTTAAAGATGAGTATGATTTGGAGTCTCATGAATTGCAATAAAAAATCAAAACTTTTTTTTTGAATAAGGATGTATAAACTATAATAAAAAAGGGAAAATTGAAAAAAAGGAAGAATCAAGAATCAACATAGTGAAATAAAAAATCAAAACTTACAAACTGATTTGTAAAAATATATGATTTGTCAGTGCAGAGAGAAAAAATTATGGAAAAGGGGAAGAATCAAGAATCAAGATAGGGAAAACCAAGAGAGGAAGATAGTGAAAAATGGGTATCCAGAAACAGGATAGTAGGAAGCTTACTGTTCTTGTTCATCCTGTTCAAACCAAAAGGACAAACAAAGAAAAGCAGAAATAGAGGCAAACACTAACCATTGATCAAGAAACTTACAGAGGAGAATGATCTTCGAGTTGATTCAGCGAGAATGGAAAAAATTCAAACTGGTTCAGGGAGGAGGAAAGAGAGGAGACAAACAAGGAGTGAAAAGGTAGAAAAGAAAGGAGAAAAGGCTGCATGATGGAACAGAGGGAAAGTTAGGAAGAGTGAAAAGGACAACTTTAACACCAAAAAGGTGAAAAGGAAGAAAAGTTAGCAATAGCTAAAGAAGGGAATAAAAAGTTAGGCTTTCAACAGAGGGAATAAATACACAAGTTTGAAATTTTTTGGAATCTGGATCCCTAGATTCTGGTTCCGATTCAGAATTAAATTGGATATCTTATTGCACATCCAATGAAGGTCAGAAAGAACTGAAGTTCAGGACATATCCAAAATTTCAGTCCGGACCCAGATCTATCTGACTAACAAACTACCTTGCAGATTTTTTTTTTTTTTTTTTGCTGGGTGTGTGTGTCTGGTGGTGGTGGTGGTAGTGGTGGGGTGGGAAGGAGGAGTTGGAATTCGTTTCCATCTGAACAATAATTCAAGAGCTACTGTAGTCACATTAGCCCTGGAATCACTGAATTTCATACCTCAAAAGTTTTCTCATACTTACTGGAATCTATTTCACTTCTTGGAGAATAGAATTCAATTTAAAAAATGGAGATCATTCTAATTTTGTCAGTGATGAGATCAGGAGCTACAAGTTTTATTATTTTTATTATTATTCTCTAGTTTACTTTACTTTGGATACAATTTTTTTAACAAAAAGAATTTCATTAAAAGAGGAAGAAGAATATGCAAGGAAGCTAGAAAAACTAAAACACAAAATAAACTTATTTCAAACAGCCAAGTAATAGAAAGCTCCACCTCCATGGAATCGATAATATCAGGTCCCAAATAAGTTTACCATCAATCAGCTTAAATGTACTCTGACCAATTTATCTCAATTGTCTGTCCTGGTTTACCAGTTAAGCTTCCATCAGATTTCCATTTCAGGAACACTGGAGGGAGAGGGAATCAATGGGAAAAAGGGCTTTTGCTGATGCAATTAGCCTCCAAAATTTCTATATTCTCACTTGACTAGACCTTAACTCTTCATGGTGACAAGCCCAAAAGAGGTCCTGCATTTGGTATTTAATTTGTAAATACTGAGACATAAAAATGGATCCACTTCCTCACTCCAGACCCAGAATCAAATTCTGATTGCTGGAAGAGGGTACAGTTTATCTACTATTTTATCATTTCATCTCCAGTCTAAACTAAGTTGTTGTTGTTTGTTGCTTAATTAGTTAATCTATTGAATGTATTTGAAGCCACATGAGTGAGACTAATGTCTCCAAAGGAAGATGGAAATAGATCTATAACCCCCCCATGTGGCCATCGAGCTAAAGATCCAATCCACCTGAAAGATTTCTTTCATAAGGAAAAGTTAGTAGTCCACAAAACATGATCAGATGAACACATAGAGGCAGAAAGAGAGGAGAACACTGCTACAGGAATTTAAAGTGCCACTTGAAGTGGAAAGAATAATTTTTCAATGACAATCAAGTTCTTTCAGTGCCATGTGTCTGTAGTTCTTTCTCTTTTCCTTAAGGATATTCATCATCATTCAAAAAAAATAAAAGAACTTTGGAATAATACTAATGCAAGGATTATATGCTTTCTCGTTTAAGTGCACCACTAGTGAAAAGTTAACAAATCTCACAAATTAGATTATGCCTGAGATTGACATTTTTTTTGCACAACCACCACTTCAGATGAAAGCAGATCATAAATACAAAAGGGGAAAACCCAGATTTGTCTGAAAACCGTGATTATCCAAATGGTAATGCATCATACTGCCTCTATTGAGTAGCCAGTACTTGGCATTCTGTCGACAAGTAATAAGTTACAAATCCACCAAAGAACACACCAAAAGACTTTCAGGAGAGTTACCCAGTTTTCCTTCTTCAGTAATTCCGTAGCTGGCCCTCAACCTTTTCTTGTGAGGAGAAGCTTGTTTCAGCAGTTCATTCCCTGAACTCATTCCCATACCGCCATGAGGTTCTCCATCACTAACAATATTAACACTTGAGTCTTCTTCATTGAGTCCATTTTCTGAAGCATCCAAACTGAAGCGATCACCCAACCTCTCGAACCGAGCTTGTGTTCTGTAGAGTTTGTTAAAGAAAACAACAACCTTACACAATATTATGTACAAACATACTTAGACAAAAATAGAAAACCCCCAATCAATCTGATTATCCAAAGAGACACCTCATCTATCACCAAATTTCTGCTAATAACATATCATTTGAAAAAAATAAAATTCTCTAGCTAAGGATGGTGACATGGTGTGTCTCACCAACCTCTTGTTGTTTGAGGACACCTTCCTCTAGATTTGTGAGGCCTGTTTCTCTCTTGCCTCCTTTTCTAAGCAATATACGTCAACTTTTCAGAAAGAAAAAAAAATGTGCATATATATACACCTTATTGAATGATGTATGGCCCAAGCGGTAGTTATGTAACTTAGTGCTCCTCTCTCTTCTGTTGATTAAGGGTATGTTAGGTTTTTTTTTTTTTTTTTTTTTTGAGTATGTTAGGGAGGTTAATAGAATGTTATTTCTAAAATTTGGAATCTGTAGGCATATGTTACTTATGAGAGCAGTATTTCTGGAAGTGTACTATTTTGTTAACTAAAGTACTGAATAAAACAGGTTAGGGTCAAATTCTGAGCCACGACACTTCCTGCAATTGCCACAGGAAAGTTTTTCCTCTCCTTTCTTTTCGGTTCTTTCTCTCTCAAATCTCTTCTCTTATCTTCTTTTTCTACCTTTTCACACCCACACCCACATACAATGTTTACATTGTTTAAACATGCAACCAAGTACCCACACACACGCATAAGACTTCAATCCAAATACCTCTCATTAACCACCTCCGCCCCCCCCCCCCCCCCCCCCCCCCCCCCACCCAACCCCCCAACCAACCAACCTACCTCCCTCCAATGTAGCCATTGTTCAAGCAGTTAAGAAGAAAAAAAATGGTTATTTGCAAAAGTTGGGAGTAGAGATGACCACATAAATGAAATACATAAATGAAATACAGGAGCAGAGACCAACCTTTTCAATTGTTCTCGGGCACGGGAATAACGTTTATGAGCTTTGATGAATTTCGTCGTTTTTGAAGTGATCCTGCATTAAATTAAATGGAATCTCATCTTCTACCTCATCCTAAAGATGAAGAAAAAACTAGTGGACATTCAAGAATACCTTCTACAGTCTTCTTGCTCTTTGTTCAATTGAAGTTCAAGCTCTTCAATTCTAGATTTAAGACTCTCTGCCTCTTGTGCTTTCTCCTCAAGGACAGTCTGTCAACATAGAAAAACTTGAATAATAGATTCCTCAAGTTTGAGAAGAAATCTGAAAAAAAATGACCAACCTGGCCATTGGCAGGCCAGAGCAGTTCGACTAGTACACAAGCTTAGTCCAAGGCAGTCTTGTTCAGCGAGATTATCCACTTTTAATTACAAATGGTGATGTTAAAAGTGGCATTATGCAACCTGAACTCATAATCTTTCAAAGGAAAAGAAAAGTTTGTAACCATGAGTTTGAGAAGAGAACTGAAAAAATTGGCCAACCTGGGCAATGGCCAGCCAGACCAATTCAACCAGTTAGCAAAGGTGTTCAGCAAAGGTTGTCTGTATTTAAATTCAAATTTTGAAGTTTAAAAAATGGCACTCCTGCAACCTAAACTCATAACCTTTCCAAGCGAAAGAAATGTCTACAATCACCATCCTACACTTGTAGTTGTGTAACAATAAAGAAATTATTGGATTTTTCATTTCAGTATATGCTATAACATCATAAATCCCAAACCAGTAATTGAAACAGAAACATAACAAGAATGAGAAAATACAGGCCAACAACCTTACTTCACCTCCCTCAAAACAAAAGTTAAAAAATAAAATTCATGACCCAGCTTTAGAAAAATAAGCAAGACATGAAATGATTAGGTGTTGATACAGTTGAAAGACCAAAAAGAAACTCACCTCCAGATGACACTTGTGGTCATCAAGCATCTTTAAATCTAACTTTACTTGCTCTAGCTGCAATAGATTCCATGACCAAATAAAATTAGGTGAACAGCTTTAAAAATCTCAAACCTGCACTTCCCCATGCTTCTAAAAGAAAATCATCATCTACATTTAATGATATGCTATTCCACGTGCTGAAAACGTGACATAAATTATAACCTGCTCTTCATGAGCATTTTTGCCATCGTAAGATGAGATCCTTCCTTCTCTAACATGATCACCAGCAGCATCTGAGGCCCTGTGACTCCCAGAAGCATCACTTTGCCCATCCACATGCACCTTCTTTCTATCTCGTCTCTCACTGGAATTTAAAACAAAAACTATCATAAGGTAAATTTGGTACAACATTCCCATTTTTTCTTTGGAAAAAGAAGTTGTTTGTTTCAAGTATGTGTGTATCATTATAGGCACATATACATATCTATTTATTTCACAAATATGCATATACAGATACATATATGAATGTATCCTGGCAGTATACCCCTAGAGGTGCCAACGATATTGCGGAAACTTTGGCTACGAGAGGGTTTCCCAGCAGTACTTCACTGTAGGAATCTCCCTTATCCTTGGCGCTCATTGTGGGTGCTCTCTTTTTTTCTTTTTTCTTCTTCAGGGTCTCTTTTGTACTGCTAGTTTTTGCTCTTGCCTCCATTGCAAGTTGCAAGCCCTCTTAATGGAACCTTTCTTTTAATTATTATTATTATATATATATATATATATCCAAGTTGCACATTGGTGTATAATTGTAGTTGTTCAGTCTACTACAAAGTATGCCCAACTTCTTGATCTGAGATCAATCAACATAGTGTTACTCTTCGGACTTGGGGCCCATACCGATTACCCCAAAATCTGGTCATATTGTCCAACACAGTGCTCATTAGATGACAAAAAAAAGAGTTACTCAAACCAAGTATAGAGACGCTAAAAAAATGTAAAAAATCCAGATAAATAAAAAAATAAATAAGATAAATAAAAATAAAAAAGATAAAAAATTTCACCACTTATTTAAATAAAAAAATTGGAATCATGGAAACTTTTTTTTTCAACTTTTTGTCAAACATATTAAAATGATAAGTAAAATGCATCTGTATGTCACGTTGAGGACTAGATTTAATCAAGATTTTTTCTTCAATTTAAACAATTTATGGGTTGTGCATAAGCAAACAGAAGTCTTTGATTACCAAAAAGATCACCTTTTGGTCATCAGTTTGAAATATATAGTATTACTGATACAACAAGTCTAAATTAAAATCATTAAAATTCTTTTAGATTCCAACCTTGGATCATTTAATTGGAGACAAATTCAAGTAGGCATTACGGGTTTGGATCACTTAAAAATAACTTATTTTTTCATTCTCAAAAAAAACATAAATTTAATATCTTTAAAAAATAATTTTAATAGTTATATTTAATGTTCTTTTGATGTCGTCCATTACATTATAAGTGACATTTAGCAAAGACATTAATTCTCTTTTTTTTTTGGTTTACAAAAGAAATTGTCTTGCATGAAACACATGAGAGACCTCATTTTTCAAGGTGCAAAGTTCAAGATAGGGCTTTACTAAGAAAGAGCATTTAAAAAAAAAATACAAGTAGGGAGTGATCTAGAGAAGCAAGCTGAAGCTTTCTTGGACAGACTTGACAGGTCCAACCACAATAAGAAGAAGAAGAAGAAGAAATAGAAACCCAAGCCCATATTACTTAGGATACTCATTTTCTCTTATTTCTGTAAATTTCATAATAAAGGGTTCAGGACATATTGCCCCTTTATAAGTAATAACCCTTAGGATTATTTTGGTCTCTTTGAACACATGTTGTCTAAAGATCAGTTCAGAGTTGTATTTGAGCATCCTATTGGTTAGCAAGAAGAATTCCAACAGCCCTCTTGGCTTTTCTCCATTCCGCATTTGTGCTCTGCTGAAACCCTCGATGTCTCGATGATTTGTTGCATCAAGGAGCATCTAATATGAGTCTCGTAGTTAGAGCAGAAAATATTGTGGACATAGTTGGATCAAGTAGAATTTTGAGCCCCCACCTCAACTGGGACTTGACCATATCCTATAATGTTCAGCCTAGTCACAAGTCAATTTGGGAGTCATGAAATCATGATGCTATCTAAAACCTCAAGGACTTCCAATATAATTGTTTATTGCAAACTGCTCAATACAAAAAAGTAGCATATAAAAAGTATGTTAAGTATACCTCCTCCTTTCCAGAGACCTTGAACGGCTGGTTCCTGAAAATAGATTTATTACTAAAGAGAACCACTCAGAATAATGAGAAGGTGACAATCAGAAGAATATTAACGAGTTACACTGCAGTTAGAATGTCTCACAAAATTAAGTGCATGAAAGACAGGAACTTCAGTTATCTACAAGAATTGATATCTTTATAGCAGCCAGGATAGGAGATGGGCATAAAGAAAAAAAATTCTCTAACAGCAAGGAAAGCTATCTGACCATGAAGTGCATGCCGCCGTTTCCCTGGGGAATATCTTCGACCAGGTGACTGTCTTCTTAGCCTTTCGCGTAGATCATTTCCACGATAATCCCGTTTGGCTGAAAGAAAATATAAAAACAGAAACTCTCATCACAGATGAAAAAATTTCCTCGTCCTGAGTCTTAGATGACAGTTAAATTGAGACATTATAGTGATAGCTAAAGTCATTCTTACCATATACCTGAGCAATATGTGAAACATTACAATCACTAGAAATAGTTTCCTCCTTGTGGACCCAAAAGGGCCAAAGAAGTTATGAAATATTTTCCTCCTTGTGGACCCAAAAAAGGCCAAGAAGGTTAGCATCCCCATAAATTAATTAATATGACTATGACCATATTCAAGCCTATGCCACCAAGAAGGTCCATAGATCAAAGAAATAAGTATAGATGAGCTGACTGGACTGCCTTGTTCAGAGATGAGAAGAATAATATAATCTGAAACGTGAAGATCTGTAGCTGATGCCATGTTTAGATAAAATAACCAACTGCCCCTTCAGTCCAAGACTTGAGTCAGATTTGACCAGACCATGAGGTAGTAAGCAGAAATAATTATCCGTCCATGGAATCCATTTGCCAGAATGCTTGATAACTATACAAGAGAAAAGGAAAAGGAATACCATGTGCCACCAATATCCAAATAACGCAACTACCATTAAAAAACAATAGGACATTTCCCTTGAAGTGCTGAATATCACAAATCTTTAACAAAATAGACTCTTCAGAATTGATGTAATCAAGTCATGCCTGTCTCGCCGCCATAAGACTAGTTAATATTGTTGCGAACTACATGGATCCCTGTACAATAGCTTTATCAAGAAATTAAACATAAGTTCGCACATATCCAGCAATTAAGTGGAGGAGCATATAACACCAAAAAATACTAACTCTTTAACTTTTGAATCTGCAGGAAAATGATGAGAAGCGCCAAAAACAGTATGACCGATCAAGAGATGAGGAAATTTAGATTCTAATGTTAGAGCCAACTACTGCATCTGAACAAAAATGCATTTCACTAGCAGAAAGCAAACATGAGACTATATCATCTCAATAATATTGCCTCGATACACTGCAGATTTTCCAAGAAAAGAAAGCATAGAAAGCCTTGGTACCAATGCATCAATTAGCTCAAATGAGCGAGTAGAACTTCAATATTTGACTGAAACGATTCTATACTAAGCATAATATGAAAGCAGATCCAATGTTGGCCATTCCTAGATCCTCTGTGATAAAATACAATTGATGTAGTTTCATTTGACCTTCCCACACTTGCACATCTCTTGTCCATGACTCCGCAGCCAACAGTTCACAACCATTGGTACCGACTCCAAGTTACCATCACTTCTTTGTAACAGATTAGAAGTAAGTTGAGTCTAACTAACACAGTTCTTTCGTCATCTAACCATCATTAAAGAAACTTTTCCAAAATATTTGGCTAAGAGTTTCCTGACACTGTTCTGGAATTTCTCAAAACCAAAAAAAAATTGCAAACAACCAACAATTATAGACATCATTGTTTCCCTGCATAGGAAATGTTTAAATCCTCTGACTAAAACATTAACCTTCAAATCAATCAAATTGACAAATACTTGCTTATTACTGGAAGCAAAATTATGTCCTGGCACTACTGGATTACACTGGCCCTATGTCCAATACTCTCAATTGTCCACAAACTATTATCAAATCTGACTTTAAAAAATTAAATAACACTAAAATTGGAATATTGTTGTTCTGATGCAAAACATTTAACTTGATTAGAATGGATGGCACAAAAACTTGAATAGGGGAAATAAATGACATGAAAATCTGAACTCTATCCAGCTGAAAAGATAAATTTGTCAGTATCCGATTTGACGTTATCATCTCTGTCCAATTCCATTTCTTCTACCTTCTTTTTTTCTAATCTCCACTCTCCTGCAGTTTGCACACCAAATTCGATGCTGATACAGCATCTGAGTAATATATTTTCATATGCTATGTGGATTTCAACAATTAAGAGACCAGTACACTCATAAATGAACTCATAAACAGTTCTCCACCAAAAAAAAAAAAAAAAAAATCCAATTAGGAGACGATTTTTATAATTACGTGACAAAGGCCACGACACACGAACACAATTAGACGGCTTGAAAGCTGAAAGTCATTAATGCTGTATGAGATGTTCCTAGCTCATACGGTTCTGACAGACGGTAGAGATTAATAATAAACATTTACGGTGATAAGTCTACAAACACGAAGCAGATACGCGATGACAACACTTCAAAAAATGATCAGCTTCCAAAGAGATGCAAGCTAAACGTCCCAAAACTACTCAAAATCCCAAATGTTAGAATGTTAGTTTCTGGTCAAAACATCAGAAGGAGCAACGAGACAAACACTTGAACAACTACACACAATACATTCCAGTGGTCTCCCTATTTCCAAAGAAGAACTTACGGTTGAAAGAACCTCCAAAGCGGCGAAGTTCCGCCTCACCGTGAGCGAACGAGCAGCTCTGACGATTGCAGCGACCTCTCTGATAGAGAATACACAATTTCGTCTTGTACAGCTTCCGTTCCATCATTGTAAACCTGGACGAAGCTTCAATCTTGAAATTCCAATACTCAGCCGCGATTATAAATCATACAGTATCGTAGATTCAAACTGCAGAAGGGACGTCATTTACGATGGGAGAAGCTCAAAGAAGAGACGGCAGAGTCTACTAGGCGGAAATGTTTGCGCCGAGGTGATCCGTTGGCTCGAACTAAGCGGCCCTGCGCCCCTGCCCTAATTTGTGAATCTCTGTAAGCTGTACCTGTAGTCTTGGCATCAGAGAGGAGGGAAAGAAACGAGGTGGAATCATGGAGAGCGTTTTTGAGGTAAAAGAAATAAGAAGAAAACAGAAAATACAGAAAATATTTAATTTAATATTTTATGAAAAGGGACATATTCTTATTTCTGCCTCGATTACTCTCCGTGAGGTCTAAAGTATATATTAAGAACAAATTCAAATTTTATATCTAAATATGAAAAAAGAAGTGTACCTTGTATCAAATAACAGGAGTTGGAAGGTGTGGACTTATTTACGTGATATTCCAATTTTCAGGGGTGTGTATGTAATTAACCTAAAGAAAAGAGACAAATCTGCTACTGATAGGCGCATTCTTTGTTTGCGGTATTACTGTGCTAATCTGCTGGCGGGAGCTCGCGCATCGTCTTACGGGGATGGCGAAGACTGCGTTGGGTTGTGAACCAGTGGTAGGCTCGCTGACGGCGTCGAAGAAGAGAGAGTATAAAGTGACCAACAGGCTCCAAGAAGGGAAACGCCCTCTCTATGCTATCGCTTTTAATTTCATTGATGCTCGTTATTTCAACGTCTTTGCGACAGTCGGTGGGAATCGTGTTAGTACTCCTTCTCGGCCTCCTCTCTTTCGTCGTACCAGGAAAATAGGACAACTTTTGGTCTGATTAATGGGAAGCGATTTCGATGCGAAGCACTAATTGCTTCCGATTCTCTATTACCATCTCCTTTTTTTTATTTGATGCGTGTAAAGGTTTGTGCTTTTTATATCAGGTCACCGTCTACCATTGCCTTGAAGGAGGTGTTATTGGTGTTTTGCAAGCCTACATCGATGAAGATGTGAGAAAAATTTTCTATCTTTTGACTCTATCGTTGCTTGAAAAGCCCTTCTGATGACCTGAAATTGTTCTGGTTTTGCATGCTCTATGTAGCTCAGAAGGACGAGTCATTCTACACTGTAAGCTGGGCATGCAATGTCGATGGGACTCCATTCGTTGTTGCAGGGGGAATGAATGGTATCATGCGGGCCATTGATACTGGCAGTGAAAAGATACATAAGGTTTATTCTTTATTTTCGTTGATGCACCAATGTCTTGTTGCTTCTAAGTGCATTCCCCTCTCAAAGCAATTGTTTCGGTTTTTCATGTTAATTTTTTTGTTTTCGTACGCCATGGAAGACGTGTAATGAATTGGCTTCCCAATGCCTTCTTTAAGAAGCTGTAGCCTCATCAGTATTACATTACTCTAGGGATACTAGCGCACTTATATGCTAGTTGAGAACTGTTAAGTGTTAAATATGATCCATACATCTAAGTAAAGGATTGATCGCCTCTTTTCAGTACGGTGGCAACTAGTGGAACACCAGCCCGGTTCTGTAATCTTCTCGTAATGCTTATAATGATCGTTATCATCTGCAGAGTTTTGTTGGCCATGGGGAATCAATAAACGAAATCAGGACCCAATCATTGAAACCTTCTCTGGTAGTGTCTGCAAGTAAGGTAATGGAACCTGCTTACAATTATGCCTTGAAACATTCCTTTCAACTAGTGTTTTTGATAATTTTGAAAGATGTATTATTATTTGGATTAAAATTTTCAGTGATGAATTTTTGAACAGGATGAATCTGTTCGCCTGTGGAACGTGCATACAGGCATATGCATACTGATATTTGCTGGGGCAGGTGGCCATCGGAATGAAGTTTTGAGTGTGGTTAGTGTTCATAACCTAATAGTCTTTCTGTGGTCTTTCAAAAGTTAAAACTGCTAACTGTTGAAAGTATCCTGGTTATATAGGATTTCCACCCTTCTGACATCTACCGCATTGCTAGTTGTGGCATGGATAATACTATTAAAATTTGGTCAATGAAAGGTAAATGCACTTATAACATTGATGCTTTTTTTTGCATGTATTTTACCACTCAGCTGACTTTAGTTGGTTCAATATGTTTTACAACTTCCTTTTCTTGTAATTTTTTTTATTTCTTATTTTGGAATGGCCTCTCCCTGCAGTTACTCTCTCTCTCATAGCATTCTCTTCATTTCCATATGCAATCCTGGGTCTCCGTTAGAAGTTAGATTGTCTAGTATAGTCCAGGATGCAGTAAAGTTCCTATCCGTTCAGTCAATGACAATATATTAGAGGTTAGAAACAGTTGGTTAATATTGAAAACTAAGTGATCACACTTTTCCAATATTTCAGCTTTATTGGTGTCTGTCAAGAGCCCATACATATGCAAGCGGTACCTTGAGAGTACTTGACATAATTTTTCAAAGCACATTGTATTGTTGCCTGCAATGGTATTTGTTCTCATAGTATGTACTCTCTTGCAGAATTCTGGACATATGTTGAGAAATCTTTCACATGGACTGACCTTCCTTCGAAATTTCCCACCAAATATGTGCAGTTTCCTGTGAGTATCAGATATTTATTTTGCTTGAATAAAGGATTACCTTTTTATGACGTCCATCTTAGCTTCTTTTTTTGGGCTTCAGGTTTTTATAGCTTCAGTCCATTCAAACTATGTTGACTGCAATAGATGGCTTGGGGATTTTGTCTTGTCAAAGGTAAACAATGTGCATCCCATTGAATGCTTGCTGTCATAATGGAATATGTGTTGAAAAAACTGAAAAATGCTAAGTTATAACTTGGTATAAAAGGATTAACCTTGTACTGCACAGAGTGTTGACAATGAAATTGTATTGTGGGAGCCCAAAACCAAAGAGCAAAGCCCGGGGGAGGTTAGTATCCCTGTTTTTGTTATCCTTTCTTAGAAATAAAAACCATTGCATTTCATCTACTCTCGAAATTCTGGTAATCATAATTATGTTTATTCTCTTTTAGGGTGTAGTTGACATACTTCAGAAGTACCCTGTGCCAGAATGTGATATTTGGTTCATCAAGTTTTCTTGTGATTTTCACTACAATGCTGTGGCAATAGGTAACTTTCTTTGGACTAATGAGGGCAATCTGGCATCGCAAATTGGAAATGATCGATTGGCATATGGCGAGAATTTTAGTTAGGTATCCTGGGGCAGTTTGAGTAATTATAGTTTAATGTTTTCAGGAAATAGAGAAGGCAAGATATTCGTATGGGAACTTCAATCTAGTCCTCCTGTTCTGATTGCCAGGTCCATGTTCAGACTGCTTCCTTTTTTATTTATTTGTCCTGTTGTTTTAAGGGAAACGAACATAAATTTTTTCATGCATCATATATACACGGTAATAGAATCTTGTTCAATATTTTGTGTTCAGTGTTTGTTTTTGTCTGCCTTCCTTGATTTCAGGCTATCCAATGTTCACTGCAAATCTCCCATAAGACAGACAGCTATGTCTTTTGATGGAAGGTATTACTTTATGATCTAGTTCCACCGGTTTACATTGATGAAGAGATTAAGATCATGTAATTGATTTAGCGAATAACCAGTGGAAATTTTCATGACTGAGATGAACTTTAATGATAAATTGATTTGTTGCAGTACCATACTTAGCTGCTGTGAAGATGGCACAATTTGGCGATGGGATGCAACCTCCTAGCATATGATTTACCTGAGCATATTACTCTAAAGCTAGGTCGCTTTTACTAGATGCTTATAATGTTTAGTGTAAGGCATTAATAGTTCTTTGTAATCCAAATACAAAATTTGTGTACAAAACTATCTTAATCTATAATGCTGAGGATGTTGGTTATAATCACGCATCAAGCGGGGCAAGGGTTAACAAAACTTTCAGATGTATTTGCAGGCATTTTTTCAGAGGCTCTTATCAAGTATTTTTCTTTCTTTTGAGAAAACTAGTAACTGTTTTGTATTTTATTGCGTGAGTAATTTTTTTCAGGAAGGCCAGAGGAGAAAACCTAAGGCCTTGTCTTAGGACGATAAAGCATGGAATGCCTTTGTAACTATGAAAAGAAGAAAATAGAAATGCAAAGAGTAAGTGGGATTGCACCTCTCGTGACTTGCGTAGTTCAGGTTCAGGTTACATCACTCGTCGAGAAATCTAACAGCAAACGGCAAACGAAGATCAAATATAAACGTCAGTTAACGATACAACATGTACACCAGCAAAACGCTCAACAACATTTGATATACGAGCTTAATTTATTGATGCCTAATTTTACATTGCTCTATATATTTATATTTATATATATACAAAATGAATGGCGAAATATACGCTAGGGAACTCTTAAAACCCTAGCTTTTTAAGGTAGAACTGTCAAAAATCACATCTGAGTCCGTAATTTTGTCAGTAGAATCTGAATGCCTTCAAGCTTCTGGTTGAGTTCTTTCAATTCAGACAGTTGTGAAGTCCGAGGACTAATTAATTCTGTAACAAGGGCCGAACACTTTGCTCGTGAATCAGAAACTGCAGCTTCAAGTGAAGCAACTGTTGCCTCCAAGCCTTGTATTGGACTGTCACCTGTAAAACTCGTAACTGGAGAGTATCCTAAACTGCTGGTACTACTTCGGCTGCTGAGTTTTTCTGGAGAGAAAATTCTATCCATGCCATCAGTTCCTACAAAATGAAATAGTCATACATAAGATGTTGTTTGGATGCAGTGACAATATTTACAACATTTTTTATAGTTTTTGAAAATTAGTCAATTTTCAAGATTTAAATGAACTGATTTTCCCTATTGAGCTCACAATCTTTACTGAAGGAGAAAAAATCGGGCTTTCTTTTTCATGATTATTGAATGAAAATAGCACTATATACATATATGCTTCAACTTCCAATGGATGAAGTTTAACCAAGATCATTGATAATGACTGATAAGTGGGAAGTTTGTTAGTCCACACGCAGGAGTTTCAGTTATCAGATCAGGCCAGATGCAGGTGCTCGCCATATGCATGGTTTGCAGCTATGAGAAGAATGACACATCTATTTCCTTCCTAAATCATGTAACCATATTTCAATGTGCAGAGCAATGAGCAAGATTTTAAGAGTCTACCAAGGTTACTAAGCTGATCTAAAGCAGCTCGGCCAATGGATCTGTCGAGCTTAAGGACCCGGAGGATTCCAGCAGCAATTCTGCCCATAGAGTCAACTTCAGACCTGCACAGTACAGCAAGGACTTCTAGCTCCTCCTTGGTTGCCACTGCCTCAATCTGCACAAGAAAAGAGCCATCAAATAAATAAACTACATTCGGACAGTTTGAAAAGATAAAACAAAAAGCGACAATGTTGACAAGAGATTTCTTACTGGTTGTTTAACTGAAAACTTCAATTTCTCTACGGCCCACTTCGCCATTTCAAAAGTCTCCCCGTCCTCTGCTAGAAGCATCTGGGCTTCAAGATTTACCCCACCAGAAGCACCAACAACTCCATTTGTCTTTCCAATAGAAGCAGTTTGAAGGAATCCATTTGATGCATGAGGCTTCAACGCCTGCAAGCCCTCCACACTCACCTGCAATTTTCTCAAACTGGCTTCGATTAATACACAGATAAGAGAGAAAGCAAGTCAAAATATAAAGGATAAGAGGCCTTTTGCATCCAAATCCATGAGGCAATTATTTTGGGGCATGAAAACTATTGTTTGCACAGCATGGGTATGTTCCAGTAATGCTTGGTGCACACCAAATGCTCAAAGACACATGAACTCAGCATTTGGGGCATGATTCCTGGAATGAAAAAAATGAGCGCACCCAGCCAACCCTTTGTGGTGTCATTGACAGCAGAGATGTCATTCAATCGAGGAAAGTGAAAAATAGCTTAATAGGCAATTTCTCCATTATTTTCAAGTGAAAAAGAATGCATAAAACTCACCGTGATATGTTCCACAGGATACCTTTGGATACTGTACAGCTTTCCTGCATTACTTGACACATTTTTGGGATTATTTTTTGCTTTCACTTGCAAGCTCTGGAATGTAGTATGCCAACTCCTTTCTTCTCTACTAACATTATTTCCATCATTGGAGCACCACCCTTCTTCTATCTCCTTAGCACCTTCCAGGGCGAACAGCCAATCTCTTAATTCTATTGATATGTCCACATCATCTGGCTTCCCTAGGTCCGAAAGGTCTCCATCCCCATCTTCATGTTCTCCATCTGAAATCACAAATGACTTATATTTAATAACATATAATGACGGCTACAGGATTGATAAATGGCTCAAGAAACAAAACAAGAAACATGGTCCACTCAAAGGTAAAAACTAGGAAATTGCTGCAAATACTCTATTCCTGACCAGCTTCTTCAATAGGTGATGCTCTTAAAAGCTTTGACAATGGCCCATCAGATAAATTCTTCAACCCCTTTGATAGTCCCTCACCAGGCCCACCATCTTGCCCTAGTATGCCAAACCGATGGAGCAGGGCCTCAGTGTAGTTCATTCCACCACCCAGACGAACACCAGCCACCCTAGCTGTCACACTCAAACTATGACACTCCTTGTCTTGTGCATGATAAGGCATCACATGAACAGTGCTTATCTCTAGAAATGGAAATATGCCTCCACCATCAATCCAAAAAACAGCTCTCATTTCGGGACACCCATTAGATTTTTCAGTAAAGCTTTCATGTCCTGCACGCGGATCTGCAGCATCCACACAATCTACCCGAACACTTTCCCAATGCAGAGTAGATGAGATGGCAATGGCCCCACCAAGAGTTCTGTGAGTAAATTTAACAAACAAATCATCCCCACCAAACTGAACCAAGGGCATCCCTTGAAAATCCACATGAGAGGACTCCAAAAATTTAAGACAGAGCTCATTAATAGCTAGACTCACTGCAGTATCACTGGGCACCTTCTCCATAAGGCTCCCTTTGTTTGGTTCTCTGCTTTTTCGCTTGCTACTCTTTCCAATCCTTGCAATCTCTTCACTAACTCTACCAAAATAAGCATAGAAGTCCAAAACAAAGAAAATCTGCTCAATGGATGCATTAGATAGAAACTGTTGGCAAGAAACTCCAATGCGAACTAGACCACCTGGAGGTGGAACAGTTGTGAGTGGGCTGCCATCAGAAGTTGCCACAGCTGTCTCAAAGCATGCATCATGTAGTTCAACACATCTCCATAGTCCTGCAGACCAATTAGGGAAGCTTTTGGGTCCCACTGAACTAGATGTTTCTAGGGAGAGACTAATATGAGCAGCTCTAGCTAACCATTTCTTTTGACTTGAATCGACTGGCTGACCTTCCCAGAAGCTAAAGCAAGCAGGGTCCTTCTCCAAGTTAAGTAGCCGGAATTTTATAGCTGGAGACTCAGAGATGAAGAGGTTCTCAACATGAAGTCTAGCTCCAGCAAAGGGGCTTTCAGAATGATTCTCATTACCATTTCCAGTGTGGATGTTTAATTTTGTACGATCCATAGGAACTGTGAGATCAAACTCCCTCAGCGTGAATACAAAGGACTTAATTGAAAAGTCTGGTAATACAGCACCAGGATTAACAACTACTCCATCAGCTAAGAAGGATGAAATTCTCAAGCAAGACTCTTCTTGAAGATTAATCTGAAAAAACAGAAGGAATTGATAAGCAAGTAACGCACTGCAAATACTCTGCAGGAGCACAAGAAAGCCTTGATTGGCATGTACCATAAGAGGCTGGCAATCAATGACTGTTTGTGAAGCTAAAGAAGGAGGAGGAGGTGAAGGCTTGATTTGGAGAGTATGGAGGGAAATCAAAGGAATGCCAGTGTTCAATTTCCAGCGCTTATCTTCCAGTGGGTAAATTGGAGGGCAAAAATTTTTCCCTGTTCCATATAAATGTAATATTCATAATTTATGAGAAAAAAATAGTCCTGTTATGAACAATAAAACCATAATGAACACGCTGTTCCCAACAAACAATTAGACAAGATCATCAGAGATACCAAAGTCAGGAATCTTTGGATGTTCTTCAAAAACAGCCTGCATTGATGGTTGCACTAGAGTACAAGGAGGGCGAGAAAAGGTATCTCTGCAATCCAATGATAAGTTCAGGAATAAACAAATTCTATAAGTTCAGGAATAAACAAATTCTATAAAATAGTAAGAGCTACCTGATAAGGCTGTTATGTTGGAACTGAATAAGTGCACATTTACCTCAAGAATAATCCAGCAACTGAGAGACAAGTCAAATTCTTAGTATTTTCCCCATCTGATACACTTGCCTGGAAGAAAATACATCCAGAAAAGATAAAATAACCAAACATATATGTGGATAAACAAGGTAAAATGTTAAAGAGAGAACCAAGACAGATGAAAACTCAACATAGTTCATGAATTGTCCATTACCCGGGAGAAAACAAGTGACTGCATCAAAAGATCCAGCTGAAACTCTGTAATAATTTGAAGTTATTGGCCACAATAAGCTCTTTCAACAAATACATATTAGAAAGATAAGTAACCTAGAAAGAAGAAATTCAGATTGATTAATTTCCAATACAGACTACTGACCAGAATCTTTGATGCATAGGAAGATATGGTCAACAATGATGGACACGAGGGAACGTCCTGCTGCTTCTGTACACCGCTGTCAAGCCACATTCAGACAAACACATCACAGGCAGAGCAATCATTCAAGGAAGATTTTATAGAGAAAAAGGTAGATGTATAGTAACAGAAAACAGCAGTATTCCTTAAAATTCCCGCACAGAAATAATGAAATAAAAAAAGATAAATCATGCACCTGTTGAGCCTTTGGGTCAACATCACCTCTATTCAAGCATACATACAACCCGGTTAAAAAGCGGAGGAAAGCTCGCAAACCTAGAAACATTCAGAGATTGTACTCCATTATGCACAGCTCATGCATGTGGTTATATTTTGACATGTTAAGAGTAACATTTCCGTTACCTGGTTCACTCAATGCAGGACAAACAGCTTCTGTAATATGCAACTGAACCTCAAGCCCCAATGGATTGTTTAATTCAGTTCTTTGCACAGTTATCTGGGAATGAATAAGAATCAAACCAGAATTTATTACATCTTAGGAAAGATGAAAAAAGAAGGCACCTAATAGAAACAGGAAGCTGATATTCAAAAACAAAAAAAAAGTTTGAAGTTTTCAGATTTAGTAAGTAAAATTACATAAGCTTCTCCTGATATTCCTTCAAGAAACCGTTCACCACCAAAAAACACCCGCTTCGCTCCATCATCATCCCGCTTCTTCTCGCCAATCCCAGAACAAGTCAAATGCGCATCGGTGAACATATCCGGATGAGGCAAGAGATCGACAGATAATGACTCCCATTCCAGTTTCTGAGGGCACAGAAAGTAGCCTAGTTTTATAAAGATGCTATAAAGCATGACCAGAGAAAGTAGAAATAGAGACTTCAGTTAGGGGAAAAACTAGTGATAGTGTATAAATTTAAGCAGATAATAACTGGTAAAATCTTTATTTTTGTTCTTCCAAAGCGGCATGACCAGTCAAGATATCAATAAGGATCGTCCATGGAAAAAGCATTTCCATGATAATATGTTTTATTTGGTGCTTCGGACAGGACTGAAGACCAAGAAAAAATTTCCTCTTTCTGTTGGCAATTTTGGGGAAAAAAAATACACTAGGGACAGCACTTAAGCAAACAGTCATTCTTAAACCCAACCCCAACAGTAGTTGAAGTATATGAACCAAAGGGACTAAGGTTTCAAATGGAAAATCAAAGATTAAGACAATTACCTTAAAAACATAGATGTTCTTCTTGTTGCTGGAGAAATCCCTTGCTTCTTTAAGATTGACAACCTTTTCAAATAAAATAATTCACTTAAATATGAATTTACAAACAGCTTCTTACCAACTTGTCCATCATATTTAAGATCATCATGTTGTACCTCCCAGTTCTCGTTAGTTGTATAAAGTAAAAGGTTGCGTATCGTAATAGAAGCTAGAGGTGATGCCCTGCTCATAAAGGAAAAGTAAGAGTCTGGGTGACATGTAACATTAAGATTCAAGGGCTACTCTCATAAGAAACAACATCACAGCCAACATAGATGTCACTAACAAACTTTTAAAATGCAAACAGTATACCACATTATGGAAATCTTATTATTCAGGAAACCAAGTCAAATAAACACTTGGCAGAATGATGTATCACTGTAGGCAGTTCTAGAAAAGGCACTCAAGAGGCAGCTAGACCAGAAGTTTAAATTGTATAAGAATTATGGCAAACACATTTCACATAGACAATTCTTAAGCATGAGTCACGAACCAGCAAGTATAAGTCAAGTTACTTATATAACCATGTAGACTAATTTCACCATCAGTCCCAGAGGATGCCAAAGCTTCTTTTTTTTCCAATATTAGAGAGAGAGAGAGAGAGATTCAAAAATTAGAACAATTCCATTTCAGCATTTGGAGAATAATGACATAAAGCTACACATTGAATAACTAAACTAAAAGCAGCATTTTGAGACACTTCACATGGTCCACAAGTGGCAAACAGACAAAATAACAATATGAAGAACCAGGTTACCATGTTGCACCTCCTTGCTGTTGAGCACCTCCCCGAGTTTCAAGCATAAGATTGACAATACCCACTTCTAAAGTCATTCCATCTGCAATCTGGCATCTCGACCAAGACACTTCAGTCACTCAGAGAGTAAAGACCCAAGAAAGGGTTCAAGAATACTTGAGAAATAAAAGAAAGCAGCTTCAATAAAGAGTAAAATTCCTGTCATAAGGCTCTTCTGTTTACTCTACTTACAAATTGGAAAGGCATGATATCAGATAATATGAACTGTCAACATCCTATAGAATTTCTAAAAGAGTCAAATGCAAATTGTACAAGTGTGACAAGCTTGTTAAATATTTTAACACATTTAGAAAACTCAATATCATCGGTTAACTAAACAATGACTACTCTATATGGCCGTTGTTCTATCTGTTTGTTAAAATTGTAAAGAGGAAATACTGAGGGAGAAAAAGGAAGAAAATCGATTTTTTTCATCTGTCTATTGATTGAGAAAATAAAAATATATAGTAAAAAAGTGCCACACTGAAATGCTCAATTTGATGTGAAATCATACCTTATCTGCAAAGCCATAACCACTGCCTTTCCCAGAGCTTGTTGATGATTGGTTACTAAACATTGAGGCAAAAGAAAAAGATAAAGCAGATGATGATAGCTAAAAGAAACAACAGATCCAACAAAAGATCACGAAGAACCAGCTTGTGACTTATTTCACAAGTCATAGAAATTCCATGATACCTATTCGAGTTCCAGCTTGCATCCTTATCCGATTTCTCTTCCAAAACCAAATCCAGTCTGTCGATTTGGACAACAATTGGTTCCACTTGAACATTTGAAACATATGGGAGCTGCAGCACCGAGAAAGAAAAATATGTATCGCATTTATTAGATTTGAGCTCATCCAACTCTTATTGCTCACTGGCATGAAAAATACTTTGTCATCCTAAACCAACTAACATAGAACACAGAACCGACCAAAATCACGTGCATCAATAAAAGAACGAAAATGACAGTGAAGCAGAGTGGCAAAACAATTCAGACAATAACTGCAGTATTCCCAACTTCTCCCAATTCTGTTCCATAAAACTCCATATCAGTTAAAGAAAAGTCCGACAAATGTAACCTAAAAGTGGACAGTCAGCAATTTAATTTATCAAGGCGGAAGCAGCATGACTTATTAGATTACCTTTATCTCCAATTTCCCAACCTTAGCCGTAGCAACGTTGAGTGCAGGAGGCAGTCCCAAACTTGCATGCAGTGCATCTCCATTTATGTCTAAAGCAATAAAATAAAATAAAAACGCAATGAGAGTGCATTTTTCTCCATTTCTGTTCATTTCCCTAGAAATTCGGTGACAGAAAACCAAAATCAAAATTTTTTTCCTGTTGTACAAGGACCTACCGAGATTGGAGAGCTGGACAGTCCTTCCCTGAAGTCTGAACTGATCTCTAGAGAAGGATCTGAGCCAGTACTTGAGCGTGTACTCCAACGCTCTCGCAAGTATCGATTCCATCTCGTGGAGTCTCAGGAGGGCACCTTAAAAATCTAGCATTAATCTCCGCCGAGCTCCTGAGAAGAAATCCGGGAAAAAACCTAAGCGAGGTAGAGGGAGCTGAAACGGAAAAAAGTGGCCTTTTGCAGTGCCTGTTGCTTGGCTCACTCGCGTCGTCGGCTCAGTCCGCTCTCCCGGAATCTAATTTTCGGTGCGCGCTTCGCGCGCGTCGGATCTCAGTCCGACGTGGCTGCACGTGTCACACGAGCACTCAAATCGCGTATGGGCTGTCACAGGCGGTCCGTAATCCCCTGCGCAACTGTATCGGACTCGCACACCGAGTCACATGCCCGACAACGAAAGTTTGCGAGCGTAAATGGGAATCGGATCAATGCAGCCAAAACACAAAAGCCGATCCGCTTTATAACGAACCGGAGTCCTGACTCGGAGCGGTGTTGTTACGAGGAATGCAAATATCAAAAGAGGGCACACATTCCAGTGATAATTGGACCAGGTCACTGACTCAGGTGAGTGACTCGGTAATTTGCATTTGCCCGACCCGAAGTAAACGAATCATTTGTCCAGTCCAACCTCTTCATATCCCGAAGATCAAGCGCCCTCAGCCTTTTCCAAATGTTTCAGTAGTTCTAGTCCGGCCGATTCTGCTAAAATGGCCCATGAGAACTAGACGGGACCAGAGACATTTACAGGGGAAAAAGGAGTTCGAGAGAACGAAACGCCAGAAACCACCACATTGATACAATGGCTAGAGGTGCCAGAATCAAAGCTTCCAACTATCCTAGGCAGATTCCGTTGTCATTTAATGGGAAGGATTCAAAAGGAGAACAGATATAATTAAGTTTCCTTATTGGTTTCAGTTGGTTAAGTATTCAGCTTCCGTCGTTTCGACGGCTGTAGAGATTCAGCAATATTTCCAGATCAGACTTGTACCTATTTCTGGAAGTCTCTTGAATGAGGTTTGAGAGGATCATACAGGTTGATTCAGCGAGTTTCTATGTCATTTTTCCAGTCGATCTCTCCTTTCATTGTCTGAAAATGGGGGAACTGCCTCGGTCTCGTCTCAAGTTCCTCTCTTCCTGTCAATTCCCATCATTCATTTATTGTTGAAAAGTCATGAACCAGACTCGTTACATGAGACAAATAACACATAAAAAGAAGAATGCAAAGAGACAGAAAACAGCAAAAAAAATTAGTTAATCACACTTTAAAGATTACTATTGCTATCACAAATTTTATCGATTACCATTAAATTATTTTAAAATAAATCTATATTAAAAAATCACATCCAATTAATTGCATTGACAAGGAGATACTCTTCATAAATTGCCTTATTTCTATTATCTTTTTTATTTGTCCTTTTTTAACACATATATTTACAAATATATTATTTATTTATTTATTTATTTCGTATTTTTTTCTATGTTTCATCTTATTTTTTATATTTCATCTTACAATCACTGTCTCGCTTTCAAATTTTGTTTTTCTAATTTTGTCTTTCTTTCCTTCCATGGCTAAGCCAAGAGACATGGGGCCTACCATAAAAATAGAATTAGGTATATTCTGGTAGATGTGTTTTATCAAAAGAAGGTATTTATGGTTGTGACCCAAAAGTATATGCCATTCACTAGCCCCAGCTCCAACCGCCAACCACTTTCCAGCCCTGAAATTCATGTCACCCTAATTGCTACTACATATTTTCCCCTCCACCCCCCAATTCTTCATAAATATCCTTTTCAACCAGGGATAGGCCGTATTTGTAATATTATTCTTTTTTATCTCACGTATAAGTACTCGTATTTAGTATTTATACATTATTTTTTTAGTGTACGAAAGAGAATCCCACGGGGGACCTCAATGAATGCCTACAAGTGTCACATGAAACAAAAGACGGCATTGTCACGGAAAAGTTCCTCGTGTGGCCGATGCATCTCCCACCGCAACGTCGATCCTGAGTCTACCAAGTGGCCCATCGCGGAGATGACACCTGTCTCACTCTTTCGCCTCTCTGGACTCCCTCCTAGAAGATAAAGATCTCAATTGTGTGAACAAAAGCCGTGGTCTCCACAAAAATTCTGATTTTGCAGGAATAATCTTAGCTACGGATTATTGTATTAATCAAGAAGTTTTTTACGGGTTTTGGGTTGGATGGAATCATCTCTCACAAGAAGCCAAGAATAGAAAAAACCTGGGATTACAGCAACGATGATCTCCATTAAAGATCGATGGAATTCACGAAGCATCGCCTCTTCGGTTTCTTTGTCATCTCCCGAGATCCTGGCCGCCGTAGATTGTTTGAATCTCGTTTCTTGCGCTCTCTGTTTCGGACTCCGGGTCGTCGCCCGCCCACCAGCTACCATCGAACAGTTTTCTTTCAGTTACGAGATGCGTGTCAAACTCGATAAAACAATTGGTTTACTTCCTCCACCCTCGTTCCATACATCGTACCGCCGATTCATCGTTCTCGACGAAAACATTTCAGTTCCGTAGCACTTGGATCAGTGCGATTCATCTCCAAAATGAAAAGTTTAATCATTTTAATGGCCTCGCAGACTCTCCAGACTCTCCAGACTTCCAGACCCTCTCTCCTCGTTTCTCACTCTGCAGCCTCGACCCGTACCGGGAAACACTTTCAACTCAGATAAAGGCGTCCTTGTGTCTCTGTTCTGCTTTCTTTTATCTTTTTCGGGTAGTGAAGCAGCCCACATGCGTCAGATGATTGAAAAGGAAATATGTAACGAGAATTTTTCGGTCGAGGGTTTGCTTTATTTGATTTTTCGTTTTCTGGGTCGGATTCAGATTTTCTGAATTTATTTTCAGTTGCGGTGGCGCAATTGCAGTGACGGTTTCATGATTTCATCGTTTAGTTAAAAGTGAAGGTTGAAGAAGAAGCAGTGAAGAAACTGTCTTCCGTCATTGGATAAAATTTTGCTTGCTCCAATTGCTAATCACTCGCTCCCTTATGCCGGGCCCACCTTAGTCTCCTTTGCGCAAGAAAATGGATTAAGATATCTCCTTACACGGGAAATTGGAAAACAAAGTTTTCGGAGAAATTGAAAGCGATAATCCACGGCCGTCAGACTCCCTCAGATTCCCTACGTCTCGACAACTCAAGCCATACAAGATTTCTGGTTTTATGGCTTTGGGTCCTCGCGTGGTTTTATTTGCCAAAAACACCTTGTATTAACTATTTTGCTACTACGTGACGTGGACACCCCTGGCTACAGGTGCTTCATGCCTTCAACTGTGGCTGAATTTCTTTGACGCGCAGAGCTGCTCTGTTCAAAACGAAAAAACCGGCAGATCAAAAGCTAGAGAGACGTGAGGGGAGTTTTAAATTTGTTCTTGTTGTTTTTATTTCGTGTGTTCATTATCCGATCGCAAAGCGATCATTCCTTCTCCGTGGCGGATCTGTTGGCTTTGCGGTAACTTTGAAATCCCTTCCATTTGGCATCCTAGAAGGATCGGTTTTGATTTTTGCACGAGGAGGGAAAGGAAAAAAGATAAAGCTGAAAAGCTTTGGGGTTTGGTGATTCTTGGTTCGTGTTTTAGAAGAGTGTAGAAACAAACGTTAAGGAAAACAGTGTAAAGCTAGTCTTGGATATTGTTTATTCTTTGTTGGGTAGGATTGAAGTAAGAAGAACAATAAAAAGAATTCCCTTTTGGAATTTATTTTGGGAAATTGTAAAGAACAAGTATTGATTATTCTTTTGGTCTATCGAGCAGCAGTTTTTTTTTTTTTTTTAGTAATTTTATCTGGAAAAAGGAGATTAGTTCGCCTGAGTTATTTTTGTTGTTTATTTTATATTCTGAAGAACCGGGCGGAGTACGGTTTGAAAGAAAAAGGAAGAGAAGTTTAGTTGGATTTGATTGAATTTGAGTTTTCGTAAGCTCTAAATTCATCCGATTTTCTGAACATGGAAAAATTGGTGAGTTGAGGTTTTTGAAGGGAGGCTGTTTCTTGTCCTCTGTGGAGCTTGACAGGAGCAGCCTGAGGTTATGATTAGAACAGAGATTAGACAATTAGGTGTTATTTCATTTCACGTTTCTGGCGTTTTTTTGGGTGATTTGAGGATATGAGAAACGATGGGGCAAAACCTCAGGGAGGTGTTCCGCGGTCATCTTCTTCAGGCCGAAATAATGGTTTCTTTCCAACGTCTATTCGGAACTATTTGAAGATCGTCTCATCTAGTGCATCGAGCGTTGCTTCGACAGTTCGGTCCGTTTCTGCATCCGTGACATCTTCTATCTCTGATCGTGACGGTGATATCAGTAGAGACCAGGTAACTCAAAAGCGCACTTTTTTCCCTTTATTGGCTACGAACTACTTCTTTAAGATGTTTTGGGATGCAACAAACCAAGTATCCATGTTTAAAATTGCCTAGTACTTCAAAGATGTCTTGTTATTTTTCTTGCCAATAAGCACTGTGAAGCGCTCCAAATGACGACTCTAGGAATGCTGAATAAATCTGAACCTAGAAAGTATTTATTCGTATGGTTTTGCCATTGAGGGCAGGAGACTATTTGTAAATCGGATAGGAACCTTTTACTGACTTATTTCTGTTCATGTGGAGTGTTTCTCCTATGAGTGTAATTTTGATCTAATGAAATTCTGTTAAATACCTACACCAAGCAAGATGGTCATCTTTCCTGGTCTGGGTCCTTAACATTGACTGATTTAAAGAGTGGATAACTTGAAACGTTTTACTTAATGAGAAATACTGATGGTTCGGCCTGTAGAGGCATCAACTTATGCACATGTCCTTGACTTCAAACTGTTGGACAGGTAATTATCTTACCCCCAGACTTGACCTGAGACCTCAACTGTGAAATATCATCTCCTTTCCCATGTGGTCATGGAGCCAAGGCCCAATTCAACTCTTCATAGTACATGGAAATGAATGTTTTTTGTCTTGGCAACGACTGGCAATTTAATCAACCAATCAGCAACATGAGATAGCTCAAACTTACACTCTTGTTTTGCTTAGGTTGAGATTGTAACCAATTTATAAGTTGTCTCTGGAAAGTCCTGCAGAATGTGCTCATCATTTTCAGTTTGAAAATTCTTGATTGAAAGGAGGATTGTTGGGAATGGTAGCTACCTCATAACCAAGGCATTTTTTATATGCAGAAATATTTGAACCTACTTGAGTTTTAATTTCATGACAAAATTTGTTTGGCACAATATTGGTATAGTGTTCGTTATATAGTTGCTATAGATTTTTTTAGTTACAAGAACATGTCTTAGTGGTAAGTTTTCATGGATTCAGTATTTTTGAGCTTCTCTTGTCACAGTTATGTTGAGAGGGAAAGGTCCAAATTGTTATCAAGAACAATGATATTTCTTGATATATTTATTTTACTGTTGCCTTAAGAAGTATTTTAATCTTTTACTGATCGTTTGGGCCTACTAATTGTTTGAAAGTAAAAATGTAAAAGGTTCAATGGGCTGGCTTTGATAAGTTGGAGTGTGAAGGAGATATTGTTCGGCAAGTTCTGCTGCTATGTTACAGATCTGGTTTCCAAGTATGGGATGTTGAGGAGGCCAATGATGTGCGTGAGCTCGCATCCAGGCATGACGGACCTGTTTCTTTTCTGCAAATGCAAAAGAAGCCATTTGTACCCAAAAAATCAGCAGACAAGTTTGCAGATGTTCGCCCACTATTGGTTGTTGCTGGAGACGGTACTTCTTCTGGAGGCAGTTGTGTTCAAGATGGATTCAGTTCCCCATGTAATGGCAATACAAACTTTTGCCATGAGCTGGGAAACGGTAATTTTGTACCAACGGTTGTTCGGTTCTATTCTTTGAAGTCACATTCTTATGTTCACATCTTAAAGTTCAGAACGGCTGTTTACTCTATAAGATGCAGTTCGCGAGTTATAGCAATTTCCCAAGCTACTCAGGTATGTATTACTTGTAGCTCTCTTATGAGGATTGATTAACATGGAAATTACACAATTCTTGGTTGAGATAGGTGTTCAATGCAATTCTTTCATTCTTTTTGGAGTTGAAGGTTTTATTTGGCAACCCAAGGCCAAGGCTAAGGCAAAACAGCTAACGAACAGACACAGAGGGGTGCACCTTTGGTTGCATCATGTTGCTAGTGATTCATTGTTGATACAGTATTGATGATTACTATTCTAAACTTGACTTGTCTTAGGCTTGATGGCATGCAAAAATGGGTTATCCGTTTGGTGGCCACAGCTAGACATTTGCTGTTTTGTTGCCATAAATATAACTCACTGCTGGTTAGTCTCTGCCAGCTAGACGTTTACTGTTATACTTCCAAAAATATAATTTACTGCTGGGTAGACTCTGAATGTGCCAGCCAGATGTTTGTTGTTTCGCTGCAATATATATATAAATTCTTTTAAAAGCCAAAAATATAACTCACTGCTGGTTATTCTCAACGTGCCAAGTAGATCAAAGTGTGGGTGTCTCGCAAAAACGTATTACATTTAAGGCAAGACGTTTTGGATTTTCTGGGGGGCAGATCATGGGGCAAGATGATCTGCTCCTTGTATAATATACCTTATTAAAGGTCTTGGATTTTAGAGTAGGCATGACGTCTTGGAAATTTGAGACGCGACCCCTGAAGCTGATTAGTCATGTATGAAGCAGCTCAACCTTTTTTTTTTCTTTTTTGCTTTTGTGAATGTTGAAACCTTACCGCAGTGAGACTCGAACACGAGACTCTCACTGGAAGCCTGAGACTTTCCTTCTATTTTTACTGATTGCAACTTGGAAAATTCCTCTTATTTCCTTCTAGATGTTTGAATTATAGCCTTGACAGAGATCGTAATTTTTGCAGATACATTGCTTAGATGCTGTCACATTGGAGAAAGAATATACAATTCTAACTCATCCTATAATCTTGGGATCACCTGGTTCTGGAGGTATAGGTTATGGACCTTTAGCAGTGGGCGACCGGTGGTTGGCTTATAGTGGAAATCCTGTGGCTGTTTCAAACACTGGCCGTGTCAGTCCACAGCATTTAACACGTGCAACGACTTTTTCCTCCTCTCCATCAAATGGAAGCCTAGTTGCACATTATGCCAAGGAATCGAGCAAGCAGCTTGCTGCTGGCATAGTGACCCTCGGAGATATGGGCTATAAAAAGTTATCTAGGTACTGCTCAGAGCTATTACCTGATGGTAACATTTCTTCCAGGGTGGGGAACTCCGGCTGGGAAACTAACGGGGTTACCAATGGGCACTTGCCAGATGTGGATGATGTTGGAATGGTGTGGCACCTAAACTTGTTAACTTGTCAATATTCGTGTAACATTTGATTTTCAATTATTTGTAAAAGAAAATTCTTGGAATTTTCTTTTCAAAGAAATTCTTAGAATTTAGAAACTAAAATTTAAGTACTGGAGGAATAATGTGGCCATGAGATTTTGATAAATGAATTACATGAAAATCACCATGCTTCAGCACTTATCTCATATATGCAGACACGTGTAATCATGCATTTTAAACTCAAAAAAGGGTTGATGCACTTGCATCTTTCTTACTTTGTTTTATTCATGTTTGATATCATTTGTTTTAATGGAGTCACTTCTCTCAATGTTTCCAGGTCATTGTAAGAGATATTGTTTCCAAATCTGTAGTTGCCCAGTTTAGGGCTCACAGAAGTCATATTTCAGCGTTATGCTTTGATCCTAGTGGGACTCTTTTGGTGACAGCTTCAGTTCAAGGTCATAACATTAATGTATTCCAAATCATGCCTTCTCCTCTTGGAGGTTTTTCTGAGTGTGATCCAAGTGGATCTTATGTCCATCTTTATAGGCTGCAACGTGGACTGACAAATGCGGTATTTGCTTTGTCTCTTTCTCTTTCTCTCTCTCTCTCCCTCTCTCTCTCTCTCTCTCTCCCCACTGTTTCTCTCACACACTCACTAACAATCAAAAAAAGATATGGAGTTATGCATACTTTTATTTTTAATACTATTTGTTACTTGCAGGTAATACAAGACATTAGTTTTAGTGATGACAGCCAGTGGATTATGATCAGCTCTTCGCGGGGAACAAGCCATTTATTTGCACTTTCGTCTTCAGGAGGAACTTTTCCCATTGGTGGGCCTTGTTTTGCCTATAGCAGCAATGGATGGAGTTCCTACAATAATCAATCTGTCCGTTGGCCACCTAATTCAGCTTCATCAAAGGCCAATAACCAGAATTTCTGTCCAGTTCCCCCCCCTGTTACACTATCTGTTGTTAGCAGGATAAAAAATGGTAGTAATGGGTGGCGTGGAACTGTAACGGGTGCAGCAGCAGCTGCTACTGGAAGGGTAAGTGCACTTCCTGGGGCAATCGCATCAGCCTTCCATTACTGCAAGTGTAATGAAATGTACTCTGAAAATGCGTCTATGAGGGTGAAGCCCCACCTTCTTGTGTTCTCCCCCTCAGGTTCCATAATACAGTATATATTGCGCTTATCATCTGGATTAAGATCTGGAGCTGATAGTTCTGGGTTGGGAACTGCTTCTTATGGATCAACACATGATGATGACGTGAGATTAGTTGTTGAGGCTGTTCAGAAGTGGGATGTTTGCCAAAGAAAGTCTAGGAGAGAACGGGAGGATAATGTTGATATCTATGGTGAACATGGGGTTGGTGACATTGGTAAGCTATTTTTGAAAGGGAATAGGAAAGGTACTAGCGTGCATCCTACAAACAGTGGAAGTATAACAAGTTCGAAGCAGTGTGTGGAGGAGAAACACCACCTGTATATTTCTGAGGTAGAACTGCAGATGCATCCGGCTCGAGTCTCTTTATGGGAAAAGTCTGAGGTACTTATCTTTATAAGAAAAGTGAGATAGTTATGTCAAATTGAAAGAGAAATCAAATCCCAAAGAGTACATGCTGTTGCTATTATTCTTCAGTCTTTTCACTTACTATGGTTTTGTAAAATTGGCAGTTTTATTTTCATGTGATGATGATGGATGATGACAAGATCTGCCATGAAGATGGAAAGGGGGGTGAAGTAGAAATTGAGAAACTCCGAACACGTGTGGTTGAAGCTAGGACAAAGGATTTGGTACCCGTCTTTGACCATACCCAAACTCCTAAATTTCAACAATCAAGGTGGTACATCGTCCACCATTGAAGTCTGTTTAACTCTTTGTCGATGTTTCTCACAGGGTGTCCATGCCATTGCATACTCAGTATCAAAGCACTCACCAATGCATTTCCATCCTGCCCTTTTGCTTGTGATTGCTTTGTTGGGGATGGTGTTTGAATATTATTGCAATTTAAAATTATTTTTGTGATAATCTTTTTGTTGTGCTGTTGATCATGTTCATTTCATATAGCATATGCATGCAACTTCTGCTTTGGATTGTAGTTACTTTGAATTCTAGAAGATAATAAGCATTCAATAATAATACATGTTACTATTAAAAAAAAGTAATAAGTTTACAATTTTTTCATCTTCCATCAAATGATTTATGTTGTTGTCAATGATTTTTCTCGTTGGTAGATGAAGTAATTTTCTCAATAGGTTGACTTGCTCATATGCAGTGGAAATGCTTCTTTAGGAGCCATCCTCCAGTTATTGCTTTGGTCGAAAAGATGGGCAAAAAAGTGTTTGTCTTTCAAATGAAAGAAAATCAATTACAAATACCAAATACTGCTTCAGGAGCCAACCTCCAGTAAGCTTTGGTTGAAAAGATGTGCAAAAAATTAAATGACTCTTAGGGTTTTGATTCTTTTTTTTTTTTTTTTTGCCTGAATTTTTTTTGTTCATAGACATAACTAGAAGTTGAACCTTGGTGAGACTGGAGCCATTGAATTAGATGGCCCTATCCATTCCCATCTTTCATATCAGTCAGTTTGAAGTTGAATTTTAATCATACATCACAATGCAATGTAGAAGCGAGAAGCACTTGAAAAAATAGAGAGCTGGTCCTTAGATTTGCAAGAAATGGAAAAGAAAAACTGGATGAATTCTGCTGGCCAAATTAATGTGTGATAATTTTTCATTTGGACTGCTTAGGTCATTATTATCTGTAACGAGAACTGTGGGGATTTTCTCCTATGTTTAGCTTTAATTCTTTATACAATTATCTGTAGATTTTTCTGAGAACTATTAAGACAAAACAATTCATTGTTCAAATCAGGATGTCTACTTCTATTGATGGCAACAGGAGTGGGGCCTTGGTGCATCAGAAATCTTGTTTCCCAGAAGACGGGAAAACTTCTCGACAAAGGAGCTGCAGCACTCTTGATGGTGTATCTGATGGGGGTGCTGCAATTGAGGAAAATGGTTGGGGACGCTTGCAATTCTCACCCGAAAATGGTTGGGGAGGCTTGAAGACTCAGCTCGAGTATGTAAATAACATACAGAGCCCGGAGGGCCTGCTCGAGTTTGTAAATCGCAGAGAGCATCCGAAGATGGAAACCCATTATGAGGTTGATGATAACATATTGGATTGAGGTAACGTTTCTTCTAATTTGTTTTCAGCTGAATCTGCTGTTTTCTTAAGTCAATTTTGTCAAAATGTTATTTAACTAGCCATATTTCCATCCTACATGTATTGATCCATTTCGATTAACATGCAGGTGTGAGTGCGCCTATTCTTTTATTCAACCATGGAACCTTTTATTAACCAATATTTGTATATGTGGTGGATATTATGGTCTGGGGAATCCTTTTCTGGGTGCTCATGTAAATAACAAATTCTTGGATATATTTTGAATAATTTCCTGTAATATGTAAATACTGGTAGAAAATGATGATAGTCCCAGTTTCATTCTTATCTTTGCCTTAGCAGCTTGGATTCTCTGACCTCGCGTTAGCTGGGAGAGAGGGGGCATGGTGGCGGCGTGGTTGAATGCGTAAAATTAATTAATTAATTATTTAAATCGATAAAATGGGGAAAAATAGACAGCGTACTTCTGTTACTTTGTTGCCACTTCCACACGTGGCAACGTCAGGTATTTTCAACTTGTTAGAATAGCGAGACGGTCGGGCTTTATTTACAGGGTGTAACACGTGAGTGGCGACTGGTCCGTCTAGTTCTAAATCTAAAAGTCTGCTTCTTTCTGCTCCGTCTTGTAGCTGTAGCCCTCTGGGTTTCTGAAAATCGAGATCCTCCTAAAAAATGTCTACTTCCTGACGTTAGGGTTTTTAAACAGAATCCTGCTTCGGTGTTTTAGCCATGGCCGATGCTTCCAAAGAGGAGCTGGTTCAGCTTATAAAAAAGATTGGCGCTTATCTCACGGTTAAGATGTCCAACATTTTCACGATTTTTTCCAAGCAACAGGTTTCACTTTCTACCACTGCTTGTTACTGTCTCTTTTTCGATTTTTGGAATTTCAGTTACTTCTTTGCCATTTCGAGATTTGATGATCAACTCATGATCGATATGTTCGGAGTGCTTGAATCTGGAGCACTCAGTGTTTTCTTGGACCTAAGAATTGTGCTGCAATTGCTATTTTTATGTAAAATTTTATGCTCTTGTGGCGTCTCGTCATTTCATGAGCAAGATAAAAGTGTTAGAGGCTTTAAGAAATGGCAATTTTGGTGTTGAGTGGATTTTTATTACTGAATTGGACATATGGATAGACTAATTGTCAAATTCTGATATTTAATTTAATTTAATTTGGAACGTTTATTATAAGTGGGAGAAACAATTCCGCTTCCTTAGTTCAGAGGGTGTCCGTTTGCATGGTTTTCTTGCTCGTGCCTCGGCCTACGTAAAACTGTACAGTTTCTGAACTAGATTTTTGCTATTTAGAGTGCACTCGTGGAGTCTCTTGGTTGCGTACTTAATCATGTACTGGGCTAGTGGGTTTTCCGTCGGTTACCACCACCTGTTACCTATGTCGAACCGGTTACTTTTTCCTACTTCTTATGTTACTTATTCTCTTATTTGTACTATTGTTTCGCTCTTTCTAGTGTCCTTGAACTTTCCTCTTCTAACTTTGGTCACTGTGTGAAACATAGATAGCTCCTGTTGTGACTTGTCAGGTAGTGGCTGGCTATCATTTGATGCAGCATAGCAAAAGGAGTGTTATTTTCATCCCTCACAATTTTCCTTTGTTTTGAACCTGCGGAGAGGTTTCATTGATACAGAAAAGTGATGGATGTGCAAAATGGTTGCTTCAAAAGTAAAAATAATATTTTCAAAAGGAGAGGGGGATGAACTCTAAAAAGAAGTTCACAACATGCTCATTGTGCAATCTGTCTGCTGTAGAGTTAGCACTTGGTAAAACTAGCTGATGTCAAAAGAAAAGGAGAAAAGTCTTATCTTTGCAAAATACGGTCTAGTCATTCCTAATTTTCTTGAACACTGTCCAATCTTCTATTGTTCTCCACTTTCAGCCAAACGTGTTTTTTAGAATCACCTTGTATTTTTATGACTTTCCATTGTCCAGCTGTGAAGAGACTTTAAGTCTTATGAGAAGTGCCATTGCTTCTACTTTAGATGCACATGTTGTGGGAATAGGTTCAAACTGTTGGGCATGATGAATCCTGAATTATCATTAATGCTACCATTATAACCTGTGGGGCCGGGTTCCATTGGGGCTTCTATCTATATTATGATTGAATGTTTCCTACGGAGGATCTTGCCGGATCATAATAGTAGTTTTTATCACTTTGTACTCAGCAATCAAAGACTAAAACTTTTCAAGAAGGCACTTCCAAAGTCCTATATAAGAATTTTTCTTAGATCTTCAGAAGGGCAGTCAATATGAACATTCATAACCCACCCAACCAATTTTGAAATTCCATAAAACCTTTGGTTTTTTTAACTAAGATTGCCCAAATGTTTGCTTGGGGCAGCAGCTTTCTGGAGGAGGCTAATGTTTCTGTTCAAGGGGAAGCAAGTCCAAGCAATAAAACTGTCTACCTAATCTTACACACATCATGAATAACAACTTATTCAAGAAGTAAGCCCAAGTCTCAGTGGATAACTTACTGTGAAAAAGATTGTTGATATTGTTTTTTAAAGTCTCCACACAAAAAATGAACCATAAAAAGTATACCTTTTTTTTCAAGATTATTACAGGTTAAAAATTTTTATCCAGGTAGAACACCAAAGAATGGAGCTGATTTTTTAGGTATAATTGGATTCTAAATCTTGCCAATTTCTTAATTGACGGAATTGAAATAGGTCAATACCAAGCATTTCCATTTAAAAAGAAAACATTTATATTACCAAGTTAAATTTTGATGCTGCTCAATAGGTAATCCCAGATCAGCTGGAGGGGATAATAAAAGATCATTTAGTAGTTGTTACAAGGCCAGGAACGGAAACTCCATCACTGGCAAACTTATCAGCTGAGCTATTAGCAGCTCACAAGGTATGCTGCCATAAAATCTGGAGGGACCCGGAAATGGTTTTAACTTCATCAAGTATGTGTTTAATCTTCCAAGGGGGAGGAGATCTAGGAGATCTTAGGATATGATTCCAAGTAACATCAATTTCTGAACATAAATGAATAATCTCATCATAAAAATGCCTGAGTAAGTAATGGCTGAAGAATGTGAGAGCAAGGAGATGACTACAAATGAGTCTCCTTCAACTATAAGAGGGTCTGTAAAGGTTGAACATAGATCTCAATGTCTTTTGAAAGAGCTCAGATATCCACAGCCACTGCATCACTACCTCCAATAGAACCTCAGTAGGGGGTATCCATCTCCCTCTTTGTAATAAATTTTTTATTATCATAAATAAAACCTTCACAAGTTAAAAACATAAAGTCCTAACATCAGCTAATCACGTTGCTGGTGATTGAGTTGAATCTGGCATGGTGGTGATTGAGCTAAATCAGGTGTATTTAATATTGTATTAGAGTTGAGGATTCCATTCCCTTTGGGGCGTAGGATTTTTCTCTCCCCTCTTTGTAATAGAGTTTCCACTATTTAAAAAAAATCATAAATGCTTTGTGAGAAAGTTCATCTGTGATCGTGGAGCCCAGGTCACCTTATCCTCAGCCTGATAGTGAATTGACTGATTGTTGAGGCCTCTGAGGAGTTCAAACTCCACCAGAAATTCATATTAGAATATGGCTGCAGATATCAGGCTGGACTGGAAAATGGAAATCAAGGAAGCTCAAACAGCTAAAAATGGAGAGAAATCCATTGTCTAAAAAGAAAAAAAAAGAAATGAAAAAAAAAGATATGGTAGGAAATCTTGAAACCTGAGATTCCATACTCACCATTGTTATAGCCAGACATGATAGAACGTAAATCAAAGTCCTGAACTAAATTTGGACAATGTCCAGTATCATTTCACTTTAAGATTTATGATGATGCGTGGGATAATACACTTGCCATTTATTTTTGTTAAGGAATAGTCCCACATGGATTGATGAGAAAAAATATGTTGAGTTTATTAGTTAGGAAAAAGGTTTCTTAAGATGGCTAGTAATTTTGGAATAGGCCTTGGACCCAACTTCACATGGTATCAGAGTAGGTACTCATATGTGGGTCTCCACCCAAAATTATCCACATGTAAGAGCCCAGAGGGCCTACACGTGAGGGGGTGTGTTAAGGAATAGTCCCACATGGATTAGTGAGAAAAAATATGTTGAGTTTATTAGTTGGAAAAGAGGTTTCCTAAGATGGCTAGTCATTTTGGGATAGGCCTTGGACCCTATTAAATTGGGTCGAAGGCCCTATTCCAAAATGACTAGCCACTTAGGAAACCTCTTCTGTCAACTAATAAATGCAATATCTTTATACTCATTAATGTATGTGGGACTATCCTTAACACTCCGCCTCATATGTAGGCACGTGGATAATTTGGGTAGAGGCCCTCACGTGGTGGCACGTGGATAATTTGGGTGGATGCCCACATATGAGAACCTTGCTCTGATACCATGTTAAATTGGGTCGAAGGTCCTATCCCAAAATGACTAGCCACTTAGGAAACCTCTTCTGTCAACTAATAAATGCAAGATCTTTATACTCATTAATGTATGTGGGACTATCCTTAACATACTTCACAATTTTATATTCCATAGATTGTAAACAATACCTTTTGCAAAGATCGAGGTCAGCAGCCTATCTCTTTCAGTTGCCACCCTCTTAGGTCTACAAACCAAATTCCCCTTCACTTGAAAGTATTATAGGATTGCTGCCATAACTTCCTCTTAGTAGCATTTTGGTGAAGCGGACCCTTTGGTTATTTGAGAAGTAATAAAAATTATAAAAGAAGACTTAGCAATTCCAATTTGGGCAGAATATGTTGACCTCTAAGAGAATACCTTTTTTGAGAATAATGAAGAAATTTCATTGAAAGGGAGAAAAAAAAGGTTATGAAAAATAAAAAAAAGAGCCAGCCAGAAAGCTAAAGCTAGAGTGCATCCCAAGCCAAAAAGATCAAATATAAAAAAAAGAAAAAGAAACAAAGATTACTCCTCAACTTTCACAAAACAACAAAAAAGAAGAATAAGATTACTTTCTTTTTTTTAATTCCAGTGAAATTTCATTAAAGAAAAAAAGAATTGAAAAGGACAGAGCACCCACTAGGCATTATTGGAAAATTTTATGACAAAATTCAAACCAAAACATCCATCTTTGGCAACCCAGTCGGCTGAGGAGTATGCCGGAAAAAAAAAAGAGACTATGTAATAGGCTCATAGCTAACGTGAGAAAATTGCTGGTTTAAATGCCATGGGCGAGGGGTAGCTCCTTTGTCCCATGAGATCATCACTTTCTAATTGCCTTTAGCAATAACAGGGCATGGACTGCTGCTGCAGTAGAATCTGTATCTCCCAAGTGGCCATTATAGGAAAGGAGAGCATGGCCCAAGTCATCACTAATAACCCCTGCAGACACAATTGGTTCTGGCGTTCTGCGGGTTGCCACAGGAACTGCTGTAAAAGTTAATCTTGATCCAGCTGTTGATAGCTGCAATTAATGAGGCTGTTCCAACTATGATTACTCGCAATATGGGTTTGCAAATCAATCTGAGGTGTTTGCCAATGAAGGGGGACTGGCCCAGCTATAAGAAGGGAAGTGAACTGGTCTTGCATCTCAATCCATCTTATATATCTTCATCTTGCGACTTATTTCTTTGATGAACTACTTCTACTCATTGACCAATAAACCCGAGATAACTTTTGAAACAGATATCATAGCTTTCTTTGCTCTCACTTCCTAATGGTATTACTCTGAAAGGAATATGTCATTTCTATTATTGTGAAAGGGTAACTTATGAATGAGACTTGTCGGTACAGTACCTATTAAAACTCTTGCGTCACAAATAGGTGAAGCGATTCTCACTAGCTTCATCCAAAATATAAAATGAATGAGCCAATAGAGTATCCTTGATTTAATGCCATATTGCTATTGTCTGTTATTTTCCTCATGCTATGTGACTAAGTTTCCGCCTACTAAAGTGCAGTAACCGGTCATTGACCGTGTATCACCTGTGTTTGGGAAAAACGAATAAAGCCATTGAATAAATTGGTAGACATGCTGAAGAAAGCATTTTTGTGTAAATTTTCCTTTTTCCTCGAAGGCCATACTATGAAGAATATTTCTAAAAGTTTACAATTCATATTATTAAAAGCGTCTTCAAATCATGCTTGGCTATCACCTCATCAAATTTCTACATTTACATTGTGCAATAACGTTAATGGTCTTGGGCAATCAAAACACCATGATTAATCTGGCCAGGTAGAATAAATGCTAACTGAATGGCTGATACTATTTTACATACTTCCTTTTTTAAATGGTTGGCCAGCACGTATGCTAGATTTGCCAATACTTTTAAGTAGATGGATTTACCTTCTTTTTTACATCCTTCTTCTTCTTAAAAAAAAAAAGATGGATTTGCCTGAATCTTTAATTATCTTGCTATCATGTCAGTTAGATTTTTTTTTCAAAAAGAAAATGTCTGTAACAATTTTCAATGAGGTCTTATATGTGGGAAATTGGCTAACACTGTCAATACTTTAGTATATTAAAACTCTGTTAATCATTTTTATTTAGCCTTTGTTCTGTGCATGCATGTGTGCTAGCATTTTTTCAGGGTGTACCTACAAGTTTGAGCTGTCATATTGTAATGGTAGATTTCAATGCCATTGCTTGTACCTGTGCGACTGCTCATGCTTCCCAGATTTCATGATTACCAAAACATATCTATTTTGGATCATGAGCTTGTCAGTCCATATGCATTTGTTCCAGTGTGACAGAGTATGATCCTTGAAATAATTGTGTCTGTTTGTGGTTCTATTTCATTGTTTGTGTTGAGTAGATGTGTGCTAACTTAAATAAAGGAATTATTTTTGTTAAAATATCAACTCGGGGGTATTTTGGTCATTTCATATATTGTGTTTTTATCTTATATGATGCCTGTTAGGTAGGCGATGTCTTCATATGCCTATGGATAATTTTTTATTCATTTTAGAGGTGTATTTTAGGAGATATGCAAGTTTATGTTTTGAGGGGTATTTTTATCTTTTATGTAAAAATCACTTAAAACCCTGATTAAAAAGAAAACGGGGCATCCTTTTTTAGGCACACACTCCAAGACAGCGGCTGCTGCTCCTCTCCACTGCCTTCATCTCTTATTTTTCTTTTTTTTCACCCAAATATCAGATTTTTCAATTTTCAACACTGAGAACATAGTTGCAGGTTTCTCTGACTAAAAGTAATTTACTTGGACTATTTTGGGGTCTTCCTTGTTTTCATGCTTTTAGTTACAGCTCGCATATGTTAACTACCTTTCTTTTTGGGTGAAATAGCTCTATATAAATCCGTGCCACTGGATGTCATATCAATTCAAATGGGAGTTCTTATTATTCTTATTTGCATCAGAACTATCATTCTATTTGGGCTGTTGTGGGCCTTGCTATGGCTATCGTCTTTACATGGAAGCTATTGAAAACTCCAACTGAACACCAACGAACACCTCCCAAGCATCAGGGTCCAGTGGGTTCTTCTAGTGCCAATTCTCAATCTACTGCAGCTACTCTTTCTGCTGAAGTTGGCACATCCTCGGAGGATTCCAAAGCGCAGGATGTAATTGATGAGTTCTTCCAGCCAGTAAAGGTACATTTTTAGATCTTTAAGCATATCAATTTCTTTATATCTTTGAATAGAGATTGACTGTGGTGTCAACTTTTGCAGCCAACTCTCAGTCAAGTAGTGAGGCAGAAATTGGGGGAAGGGCGGAAGGTTTTATCACATTCTTGTGCTTTTCTTCCTCTTCTACTCTCATTTTGTCATAATTTCTTTTTAATGGAAAAAACTGTTAAGTTATTTTATTTTATTTGAAATATCATTCCTGAAATTGAATTATAGCTTTAAAGAACTTTCCATTCAGTAGACAATTGTCAAGGCTCATGCTTGTGGTTTGTCATCATTCAAAAATATCACTTCCCCATGAGTTATTCGGTGGGAATTTACGAAGCAAATTACACTAGTTAAAATTTCTCGACTTCACAAGGATAAGAAGACTATTGTAATACTCGCTTAGTAGCAGCTCTGATCATGTTTCAAAATCCATTTTAACTTTGGTAAAATAACCTTTAATGGTATTGTTATATTTCCCAAAAAATAATTTAAAAAAAGAAATATACTTTTGTGATAGAAAAATTACTGTAGCAATGGAAAATGATGTTTTCTCTGTACTTTTAGAACCATTTCCATTTGAATGAAAGGAAGTCCCAGATTTGAATAATATACCAGAAATCATATCTTGGTAAAAGAAGTTCAAACATGTATACCAAAACTGCAGCAGCAAACAGGTCTATGTAGTATTTTTTTTTCCAAGAAAACAAGATTCATTAGATTTCTGGTGGAAATTCATTCATTTATTGATCTTATCATCTTACTGTTATTGGGAATTATACATCCGTAGGTCACGTGCCAGTTGTTGGGTGTAATCCTTGAGGAGAGTACTCCTGAGGATCTCCAGGTTGGTGGTAAAGATTCTTTTAATTTTTATCACTTAGTGTTTTTACTCAAACTTGACTTAGGGAATGACAAAGGTGGTATCATTGGACAGAAGCACGTAACTGTGAGGTCCTGTGTGGTGGAAGTACTGTTGGAGATTACGAAATACTGTGATCTTTATCTCATGGAAAGAGTTGTTGATGATGAAAGCGAGGTTAGCCTTCATCGAGTTTGTATGGAGCAATGATTGGTGAAACTAATTTTAATGTCATCCATGATTTCTTTTAATGACATCTTTCAGGTTTTCTTATGTAAAATAACCTAGAACAAGTTTAGGGATGAGGACTGTCATCTATCTACTATGTGAAGTTTGTCTGGATTTTTTCGACTATATATGTTTCTAAGATTTCTGTTAATGATTTGACTACATTAATGTCTTAATTGTCTTGTTTTGAATCACTTTTGCAAGCTTGTCATTTATCAGAGTAAATGGTGGTGTAGGAAAGGGTTCTTTCTGCTCTGGAGAATGCAGGGGTTTTCACATCTGGCGGTTTGATTAGGGATAAGGTATAATGAACTGTTGGCATGAAAGAATTCAATATATATTGAAATTATGATGTGTAGATAGCATATTTGTATCCTACCAGCTTAATAATAAAATCATGGTTAATAATCCTGCAATATGTACAACCTGAGGGAAACTGTAAATGGAGTCATCTTTCCTGAATTTTTGAAATCCTTGATCTATCTGATAACTGAGTAGTGAGTACCCTTTGTCTTTTAAGTTTTATTGGGATGCACATCTATTGGTTGTTTTGTTTTTCATCATTTTTTAATCATGTGTATGGTTAATACATTCCTATTAGTTGACAGCCTTGGTTATAAAAATCTTCATCAATTTTGGCTAATGCAGTATCTCTAATATCCCTTTTTCCAAGACGTATGATGACTCTGATCTTTATTTTCTTTGGTATACATTTAGTTCACAATCCTTTTAGTATGCATTTCAGAGGTATTCCCACAATGTTGTCCATTCTCTATGCTTGCTTGATTACCAAAATATGACCCTTATATATTAAGGTGGTTTTGATCATTGGTCTGCTACAGTGAGGAAGAGTTAATGCGGCAGAACTTTGACATTTAGATGAAAGAATTGGTGTACTTTGACACGGGTCATAATTGGTGAACTATTTGAATCCTTTCTGGTTGATTTGTCTGGTAGTCCACGGATCAAGGGCCTGCATGTATATGGTGTTTCATGTGTCAATAAAGAATTGAGACTTAAATATCGTCTACGGTCTTGGTAACTCATTTTTTCGGTAGTTACTGTTGCAGGTTCCTTAGCCACACACAACTCTTCTAGGAGCATAACCATAGATATAGTATTTTGCTAGTCTTGAGTTGTAACTTGGAACTCTTTTATGAGTTGTAACTTGCTACTTCCACAGGTTTTATTTTGCAGCAAGGAAAATGGACGCACATCCTTTGTTCGACAGCTGGAACCTGATTGGCATATTGATACAAACCGCGAAATCATATATCAATTGGCTGTATGTAATGTCACCATTACTAAATATCAACTCTGATAATTGGGTTGTTTCCCTTTTCTTGTAATTTTTATGCCGAGATCTGCTTGTATTCCATTCTGTACAGTGCAGGCTGACTCCATTATTTATGTTGCTTCTCAGCGGTTCATCAAGTATCAACTCCACATCTCGCCAAGCAGAACCGAACATGTTGCCCCAAATGTATTCAGCTCTGGAAGCTTGGAGCAGTTCTTTGGATGCACGGATCGAAGTTAGCATTAGTAAGTATGCATGTTATAGAAACTTATCTTGCCTTAAATGGGACACTTCTTTTGTTATATTTCCTTGCCTATCAAGCCATAAGAAATTTGCATCAACGATAAATACATTTAGATGGAGCCCTGTACCAGGTAAGGCAGAATAAGGATCCTCTCTCAAGCTGGTTACCTGCTTCTCTGCAGATACAAGACTATATACTTCCTTTTTTTTATGGAATACCATAGATGCCACCTTTTAGTATCCAGAATCTCTACAATTGTGATGACAGCTCGCTTTTCTCTGAAAGGTTTGGATATGCAGGAATATATTAAAATCGTTGAGGTGATTCCCTTGGACATCTAGATATGTGAAATACGAGACTATTCCAAATTAATCTCAAGTAGAGTTTTGGTCTATCTCAACAAACACTGCATTAGACGACCAATTCAAATTATGCTGCTTGTGTAATTAGGACAAGAAAACATTTATTAGTTTCTTATTGATAACACCAGTGTTGTATTTGTACATGTTTTGGTATTGATAGTGTTGGATGTGGTCTGAATGTTGCAAAAAGGACTTCGGGAATCAAAAGATGATCCGTGTTCCATATAAGCCGAGATAATCTTGCAATGAGCCAAAAAAAAAAAAACAGAACAAAACATTATTGCAGTTGAGGAGCGTCCATCGCCGAGATAATTTAATGTCTATCGTACGAGGCCTTGCATGGTCCCTGTAATTGATTTATGCGAGGAACAAAAGCATTCCAAGATTGATTTAGCTATCTGCCATTGTTTTTGCCATCCGCAGGTTTCCAAAGGAAGAATCTTGTTTTGGCCGATGACGAGGCATTTACCACCATCCATTGGTTACCTCAGAGGGAAATATTTAGGCAATATGAACCGAGGAACCGATTCAGTAAGGGTACAAAGCATGTAAAAATCGGCCCTTCGGTTGTATTATAAATTAGCTCAGGTATAGTGATGACTACAATGGAAGGCAAAGACCAGGGCAATTGCCCCTGAGAGTTAGTTGTCCACTATTTCAAATTTCACCAAAAAAATTGTGTCAAATAAAATAAATGAAAACTAAACAATACTTGATGAACTGATTGGAAAGATGCAGAGTAATACATTTAATATGATAAGAGGAAAAGGACAATGCACAAGGAACACAGCAAAAAAGTGGTTCTCTTGTATACTTGTCCTGCATGATCTCAGTTCCTTCACTTGAACGCATGTCTGCTGGGGATCTGGCCAATTCAGACCTTTACCACTTCAACAAACCTTACATAAAGCTTCAAGAGATATAATATAATCTGAACACTAAATGTTCATTATGTTCTAATCTTGGGGAGCTCAGTCTATAATGTTCTGGTCGGGCTGACAAGTATACAAGAAAAAACATCTAAGGTTCTTCTTCCACACACTTTGGACATCTGCATCCAAAACCATAGTCTGCAAGTAGAGTTTGCCTCTCTTCATATGGAAGGTCCTCATCAATATAAGAAATGGTTATCTGCAAATTTTCATGGGTTAGAGACAACTATTTAAAGGTTCGAATTGTGGGAAGTAAACCATGCCCATGATATCAGTGGAGAAAAAGGGGAAAATGTCTGAAATTTGAACAGTTACCTCTTCTCCCTCGGAGATAGGTCTCATAGCAGTTATTACAGCTTGGCCATCTCGATCCTGCAATTGGAAAAGTTTATTTTCCTATTAGTATTTAGGGGCTCAAGTGGCTAGTGTGAATCGTGTATAAAACAAATTTATCTGCCAAAACAAATGAAAAGCTGAAAGAGTTTGTTCTCTTGGAGCTTCATAGTTACCTCATCTCTTTTGAAAGCTTTGGCGTTTGGACTGCAAGAATGATTCATGCAACTTTGTACAGGGAAAAATGCAGTACCTACCACGAGACTTACATGACTTGATAGGTGTCACAAGTAAAGAAAAGCATAAAATACATATCTTTCATTACAGTGAAAGTGTGAAGCAACGTTATCTTTCAGGTGCAACAATTAGTGTTTGATGTCGTAAATAACTGAAATATTCTATATTGTACCTTGACAGCAAATAGAATAATCATCTCCCAGAGCATCCAAGAAGGGTCTCGTGATTTTGTCAACTTCTTCCTGAAGGAAAAGGTTTAAGTCCTCAAGTGCACTTGTCAGCAAAAGTATTAAATCAATAAAAAATAAGGGAACATAGCGATTTCCAACCTTTTCGGGATGTGGAAGATCATCAATAAGTATGAAGTAGTCCTCCACAGGTGATGCCACCACTAAATCCCTACCCATGGCAATGCATGTCAGCCAAAATACAGCAAGGTCATACTAGCTAACAGAACAAGGTAAATACTTACAGATTATTTAGCTCAAACATGCCAATAACATGTCCATAAATTTCAAGTGAGAATACTTCATCTGAGTCAAGGTGACAAAAATGTGAAAATTGCTGATGACTGAAGAATATGGTCATCATAAGTACTGAAGTTAAAGGATACAGGGTGCACAATCCTTGTGAAAGATGGCTTCCTTGAGAAGCTGCAGAGACTGGAAATCTAATGGTTTGTGAGGATAAAACCTTATAAGAAAATAAAAACAACACCTGAACTTCCAGAATAAGGTGAAGGAGTAAAAAGTTTGTACAGGAAGTCTGCGAATTATAAGAAACAAAATAATAAAAGAAATGAATCAGTTTTTATATACCGCAGCAGCAGGATGCATCTTATGATGTGACAAGAAAAAGTAATAAAGAATAGACAGCAGCAGAACCAGTCACATTGGCAAGAAAAAATTGCACATAGAGCACGTGATTAGTTTTATTTGTTTTATTTGTTGTTGCAATTTGGTATGAATGGGTTCCATTCATCATTACATCCTCTCCCGATGACTGTTGAAGAGTAAAGTTTTCTGCTACAATAAGAGCAGCAACCCGAATTCGTCAAAAGTTGCCTCCCAGATAAAATCAATTTCGATCAACAAATGAATACATACTTGCAATTCTTCAAGCAATTTTTGTGACTTACTCCATCAGGAGCAAATGCCAATTCAAAAGTGATGATAATACAATCATTGGAACTTGTCCTACCTTAAAAGCCAATTCTCTTATTTGCCTTCTAAAGGATGTCTCATTCTCAGAATCTACATCATTTGGCAAAGAAATGCATTCCCACCACCTACAAGATGACTCCAATGAATGGACATGACAGTAAGTAAAACAAAAAACAAAAAAGCAACAAAGATGTGAAATAATTTTAGTAAGACTCAATACATTTTGTCTTTAAGCCAATTTAGCTCTTATCAGTAACTAGGCAAATTCTAGTTTGTAGGCTATAAGCCAAGTAGTGAAAGTAAATACTCTGTCACACTCAAATTTTCATCATTAGAACAGAATGTACCATATAGAAATGAAAGCTAGCTATATAAGCTATTGTAAGAGGGGGAAAACACCTTCTTTTAAAAGCCATTGATATTGGCTTCCAGGCATTCAAAAGCAAGGAAAAGCTAGACTGATCTACACCATTTGACTTGTTAACCTGTTTGTGGTCCTGAACATGAGACATTTTCAACTTCTTGTACTTCAAAACCGTGGACGAAATCACCTACAGATTTGAACCCAAAATGACAAACTCATTAAGTTTGCCATATCATTCATGATTCATATTTGCCTCCTGAAGCGCACTAACTTACAATGAAAACAATAGTATACACATTCATAGTTTTTTATTCATTACGAGAGTAAGCAAGCAGAACTCAAGCGCTGGTAAAAAATGGACAGTTCAAAGATTTTTATGCTTTTAAAAAAAAAATATTACACATGCACACCACACCCTTTTACCCTGGTGAGACTTGAACACAAGACCTCACACTTGGAACCTCCCCATGTGGCCTTGGAGCCAAAAGCTCAATCCACCCTTTCATGCCATTTTTAGCATTACATATTCTGAAGATGTGGAAGGATAAGTGACCAATGGATGGAAGAGTTTGGATAGTCGAACTCCCTTATGTATGCTTAAATGGCATTTTAATATGTCCTTTTGACTTTCTACAACGAATGGTCGATAAAATGTCACCTGACCTCTCCAAAAAGTGTCAATTATTTTCCATGTTCAATCCCTCAAAAAACTAAATGTGGTGGCATTGAACCCTCAAATGTGAATTAATTTGTGGAAACATTTGTTTAACAGAACTTTTCCTGTTAAGTATTTCAACTTCTGGAGAACCACCTCACTCTTTGAGGGACTATCACAAGAAATATTTTACAATATGTATTTTCAAAAAAATATATTGTGTCTTAATGTAAACCATATAGGTAAAAAAAAATCTACAACTTTCAACATGATTGAAAGAGAGAAAGAAGTCTGTCTGGCCTGGATCTATTCGCATCAAGCTACAACTCATATTTGATATAATGGCAAAAGGCTATACCACATTAAAGTATGTAACATACCAGACCACTTTGAACCTTAGAGCTAACAACAAAAAAAACAACAACATACCTTGCCAGCAAGGAGAAAAATATCATTCGTTCCTGGAGAGGATTCAACAAATATAGTTAAATTCAAGTTTGGGAACAGAATCCAAATGTGGCTACAAAACAAAATAAAATCTGATCAACTGATATTCAATAGTATAGAATCATAAGCAAATAAGCAGTTTAAGCTTTGGAATTATCAATTACCGTTTGCATGTTCAATAAACTTTAGAAGTGCCTTTCGCCGTGAGAGGCCCCAGTTCTTTCCCATACACAGTAGAGAATGAGATGTTTCCCAAGCAGCTTCCGCACAAGGTTTGCTATGAACACATGGACATTTCAGTATCATGTGGCAAAACTAATAACAACGTAACTGTTCAACGATTACCAGGGAGTGCCTAAAATATAGCATGAGACAAGAAACAAGCATCTTGTAGAGGTTTCTTTAAGTCAATGTTTCAACAAAAACTTACATTGATAAGTACCACACTAAATTAGTTGAACTGAGGAATTACAGGGAGGGAACTAGTTACTGAACCTGCAGTAGTGTTCTTCTTCACACCCACCAGGACAAGAGATCGCCGAAGGCAATGTAAACTTTTCAGAGAAAGGCAAAACCAGGCGGCCATCCATTAATGACTCAATAACGTCATTAGGTAGAGTAATTTTATCTTTCATATAACTATCACTACATGCCCCAGGATCCTTGTCTTCCTCATCTGATCTTTCACTTGAACAGCTCTCCCCATAAGCATGGGAGAATGTTTCATTATGAGGACTATCTTCTTCTGTGGCAGATAATCCTAAGCTTTGAAAATACAGCTTCCTGCCAATTTGGAGTTCTATGGAGCCAATAAAGCGAAAACAATGGCCACAAACAAGACAATCCATCTAGAGAAGAATGGAAAGGTCAATACATACCACAGAATGTAATACCATGCAAAATCTGCGAATGATAAGCAAACATCGTCATTACCTTATTTGAACTATGCTGAGCACCAAAAAGTATTTGGTCTTTCAAAACTAGCTCTCCCTCTTCGAACACCTTGTTTGCATAGACTCCTACAATTCCAGTTCAAAATTGACCATGAATCGAAGGGAGATGATTCAGCAACAAAGTTTTGAACGGACACAAAAAAAAAAAAAAAAAAAAAACAATTTTAAGAAAACCAACTGTAGTACCCTTTCCATGTTCTCCTCTGTGCTCTACTTTGAGTGAACGGCATTTCCTTGTTCTCATAAGCTGGTCAAAATACTCCTGAATCACAACGCAGGATTTTAAAACATGAAAGAGAATCAACATAATAGTGCTCTACTTTGAGAGAATGACATTTCCTTGTTCTTTTAATCCGATCAAACAAAGTACTTCTCACAACGCAGGAAGGTAAAAGGAAAAAATCATCAAAAATTTATCCGATTATCCACAAGCTAAATCAAAACTCTGAAGTGTTCTCTTTACTGAGAGATGCGCATCTACCTGCATAGATTGAGGGGATGGGGGTGCCAGAAGGGCTGCGATTTCGTCGGCATATTCAACATCGATAGGGCAGTCGATTTCCATCACTTCAGCCACCCAGCAAGAAATTGAAACGTGGAGACCAGAAGTTTGAAATAAGGCAGCTGGTAGGGTTTTTGGCGGTTTTTACCTGGAGCGAGCAGGGGAAGCCGCGAGTCGTGACCTTGCTGCCAGGGAACTGGATAGAAGCGAATAGTCGATCCAGACCGTCCAATTTCTGGCCCCATCATGGTCCAAGCTGGACTCGGAACCGCCTAGTGCACCTGAAACCCTGACTCGGGACGAGTGCTTACTCGGCCTGGTCTAATGGCGAGTCAGGGAGAAATTATAAAAAAATTATTAATGAAAAAACTGAGATAGCCCACCTCCACCAACCCTCCTTAGCTCCACCAACCCTCCTTAGCTGGGGGGAGGCACTCCTCATCCTTGAGCAACGCCTCAATTCATGATAAAAGAGATGGAGAAAGAAGTCGAGAGGTGATGCCTTTGCATGAAAAATTAGTAAAAAGAGAGCTTCATCTCTCTACCTACACATGTGTCAACCACTCTAGGAGAAAAAATGAAGACAATGAAGCATAAAGATCAAAAGGAGTCTACAACTTGCAAAGGAATTGATCACTTTAGCATGAAGGATGAATATCTAAAGCCAAAATGAGACAACCACTAAAAATAACGAGTTTTGAGTTTGTAAATCAGTTCAGTAGAAGAGTTGAAGTCTTGAAGTGCCAAAGTCTAAAGAAATCGACTATACAAGCAAGAGTCGGCCATATTGAGAGTTTACCACATTATAGAAATAGAATAGTTTCTAAGGCAAAAAAAAAGGAATCGATCTCATGTGAAGAATCAACCACATGCTTCCTTGTGAAGTAGAGCAAAAACCTAAGGAGTCAATCCCATGCAATAAAAAATTCAGTTATCCAAAAGTCAGACTCATATTCAGATTTTGTAGGTCTCTAAATATGCAACTATGGAAGTCACTACTATCTTTAGTATCAAAAGTAAGATTTAAAGCATATTTTTTTTTATAAATTTAGACTTGATTTATACCCATTTTTGTTAAATGACAAATATCATTTTTCAACATAATGACTAGTTTTTTTAATGTTGGAGAGTCTTCCATTTAACCCAATATAGTCTGACCTAACAAAACATTTATTACGTTGGGTTTCATCACCTGTTAGGTCCTTTTTTCATATATGAATTACTAATCGGTCATATTTTTAAATTTCACCTATTCGACTGATAACTAGTTATAACATGTATTTTGTAATTTTTCACCATTTTGCGTAATTGGTTCTCTCTATTGCTTATTTGCTTTAGTAGTTGGATTGTGTTCATTTGAGACTCATATATTGAGGAATAATTGCTCAAATTATTAAACAATGTATTCACTATTTTTTTTACTCATTTTTACTATCAAATGTAGAATTATCGAGTTTTATGAGCAAGACCTTATGTTTGTAGTTTATTCCTAGCCATCTGTCGAGAGAAAAAATTCAAGCACACATCTGTTGATAAAAAAAGAGAAAAAAAATACATTCTATCTATTGAGAAAAATTCAAGGATGCATTTGTTGGAATCAGAAGATTAAATTTTATTCTTCAATAATGACACCATGTACATATATACAATATTATTATATTAAGTAGTAAACAATAACTATCTTACTCAATAGTGATATACTATTTTATACACTATCAAATATTACGTTGACAAGAGTGCAATTGAATCAAATATTACGTTGACAAGAGTGCAATTGATTCTAGTTTGACACTGTCTTAAAACATATCAGTAACATAAACTAATGCATAAAGTGGAACTATAATAACATAGAAATAAACAGAGTGACATTTATTTCTCACATTCTAGTCGGATAGTATGTCATTGGCCATGAAATTGTAGGCCACCTAACCAAATAGAAAAGTATTCATACTGAGCTATACTATGCTCACTATGGATTCAAGAAAAATAAATTTTATTCTTTGACAATGATGTACACCATGTATAAATATACTACTATGTGAAACAATAAAGAATAATTATGTTACTCTGTAGTGGAGTACTATGTTATGCACTACCAAAATATTATGTTATCAAATAGTTGGGTTGTAGAAAGAAGAGTCAAAATTGTTAGAAATTAGATGCCCTAATTCCAAATTAACGAAAACAATAATAATAATTACAGAAGAAAGAAAAAAACAAGCACAAGAACAAAACAACAAGATTTTTGTAGGTTCGCCTCAAGGTGAGACTATATCTTATCTTTCGTAGCTACAGTAATCCACTATAAAGATGAATAGTTTAGAAGAGAAATCGCACACACTTATAGGTGTTTTTCTATAACCTCTCTCAACTGCAACTAATGATGCTCCTCGGATGATAAAACCCTAATCGCGGTGCCCCAAATATAAAGAAGAAACTAGGGCAACCACAATACAAGAGTAAAATTCCCAAACTGCCCTTAATGAAACAACATTTAATATATCGTGGATCGGGCGAGGACTCCGCTCTCACACCATAGAAATGTCAAACTGCAAAGGTCAATCTACGTACCGACTCAGCTTAGGCGTTGATTAGGCTCCACAACTTAACAAAAATACAATAATAATCTCAAACCGAAATTAAGAGTATTTTTTCCCAAAGTAAAAATTACATCACCATTTTACCATCTTTCATTGAAAAAACATAATTTTTGCATTATTTAATCAATGATTTATAAAATTTCTTATTTTTAAATTGGTGGAATTTGATTTTGGTCATTGCTAGTTAAATAGAATATTATAAACTACACTGAATGTCTTAAATCTCATAAAAAAGAAACCGTTTCTAAAATTTAGGGTTTACTCTTTTACATAACCATACTTTTAGTGTATAAGCTAAGATATTTGTCTTATTTTTTAATTATAGTATCTCTATATTTCTTTATACATTTAATTAAAGTAAGGTAATAATTTCGGGTCTCTTGACCGGTAAAGCGGGATCCGGATTCTCGGACCCACCCCTAGTGTAAGATATTCGGACGTCGGAGTACATCCCGGTTAGGTTTCACACTCTTCATCGAGCGGGTCGGAAACAGACAAACCCTCGTCTTTTCGCACATCCCGGAATGTTTCTTCATAAAACGAACTTAGATCCTTTATATTTATTTATATTTCAGTAACCGGGCAAGTAATTTTCGGATCCAGATCCGCTATTTCGTCGATCCGAAACAAAGGACCAGCCTCGGTATTCCTTCATTTGCAAGAAAAACAAAAACCCCTCCCCACCAAATCGTCTCTTTCTCTCAGTTCCATGTCCCTCTCACAACAACCTTCCTCTGCGGACACCCGAACATTAGCCTAAGCATCAAGCGAAGGTAGGTGAAGATAACAAAATACACCTCATTGAAGCTCCATTCCTGTTACAGCAATCCCGCGCATTTTGCTTCTTTTTCTATGGATCCCGGAATCGAATAAGACAATCAGGGGATACCATCTAAGATTGGATTCTGGTTTTTCCGGATTTGGATTCGTCCGAGTGAGAATGCAGCTCCTTCTATCGCCGAGCTTGAGGCACGTCACGGTCTTTCCTGGGAAGGGAGTCAGGGACTTTATTAAGGTGAAGGTTGGATCTCGCAGGGTGTCGTATCGGACGGTGTTCTATTCGCTGCTCTTCTTGACGTTTCTGCTCAGGTTCGTCTTCGTGCTGACGGCCATGGATACAATCGACAGAGAGAACAGTTGTTCTTCAATAGGTACATTTAATGTATTCAGAATCACTTTTGTGATGTCCAAAGTACATCAATCAGTAGAGGTAGATACTGTTTATTAATGGTTTTCACGGTTTCTCAAAGTATATTCACCAATGCAATGGTTTGAGTTAGGTTGTGTTGGAAAAAGATTAAGACCCAGAATCTGGGGAAGAACAGTACTTGAATCCACTGTAAGTTTGTAATCTAGATTTCACAGTTGAATTTGATTAGTTAGCTTTACTGTTCTGTGCTGTTTTCTGATAAAGAAGGTTTTTGTGATTCTCAGAAGGTTCCGGAGGAGATATATAGGATTCTAGAAGAAGGTGAAAGCGGAGAAGTTGAAGGTGGCGCCCAGGTTCCGCAATCGTTACAAGAATTTGTGGCAGAAATGAGGAGCAACAGATCTGATGCTAGAACCTTTGCTATGAGGCTTAAAGAGATGGTACTTCACAGTTTCTTCGGTTTAATTTCTGTATTTTTCGTTATCGGAAGTTCAGAATTTTGTCGTTCAGGTCTCCCTCTTGGAGAAGAAGAGGAGAACGGCCAAGATTCAAGCGTACCTCTACAGGCATGTGGCGTCGAGCAGCATTCCGAAGCAGCTCCACTGCCTTGCCTTGAGACTCGCCGACGAGCACTCTACCAACGCCGATGCCCGGCTGCAGCTCCCCTCGTCCGAATTGGTGCCGGCGCTCGTCGACAACTCTTATCACCATTTCGTTCTAGCATCCGACAACATTCTAGCCGCCTCCGTGGTCGCCGCGTCCCTTGTCCAGAACTCATTACAGCCCGAGAAGGTGGTGCTGCACGTTATCACGGATCGGAAAGCTTACGCGGCCATGCAGGCCTGGTTCTCTTTGCACTCGTTATCTCCGGCGGTTCTGGAAGTAAAGGCGTTGCACCATTTCGATTGGTTCACAAAAGGGAAGGTTCCTGTCCTCGAAGCCATGGAGAAGGACCAGAGACTCCGGTCACAGTTCCGTGGCGGGTCTTCCGCCATCATCTCCAACACGAGCGAGATGCCTTACATTGTCGCCTCGAGGCTGCAAGCTCTGAGTGCCAAGTATAATTCTGTCATGAATCATATTCGTATCCACTTACCAGAGGTGAGGATCCTGATTCAAAATTGCTCATCATATTCTTCTAAAGAGACCATTTTGAATCTGAACAATTGAAACCATTTAAAATGCTGCAGCTGTTCCCAAGTCTACAGAAGGTTGTATTTCTGGACGACGACATCGTCGTCCAAAGCGATCTTTCGCCTCTGTGGGAAATAGATCTCAAAGGGAAAGCTAATGGCGCCGTGGAGGCATGCAGAGGCCAAGACAAGTTCGTCATGTCTAAGCGATTCAAGAGCTACTTGAACTTCTCTCATCCACTGATAGCGAAGAGTTTCGAGCCGGAACAGTGTGCATGGGCTTATGGAATGAATATTTTCGATCTGGATGCGTGGAGGAGGACGAACATCAGTCTCACCTACTATCACTGGCTTCAGATGGTGAGCATTAGTTCATCCATCTTCTCTGCAAGTCAAAATTATATGGGTCCAAAGCTTTTTATTTATTCATAACCGATCTCCCACTACTTTTGTTGCAGAACTTGAAATCAGATTTGAGCCTGTGGCAGCTGGGGACCCTGCCTCCAGGTCTGATCGCTTTCCATGGCCATGTTCATATCATCGATCCATTCTGGCACATGTTGGGCCTCGTTTACCAGGAGAACACGACAGTGGCTGAAGCTGAAAAGGCCGCAGTTATACATTTCAATGGTCGAGCTAAACCATGGTTGGAGATTGCATTTCCCCCTCTCCGATCTCTGTGGTCTAAGTATGTCGATTTCTCGGATAAATTCATCAAGGCTTGCCATATAAACGCTTCTTAAGGTGAGCTAGAGAAAGCTGAGGTTGAAGGATACAATCCCTGCAAAAGGGCTTCGTTTATCGGAACCGGATATGTATAGTTAACTGCAACCCATGTCAGCTGTAGCAGTCGTTTTTATGGATTTTACAGGAGAAAGAGAGAACGAGAGAGGACGAATAGAGATTTCTATGGATTCGACAAATTACTTTTTTTTTTTTTTTGTTAGACAGCGAAATAGAGGAAATCACTGTTTCCCCACGATGAACCTGATGTGATCATCTTCCTCCTCTTCTTCCATTTTGTAAAGGAACAATGCAAATATGTTCAAACTAGTTAGCTTCAACATCTGATCTGTTAGTAAATAAGGGAGGATTGTCAATGGATCTGTTTCCATTTACAAAGGAGAGGATGAATAATTCCATTTGTTTTCTTAGTGTTGTCTGAAGCGACAAGCCCCAATTATAATACACGGACTAGCACCTCTTAACCCTCAACATCCTACTTTCTGAATTCTAACCTGTTTTTTCATTTTCCCATATGAGATCTGGATTTTTTGAGATATTATCTAAAATTTTTTTGAGTTAGAACCAAATGCAACATTTCTTCACAAGTTTCTTCAATCATAAAAAGAACTAAATAACTTAATCGCGAATTTTGTAATATGGATGGCAGGAACGACCTCGGGAACGCAAGCGGGGCAAAGAGCTTAGACAAAGTCCAGCCTCTTTTAGGTCTAATCCAGTAAAAATAAGAACTGTCCCTGAATCTCTACCCTTCGGGGGACGACGCTGGAATTTTAGTAAGAATTGATGAATAACTCTTTTTGGACGACTTTAGATTGATTTGGTACTAAATCCTAACTTACCAGACCCTGTTCGTAAACTAATTCCACTTTCATGGTAAGATCACAGTTACTTTCTCCGCCGGAAAAAAACTTTTCCCCGACTTTTAGGCCGTGACACCGACTCATCACCGGCGACGCCACGGAAATCCTTGCTTGCCGTGGAGGGAACTGAAACTCTGAAACTCCCTCGTAATGGAAACTCTTCTCGTCCAAGCTAATGCGCATGCTCTCAGCATGGTTTCGAAAACCAATTATCATAAACTCTTGACGAATCGTAACCACTTTTTCGTTATGGCGAATGATTCCGGAAAATGGGTTATTTCCGTCTGTTCAAATTCAAACGGCTTTTCCTTTCTCGTCTGGAGCTGCTCGTTTTCTTGGTTCGGGTCAAGTTTGGGTCAAATTTAATAGTTGAGCTTTGGTTCAAGCTATTGAATGGGTTCAATCTTTGCCACTCAGGGCCCACGTATTTCAACAGCTAAGATTGATCGTGGCACTATTAATTGGCTTGGATGGGATTTAAGTCAAGTTAATTATGTTTAAGGATATTTACAAAAATACCAAAAAACTTATTTACGTGGCATTGATTAAACAAAACAGGTCCACAAGAGCTCCGGTATTCTGGCAATTAATTTTCAATTTTGAGTATTTTTTAAATATTTTTTTTATTTTAGTATTTTTAAAATATCCCTTATTTACTTAGAAAGAATGATGCCGTGTCACCCTCCAGCGCTCAAGATTTTTCGGAATGACAGTTGGCAGAACGGTAAGAGCTCCGCCCAATGCAACACGTGTCATGTATCCCACGTCACTCAAATTCTTCTGGCCAGTATTCGTTCTGACATCTCGCCTTCCTTGCTCATGCCAGACACGTGGCATTAAGCACGCTAATTGGCGGGAAGAGGAAAACTGCTACGCCATCGCATTCGTTCTTAAGTTTAATTCGGCGAAAAAGTAACCTTCTCTTTTGACAGCGCGCGCCACTGAGAGAGTCCGAGGTAAGCCACGTCACTGTCTCGCCGATCTCTGGGAAGAGCAATGGAATTCCCCGTTTGCAGAAGCCAGAAAGAACAGAACGAAAAGTTCAGATAATTGTTTTTTATGTCTAATGATTGCTATTAGTTTTGTAGAGGCGAACGGAATGACAGAGAGATTGTGATTTGTATCAAATCCTGACGCTTTCTCTCTCTCTTTAATTTTTATCTGCTATTTCATGAATATGATTTGTTCGGCTTCTATTCTCCGTCTTCTCTTCGCTTCTTGCATCGTGATATTGTTTGTGTGCTCGTTTTTTGACAGCTAAATGTTTAGGAGTTAAAATAAAGCTTTTTTATTTTTTATTTTTTTTTCACTACACTTTCAGATTCGAATCTCTGAAGCAATCAAAGAAGATTAAAGTTATTTTGGTTATGTTTGTGTTTTAATTTCTTTTGTCGATTCGAATTACTTAGTTGACTGTTTTTTTTTCTATTGCTTTTCTTGGTTTTTTTTTTTTTTTTGATGTTTTCGAACTTTGAACAGATGAAACGAAAAATTGTTCTAGAAGGAATTCTCGGTCATCGGCTGTGAATTTTTGGAAGTCGAAGAGAACTACGACTTGAATTGAAAATGGATGCTTTATGTGATTTTTGTGGAGTTCGCCGTGCAGTAGTGTGCTGTCCAGCAGATAGGGCGCGCCTCTGTGTCTCGTGCGACAGCTATATCCACTCTGCTAATGCCATCTCGCGGCGCCATACGAGAGCGCTTATATGTGATCGTTGTGGGTATCACCCGGCAATTATGCGGTGTGTAGATGAAAAGCTCTCTCTATGTCAAAGCTGCGATTTGAATGGTAATCGATGCGGGGCCTTTGGGCACCGGAGGGAACAGGTGAACTCTTACTCCGGCTGTCCTTCTTTTGATAAGCTCTCTCAGATCGGGAATTGCCTCCGCGATATTTCATCTTTTGGTGAGACAGATTCCGGAAGAGATCCCTGTAGGATGAATATGAATGACTGTGTTAGTAGCATTTACCTGGAAGGGGGCAATGGGAGTACAGTCTGGTTGACTACTGATGGAAGGTTTTGCGAGTTGGGAGATGGTGCAGGGTTGGAATCTTTGAAGGATACTTCTGTGACGCCGAACTCTAATGCAGTATCTTGTGATGGGAATCAACAGATAAATTGTCAGAAGGATCTCCACGAATCAAAGGTGATTTGCTTTTCCTGATCTATTATAGAAAATGAATTTAATGTCCAATGTTTCCAGGAGTTGAATTTAACTCCATTTTGTGGCTTGACGCTGCACAATTTGATGATTCAGACTTTCATCTATCAAGGGGAGATGCTGTTAATGAACTTATCTATTAGTTCACTTCGTGCACGTTATTGTTTGTCCATGGGAAAGTGATTTTTATTTACCCCTTGTGGAAGAACTTGTAAGGAATCTTTGAAATTGTTGAAATGTTTGATGCACGATTTGTGTGGTAGATTCTGATCAACTTTAGATCGTGGTTGTTGTTTTTCCACCTCTTTTAAGCACTCATTTGAGTTCGAAAATGTAATGTTTTCAGATGCTCTGTTCTTTTGGATACAAATATTCATAAAATTTTTCATAAATTTCCTAAAAGTTGCATCTGACAAAACTTAATCTATAATTTGGTCCTACTTCTCTTGTCAGTTGTTTTTATGTTGTTTGTGGCATAAAAAGGATTCATTAGTTGGTACTTGCAGCAGATACGGATAATGTTATCTTTCAAAGAAGTTGGAGTACTTGATGAGGATAGTATCTGTGGTGGCTTCAATATGGATGATGTTACCTTGGATTTTGAAAACACAGACCAAATGTTTGGCTGCTCACCAACTCAATCAAGCTGCTTATTTGAGGATGCAAGAATGGACGATTTATTTATGGAGAAGAACTTTTCAGATTCGAATGGCCCAAATGACCCTCCGATAGAGGTTTCCTCCAAATCATGATTTTATTCATCGATTTCTCAGCCTTTTCTGTTGATATTTGCTCCAAATCTTCCTTTAGTGATAATTGAGAGACTTCTTTTTCTTTATGAGGGGTGCTTCAGATCTTTGAATGAGTGTATTGAAAGATTCACCTGTGCAGAAAATGAAGTAGCATACTTTCCTCTGTTTTATGTTCCAAAATTTACTGAAAGAACTTCTCATGTTACTGCTGTTTTCCCTCAGGCATCCTCTTCCAGCCAACATGATTGCTTTTCTCTTCAATCTTCTCCAGCTGTGGGCACCACTGGTTCAGATAGAACTGTAATGAATTCCAACGGCAATGGAACCTTGAACATACGTTATCCTACAGGTCAAGTCCATTCTAGTATGTCCCTTTCACTTTCCAATCTCACCGGTGAGAGTAGTGCTGCAGACTCTCAAGATTGTGGAGTATCACGAATTTTTATCAGTGATAAATTTTCATGGGACCCAAACTTGGAAAATTCTTGTGCACAGGCGAGGGACAGAGCGAAGATGAGATATAAAGAGAAAAAGAAAACGAGAATGTAAATAACTTTGAACTTTACTTTTGTCTTGTCTTCTGAATAAGTTGATCTACACAACTTCTGTGACATAATTTTGAACAAATAATTGTATTCATGGAGAAGCAATTCAGAGATGTGGACTCATGTATTTAGCTATTTCTAGCATTCATGTCTAGTTTAAGGGTGGTATTTTTCACTTGATTTAGCTTTCAGAATTGGCACTGTATTTATTTTTTAATCAATTCCAATCTTAGGGAAACCTTATAATTTCGTTGGTTACATCTGAAAAATAATGCATTAGATAATTTTCTATGTTAGACTCCTCACAATGGCTTTATCTATGATTACAGGTTTGGGAAGCAAATACGATATGCTTCTCGCAAAGTCAGAGCAGATAACAGAAAGAGAGTGAAAGGTAGGTTTGTTAAGGTCAGTGAGGCTTATGACTACGATCCTTTTGTATCAAGAGATTGTTGAGCCTACCACACGAGAAGGTATCAAACTATCGAACCTGCCAAGAGTCTGGGACTGTTCATAGCTACACAAATTTATGTCTCTAATGTTCAAAGATCTGAGGTTTAAACTGCTGTGTAAATATCAAAAGGAGATTGATCTTGTCGGAATAATCCTTCTCAATGCATTAGATAGGATATAGTAACAAGGAAAAGAAAAGAGAGAATAGTTATAATGTTATAAAACATAAACTTGAAGATGAGTCCAACATTCTTTTATTTCTCAAGAGAATATTGTTTGAAGGTATAATTAAGTTTTTCTCATTGTCCAGAAAAGTGTTTCTACTTAGAAACTGAATTCCTAGAATTTATAGGTTGCAGAGATATGCATATAATTTTTTATATTTTTTAAGTCATAAATAGGGGAGAAGGATATGTAAAAAACCTTAATCTCTCACTTTTTTTCTCCTGCAAAACTCAAGAAGAAGAAAGAAAAGTTGTATCCCTTTAGTTCCTAGTTTCTAACACTACAAAATTTTTGGTAAAGAGAAGTCGACATCTAAAGCAACAAAAGTCAAGCAACAGGAAGGTTTCGAACGACAACATAAAGCTTTGAATAGTGGGATGATTTGTGTCATCGAGAAAAAAACTTTATAATTATATATCAAAAGAAAGATATGCAAGTCTATTTTTTAACCCAATAAACTTTTTCTCAATCCGATTTTTCTAGAGAAAGATACCTATATCGGAAGAATCAAAAGTCATGTTGTAAGCATGTTATAAATCATAAACTTGAAGACGAGTCATTCTTTTATTTCTCAGAAGAATATCATAGGCTTTTTCGTGGAATTGCTTTAGTGGAAATTCTATTAATATATAAAGTTTCTAACAGCTGTATACTATTCATCTTTTTATAATTGTTGATATTTCTAAGTTGCCACTTACCTTGAAGTAAGAAAGAGTTCAATAGAAACTTTTAGGCTGAATTCCTTCAACAAGGCAGGAAGGGAATGCAAAATTCATGGATAAATACTTTACATGTGGGTAGTCAAGAAGACCTCTCACATGTGAACAAAAAGCATCTTCATTTGCTAGACACGATAAGATCCTTCCATAGAAGTTGGTTGAGGAGTGAACAAGTCTTTTGGTCTGCATTTTTTTCTTATGCATTTCAATGAGTTCTGTAAATTTATATTATTAGCATGCCCTCATCAGACAATTGATATCATATTTCTTCTCTCAGAATGTGCTGTTTAAAATCATTTTGCCTACGTTTTGGGGACATATAACAATATTTATGGCGCTTTCGGTAGGAAAACAGTCATCATATAGAAAACAGCCTCTCATAAGTGTTCGTTAGCCTCTATTATATATCCTTGAATTAATACAAAATGCTTAAATTTTCAAATGGGGTTAACCCTACGAGGATGTACACATTCAGATCAAGGCTATTTCACTAGAATCTTTCTGTTCTGTTAGTTTCTCTTCTATTTTTGCATTTTGAATTGCATGGTCCCTATTGATTGTCAGTAAGCTGTCAGCAGAACATTTGAATGAAAATTGAAGTTGATATTAGATTTTTCCTATTTGTGAAGATTTTTCCAAATAGACATCCTATCCCTGAGTAGCTATACTCTGTAAGGATTCCTGTCCAGCAATTCATACAGTAACTCCTGAGCTTCAATTCTCTCCATTCCATTCTTCAGTCTGGATGATATCCTTTCTCTTCTCCATTCCAAACATCATATTTGTTGTTTTGTTTGTAGTCAATCTCTTTCTTAAACCACTTTCCCTATTATTAGACCAGACTCTGCCTATTAGTTCAAAAAAATGAAATTGGTTTGCTGATAAACTCTGTTTGATAATAAGGATCAGGTATTTGTTTAGGTTGTAACATCATGTGTTGCTATCTGGCTGTTCTACAGGGTTAACAGACAAAGAGGCATGAATCTGTCAAATAGAAAATATCGTTGTTAGGGTCTGCAAGTTTAATCTAAGTTATCGATCTTAGATTCAAGCTTGGGATGCAGCAATAACCTTCGGGGACTTTTGGGAGATAGGACTTATTTACAGGCAACAACTACAAACTGATTAATTTCAAGAAATAGCAAAGGATATGCAAAGAAGAGGAACTGCAGATTGCCCGGTCTTCGAACTCTCTACAATACAACGGAAGTTTCCGGTTTTTTTTTTTCTTGTCTAAAGATTGATAAATTAAAACGCGGAAGCATTTGGTTTTCAGATGTTACCTTCAAGAAGAAAGAGAGGCCTGAATTCGTCTCCCTTTGAAGGCCTATCGTCCCTTACGATCGAGGAATTCTGAGAATTCTGAAGAATCGATTTGCAAAAAAAGAGCAGAGCTCGTAGCAGAAGAAGAAGTCATCTGCGCCCGTTGCAGTGGCGAACACTGGTAGCCTTCCCTTTCTTTAGTCAAATTACGGATCAGCTCTCTTATTTTTATTTAAAAATATATTTATTTTATTATTTTTAATCATGCCCTCATGGGAGATTTGAGGTTATTTATTTGAAATTTTTTATATAAAAATTATTTAAATTTAAATTTAATTATATTTTGATCAAGATAAATATAAATATAAACATGTAATTAATTTCTCAGCCGACTGATGACTTACTGGTTTGTTGTTAAACTTCAAAACTTACCTTCGACGCAGGGAGAGAGAGAGATGATCCCTGTCGCCTGTATCTCTTATTCCCATTTTACCCCTTGGTTTTCTCCCCAAAATGGCAGTTATCTTCCCTTGCAAGACTGCAACTTCATCTGTACTGAAACCTCTTCTTATCCTCTCTTCTCTGTTCTTCTTCTACTTCCTCTTCGTATCCAACCCATGCAGCCGTTTCTCTGCACTCTATCGAAGCCGCACGCATGCTGAAGCCCCGACCTCCCTCCGCCACATCGTCTTCGGCGTCGCCGCCTCCGCTCGGTCCTGGCTCCATCGCAGCGAGTACGTCCGCCTGTGGTGGACGCCCGGTCTTACCCGCGGATTTGTGTTCCTTGACCGGATGCCCGATTCCTACCCGGAAGAAAACCTCCCTTCTATTCGTATCTCCGACGATACCTCCCGTTTCCCCTACACCTTTCCGCACGGCTTGCGCTCTGCTATCCGCATCGCCCGGATCGTTGAGGAGATCGTCCGCCTCGACCTTCCGGACGTCCGGTGGGTTGTCCTTGGTGATGATGATACGGTTTTTGTGCCGTACAATTTGGCGAAAGTGCTGTCCAAGTATGATCATAATGGTTGGTTCTACATTGGGGCTAATTCGGAGAGCGTTGAGCAGAATCTGAAGTATTCGTTCGATATGGCATTTGGTGGAGGGGGGTTTGCAGTTAGTTATCCCTTAGCCAGGGCCTTGGCCATTGTTTTGGATTCCTGTTTGATGCGGTACGCCCATTTGTATGGGAGCGACGCTAGGGTTTATTCGTGCTTGGCGGAGCTTGGAGTGGGGCTGACTAGAGAATTGGGGTTCCATCAGGTGATTGATTGCCTTTATTATTTTAATAAATTTTGAACGATTTGATATTTTAGGTTGTTTGAAATGAAAATTTTGGAAATTGAAGCTCCTAGATGATTCATGTTGTCTCTCGAAGAAACCATAACAACTTCTAGTTTAGAAATTGTATAGATAACTGAGAAAGCATGATATTCTTGATTCTTCTTACTGAAATATTAGTCTTTTCTCTTCGTTTCCATTTGATGTGCGATTATTATGGTTCCTTTTCATTATCCATTCAGGTCTCCGTAGAATTTTTATGGGCTCACACTGGAGGAGTAGTCACTGCCATGACTTTTTTGGTGCCCTTTCCTGGCGATACCCTTCCATTGATCAACTTATTGTTTTGCATTACGCTCAATACCCTTGCTTCTTACTGGTAGAAAGTTGGAGGCAATAAACTGAATGTTCATTTCCATCGTATACTAATTTTATAATGTTAATTTTGGATTACTGTATCTGTTTTTTTCAATCGATTCCATATTGCATCTTCTTCATATACTTCAAATCTTTCACGTTTACCTATTTGGTGCAAGTGAAGTTACTATTTTTTGAGTCACGTGAGCTGCATATTTTGGTTTTTATTGTTCCTGGATTTATTTCTCTTTGTTTGCTGCACTCGGAGTTTCTATTTTTTGAATCATATGAGCCGTGTGTGTTGGTTTTTACAGTTCATGGATTTACTCCAGTAGGTTTTGTTACTATTTTATTTTTTTCTTTACTTTAGCTGCAATTCAGCTGCTGGTTATATTGCTCAATTCTCTTGTCTTTTTACCAGGTGGATATTCGTGGAGATATATTTGGAATGCTGTCATCCCACCCTTTGGCCCCATTGGTATCTCTCCATCATTTGGACTATGTGGAGCCTGTCTTCCCTAATATGAACCACACACAGGCTTTGCAACATCTATTCAAAGCAATAGAAGTAGATCCTGGTCAGATTTTGCAGCAAGCAGTTTGCTATGACCATTTACATTCACTGACAATTTCAATTTCATGGGGATATTCTGTTCAAGTCTTTGAAGGAAATATACTTCTTCCTGATCTTCTCCCACTGCAGAAGACCTTTACTCCTTGGAAGAGGAGTCGAGATATTTCTTCAAGTCAATATATGTTTAATTCAAGGGATTTTCCCTCTGCCCCCTGTTTGCGTCCTGCAACCTTCTTCCTGGAGACTGTGTTTTCTAATCCTACTGTGACTCGCAGCAATTATAAAAGGCACGATGTAGGAAATTGCCTGCAAAGCAACATCTCAAGAACCAAACTTGAATATGTAGAAGTGTCATCACAGAAGTTAGAATTTGATGTAAAAAAGGTACTCGGTTACATGCCTACTTTTGTGTTTCTGGTTTTGTTTTAGTTCTAAGTTTCAACAGAAATTTGTGGAATAGGATTTGATGTCAAAAAGGTACTTGGTTATATGCCTACTTTTGCATTTCAATTTTATTTTTAAATTCATTTTGAAGTTCCCAGGGAAATTTTGGATTTGAAAAATGCATGGCTTTGCATACGGATCCTACAATTGGTATGTCTTGAAAGTTGGGTTTATTTGGTTTGAAAATATGGCTTAGTAAGGCTTTTAAAAAGCTAGGAAATTTGCTTAGTATTTTTGTGGCAAGCTGCAAATGTACCAGAAGACTTGGACAAAGTTTACTAGTATTTTTCTTTCCTTTAAGTTTGCTAAAATGCCATATTGTCTGCCATCAAAGATACATTAAGAACTCTTGAAGTTTGATTGCTATTGGTCCCCATATATTTGCCAAGCTGCCAGTCAAAAAGTATATTAAAATTCAAACTGGAGAGTTTGCAACTGTTTTTATTGCTCTGGATGATCCTTACAACTGTGTATCGTTTATTTTCTTTCTCATTTGCAGGCCCAAAGGCGCCGCTGCTGTGATGTTGTACAGTCTTCATCTCTTAAACTCTTGGAAGTTGGTATTAGAGAATGCAAGGGTGAAGAACTGATTTCTATGCATCAGTAGATAGTTTCCTACATATCTGCCATTTTCTGGAGGATCCTTTTCTGTTTTCTGGAGAAGGGACAAAGAACCAATTCGGGGGAGCACATGCTTAGTTGCTGCCTCATGGTATTTTCTTGTAACTGTATCTTTTTCCTCTTCTGCATTGTGGAGCAGAAGATATTGGGTATTATGTATCAACCGATATTATATACCAAATGCACCCTTTCTCAAAAAGAATATATCAAGTAGTGTTCGTCCTTCTTATACCTTCAGATGTATTATTCAATCATATCAGTTGTGAAGTGGAAAGTATTAAGTTGCAGTATGCAAGAGAATAAATTATCTCATTAGTTGTTCATAGTAGTATCATAGCACCAATGTGGCACAAGTGTGCCAGTCGTGGATCCACCAATTCAAGAATTACTTTTATCTTTTGTCTTTTTCTTCTATTCTCTTTCTTTGAGTTGCTTGACCACTTTTGGTTCCAACAAGTTCTCCATGAGTTGCACTTTTTTCATTTAAATGGATTGTTTAAGGGTGAAATGGATTAGACAATTGAGCCATACAGGCTAGGTTCAGACATTACCAGTTTTGAAACAGCAATACCAAAGGAAGAAATAAAAAACTCCAAAGCAGCTTTTTATTAGGGCCTCTGTGCCGTCTGCAACTGGCTTTTATCTGAACGGAAGAGCTGTGAATACTACAGAGAAAGCAAACTTGAATTCGCCATTGAAAGTGAACCTACCATGTCCTTCTCAGAAAGAGTGTGATTAGAGGTGGTCGGTGTCTGTCTATCCTTCTTGTTCTTTCCACCCTCTAAAGGTGTCGACTGTTGAGTGCGCCGAAGCTTTTACTCATCAAACTTTTGTGTCTTCTATCATTTTTTTTCATTTAATAATGTACGAGAAAAGAAGAAGCACAGTGAGAACCGACGGGGCTCCATGGTGTTTTCAAGGTAAACGTGTAAACGAAGCTGGAAATTGTTTCTCTGTTAGTCCTAACATGATGCAGATTTGGGTTCTTGAGATTTTCTCGGTTGTAGTTAGTGGTCTGCTTTTATGTCAATTATCTGGGAATCTGATTCTTCATGAAATCAACAAATGTAATTTATAAGCTTCTTCAATCTGATTCAGTACGCAGAAGGATTAGTTAAGAGCGATGGAGTATGATCTCCCCACAAAATTAATGCAGTCTCTCGTCTTGATCTCCTCTCTGATCATGTTATGTAGATCTAGCTTTGGCTTTTCTCTGTATCACCAGTGTGAAGATACTGGCAAACCCCATAGCGATAGCGCCTTCCATGCCAATCTCAACCTGCTTCTTTCTTCTTTTCCGCTAACTGCAATAGAACCGGCTTTTTTAATGCAACAGCAGGAGCAGGGCTGGATCGGCTCTACGGCCTTGTCCTCTGTAAAGGAGATGTCGCAACAAGTGAGTGTCAAGAGTGTACCGACACTGCCATTAAATCCATCAAAAGGCTCTGCCCGGAAAGAAAAGCTGCTATTATCTGGTATGAAAATTGTCGCTTACGCTACTCGAATGACAACTTTTTCTCTGTCGTCGATGACTCTTTCAAAGATTACATCTGGAACGAACATGAAGTCTCGAATCCTGAGGAATTCAATAAAGTCTTAAGGGAGATGATGAACAATCTTTCTTCCGTGGCCGCTTATAATGCTTCTAGCCGCATGTTTGCTACCGGAGTAGCTGACCTTAACGGAACCCAGAAACCTTATGGGCTGGTTCAGTGCACCCGAGATTTGTTTACAGACGACTGCAAGCGGTGCCTGCAAAGTGCTGTTGCTGATATTTGGAAATGTTGTGAGGGGAAGCAAGGGGGAAGAATCCTTGGGGCTAGTTGTAATTTGAGATATGAACTGTACCCTTTCTTTCATCAATCTTCATCCTCTGCGAGTTCTCCTTCAACTTCCAAATATGTCAGAGGTAGGTGGTGATTCAGCTATCGTTCATTCTTGATATTGAGCTCCATGAGCTTAATCTGCCTGAGGACCCATAACAATTTGCCGGTTGGTTTGCTGCTTCTAGCTTCCGCAGAGAAAGGGCGAATGACTTCTCGCGTAGTTGAATTTATCATCGCAACTGCAATTGCATTAGCGGTAGTCGCCACGGTCGTTTTCTGTTTTATGTGGAGAAAGAAGAGGAGAAAAATCACTGAGAAACCACTCGGTATGGATGGATAGCTGTTTCTCATTAGAATTGACTAAAACAGAGCTTAATGGTTCTTATATTCAATTGGTACAGATGGAAGGATCACTTTTTGCAGTTAAAGGGATCCTGACTGATATTATTTCTTTGATCTTTATAGATAGGCCGGAGAGCAGTTCACATTCTCTGCCCGAGAGTATGGGTTTTAAGCAATTTGCTTTTGATACAATGTGAACGGCCACCGACAACTTCTCGGATGCCAATAAACGCGGCCAAGGTGGATTTGGTGTCGTTTACAAGGTACGGAGACTCCTCCTCTCTTCCATGAAATTATAGAGAGATTCAAAGATTCTACCATTCAATTGTAATGTCTGGTTCTAATTTATTCAAAATTGACTTCTGATCTTTCTTATATTTACAGGGGAAGCTAGGGGATGAAGAAGAAATAGCTGTTAAGAGGCTGTCTAAGAATTCTGTGCAGGGAGTGGAGTTAAAAAATGAGGTGGTGCTTATAGCGAAGCTTCAGCACAGGAATCTCGTAAGGCTCTTGGGTTGCTGCTTGGCGGGGAAAGAAAAGCTACCTGTGTGGGCCCAACCCCTGTGGGCCCACCTTCTGTTTTAAGTTAAAGACGCACCGTGCGTCGGGTGAGATGGGTAGAAAAAGGTGAAAACAAAATCTCGGGATAGAAAAAATACAGAAATAGAAGGAAGGGAGAAACACAAAGGGGCAGTGTGCGAGAGAAGAAACAGAAAAGGGGAAATTGGGGAGAAAGGAGAGTGAGCTCGGGAGGCTTCTGTTGACGGAAGAGAGAGTGTTGGGGAGGTTCTCGTTGTAGCCGGAAAAGAGAGAGCTGGGGTGGTTCTCGTTGTAGCCGGAAGAGGGAGAGTTGGAGAAACTCTCGCCGTTGACAGAAGAGGAGTCCGGGAGGCTCTTGTTGTTGTTGTCGGAGCCGGAGCTCGGGACTCGGGATTGTTGTCGGAAGAGGTCAGGGTGGGAAGCCAACGCTGTCATTGTTGGACAGAGAGCGTGAGAAGCGACGCTGCTGCTGAATAGTATCACTGTGCACAGAAAGGATGTTTCTTTTTCTCTCAAATTTGATTTCTGTTTAATACAATATCTGTGGACCCTATTTGTGTATTTATGTTTTGTGGATGTGTATTCTGCTATGAGAATGTGTATGTGTCAAACATTATGATTTGTATTCAGTACGTGGACTGAATAAATTAGTAGGTCTGTGGTTGTGGTTGTGAAATTAATTCAACAATTGGTATCAGAGCGGGACGGTCAGGGACCGCTGTTTGTTTTGGTGAAGTTATCTTGAGTTGTTAGTAGTAAGTTTTAGCTAAACAAATGGGAGAAGTCTTGCTGAAGGGTAAGGCTGAACGGATTGACTATAAGAATGATTAGATCGTAGATTCGGGATGCTCAAATCATATGACGGGTGATAAACAGAAGTTGCAAAACATGTATGAGTACAAGGGAAACCGTGTGGTGGTGACAGCCAATGACTCAAGGTTACCGAGAGCTCACATCGGTAAGACTATATTTAAACCACGGTATAATCCCAATCAGATGTCACTTCAAGATGTTTATCATGTCCCAGGAATGAAGAAAAACTTGCTATCTGTGGCTCAGTTGACATCATCAGACAATTATGCTCTGTTTGGTCCCCGAAATGTGAAGGTGTATTGTAATCTCAAAATTTCAGAAACACCGACAATGGAGGGGCGACGGTTGGAGTCAATCTACGTAATGTTAGCAGAGTCTGCATATGTAGATAAGACAAAAAAAAATAAGACAGGAGATCTATGGCACATGCGGTTAGGTCATGTCAGCTACTCCAAGCTCAATGTGATGGTGAAAAAGTTGATGCTTAAGGGGCTTCCTCAAGTAAATGTTCAAACAGACACGGTCTGTGCCGGATGCCAATATGGTAAAGCACATCGATTACCGTACGAGGAGTCAAAGTTTAAAGCAAATGAACCGCTAGAGTTAGTCCACTCTGATGTATTTGGGTCGGTTAAGCAACCATCAATTAGTGGTATGCGGTACATGGTGACATTTATGATGACTTCTCAAGGTACATGTGGGTCTTCTTCATGAAAGAAAAATCTGACACATTCTTAAAGTTTAAAGAGTTCAGAGAGTCAGCGAAAGGAGAAGTAGGAAAGAAGATCCGGTGCTTGCACACAAACAATGGGGGCGAATACAGCTCAAGCAATTTCTCCCAATATTTAAGGGAATGTCACATACGTCATCAGTACACGTGTGCTAACACGCTACAACAGAATGGTGTAGCAGAGAGAAAGAACCGTCATCTTGCAGAGGTGTGTCGGAGCATGTTACATGGGAAAAATGTACCTGGAAGGTTTTGGGCGGAAGCAATGAGGACTGCAGCCTTTGTGATCAACAAAATTTCTCAACCAAGGTTAGGATTTGTTACACCCTATGAAAAACTATGGAACATGAAGCCTACAATTAGTTACTTTCGAGTGTTTGACTGTGTATGTTATGTATTTGTTTCTGATCATCTATGGAGCAAATTTGACAAGAAAGCTATTAGATGTATCTTTGTGGGGTATGACAGCCAGAGAAAAGGGTGGAGGTGTTGTGACCCAATAAGTAGAAAATGTTACACTTCACGAGATGTGGTATTCGATGAAGCATCTTCGTGGTGGTCATCAGAGAAAGAAGTTTTGTCAGATTCAAGAGAATTTGGAGACGAGCTACAACAAAAGATGGGGGAGCATACTGCTCAACTCCCATCAAGTTCAGGTGAATCAGGAGATCAAAATGATGATGATATTGAGCAAGGAGTGACTCAGAGTCCTTGGCAAACTGGCGTGTATCAACAACCACATGTAGAAGGTGAGCCCAGTGAAATGGAAGAATCAATCCCACAATTTCAACTCTGAAGGTCAACAAGAACACGAAGGTCAAATCCCAAATACGTCAATGCAGCCGTCGCTAAAGAAGAAAGTTTGATAGAACCTGAGACCTTTGAAGAAGCATCGCTGAGCTCTGAGTGGAGGACAACTATGAAAGAAGAGATTGATGCACTTGAGCAAAATCAGACTTGGGATCTAGTGCCAAAGCCAACCAATGTGAAGCCCATATCGTGCAAGTGGGTTTACAAGATCAAGCGTCGTTCAAATGGGTCAATTGAGAGTTACAAGGCACGATTGGTAGCTCGTGGTTTCTCTCAACAATACGGACTAGACTATGATGAAACATTTAGTCCAGTGGCAAAACTTACAACCGTACGAGTCCTACTTGCACTGGCAGCCAACAAAGACTGGAACTTGTGGCAGATGGATGTGAAGAATGTTTTTCTTCATGGAGAGTTGGATCTGGAGATCTACATGATTCAACCTATGGGTTTTCAGAGCCAAGAACATCCTAAACATGTTTGCAAGTTGCGGAAAGCACTCTACGAATTGAAACAAGCACCCAGGGCGTGGTATGGTAAGATTACTGAATTTTTAACGCGAAGTGGTTATTTTGTAACACCTGCAGACTCCAGTCTGTTTGTCAAAGCCAATGAAGGAAAACTAGCTATTGTGTTAGTTTATGTGGATGATTTGATCTTAACTGGTGATAATGAGGCAGAACTTCTTCAGACGAAGAATAATCTATCAGTTCGTTTCCAGATGAAAGAACTTGGCCAACTCAAGCACTTTCTTGGTCTAGAGGTTGATCGCACACAAGAAGGAATATTTCTCTGTCAACAGAAATATGCCAAAGATTTGTTGAAGAAGTTTGGAATGCTTGAATGCAAGTTGACGTCTACGCCGATGGAGCCAAATGCCAAAATGTGTGCACATGAAGGAAAAAATTTGGAAGATGCGACAATGTATCGACGATTGGTAGGTAGTCTGATCTACTTACTTTGACTCGACCTGACATATCTTATGCAGTTGGCGTGATGAGTCGGTACATGCAAGATCCAAAGAAGCCTCATTTAGAAGCAGTTCGTAGAATTCTGAGATATGTGAAAAGTACAATTGACTATGGGTCTTGTGTACAAGAAAGGTGAAGACTGCAAGTTAGTTGGCTACTGTGATGCTGATTATGCAGGAGATCATGACATCAGGAGGTCCACAACTGGGTATGTGTTTAAGCTTGGCTCTGGAACAATTTCTTGGTGTAGTAAGAGACAGCCAACGGTATCATTGTCAACCACTGAAGCTGAGTATCGAGCAGCAGCACTGGCAGCTCAAGAGAGTACATGGTTGATACAATTGATGACTAATCTACATCAACCAGTAGAGTATGCAGTTCCGTTGTATTGTGACAATCAGTCAGCAATTCGTTTGGCGGAGAATCCGGTCTTTCATGCTAGAACTAAACATATTGAAGTGCACTATCATTTTATCAGAGAAAAGGTTCTGCAAGAAGAAATTGAGATGAGACCGATTAAGACGGATGATCAAGTTGCGGATTTGTTCACAAAGAGTTTGAGTACAGGCAAGTTCAAAATGTTTCGCTATCAGCTCGACACAGTCCAACTAGTGACAACTGGTGTTGAGGGGGAGTGTTGAAAATCAACACCAGTGGGCCCAACCCGTGTGGGCCCACCTTCTGTTTTAAGTTAAAGACGCATAGTGCATCGGGTGAGATGGGTAGAAAAAGGTGAAAACAAAATCTCGGGATAGAAAAAAAAGAAATAGAAGGAACGGAGAATAGAAAGGGGTAACAGCGGCGGTGTGCGAGAGAAGAAACAGAAAAGGGGAAATCGGGGAGAAAGGAGAGTGAGCTTAGGAGGCTTCTGTTGACGGAAGAGAGAGTGTTGGGGAGGTTCTCGTTGTAGCCAGAAAAGAGAGAGCTGGGGTGGTTCTCGTTGTAGCTGGAAGAGGGAGAGTTGGAGAAACTCTCGCCGTTGACGGAAGAGGAGTCCGGGAGGCTCTTGTTGTTGTTGCCGGAGCCGGAGCTCGGGACTCGGGATTGTTGTCGGAAGAGGTCAGGGTGGGAAGCCAATGCTGTCATTGTTGGACAGAGAGCGTGAGAAGCGACGCTGCTGCTGAATAGTGTCACTGTGCGCAGAAAGGAGGTTTTTTTTTCTCTCAAGTTTGATTTATGTTTAATACAATATCTGTGGACCCTATTTGTGTATTTATGTTTTGTGGATGTGTATTCTGTTATGAGAATGTGTATGTGTCAAACATTATGATTTGTATTCAGTACGTTGACTGAATAAATTAGTAGGTCTGTGGTTGTGGTTTTGAAATTAATTCAACATACCTAACAAAAGCCTCGACTACTTTCTCTTTGGTAGGTTCCATTGAAGCTTTGGTTTCTCTTGAATCCCCTTAACAAGCAGCATTACTTCAACCAATGCATCATCTGTGCAGACCCAGTGAGGCGAGCGTGCTTGGATTGGGAGAAGCGTTACAAAATCATCGAAGGGATCGCTGGAGGTCTTCTCTACCTTCACGAAGATTCACGGCTTAGGATTATCCATCGAGATCTCAAAACCAGCAACGTTTTGTTGGATGGAGAGATGAAACCCAAGATCTCTGATTTCGGCATGGCAAGGATTTTCGGAGGGGATCAAACTTTAGGAAATACCAACAGAATCGCTGGAACATTGTATGCTCTGTAATATACGTGTTTGTTTCTTGCTCTGTTTCACGTACCCAGAAAGGGACACTGAAAGAATTTGTGTTCTACGCAGCGGATACATGTCTCCTGAGTATGCCATGCACGGGGCGTTCTCTGTTAAATCAGACGTCTTCAGTTATGGTGTCGTTCTTCTGGAGATCGTTACTGGTAGGAAGAATAACAATTTCTATCAGTCGGAACGGGTTGTAGACCTGCTAAGCTACGTGAGTTTTTCGATCCCTCTCAGATTTCATGCTCAAAATGGGCATTTTAATCAAAATTTACGAAGGAAACGGATGGATATTTGCAGACATGGAGACTCTGGAAGGAAGGAAAGGCTCTGGAGCTGATGGACTCAACCCTGGCGGAATGTAGTCCGACAGGCCAAGCGCTGAGGTGCATCCACATTGGGTTATTATGCGTTCAAGAAGATCCAGAAGAGAGACCTACCATGTCATCCGTTGTTGTCATGCTTAACAGCGAGTCTATGAGTCTCTCTTTGCCTTCTTCACCTCCATTCTTCGCTGTTAGTAGATCAGAGCCCGAAGAGTCTTCGAGTCGCCAGGATTCGCAAACAACTCAGTCAATCTCATCTCTGCAAATGAAGAACCAGTCACCAAACTCAGAGACTAGGTCTTGTCATGGAGAGGAAAGCAATATATGCTGGAGTTGTTGAAAGACTTTTGTAAAGCTCTGACGAAAATGAGATTAAAATAGTTTTTTTTTTTTTTTTTCGTTTGCTTCAAGAAGTCTATCTTTGGGATTTACCATGGAAAATTAGGAATAGACCATGGACAGTTAAGATATATTAATTACTAGATTAATGTTTGGGCTAAGCCCATTTCAATTAATTCAGTCAAAATAGACCATCGAATTTTGAAGGCGGCCAAGATTCTTCACTCCCTTCCCCGTCAGATGTTCATGGAACCACGGAAGTCTTTAGGATGACCGGAAAAACCAGTCCTGAATTGGCCATTTGACTGTCTGCGCCTTTTCTACAGGTGGATCGTTTAGAGCAATGGTTCTAATAACTGCCACTCATACAGTTGTGCAGAATACGTCAAGAGATGGACTAAGAAAACGAAGACTAAGGCGTCAACTGCCTTAAATATTCGTTCGCGTCCTCTACACGAAGACAGACGTTCTTCACTCCCGTCCCGATCCGGATCCCTGTCAGATGTTGATGCAGCCACGGAAGTCTTTAGCATGGCTTGGAAAACCAGTCCTGGAAACAGCTGCGAAGAGAGTGATGTGGGAAGAATTTGGACTTTTCTTCCATGACTTTTTGTGAAGAACGAAAAGCTTCGATCGAAGCTCTCTCCTCCTAATTACACGCGACGAACTTCCACGTTTGCCGAACGGCGAAGGAGACGACAATGGCTGTCGGACATTTTCCTCTGAGAACTTTCCAAATATCATTTCTTTGTTCCTTGCATCTCCTTCTCATGTTTGGGCTTACAAGCGCCCAGGAACAATTTTATGTTTATCATATTTGCACGGGATCGTCTAATTTCACGTTTAATAGCACATTCCAGACGAATCTCAACCTTCTCCTCCCGGCGATGTCCTCCAACACTTCCAGAACCGGCTTCTACAACACCACGATCGGGAGGTCCCCAGATAGAATCCACATCCTTGTGCTCTGCAGAGGCGACATTAAATCTACCTCCTGTGAAGCTTGCGTGAACGAAGCGAGCCAAGACGTGACGCATAGATGTCCCCGTAGCAAAGGTGCTGCAATTTGGTACGACCTGTGTTTTTTGCGTTACTCGGACCAAGACTTCTTTTCTTCTTTGGATGCTTCTCCCTGGTTGTTTATGTGGAATACTCAAAACACGACGAATCCTACTTTGTTTAATCAGCAATTAGGGACTTACTTTCTTCTCGTTTCGCAAGCGGTGAATGGATCTGACGGCCGCTTATTTGCGAGCGGCGTACTAGCGATTTACAATTCTCAGACGATCTATGGGTTTGTTCAATGTACCAGAGATTTGTCGAAAGATGATTGCGGAACGTGCCTGAAGATAGCAGTCAACCAAATGCCGATGTGCTGTGAGAACAAGAGTGGTGGCAGAGTTATAGGTTTGAGTTGTCAGTTGAGGTACGAAATCTATCCTTTCCTTGAAGCGCCACAGCCAGAGGCGCCTCTTCAGCCGTCTACTCCTTTACCGACGCCCCCTCTTCAGCCGTCTACTCATTTACCGACGGCCCCTGGTGAAGCTCATAACTTTCTGCTCTATGTTACGTTTTCTTCCGGAATTAATTGCCAAATATCTGGATTCACATAGTGAACTTATCTTAAGGATTTTCCAAAGCACTAAGCATTTCATTTATTGAACAAACTCTCTCCGATTACTTCAATAACTCTTAATCCATTTTATATGGATTTATATGAAAAAATCTCTCAATTGACAGTGACTCAAGTACATGAATTATTAATTTTTTTTATGTTTTATTTTATGTACATTGTTATATAATTTTATTGTGATTTAATGCTTATATACTGAACTTTTTATAATTATTGCTAATGGGTGTTCTTGAAAGAGAATCAATAATAGATTTTGGGTAATGGCAAGGGTACCAAGAAAATTCTTCCTCCTTCCAATTTATACTGCTAGAATCTTCAGTGTTGGAGAGAATTGATACACAATCAAATTTGGAGTTATTCCACTCCATACATATTTCATTGAAGTTTCATTTCTCATTCTACTCTCATCATCTTTGCAATCTCTATTCTCTCTTCTTCATCCATCATTTTTTTTCCAAGCATGAATACAAATGTTAATGTAAATATGTATATGTAAAGGGGCATACTTATCTTTTTTGGTTTGTTCAAGGGTATAATTGTAATTTCCCCCTTTTCTCTTCCTTTCGAATAAGGTTTCTGATGAACCCGTCGGCTAACTTGTAAATTTGAGATTTTGAGTTGCATAAGGAAAAACTCTCTGAAATCAGAGAGATTTACATGGTATCAGAGCGGGAAATCAAGCGATTTTGCTGTCTAAGGTGATTTGGTTGCTCTCACACTCGAAATTTTTTTTGTTTTGCTCGGATTGCGCTCGTTCTGCTCGTCTTCCGTTTCGTGCCGCTCGTCTGCTCCTCGTCCGGTGATCTCGGGTACTTGAAGACGTCTCGCCGCCCCGCAAAACCTCTGTCGTTGGTTGCATCGTCGTTTCGGCCCCAGCAGAGGTCGGTTCCCCTCTTTTTCTAGGTTATTTGTGGCTTGTATTACTATGTTTTCGTCGACTTCTGGTGCTCGTTGTGCGGTCTCTATCCGTGGAGAGCATTACAGACTCATGGAACTCGAAGATTTCTGCAGTAGACTTACCGTTGAAGGTTATTGATTTTGAGGTTTCGAAGTGGGATTCGGCAGTAGCTCTGTGTGGTTGTTTGACGTTCTCATGCTTCTGTTTTTTTTTTGAGAAAGTGTGGTTTCGATTTGTGTTGTGAGGGAGGTTGATTAGAGTGGCTGGGTTAAGAATTGGTTTCGGTCTTGTCACTGCCTGCTCGTGAATCCTGACTGGTGCAACCATCTTTTGTTGCTTGTGGCGCTTTTGCTATTGGACTTACAGTTCTATGGATTCAATTAGCCATGATTTGAAGGTTATCTCTGTCCGGTTAAATGGGAGTAATTACTCCCTTTGGAAGTTTGTGATGCGAAATTTTTTAATTGGAAAGGACTTGTGGGATTACATTGATGGACAAATCACTGCTCCAGAACCTACATCCACTGACTTCATCAAAGAAAATAAGAAGTGGTTGGCTGATAATGCAAAAATCATCACTTGGATTAACAACTCCGTGGATCCGTCTATCAGTTTGCAACTTTTGAAGTACGAGACTGCAAAAGAAATATGGGGCTATTTGGAAACTCTGTATGAACAGACAAACTTTGCCAAAATGTATCAAATTGAGACAGAACTGCGGTCTGCTAAGCAAGGTGATCGTACAATTCAAGAATTCTACTCATTTATGACACCTCTGTGGGATCAACTATATATGATGGATCCACCCTCCTTTCGAAAGCTCCCTGAATATACCAGAGCATGTGATGATCGCAAGCTTACCAATTTTCTTATGGCTCTTCGCAGTGATTTTGAACTGATAAGAGGATCTATGATCCATAGAGCTCCGCTACCCACCTTGTCTGCAGCTGTATCTGAATTGTTGGCTGAAGAAACACGATTGAGGTCTTTGGGTGGGCTTTCTTCCAGTAAGACATCATCGCCTGATATGTCCCAGGTACTTGTTTCTGGCACAACCCTCATACTCCTCAACCATCAGGGGGCATACTTGGTTCTGGAACACACTCTCATACTCATCAGTCATCCGGGAAGCCAAAAATGCTAGTTCCACAAGATGAATGTTCCTACTGTCATGGTAAAGGTCATTGGAAACACCAGTGCCCCTCATTACAAAGCAACAATAAAAATCAAGGCAATTTCAAACCTACACAACATCATGCCTCCAGTCGTCAACATCAAGGCCACTTCAAATCTGCACCACATCATACCTTAAGTCGTCCACCACATAGAGGTTTTCGTCCATCTGCTGCCATTGGATCGTTGGATTATTCAGAGGCACCTCCTGCACCAGCTCCCCCCAACAGTGATTCTACGCCTGATCTCTCATCATTAGCTGCCTAGCTCACTCGTATTCTTGGCAAGTCGTCTGCTCTCAGTACTCAATTTGCATCCCATGCAGGTATGTCTTGTTTGGCTGGCTCCAGTGACACTCACAAATGGATCTTACATTCTGGAGCCACACACCATATGACCCCCCACTTGTCTCTTTTACATGATTGTGTTAAGCTTTCTCACCTAGTTAACATCCAAGCTGCTAATGGCTCTCCCATGCCACTAGCCTCGGTTGGAACTGTCACTCACCCTACTTGGTCTTTGTTTGATGTTTTCTATGTTCCCCATCTCGCTGTTAACCTTCTTTCCATTGGCAAACTTACTGATTTGGGTCTTACTATTTCCTTTGCTTCTGATCATTGTCTTATACAGGATCGCAAGTCCGGGAGGCAGATTGGGATAGGCCATAGAGAAGGTGGTCTTTACTTGCTTGATGATTTAAAATTGCCAGTATCTCTGCAGGTGTCTAGTTTATCAGTTCAATCCATGTTGCAAGATTTACTTTCTGTAAATAATCCTTTTTACTTATGGCATACTCGTTTAGGACATGTTTTTGCTTCTCGTTTACAGTTTATGATCACACACAACATGTTGGATTCTACTATTAAATCTTCCCCTCTTAGTGATTGTGTTGGTTGTCATCTTGGCAAACAATGCCATTTACCTTTTACATTAAGTCACTCAGTTACTTCTTCTCCTTTTGATCTTGTTCACTCTGATGTTTGGGGCCCTGCACCTGTATCCACTAAAGGTGGGGCTCGCTTTTATGCATTGCTTGTCGATGATTTCACTCGTTTCTCTTGGATATTTCTTATGCATCAAAAATCAGATTTTTATTCTATTTATGTTCAATTTTGTGCTATGGTGCGAACCCATTTTTCCACTCATATTAAATTTTTTCGCTCTGATTCGGGTGGTGAATATATGTCATCTTTATTGAATGATTTTCTGAAGTCTGAGGGCACTATTCATCAGTTGTCTTGTCCTTACACCCCTCAGCAAAATGGTGTTGCAGAATGTAAACATCGTCATCTTGTTGAAACCGCTCGCTCTTTACTGCTCCATGCCTCTGTCCCTTCTGAATTTTTGGGGGAAGCCCTTTATACCGCCACTTATTTGATTAATCGTATTCCTTCATTTGTTTCTGGCAGTATCTCCCCTTTTAAACGGTTGTATGGTGTTCGTCCTACCTATGAGCACTTGCGTCTTTAGCTGTGCATGCTTTGTCTTATTACCCCCTTCCTATCACACTAAATTGTCTGCCAAATCTGCTTTATGTGTGTTTCTTGGTTATGGTTTTGGTCAAAAAGGATACCGATGTTACCATCCTGAGTCTGGTAAACTTTTTGTTTCTCGCAATGTTAAGTTCTTGGAGTAGTTTTGTTACTTTCGGATTCCCTTGTCTACTCCTGGTTTGCATGATACAGAATTGTTACACATTGATCCCTTTGTTTCTGATGAGCCCCATGATGACCAGTTAATCACTCACCATCCGTCCCCTGATTCACCCCTCCGTCCGGAGGTTTCCTCTAGCCTGCCTTCACAACAGTCACATGCAGGTACTGACTCACCTTCTCCCATGGCGCCTCTCCCTCTCGACTCTTTGGACTCTGGTGATCCGCATCTTGCCACCCCTCGCGTTTCCACTCGTGTCCGCCGTCCCCCTCAGAGGTATAGTCCATCTTCATATTTGTTATCTTCTCCCTATTTGACCTTTTTGTCTAAGATTCATTCTTTTGTTGAGCCTAAGTCATACAAGGAAGTTGCATCCGATGCAAATTGGCGCCAAACCATTAATGATGAGCTCACTGCCTTGCACCAAACAGGTACCTGGGAGTTGGTTCCACTTCCTCCAGGTAAACATGCTATTGGTTGTAAATGGATTTTCAAAGTCAAAACTCAATCTGATGGTACACTTGAGCGATACAAAGCTCGGTTAGTTGCTAAAGGGTTCTCACAAACTGAAGGCCTTGATTATGATGAGACTTTTGTTCCTATTGCTCAAATGAAGACCATTCGTACCTTGATCTCTATTGCAGCAGTGCACAAATGGCATCTTCATCAATTGGATGTTAAAAATGCCTTTTTAAATGGTGATTTGATCGAGGAGGTATATATGCGGCCACCACCAGGCCTTCCTCATCCTGCTGGTTATGTTTGCCGTCTTTGACGGACTTTATATGGTCTCAAACAGGCTCCTCGCGCTTGGTTTGCGAAGTTTAGTTCCTCCTTGATTCGTCTTGGCTTTGTTGCTTCAAACTATGATTCTGCCATGTTTATTCGTAAAACTGTTGTAGGGCATATTGTGGTCCTTCTATATGTTGATGATATGATTGTGACTGGTAATGATGAAGATGACATTGCAGACCTTAAACAACAACTTCATTCTCTTTTTGAAATGAAGGATCTTGGCTATTTACGGTATTTTTTGGGTATTGAAGTTGCCTATTCTCCTGAAGGTTATATTTTGTCTCAGTCAAAGTACATCTCTGAAGTGATCAGTCGCGCAGGATTGACAGATGATAGGATTATGGACTCTCCCATTGAACTCAATCATCGCCTTGGCCCTACAGATGGTGACTTGTTGTCTGATGTTACCTGATACAGAGAGGTCGTTGGATCCCTGGTTTACTTGACGGTCACCCGTCCTAATATTACCTATGTTGTTTATGTGGTTAGTCAGTTTGCTTCCGCCCCTCGTACCACTCATTGGACAGCCGTTCTCCGTATCTTACGTTACTTACGTGGCACTGTGCATCATGGCTTACTTTTGTCTTCCACCTCTAATTTGGTTCTCACTTGTTATTCTGATGCTGACTGGGCTGGTGATCCGATATATCGAAAATCGACTACTGGGTATTGTATCTTCCTGGCAATTCTTTGGTGGCTTGGAAGAGTAAGAAACAATCCGTTGTCTCTCGCTCTTCTGCCGAGGCAGAATATCGGGCTATGGCATCCACTGCTGCTGAGTTAATTTGGTTTCGCCGCTTACTTGAAGAACTTGGCTTTCCTCAACTGTCTGCTACCCCTATGTTTTGTGATAATCAAAGTACCATTCAGATTGCCAAGAATCCTGTTTTTCATGAGCGTACGAAGCATATTGAGTTTGATTGTCATTTTATGCGGCATCACTACTTACAAGGCTATCTCACCTTGCCCCATATTTCCTCCACATCTCAACTTGCTGAAGTCTTCACCAAATCGCATACAACTCCTCGTTTTCATCATCTCATTAGCAAACTTATGGTCCTTGCACCTTCATAAGTTTGAGGGAGGGTGTTAATGTAAATATGTATATGTAAAGGGGCATACTTGTCTTTTTTGGTTTGTCCAAGGGTATAATTGTGATTTCCCCTTTTCCTCTTCCTTTCGAATAGGGTTTCTGATGAACCCGTCGGCTAACTTGTAAATTTGAGATTCTGAGTTGCATAAGGAAAAACTCTCTGAAATCAGAGAGATTTACAACAAATACCATCTTAATGCACTCTAATCCACCACTCATGTTTGTTACATCCATTATTGCACTTATTTTAATTAAACTTTCTTCCAATAACTTTGTCCTACTGAGAAGTCAATAGATTTTGGTGTTGAAATCACAACACCTCATGGGATTCATTGATGGTTAAATTATTCCACCACCCTAGTTTATCTCTGATAATGATAATCTTTCTGGGATAAATCTATCATTTGACTAAGAATTGCAAGAGATGTTGTTGGACTAAGAATTTAAAAAAAAACTAATGCAACCCATTTGAATGGAGAAATTGGTCTCGACCCTTATCCTCTCCATATGATTGAAAGGGCAAATGCTGGTACATATGTAACACCAAATCGACCCTTGCTTTATAGAAGTAATTTTTTCAATTTATCACTTAATTTGACATTTCCTCTTAAAATTACCATGCTTTATATGAATACAAATACCATCTCTAAATTACCTTAATTCACTTGTCAAAATGTTTTCAGTTTGATAAAAAAAATGGTATGCAAGTAATTTTATTTGATGCCAGTTTGAGATATATAAGTCTCAAGCAGTAAAAATTGTTTAGAAACTAAAGAGAGTTTTCATCGAATACAGGAAAGAGGAAAAATTCTTCCCATACGGTTATTCTCATTGTCGTCCCAATAACTGGTATTGTTGCCGGCGTTGCGATTCTTTCCATGATATATACGAGAAAGAAGAAGCAAAGGAGTACAGTAGGTAATAGACTTCATTCCAGTGAAACTCCAAAGAGGAAACCAGTAACTTGTTTTGTCAACTATCTCATCCCTGTAGCTTTTTCTTTTCTTTTCTTTTTGATTTTTATGGGAATGTGGCATTGATCATCAACTCATGTACGACTGAACTTTGACTATTAGCTGAGCATGTAGATAAAGCTGAGCATGTTGATAAATTCGAGATGGAGGAAGTTGAGTCCATGAAACATTCTTTGGCATCAATTAGAGCGGCAACGGATGACTTCTGTGAAGCTAATAAGGTTGGAGAAGGTGGATTTGGTGCGGTCTACAAGGTGGGGTGATCGAAGTCTCGTCGTGAGCAGAGCATAAAAATGGTAGATCATATATACTGAACAATTTTTTCTTTTCAGGGTAGGTTGCCTGACGGACGAGAAGTAGCAGTGAAGAGGCTCTCGAGGCACTCCAAGCAAGGCAGTGAAGAGTTTATGAACGAGGTTGCCTTGATCGCTAAACTTCAACACCGGAATCTTGTGAGGCTCCTGGGCTGGTGCCTACAAGGAGATGAAAATATACTCATCTACGAGTTTGTGCCCAACAAAAGCCTTGATAAATTCCTATTTGGTTTGCTCTCTCTCCCTATTCTCTCCTTCCAAAATTATATTAAATGTTTCAACCCATTGGTTCCTGAAAGATTTACTGATACTTGCATCCTTGAATGGTTGTAGCTCCAGTCGAACAGGCTCGGTTGGACTGGCCAAGGCGCTATCAAATAATTGAAGGGATTGCTCGAGGCCTTCTCTATCTCCACGAGGACTCGCATCTCCGCGTTGTTCACCGAGATCTCAAATCTGGGAATGTTTTGCTTGATGCAACGATGAATCCCAAAATTTCTGATTTTGGCCTGGCTAGGATTTTCGGAGCCAAACAAACCCAAGGAAATACAAATCGAATTGCTGGAACATAGTAAGCTTTTTCAAATACTCTTCCGCTTCTTGCATGGCTTACATTTTTCTACTCTCAATTAAAATTTTTATCATGACGGCTTGCAGTGGATACATGGCCCCAGAGTATGCAATGCGGGGATTCTTTTCTGTTAAATCAGATGTTTACAGTTTTGGAGTTTTAGTTTTGGAGATAATAACAGGCCGAAAGAACAACATTCTGCTTCATTCTGGCGCCATCGAGGACCTTCCTAGTGATGTAAGTCTTCAAATGGCCTTTTTTTCAGTTCACTTCCCAGTTGGAAAAGGAATGTTGCATTGAGAAGTCATTACCAAGCAATCGTGTTTACAGGCGTGGAGGCATTGGAATAATAGAACAGTTATGGAGATGGTGGATCCGGCAGTAAGAGAGAGCTGCTCTGCAAATGAAGTAATACGATGCGTCCATATTGCTCTATTATGTGTTCAAGACGATGCAGGGGAAAGACCTAACATGTCTACGGTGGGTTTAACTCTTAAAAGCCATTCCGTAAATCTCCCCTCCCCATTACAACCAACATTCTTTCCTTGCGGAGAAGACAATCAGGGTGGTTATCTATCTAGCCACGGCCCGAGGCTACTTTCTGGCAATGAATTATCAATCACTGACCTGATTCCTAGATAGTTTTATACTTGTTTTTTTCGAGTCTTGATTATTGAAAAGGGAAATTTTTATTTACCAAAATTGGTTGTTTATCGCGTGATTTGGGTCTTTGTCTCAATGGATAGAAATTTTTTAATTTATTGTAATGCAAAATTCTAGTTATGACGTGTTTTTAAGGTGCATAATGACCGTCATGAGACTTTTCTCCATTTCGAACATCGAGGACAAAAAATCCCGTCTAAGTGAGTCTCTTTTGAGAGCAGGCGTCGTTGCAAAGTAACACATAAAGATGGTATGTTCATGGCGATGGGCGAAAAGTGAGACCTTCATAATCACTCGTAGGATATGACCATCCCACTCGACTGATTTTGGAAACTTTTGGTCTTCGAAGGAGAAAAAAAAAGAAAAAAAAACACGCGTGAAGTTGCTGTGAATAGCTTGGAAGAACAAAGTAGCCTTTGAAGGAGCCTCTGAAGGGCTCCAAACACGAGCCCCTTCTCCTGTGAGAACTTTTCGGATACCATTTAGTTGTTCCTACCTTCTCTTTTTGATAAATTTTGCCCTTTCAACTGCCCAGAGAAAAATATATGTTTATAGTGTGAAGTTGGGTCAAAGACCCAGCCCAAAATGACTATAGTTAACTTAGGAAGTTTGTACTCATTAATCCATGTGAGATTATTCTTTAACACTCCCCCTAACATGTAGGCCCTCTTTTGTGACTCTATATATGGATAATTTTGGTAGAGGCCTACATATGAGTACCTGCTCTGATACAATCTGAAGTTGCGAAAAAATTCAAAAAGAGGGTGTGAAATACTTCTGGTGAAGATGTCGGAAACCTGTAGGTGAGATGGCACATAATGCGTGTGAAGTTTTTTAGCAACAAAAAGTTCTTGAAGGAAATGATAATCTAATTCAACATGCTTCGCTTGCTTGTGAGAACTTGGATTGCAGCTCAAAAAGATTGGACTTTTGTCGTCACATAATAGAAGAGGCCGATGTGGAATAATAACGTAAAAATCTCAAAGGAGATGCGTAAGCCAAAGAAGTTCGGTTGCAGTGTGTGCAAGAGGACGATACTCAGGTTCACAGATGGAACGTGATATAGTAGGTTGCTTTTTAGCATTCCAAAAAATCAAATTATTCCAAGATAAATGGAGTAGCCAGAGGTTGAACGACGAGTGTGAGGATAACCTACCCAGTCAGCATCAGAGTAAGCAACTAGAGCGCCAGGAGTAGGCGATGGGCGAAAAGTGAGGCCAAAGTGAATGATGCCTTTGACATAGCAAATAGTACGCTTAATAACGAGAAAATGATTGTCAATGAGAGCATGCAAGAATTGGATAACAGAGTCAACCGCATGGGCAATGGTAGGGGGTGTGATGGTCAAGTATTGGAGTGCGTCAATGAAAGACAAGTAAAGAGTGAGATCCAAAAATAGAGGACCATCAAGGGACAAATACTGGGAAACGACCATAGACGTATGGACAGGTTTGCTATCAAGTAATTTATCTCTAGTAAGAATATTCCGTGCATATTTGAACTGACTGATAAATAGTCCATTGGTAGTTGGCGAAGCCGCAAGGTCGAGAAAGTAACTGAGATGACCCAAATCCTTAGTAGAATACTCAGAATTGCACCATTTCTCAAAAATAATATATCAAATAGTGTTCGTCCTTCTTATACCTTCAGATGTATTATTCAATCATATCAGTTGTGCAGTGGAAAGTATAAAATTGCAGTATGCAAGAGAATAAATTATCTCATTAGTTGTTCATAGTAGTATCATAGCACCAATGTGGCACAAGTATGCCAGTCGTGGATCCACCAATTCAAGAATTACTTTTATCTTTTGTCTTTTTCTTCTATTCTCTTTCTTTGAGTTGCACTTTTTTCATTTAAATGGATTGTTTGAGGGTGAAATGGATTAGACAATTGAGCCATACCGGCAAGGTTCAGACATTACCAGTTTTGAAACAGCAATACTAGAGGAAGAAATAAAAAACTCAAAAGCAGCTTTTTATTAGGGCCTTTGTGCCGTCTGCAACTGGCCTTTATCTGAACAGAAGAGCTGTGAGTACTACAGAGAAAGCAAACTTGAATTTTCCATTGAAAGTGAACCTACCATGTCCTTCCCAGAAAGAGTGTGATTAGAGGTGGTCAGTGTGTTTGTCTATCCTTCTTTTTCTTTCCACCCTCTAAAGGTGTCAACTGTTGAGTGCGTCGAAGCTTTTACTCATCAAACTTTTGTGTCTTCTATCATTTATTTTCATTTAATAATGTACGAGAAAAGAAGAAGCATAGTGAGAACCGACGTGGCTCCATAGTTTTTTCAAGGTAAACGTGTAAACGAAGCTGGAAATTGTTTCTCTGCTAGTCCTAACATGATGCAAATTTGGGTTTTGAGATTCTCAGTTGGTCTGGTATGTGCAAGATACATTAACCTCCCAACTAGTCTCTGATAATGCTCCTTGTTAGCAGGGACTTGATCTGAATGTGTTCCCAGTTTCAGATTTTCTTCTATAGGAGTACTTACTAGACTATATGCTGTCATACCAGTTTCCTTCAATAAATCCAAAGCATATTTTCGTTGAGATAGAAAAATTCCTTCCTTGGATCTGGACACTTCAATACCAAGAAAATATTTTTAGTAGCCAAGATCTTTCATTTCAAATTCTCTAGCAAGACGACTTTGCAATAATTTCTTTTCTTTTGGATCATTCCCAGTTACTATCATATCATCAACATATACAATAAGAGTTGTGATGGCCTCCTTGTTATATTTCAGGAAGAGAGTATGATCTGAGTTGCTTTGCTTGTATCCGATAGATTTCATAAAATTTGTGAACCTTCGAAACCACGCCATCGGGGACTGCTTCAAACCATATAGGGATTTCCTCAGTTTACATTCTTGTTTGCATCCTTTGTTTTACATTATACACCCAGGAGGTAATTCCATATATACTTCTTCTTGGAGATCTCCGTGTAAAAATGCATTTTTTACATCAAACTGATATAAGGGCCAGTCAAGATTCACAGTCAGAGATAGTAGAATCCGAACAGTGTTAATTTTGGCCACTGGTGCGAATGTCTCCAAATAATCGATCCCATAGGTTTGAGTATATCCTTTGGCGACAAACCTTGCTTTGAACCTTTCAATGGTATCATCGGTTTTATATTTAATGGTAAATACCCCACCTGCATCCAACTGGTGTCTTTCCTACAGGTAGGTCAACCACTTCCCATGTTGAATTCTTTTGGAGGGACCTCATTTCTTCATTCATGACTTCTTTCCATTTAGGATCTTTCAAGGCTTCCTGCACACTATTAGGAATAGATATAGCAGATAATTGATTCACAAATACTTCATTTGCCTTTGACAATCTATGATAAGACACAATATTATGCATGGGATACTAAGATTTAGAGGTGAGAAGAGGTTCATAATTGACTCTAGGTTTTCCTCTTGTGGTTCGATGAGGTAGTACTCTTAGTTGAGTCTTGGAACTTACCTAAGGCTTAGACATGGACTCGGACTCAGAAGGCAATTGATCCATTGGTACATTATGAAGGGGGGAAGATGGCGGCTAAGTCTCTGGTTGCATTACTTCCATCTGGTCTTGTCTTTCTCTATCCTGTGAATCATGCTCATTTGTATCATTTTGATGTCCACAGTTGTACTCTGAATATTGACCACTTGTAGTATCCAAGATATCCAAATGATGATTAAGCGTCTTCAATTCAATCATTTTCTCCCCCTGTATTGAAGACTCGGGAGTAGAATAATAAATATTTTCTTCGTGAAATACCACATCAAGAGTGACATATAATTTGCGAGATGGAGGATGATAACAACGATAACCTTTCTGATGTTGAGCATAACCAACAAAAACACACTTGAGAGCTCGGGGTTCCAATTTATGTCTCAATGAAAAGGCTACACACCCAAAAACTTTAGGTGGCAGATTCGGTACAACAAGTGAACTGATGGTTTTATGAAGAACACTCAAGGGAGTCTTAAATTGTAACACACTTGAGGGTATTCGATTAATAAGGTAAGCTGCAGTTGTGATGGCTTCACCCCAGTAACTAGCCGACATATGAGCCTCAAACAAGGAAGCACGAACAACCTCAAGAAGGTGGCGGTTCTTTCGCTCTGCAACCCCATTTTGCTGAGGGGTGTACGGACAAGTAGTTTGATGAGTAATACCATGATCATTTAGATATTCTTTAAAACTTTGATTCACAAATTCTCCACCATTGTCACTTCAAAGAGTTCGTATTATAGAATGATACTGAGTGACTATCATTCTGTGAAATTGTTTGAACAATGAACTAACTTCACTTTTTGACTTCATTAAACAAATCCAAGTCATACAGGTGTGATCATCAATAAAAGAAACAAACCACCGTTTATCACTAAGAGAGGCTATATTTGCTGGACCCCACACATCAGAGTGAATAATCATAAAGGGTGCTGGACTCCTATTCATGCTTATTTGGAATGGAACACAATGGTTTTTCGCCAATTCACATACATCACACTTAAAATCTGAAATAGATATTTTTGAAAAAAATGTAGGAAACAATTTCTTTAAATAACCAAAGGATGAATGACCCAACCGTTTATGCCATAACCAAATGTCAGAATTTGCAGATTTATTCTTCATTGAGAACACTTGGGCTAACTGATGAAAACTCTTTACCTGCAGATCAAGGTAATAAAGTTTCCCCCTTCTAGTACCATACCCAATTGTCTTCTGAGTTCGAATGTACTTAAAAACACAAAGGTTAGGCCAAAAAACCACAATACAATGTAGAGTACGAGTTATTTGAGCAACTGATAATAGATTATGATTGAGGGTTGGAACAACTAATACAAAATCAAGACTCAAATTTTCAGTGAGAGTGATAGAATCTTCTCCAATAACGTGAGACGGAGTACCATTTGCTGTAGATACGATGTGTTGTACAAATGGTTTCATACTTTTAACATGATAATTGTCAAAGGTCATATGATCAGTAACACCAGAATCAATTATCCATTCACTATTTCTACTAGGAGCGGAAGTATTAAGAACCTTACCAGATGTAGCGATTAAGACTGATGCATCCTCAGTTGTGTGAGAGGTGGAAGGTTCTGCTACTATAACGGAAGCATGATTATTTGATTTGGAGTTTCGTTTGCGAGGCGCTTTGGTGGGATCCCACTATTCTGGATACCCGATAAGTTCATAACATCGTGACTTTGTATGCCCAGTCTCACCACAGTGAGTACAAATGCGCTCTGGTTTGGTTGTTCCAACCTCATAGCTACGATTGTGAAATCTTGATGTTCGATTTTGATCACTGTTAGGACCAGTTGGTCGAGCTGTTTTAGGCTTAGCTTGACATGCTACCATTGTAGATGTCTCAACACGATCAACTTCATTATTTAAAGTGGTTCTACGAGCAGAGTCACGACGTACATAAGCATAGGCTTCTTCAAGATCCAATCCGTTTAAGAAAATATGAACATGGCTTGTTCGAATTCTGCATCCAATCCGTTTAAGAAAATATGAACACGCAATCTTTCAACGGATTTTCTATAAGCGATAACATCATCAGGATCTTTCATTATAATGCTGTCACGATGATCAAGGTCTTGAAAAATTTCCACAAAATCACCATAATACGTTGATAAAGGGCGACCAGTCTGTTTGGTGGAGAAAGCTCTCTGATTCAATGAAAATAATTGTGATTCATCTGACCCATCATAGAAAGTTTTTTCCAGAGCATTCCATATTTCACGTGCGGTACTCAGCTGAATATAGCGCTTCATAATATCTGGTGACATAGAGGTTAACAACCACCCCTTGACTTTTTGATTTTTAGCATACCATTTCGCATAGGAGTTATCCGTTTCTTGTGGAAATGGTGTTTTTCCCATAATATATTCGAATTTTTCTTGTCCCGCAATTTGCATTTCCATGATCTGGGACCATACATCATAGTTGACTTCGGTAAGAGTGACGTTGGTTGTAAAACCAGAGTTTTCGGATTGCACATGAATAATCTGTGTTGATTCCTTCGACATAATGAAACAGAAGATCGGTAGATTGGTGATGATCACCCAAAAATACTGGTCCGGTCCGTTTTCTGTTCGCTGGGTTGACCCTGTTTGGGTCTCCGATTGTGGTCCGTTCCTCTTTCTGAATAAATTTTTTTTCTCGGTCCGGTCCGGTCCGAAAACTGGGGTCGGAGTGGGGGCGACGATGGAGATAAATCGAGCTCTTCGTCTTCTACGTCGGTGACACTGGTGCCGATCGCTGGAAGGTGGTTCGGCGGCAGTTCGTCGACGGATTTCGAGAGTTCACGGAGCAGCTCTGTTTTTTTTTTTTTTGGTGACAGAGTTGCAACTCTGTTCTTCGGCTACGGGAGAGACGACGGGACAGAGCTTTCGCTCTGTTCTTCGGCGACGAGAAGGAGAAGGAGAAGGATTCTCCTGCTCTGATACCAAGTAAAAAATAATACTTCAATTACAATCTTAATTTCTCATTCACATCATCGGCTTAAATAGCCGTTTTACAGAATGTATATGGAAGAATTTGAGTGATTAACGGGATTACCCCAATCACCGGATTTACATAATATTTACATGATTTCTCCTTAAGGGAAGAAATCTCAGAGTGAATCTTAACAGGTTTCTCTTGAATCCCCTTAACAAGCAGCATTACTTCAACTAATGCATCATCTGTGCAGACCCAATGAGACGAGCGTGCTTGGATTGGGAGAAATCATCGAACGGATCGCTCAAGGTCTTCTCTACCTTCACAAAGATTCACGGCTTAGGATTATCCATTGAGATCTCAAAACCAGCAACATTTTGTTGGATGGAGAGATGAAACCCAAGATCTCTGATTTCGGCATGGCAAGGATTTTCGGAGGGGATCAAACTTTAGGAAACACCAACAGAATCGCTGGAACATTGTATGCTCTGTAACATACGAGTTTGTTTCTTGCTCTGTTTCACGTACCCAGAAAGGGACACTGAAAGAATTTGTGTTCTACGCAGCGGATACATGTCTCCTGAGTATGCCATGCACGGGGAGTTCTCTGTTAAATCAGACGTCTTCAGCTATAGTGTCGTTCTTCTGGAGATAGTTACTGGTAGAAAGAATAACAATTTCTATCAGTCGGAACGGGTTGTAGACCTGCTAAGCTACGTGAGTTTTTCGATCCCTCTCAGATTTCATGCTCAAAATGGGCATTTTAATCAAAATTTACGAAGGAAACGGATGGGTATTTGCAGACATGAAGACTCTGGAAGGAAGGAAAGGCTCTGGAGCTGATGGACTCAACCCTGGTGGAATGTAGTCAGACAGGCCGAGTGCTGAGGTGCATCCACATTGGGTTATTATGCGTTCAAGAAGAGCCAGAAGAGAGACCTACCCTGTCATCCGTTGTTGTCATGCTCAACAGCGAGTCTATGAGTCTCTCTTTGCCTTCTCCACCTCCATTCTTCGCTGTTAGTAGATCAGAGCCCGAAGAGTCTTCGAGTCGCCAGGATTGACAAACAAGTCAGTCAATCTCATCTCTGCAAATGAAGAACCAGTCACCAAACTCAGAGACTAGGTCTTGCCATGGAGAGGAAAACAATATATGCTGGAGTTGTTGAAAGACTTTTGTAAAGTTATGACGAAAATGAGATTAATATGGTTTTGTTTTTTTTTCATCAAGATTTGTATGTTTGCGATTGTTTATTAAAGAATAGTCACACTTAGATTAGTGAAAATAAAGATTTTGAGTTTATTAATTGGAAAAGAGATTTATAGGATAGATTACCCAACTTAACATAGTATCAGAATAAGGTTCACTTAGATGGGAAAAAGGTTTCTTAACATGATTATTCATTTTGGGATAAGGAATAGACCATAGTTGCCATATATTAATTACTAGATTAGTGTTAGGGCTAAGCCCATTTCAATTAATTCAGTCAAAATAGACCATCGAATTTTGAAGGCGGCCAACGTTTTTCACTCCCTTGCTCGTCAGATGTTGATGGAACCACGGAAGTCTTTAGGATGGCTGGAAACAGCCGCGAAGAGAGTGATGTGGGAAGACTTTGGACTTTTCTTCCATGACCTTTTTGTGAAGAACGAAAAGCTTCGATCGGAGCTCTCTCCTCCTAATTACACGCGACGAACTTCCACGTTTGCCGAACGGCGAAGGAGACGATAATGGCTGTCGGGCATTTTCTTCTGAGAACTTACCAAATATCATTTCTTTGTAACTTGTATCTCCTTCTCATGCTTGGGCTTACAAGCGCCCAGCAACAATTTTATGTTCATGATATTTGCATGGGATCGTCTAATTTCACGGTTAATAGCACATTCCAGACGAATCTCAACCGTCTCCTCCCGGCGCTGTCCTCCAACACTTCCAGAACCGGCTTCTACAACACCACCATCGGGAGGTCCCCAGATAGAATCCACAGCCTTGTGCTCTGCAGAGGCGACATTAGCTCTACCTCCTGTGAAGCTTGCGTGAACGAAGCGAGCCAAGCCGTGACGCAAAGATGCCCCCGCAGCAAAGGTGCTGCAATTTGGTACGAGCTGTGTTTCTTGCGTTACTCGGATCAAGACTTCTTTTCTTCTTTGGATGCTTCGCCCCGGTGGTATATGGGGAAAACTCAAAACACGGCGAATCCTACTTTGTTTAATCAACTCTTAGGGAATTTAACCAATAGTCTCGTTTCGCATGCGGTGAATGGATCTGGCAGCCGCTTATTTGCGAGCGGCCAAGTTGGGTTTTACAGTTCTGAGACGTTCTATGGGCTTGTTCAATGTACCAGAGATTTGTCCAAAGATGATTGCAGGTCGTGCCTGCAAACAGCAGTCAGCCTAATCCCGACGTGCTGTGATAGGAAGACGGGTGGCAGTGTTAAGAGTTTGAGTTGTCAGTTGAGGTACGAAGTCTATCATTTCTTTGAAGCGTCACAGCCGGAGGCGCCTCTTCAGCCGTCTCCTCCTTTACCGACGCCCCCTGGTGAAGCTCATAACTTTCTGCTTTATGTTACGTTTTCTTCCGGAATTAATTGCCAAATATCTCGATTCACCAAAGCAGTAAGCATTTCATTTATTGATATATGCGTAAATAAATTTGTGTTGAAATCTGAACACCTCATGGGATTCATTGATGTGTAAATTATTCCACCATCCCAATTTATCGCTGTAACTGATAATCCTTCCATGATAAATTTATCATTTGAAGAGTGGGACTCAAAGATCAATTGCTTGTTAATTGGTTTAATGCCACAATGGTTGAAAGAGGCTCTTTGCCATGTTCTTGGACTAAGAATTGCAAGAGATCTTGTTGCACTAAGAATTACCATGCTTTATGGAATACAAATACCATCTCTAAATCACCTTGCTTTATGGAAGTAATTTTATTTGATGCCAGTTTGAGATATATAAGTCTCAAGCAGTAAAATTTGTTTAGAAACTAAAGAGAGTTTTCATCGAATGCAGGAAAGAGATCTTCCCATACGGTTATTCTCATTGTCGTCCCAATAACTGGGATAGTTGCTGGCGTTGCGATTCTTTCCATGATATATGCGAGAAAGAAGAAGCAAAAGAGTACAGTAGGTAATAAACTTCATTCCAGTGAAACTCCAAAGAGGAAACCCATAACTTGTTTTGTCAGCAATCTCATCCTTGAAGCTTTTTCTTTTCTTTTCTTTTGATTTTTATGGGAATGTGGCATTGATCATTAACTCATGTAGAACTGAACTTTGACTATTAGCTGAGCATGTAGATAAATCCGAGATGGAGGAAGTTGAGTCCATCAAACATTCTTTGGCATCAATTAGAGCGGCAACGGATGACTTCTCTGAAGCTAATAAGGTCGGAGAAGGTGGATTTGGTGTGGTCTACAAGGTGGGGTGATCGAAGTCTCGTCATGAGCAGAGCATAAAATGGTAGATCATATACTGAACAATTTTTTCTTTGCAGGGTAGGTTGCCTGACGGACGAGAAGTAGCGGTGAAGAGGCTCTCAAGGCACTCCAAGCAAGGCAGTGAAGAGTTTATGAACGAGGTTGCCTTGATCGCTAAACTTCAACACCGGAATCTTGTGAGGCTCCTGGGCTGGTGCCTACAAGGAGATGAAAATATACTCATCTACGAGTTTGTGCCCAACAAAAGCCTTGATAAATTCCTATTTGGTTTGCTCTCTCTCCCTATTCTCACCTTCCAAAATTATATTAAATGTTTCAACCCATTGGTTCCTGAAAGATTTACTGATACTTGCTTCCTTGACGTTAGCTCCATTCGAACAGGCTCGGTTGGACTGGCCAAGGCGCTGTCAAATAATTGAAGGGATTGCTCGAGGCCTTCTCTATCTCCACGAGGACTCGCATCTCCGCGTGGTTCACCGAGATCTCAAATCCGGGAATGTTTTGCTTGATGCAACGATGAATCCCAAAATTTCTGATTTTGGCCTGGCTAGGATTTTCGGAGCCGAACAGACCCAAGGAAATACAAATCGAATTACTGGAACATAGTAAGTTTTTTTGAATAATCTTCCGCTTCTTGCATGGCTTACATTTTTCTTCTCTCAATTGAAAATTTTATCATGACGGCTTGCAGTGGATACATGGCCCCAGAGTATGCAATGCGGGGATTATTTTCTATTAAATCAGATGTTTGCAGTTTTGGAGTTCTGGTTTTGGAGATAATAACAGGCCGAAAGAACAACATTCTGCTTCATTCTGGCGACATGGAGGACCTTCCTAGTAATGTAAGTCCTCAAATGGCATTTTTTCAGTTTTCTTCACTTCCCAGTTGGAAACGAATGTTGCATTGAGAAGTCATTACCAAGCGATCATGTTTATAGGCGTGGAGGCATTGGAATAATAGAACAGTTCTGGAGGTGGTGGATCCGACAGTAAGAGAGAGCTGCTCTGCCAATGAAGTAATACGATGCGTCCATATTGCTCTATTATGTGTTCAAGACGATGCAGGGGAAAGACCTAACATGTCTACTGTGGGTTTAATTCTTAAAAGCCATTCTGTAAATCTTCCCTTCCCATTAAAACCAACATTCTTTCCTAGTGGAGCAGACAATCAGGGTTATCTATCTAGACACGACCCGTGGCTACTTTCTGGCAATGAATTATCAATCACTGACCTGATTCCTAGATAGTTTTAATTTGAAGATAGATACCACATACAATTAGCTTTAATATTGTATCCTCGAATAAACAATCTTGTCTCGTAATTTGGCTAACCCCTTCTCATATAACAACTTGAGAAGTTATCTCTAATAAAAATTTGGTAAGAACCATCAAGACAATGTGCGAATCACCTAACAGGAATTAATTGGGACCAAGGCCAACGAAGAGTAAGGCGTCAACTGCCTTAAATATTCGTTCGCCTCCACCACACGAAGACAAACGGTCTTCACTCCCGTCCCGATCCGGATCCCTGTCAGATGTTGATGGAACCACGGAAGTCTTGAGCATGGCTGGAAAAACCAGTCCTGGAAACAGCTGCGAAGAGAGTAAATTTGGACTTTTCTACAACACCACGATCGGGGGGTCCCCAAATATCCACAGCCTGGTGTTCTGCAGAGGCGACATTAGCTCTACCTCCTGTGAAGCTTGCAAATCATTGAGAAGATTTTTGAGAGGTTCAACATGAAAGATGCAAAACCGGTAAGTACACCACTTGCAAATCATTTTAAATTAAACTCCCAACAGTGTACTTCAATTGAGAAGGACAAGGAAGTCATGGAGAAGATTCCCTACTCCTCAGTAGTAGGAAGTTTAATGTATGCTATGGTATGTACTAGACCAGACATTGCTTTTGTAGTTGGTGTTGTGAGTAGATTTCTTGCAAATCCAGAGAAAGAACATCGGGCTGCTGTTAAGTGGATCTCAGGTACCTCAAAGGGTCTAGCAAATTGTGTTTGTGTTTTGGTGGTTCAAAACCTATATTAGAAGGTTTTACAGATGCAGATTGGGCAGGTGACATAGATGGGAGAAAATCTACGTCAGGTTACTTGTTTACTTTTGCAGGGGGAGCCATCTCTTGGCAATCTAAACTTCAAAAATGCATTGCTCTCTCTACAACAGAGGCTGAATACATTGCAGCAACTGAAGCTAGTAAATAAATGTTGTGGTTGAAGAGGTTGATGGGTGAGATAGGATTCAAACAAAAGAGGTATGCAATTCATTGTGATAGTCAAAGTGTTTTGGACTTGAGTAAGAATGCTACTTTTCATAGTAGGACAAAACACATTGATTTGAGGTATCATTGGATTAGAGATGTGTTGGAAAATGATATGTTATCACTTGTGAAGATCCATACTGATAAAAACCCATCAGATATGATGACAAAAGTGGTGACAAAGGAAAAACATGAGTTGTGCACTAGTCTAGCCGGTATGGAAGATTGTGGTGAGCCCTCCTCATGGTCTGGAGGGGGAGATTGTTATTTTTAGTAGGTGGGGTCCAGCCCATGAGTGGGCTCCACCACTAATCTCTTTCGTGTGAAAGAGATAAAGAAAAAGAAACGGAAGGGGTTTTTTTTTCTTCTATTGTGTGATAGAAACAGAGCGACAAAAAAAAGAGGAACCAGCGCGAGAGAGAAACAGTGCGCAAGAGAGAACAGAAAGGGTTTTTCGCCGTGAGCGAAAAACAGTGCCGTCAGCGAGACACAGTGCCGTCAGCGAGAAGAAAAAGGGGTTCGACCGAGAGGAGAAAGAGAAGAGAAAGAAGAAGAGAGGAGAAAAGAAAGGAAGGAAAGAAAGAAAGTTTTTCCGAAGCTTCTCCAAAGTCGTTTTTCCTTACATCCTTATTTTGGTGAAATCTCCATATCCGGTGATCTCTAACCTCTATTTATTTGGTTATCTCTAAATTAGTGTGAATGAGTTTGAATTAGAAACTTGTTTTCTCTCACGATATTTGTAAACCTCAAGTTTGGGCAAACTTGAGAGAAATTGATATTGTAAGCCCATATTTAATAGTGGAAGATTATTCGGATTTGCCCCGTGGTTTTTTCCCTTCACACTGAAGGGTTTTTCCATGTAAATCTTGTGTTGTGGTTGTATGATTGAGCTTGGTTGTTAGAGCTTCCATTAAGAGCATTTGGTAGTTTGTGAATTTGCTTTGTGGTGCTTCCCATAACAGAACCGACGTGGCTCCATGGTTTTTTCAAGGTAAACGTGTAAACGAAGCTGGAAATTGTTGCTCTGTTAGTCCTAACATGATGCAGATTTGGGTTCTGAGATTCTCTCTGTTGTTCAAATCTAACGGCTAACAGTAGTTAGTGGTCAACTTTTATGTCAATTATCTGGGAATCTGATTCTTCATGAAATCAATAATGTAATTTATAAGCTTCTTCAATCTGATTCAGTACGAAGAAGGATTAATTAAGAGCGATGGAGTATGATCTCCCCACAAAATTAATGCAGTCTCTCGTCTTGATCTCCTCTCTGATCATGTTTTGTAGCTCTAGCCTTGGCTTTTCTCTGTATCACCAGTGTGAAGACAATGGCAAACCCCATAGCGATAGCGCCTTCCATGCCAATCTCAACCAGCTTCTTTCTTCTCTTTCCGCTAACTGCAATAGAACCGGCTTTTTTATCACTCAATTGTTTCTTGATCTGTTTCATGTACCCAGAAAGGGACACTGAAAGAACTGAGTATGCCATGCACGGGGAGTTCTCTTTTAAATCAGACATCTTCAGCTATGGTGTCGTTCTTCTGGAGATCGTTACTGGTAGGAAGAATTAACAATTTCTATCAGTTGGACGGGTTGTAGACCTGCTAAGCTACGTGAGTTTTTCGATCCCTCTCAGATTTCATGCTCAAAATGGGCATTTTAAGCAAAATTTACGAAGGAAATATAAGCCTTAAACATGAATTTCTAATATCAACATGAAATTCATTATAAATTAAATGGAAGATAAATCGTACCTCCTTCCATACGCTTCAAATTCCTTCTCTTTGTTTTCTGTTCGTGTTCGGCGCTTCCGATCTCTGAGCACTCACGGCGATGGCTCAATTGAAGGGGCTTGAGTGACGAGACAGGGGACTGAAAAACACATCTTAACCGAAGCCAACCTCCCATCAAGGTTATTCATGGCTTCGTGTTACCGAGGAAGTTACAACTGCCAGAAATTTGAGACCACGTTAATGAGAAAACCGTTTCTCATAAAAACGGTTAACATTCTCCCACTTAGTCCAAACTTCTAATATAATCTTAAACCCATCGATAATCTGAATTTAAGTAATAAATACATGAATCATGGCGATAGGTCCTCTAATGACGAGTATTATCTTCCATGTATTACAATGTATGTATTACTTATACTTTATGAATAAACCCTATGTTTACTCTTGGTCCTACACATATGAATTTTCTCAAAATTTAAAGTGCACATAAATATGAGAAAAAAACATCACATTAATTAAGAATTTCACTGAAATAACATTGTTCATACAATGAAAAATTTTACATAATGGAACCAAGTCCCATATTCACAACATGATCCTTGAATTTAAACGGTGGCATGCCCTTAGTCAAAGGATCTGCGATCATTAAGTCAGTGCTGACGTGCTCAATGACCACTTTCTTTTCTTTAACACGTTCTCTTATGGCCAAATACTTTATGTCGATGTGTTTACTTCGACTTCCACTTTTGTTGTTCTTGACCATAAAAACAGCAGCTGAATTATCGCAATATATTCTTAATGGCCTAGAGATAGAATCCATAATTCTAAGCCCAGAAATGAAACTCTTAAGCCATACACCATGTGAAGTAGCCTCAAAACAGGAAACTAACTCGGCTTCCATAGTCAACGTGGCGGTCAAAGTCTGTTTGGCACTCCTCCATGATATTGCTCCACTAGCTAACAAGAAAATGAATCCCGATGTTGATTTACGGGAATCAACACAGCCAGCAAAGTCAGAATCTGAGTAACCAATGACTTCTAAATTGTCCCTCCGCCTATACATCAGCATGTAGTCTTTGGTTCCTTGAAGGTACCTCATGACTTTCTTTGCAGCTCTCCAGTGGTCTAACCCGGGATTACTCTGATATCGCCCCAACATCCCAACAGTAAATGCAATATCAGGTCTTGTGCAGACTTGAACATACATTAGGCTTCTGACAGCAGAAGGATATGGAATGTCTTTCATTTGTTCCCTTTCAAGGTCGTTCTTCGGGCATTGGTTCAAATTGAACCTATCACCCTTCACAATGGGAGCTACACTTGGTGAACAACTTTTCATCTGAAATCTCTCTAACACTGTATTAATACAGGTTTCTTGAGACAGACCTAAGATACCTCGAAATCTGTCTCTATGAATCTTAATGCCAATGACATAAGATGCCTCACCCATATCCTTCATATCAAAATTGTTAGAGAGAAATTGTTTCGCCTCATGTAGAAAACCCTTATCATTGGTTGCTAGCAAAATGTCAACCACATATAAAACAAGAAAACAGATTTTACTCCCACTGACCTTTTGGTATATACATTGATTGATAATGTTTTCTACAAACCCGAATGAAGAAATTACATTATGAAATTTCAAATACCATTGGCGGGATGCTTGTTTTAATCCATATATTGACTTTTTTAACTTGCAAACCAATTGGTCACCATCACTAGAGGGGAATCCTTCATGTTGTTTCATGTAAACCTCCTCCTCTAGATCTCCATGGAGAAATGCCGTTTTCACATCCATTTGTTGCATATCTAAGTCAAAATGGGCTACTAATGCCAAAATAATGCGCAAGGAATCTTTCTTAGATACAGGAGAAAAAGTTTCCTTGTAATCGATTCCTTCTTTCTGAGTGAATCCTTTAGCAACGAGTCTTGCCTTGTATCGCTCAATGTTGCCTAATGAGTCTTTCTTTGTTTTAAAGACCCATTTACATCCAATGGTTTTAAATCCACTAGGCAACTCAACAAGATCCGAGACGTCATTACTCTTCATAGAATTCATCTCTTCCTTCATGGTATTGTACCATAATTCTGATTCTTTGCAACTCATGGCTTCTGAAAAATACATGGGATCATTTGCAGTTCCAATGTCAGATTCTTGCAGATACACTATATAATCATCAGGAATTGCTGATCTCCTGAGTCTAGTAGATCTTCTTAATGTAGAACCATCATTTTCTTGAGAATTAAGTGGTTCAACTAGTTGTTCAAAAGTGCTTGGCAACTCTTGAAGAACTTGATCTACTGGAATGTCGTCAGTAATTTGTGGAACTTCAATGATTGGTTGTTCAACACCAGTTTGTATTGAAGGGGTGCTGTGAACAATAACCAATCTATCATTTGAGGTGGAAGGTTGAGATTCTGAATAATTCTTCTCAAAAAATATGTTCCAAGTTGGATTCCTCCCATTGATCATATCATTTTCAAAAAATTTTGCATTTCTTGATTCCACAATCTTAGTGTTGTGAGATGGACGGTAAAATTTGTAACCTTTAGACCTTTCAACATATCCAATGAAATATCCACTAATGGTCCTTGGGTCCAACTTCTTCTTTTGTGGATTATAAATTCTCACTTCAGACGGGCATCCTCAAACGTGCATATGTCGCAAACTCGGTTTCCAACCTTTCCATAATTCAAATGGCGTTTTTGGAACTGCCTTGGTTGGAACTCGGTTTAATATATACACTGTCGTCTTAAGTGCTTCAGGCCACAAGGATCTAGGAAGATTGGAGTTGCTAAGCATACTCCGCACCATACCTAATAATGTTCGATTTCTTCTTTCTGCTACACCATTTTGGTCTGGAGAACCAGGCATGGTATATTGGGTAACAATCCCATGTTCCTGAAGAAACTTTGCAAATGGCCCAGGTGCTTGTCCATTCTCAGTGTATCTACCATAGTATTCTCTACCTCTATCTGATCTCACGATCTTAATTTGCTTACCGCATTGTGTCTCTACTTCAGCCTTAAAGATATTAAAGGCATCTAAAACTTCATACTTGTTATAAAGCATGTAGAGATACATGTATCGTGAGGAATCATCTATAAAAGAGATGAAGTATTTCTGACCATGTGAGTCCATGTCTGGACTACATATATCAGTATGTATGATCTCTAATATGGTTGAACTCTTATTGACACCTTTCTTTGACTTGTTAGTCTGCTTTCCCTTAATGCAGTCTACACAAGTCTCAAAATCAGTAAAATCCAGAGTATTAAGTACCCCTTCATTCACTAATCTTTTAATTCTATCTATGGAGATATGACCTAATCTCCGATGCCATAATGTAGAGGAATCTTCATTAATAACACCTCTTTTATTACCAGTGTGAACATGCATTGAACCGTAAGTGGCATTGTTTTGTAAATTAATGTTATAAAGACCATCAGACAATGTACCATTCCCAACACAATCAGACTTATAATATAAACTGAAAGATGAGTCTGAAAAGTTAAGAGAATATCCATAAGGTACAAGCCTTGAAACTGAAATAAAGTTTCTGGAGAAACTTGGAACATAAAAGGTTTTTTCTAATTTTAAAACAAAGCTACTACTTAAAGTTAAATAGCAAGTTCCTATAGCTTCCACATGTGAGCTCATCTGATCTCTTGAGAATATTTGATGCTCACTTCCCACTGGTTTCCTTAGGTTTTGCAAACCCTGCAAGGAATTCGAGATGTGGATTGTTGATCCAGAATCAATCCACCAAGTGTAATTATTGATATTAACCATATTAGATTCATAACAAACAAATGAGGTTGGTGTACCTTTGTCAGCAAACCATTTCTGAAACTTGACATATTCCTTCTTCATGTGTCCCTTCTTTTTACAGAAAAAACACTTGGAATCTTTTTTAATACCAACTTGGGGGGATATTTTACCCTTCCCTTTTTGTTTGGCTTGATACTTGCCATTTCCATGTGTTGCCATCATGACATTTCCTCCTTGTTCCATCACCAGTCTCCCTTCCTCTTGAACACACATGGTCAAAAGTTCATTAACTGACCATTTATCTTTATGTGTGTTGTACGAGATTTTGAAGGGTCCATATTGGTGCGGAAGGGAATTCAGAATATAATGCACCACGAAAGATTCTGACATATCAACCTCAAGATTTTTTAATTGAGCCGCAATATCCCTCATTTACTTGATGTGCTCACGCACACCTCTCATACTGGTGTGCATTAGGGATGAGAACTTCATGATTAGGGTGCTTGTTAATGCCTTATCTGAAGTAACAAATTGAGCATCAATGGCTTCTAGCAAATCTTTGACATTTTCATACTTTTCAACAGAACCACGAATACCAGCAGCAATTTTAGTCTTAATGAACATTACACTGAGGCGATTAGATCGCTCCCATCGTTCATAAAGTGTAATTGCAGTTGTAGTGCTGGTATCAGTAATTACGGGTGGTTCGTCTTTCCTAATAGCATAATCTATGTCCATCCACCCTAAATGAAGAAGTATTCTCTCTTTCCAGACCTTATAGTTATCTCCCTTAAGATCAGGGATATCACAACAAAGATCAGAGAAATGTGTTGGTTGTACAACTGCATAAAATTACAAATTACATGCCGATGTTAAAATTGAGGCCTGAATAAAATATCATGCTTTACCAATGTAAATCATGCTTAAAAATCAAATCAACTGACATAAAAAACATTGCCTGTGGGCTAAATGTTTTTTAATTCAAGCAGATTCAATATTCTTTATGAGTAAACTTGATGATAAAACTATCAAATTATTTATGAATTCATAATTCCTGTGGGTAAATTATGAATAATTTGATATTTTATCCTAATTAATATTCTCAAATATAATAAAAGTTCCTGTGGGATAAAATTTATTATATTAAGTATAATTAATTACAATTAATTTCTACTTTTTCTTTATGATAAGACTATCAAATTATTTATGAATTCATAATCCCTGTGGGTAAATTATGAATAACTTGATATTTTATCCTAACTAATAAACTCAAATATAATAAAAATTCCTGTGGGATAAAATTTATTATATCAAGAAAAATTAGTTACAATTAATGTCTAATATTCTTTATGTGATCCTAATCATAATATATAATTTTATTAAGTTAAAGATGTTGTGGCTACTCTCTAATTAATAAAAAAATATATGGATCACTAGACATTAAATCTCATAAATATATGAGAATAGCATGAATTGCATAATTGTAACTTACACTAACATGTTATCATTATGCACCAAATATGCTCATAAGATATGCATAATTAAAAACTATAATATTATGCATAACTTTAATTTCATGCATTTACATATATGCCAAAAATTGCATAAAAAACTGTAACAGGAAGTACATGTAAACGTTCCTATATACTGAACAGCTGACGGTCAGAGGCCTAATGGTCACTGGCGCAAGTAATTTTCCCAGCGTGCGGGTTCAAATCCCGCCGGCGCAAAACCAATTTAAGCACCGAGTTGGCTTGGCCTAGGAACGGTGAGCCAACTCAACTTGACCTAGTCGACTCAACGTTTTTTTTTTTTTTTTTTTTTTTGAGTCAACCCGACCTGAGTCGCGGTTTCTGAGTTGGAGCGACGAGTCATAGAAAACTCGTCCCGAGCCAACATGATGGTATTTACAAAAAAAAAAACCATATGAATTTAATCAAATGTTTCAGCGCGCTGGAGGTCGTCTTCAACCTTTAGCCGCGCGCAGAAGAAAAGTTCGCCGGCGTTCTTTCAAGTCCTCGAGGCCGGAAAACAGGTCGGAATTGTCGCTGGGCCGACGCTCTCAGGCTTCACGAGAGAGCCGCCGACAGTCCCGCACAGAGAACGAACAGAGACTGTCGGCACCGGTAGTTTTATACAATGTCGACGGCGACAAACCATGCGGAATGGTCGCCGGCGTCGGTGCTGCGTCGTTCTCCGACGCTTTTCGCCGATGCAAGAGCTCCAGCTCCCACAAACGGGAAGCGCACAGAATTTGTTTTAAAAAACAAAAACAAAAACAGAGATTCTCGGAATCAAAACGCTGGATCAGAGGTCTGCTCTGATACCAACTGTAAGTCTTAAACATGAATTTCTAATATCAACATGAAATTCATTATAAATTAAACGGAAGATAAATCGTACCTCCTTCCATATGCTTCAAATTCCTTCTCTCTATTTTCTGTTCATGTTCAGCGCTTCCGATCTCTGAGCACTCACGGCGATGGTTCAACTGAAGGGGTTTGAGTGACAAGACAGGGGACCGAAAAACACATCTTAACCGAAGCCAACCTCCCATCAAGGTTATGCATGGCTTCGTGTTACCGAGGGAGTTGCAACTGTCGGAAGTTGCAACTGCCAAAAATTTGAGACCACGTTAATGAGAAAACCGTTTCTCATAAAAACGGTTAACAGGAAACGGATGGGTATTTGCATGGGTATTTGCAGACATGGAGACTCTGGAAGGAAGGAAAGGCTCTGGAGCTGATGGACTCAACCCTGGCGGAATGTAGTCAGACAGGCGAAGTGCTGAGGTGCATCCACATTGGGTTATTATGCGTTCAAGAAGAGCCAGAAGAGAGACCTACCATGTCATCCTTTGTTGTCATGCTTAACTGCGAGTCTACGAGTCTCTCTTTGCCTTCTCCACCTCCATTCTTCGCTGTTAGTACATCAGAGCGCGAAAAGTCTTCGAGTCGCCAGGATTCACAAACAACTCAGTCAAATCTCATCTCTGCAAATGAAGAACCAGTCACCAAACTCAGAGACTAGGTATTGCCATGGAGAGGAAAGCAATATATGCTGTAGTTGTTGAAAGACTTTTGTAAAGTTCTGACGAAAATGAGATTAAAATGGTTTTTTTTTTTTTTTGCATCAAGAGATCTATCTTTGCGATTTACCATGGAAAATTAGGAATAGACCATGGTCAGTTAAGATATATTAATTACTAGATTAATGTTTGGGCTAAGCCCATTTCAATTAATTCAGTCAAAATAGATTATCGTATTTTGAAGGCGGCCAACGTTCTTCACTCCCTTCCCCGTCAGATGTTGATGGAACCACGGAAGTCTTTAGGATGACTGGAAAAAGCAGTCCTGGAAACAGCAGAGAAGAGAGTGATGTCGGAAGAATTTGGACTTTTCTTCCATGAGGTTTGTGAAGAACGAAAAGCTTCGATCGGAGCTCTCTCCTCCTAATTACACGCGACGACCTTCCACGTTTGCCGAACGGCGAAGGAGACGATAATGGCTGTTAGGCATTTTCTTATGAGAACTTCCCAAATATCATTTCTTTGTTCCTTGCTTCTCCTTCTCATGTTTGGGCTTACAAGCGCCCAGCAGTTTTATCCTATTTGCACGGGATCATCTAATTTCACGGTTAATAGCACATTCCAGACGATTCTCAACCTTCTCCTCCAGGCGCTGCCCTCCTTCACTTCCAAAACCGGCTTCTACAACAACACGACCGGGAGGTCCCCAGATAGCATCCACAGCCTTGTGCTCTGCAGCGGCGACATTAACTCTACCTCCTGTGAAGCTTGCGTGAACGAAGCGATCCAAGTCGTGACGCAAAGATGCCCCCGCAGCAAAGGTGCTGCAATTTGGCATGACCTGTGTTTCTTGCGTTACTCGGACCAAGACTTCTTTTCTTCTTTGGTTGCTTCGCCCCAGGTGTATGCGTGGGTTTCTGAAAACACTTCAATTTCACCTTTGTTTAATCGGCTCTTAAAGAATTTAACCAATCGTCTCGTTTTACAAGCGGTGGATGATCCTTCCGGCCGTTTGTTTGCAAGAGACGAAGTTGGTTTTACTGATTCTCAGACGATCTATGGGGTTCTTCGATGTACCAGAGATTTGTCCAGAGATGATTGCAGAACGTGCCTGCGAACAGCAGTCAATCAAATTCCTGAAAACATGCAGGGTGGCAGTGTTATGGGTTTTAGTTGTCAGTTGATGTACGGTGTCAATCGTAACTTAGAGGTGGCGCCGCCTCCCACGCCTCTCCAGCCGTCTCCTCCTTTACCGACGCCCCCTGGTGAAGCTCATAACTTTTGCTTTATGTTACGTTTACTGCTGGAATTAATTGCCAAATATCTGGATTCACATAAATACCTGTGAATTTATCTTAAGGATTTACCAAAGCACTAAGCATTTCATTTATTGAACAAACTCGATCCGATTACTTCAATAACTCTTAATCCATTTATATGGATTTATATGAAAAAAATCTCTCAATTGGTAGTGAATGTTTATTAAGGGGGGGGGGGGGGGGGGGGGGGTGGTGTTAGTCGACAAAACGGATTTTTGAAGTTCGTGTTCATTTTCAACATGAAGATCATGTCAGTCATCTACATGATCTTATTTGGTGTTAGTGTTGATGACTTCATGGAAAACAGTTTCCAACGTTAGTGTCCCAGCATGAAAAAAACATCCAAAATAAGAGAATGCCTACCCTAAATTAAGTATATGAATTATTAATATTCTTCATGTTTTATTTTATGTACATTGTTATATGAGTTTATTGTGGCTTTATGTATTATATACTGAACTTTTTATAATTATTGGCAATGGGTGTTCTTGAAAGAGAAGCAACGATAGATTTTGGGTAACGGCAAGGGTACAAGGAAACCTCTTCCTCCCAATTTATTTCAACAACTATGTCCTATGGAGAAGTCAATAGATTCGGTTGTTGAAATCTCAACACCTCATGGGATTCATTGACGGGTAAATTATTCTACCACCCCTATTTATGATAAATCTATCATTTGAAGAGTAGGACTCAAAGATCAATTGCTTGTTAGTTGGTTCAATGCGACAATGGTTGAAGAGGCTCTTTGCCATGTTGTTGGACTAAGAATTTCAAGAGATGTTGTTGCACTAAGAATTGCAAAAAAAAAAAAAAAAAAAAAAAAAACTACTAATGGAACCCTTTTAAATGGAGAAATTGGTCTCGACCATTATCCTCTCCATATGATTGAAAGGGCAAATGCTAGTACATATGTAACACCAAATCGACCCTTGCTTTATAGAAGTAATTTTTTCAATTTATCACTTAATTTGACATTTCCTCTTAAAATTACTATGCTTTATATGAATACAAATACCATTTCTAAATCACCTTGCTTTATGGAAGTAATTTTATTTGATGCCAGTTTGAGATATATAAGTCTCAAGCAGTAAAAATTGTTTAGAAACTCATGAGAGTTTTCATCGAATGCAGGAAAGAGATCTTCCCATATGGTTATTCTCATTGTCGTCCCAATAACTGGGATAGTTGCTGGCATTGCGATTCTTTCCATGATATATGTGAGAAAGAAGAAGCAAAAGAGTACAGTAGGTAATAGACTTCATTCCAGTGAAACTCCAAAGAGGAAACCCATAACTTGTTTTGTCAGCAATCTCATCCTTGAAGCTTTTTCTTTTCTTTTCTTTTGATTTTTTTGGGAATGTGGCATTGATCATTAACTCATGTAGAACTGAACTTTGACTATTAGCTGAGCATGTAGATAAATCCGAGATGGAGGAAGTTGAGTCCATCAAACATTCTTTGGCATCAATTAGAGCGGCAACGGATGACTTCTCTGAAGCTAATAAGGTCGGAGAAGGTGGATTTGGTGTGGTCTACAAGGTGGGGTGATCGAAGTCTCGTCATGAGCAGAGCATAAAATGGTAGATCATATACTGAACAATTTTTTCTTTGCAGGGTAGGTTGCCTGACGGACGAGAAGTAGCGGTGAAGAGGCTCTCAAGGCACTCCAAGCAAGGCAGTGAAGAGTTTATGAACGAGGTTGCCTTGATCGCTAAACTTCAACACCGGAATCTTGTGAGGCTCCTGGGCTGGTGCCTACAAGGAGATGAAAATATACTCATCTACGAGTTTGTGCCCAACAAAAGCCTTGATAAATTCCTATTTGGTTTGCTCTCTCTCCCTATTCTCACCTTCCAAAATTATATTAAATGTTTCAACCCATTGGTTCCTGAAAGATTTACTGATACTTGCTTCCTTGACGGTAGCTCCATTCGAACAGGCTCGGTTGGACTGGCCAAGGCGCTGTCAAATAATTGAAGGGATTGCTCGAGGCCTTCTCTATCTCCACGAGGACTCGCATCTCCGCGTTGTTCACCGAGATCTCAAATCCGGGAATGTTTTGCTTGATGCAACGATGAATCCCAAAATTTCTGATTTTGGTCTGGCTAGGATTTTTGAAGCCGAACAGACCCAAGGAAATACAAATCGAATTGCCGGAACATAGTAAGCTTTTTCGAATACTCTTCCGCTTCTTGCATGGTTTACTTTTTTCTACTCCCAATTGAAAATTTTATCATGACGGCTTGCAGTGGATACATGGCCCCAGAGTATGCAATGCGGGGATTCTTTTCTGTTAAATCAGATGTTTACAGTTTTGGAGTTCTGGTTTTGGAGATAATAACAGGCCGAAAGAACAACATTCTGCTTCATTCTGGCGACATTGAGGACCTTCCTAGTAATGTAAGTCCTCAAATGGGTATTTTTTCAGTTTTCTTCACTTCCCAGTTGGAAACGAATGTTGCATTGAGAAGTCATTACCAAGCAATCATGTTTACAGGCGTGGAGGCATTGGAATAATAGAACAGTTCTGGAGATGGTGGATCCGGCAGTAAGAGAGAGCTGCTCTGCAAATGAAGTAATACGATGCGTCCATATTGCTCTATTATGTGTTCAAGATGATGCAGGGGAAAGACCTAACATGTCTACTGTGGGTTTAATTCTTAAAAGCCATTCTGTAAATCTTCCCTTCCCATCACAACCAACATTCTTTCCTAGTGGAGCAGACAATCAGGGTTATCTATCTAGACACGACCCGTGGCTACTTTCTGGCAATGAATTATCAATCACTGACCTGATTCCTAGATAGTTTTAATTTGAAGATAGATACCACATACATTTAGCTTTAATATTGTCTCCTCGAATACAATTGGCTAACCCCTTCTCATATAACAACTTGAGAAGTTATCTCTAATAAAAATTTAGAGATAAAAATATTTCATATTTATTCACAAGTATTATTTTTTCGAGTCTTGATTATTGAAAAGGGAAATTTTTATTTACCAAAATTGGTTGTTTTATCGCGTGACTTGGGTCTTTGTCTCAATGGCTAGATAATTTCTAATTTATTGTAATGCAAAATTCTAGGTAAGACGGGTTTTTAAGGTGCACAAAGTAACACATAGGATGGGATGCACATCCATGAGAAGATCTTAAGTTTGTATAGAGGCCTAACGGGTGTGTTCATGGCTGTGGTAATCGGAGACCTTCATTATCACTTGTAGGATATGACCATCCCACTCGACTGATTTCGGAAACTTTTGGTCTTCGAAGGAGAAAAAAAAAGAAAAAAAACGCGTGTGAAGTTGTTGCGAATAGCTTAGAAGAACAAAGTAGCCTTCGAAGGAGCCATCATTGATTTCGCGTTATTTTGTGAAAAGCTCTAAACACGAGCCCCTCTCGACTCTTCATTCCTCACATGCATTGTGCCTTCGTAAATTCACTACGGTGAAGAAGACGATGATGGCTACTGGCCCTTCTCCTATGAGAACTTTTTGGCTACCATTTAGTTTTTCATTCCTTCTCTTTTTGATAAATTTTGCCTTTTCAACCGCCCAGAGACAAATATATGTTTATAGTGAGAAGTTGGGTCCAAGGGCTAGCCCAAAATGACTAGGTAACTTAGGAAGGTTCTACTCATTAATCCATGTGACACTATTCTTTAACACTCCCCCTGACATGTAGGCCCTTTTTTGTGGCTCTACTTGTGGATAATTTGGGTGGAGGCCTACATATAAGTACTTGCTCTGATACAATGTGAAGTTGCGTAAATATTCAAAAAGAGGGCGTGAAATACTTTTGGTGAAGATGTCGGCAACCTGCAGGTGAGATGACACATACTGCATGTGAAGTTTTTTAGTAACAAAAGTTATTAAAGGAAATGATAATCTAATTCAACATGTTTGGCTCGCTTGTGAAAATCTGGATTGGAAAAAAATTACACTTTTGTCATCACATAAGAGAAGCGGCCGATGTGGAATAATAACATAAAAATCTAAAGGATATGCATAAGCCAAAGAAGTTCAGTTGCAGTGTGCGCAAGAGCACGATACTCAAATTCACAGATGGAACGTGATACGTTAGGTTATTTTTTAGCATTCCAAAAAATAAAATTGTTGCCAAGATAAACGGAGTAGCCAGAGGTTGAATGACGAGTGTGAGGACAGCCTGCCCAGTCTGTGTCAGAGTAAGCAACTAGAGCACCAGGAGTAAGAGATGGGCGAAAAGTGAGGCCAAAGTGAATAGTGCCTTTGACATAGCAAATAATACACTTAACAACGAGAAAATGATCGTCAGTGGGAGCATGCAAGAATTAGATAACATAGTTGATCGCATGGGCAATGGCAGGGGGTGTGATGGTCAAGTATTGGAGTGTGTCAATGAAAGACTTGGAAAGAGTGAGATCCAAAAATAGAGGACCATCAAGGGACAAATACTGGGAAACGACCATAGGCGTATGGGCAAGTTTGTTATTTAGTAACTTAGCTCTAGTAAGAATATTCTGTGCATATTTGAGTTGACTGATAAATAGTCCATCGGTAGTTGGCGAAGCTTCAAGGCCTAGAAAGTAAATGAGAGGACCCACGTCCTTAGTGAGAAACTCAGAATTGAGCTTACTAGTGAAACTGTTTAGAAAACTTGAGTTGTTGCCAGTAACAACGATGTCATCAATATAAAGTAGTAGATAGATAACGTATGAGTGCTTATGAAAGACACACAAAGAAGTGTTAACAGGGCTACAGAAGAAACCAAGCTGAGTGAGAAAGGAGTGGAAGCACTGGAACCAGACACGAGGAGCTTGCTTGAGACCATAGAGAGCCTTTTACAACTGACAGATGTGATGAGGGAAACGAGGATCAATGTACCTAGGAGGTTGTTCTATATAAACATTTTTAGTGAGATTACCATTGAGGAACGTATTCTTGACGTCAAGTTGTTGAAGAGGTCATTTGTTGGTCACAACAATAGAGAGCATAACTTGGACAATGGTAGCCTTTACAACAAGACTAAAAGTGTCAGTGTAGTCAAGACCAAGTACTTGAGTGTAACCCTTAGCAACACGGCGTGCTTTGAGACGCTCAATGGATCCATTAGATATTTGTTCCGAAACACCCATTTGAAACCCACAATGTTGGTGTTGGTAGGTCAATGGACTAAAATCCAGGTGCAATTATTTTGTAGAGCTTGAAATTTTTTATCCATGGCAGCAAATCAAGCAGGATTCTTAGTAGCAGAATTGAATCTTTTATGCACATCAGATACTAGGAGAGTGGAGAGAAGTCTAGAGGATCCCAAGATACTGAGGTTAGTTAGATGCTAGTTTTAAAAATTTCAGCTTTAGTGTGTATAAGCATAGGATGAAAACCCCATGGAAATGTGGAAGCAGGAGTGACCCGTGTCACAATAAGTTTTGGACTGGAAGCCAGGTGTGGCGAGGAGGGACCTGCAAAAGAATCAGTGGCCTGTAAGGAATCATCTACAAGATAAGTAGAAATAGCGCATAAGTTAAATCCGAATTGAGTAATGGATGGAGATTGGTGTGCAGAGGAAGGAGGTGGTTCTGTATGAAGAAGAGTAGGTTCCAGAAAGTTGGAAAATGGAGAGAGGAAAAGGTTAAGCCTTAGAGGTTTTGATGAAAGTAAAATTGTGCTCATCAAATTGAGTATGGAGGGTGATGTACAACCGAGAGGTGATGGGATAAAGGCGACGAAACCCTTTATAAGAGGGAGAATAACCCAATAAAAATGAAGGGAATACTACGAGGTAAAAAGTTATTAGACAAATAATTACGTAAACAAGGATAAACACGACAACCAAATGGATGAAAGTTTGTATAGTTTGGAAAAGAACCATATAAAAGTTCAAACGGTGATTTACGTCTAAGCAGTGATGTGAGAAAATTGTTGATGATGTAAGATGCAGTGTTGAAGACATCAATCCAGAAGTGGGGAGAGAGATAGGAGTGAAAAAGAAGTGTCAAACCAGTCTCAGTCACATGACGATGTTTGCGTTCATCACGACCATTTTGGGCAATAGTATATGGATAGGAAGGTTGATGGTGAATGCTAGAAGTACGAAGATGAGTTTTAAAGGCAAGTGCAAGAAAATCTCCCCCCCTTATCACTTTGGAATTTTTTTAATAACGCAAAGTATTGATTTTCCACAAAATTTTGAAATTGAGTGAAAACATCATAAAAGTCAGATTTGAATTTCAAGGGATAAAGCCAGGTCAACCGTGAAAAATCATCATTGAAGAGAAAATAATAAGTAAATCCAAAATTAGATTTGATGGGTAAAAGACCCCATATGTTACGATGAATAAGATCTAACACATTAGAAGACCTAAGTTCATGACATGAATATGGCGAATGATGATTTTTCGCAACTTGACATGTAATACATAATGACGGAGATAGCAATAAGAATGTAAGATAAAAATGTCCTTGTTTATTTCTGGAATAAATAATAGAATAATTTACATGTCCAAGATAAATATTTAATAAATCATAAAAAACATATAAAGAATTAATATGAAGGACATAAATAATGGCAAAGTTACATATCAGTCTCCATCCAACCTTATAGTGAAATGATTTTGAACAATGAAAAACTTTTATTCCTTTGTTATGAGTCAACTCATGTTTTTAAAATGGGTAAAAAACTTTTATTTTCTACAAATATTTCATTCATAGAGTAAGGTTAAGTATTTTGAGTTTGTTATCATAAATGTTTTTTGGTATGGAATGAATTTCAAAATTGAGTCAAACTAAGAACCATCAAGACACTATGCCAACGGATCACCTGACAGGAATTAATTGGGACTAGGGAAAACGAAGACTAAGGCTTCAACTGCATTAAATATTCGCTCGCGTCCTCTCCACGAAGACAAAGGGTCTTCACTCCCGTCCCGATCCGGATCCCTGTCAGATGTTGATGGAACCACGGAAGTCTTGAGCATGGCTGGAAAAACCAGTCCTGGACACAGCTGCGAAGAGAGTGAATTTGGACTTTTCTTCCATGACCTTCTTGTGAAGAACGAAAAGCTTCGATCAAAGCTCTCTCTTCCTAATTACACGCGACGACCTTCCACGTTTGCCGAACGGCAAAGGAGACGATAATGGCTGTCGGGCATTTTCTTCTGAGAACTTTCCAAATATCATTTTTTTATTCCTTGCTTCTCCTTCTCATGTTTGGGCTTAAAAGCGCCCAGCAACAATTTTTTGTTTATCCTATTTGCACGGGATCGTCTAATTTCACGCTTAATAGAACATTCCAGACGAATCTCAACCTTCTCCTCCCAGCGCTGTCCTCCAACACTTCCAGAACCGGCTTCTACAATACCACGATCGGGAGGTCCCCAGATAGAATCCACAGCCTTGTGCTCTGCAGAGGCGACATTAGCTCTACCTCCTGTGAAGCTTGCGTGAACGAAGCGAGCCAAGCCGTGACGCAAAGATGCCCCCGCAGCAAAGGTGCTGCAATTTGGTACGAGCTGTGTTTCTTGCGTTACTCGGACCAAGACTTCTTTTCTTCTTTGGATGCTTCGCCCCGCGGGTATTTTTGGAATACTCAAAACACGACGAATCCTTATTTGTTTAAAAAGCAATTAGGGAATTTAACCAATCGTCTCGTTTTACAAGCGGTGGATGATCCTTCCGGCCGTTTGTTTGCCAGCGGCCAAGTTGGTTTTAATGATTTTCAGAGGATCTATGGGCTTGTTCAATGTACCAGAGATTTGTCCAAAGATGATTGCAGATCGTGCCTCCAAACAGCAGTCAGCCGAATCCCGACGTGCTGTGATAAGAAGCTGGGTGCCAGAGTTTTAGGTTTGAGTTGTCAGTTGAGGTACGAAGTCTATCCTTTCTTTCAAGCGTCACAGCCGGAGTCGCCTCTTCATCCGTCTCCTCCTTCACCGACGCCCCCAGGTGAAGCTCATAAATTTCTGCTTTATGTTACGTTTTCTGCCAGGAATTAATTGCCAAATATCTGTCTTCACATACATACCTCTGAACTTATCTTAAGGATTTACCAAAGCACTAAGCATTTCATTGATTGAACAAACTCTATCCGATTACTTCAATAACTCTTAATCCATTTAAATGGATTTATATGAAAAAATCTTTCAATTGACATTGTTAATATTCTTTATGTTTTACTTTATTTACATTGTTATAGAATTTTGTTCTGATTTTCTGCATTATATACTGAACTTTTTATAATTATTGGTAATGGGTGTTCTTGAAAGAGAAGCCACAATAGATTTTGGGTAATGGCAAGGGTACCAGGAAAACTCTTCCTCCTTCCAATTTATACTTCTAGAATCTTCTGTGTTGGACAATTAACCTTTATCCTCTCCATATGATTGCAGGAAAGACGAAAAACTCTTCCCATACGGTTATTCTCATTGTCGTCATAATAACTGGGATAGCTGCCGGCGTTGCGATTGTTTCCATGATATATGCGAGGAAGAAGAAGCAAAAGAGTACAGTAGGTAATAGATTTCATTCCAGTGAAACTCCATAGAGGAAACCACTAACTCGTTTTATCGGTTATCTCATCCCTGTAGCTTTTTCCTTTTTTTTTTTTCTTTTTTTTTTTTTTTTTTCGGGAATGTGGCATTGATGTGAACTCTGACTATAAGCTGTGCATGTAGATAAATTCGAGATGGAGGAAGTTGAGTCCATGAAACATTCTTTGTCATCAATTAGAGCGGCAACGGATGACTTCTGTGAAGCTAATAAGGTTGGAGAAGGTGGATTTGGTGCTGTCTACAAGGTGGGGTGATCGAAGTCTCGTCGTGAGCAGAGCATAAAATGGTAGATCATATACTGAGCAATTTTTTCTTTGCAGGGTAGGTTGCCTGACGGACAAGAAGTAGCGGTGAAGAGGCTCTCGGGGAACTCCAAGCAAGGCAGTGAAGAGTTTATGAACGAGGTTGCCTTGATCGCCAAACTTCAACACCGGAATCTTGTGAGGCTCCTGGGCTGGTGCCTACAAGGAGATGAAAATATACTCATCTACGAGTTTGTGCCCAACAAAAGCCTTGATAAATTCCTATTTGGTTTGCTCTCTCTCCCTATTCTCACCTTCCAAAATTATATTAAATGTTTCAACCCATCGGTTTCTGAAAGATTTACCGATACTTGCATCCTTGAATGGTAGCTCCTGTCGAACAGGCTCGGTTGGTCTGGCCGAGGCGCTATCAAATAATTGAAGGAATTGCTAGAGGCCTTCTCTATCTTCACGAGGACTCGCATCTCCGCGTTGTTCACCGAGATCTCAAATCCGGGAATGTTTTGCTTGATGCAGCGATGAATCCCAAAATTTCTGATTTTGGCCTGGCGAGGATTTTCGGAGCAGAACAGACCCAAGGAAATACAAATCGAATTGCTGGAACATAGTAAGCTTTTTCGAATACTCTTCCGCTTCTTGCATGGCTTACATTTTTCTACTCTCAATTGAAAATTTTATCATGACGGCTTGCAGTGGATACATGGCCCCAGAGTATGCAATGCGGGGATTCTTTTCTGTTAAATCAGATGTTTACAGTTTTGGAGTTCTGGTTTTGGAGATAATAACAGGCCGAAAGAACAATATTCTGCTTCATTCTGGCAAAATCGAGGACCTCCCTAGTAATGTAAGTCCTCAAATGGCATTTTTTCAGTTTTCTTCACTTCCCAGTTGGAAAGGAATGTTGCATTGAGAAGTCATTACCAAGCGATCATGTTTATAGGCGTGGAGGCATTGGAATAATAGAACAGTTCTGGAGATGGTGGATCCGGCAGTAAAAAAGAGTTGCTCTGCAAATGAAGTAATACGATGCGTCCATATTGCTCTATTATGTGTTCAAGACGATGCAGGGGAAAGACCTAACATGTCTACTGTGGGTTTAATTCTTAAAAGTCATTCTGTAAATCTTCCCTTCCCATCACAACCAACATTCTTTCCTAGTGGAGCAGACAATCAGGGTTATCTATCTAAAGAGGAGGGCATGTGGCTACTTTCAGGCAATGAATTATCAATCACTGACATGATTCCTAGATAGTTTTATACATGTTAAAACAGAAAAGAGGTATTTTCTGGAAGCTTAATTCAATTGAATCAAAGCTCCTAAATTTATACAAGAAATCTCCGTTTACAGTTTCTTTAAGTGCGTTTACAATTAGACATTACTTGCATTGCACGATTACAATTATCTTACGTTTATAGCTGTTTACAGATTAACACTCCCCCTTAAGTTAGAGAATGAATGTCAAGAATTCCCAACTTGCGTATCATAGTTAAGAAAATTTATTTTCCTAATCGTTTGGTAAACACATCTGCAAGCTGATTTTTTGAAGCAATATATTTGGTTGCAACCAAACTATCTTGTATTTCATCACGTATAAAATGACAATCCATCTTTATATGTCTGATTCTTTCATGGAAAACGGGATTGGTTGTAATATGTAAGGCAATTGTGTTATCTCAATATAGCAATGCTGGCTTTGGATGTAATATTCTGAATTCTATCAATAATGAGCATAGTCAGGATAATTCACAACATGTACCTATCATGACTCTATATTCGGCTTCTGCTGAGGAGAGTGATACCGTTTTCTGCCTCTTTGTCCGTGAGGAATTAAGAGAAGATACAAAAAAATACAACCAGCCCAATCCGAATCACAAAAACCCCGCAAACATAAATCATTTTGAGAAGGGAAAAACAAATCTTGTCCTGGGTTATTTTTCAAACAGCGAAACACACGCAATGCAACTTTCATGTGTGGTTTGTATGGTGCATGCTTGAATCTGCTTAACACATGGACTAAATATATAATGTCTGATCGATTAATAGTCCAAGATAATCATCCAATCGGAGAACAAGGGACCAAGTTGAGCCGAATAATAAACTGCCTATACTACAAAATAGTAATCCACCCGGAAAAAGAGAACTGAGTGGAATAATAATCCCCATTGATAGCTAAAAAAAAGGTGGGCTGAGTCAAGTTGACCCGTATCGAGTTGAGCCGAGTTAACTCGACAGATCAGAAGCCACGCTCGGGGGTAGGTAACATCGCTGAGTTCTTGGCCTTGTTCGGGTTGGGCTTGGTGCTGATTACATTTTTCCTAACCTAGGAAAAATTTAATCGGGTACATCAGAAAAATTGGTTCGGCTCGACTCAAGTGATCTCAGCTCGGCTCAACTGGTTCCGTCTTGGCTTGGATGAGTCCGAAAAACAAATTGATGTAATGCAGTGCCTAGGTTGGTGCTGTAATTTTGTTTATCTTCTTTGCCTCTCGATTCCGAGCAAAGCGAGAGAAAAAAAAATTGAAGAGAGTTCGTGTCCTCTGCACGAAGACAAACGATCTTCACTCCCGTCCCGATCCGGATCCCTGTCGGATGTTAATGCTGCCACGGAAGTCTTTAGCATGGCTGGCAAAACCAATCCTGGAAACAGCTGCGAAGAGAGTGATGTCGGAAGAATTTGGACTTTTCTTCCATGACCTTTTTTGTGAAGAACGAAAAGCTACGATCGAAGCTCTCTCCTCCTAATTACACGCGACGAACTTCCACGTTTGCCGAACGGCGAAGGAGACGATAATGGCTGTCGGGCATTTTCCTCTGAGAACTTTCCAAATATCATTTCTTTGTTCGTTGCATCTCCTTCTCATTTTTGGGCTTACAAGCGCCCAGCAACAATTTTATGTTCATCATATTTGCACGGGATCGTCTAATTTCAATGTTAATAGCACATTCCAGACGAATCTCAACCTTCTCCTCCCGGCATTGTCCTCCAACACTTCCAGAACCGGCTTCTACAACACCACGATCGGGAGGTCCCCCGATAGAATCCACAGCCTTGTGCTCTGCAGAGGTGACATTAGCTCTACCTCCTGTGAAGCTTGCGTGAACGAAGCGAGCCAAGTCGTGACGCAAAGATGCCTCCGCAGCAAAGGTGCTGCAATTTGGTACGACCTGTGTTTTTTGCGTTACTCGGACCAAGACTTCTTTTCTTCTTTGGATGATTCGCCCCGGTGGTATATGTGGAATACGCAAAACACGACGGATCCTACTTTGTTTAACAAGCAATCAGGGAATTTAACCAATCGTCTCGTTTTACAAGCGGTGGACGATCCTTCCGGCAGTTTGTTTTCGACCGGCCAAGTTGCTTTTAATGATTTTCAGACCATCTATGGACTTCTTAAATGTACTAGAGATTTGTCCAAAGATAGATTGACGGCAATAAGCCGAATCTCCAAATTCGTCACTCTTACTCTTCTCCTCCAAAACCATCTATCGACAACTCTTATTGCTCTTCTCAACTCTTAATCCTCTCTACTTTAATCATACATCATAAAATCCTAAGCTTCAACATGGTATCAGTATGGGGAAAGATATGAGATGGAAAAGGAGAAGAAGGGGTGGAAAAAGAAGAAAAAGAAAAAGAAACTAAAGGAGTTCCTTTTTCCCTTTAGTCTTCTTTCCTAATTTATATTTTTTCATTGGATTTTTAACTCTCTTAT